>NC_091689.1:4780000-6030000 GCF_041296265.1 Equus caballus | reverse complement strand
TAGGTGAGTTAGTTTCTTTACTGTGGATAAGGTTTTGTACATCACCATTTCTCATTTGCTGTGTTTAGAGTCTATCCTTTAGGGTCATATGGTAAAGAGGAATTCATATTCCCTTCTTACTATTTATTTTATCAAAAGCCAATTCTTAGTTAAAATCTTACCCAAGCTGCTGCTGGCCTTAGAGCTTTAAACTTTGTACAAAACTTCCAGATACTTTGATATTTGATTATCCATGACTATTCTGTCAAAAAAGACGGCAATAATATGGATGGATGAAAATAGTTTATTCCACTAATCTTAAGAAGCACACACGCACCATGTGTGGATCCACGCTCACCAGATTTTTAAATCTCATACTGTTGCTTCTCCATCCAGCACTGTATCAGAGTAACAGACACTGAAATGGAATGAATTTGTTAAAGCTCAGGCTTGGTCTTTAGGAATAGCGAAATAGCTGATACATGGACAGCAGGAAGAGAAAGATTGAAAAGCTTGGGTCACCAGTGATGAACGGGTCTCTGAAAAATTGCGATTGGGCTACACTTAGTTGAGGGAACAAGGTCTGAGGCATCAGCCTTAGGAGCTAAAAGAAAAATTAGCAGAGACCTTTAATCGCAGGTTAGTGAAGCCACCTAGTGGTTTGTTTCAGAATTTAAGGTTGTGTGAATCTTTGAAGCAGCTCACCTGTTCTTGATGTGTGGGTCTCTAATCAAGTGTGACTGACAGTCTGATTACTCTTCATTGTGTCCTGCAAGGAGGGTCAGTTTCATTGAGAATAAGCCCAGCGCCGCTCTGTGTAATATTTCATTTACTTATATCCTTTTTATCACAAAGGACTTAAGGCAATTTACGTGAAAATACAGTGAGATAGCACAAACCAGAAGAAGAGGAGGAAATAGGAAAAACATGATAAAGACATAACAAGTAGTAAAAAATTTTGATAATTCAAAAATGCTTTCAAAATCCTACGAATTTTCCATGAAAGGACCCTACCTTTTCAGGTCAGCATGGAACTTAGCAGTTATAAAATTCATAATGTCCAGAAAGGTGAAACAATTTTCAGGAAAAGTGAAATCGGACCTGATGTCAAGAGCAGAGAAATTGGTCCTCCAGAGGTCCTCACAAATGAGATATTGCGTGGGGTCATGTATCATGGCCTCAAGCCCCGTAATAGAAATCATCCTGAGTTTTGGGAGATTGTTTCTTAATTGTGCCTGCACTGATTTGGAGGAGAATGTGCAGCAAACTGCATTTTCAAGGTTTGCATTAATACATTTGGTCCTTACAGGAAGCGAGTGCGGTAGGTTGTAGTACTCTCCACATATTGCAGACGAGGCCACTGAGACACAGTGATGTTACCAACTTGCTCAAACTCAGGCTGTTAATAAATAAGGGAGCTGGGATCCAAACCTGGAAGTCTGGCTCTAGCACCCATGCTCCTACCAAGATGCTACATACCGAAGGGTCAGTGTATGCCCATCCAATGAAAACCACAACACTTGATTTTATTCCCCATGACTGATATGTTCTGAGGGGGATTGGATAGGTGTGGTTTAACATGATGCTAAAGATGAGGTCAGGGTTGCATATTTCTGAGATGACTCAGTTAACTTTGCTCTCTTCCAGGGTCACACACTGTCCCTGAACCCCATCACCATGCATGCATGCACATGCATATGCCTACATGCCTTTGGTCAAAAAAAGAGAACCAGGAAAGAATCTTCAAATTCACCACTTCCTGACTTCTAGAAAATAACTGAAATCCATGGCCTTTTGATGACATATCTTTAGATAGAAGATCTAAAATGCAGTCATAACAAAACATACTTTATTTTGCTAGCTCTTCTTTTCCAAAGTGTACCTGTAAGAGTTTGTGAATGGCAGCTAAATTGATTTCTCTTAACCAGTTGTGAACGCTGGTTAGCAATAAGCAAGCAAGCCTTGGAAGGAGCTGAGTAGTGAAGTAATGGCATCACTGAAATGTTTTCAGTTAGAAAAGTCAAAATATCACATAACTTGAGTCTTAAATTGAGCATTTAGAATGATGTTCTTAAGCTGTGCATAGGATAGTTGTATGGTTAATGTTTTTGCTAAGAGGAAAAGGTATGCTCTGTAAAATGACTGTTTTATATAGTCAAGCCTCCTTAAAAATAAATTTCCATGACATTTTAAAGGAATGCTTAGCTTCATAAAGATTCTAACGCTCCTGAAAGATTCAAATTCTGTTTAGGGACCAACATGATGGCCTATTCCTGATAAGATTGAAATTTTCAGAATGATAACCTTTTCATAGTTCTGCTGAATGCTTAAAAGATTCCTCCTATCGTGGGGATATAAATGAAAGAGAGCGATGCTGAGATAAGGTGAAGGAAACATTGGCTGGAAATAAGAAGCTTGGGACCCCCAGGTCTCCTTTCTTCTGATAACAAAGGAAGACATGAATTCGTCGCATGTCGTTTTTCTCGGGAATTTTGGAGTCAGACCTGGATTCAAATACCACTTCTGATGCCTATTAGCTGGATGATATTGGATTAGCCGCTTACCCTCTTTGGGACTCAGTTTCTTCATCTATAAAATGGCGTTAATGATACGTGGATTTTCTTAGGTGCTCACTATGAGCAGATGTTGTGCTTTTTTCTCTGTTTAATCTTTAAAACACTCTTAGGTGGAATATGAACTATTGTCATCCTCTCTTTGCAGGTGAGATCGGTGAAGTTAAGAGAATAGATATGTGAAGAGTTTAATTAGGACAATTTGCGTGAGGTGTCATAGCACCTGGTACATCACAGATTCTGCAGAAACGGTAGCTCACGCGTCCCGGGGACTCCCTCTCACCCGTCCCCTTCTCTTCTTTTAGATCTAGTTTGAAGATTAGTGAAGAGGAGAGCCACATGTTTAAACAGCTTAAGTTTGGGACTTACATAGAGGTTTAAGCCCAAGATAAAAATAAAACTGAATTTTTATTTTCCTACAGGAGTGGCAAAAGCTCAACTATGATATCTACACCCTGCGACAGATTCGAAGGGAAGTGAGAAATAGGTGGAAACGCATTTTAGAAGATTTAGGTGAGTCTGCAACTGACGAGGGAATTGTAAAAATAACTAGTTGTGGTGTTATTCCTGGTCGCTTCCTTCACCATGGTTTTTAGGAAAGGGATGTCAGTAATTGACTAATTAAGGCTCCTGTGTGCTAATTATTTTCCTGATCCTGTTCTTCTTGTATCCTCGAGCATAAACATCTGATATTTCTGTTATCACCAGCCCAGGCCCTAAGGACGTGCTCAGCCATATGCTACTCCATCTGTCCTCTGTGTTGAGCAGACAGGGCAGGGGAGTCATATGGGCGCTACCTTAAACTTTTTGGCGTGTACATCGAGTGAATTAGATGAAAGTGAGTGACCGATTAGTAGAAGCTTTATAAGATAAGGTAGGCTGGGAGATATGTTGTGTGTAAGAAAGACAGCAAGATTCAGAAGGACTAAAAGGTAGAAAAGCTTCCCAGTTGGGAAAAGCACCCGTGGCGTGAGAGTGGCTGTTGGTGTTGGTTTTTCTGAATTCTTCCAGGTTCGCGATACAATAAGGTTCGCGATACAATAAACAAGCCCCTCACACTGTAAAATAAGCTTGTTTAAGGTTTAAAAAATGAATTTATCAATTTTGAAGTCCTCAGTCCTTCTGCTTGGAAAGAGATGACACCGTGGCATCATAAATTTTCAAAAGTTGGGTGCCGTGTTGCCAGCCCCTATTGCTTTGGCTGGGATGCAGTGGGCGGGGGCGGGCCTCTGCCCTATTTACGCACCCAATATTGTTGACTTAACAGTCTCCTTCTTACAATGTAAGTTATTCCAGACAGGTGTAAATCTGTGAGTCTTTTATAGCTCTGGGTAAGTAATTTTAACCAGCCAACCATATTGCTCCAGGGAAGGGCATCTGGGCTTGGAGAAGTAGAGGCCTGGGGGTGACCACTTGGCTGTTCTCAAGCTACAAAGGCGGGTAGCAATTCTGGGGACAGGGCAGGAGTAGGGAGTGGGAGGAGGGTTTCAGTCCAGAAAGGGCAGCGAGCTGTCAGTGGGTGAGTATGTGAGGCTTAACTCTGAAGGGAAAGTTAACAAAGAAAATTAAACCGGAAGAAACATCAAACGAATTTTGAGAAAGACCCTGCCACTCACACTGAGCCAGGAAGCAGCGGTGGTGCCTTTGGCTGCAGTTTCCTGAGGTTTGTTCAGAATCCACATTCGGGTTCCTTCTTAATCTCCTGCAGGACAGTCATCTCCTTGTGACTACTTTACAAGAGTGGTAAATTTTTTCACTTTAGGTTTTCAAAAGGAAGCAGACTCTTTGTTGTCAGTGACGAAACTCAGCACCATCAGTGATTCTAAAAACACAAGGAAAGCTCGAGAGATATTGTTAAAATTGGCTGAAGAGACCAACATTTTCCCAACAGGCTGGGAGCTCTCGGAGAGATATCTCTTTGTTGTGGTAAGTGGATGCATTTTTTCATCTGCTCTGCTTTTGCTTGAAATGTGTGTTTTTGTGTTATTGCATATACTTATCGTGCCAACGCCACCAGTTCCACCACAGTATGAGGTGGCCAATGACGCTGGCAGCTTGTGTGCTGGTTTCTGTAGCCTGCAACATCAGAATCACCTGATGGGCTTTAAAAATTCAGATTTTGGGGGCTGGCCCCATGGCTGAGTGGTTAAGTTCGCATGCTCCGCTGCGGGCCACCCAGTGTTTCGTTGGTTCGAATCCTGGGCGCGGACGTGGCACTGCTCATCAGACCACGCTGAGGCAGCGTCCCACATGCCACAACTAGAAGGACCCACAACAAAGAATATACAACTATGTACCGGGGGCTTTGGGGAGAAAAAGGAAAAAAATAAAATCTTTAAAAAAAAAAATTCAGATTTCGGATTGCACTCAGACCTACTGAGGCTGGGTTGAGACTGTATTTTTCAGCCAATTGTGCTGTGTAGTCAGCTTGGACCATTTGTAAGGTGAGGAGGTGCGAGAAGTATTGTTAATATAACCTAAGACTGAAAAAGAATTTGAAAGGACTCTAAGGGCAGTGGAATATTCCTTGGATAATATAAGTAAAGGATTTAGGAATGTCTCTAAATTTGTTGAGAAAAATTTAATAAATGTTTTATTCGCTCATTATTATTTCAGCGTGGGTTTTGTTACCGTTAGATTGGTTTTCCCATTGATGTGGCTTGGTTCCTACCTTGACAGTTTTTTAATTGACAAATTTTTAATTTTTTGTCAGGACCGTCTCATTGCTCTTGATGCTGCAGAAGAGTTCTTTAAGATTGCCAGTCGCACTTACCCCAAGAAGCCTGGGGCCCCTTGCCTGGCAGATGGCCAGAAAGGACTGCACTACCTTCCATTTCCAAGTCCCTGAAAGAGAGGCTGGGAGGCAGAATTGGAATTCTTCTGTTGGAACTCAACAGCCAACCGAAGTTGGACAAAAGCATATAGAAGAGAGTGAGCTAGCTAGCTCACTAGGGCTGGCTAGGTGAAAAATGATTCTGAATCCTACAGAAACCTATGGGTTTGGATATCTGGTCTTCAGGAGGACTTTATGAAATGTTCAGGCCACATTGAACCATCTGAGGATGTTGCATCAGACAGTTGGGTCAGTGGGCTGTTTCATCTTGGGTGATTAGATTCTGAGAACCCATTGACCCTGTTTTGGTTTTGGTTGTACAATAAGCTCCAGTAATTAATCCTATTGGGATAATTGGGTATTCTAGTTGATAGAACAATAAGATTAATAGAGAGAGCTATCATTGAACCCAAATATGCGTTAGCAATTTTTAAGTAATTGTTATATAATATCGGCTACCACCAAATTAATACCAGGCATTATGTGACCTTTCTTTGATCTGGAAGAACCTACAGAGCCCTGGAGGGTGTCAGAGGCATCATTTTGAGTGTCAGTCATGATTATTCAGACGTCTAGTAGACCAGACGGTAGAAATGTGTAGGAGTCCTGCTCAGAAGTGAGTTCGAAGTAGAGTGATCCCAAGCAACTTCCTGCAGTTACGTGTAAGAAGTTCTGTCTTCACTTGTAGTACAAGCATCTTCAATTCCCAATATTACTGCTATCTGGTTACCTCATTTTTGGATATTGTCCATTTCTCCTCCATAAGCCCTTGATATTTTATATTTTATCTGGGATGCCATCTGTAAACTGAAACAGTTGACCCCCACTTCCTTCTCTTCTCTTTAATCTGTTTCGGGTTATCGGCTGACAGTTGCCCCTGCCCCGGGACCACTCCTGCAGACTGGCAGCTCTGCAGGCAGTGTTACGTTGAAGGTCGTTGCTGGACTCTCTTTCCTTCTGAAGATGAGTTTCAAAAGGGAGCAATGCTGTCAATACAGCTTGCTTCTATCCACGGATAGAGAAATCCAGCTTCAAAAGTTACTTACTGCTTAAGCAAGGAGCTGGCCAAGAAATCATGGTTCATTTTTTTTTGAGAAGACTTTCAGAACTTGTAGGATTTATCAGTACATTGCTGACAACAATGGCAATATTTTTACTTTTACATATTTTGTTGTTCTGACTTCAGGTTAAAAAGTAGCTGGTATTTAGTCTGTCCAGGGGACTTGAAAATTTCCATCTCTAGACCAGCTCCTTTCGCAGTGGACACAATGTTTCAAGTAGTTGTTAGAGGAGGTCCATGCTCTCCATTTGTTAACGCGTTGTAGACCAATTTAACTGACATATTTCAGGAAGATTCTTTCTAGGTTAATAAGTAAGCTAAAAGTTTTATTTTTTATATTTGAGCTTAAGCCCTTTCGTGTTGTTTAAACTTAGCCTGCAGATATATTCCGATTCTTCTGTAGGCTCTTGCAGCTTACAAACAGTGACACAACAAAAACAAACAATAAAATAAACAGCAATGTCTTTGCAAATTATATTGTTTTCATCTCTGTCCTTGGAATGTGTTTTGTCTTTCTGCCTTTTTGATGTCAAAATAGATAAGATTGTGTGCACTATGGAGAATAAATTGTAACCATAGTCTTTATTTTTGGTAATGAATGAGTGAGTATAAGATTATCTATGATTATAAAAACACATGGAATTATCCAGGAAATTTTCTTCTAAAGAATTAAAAGCTTTCTGTATTTACTTTTCACTTAGATGTGTTATGTTTCTGAGAAATAAGAAAGAGCAGATATTCTTTTCATAATCCCTTTACATTACAGGGTGAAGAAGCTGGGAGGCAGATGGGTTAAGGACCTCCCTTCACTCTAGAGCCAGTCAAGGGGCAGATCTGTGCTCTAGTCCAGTGGACACTGCAGCACATGAGAGAGGCTCGAGGGTGACCGAAGTGACCACTTCAGAAGTCACAAGATGCTCAGCAGGATGGACATCCACAGATGTGCAGGAGGCTGGAGGGGCTTCCGACTTCCTAAGTGCCTCCCTGTTGACTGCTGTGGTGTTCTCAAAGCTTCATCTCTGTGTGCATGGCGATTTCAGGTGGTCGATGGATGTTTTTATATCAATAGTTATTTATTTTAATATGCACCAGGGGAAAAAACCCTGTAGTTTGCAGATCACACACCTGATTTCCTATTTCATGCATATTATGACAAAGAGCAATAAGGTGGTCGTGTTTTCTTACGTTCCCCCAGGGGCCGCATTCACTGCAGTGATAAGGGGTGCCTTGGTGAGGGGCACAGAATCACTGAGAACCTCAGTGTAGCTGTTCAGGCCAGATGCTCTTCCAGAAGTGGGTTCACTGATGGCAACGGAGACAGAAAAATAGGGGCTCAGTGGCAGTGCTTCACTGTCAGAAGCAAAGTGGGCACAATTATCATAATGAGTGGCCCGGTCTGGGGGCTACCTACAGAGAGATTTGGAGGTGGTTAACAGAATATGGCATCCCTGGGGGCAAAACAGATGAGTAGCCAATAAGAGTATTGCTCAGGCTATCCCCTCAGAAGATCTCAAGGATGATGATCAGGAGATGGGTAGGGCACAGTCAGCCTAATAAAAAGTTAGGACCTCTTGCCGAGTTTCCAGACCTTGGCTATTTTCCAGACCCGGAAACTGAAGGAAAGGCTGGATCCCCAAGAAGGAGGACTTTGCACCACCACTGCAAGTGCATATGGCAATGATTCCTCTAGCCCTTCCACAAAAGGACCTATGGTTATTTACTTGGACAACTATACACTGGGGAAAGGAGTACACACAAACACTCTGAGGACATGGGACACCAGATCCAAGTTGACACTGATACTCAGGGACGAGAGTATCATTACAGAGTGCCTTTTAGAATGGGGGCATACGGGATTCAGATAATAAATGGAGTCCTATCCCGGGTCTATCTCAGTAGATCCATTGAGCCCATGGATCTACCCAATGGTCATCTCCCCACTTTCACAATAATGATTGGGTTGAACGTATTTGGGACTTGGCAGGACCACCGTTAGTTTCTTGGCCTTTGGGTTAAAAACTGTCGTAATGGGAAAGCTAAGTGGAAGCCTCTGAAATGGCTCTACTCCTTGGTTAAGACAGTAAACCAAAATCAATATTGCATCCCAGAGAGATGGCAAAGATTAGTGCTAGCCTTAAGACCTAAAGGATGCAGGAGTATTGGTCCTCATTGTAATTCCATTTAATTCACCACTCTGGCCTCTATGAAAACTAGATAGATTCTTGAGAGTGAAAGTGGATTGTTGAAAACTCAACCAAGTGTTAGCCCTACTTGCTGAGCTAGATGTGGAATCTTTGCAAGAATAAATTAACACAGATTCAGCTATTTGGTGTGTGGCCATTGATATCTTCTTTCTACATCCACCAGAAAGGCAGATCAGAAAGTGCTTGCATTCACTTGAGATGGACAACAGTATACATTTATGGAATTGCTCCAGAGCTATCTAAACTCTCCCACCCTTTGTTATAATATTGTCCAAAGGGACCTGGACTATATGGACACTCTGCAGAATATCACATTGGTTATCTGTGTCACTGACATTAGATCTGAAGAGTACAAAGTGGCAAATGCATTGGAGGTCTTGGCAAAGGTGCACTTCAAAGGATGGGAGATAAATCCTACAAAGTCTCAAGGACTTGTCACTGCAGTGAAGTTTTCAGGGGTCCAGTGGTCTGGAATATACAGATATTCTGGAATATCCCCTCCAAAGGAAGGGTCGAGTTATTTCATCTTACACCTCCCACCTCTAAGGAGCCAGCAGAATGTTTGGGAGGCCTCTTGGCGTCCTCACCTGGAAATACTGCTGCATTCCATGTAACTGGGTGACATGAAAAACTGCCAGCTCTGAGTGGCATCCAGGGCAGAAAAGGGCTCCAAAGCCAGTCCAGGCTATGGCCAAGTGGCCTGGCGCTTGGATCATAGGACCTTGCAGACCCTTAGTATCAAAAGTCTTAGAGATAAGAAAAGATGCCATGTGGAATATATGGGAAATTCAGTGGGAGAATGACAACACGGACCACCTAGGGTCCTGGAGCAAGGCCATGACATTGGCGGGGGGGAATTACACATCATTTGAGAAACTGCTCATCATGAGCTGGGTTTTTGTCAGACCAACTAAGCCATAAGGCCAAAGTCTAGCAGCAATCCAATGTTTTGCCTGTTATTTTTAAAAATAAGCTTCTAATTTTAGAATAGTTTCAAATTTACAGAAAGTTGCAAAGATGGCGGAGAGAGTTCCTATATGCCTCGCACCAAGTCTCCCCTATTATTACCGTCTTACCTTAGTTTGGTACATTTGGCCCGCTGAATGAACCAATATTGAAACACTTAATTATTAACTAAAGTTCATTGTTTATTCAGATATCTTAGTTTTACCTGCTGTCTTTCTCTGTTCCAGGAGCCCATCCAGGGCACCTTATTGCCTTTAGTCCTCATGTTCCCTTAGGCTCCTCTTGGCTCTGACAGTTTCTCAGACTTCCTTTGCTTTTGATGGCCTAGATAGTTTTGAGGAGTAGTGTTCAGGAATCTAGAGAAGACATATGATAAGTATTAGTGTCGCCTTGAGACCAGCTGCAGCAATGGGGCTGTAAATTGTCCAATTAGCCTTTTCCCTGTAATTTTCCTCGGGAAAAGAAATGCACCAGGCTCCCAGAGGAGCCTTTCCCAGAACTTGCCACAAAAAGCAAGTGGTCTGAGTAGCACAGGGGTGGACTGTAGTGGATGATGTGGGGTACTGCTCAGGTCTGTCCCCTTTGGGACTGAAATACCCCTTCCATCAGCTGCTGGCAGCATTGGTGTCTGAGCTCTCAGCTGAGTCTCTGGGAATTGCCATCGACTGATGAGAGTTGCTTTGCCTCACCCAAGTTTCCTCCCCTGTCCGGGGGCGTCCTGTATCTATTCCCTAGTTCGTTGGTGCAGGGGTATGAAGGGTTGCCCCAGCTCCAGAGCTCCCCGTTGGATTGGCTGAGGCCTTTTTGTGACTACATCTCAGTAAAATTTTCTGCAATCCTGCCTTCCCTCTCTCCTGCATAGTATTTGCTAAAAAACTACTTGCCCATCCGTCTCCATTTCAGCATCCTTTCCCCAGGGAACTCAATTGTGACAGTATTTGAGTCAACAATACAATCCTGGAGTCTGATACATACATAGTGATTCTGATAGTGTTAGAATAATGAAGCCAGGGCATTTATCTATTGAAATATGTATTATTTTATTACAAATCATTTAAAAAATGTATTTACTTTTGAAATCAAGATGTTATTTTTAAAACTTTAGCTTAGGTAGGTAGCATTATTTGTAAATTCATTTAACATAAGTGATTAAATGGTTTTTAAACCCATCATAAAAGTTACTTTTCTTCAGCTAAGAGATTAAATGTAAGTTTCTCTAGGAGTTACTTGTTTAAAGTCAGTAACGTCTGGAAGAAGACTGCATAGACAGCTGGGGAAACTGGTTTATCCGATTACTTTCCAGTGATCAGAGGAGGATGACACAGGCCTGGCTTCCTTTCCATTGGATTAACGCATTTGTTCATTTCCTCAGACCACTTTCTATTACTAATATCACAAGAAATATGTTTAAATTCAATTAAGTTGCCCTGAAAGGAGTACACTCATGATTTCCACATCACTACCATGTACAGATGAAAGTGGCCAGTCCCTTGAACTTTCTGCTTACAGTGTCTCAACAATTGTTACTGTTAGCTTCCAGAGTGTTACTCCACACTCTGTTTGGACATGCTACAAATGGACACATGGCATCCCAGTTTTCAAATCCCTTAACATGTGGGTTTAGACCCCTGGCCTGTGGAGAATTGAGTCAGGGAACCAGGTGTTAGCTTGAGTCTCATCCTTTGATAATTTAGTAACTAAATGAAGTTTCTCTGATTTTTCTACTCATCTATATAGAAGTATTTAGTGAGATTAAATTTAGAGAGAACAGTATTATAAATATGAAAACAAAATTATGACATTTATAATAGCTAGATAAAGCATGGACCTATACTAGATTATTACATTTTCAAAAATCAACAGCTATAGTTTTTGGGTAGCAATTTACTTTAGAAATTTTTCATTAGTAGTGTGAAGTATATAAGTGAAGTTTATCATATATCCTAGCAGTCATGTAGTTAGTGTTTGAAGTATCCTAATCAGGAATCCACCTTCCAAAGATGGTTGTTTAGTCATTCCAATTATCCTTATCAAAATGTACACCAGACAGTTCATTAAATTGCATAAAAGGTGTTAGGAATGATTTTCAATCATAAAATAAGCAGCAGTCAAGATAAGCCAGAAAGACTGGCCTCCGTCATCTTTGAGGGAAGAAAGTGTTAAGAACCTGTTAAACTCAGCAGCGCTTAAGGCCTAGGGCCCCACTTGTCCTGTGCCTGCTTCACAGCCCTAACACTATGGTGTCTTATTTGGTGATTGGAATATTGTGGTGTCTACCTAAAATTGAAACTTTCACTCACATTTCTTTCCAACTTTCATTTCATTATCATGGGTTCTGAGAAAAGAAAGGGACAGTTCCATGGGATTACAGGAAGCACATGTGTACTTTCTGGCTAATAAGTGCTGTGTTGAGAAGAATTTGGGCTACGGTTCGCTTTCATTGTAACATACCTCCCGGTTGCGGGATTCTGGGGAGGGAGACACATGGCCTTCGCCCTCCCCTTATAATTGCTGAAGATCACTGATATTTACTAAAAGACTGGACATTTGATGAAAGCTCACATTGATTTAAGTCAATTTCTACTCCGTTTTTTAAAAAAGTTACTTTTTTTAAAAAAGTAAATTATGCAGAAAATTTTAAAATAGGAAAAAAACCAAACCATAATACTAGAATTCTAATACAGCCATTCATAACATTTTGAGAGGTTTCATTCTTTTTCATGTGCATATTTGAAATTTATGTGTACAATTTTACATCCTGATTATTAAAGTTAAGCCAGGGGTCACCAACTCAAATGTCTCCAAGGGTCGCGGGGTAGAGACTGTGAATCAAGGGCGATTCTGTGTTCCTTAGTCTAAAGGGAGCACTTACTGCTCAGCTCCAAATGATTGTTATGTAAAAAGGGCTCAGTTTTGCGAGTTTATTATGATTTTTTGACAAGAGTCAAACATAATTTTTATGTAAATTTTAAAATATTGGTTACTAAAATAATTTAAAAACATTATGTAAGCCAAATATATATACATGAACTGAGAGGTCATAAACATTTTCTGTTACTAAGTAGCCCCTGAGAGCCACATTTTTACAAAGCTGCATAATATTAAACTGAGCAGACATAACAAATTTTACAATCTTTCATCTATTTTTGGACATTTAGAGGTTGTTTCCAATTTTTCTCTGCAATGAACATCTTCATGCATATTACTTTGTCCTGTGTGGAATTGCAGAATCAAAGGGTATGAATATTTAATTCTTTATGTACATCAGGAAATATTTTCCAAAAGGTTTGTACCAATTTATGCTCTTTCTAGCACTGAGGTATAAAAATATAGTTTCACCGTATCTTTGTCATCATTGGGATATGTACCAGGAAAAACATTGGCCAAGAAAAAAGGTACCTCTTGTTGACTTAATTTACATGTCTGTTTAGTAGTTAGGGTGAACATTATTCCATATGCTTGTTTACCACTTTTATTTCTTTTGTGGCTTGTCTGTTTGTTTCCTTTGTCCTTTGTCTACAGGGAGAACGCCTACTTTGAAATTTTAACAGTGTCAATCTATGTAGCAGCCAGGTAGAAATAAACATCGACACCTGCTTCATGTTTAAAACATCTGTTTTATGGGGCTTTTCTTTTCTCTACTAGTTGTCAGCTTTCATCCGTGGTCTCTTCCTGTCTCACATGGCAGCATCCATAATAGAGGCAAAATGAATTGCAAGGCAGCGTTTAAAGCTTTGACACTGGTCGTGTCTCCTTAATTCATTTTGTGGGATATAATTCTCAAGGACTTAGACTGCTAAAGTTTTACACCTATATTTTGTGATTAATTACTGTTATTAGTTATGAATTATTTTGAGTTTGTAAATACAAATTCTAATACTGTATTCTCTCCAATACTGATATTAGGTGCAAGACTAACTCCTGGCTTTGAGATTCCAGACTCAAAATTCCAGACCTTAGAGAGAACTTCCAAGCCATTTATTCCAAAACGTTCATTTTGTTCAATGTGGAAATTGAGTCAGGTTACTTCTCCAAAGTCAAACAGCTGGCAAGTAACTGCAACACGGCCTACTACCTGGGACCCCAACCTCTAGTTTAATATTCTTTCCATCTCACCATGCTACCTTCCACTGGTGTCGCATGCGCTGCTACATTTTGCGATATAATTCGATCCTGATATATGTGGATTCAGCTAATGAATGGCTGCATTTCTGTGTATTCACGTCAGAAATCCATTACAGAAAGTAATTATTTTGCTCCTTCAAGCCTGATGAAAAATTATAATAGAGCCATGGAAAAACTTTATAAATATTAGTTTTGTTACTCTTTTACTCCAAGAGATATGGTGGTAGCAGTGGAAGCCAAGAAGTAAGAACAATTAAATCACAAACTGTTTCACTTTATTGATAACAGAAGTACAAAAATGCAGTCCAGGGGCTGGCTCCATGGCCGAGTGGTTAAGTTTGTTCACTCTGCTGCGGCGGCCCAGGGTTCGGATCCTGGGCACGGACATGGCACTGCTCATCAGGCCATGTTGAGGCGGCGTCCCACATCCCACAACTAGAAGGACCTGCAGCTAAGATATACAACTATGTACGGGGGAGGTTGGGAAGATACAGCAGAAAAAAAAAAAGAAGATTGGCAACAGTTGTTAGCTCAGGTGCCAATCTTAAAAAAAAAAAAATGCAGTCCAGGTATTTTATTGGAAGTAACTCTATTAGCATCATTACTGCAGAGGTTCAAATCCAATTTGGGGGCAAAACATTGAACTGGTGATTTCTATCCAAAGGCATTTGGTGTCAATAAAATACACACAACAAAGGAATTGCCTGCTTTATTCTAGAAGCTGAACATTTTCTGTTGGATACCCTGAACATCCCTCTCTGTTGGAGGGTCTTCCTCTTTCTTTGTGTCAGCTGAACAGGTGGCCCGAAGGGTCTTATCTTTTGAGTGTAGCAGGGGTCCCAGATTAGGCCTAAATTCGTAGTTTTCAAACTTGGGGATCTTGTTAGCTGTGTAGGTGCCTGGGTCCTACTCAAGATCGTAGGATTCTGTAGGACTAGCATGGAGACTGGAAACATTCATTTTAATAGACTTAATTTTAGAATAGTTTTAGGTTTACAGAAAAATTGAAAAGACAATACAGAGTTTCCATATACCCCACTTCCAGTTTCCCATTTTATTAACCTCTTACATGAGTATGGTACATTTATCACATCTAGTGAACCAATATTGATACACTGTTACTAACTAGAGTCCATACTTTATTCAGATTTCTATAGTTTTTACCTAATGTTCCTTTTCTGTTCCAGGATCCCATCCAGGACACCACATTCCATTTAGTTGTCATATCTCCCTTGATTCCTCTTGGGCATGACAGTTTCTTGGGCTTTTCTTGTTTTTGAGGAGTACTGGTCAAATATTTTGTAAAATGTACCTCAGTCAGGATTTGTCTGACACTGGGAGGAAGGCCACAGAGGTAAAGTGCCATTTTTATCACATCATATCAAGGGGACATGCTATCACCATGACTTACCATGACAGTGTTAATCTTGATCGCCTGGCTGACAGACCCTGCAGCTGTAACTCCTTCCCTCCAGGAGATTTCAGTGCAGGGATGTCTGGAGCACGTTTGGAGGAGGACCAGAGGCTGTGTTCGCTCTGGAATTCGGCTATGTCTGAGGATGTCTGAGAGATTTGTGGGTGAAGTAAGGATTGGATTCAGCTGTGAGGAGTAATGAGTCCTACACGTAAGGGACTTGTTTGTCTCATGCAACAAGAAGTCTTGGAATGCATGGTCTGCATCAACTGTGTAGTCTGTGGCTAGCTTCCTGCTCCTCATCCTCAACCTGTGACTTTAATCCTCTTGGCTCCAAAAGGGCTGTTACCTCCGGACTTAGCATCTACATCCAGGAAGGGGAAGGTGTAAGAGCAAAGGAACGAAGGATGTGTCAGCTGTGACTGTCACTTCAAAAAAGAGTTCTACTTATAAGGTATGATTATCCAGAACTGGGTCACGGGGCCAGCCATGACTAAATGGGAGTCTAAGAAGGTGAATAATTTTGACTGGGCACGTAACCACCTTGAACAGAAATAGAAGCCTGCGAGTAAGCAAGAAGGGGGGCATGGCTGTTGGGTAGGCAACCAGGAGTATCTGCTTCAGCGGAACAGCCACTGATGATGTATTCACATTCTGCAAATAGTTCATGCCCTCTCTTCATCCTGCCTGTCTGTTCTTTCATAGCAAAGTGATCTTCTAAAAATGCAATAGACTCATGTCCCCTCCTGCTTAAAGCAATATTCTTAGAAAAAAGTCCCAAATCCTAAACACGCCCAGGAGGTTCTGCAATTGTGGACTTTGCTCAACTTTTCAGACTCACTCTGCAAGCCAGCTACAATGGCCGCCTTTTAGTAGTGTAGACATTTGCTCCCTCTTCACACTTCACAGCCTACGCACAGGTTGTTCTTTGTTTGGAACCCTCTCCAGCTCCCTGGCTTCCATCTCCCTTCTCAGCTGGGTACTGCTCCTACCTCCGATGCATTCTTCACATCTTTACACTTTAGTTCAGCATAAGTTCATCAACCAAGCCTCCCCCAGCTCTGCAGACCAGCTCAGGCCCCCCTATAACACACATAGTCTTAATCATCGTGCACTTTGCCTTCATGGTTCTTAACACGGCCATCGTCTTGAATCTACTTATGTGATTATTAGATTAATGGGTGTCTGCTCCACAAACTGCAAGCTCCATGAAGCAGGCAGGCCCCACATCTGTCTTTGCTCATTATCCTGTTCTCAGTGCCTAGTGGAGTGGCTGGCTTATGGAAGATATTAAGTCAATATTGGCTGAGAATGAATGAGGAAAGCCTGTATCTTGAGGGAAGAGAGAGTCAAGAGGAAGAGTTTGATTCGAGAAAAAGGATCAGTGATGGAGGGGAGGCATTCTGAGCCTAGCATTGTATGTCACTGACGTTTTCCTTCTCCTTTGCTACTATGGGCTCACACCTGACTTTTAAAGGGAAGA
Organism: Equus caballus; assembly: GCF_041296265.1. Classification (NCBI taxonomy): domain Eukaryota; kingdom Metazoa; phylum Chordata; class Mammalia; order Perissodactyla; family Equidae; genus Equus; species Equus caballus. The sequence continues at coordinate 6,013,363 of NC_091689.1, read as the reverse complement.
GACACAAAAAGAAGAGAAGACTAAACAAGCTATTTCCTGCATCCCCCATGGGACACTGGGAGATGCTTGCAGTCTTGGCATCAGTGGCGTTGACAGTGGCATAGAATTAGCCTTCTGTGCAAGGTCGGTTCCTTCTACAGCAACTGGTATAGTCTTAGCATGTCGGTTTCTGCTTTAGGCATGTGGAGCTTCAATTTCACCACAAAGACTGGTGACACCATAGGTGGCCAAGGAGACAGTTTATCTTCATGGTTAAAAGCACAGGCTTTGACATTCAGATCTCAGTTTTGTCACTAGCAAGTTGGATAACATTGGGCAAGTTACTGACCTGCTTTAATCCTCAGTTTCCTCTAAAGCAAAATGGGTAAAGTGCTTGTTATGAAGTTTAAACAAGCTGATGCAGGGAAAGCAATCAACACGGGCAGTGCCCCCTGAGATCACACTTGTAGTGGCTCCAGCTGTGGTCCCAGCGTGAATCAGGAACCTGAAGGTTTTGGAAGGAATTTCAGGGTGGACGGTGGAATTCCACAGTGAGTTCAGATGAAAGTAGAGAAATTTTGTGACTGCTCTTGAAACTTTATAGTAACCTCTCAGCTGCCATGGCCTGAGAGCTACAGTTTCAGGGCAAACTGAAAGGGATCTCATGTCACTTTCATGAGGCAGCAAGTCCTCACCGGACTGCGCCTGTGCCGGGCCGTGACCGGCTCTCCTGAGAGTTTGTGGATCCTGAGAGGTAAGCCGGCCGGGAACGGAGAGGAGGCTGTAGCAGAGGGTTGAGAACATGCCTGTGGAGTTGGACTCCCGGGCATTAAACTGAGTTCAGTTGTGTAAAATTGGGGAATTTGCCCAACATTTTGTGCTTTGGTTTTTTCACCTGCAAAATAGGAGAAGTAACACTAATTCATAGGGATTTTTGCAAGAATTATATAATTAATTCATGTAAGGCAGTGGTTCTCAATGGGGAGGGGCCAATTTCGTCCCCCAGGGGACATGTGGCCGTGTCTGGAGACATGTTTGGATTGTCCTAACCGGGGGGATGTGCTGTTGGCATCTAGTGGATAGAGGCCAGAGATGTTGCTAAACATCCTACAATGCACAGGACAGGTCTGTACAGCAAAGAGTTGTCCAAAATGTCAATAGTGTTGAGGCTAAGAAATCCCAAGGTGGGGTATTAAGAAGAAATCCTGTGTCATGGAAATTGCTCAGTGTCAACTCTCATGAGTAAACTTTGAGTAGGAATGATGATGCATTTGTCACCTAGAGCTGCCACGTGCCCACGCCTGTTTTGACCCAGAGAAGTGGATGGAGAAGAGTTTCTCTCATTTTATTTTCTGATAAAACCGTACACGTGACATTTCAACTGTAAGACCTGGCTGTCCATTTGTTGTTTAGAAGATGCTTTTAATTTCATAACCAAGAAAAATAAGTGGTTTCCAACCATAAAAATGCTGATCTTTTGGTTTGGATAGTTTGGAAGATGCTCATTTATGATCTCTTACTGAATGAAGAAGGGAGTGGGTGAATAATTATAAAGAAAGCTCCAAGGTACAAATTTTAGGACTATTTCACAGGCAGGCCTGAAGAATGAAACTCTGAGGGGAATGTGGTCCCTGGAAAATTGAGTTTGGGACACTGACCTTGGACTCTCCTTCCAGGAAGCCTTCAGAATTTTGTTTGCATTGTCACTAGTTACTTGTACCTATGAGAAGACGGGCTGGTATCCCTGGGAAGGGACCAGGAGGGTATAAAATCTCCCAAAAGAACGGCAAAGAGAGTTTCTCAGTGAATTTGATGGCCTCCTCACCCAAAGATGTGCCATCAGCAAGGGGCTGAGGATGCGGGTGGGGTGCCTTTGTAGATAGAGAAAGAAAGGGCTTGTCTTTCTGACTGGAAAAATGATGCCCAGCTTCCTGCTCTTTGTAGCTTTCTACGTTAAGTAAATTGCGTCTTTGCTTATATTAAAGTACGTGTATCCTTTTCTTTGCTCTGCAGGGGCCTTCTGTCAACTGTCACCTAAAAAAATATCCAAGTTAAATGGCTTGTGTTGGGAGGACATGGGTTCCCTGCAGAACAGCCTAAGAAGTTGCGGGTGGGGTGGGGCTGAGGTAGTAGGATGCGGGTGCATGGCAGAGGGGAAGCCAGGTGGGGAGAGGTGAGGGTAGGGTGGGCTCTGGGAGGCTGAGAGCCTGGGGATGTAGTTCTTCCGCCAGCCCTGCTTTAAAGAGAGCAGCTACCTCATCTATTTTAATCTAAATGTATCCAGGCTTTGTAACATTGTCATTCCAAATCATATTTCATTCTTTTCCCCTAACGAGTTTCACTGCTAGTAAAAACAATATTGAAAATCACTGGCATATACAGATTAAAAATAGTCCCTTATTTATAGAATGTAATAGTTAAATGGTTTCCCCTAGAATTCGGTATTCATTGAGTTCACGATGTCAGGAAAAAGTTAATGCGACACCAGGATTATCTCCAAAAGTTAACAAGACCTATTCCGTTTACTCCAAGAGAGGGCTGTTTTACAATCACTCCGGGCTCTTGACCTTCAGGGAGCCTCAGGCTTGTCATCCTGTCTTTGACCGTGGAATAGAGGGGAGGCTGAGGCCGAGGAGATGGAACCAACTCCGTAACCTCGAAATGTGCACCAAGGTGTGAGACGGTGGGTCTTTCTGGAGTTAGGACGACCTGCATCCTTTCCCTGTGAACGTCGGTAGAAGCAGCACCGTAAATGCTCAGATGAGCGCATCTCAATGATCTCGGTTGGACAAATGTAACAGACATGCATCTCACATTAACACGCGGATGCTCCCCTCTGCTAGAGGGCTTCGCGGAAAGGATCTGGTTGAACACTAGGTGCCGCTGTTGATTCACTCTGCTGTCTGTGAGCGGCAAGCATTCCCCTGGTCTCTGTGAGGAGACGCAATTAGGAAAAGCAACAAAAACCCTGAGTAAATATACAAAGTTCTGTTATTTTTTTCTCTCGTTTAATGAATGATTTAGAGTTGTTTTTTTTAAAATAAATTTCAGAGGTTTTCTTTTTCTAGAAAACATTTGACAATTGGCAGAAAATGAAAGGATGAAGAGGCATCAATGTTTCTTAAGGAAGGAAGTTCAAAACTCACACTACAGGTTTAAAATAAGATCATTTTTGTACTTGTGAGTTTCTGCCAGGGAAAAGACTCAAGTTACCCTTCAGCCTCCTTGTTTCTCTAGTTCTGTGGCATACCAGATTGCTTTCAACTTTGGAATTTATTTGAATATTATAATTGGATATATGCCTAATGGTTGCCTTTCCTGCTCACTAGGCCGGGTTGTTGGTGTCATCACTGTTGTTGTTTTTAATATACTTTATTAAGCAATTTTAAGTTCACAGCAAAATTGAGCAGAAGGTACAGAGAGTTCCCATACACCCCCTGCCCACACACATCCACGGTCTCCGCATGGTCAACATCCCCCACCAGAGTGGTACATTTGTTACAATTGATGAACCTACGTTGACACATCATCATCACCCTGAGTCTGTAGTTTCTATTATTGGTTCATTCTTGGGTTTTACATTCTATGGGTTTGGACAAAGGCATAATGACATGTATCCACCATTGTATTATCTTACAGAGTATTTTCACTGTCCTAAAAATCCTCTGTGCTCCACCCATTCATCCTTCCCTCCTCACAACCCCTGGCAACCACTGACCTTTTTACCGTCTCTGTGGTTTTGTCTCCATTACTGGTTTTTCACTTAAAAGAAAAAACAACAGCTTTTCATTTAAAAAAACTTTTAACACAAAAGTAGAAAGACTAGTACAGCGAACCCCATCACTTTATCCCATCACTTTAAAAACTACCAAATTTTACATAATAACCTATTTAATTCTCCTCTTAGGCAGGTTTTAGCATCTCCATTTTAGAAATAGTGAAATCGAGGATCAGAGAGAAGAAGTGACTAACCAAATTGATACGGCTCATTGATGGTACAGTCTGATCTGAACCCAATTCTCTTTATTTCCAAAAAGTGTTTCTAGGACACTGCTCTTTAACTTGATTTCTGCCAGATCTGTGTGCATGTCTGAGTAGCTATATTCTCTTTTGAAGGCCAGTCTCAGATATATATTTTCAAAAGCTTTTAAAATATATTTTCAGGAATATTCTAAAGAGAAGAATTTGTTGTTAGATTTAGCTAAAGCTAGATTTATAATAGCTATGAGTATTGTAAATGTGTGTATATTTAGGCATATTATTCTACAAAGGAATCCCAAACTACCAGAATATATTTGTGATCCCCGGGAAGCCCTAAACGGGCTCATAATTGGTTGTCACCAAAGGCAAAGACAGTGAAGTCCCCTCCAGCTTGCATTTCCAACCTGGAAATACCCCGGTAAGAATTTCCCTAGACATCCCTGCATTCACAGAACCCAAATATTTTGAATTGAAAGCTGTGCTTTCTCTATGTCTATCATCTTCCATCTTCCACACTGTCTACCACTCCTCACTTCTATTGAAGTTTCTGATCCTTCTTGTAGCAACCCCAGGCAACACCACAGGCCAACCATGGCAAATTGGCTACTGTTTCCATAGCGTGTAGTCTGGGATGCCATTTTACAAAACTTGTCAGGTACTTTTAGCTTCTTTTCATCATCGTCATTATTATTATTATTATTATTATTTTAGCAAACTGAGCTCTGAAGGAGCATGGGCCAGTGAAGACCAGTTTCAGATCCTCTGTGATCTGTTGATAGCTGCTAAAGGGGAGACCTCTCTCAAAAGGCAGATCACTAACATTATTTGGAAGCATAGAAAATTGCAAATAACATTGGAGAGCCCTTGCTCCATTTTAGTCCTCAAAATTCCCGCATCCTTCCAGAACAAATATGACTCAGACTTGGAGACAGCTCTTACTCGACTCCTATAGCAACGTGCTCAGAGCATTTATCACATTGTGTTGAAATACATGTCTATATAACTGTCACTCCCAGACAAGAGTTGTCTAGGGTAGCACCAAATCCTCGTCATCTTTGGACCCCTGTGACCCGATCTTTGTTGTTGCTCTCACAGATGTCACGCTCCTGTTAGTCTCACGGGCGACTTCCTGGAGGAAGGCGTGCAGCCTGACACGGATCATGAGAGGCAGGATACATGGGGAGGGGAAGCCGCGTCAGTGAGGCAGTCCTGGGTCAGAATCCCAGCAGATTATCTAAACTTTCTGACCCTTGTCTGTGAAATGGCAATAGCCAGTAATATTTATCCTAGCCAGTTATTATTTTAGCCAGTGATATTGAGCCATTGTTAGGAGTAAATAAAATAATACTGAGCACCATCCTGGCACAAGGTAATTTCTCAGTAACTGATGGCGATTATTATGTAGCCACCTCTCCCTGGGCTACAGATAACATCACATGGATCTTCTCTCTGGTCAGTCTGGCCATGACCAAGTCTGCTTGTTATCGCTTTCTCTATCAATAACACGTGGATAGTAACACATAGCTCGTATATTATTATAAAGAGTGAATGCGATAAGGACTGTAAAAGACTTGGCATGAAATTTATCATCAATCAATGACAGCCATGACTGTTTCTTTGGTAAGCACGTATCTTTTGAGCATCTGCTGTGACACACTGTGCTAACCCTGGGCACACAGCAGTGAACAGAATCAAGTCCCTGCTCTTGTGGAATCTACATAGTTACCATCATCATTATTATTGCAAATCTGGTCTGGGTTGCTATGCAGAAAGAGGAAAGCAGACTTAGGCATATTTTAGGTGATGCCTAAGAAGAAAAACTGACCATATTTCTACTTCCCTTAGAAGAACAGGCTCCTTTTCTCCTTCGAGGAGCAGATAAACAGAAACCTTCAAAGAACTCAAGCTGTTATGATCAGAGCCTGTGGACTGGCTCCTCCGGCCTTTCCCACAGCCCTTGTACGGCTCCCTGAAGAGTCCCACTGCTCAGCCAAGGCCGCCTGCTCACAGACTATGGTGTTGAATTCTGCTCTGTGAATACAGTTTTCAGTCAAATTGCCTACAAACTTGGAAATTATTATTGATGTTCTCAACAGTTTACTAATGTGGCAGAACTGTGATTTGTGCTTTAATATATTTTTTGCAAAATCCATTTACTCTGTAAGTGTAGTTCTAAAGTGCTCGGGGGGATTCCCAAATGGCTGATGCTAACGGACGTGTGTGCTGGGCGGCTCATCAGAAGATGGCAGCAGAGATGCGTTGCGCAGGTCTCCACCGAGGGGACCTGAGCCTTTTAGGCAGCGTTTCTCTTGCTTGTCTGGTATTCAGAAACCGAATTTGTTGTTGCTCTTGTGGTTTTTTCATGTAAGCATGGCAGATAATCCCAGACACAGGACATTTTAAGGGATCCATTTGGAAAAGTGAACAAGATTGCTTGTGGATGGGGTCTTACATCCTTTACCAATTGCCCAATAAATTGTTGCTGATGGACCTGTGGTAGTAAAGGAAGAGATTACCAAGAAGCAAAGTGATGGTTCCTACCTCACGGGGGTTTTACTAGAATATTTGAAGCATATTCACAGGTTTGTGAACAGTGGAGCACATTATATGAAAAAAGACTTGCAAGAAGAGGATAGAAGTGAAAGTTGACTTGATTTGATTACAGGTGTTGAGATATTTGCCCTGGATTGTTTTTGCCATCTCTGCAAAGGTTGTTGGAGCGAGCTCTGCTGCCCTGTGGGGAAAAACACCGGTCTACAGTCCCTAGAGCTTCTTTCCTGGTTCTTGAGACAATGTCTCTTTATGTTGCACAGTTCACTGCCTGCCCCTTGATGCCTTGCATAGATTTCCTACTCAGGTTGAGGAAGAAGGGAATCCGCAGGCACTTTGAAATCCATGACATAGGTATATTTTTCAGCTTCAGCTCTGCTATAACCCAAAAAGGAGTTTTAAAACGGAAGAAGAACATGCACTCTTATGAAGTGGATGTTGGGGGTGAAAGGAGAGTACAGTGGAACACAGTGTTTTACTCCAGTAATCACCCCGAGTCTCTTTCGCGCACATGCATTTGCACGCAGTACTAGCTGCATAGTTTGCAGGCCCAGGGTAAAATGCAACTGTGGGACCTCTTGTTCAAAATTATTAAGAATTTCAAGATGGTGACAGCAGAGGAGTATAGCAATCTAGGACTCTGCTGAGTGTGGAGTCCTCTGCAATTGCATGGGTTTCACACTCATGAAGCTGGCTGTGCATGTATGTGTGTGTGTGTGTGAGAGAGAGAGAAACAGTGAGAGAAGCTTTTTTTTCTTTGATGAGGAAGATTGGCTCTGAGCTAACATCTGTTGCCAACCTTCTTCTTTCCTCCCCCCCCCCCCACAAAGCCCCAGTACCTAGTTGTACATCCTAGTTGTAAGTCATTCTACTTCTTCTATGTGGGATGCAGCCACAGCATGGCCTCATGAACGGTGTGTAGGTCCACGCCAAGGATCTGCACCAGTGAACCCTGAGCCATCAAAGCAGAGTGCACGAACTTAACCACTTGGCCGTGGGGCCAACTGCAGAGAAGATTTTCAAAAATTCTCTTTTCGCTGCTTAGTCTCGTTAAGGCAGTGTTTCTCAGCCTCGGCCCTATTGACGTGTAGACTAGATCATTCTTTGTAGTGGGGGCTGTCCTGTGCATCACAGGGTGTTCAGCAGCATCCTCATCATGGTCTGCCCACTAGATCCCAGTAGCACCTCCCACCCCCAGCTGTGACGATCCAAAGTATCTTCAGACACTGCCAAATGTTTCCTTGTGGGGTAGACACCCTGGTGGAGAATAATTGCTTTAAGGTAAGGTTTTATAACACTCCCAAAGATAGCTTAATGGCTTATCTTTCTTGTTTTTCCTTTCTTTTTCCTCTCCAAGGATGAAGGAAAATATGAGATGCACTTTAGACCTGGGCCCAGTGGGCGCAGAATAGCAAGGGTTCACAGCAGGCCGACCTGGCTTTGGGGCCTCCTGTGGCTTTCAGGCTGCCGTGGCTCTGCATACACCGTTAACACGTCCTAGTTGCCTTGGGTGGATATGCATTTCACAGAGTGTCTGTTTTCTGAGCCCTGAAAATGTATCCTTTAATCTTTGGCTCAGAAAACCCCTTGACTCTGGGAGGAGACACCAAAGGCCTTCTCATGACAGGCAGGGAGAGGGCTGTTTGGATTGCTAATTTGTTTTCGCGCCTTAGTCTGTTTTTCCTTCATGCCGTGTTCTCTGTAGGCCTTGAGTATGAATAATCACGCGCGGCCTGAGGGGCGAAGCAGGAGGCCTGCTTTTGGAGTTGTTTGTACCGTAATGAAATAGAAAGTTTAAAAGCCTTGCAAAGCTGAGCAGATGGATGGGGAGGGCAGTCTAGAATGCACTTTAAAAATTCCTCATAGGGGCTGGCCCCGTGGCCGAGTGGTTAAGTTCGCGCGCTCCGCTGCAGGCGGCCCAGTGTTTCGTCAGTTTGAATCCTGGGCGCGGACATGGCTCTGCTCATCAAACCACGCTGAGGCAGCGTCCCACATGCCACAACTACAAGGACCCACAACGAAGAATATACAACTGTGTACTGGGGGGCTTTGGGGAGAAAAAATAAAATAAAATCTTTAAAAAAAAAAAAATTCCTCATAAACCGTGGCAAACTCTGGAAGCCTCTTGGAGGTCAGGGAAATAAACTGCCCACTCACGTTAGAATGGCACCCCTCATCAGAACTGTCCCCCAATGTTAAGTCTCAGTGCAGAGTGTCCCCAATCACTCAAATGCTCTTCAAGAAAGCTTTCTCAACGTTGTATTTCATGAATTGTCATCTTGAAAACCAAACTAAGCATTGACGTTTTCTGAATTGTGAGTGGTAACTTGATAACTAGCCATCTGAAATATGTAATCTCTACTATTTTGTGTTCAGCTAGGTTCCGGTCTGGAGATGGTTGGGTTTATTCGAATTGACTGCCAAAGACGTCAAGGACTCTGTTGAGCCTTTAGTTGTGTTAATTAGCCACAGGCTGGACATCTCCTCCATGACAGTAGTCCTGAGAATGGGCAGGTTTATGAAGTGTTGCACGACTACGTTGCATTATGACTATTCAGTTATGTGGAGGTGATTCCCTCAAAACTGTGAGCTCTTTGAGGTCTATGAATCTCCAGCAAATAGAACACTGCCAAGCAATAGGATATATTGGAGTACATGAGGAAGCCATTTGGTGTAAAACTAATTCGGCCTGAACTTATTTTTCCTAAAAGGCCTGACATGGCCTTGAGCATACGTTGTATATCTGCTTTAAGTATTTACTAGGTCTCAAAGACAAGAACAATGCCCTTAAAGATAAAGATGTAACTTCCCCCATATTTGCATTTTCTTAAGGATAAGCATGTCTCCCTAGGCTAGGGATTGATTGCTGACCTGCCTTGTTCATGGAATTGTGGAAATGCTGTGCAGCAAAGCCATCTTGTGACTATTGTAGAAGGGACATTCTAACCATATGTGTTACATGCTCTTTGACTGTATAACCACTCTGTCTGCTCCCACTTCTTTGGAGTGCTCCATTCCTTTGTGAAAGGACTCTCCCAGGCTATATGGTCCTCAGATCTGGCTCATAATAAACTCACCCCAATTTTGATTTATAGATTGGTTATGGATTATGTGCGTTGACATTACCGTATAGCAAACGCTCAAGTAATGTTGCACAGAGCTGGTTGAGAGCCATGAAAGAAACAGGATGAAAGAGTAGAATGGGTCCACAGAAACCATCCTCATTCATGGAAAGACTAATGGGTAACATGCCCTCTTAATAGAAGGAGGAAGGCAATACAGGTGTCAGAATGGAGTTTTAGGCTCCTCCCTCCCACCCTCTTTCTTGGAGGGGATCTTGGACAACTGGAATTAGTATAACACACTAGAGTTTTTGCCTGATGGGTCATCAATACTAGCAATAGAAAGGTTTATTTTTTCTGTCACTGTTATATGCTGAGGAAGCTGATGAATCAGAATATTTTTCTCTCCTCTCTTTAGATGGAACTGGCTGGCTGAGAGTCTGTCACAGGAGTGAATGACTAAGAAGGCAGAAGTCTTTAAGGGTGAAGTAGACTCCATGAATTCCTCAGAAAGGAAAGTAAAGGGCGACTTTGACTGCCTTCCGGATTCCTTGTGTGAAAGGATAATTCTTAAGTTGGAATATAATCATAAATCTCAGACATAAACTGAATGGATTTTAGAGATGTTATTTAAATCATTAGTCAGTGAGGGAACCAGTAAGACATCACAAAAACCCAGTAAGATGGTTCAAAGGAGAATTCAAAGAACCAGCAACAATGCTGAAATCAACTTACAGATTGATCCAAAACTGGACTCAGTCCACAAGAGAGGAGGGAAATCAATTGCATTTTCAGGGAACAAAATTCATTTGCATGTCGATGGATAAGAATCACTTGCATAACTGTCAGTTACCTAGGATTTACAGAATTGTAAAGGAGCTCAAAGTCAATGAAAGGCAGAGAGGCCTCACACAGCCAAGTCACCTGGAAGACTACTCAGATGATCCCCACTGCCTGGTTTTTCACTGAAGACAACTTGTAAGATCTTTTTGTCCATTTCAAAGTCTTTTACGATTTTTCCTGTGCCTACATATGTTCAGTTGTAATTAACATTTTCTTTCGGGACACAGACTGTAATTTCAGGAAAAGCAACTGATCTGTAACTTCCTCTTCAAACAGCTTCCACAAACCAGCCTGAAACATCTGTGGGAGGCCTTTAGGCTGTGTGGGGAAGGTGAGAGAGAGGCGGTGTTTCACCATGGGGCGCCAGGCGGACCTCCTCAGAGAGAATGGTGACGGCAGAGCTTTAGGCAAAGGGCTAGTAACCTAAGTGTCATCTTATTTAGCCTCTGCCCTACCTTGAGCTACATCCTGCCGGGACATGAATGTCTTGAAAGGTTGTGACTTAGACGTCCTTCAAGAGCGGAAAAGTGTAGCATTACCCTTCCATAACTCTTTGAGCACTCCTGTGGGGTTGGCTCTTTGCTAAGAGTCGGGGGATGAAGTGTCGTTAGAACAGTCCTTCATGTGATCCGGAGGGGGACGGACCTGGATATGTCCAGGGGCCAAGGAGGACCTTCTAAGTGAAGGGAGCACCGGGAGAGGAGCGAGCTAAAAAGCATCCACAGTGATGGCTTGTGGAGAGCTTTCTTTCTTTCCTTTCACCAGAGCATTCTCACAAAGAAGGAAAAAAAAATGCAATATCTGAAAAGTCAGTTCTGACTGGTTTTTGTTAACCTCTTAGCTCAGACCCAAAGAGGCCATTTGAAATTGAGAGGTAAAAATAGGAAAGAAATGTATGCTCTTAAAGATGGAGACACAGACATTGGTGGGGAACAGCTAGTCTGTGCCTGAAGTGGCCTGGTGTTTCTGAGTCATGGGACTCCAGACTTGGGCTTGCAAAGTGACCCTTGAGAAATTACCTGTTTATGAGGAATTTAGCACAAGTCATTGCTTGGAGCCATAAAGCTTTATCTGCTGACTCATTTTTTCCCTCTTCCTCCAATAGGTAAACATCAGTGGAGAGATTTTTCTTCTCTCCTTGTACTTACATTTTTGAAAATCCATCATGAATAATAGTAGAACCGTAGAACTTGAACACATTAATCTGTGGGAAACGAAGGAAGGACAAACCTTTTAAAACCATTAATACTGTTTTAACAAACAGTGCGGCTAAATTATATCAGTGCATTAGAGATAGTCTAAAAGCCAGACATAATTTGTGGTTATAACTAATTTTCATAATTTTAGCTTTAATTTAGAATAACTGGGGTTTGTATTGGCTTAGGATCTTTCTCTTGCTGTTAATTTAAAATATGAAAAGGAAATTCTAGACTTGATCTCCTTTTTGAGTAAATATACAGACAAAAATATGTCTGTGCAACTTGAGAGCAAATGATGATTTTTTTTTTCCTTATGTGAATACTTAGGACAATAACAAAGTTAAGCCAGAAGAGAGAATTACTTCTCACTGCATTGTATTTATATCCAGTCCAACATCTCAAAAAGAAGTTGGCTCTGAATCATTGATTTAAAAATAGGTCATTGGTGAATTAATAGAACATTGCACCCCAAATTCTCAGCTGAATTAAATAAATAACTCAGTCAGGGCCCGAGGTAGGCACAAATGTCTGGTTTAGATCTCCCGAGTTACTGAGAGAGTGATTACTGAATCGGGGAAAAAGAACAGAGTTTGACACATAGAGTGACTTATAAGTCTCTGTTCCATGGAAAAATCAGGCTCAAATCAATTCTGGTTTTACTTGCGTTACGTTCTTTTTCAAACTGCATGAGGATTCGGGAATAGTGAGTGTATTCGATGTATAAAGATATAAATTCACATGGTGTCCTTGGAGGTGTTTCTCCTCCCATCGGTGAGTCTTTACTGCACACGAACAAGATTGAGGAGGGCAAATGAGGCGGTCTCCCTTTCTTGATCAATGCCAGAAGCTGAAGTTGAGGCAGGAGAGTGGGTTATTGAAAGCATCTTAGCATTCTGAGATTGTTTGGCGCCCAGAAAAAGTGTGAGTTATAGTTTCTGAGAACTCTGCATTTGGATTTACCACACCTACAAGAAAGTTCAGAAGAAAGAGCAGTGAGACAAACAGAGGCACCGAGAAGAGCCTCGAATCCTCGGTGGTCACTCATCCACAGGCTCCTCAGAAACGGCCAGGTCCTCAGCTGCCCTTGGTTCTCAAGCCCTCTGCTGCTTGTGAGACATTAAGGACTAAGGTGTTCCCTGGTCGGGTGGCAACATCAATTTGCTTGAACTGAGAGAACTTTAAGGCTGGACTATCCCTGGATGGCTGTTCCAGAAGAGCCAAGCAGACAAATACTGCTGTTATTGTCACTGTTAAAGATTTATTTCTGCTTGACAACAGTGGCTGCTGTAAAACCACCTCTGCGATGACAGTGGTCACCAGAACCAGAACTGCCTGAAGTCCCAGAATGTCTGTTAATGGCTGTCTTCCGGGTCCTTTCTAGATGGCTGGGGGATCGTGGTCTCTGGAATTTCCTCTTCTCTCCTGTGATGTGAGGTTGACTGTTGAGAAGATGGTAGTTTAGGGGGCCCCTAAGGGAAGACAGTAAAGTTATTCTGAGCCTGCAATGGAAGTTCTGGACTTGTCGTGGTGCCATAAACGTGAAACTGAGTGTCGGGAATAGAGAGCTTGTGGGCACGGCTGAAATGATGGCGTAATATTGACTGAGCGTTACTCACCCTAAGATGTCTCCTTCAACCTGCCTATAGGATCCAACTGGACTGCAGCTGGAGCATGTTACTGCTCACATTCTGAGACCCAGAACCTATAGGACAGACCACTATTTCATGGAGCAGTCAGATTGTCCCACCAAACATCTCCCAGGTATAGCTGATGACCATCGTATGACCTAAGAGGTGTGGATGTGAACTAATGAGGCTGGCTTTTGTGTATGGATTAAGTAATTGGTGCCTTCTTTATAGTAACACTTCGTTTAAAGTTCTGAAAACAACAAAACTCAAAACCTGTGGGAGGCAACAGAAAACCTTCTTTCATCCTAGCTGAAACATCTCAAGGTAGAGTTGGCTGACCCACGCCTCTCAAATCTTATAGCAACGCTTCATGCTTAACTGGGAAAAAGGTTTGAATTACAGCAATTCTTTATACTTAATTGGGGAAAAGATGTTCAAGTTAACCCAAGCTTTAAAAAATTTCTTTTTGCTTAAAAATTAAGAAAAAATTTTTTAAATGCTTGCACAAGGCAGAATTTTAAGTTAGCACACAAAAATTAGAGGAAAAGTTAGTTTCCTTTCCACTGCAGGCTCCCGCTCCCTAATTCCTCTCCCTAGACAACAGCTAAGAGAATTTTCTCGTATAAGCTGCCAGAGACAACCTTTTCAAATCCAAATGTGTATGCCTGTGTTTATGGGTCTGTAGTCTTTCCAAATGAAAGTGTGTGTGTGTGGGGGGGGGGGTAGCCCCCTCCGTAAATATTAGTACACTAGACATATTGTTTTGCATTTTGCTTTTTGCACATGTTATCTTGGAGATCATTCCAGACCAGTCTGAGCTGCCTCATATTTTAAATGCTGCAATGAATATTACAGCACCCATTTCTTCGTGCATAGATACCAGTAAAGCTCTGGGATTAGTTCTAAAAGTGTGGAACTGCTGAGTCAAAGAGTATATGCATTTTTTTATTTTGATAAATATTCATGAATATTTATCCCCAAAAGTGTTACCGATTTGCACTCACACTAGCCATGCATCAGAGCGGTTTTTCCCTTCCCCTCCTGCTAACACAGTTAACTCAGTTAACACAGAGCTAATAATTTCTTCTTTCCATCTCTCCTCCATCTACGGAAAGTAGGGCTTTGATTTAATATTAGCCAACTTTCAACAAAGAAATTGTTGTTTCCTAAATAACGTGGCTCTTCTCACTTCTTCTGTTCTCTGACGTTACGAGCTTCGGTGTTTAGACTGAGTGCAGTTGATTCCATTTGGCAGAAACGATTTGAATTCTAGTTCTTATTTGTTTCTAATTTGATCGCATCCATGTCCTGCTGAAAACAAGAGGACATAGTTCTTACTTCTAGGTCGCTCGAATTGTTTAACAATTAAAATGAAAACAAAGACCTGGAAAAATATTTAGTAAGGGTGCTTTGGAAAATTTGTGGATAAAAATGTGTATCTGGATATATATCTCCTCTTGGCATATGCTTGTTTGCCTGAGGTCCAGATGGAATTGGAACATGGTGAAAAATAGAAGAATAGACCAGCAGTGGATGGAAGCTGTCGTTTTGGTGGGCCATTTCAAGGGATGAGCGGCAGATGAGAATTGAGCAATGGGAAGAGTGTAGTTGGTTTTTCAGGGATTTGGCTGTGAGAGCAAACGAGAAGGAGGGAGTCAGTGGAAAGGAGAAAATATAAGATGCAGGTAAGACGGCTCCTGGAGGATCCTGAAGGGGCTGGGCTTCCAAGCACGGATGGAAAGGAGAGAGGACCCTTCTTGCAAGGAGAGGAGTGCAGGATTAGTGCTGCAATTGAGACAGCTCAGAGCAGAGGGCAGAGAAGTTGGGGAGCTCATTTAGTACAGAGAGTACAGGACTTGCAGAAGGCCCAGGTGTAGACCCTGCATCAACCCCTACAAGGTTTGTGACCTCTACCTGTCTGGGTTTTCCTGCTGGTGAAATGGGGGCCTTCTGCTTATCTTAAAGCCTTGGGGATGAAAGGAGGTAGTGCATGTGACAGTGTCTAACACAGTGCCTGGAAGAGTCATCTCTAGTGAACCCCAGAGGATCCAAATCTAAAGGCTGAAGGTTTGCAGCACAGGAAGATGTCTGGGCCCAGAACCTGGGACACCAGACACAGCAGTGAAGACGGGGGTGGGTGTCGGGGAGGTGAGTGGTGTTGGGAGATGTGGGGAGGGACACGTAACATTTTGAAAGCAATTTTTAAAAATACCTTTTTTAATACATTCTTGCGATAAAGGGACAATTGAAAGGAAAATTGCAAGCCGTTAAATGAATATGGTTATTTATAGTCAATCAGGATCATTTTTAAAAAAGTGATCTGTTCTTGTCAGACAGGTCATGGAGGTGGCTTAGAAAAACTCCTGGCAGGACCTGACTATACGCAGGGAGGTGTGTCAGACAGACGGTAGCCTGTGTGTAAATCCCCCATGCGCTCTTGGTCCGTTTTCCACTTGTACTGCCCTCCACTGAGGTGTTACCAAACCATGAAGGCCTGCATGCTGTTAAATGCAGACGCCGTGAAGGGTGGCGCCTGACCTGTACTAATATGTATTCGTGCAGCTTGATATGTTTTAAATCATTTCTTTAATAAGCTCTGGTCTTCAAAACACGATCTGTATTGTTTCAGGAAGAGAATTGCTTTATTTCCGTGCTAGGAGGACATGGTTTGGGCGACAGAGGCACAGAGACAAGCCATGTGGGATTTAGGAGATGTTTCTTCTGTATTTATCTTGCCTCTCCTTTCACGACGATCAGTTATCTCGTGATCAGAACTACAAGAGATGCAGTTCTCTCTTGTACTGAGATGTGTTCTTCAAGGCGAAAATGGACACAGAGCTCAGCAGAAATCCTTTGATACTGAAGGGTTGTTGGAATCAGGTAGGAGACCCCCAAAGGCATCCGTGATATCAGGGTTTCACGAATTCATTACAGATTACTCTTCCTGTGAGGACGTCAAAACACCCTGTGAGCGCTATGTTACTTATTCTCTTTTCATATTGACGATGAGGAGGAGCGGAAAAGAATGGAGATCAGGTTCTTGTCCACACTCACAGGCTCAGTCTAGAAAACATGTTACTCCCAGGGTGAGAACTCAAGGAATTTTAAGTTGTAGGAGCTCCCAAATAAGGAAAAACCAAAGTTCCCTCCTCAAGGTTTATATTCATATCTATCTTTCCAGATGGCCGCAGTGCCAACCTGGCTGAAAACGTGAGAATGCAAACCTTCGGCCCTGCCTGCTACCTTAAAAAAATGTCATGGCCGTTGATTGAGGGTGATGAAGCCCAGCTGCATTGCTTTCCTCACCACCAGCTTCGTAGGGGAAATGGGGCCGTAAACCCGGCCCCCTCTTGAGGCACTGAGGGAAGAAAATGTCTGGGTCGTCGCTTGACACCTGGACCTCCCTGTGGTGCAAAGTGAAACTCATCAACTCAGGTGGCCAAGAAAAGCAGATGTTTAGCACGGCGAAGTGCAAAGTGTGGGGGAAATGGCTTTATGGGCCTTTGGCTGAGATGCTCACATTTGAATGTTATACACAGGAAGTCATCAGGTGGTGGAATAATATAGACAGACCTTACTCCATGAAGTAATTTATTTTGGGTTGGTGGCAGCAGCAGCAGCCTCTACAGGACAAAGGAACATAAGGATCTACTTTTTATTTAAAAGAATTTCCAACCAGCAAGGGCTGCTTGTAATGAAAAAGTCGGGGCACCATTTCCTTAATTTTAAACATTTATTTATCATTGGAGGAGATGATGTTGACTTGCGGCAATAATATTTCCCAAAGCAATTTTGATGGTATGATTTCCTTTAGTCTCTACACCCCTTATGAGAGAAATAGGGATAATCGTCTAGAGTTAACATGTGGGGAAACTGAGGCTTACACTGGTCAGAAAATTTGCTCAAGCCCACACAGCCAGTAAGGAGTGGAAAAGGAATTAAAATAAAGTCTTATTCTCTGGGTCCAGCCTTCTTTCCACTCAGAAAGTGTTTCCTTTTTTTCTTTTTAAAGATTGGCACCTGAGCTGACAACTGTTGCCAATCTTTTTTTTTTTCTCTTTCTGCTTTTTCTCCCCAAATCCTCCTAGTATATAGTTGTATATTTTAGTTGTGGGTCCTTTTAGTTGTAGTACGTGGGACACTGCCTCAATGTGGCCCGATGAGTGGTACCATGTCCACGCCCAGGATCCGAACCAGAGAAACCCTGGGCCGCCGCAGCGGAGCACGCAAACTTAACCACTTGGCCACAAGGCCAGCCCCCAGCAAGTGTTTCTTAAAGTGTGGTATATGCTGCTAGGGGTGCATGAGATGACATTAGCAGTATATGAATTAAAAAGGAAACATTTTAATATCTAGGTCATTATTTTAATCTATATTCAAAAGGCAGAATGGCATAGTGGCTAGCTCAGGTTAAACTCGAGTGCTGGAGCCATCCTACATGGATTCCAATCCTAATTCTACTACTTAGTGTGTGGTTCTCTCTTCATCAATCTAAGCCTCAATTTTCTAATCTGTAAAATGGGGATAATAGCAGCCCCCACCTCATAGGATTGTTGTGAGCTAATTCAATGATTCAATGAGCTAATATTTGTAAATACTTAAAGTATGGCCTGGCACCCTGTAAGAGTTTTGTTAAGTGTTTCTTAAGGAAATAATAAAAATAGCACGTTAGACTTACGACTGCATGGATATCTTGAATTTGGAGAGGGGAAATAGGAATTCATGTTTAAAGAAGGATTTTGAAATAAAATAGGTAACATTAGTTACCTGTAACATAGTACAGGCAGCAGTCATATATGAAGAATATGACTGGCATTTGGAAAGCATTCGTCTAAACCAGCAAGGACAGTGGCACAAAGAAGTTTGAGCCCAGTGGCTGGCACAGCTGGGCTGCAGCTGGTGGAAGGGAGAGACAGCAGTTGAGTCTCACCTGTATTAAGACATTTGCTAGTTTTCTGTATCCGTTTATCCTTCACCCTTTATAAGTAGGTCATCTTCCCAGACAGTGTTCCTTAGACCCAGAGAGCAGGCATGAAAACTCTCTTTAGCAAGAAATGCAGGTACCATCACCCAACCAGACCCAGGACAGGAAAGCTGCCTTGGTCTCTCACTGCTTGTTTTAGTCAGAGTGTCAGAAGCAGGACGGTGGAACCCAGACCTGACACAGGATGTTGGAGGTAAGGGATTTGGGGAGGCTGGGACAATTCAGAAACCCAGACACCATGACCACAAAAAGGAGTCAGGAGAAATGCCTTCAAGTGAGTCAGCCTGCCTCGCACCAGACGGCCACCTCAGTGAAACGGGGGGCACAGACCTAATGATGCCGTCATTCCTAGTCACTGAGTGGCCGGAGAAAGAAATGAATATGCCGTTTATGGTGCGTCTCCTTTAGGGACAGATTTATTGTGACCGACTCCTGCCTTGACTGAGGTCTGCGCCATGGCCAAGGGTCATCCAGGGCGAGCATCCTGGTCTTGTTTGCCTGAGTGTTCACTCCCTGCTCCCTAATGAGTTGCTTAACAGCTGACCCTCTCTGAGACTGCTCCCTACTTAGACCTGTGTTCCCTGACAACATTCCATCCTCAAGTCACCACAAACACGATGACCTACTCTCAGAGGTAAGAGGGAGGTGGAGGAACGTGGCTGCTTCTTTTTCCATCCTTGACCACAAAGGCACCTTAGGCTCAGGGCTGGAAGCCACATCACCTTCAGGTTCCATGCCACTCTGGGCCATCAGGACATTGGATGTCTCAGGCTCTTGTGGGTAATTTTAGAAATCTGGCACTTAGGAGGGGGCCCGAGAGTCAGGTCGGGTGAGACTGCCTGGTTCAGATAGGCTCCCCCTCGGGCTACTCCGGGGTAATCAGAGTTGATAAGTTACAGTGGAAAGGTACTTTGACCATCTTAAGCAAAAACTCAATTTACTGGAAGGATTATTGGTAGCCAAGAGAATTGAAGAAACAACTGAATGATCAGATCTTGTAAAGGAGAGAAAACACAGGCAGCTCCAGAAATCTACAACAGTAGCTGGCATTTATGGAATAATTACTATGTCCCAGCCCTTGCTCTAAGTCCTGGACACTTACTAACTCATCTAACACTCACAACAATGCTATGACCTGGGTACCATTATTATCCTTGAGTGAAAGGGCTAGCAAAACCCAGTTCCCCTGTGGCATCACAATCTGACTTGGCTTAACTGCCTTTTACTCTGGAAACCAGATATGGAGATATGTGTCAACCATTGTGCTAGGCAATATTGCTTATGGTAAAAATGACCCCTGATTGGTAAACGGTGCCTAGACTGGGAGATTTAATAGGAAGCTATTGTTTTGGGCTTCTCTAAGCCCAAACGGGCATGTCCTTATGCTGAGACCTGCAAGCTCTGCCAATGAAATTTTTACAAGAACTTCTAGCTCTTAGAGGGGTGGTCGTAAGGTTTTCAAGCCAGAGCAATTCCTCCTTGTACTTGAAAGCTACTGTGTGGATTATCGTAAGGGCTCCTGTGCTGAGGAAGAACATCCGATATGTTTCCGAGTAAACTGATGGCAAATGTAGAGCCTATTGCTGTTTTGTGAGTTTGAATCTTTATTTGAACCTAAGAAGACCCCTGATGGGCATTGCATATCACTTTTATACAGAAAAGGAAACTGAGGCAGTGAGAAGTTAAGTAACCTTAGGTAATCCAAAGACAAATGGATACTAAATGGTAGATCCGTGTTCAACACTGGATGAGCTGGCTCTAGTACCCATGTGGCGCCATGCTGCCTCTTGGCCAATCTCGATAAGGAGCAGCCTTCTGGAGGAATTTGCTCCAATAATTTCCATTCTTGGCTCACTCAACTCAAGATGCAAACAAATCCTTGGAGGAGAGCGACCTGGATGGCCCAACTGGACCATCAGCCCACCTCTTGGTCATGATGCCTTGACTGACAATCCCAAGGAAAATCAGAAGAAAGGGAATGGAAGCTGACTGGACAAAAACAATGAATGTCCACAGTAACTAGGGTCAGATAGGGCTCCAAGGACAGATACATAATGGGCATTAACCTCATAAGATATTTGCTGTTGTAATTATTGTTGTTATTGTTGAACACTTAGGTCACTCAAGTGAACCTCTATTTGGTAGTTTTCACAACACCCCCTGCCAGATCTTGTGAAGTGTTGAATTACTCATTCATTTATTTATCCATTCACTCGTTTAACAACATTTAGAAAGCAAGGATCATGAAAAGATCTGGAGTGTGGTTTTGTGACGTCATGGAGGAAAGGCATCCCTGGGTAAAACTAAGCCACTGGAGTTCGTGATAGGTGGGGGACATGGGGTCCAGCTGATGAAGAACCATTAGAGACAAGAGGGAGAAGACAGGGCAGGCTGAGGGGAGAGTCTGCAGAGCCAGAGCCTCGGGTCATGGGCACAGACTGGGCTTGGTCAGGACACCGGCCCCAGTGCCCTCCAGGAGGTGAGAGGCATGGCAGCCAGGCAGGCTTGGAGAGGGTGAAGTAAGGAATGGAAGACAGGGCAGGGATAAGGGGACAGGTGGGGTGCTTGGGACCAGATGATGAGCCCGCAGGTGGGGTTGTTAGAGAAGAAGAGAGAAGAGTTAGTGACTTGGCTGAGTCAAGAGCATTTGCTGAAGACGTGCTCTCAGGAAGTACTCCACTCCGAAAGGCCATCTCACCGCAGTGTAGACTGACGATGACAGCTCAGGGCTCCTTGGAGGGTGTGTCTGGTGGTCAAGGCTGGTTACTCTGGGGGTAGGGGCTCGAGCAGTGGGTCTCTAACACCACCTGCTTTGGCCCTGTCCTTTCCTATGGCTCCAGTCCCTCTGCCACTTTGCCTCTGGGTCCTGCCTCCTGGTCATCTCATTCTTTGGATTCTTTTTCTTTTTTATTCCTAAGCCCAAATCTCCAGCTATCGCTGGTTGCCTGGCTAGCTAATTTGAGAAATGAATTCACAGAATGAGGTTGGTGTTAGTGACTGAAGGGTTTACCTGTTTTAGAGAATATGTTTATATTTAACTAGTCCTTGGGGAGTCAAAGTGGGGACTTTAGACATGAGACATTTCTGCTGGTTGATGGAGAACAGCATTTTTGAGCAGAAGGATCTTTGGCCAGATTTCAAACTCTGTCAAAAATCTGGCTAAGGAAAACTTTCACAATGAAAGCTGGCCAAAAATTAGGCATATTGCTTTGTGATGTAATGAACTCCTTGTCTCCGAAT
The DNA here is from genome assembly GCF_041296265.1 of Equus caballus. NCBI lineage: Eukaryota > Metazoa > Chordata > Mammalia > Perissodactyla > Equidae > Equus > Equus caballus. Next base: position 5,991,897 of record NC_091689.1, on the reverse strand, counting down.
GTATAGAAGCAGAGTGATTACCAGTTAGAATTTTCTCAGTGACTTCCTTTAGAATGGACTGGATCCTTTTAAAAATGAATTTTTCTGTGGATCTCAATACAACAAGGGAAAAAATACCACTGTATTAGAATTCACGGTCCTTCTCCTTTTCCCTACCTTGGTAGCAGGAAGGATTCGTACCTCTGCACCAGTGTGTGGGCTTTCCTGTATGGGGCAAGAGGGAAAAACCCACACCCCAGCTAATGAAGCCAGAATGGGTAAGCTGAGCTATACAACGGAGGACTGAGCTGGAGCAGGGAGGGGTGCGAGGGGTAAGCCACACAGGCTGCGTGTCATGGAAAGTTTTTGGTCTGGCTTTGAGAGTGGGAAGGAGAGTAAGATTTCAGGAAGCAGCTGCCGTCTGTGTAGAGGATATTGAGAATGGCAGAGATTGGGGGTAAGGGATATTAATGAGACCTTGGTGCACATTAAGAATGCACTCCAGCCCTTCGGCTTTTTCTTTAGAGGCTGCATGTAGATTTGAATTGCTTTGGATTGTATTTTTTTGATGGACAGCCGTTTCTGTGAACATGACTCCATGCTGAGGCCGCACCACAAGGCTATCTGGCATTTGCAAGGAAGAAGCCAGGTATATAAAGTAGAGAAATCGTCAACTACTCTTGATGAAGCCAGAACAGGCAGCCGAGAGGCCCCCTCAGCCCCACCCTTGTCCCCTGGGAGGCCTGCCCTGACTCTGTAAAGTCCAGTTTGAAATCACCCTCTGAATACACCCCAAAGTCCCTTTCAACTCTGAAAGTCATCGTGCAATGCCAGCCTGGCCTCGTTCTCCGTCGCAGACACCGACCACAGGGAAATGTAGAAGCTTTTTGGTTACACAGCTGAGTCGCCACATTTTGGAAAAGGTGCCCTCTGCATGAAGCCTGTCCCAGCCCTGGGCTGTGGGGTGTGGTTTCGTGACTGGGGCCCACTGCGGTTCTGTGGAGCCCAGGGAGCACGACCCAGCCCTGCCTTGCCTTGGGGCAACGTCTAGTTACGTGCCACAGCCAGCCTCTGGATGAGGTGCTCTTATTACTCAATATTTTCCTCTTGCCTCCAGACGCGACTTCTCATAAATCCCTTTGCTGTGTCCCGTCGGAACAGGGCTTGAGGGTTCAGACCAGTTTGTTCAGTGGGCCTCTGGGTGTCCTGCAAACAAGGAAGGATTTGAGATAGCCTGGGAGAGCCCTGTCTTAGGCAGGCAGACTTGCAGAGGACACAGCAGCCTGCCTTCCAGGCAGAACTGCTCGAGGAGTGGACGCTTGCACGTGGCTCTGCAGAAGCAAAGGACACACAAGATAATCCCAGGTGTGGCACTCCATTCCAGAGGCCAAACTCTGGTTCCTGGGATGACATGGTACTGGTGTCTGCCAGTGGATGAGATAATGTGTGTTTCCAGGCTTCCCACTGAAGCAAGCTGGGATGACATCTCACTGAACATTTCCACACGGTCACGGCATATCTGTCTGAGAAGCCTACTTTTTTCTCCAACATAGAACTCTTAAAAAAAGACTCATGATTGATTTTTTTTTTTTTTTGTGAGGAAGATTGTCACAGAGCTAATGTCTGTGCCAATCTTCCTCTATTTTGTACATGGGACACTGCCACAGCATGGCTTGAGGAGCGATGTGTAGATCCATGCCTGGGATCCGAACCTGTGAACCCCGGGCCACTGAGGCAGAGTGCACTAACCCAAACACTATGCCACTGGGCCGGCCCCCATGATTGATTTTTTTAAATGACAAAAGTAATGCATGCTTGTGTTGACAAATTTATGAAAATCGGGAGTGCGTGAATGTCTTCCCCTATGAGATCTGGAGATCTTCTCCAATATTCTCTTCTCCCAGCAGTGACTGTTGATAACAATTTCGTGTATGCCCTTCCTGAGTTTTTTCCACAAGAAGCTTGCCTTCCATCCCAGAAGATGGGAGATACAAAGTGCTGAGGCTGCTGTCTTAGATGTTAGGAGACAAGTAGGATTTGAGCAATTGGGCTTGGTTAAGCCTGGTGAGATGCGGGGCCAAACCCAGTCTCTTGTTCCAAGCCAATGATTTTTCCAGCAACCCCACTCCTGTCTCATGGGCTCCGTTTGCTCTTCTGTCTTGTTTTTCATGCAGTTTTAATAGCCCAGACCCACGCTGATTTATCCACATCTATGGCAGGCGGTGACAGACGCATGAGCTGCGTCTGGGGCTGCTGTGAGGTCCTAGGTGAGCAGTCGGCAGCTCCCAGGAGTTTCCTGAGAAAGAACTACTTTGAGTTTCTGGAAGCCTTTAAGATTTTCCAAACAACCTTGGGATGGAGGGGTGGAGGGGAGGACATAGGGTGTATGTCCATGATCGGGGCAAGATTTCTTTTTCCCTGTGGGAATTCCCAGGGGACTTGGGGAGAGGGCGTGTTCTAGCTCTCCTGTTGGCTGCCGCTCAGGCCTCAGAACTGACTGTTAGGTTGAGACATGTCAGTCAAAGGTCCTTGTTCTAGAAACTGCAGGAACAGGGATCACTATATTAATAAACATGAATGCCTGTGCCGTGCCTAGCACAGACTGGGTCCTCCTTCCCCTCTCTCGCTTCTTCAGTTAACAACTGTGCTTTTCCAACATAGTTACTAGCCATCAATAACATGCAAACATTATTATTATTATTAACTGTTATATCACGAAGTTAATTAATAATTTAATTGATTTATTTCATCTGTCATATTATTGTTAATAACTATTTATGTGTACCCACTATGTGTCAGGCACACTTCCGTGTGCTGGGCATACATTGATGGACAAAATCAATATTCCTGCCCTCACGAAGCTTACAACCAGTGGGAAAAGAAAGACATGAACAATAGACAAAAGGAACAAGTAGATTTTATGGTGTCTTGGTGTTGGTAAATGTTATGGCAGAAAGAATAGGGAGATCGAGAGTGCAGGTGAGGGGTGAGGAGCAGCTGGTGTGGTTTCAATGGGTTGCTCACGATAGACCCCATGGGAAGGTTAGGTTGAGCAAAGCCTTGAAAGAGGTGTGGGAATTAGGGAAATTTCCAGGGGGACAGAGACCTGGCCATTGGCCCAGGATAAGGACTTAACAATCTGAGTGCTTCCCTCCCTCATGCCGGTCCCAATGCTTTATGACGTTCTTAATAATTTTAGGAACCCCAAAGTAGTTCTTCATCAGGAAATGAGTGGGTGGTGGAGCTGGGGGCCCCAGGGAAGACGGCGAGTTACGGCTCTCCTGGAAGAAAGAAATGACCAGGTGTCAACAATGACAGGGCCGTGCATGGCTGCGTGGCACCTGAAGTGACTAAGGGCCAAGCCTGGCCAGGGGTGGGACTGCAGCACTGTGCCTCTTGGCCCTGGGGCTGCAGCATAGTTGCTCACCGATGTGATTGGAGGACCCAAAATGTTGCTCCCCTTCCCCCGGAAATTCCCTCCTGAAATTCCATCATTAGGAGTACATTCTTTTGGTTTCCTCTTTTAAATTGCACGCTATGAGGAGTACACATTCATCTAAATCAAAATCATGTTAGTGATTGACCAGTGTTCTCCCTCTGCTGGGAGAGACTGAAGTATAGGGGTTTGGGGAGGGCTAAGGCAGGATGGACCCGGAAGGGGAGATCCTCGCACTGCAGCAAACCGCAGGGGCGTCTGAGTCCACCAGCTCCGTTGTATCCACGTACGTATCCATGGAGAGCAAGGGAAGGTCCCATCACTGGCTCTGATTGGTTCCTGATAAATGGAAACAAAACTCCGTTCTTGAAACATCAGGAGAAGTCTGTTGATTGAGAACTGATGAGGAGAGAGTGGCTGCCTTTTTTTAAAATCCCTCAATCAGGGAGAGAAATATACTCCACGGTCTCTTCTTCTAGTTGCTTGCTGATGGATCCCTAGAAGTCTCTATTACTAGAGATCTGGACCCAGAATTCTCAGTGTCCCTAGCTTGTGATTTCGGGGGACTGGTTAGCCTGTGTTGAGTGTGCCCACCGTAAGATGTGCCGAACAAATGCTCAGTTTGTCCCTGGCCCAGCTCAACAATTTTCTCCAGTCTCCTTTGTAAAGACCCTTCTGGACTGAGGACCCCTCCCTGCCTGTCATGGTGAGGAAAGGATCGCGTCTGATTGGTTTGAATGGCGGCAGCCCGGTGGCTACCAGCCCAGTGGCCATAGGTAGTAGATGGTCGGTATAGTTACATGACTGAATGCTGTTGGAGGAATGAATATTTATGACAATTTATGCTCAGTTGGTGTTAGCAGATGTCAACAGGCTTTTACATACAGTACTTCATTTGATCCTCATACCATCCTGGTAAGTGTTTTGATTGCTCCCAATTTAAAAGTGAAGAACATGCTCAGAAAGGTTAAGGGAACCATCAAAAGTCAAACAGCTGGTAAGTGGAGCTTCAGCCCAGTCCTGGGCTCTTGCTAGTACCCACTAGCCTGCGTGCGGGCTGGTCTTTCCATGATAGGCACTGTGAACGCGCCCGTGTCCTAGATGCTTGAACACACTCTATATCACAGATAATCCATAATGATGGGTCAGTTTCTGTCCTCATGCCCTAACTGTTTTTTTTTTTTTTTTTAACGTGAACACTTAACCTGGATGACCCCAAGGTCAGAAAAATAAAAAGCCGATCTGGAGGACAGGGAGTTAGTGAGAATCTCTGACCTTGAATAACCTCCAACCCTTACCGCCACCCTCCCACCCAGTTTTGTAGATATGAGACAAGTGATTGCAAGAGGATTTCACTCATACGTCACGTAAGGAAAAATAAGAAGCGTTTGCTTCTGCCGCTGGGCGTTTTGCGATTTGGGCTGACATTCAGTGCTGAGGCTTTGCTCGTGCAACATTCTCAAAGGTTAGTGGGCATGAGAAGCATCCCAGGGGGCCTGCTGAAAATGCACATTCCCTAGCCACTCCTGCCCTTCTGTTTGGAGGTCTGTTTTTAGCAACATCTCCAGGTGGTTCTGATGCAGGTGGCCCCGTGGACACCTTTGCAGGGACACTGGCTTCGAGTCACTCAGAAAACTGTGCTCCTTACGTGACTCGAGGCTTTCAGGACACCGGCGAGGAGCTCCAGAAGTCAGCACCGTGTTGACTCTCACCTGAAGTCTGGCTTTCAAGGTTTGCTCGCCTGCTTGCCTTGGCTGATGGCCGCCGTTCCTCACCGCAGACCTGCCGTGGTGTGTGGGATTTTTATTTGGTTGGAACTATGGGGCAGGGGCCAGGGATGAATGTCTTTTTAAAATGCCTCCTACTTTTTATAATGATCACAAGCACTATCTGTGTCTGAAGGCCATTGACCTAAATGTTTCAGCCGTGACTCAAAACGTTGCGAGGAGTTTTTACCGATGGCCCAAATTCTGCACCTGCTGCCCTTCTTTCCTTGTTAAATATTTGCTGTCTGTCTGAATTGGGAAAGGATCTTTCACACCAAAAGCAAACGGGGATGGTTTTGGCTGATGGCTCTTTGTGCTTTTCTGAGGTTTCATTTTCTTGAGAAGCACGCCGTGGGTAGCAGGGCTGTCTGTGCCTCCTGCTAATGGGCTGTTCAGAAAAGTGCCCCTCGGGTCTGTCAGCTTGTTTTGTCTGCTCTGTGGCTTTTGGGAGCTCTGTTTGCTCACCTGTAGCAGATGTACTTGGATTCCAGATGTTTCTACGGATCTTTCTGTGTGGCCCTGTATAATGTTATACAGCAGCAATAACTCTTTTGAAGGCATGTGACTTTGTAAGAAATTCTGATTGCTTATTGTTTAGAAAGTGTTTGTGGTTCCTAATTAAGCATTTCATTAGTAGCTGCCAAAGTCTTTTGGTTTATAAGTTGACTCCATTGAGTTGATTTTTTTCTAACTCTTTCAGTTTGGTTTTACGTCTATACTTGATGATTCCTGAATTTTGCTAAACTGAGACCCACACCTGAGGCACTTAGTAAATGATTTTTAGTAGATGGTGACAGTAAAAAAACACATCCACAGAAATTTATCTCAGCCAAAAATATGCTTATTTTTTTTCTTGAGGTATAATTGACATAACATTATATTAGTTTCAGGAGTACAGTGTAATGATTCGATATTTGTATACATTGCAAAATGATCACCACAATAAGTCCAGGGAACGTCTGTCACCATAGAGGGTTACAGAATTTTTTCTTCTCGTGATGAGAACTTTCAAAATCCACTCTCCTAGCTACTTTCAAATATGTAAAACAGTATTATTAACTATAGCCTCCACAAAAACATGCTTATATTTTCGAAGAAACTTGGAGAAAGCAAAATCTAGCAGACGTAGGGTTGTAGGAATCTTAGTCTTTAAAGAACGTTCTAGGAAAAATTTCCATCAAATACAGAGTAGACAAATAATATGTTGACCTCCCATGTATTCATCAGTAAGCTTCAAAAATAATCAGTTTATGACCAGTTTTATTTTCCTGTAGCTTCTCTCATTACTCTTACCCCTGAAGCAAATCCTGGGCATATCAGTAATACAATTTCATATGTAAATATTTCAGGATGTATTTGTAAAAGACAAAGATTATGCTATTAAAACATAATCACAGTATATATAATAATACACAATAATCACGCAAAATCAGCAGAAAATCCTTAGTAACGTCAGATATTCAGTGAGTATTCATGTTTCCTTAATAATCCCAGGAATGCTCTGTGGCTCACATGCTCTCTCTTCCTTTTTCCTTTCTTTTTTTGGTATAAATCAGGATCCAAAAAAGTCCATACAATGAGATTGATTATATATCTTTAAACCTCTTTTAATCAATAGATACCTTCCTCCATTTCTTATTATTTTTCTTGTGATTTTGTTGTTGTGGTTGAAGAAATTGCGTGGTTTGCCCTAGAGTCTCACAGCTTAGATGTGGCTGATTCCATCCCTCTGATTATGTTACATAAAATAAAATTCATCACGTGTTCACACCAATACTTCCAATTAAACTCAATGCAAAGAGTTTTTACTTCCTCTCTTCTTACCTTTGCGTCTTCTTTCTCCCACTCCAAAATCCCAGTTCTTCACAATAGCAACCTAATTACTCACTTGTTTATCCTGTTCTGCTCAACAAGACGATCTCAGAATAACAATACCAACACCGCTACCAACACCATGATTACTGAAGCTAATTTGTGGTAATTTTGTTTTGTAATTATTTTTGTCTCTGCGTATGTACAGTTAAACTCAGTGGTGTGCTGGTAAATGTTTAACAATAGTGTTCCTAAAACAAAGAAACAATATCAACAAAACCAAAATAAGCAGAAGCCTGGTTTGTAGCATTTGCTGATTTCCGTGGTGTATGTACCCCCCGTGGCCACTTTCAAGCTACCGACCAGACGTCACTGAAGGCAGAGTTGGGAAGAGACGCGCACAGCCTGCCAGAGCCCGTGCTGGCTGGCTCCGGTTCATACTCAGAGAATTCCTCCCCTTTGGAGTCGCTCAAAAGGGTTCCTTACCGTGTGGTTGTGCCAAGAATTGGACACACAGGTTCAATTGTTTCATTTCACTTTAAAGTTTTAGGGGTTACCTTGTAAACTTAAATTTTGTCTTATAATTACACAAAATATTTACAGGTTTCAAAGTCAAATCTACACATATCCAAACAAGTCTAGCTTCCATCACTACCATCTTCACCCATGTCTCCCTCCACATTGATAGCCATTTATTTAAAATATTATGGTATCTGTCCAGTGCTTTTTAATTTTATTATATTTTAGGTATATACTCCCCTTCTTAGGTAAACAGTGACACTTTAATCTAAGCACATAGTTTCTACGCTTTGCTTTTTCGCTTAACAATATATCCTGGAGGTGATTTCATAGCAGTGTGATAGATACACCTCATCCTTTTTCAGCTGAATAATACTCCATTTTCTGGATGGACCATAATTGTTTTAACCAGTCTCCTACTGAACGGTTGAGTTGCTTCCAATAATTTCAACTAAATTTTTTTTAATGTTCTAGATAGCAGATCTGATAGTTTAAAATTCAGATGGTCCAAGAGTATACAGTGAAAACATCCTTCTCACTTCTTTCCCCCGGATAGCTAGTTCCCGTCTCAGAGGCACCCTGGTGTTTCGTGTGTGTTTAGCATACAGACGCTCCTGTTTGTGCTTGCAAGGTGAGGACTGCTATTATCAATTTTGTTTCGTAAGGGGGATAAATAAGGAGAGAGCTCAAGTAGTTCAATCGATTTCAGCCCATGACATGTCACTGAATATGAGACTGGGCATGAGGCTTCTGGATTGCAGTTGGTTTTTCTATTATATGCACATGCATCTGCTTTTCAGCTTCCACATCAGGATAGCAGAGTTACAAAGGCATTATTTGTTAAACTACCTTTGGATTGAAATCAGGGAGTAGTGATTTGAGAGGAATCGTCGCTCTCATCATTATCATCAGATGGTGGATTTTCTCTAATTATTATGTTCTAATATGAACAAAGATGGTTGCACGCTGAGAGTTAGATAAAGCAAATTAAACAAGAAACCATTTTCTAAAGTAAATGAAATTGATTCAGATACATCTTTGAAAATATGAAAAACAGACACATTTTGCTCTCCTGGAGGCAGTGTAACAAGAACCTACTACTAAAAAGAAAAAAACCGCAGGCATATCACTGTTAGCAACTGTCAGTATCACACACATGGTAGCGAGGGTTTATGGGTATCTTGTAGGGAGAAAAGTGTAAGTGAGAGTCCCTTGTCTGTGGTAGCTAGCCTCTCACATGCGCCACAGGGCCCATGCCTCCCAGGATTCAGGCCCCAGTGTCGTCTCCTCCTACACTGAGTCAGGGCTGACTCCATATGACCAATCGAATACCATGCGAGCAACAATGTGTGATTTCCAAGCCTGGGTCATAAAAGGCATCGCGCCGTCTGTTTTGGTCTCTTAGATTCCTTGTCCTGGAAGAAGCCAGCCACCAGCCTGGGAGGACACTCAAATAGCTCTTCGGAAAGATCCTCAAGAGGAGGAGGTGACCAAAGGCCAACATCAACTTGCCAGCCATGCAGGCGAGCCACATCAGAAGTGGATAAGATGAGGTGGTGTTGTGAACTAAGGTGACACGAGTGGTTTGAGATTACTAGGTGGATTCGAGACTTGGTAATGGATTGAATGTGAAGATGAGGAATGCTTGCAGAAATAAGCATCTGGGTGCGCAAAGCGGCATTTATGGAGGTTGGAAAGACTAGAGGAAGAACACACGGGTCTGAGAACTCAGTTAAGTTAAGAACTCAGTTTTATATATTGTGATCGTCAATTCCATAGTTTCGGCAAGATAAAAGAATGTGGCCAGTCCTGGGGAAAGGATTTGTCTTATATCTACTCCTAGTTTTGACAGCAACCAGCTGCTTCCAGATAGCATCTATCAAACGTTATGGAGGTACCTTCTCATGCATTTCTTCCGCTAATGATCTTATGTTTGAGGATCTCAAACTGCAGATAAGCAAACATGTTACTCATTAGCACAGCTCTGGCTGGACAACCCTTTAGGATTAAATGAGTCGCTGCTAACCACATTAGAGCCGTCACCTGGAGGTCTCCTTTGAGGAAAACACCCCTACGCTCTTCCTTTTGGTCACTGCCAAAGGAGTATGGGATTGTGTTCTTCAAAGATCAAGTGTTTGTGATAAAAATCTGTACTGTTTCCTCCTCTCGGGCATGCTGTCTCTGGATGTTTTCTGAGTAAAACACACTCAGCTAACTGGCAGAACACAGAACTGTTTCATGAAAGTGAACGCACAGTTTAGGTAGATAAACCACTTTTATTTCACTATTTTAATATTGCTTGTTTCAGAGAGATACAGGTATGTAAATTCTGCCTTTCAGAATTTAGGAGGCTCATTCACCTTTTATGTATCTACCAGATCTTCTTGGGAGCAGGAAGATACAAATATAACTCTTTAAATCATATCTTTGGGTAAAAATAGGCCCTAGCTATTGAAATATAGACAAGAAAATATAAAATAATGTAATATTTTTAAAATGTAAAAAATTCCCTCAAAATAGAACTAGATCTTTCATGGAATTCTTTGGTTAACTGTTCTACAACCGGCTTTTAGAATGGCATTATTCTCTGAACAACACAAAGAACTATTTTTTCCTTGAGAATTTCTCTCCCTTGCTTGGTCTCCTTGCCAGCGGGATTTCTCTCAAATCACACGTATTTTCTCCAGGTGTGGTTGGCGGCAGCTTCGCAAATGTAAGCTCGTTAGTTGCAGGCATCGCGGTCCAGTGGCAAGAGCACCAGCCCCGGCATGTGGCATCTCCCTGGGAGCGAACTTCTACCTCCGAGTCAACCACCAGGAGCCCATTTCTTTATTGATAAGTAGGACACTACTGGCGATACTTGCCTTGGTGGGTTTGTGCGAGGATTAATGAGCTGGGTGTGAATTCAGAAACCACGGAGGACCACCCTCCCAAGGTAAGATGTTGTTCTGCTTCCTCCTGCGCGGAGGAAGTTTTCCTTCAGTCGCCCCTCTTCTCATCCCCACTGTCTCTGCCTTGGCAAAGACCACCTTCCTGTCTGCCCTGGACGCTTGAACAGCGTCTTCAACTCCAGCCTTGTCTTCCTGAAGTCTCTCCTCCATCATGCTGCCCATGCACTCTTTCCCAGATGCAAATCTCACGAGGCTGCCACCCTTCTTAAACTGATGGATTTCTCTGTATGTCTTATAGAAAAGTCCGGGGTCCATGAAATGGCTTTTGGGGCTGCCCCCGGCCGCCCCATCCTCCATTCTGCTACCACTGCTCTGGCCACACTGACCCACCTTCCATCCTCCAAACCTCCCCTGGGTCTTTGCTGCTTTCTCTTCCTGGAATCCCCTTTTTCCTAGCCAGCCGGATGAGTTACTGCTACTTACCTTTCTTGCTCTAGCTTAAACCTCACCAACTTTTCCCTGACTCCCAGCCCCCCGCTTTCCTCACCTCACATATCTCTTCTGCTTCCTGGTTGTTTGGGCTCTATCCCAGTTATAGCCCATGTCATACTGCTTTGTAATAACCTACAAAACCCAAGCGTTCCAAGCATTACAGGCTTTGGTAGTCTGAGGAAAAATGCAACAACCCTCAGCACAGTGCCCTCTCCAACGGCTTTTCTCTCTCCTGTGTTCACACAGGGGCCTCCTTGCAAAGCTTCCCTTTTCAAAGAATTTCTGGAAGTTCCAAGGGGGATCACAGGTGGGTCCAGAAGTCCTTGCTCTGTTTTGCTATCGTGGCCAGCGAGGTGGCTGGTGACTGACTGATTCCCTCTCTCTCTGAAGCTTCGGTCTGAACCATTGTGGAGGTTGGCTGCCATCGTGCTCATCGAGGAGGGATGTGAGAGGCTCTAGGTGGGCTGTGCTGTTTCCCCTGCACCCTCTAGCCAGGTGCAAATCCCTGCCTGCTCTGCCCTGGTGCCTTTTTGAGTCAGAAGAATGTTCCCTCCCTTTATGGAGTGTCCACTGGGGGCTGGGAGCCTCCGAGAGTTACAGAGGCAGTGATGGCCACGCTGTCAGTTCACACTATCCTCTGCTCGGTCTTCCCAGACTCTTAGCGTCGTGGATCTGGGTTGAGGTAGAGTCTGGTGAAAAGCTATATTGATGGTCCCCACAAGAGGGGTGATATGCAAAGGTTAATATGAATATAGAAATCGTGGCTCGTCTGAAACATATGTTACCCTAAGTGGGGGAAAGTGTGGAACTTGTTGATCATCACTCTTATGTTTATGATTTTTTTAAATCCCAGAAACTATGAGAGCAGGCATGCTAGAATTTCCAGAAGTCACAGCCCAGACTAGAGTTAAGACGCTTTAGTCTCTCCAGTCAATCTTTTTCCCCCTTCTATCCTCACCAGGGGAGGAACTCGTTTGACAGCTCTGAGGTCTCTGGGGACATTATTCGGCCCGATAGAAAAGAATTCCTTAGATGAAAAAAAAAAAAAAGAAGATGGATCTTTCAGATGAAGAATTAGCGATGTGTCTGAAACTTTCTGGCATGGATGGGGAAGAAGTCCCAATATGTTTTTGTGGTTACACAGCCAAAAATTATGTTAACCACATGAATGATGTGACTTGACTGGGAAAAGGCAACCTGAGAGTATTTTAAGATTCCTTGGCTATGTAATTATATATCCAGAAGGTACCATATCCAGCAGAGTGATAGATTAAAAATTATAATCAGTGTTCTTAAGCATATAATTAGCATATTGAACATTGATGTTTCAGACCCTAATTAAGTACGTAGCCTGCTAACAGAGGGAGTTCTGATTTTTATAGTTACATAGGGGCCTTACTCCCCAGTGAAGGAAAATTTTAACCATACGACATTTCTCTTCCACATGTCTTAGAGCAAGAAATCAAGATTATCCCTTGTTGCTCTTAGATCTGTGTAGTGGAGTGAATTTAGGGAGAGTAGCAGGGAATTTGGTTGCTCTATCAAAAAGATAAACCAAGTATGTGCGTCATCACAATTTTCTTCCTGTATCTGAAATAATTTCATATATGACTCTCTGGAGCATGATGGATAACCTCTAAAATACTTACACTCTTTCTTATAGCACTGAAACCAGAAATCTTTTTTTTATGCCATGATCTATTTAGAAGTAATTTTGCCTTATAGCCAAGGGTAATCTCATCAGTCAGCAATGCTTCTATTTATAAGTCTGTCTCTCAGAGCCTGTCTGCATCTTGAAGAAATCCCCAATGCAGGAGGCAGGATATAAAATGCAATACCATCATCTAATATCCCCAAAGGGAGTTGTTTAGTGTTTCCTTATCCGGTTACCCATGGCTACAAGGAAAGATTTTTCAAAATTCAATACAAATTGTGTTGGCTTGTTTTTCTTCTTGAGACCCTTAAGTCTTCTTTGATCACAGATTTTAGAGGAAAGGAAAAAAATTCCTTTAGATCTCTCAGTGTCAAGGGGCACCCAAATAATTACTCCGTTTCCCTTGCAAGGAACTGTTAATTGTGTGGAAGGACAAGGATATCTCAGAGTAAGCATTCTGGGACCTCGATAAAAGCTATTCGGTCTGCTCAGTGGCAGAAAGGTCTTGGGCGCTAGCCAAGGGGAATTAATTATTGAAGGGCTTCATTAGGAGCTAGTTTTCTCTAAAACACAATTCCCTTTGTCATATCACTGATCAAGCATCAATTAATCAACAGGTATTTAATTATTGAGAAACTATTACGTTTTGTGTACTTTGTCTTTTCTGTAAAACAGCGTTAGTCAAAAGCTTGGGCTTCACTGGCTTCATAAACTGTAGTCACTCCATAAGGAGCCAGAGACTCCAGCATGTGAAGGTGGAAATGTGTACCTTCAGGTGTGGCAAATGGTCCCCTCATGGCTCATCAGGCTGTGGAATTCCCCACATCTCACTGAGAACGTTAAAATGCAATTAATCTAAGAGACCATGTGCTCCAATTCATTGTGGTTTCCCAGAAATAATTTTATAAGAGAAGGAGTTAGTCCCCATGCGGTTTAGAAAGAGAAGGCCGAGAAAGTGAGGCGCTTGTCCTGCTGGGAGAGGAAACTCACTGTCTCCAGCAGACCTAGAAAGGTAAGCTGCTTCCTGAAGCAGACACGGTCAACCCCGCTACTGCCATCCGAGGGAAATTTGTCATGGAACCATCCAGTGCCCTTGGCTGTCATTCTGTGCTCATTACACAACCTTGTGCATGCATAATTTATGTTATCAGGGGCAGGAGGACCATGGTGTGTCAGAGTCTGCCAATATTAGGGGTCCTTCTCTTGCCTGTCCTAGAGCAGAGTTTGGTTCTTTAAATTACAGCTAGGTGAAAATTTGAGGACATAAGGAGACAGAAATCAATGGAAGGGATGCATTCACTTTTTAAATCCCTTTCAAATGCAATGCCCAAACTATGATACCCACAGTGCTTTCAACCCTTCAACCACAGATTATCCCAGTATCCTAAGTGTCGGAAGCCCCTAACTAGTGTGGCTTTGCTTCTGTTTTCATGTAAAAAGCACAGAGCGGATGCCCAGAGCCAACAGCCAAACCTTGTGAGCTCTGGAAAATGGACGAGGGGTCCTGACTCTTTTTCAGACCTTTCTTCACAGAAGTGACTGCTGCCTGCCCATTTCCTACTCCGGTAGGCCCCACCCCTTGCAAGGCTACAATCCTCACCCAGACAGAGTTCATTTGAATTTGAACCAAACGGTCCGCCCTCTCCCAAATATTTTACGGATCAGGATATTTAAACAAGGACAATTCAGGCAGGAATTTGTATGTTATTCATCTTCCTTCTGGCCAAACGTAGATATCTTATAGGTAAGGACAGTGTCAGTGTAGATCTACTTGGCTTAAGAATGATAGTTACAATACTGATATTACTAGATCCCAGAAGAAGGAGCAATCTTTATTGGCTGGTGTGAAGGAAGACTCTTTATAGGCCTTTATTTGTAGGATCCTCCAAATATTTAGAGAAAACACAAAGAATCTTAGCCACTAGGAGAATGCCTTCCTCTTTGATGTTGAATTTATTGTCAATAGTGTTGATAAGAAAATCTCTTGTGGGTTAGTTAGTGGGACTCAGTCTTCTAGGATCTGTTCCATCATGGGTGATCTGGTGACCTGATCAAAACCCAGATCTTCAGGGGCCGGCCCGGTGGCGCAGCAGTTAAGTTCGCATGTTCCGCTTCTCAGCGGCCTGGGGTTTGCCGGTTCGGATCCCGGGTGTGGACATGGCACCGCTTGGCACGCCACGCTGTGGTAGGCGTATCACATATAAAATAGAGGAAGACGGGCACGGATGTTAGCTCAGGGCCAGGCTTCGTCAGCAAAAAGAGGAGGACTGGCAGTAGTTAGCTCAGGGCTAATCTTCCTCAAAAAAAAAAAAAAATATATATATATAAAAAACCCCAGATCTTCAAACAGCAAAATGGGGGACCAAGAAAACCAAGGACTTGTTGGAAACTTCACCAAGGTATAGACGTCCATGAAGCCCAGCCTGGGAAACCAGCCTTCAGCAGACACGTCTGTCTCCATTTTTTTTCCTGTCATTGTCTCTTTCACTCTCTCTATTCTCCTCCTCTGTTATTAACTACAATGAAATTTGGGGAAGGATATAGAAATTAGAACACATAAAATATGAACAGTGCAAAACTAAGCATAATCGCTGGCCAGGTGACTCTCCTGTTTAAAACTTCTCATTACCTCTGTTAGTAGTTTCATCTAGGCTTCTCTTATGGCAGAGAATGTGGCAAGAACAGCATGAATCAATCAGGAAGTTTATTTGAAATCTTATTTTTTATGTTAAAAAAGCATGCAAGTTTTGTATTTTTCTGCAAAACATTTGTTTTAATCTGACACGACTGTCCTTCGCCTAATATCTACGTATAAAATTCATGTTCCAGAAAAATGAGCCCCAGTCATTTGTGTTTTTCCATAAGCTCTAGCCAACACATGTGCTCCAGTGGGTAGACATACAGCAGTTTGAGAAATGGGGGCCTCCACGATGAAATCCAAGTTCCGGAGCCTGGCTACAAAGTCTTTACACTTGTTGTTCCTTCTCAACCAGACCTGAGTTTATGATAATGAGGTGGCTTGTGGGCCCCTCCATAGCTCCAGGATGGGGCTGGTTGCCAGAGGATCCAACCATGTGATTAGAGGGTTGGAACTTTCAGCCCATCCTCTGACTCCAGGGAGGGCAGAGGGGCTGGAGATGGAGTTAATTTTCAGTGGACAGTGATTTAATCAACCATGCTTACATAATGGAATCTCCGGAAAAATCTGAAACAGCAAGGTGCCTGGAGTGCATTTTTCTCCCACCTGCTCTACCTCTGTCTGTCCCCTGAAGAAGCTCCTACTTAACCTTCAATACCCAGCTCATTTGTCTTTCTCCTCTCTGAAGCCTTCCTTGCCTTTGCAAAGCAAAGCTGATCACATCTTCTTTCGTGAAAATATAATCTAGATACTTCATTCCGGTGTTCTGAGGATAACCTTTTCCTTTGATAACAAAATACACTGGATTGATCCCCGATCCACATATAGTATAAGGTCCAGTCTCTTTCCCGGCATTTCCAAGGGTTCTCAGGGAGGCTGACAACTTCCTGCGCTTTGAATTCTCAGTTCTCCAGCTTGCTTCCCTGCTTCTCCCTAGGCATGGACTAGCTCCTTCTAGACTCCCCCAAAGCCCCACTAACAAAAAATTGTGTGAAAAAGACGTTTATTGAAGTATTCAGAATAACAGAGGGGAATCACAAACAGCACAGAACAGTGGACAACCGAAAATTCAAGGTTTGGTGTTTTGGGTCCTTGGCAACCCGCTGCGGGGGCCTCTCACGGGCAATGCCTAGCCCCACGCATCACCTGCTGCCCTGTTGCTGGGCCTGTTCTTCTCTCTCCCTGCCCTTTCCTCTGAGTCTCCAGGGCCCCTCAACCTCCTCCATGTCAAGCTGCCAAGGGACAGTCCCAGAATCCAGCTACTCTATATTGCGGAGCAATTTAGTGCCTTCTTTGGCTTATTTCTTTTTCATTTACAATAATCAGAGGGGTCTCTCTTTTCACAATCAAAGAGGCTGCTGTAAATAACTAAGAGAACGTTTTTCTTCCTAAGAACAGTCTTTAGCCCTTTAGAAGAATAGGCTCAAACTGTAGTTAGCTCTGTGGGTGGATGCTGTGAGGGGCCGCCCAGATCCAGCTGTAGGAGGGGGCTCAAGGTCATGTCCTCTTCCTGGAGTAGCTTACATCAATGACTGGCTGAGGCAACCCCTCACCCTGACTCGGACCATTCTGAAGGGCCGTCCTAGTCTCAGGGCTCGCCATGGGGTCGGCAGAGGCTTCTGCTGATGCCGCTCAACTCAACTTCTTCTGCCCCCTCCCGCTTCCTCTCCCTCCCTTCCTCGGGAGTTGATCCCAAAACACTACTCCCAAGACCTCCTGCGCGCTAACCTCCATCTCAGAGTCTGCTTCCCAGGGACCAAACCTGTGATGCTCTCCTTCACAAGTTATTTATCCTACCTAAGCTTAAGGTTTTTGTCTGTTTGTTTGCAAAATGGGAATCCTATTAGCATCCACCACATAGAATTGGAATATGTGTTAAAATAGATGAAGTCCTTAATGTGCTCAGCAGAAATGCCCGGCACGTTAATACATAGGAAGTCCTCACTAAATCGTACCCATCTTTATTGCTGTGGTGGTCCTATTATTACTTGTGTGCATAGTGCCCAAATCCACCGTAGCGCTTATTGCATTGTGTTAAAATTGCTTATTTATGTTCTGGGGTGTTCAATGAGGAGGAGCTGAAACTACTGCTACAATTATCACTCTTCCTCCTCCTCCTCCTCCTTCAGAAGAAGCAATTGATAAATGGAGTCTGCTGAGGCAGGGGTGGACACATTTGTTGAGCCTGAGGTCCATTCTGGAGGAAAGAGATCAAGACTCCACATCTGGGGGCTGGCTCCGTGGCCGAGTGGTCAAGTTCGAGCGCTCCCCTGTGGCGGCCCAGGGTTCGGATCCTGGGTGCGGACATGGCACCGCTCGTCAGGCCACGTTGAGGCGGCGTCCCCCATCCCACAACTAGAAGGACCTGCAACTAAGATATACAACTATGTACAGGGGGGGTTTGGGGAGATAAAGCAGAAAAAAAAAAAAAGACTCCACATCTTCCTCCCAAGATTCAAAGTTAGTCACACCTGTCAGTATTGACTGAGGGGCCCTGACATAGTCTGGTGCCCAAGGTAAAGATCACCATAGCCAAGTCATTGTCACAAACAAACAAAAACTCCCTCCCACATTTCCAGACTCATCCTGGGCTGATAATGGTGGTGGTAATGTCCCAGATGAGAATTTCTCCAGCAAAATGGACCCCAACCTCATTTTTTTTTTTTTGGAGGAAGATTAGCCCTGAGCTAACATCTGCTGCCAATCCTCCTCTTTTTGCTGAGGAAGACTGGCCCTGAGCTAACATCCGTGGCCATCTCCCTCTACTTTATATGTGGGATGCCTGCCATAGCATGGCTTGCCAAGTGATGCATGTCCGCACCTGGGATCCCAACTGGTGAACCCTGGGCCACCGAAGTGGAACATGCGCACCTAACTGCTGTGCCACTGGGCCAGCCCTCCAACCTCGTTTTTAATCCTTCAAGATAACCAGTTACACTTTTCATTTATGGAGCCTAAGAGAATTAGTTTATAAGCCTGATTCCATAATGTCTGTCAAACCAACTCAGCTGTGTATAGGAGGGTATGGTATGTTTTTACCTGACAATGCTCTGACACCAAATATGTGGGTTTTTCTTCCCAACACCAACCTATTCTCCAACTCTCCAGACACCAGCTGAGTGTCCTACAAGTCAATTCAATTCTGACACTAACTGCTCAGCATTAATCCAGTCTCCAAAGGTTAAAGGCTCACTCCCACAAGACCACCCCTGCTTCGGACGCCCATCACAAGTCCCCAGGCTCCCACAGTTCTGACAGACCAGCTGTAAGTCAGGGCTTTCCATGGTTCCCTCCTCAGTTTTGATAATTTGCTAGAATGTCTCACAGAACTCAGGAAAATGGTCTATTTACTATTACTGGTTTATTATAAAGGATACAAATGAAAGAGATGCAGAGGGCCAGGTATCGGAGTGGGGTGCGAAGACATCCCACGCCCTCTCTGGGCAAGCGCCCTCCAAGCACCTTGATGAGTTTGCCAGCCTGGAAGCTCTCTGAACCTTGGTGTTTTGGGTTTTTATGGAGTTTCCATTATGAAGGCATGATTGACTAAATTATCGTCCATTGATGATTAACTCCATCTCCAGCCCCTCTCCCCTCCCTGGAGTCAGAGGATGGGCTGACGGTTCCAACCCTCTAATCACGTGATTTCTTCCTCTAGCAGCCAGCATAAACTCAGGTAGGGTTGAAAGGGCCTTATCATGAGTAGCAAAAGATGCTCCTCCCACTCCTCTCACTCAGGAAGTTTCAAGGGTTTTAGAAGCGCTTGTGCCAGGAACTGGGGATGGGACCAAATATATGACTTTTATTACATCACTATATCACAGAGGCACAGTAAAAAGATACGTCAAAGGGGTACAAAAAGGGCGGATATGGGTTTTTAAATCTCTCCCGAGTGCTGGTTTTCTTGGTGTTGAACCAGGTAGGGCTAGCACTTCATAAAATTTTGAAATTGTTTTCTGATTTTTTCACCTTGCAGCTTTTCTGCCCCTCAGGACCTAGTCCCCTCTCCTTATAAAAACCAGCGTTCAGAGGAGTTGAAAACCCAACAGCTAACTCATATACTTAAATAAAAGTGTAAGTTGATAACATCGCACTTGAGTTATCTCCTTGAGAGACTTTCATTTTAAATGGAGACAAGGTCCTAGTAATTTAAGCCAAAAGTAGTCATAATTATAAATTCCCAGACATTTAAACAAGGTGGCAGATGTATTGGATAGGCGAGATTGAGTAAGAGGTCTTTCTTAAATTAACTTGATTATTACCAACAGTATTTGAAACTACAAATACCCCCGTCTACACTCTGAACCAGAATTCCCAGTCTCTGATCCTTCTGGTCATTATTCGTTCTACCGAGTCTTCTTGTAGCTAAAACTAAAATGTAAAAATGGTGTGTTAGGGAGAACTTCGGCCAGTCACTTCACAAGCATACAGTAACATATGTCTTTACAGAAAATGGTGAGTAGTATGGACGTTTCCACAATGAGAAGTAAATACACATATGAGTTAACTGTTGCTGCAGGTCAAATTACCCTAACTCTTAATGGCTTAAAGCAACATACATTTATTACTTCATCATTTATTGGGGTCAGGAATCTGCGCATAGGTTGCTGGGTCCTTTGCGTCATGGTCTTTCACAAGGCTGTAATCCAGGGGTCTCCCGGTGCTAGGGTCTCACTGGAAGGTTCAACTGGGGGAGGATCCACCTCCAAGTTCACTTATGTGGTGTGGGCAGGGTTCAGTTCCTCAAGGGCTCTTGAACTTGAGTGCCTTACTTTCTAGCTGGCTGTCGGCCAGAGGCCACCCTCAATTCCTTGCCATGTGGGCAGGTTCACTCTACTGTCTGCAACACGGCAGCTGGTTTTATTAAGATCAGCAAAAGAGACAGTCTACAAGCAAGAGGGAGGTCACGATCTTCTGTAACCTGATCTCAGGAGTGCCATCCCCACAACACCGCCATATTCTATCGGTTAGAAGCCAGTTGCTCAGTGGAGAAGATTCCTTGGGTAACACTTAGGAGCAGGGATCATCTCCGAGGCTCTGCGATCATCTTAGAGGCTGCCTGCCTCAGTGCTCCGCTAGAAAGAGGCAAAGATGTTCTGAAATAGACAAAAGATTCCATTTAATAACACAGCTGCTTTTGGAACCGCAGTTGCATAGGCGTGCTTCATGGAGAAGTCTCTCCTAAATCAAATCACATTTCCTCAATTAACGCCCTGCCTTATTCTTCAAACGTTCCGCAAACTGCTTAATCTAATCTTCGGAGTTCTTGAAGCCATTATCATTATCAAATGCTTTCAAACTTTTGCCAAATATTTTCCTCTCTTCTATACCCCCACATGAAATTTCTCTTCTGGATCATTAAAGAGATAGCTCTGCAGAAAGGCCACTGTGGGTGTGTGTACTTTTCTTTGAGTTGTGGGCGAGGGATGGTGTTTATGAAGGTAAATGAAGCAGCGTCTGAAATCTTATGAACAAGTTCCGCCTTCAGTCAAGCGCAGCAGATTGTGTTCCATCTGCAGTTCTCAGCAGGGTCTATCCACTGACGACTGAAGAAAGAGTTCTTTATTTTGAAAACATATGGAGAGTGAAAAACTCTCATATGGAAAAAAAGAAGAAAGAAAAGATGGTGTGAGTCTAGCTGAGACAGTTTATTTGTGGAAATTTATAAGAATGTGTCACAAAACTCACTTTAAGCTTCCTAATTGCCAGCTGTGGGCCTGAAAAATGAGGGACGGGTCCTAACTTCCGTGTTGCGAGATTTTCTTTACAGTTGTCTTGATTGCCTGGCTGCCATATACATGCATTTTTTTTTTTTTAAAGTTGAGTCCTCTGATTTGTTCTCTTTTGCTCTTGAATTCTTAACAAAATCAGAGCACTCTCCTTTCTATCTATAGCAATAGAAGCAAATGGGAAGTGAGAGGAAGGAGAGCATTTACAAATAGATGAAGTGGTGAGCTGGCGAGCTTTGAAGTATCACAGATCTCTCCTACTACGCAACGTCTGATATTCCCTGTATCACCAGACGGAGGCCTTTGGAGAATTTTGGTGTCATTTTTAAATTTTCTGATTTAAATCACAACTAGCAGGTAGAGGAAACCTGGTAGTAGTGCTAGAGGGAAGGGTCTGGGTTATGCCCTGGTTAACGATTTAGTGGGTAGTTAAGAACCAGAAAGAAGACGTGCTCTTGGAAGAACGGTCCAGCGCTGCAAGAGAGAGAAGACCCAACGGGGAGGCAAGTGTGCCCAAGGTAAACCTTAACCATGTGCCAAGCTGGTAGAGGAGGGTTAATTCTTCAAAAGGATTATACTCATAGAGATATGCTTTCTCCTCTGAACCCAAACAACTAAAGGATTATTTTAAAGGACATTCATTAATTTGTTCTAAAGATGGAAATAATCTGTGCACAGTATGGAACATTTGAATGTATATGAAGCTGAGTGTTTGATGAAGATAGGACTTGAAATTCTCTTTTCTTGAGATAACCGCCCTTTGGAGAGTCTTCCGTTTTTTGGTTGCTGGAGACGGAAGGGTTACAGTTCACATTCGGAGCAACTTTGCCTTGACTTCATCGTCAGGATGAGTGCAAGGTAAGTACTTACCTAGACTTCCCGATGAAAACTTGAAGTTGCTATATCTGACTGCAGATGCTGCCATTGGAGATATTAAGTGTTCAATTTAGTACTGTGAACTGGATGTATTTTGAGATGAATGGCTATGTGCTTGAAGAGTTATAGAAAAAAAAATTTTCTTTCCTAAAATATAGATTTAGGTGACTATTAATAACTCTTAAATGATACTATCCAACAGATTTTGAGAAGCATACTATCGATTATTGCGACTTTGTCTACTGCAGGAATGAATCGTCCCACTGTCAATCATCCTGGGGTGTGAAATGAGTGTACCTCAGACTTGGGTAGGGGACGATCTCTGCCTGTGGTTGAGGCTGAAGCTTGTATGGGGCTCAGGATGGGAGAGACCTAGAGATTTGGGGTTGTGAGGGGTAAGCTGGCCTTGCCTCGTGGGAGACAATCAAGAGTAAGATAGGGAATTTAGGTGTTGGCTCCAGTTGAGAGTAGACACTTTTGTAGCAGCAAAAGTCACTCTCCAAACTCTAATTTTGCTATTCCTCAATCATTCCTAGAATTTTATTGAACACCACATTGCGGTCTCAGCTCCTCTTTGGGTTGGAAAGGGAAGGAACTGAATCCATGCTTGGAGTGAAAAGAGGAGGCGCGGGGAAACCAACACAGAGGAGCCACTAATGCGGGATCAAAGTGACTTGAGAGATGCGGAGTGGGAGGTGTCTCTCCTCACCTTGACATCGCTAGGTATTATGGAGCTTTCTCATTTTTGCTCATTGGACTGGGGCACAATAACATTTCACTATTGTTTTGACATACATTTCTTTAATTATTATTGAGGTTGAACATCTGAGTGTCTTCTCAAATAATTTATTGGCAGTTTGTATTTATAGTTTCTGTAAACTTTTTAGATCTATCTTCACTTTTCTGTTGCATTGCTAATCTTTTCCCTGCGAAAATTTGTATTTTTTTTGGTTTGTTTTTTGGTATGAGTTCTTTTTAAACAAAAGAAATTAGCCCTTATGCCTCAAATGTGGTGCACATATGCTTTTCAATATTTTTTGTTGGTTTTTCAACTTAGTTTATTACTATATAGTTTTTCTATGAAGAAGCTTTACATTTTTGTGTAGTCATTTTTATCCTTCTTCTTTTTGGCTTTTAGGTTTTCTGTCCTGTGCTTTGAGGCCTTCCTCCAACATGTTTGAACACCATAACAAAAAAAGAATCTCTCTTTCCTTACTGAATTGAAATGCCACTTTTCTTAAAATCTCTGTGTATTTAGATCTGTTTCTCAACTGTTTCCTTCCATTGTTTCAGTTTTTCTCCTGTAACAAACAGTTTTAATTATTGTAGCTTTGTTTTATGTTGTAATTTCTTATGAGGCAGATGCTCCCTTTTCTTTGGGATATTTTCCTGGTTATTCTCGTATTTTCAGTTTTACAGGTAAACTTTATTAATGCATTTGTTGACAACCTTCCTCCAATAAAATCCTGTGGTATTGAACTTGTAAATTAGTTTAGCTAAAGTTGACCTCTTCACACCAATGGTCTGCTTATTCAAGAGCACAACGTAGAGGTTTTACACGTCAACTTGGCCATGTTTTCCAGAATCTTCTTCCCTGTGTAGTTAGTTCCAGGTTGGAGCTTACGAAATGGGGAATTTCTGTGTGAGCTTGGCGAGGCAGAGGTGAAGCAGCGGTCGTTATCTCTAAAAGTCGCCGTGGATAGAGGTGATGGAAGACAGATGTAGAGATGCAAGTGGGTTCCAGTGAATTCTTACTCTTCCTCACTCCATGTCCTGCTCTTCTTCCTGACTTTCCTGCTGACCAAGAACCAACCAGTCCCACCAAAAGATATTTGGCTGTGAACTCACAGAAGGGGCGGCTGTGCAGAGGCCCTAGCCTTCCTGGGCTGACATGCTGGGCTTCCTCTGCTCACCACTTTTGGCAGCTGTACGTGCCTTGCTTCCTAATGCCCATGAAAGCTCTGACTTTTCCGTCTCTGCCAGTGCTTCAGGAGAACTGGAGGCTTTTCTCTGATCCTGAAATTCCGTGTTTTGGACTTTTACTTCCCCAGCTTCTTCCGCATTTGAGAAAGGTCTGATTCTGTAATCAAGTCCTTATTTTTAGCATCATAATGGCCCTGCTCCTCTTATGGAACCCTGATGGATATGTTGTCTATTTACTTAGCTCTTCTTTTATTTCTTACTACTGTATTGATGTTTTCTGCATATAGATCCTACACACTTCTTTTAGCATTTTTTTTCTTCAGTATTTTATCTTTTTGCTTGTTTATTGTGAATGGAATTTTCTTTCCATGATATTTCCTAATTGGATCCAACCTCAGGGCCTTTGTACTTGCTGTCCTTTCTGCCTGGTACCCTCATCCACCAGATATATCCATGGCTTGCTCCATCACTCCCTTGAGATCTTTACATAGCATCATCTTTTCAATGAGGCCTTCCCTGGCCACTTTATAGAAATTGCAATCCTTCATGCACCGTATACCCTCCCTTCTTGCTTTATTTTTACCCTTAACACTAATCACCATTTAACATATCATACATTTTACTTATTTATCTCGTATATTGTCTGTCTTTCTTCACGAGAACATAAGGTCCATGAGGACAGGACTCTTTTACCTGGTTTGTGTACTGCTGTCTGTCCAATGCCTGGAATGCCGCATGGCAAATAATAGGTACTTTGTAAATATTTTCTGAATGAATGAATATCTAGAAAAGTTATTGATTTTAAAAACAATTTTGTAACTCATCACGTTACTTATTTTGTTGTTGCTTCCAGTAGTTATTATGCTAATTCTCTTATGTTTTCTAGTCTATGAATTCATATCATCTACAAATAATGATAATTTTGACTCTTCCTTTCTAATACTTAATACTTCGTTTATTTCCATTGTCTAATTGGATTGATTAGTTCATCCATATGGTGTTAAATAATGTTGGCAATAATGAACATCATTTTTTCCCCCAGATTTTAATGATAAAACATTTGGATCAAGGTCACTAATCCTCAACTTTTTCTATTTGGGTATACTTTTTTTAAAAGGTAATTATTATTATGCTTAGAGTTGCTTACAAGAGGGTCACCACTTTAATTAATGGGTTATAGTCCAAAAACGCTATTGTTAAATCAGCTTGTTGGATTCCAGAATTTATTTTTCCATGTAAGCAATGGTGTAAATAATGACTAGGTTTCCTGGCCAGTTCGTACCATACTGTTTCAAAATGTGGTATTCTTGTTCAAAATGAAGTGCCAAGGTCCAGTTCCCCCATGAAATTTCTAATAGGCAGAAATGAATGTTCCAGCCACTTAATTGCCATTGTTCTTATTGTCTTAATCACTTCTTGGCACCAAAGCACTACACTGTATAATAGTGATTTGTATTCAAGACTATGTCTTTCTTGCCACAGATTTAGTCTGAGTTCACAAACTCAAATGAGCATAAAGGGACAAGCAGATCATATAAATGCTTGAAAGTTGACTAAGTAGGTCACATAATAGGTGGTGGTGGGGCCAGTGGGTAACTTGAGACTCACAGCCTGTCTAAAGGGGCACAGATAGCAGCTGCTTGGGAATATGGACACAGTATTGCCAGATCTTCAGGTTTTTAAGATGAGGGTGGAAATCCTGATTTTTATAGAAAATCTCCTCCTTTTTTTTCTTTCTTTTTTTGCTGAGGAAGATTCACTCTGAGCTAACATCTAGGCCAATCTTCCTCTATTTTGTATATGGGTTACCCCCACAGCATGGCTGATGATTGATGTAGGTTCACGCCCAGGACCTGAACTCCCGAACCCATGCCACTGAAGCGGAGCACACAAACTTAACCACTACACCACTGGGCCTGCCTTGAAAATCTCCCCCTTTTTAAAGGTGAGTATATTGTTCAGCCCTGACAGGGATAACATGGCACATTCAAACTGGGTAGTTGACCAATAAAGGAATCGTTGAAAAGGCGCAGGCAGGGTTTCCCTCACCCATCAAGGAATGGTGAAGCACCATGGGCTAGCAACAGCAGGGAGCATTACTGCCTCTTGGTCTGAAGGGCCCAGCTGTGGCTATAGGAGAGGGCTGAGCATGCTGCCTGCCAGGAGCATGGTGTTGGGTGGAGAGGAGACAATCCGTGGTAGGGAGGGAGCCAAGGGTACCAGTACCTCCATCTCCTCCTTCCGTCCTCTAATTCTCCTCCTTCCATCCTCAGATCTCCTGCATAGTCCTCCCCTGGCTGAAACCAAGAGAAAGCCAGAGGGTAGAGGGACCGTTGGTTCAATCCCCAAAGGTCAGCCCTCTGGGGTACAAAGCAGGGTACAACAGAGGAAGAGGGGATCTTGAAGGTCAAATGGAAAATATCCAGCATAGAGAGCTATTCACTCAGATTCAATAAAATGACACAAATACCGAGCAGGAAAACAAAACCTGCTGTGGGGTGTCCCTGTGGGACTTTTAATTTAAGCACTTTAAAGACATTGGTATATCTTTGTATTTCTATCATTTTATCCTGGTACTATGTGTCTACAAGATGCTTGATAACTAGGCGAATAAAAGTGATTTGAAAACTGAATTTAACACAACCGGAAAATGCATTTTACATCTTCCCAATGAAATGAAGCAGTTTCTCCTCAGAATGTTTCTTTTCCTAGAAGAATAAATATAAGGTTATCATCAGGAAGTTTTTGGTCTAAATTTCTCAAATGTTGTGTTCTGACTTATTGTATCAGTTATCTATTGCTACAAAACAAATAAACTCAAACGTTAGTGGCTGGAAACAACAAGCACTTATTCTCTCACAGGTTCTGGGGGTCAGGAATCTGGGAGTGGCTTAGCTGGGTGGTGCTGTTCAGTGTCTGGGTTGCATGATCTGAAGCCTTGACTGGTGTTGGAGGATCCATTTTCAGGGAGGTTGGCTCACAAGGCTGTTGAATGGAAGCCTCAGTTCCTTTCCATGTGGCTTCCCTGTGGGGTCCTGAATATTCTCACAACATGGCAGCTGGCTTCTCCCAGAGTGAGTGATCCAAGGAAGAGAGAGAATGAGAGGGCAACCAAGATGGAAGCTACAAAGTCATTTAGAATCTAACCCTGGAAGTGACATACTATCACTTCTACCATATTCCATTCGTCACATGGATCAACTTGGTACACGTGGAAGGACACTGAACAAGGATGTGAATACCAGGAGACAGGAATCCCAGGGCGTCATCATGGAGGCTGCCTACCACACTTAATTCTGCCTTACTTTCACAGAATATCCTATTTTTATATGTTCCTTTGTTCCTGAGTATCTTGTTCTTTTCCAGCACTCAAGAGTGGGTCCTGCAGATGGAGAGCTACCATTTAATTAATGTTCACAGAAATGTCTATGAGTTTCAAGAATGTAGGTGTTGAACCTCTACTGTGTGGTGACTCTTGCATCCTAAGTGTCAGCTTCACCTTCTCTGCAGAGCTTTGGCATAGGGCTAACTAAGAGGAAGAGAGCAAATGGTATTGAGTGGGAAGGATCCAAAAGAGGGAAGTCAGGTTTTCCCATTGTTGGCATGAATCTGCCAGCTCCACAAGAAATCCCTTTACCTACTCTTCTCTTCTGTCATGTGGACAGGTCTAGATTATTACAGACTCACTGGGGTTCCATACTTCCTTTCCTATCCAACACACACACACAGCCTGAGGGCGTGAGTGAGGACACGGGGCCACTAAGAATAGGGATTCTCTCCCTTCATCCGTAAAAAGTTAGGGCTGCATTTTGGCTCCAAGACACCAGGGATCCTCAGTGATAAACAGATGATAAAACTCTACAGTTCTGGATCTTCTTAAATATTCCCAATCTCCCACTCCTGACTCCATCTTCTCTAGACGTGGGCCATCGATGGACAAACTGTGCTTTGTCTCTCCAGATCTTAATTTCATATTTTTTCCCTCAGCATCACATCAGTTTCCAAAATGAAAGCAGCTTTTCATCTTTGTTAAATTCCTCTTCTGGTTAGAAAAGTGGAATGATTCAACTTTCTCACATGTTTTCTCCTCCTTTTGTCTGTGTTTTGAGAATATTCAATAAGCCCCAAGGAATTTAAGGATTTCCAGAACCAAGTGATAGGTGTTCCAAATGAGATATAAGCATTTACAAAGAATGTTGCTAAGCAGCTATTTACAAATAAAGGCATTTTTCCAACTGAAAAGAATTAAAAAGCAAATGTTATCATTAAATGGCAAATGGAGAGACTACCTTTCTCGCATAAAAATTTATTACTTGATCTCATTTTTTATAGTGCAGATAGCAGTTGCTTGAAGAAAGAAAATGTGTCAAGGGAATTTTGTGAGGAAAAAAAAAGTAAGACTGAATGTTAGTTTGAAATGATGACTGGACAATGATTTCATTTCACTCCAGTCCAGCAATAAATCTGCAACTCTTCTCTCACCAGTGACTCTAGAAACTGCAGGGGATTCAGGCTAGCTAGTTCCAGGCACTAATCTTTCACACTGGGAAATGCATCTGCTGAGTGTATTGGACCCGAAAAGTCTGGCAAGGCCAGTTTTTGTATGAATTGGCTATTAATCTTGACCACTCTTGCTTACAGCTCATCACTTCAGGGGCTACAGTGTAGTAGTGCTGGGTTCTGGGGCGCTTCTCTGAAGAGTTCTCTTAGCATGTCGCAGAGCATGAGGAAGCAGCTACTTAGAGGATCACTCCTTTTAGGCAAAAATGAAAAAAACAATTGCAGGAAATAAAGAGACGCAGCTGTTGTCATAACTTGGACTCATCTCCTGGCTTCACCATCCATTAACCGGCACTTTATCTCACTGAACCTTAGAGCCTGCATCTATAAAATGAGGCCGTTGAGTTAGAACAATGGTTACCAGCTTTTCCATCACTGAAATCCCATTTTATTATTTTTCCTCTGTAGACCTCATTTTTGAGAGATTTTATCTAGACTATGGCATTTACATTGTAGTAATTCATTTGTTCCACTTTTTATTGTGTTTCCATTTCCAAGTTCTCCATATTTTAAGCAAGAATGTATTTATGCAATGATTTATAAGAACATTATGAAATCATATAATCAAAGCCATGGCTGAGATGCTGCAAAGCATCCCCTAGTGCTATTCACTGCTGTTGCTTGCTTTATTTTGTGTACTAACTGTCACTACATGCTTTATTTTGTGTGGTAAGTGTCGCTTTCACCTTCTATACAGAGCCTTGGCACATAGGTAACTAAAAAGTAAGGAGGAAATGGTACTGGGTGGGTAGGATCCAAAAGAGGGATGTCAGATTCAAGTCCAAAGTCATATGCCCAAGGTCACGCCTACAGGCCTTTTCTTTACTGGGACTATGTCATATGCGGATTTAGTAACAACATCTGGGCTGCCTCTCATAAACCCAGCATTCCTCTGAAGACGTGGAAACCAGTGAGAACAGTTGATAAGTAGAAGATGGCTGCTATTACCATATTCTTCTATTAACAGTCGAAACCAAAGACATTTTCATGTGTGGCTTTACCAGAAGAGTTTGTATGCTTCCTTAGGTTATTAATTTGGGATGGAAATATTGCAAAACCTCTAAGTATATAGAAAGGTTTCATAATTCTAGAATTCTTGGGCAACAGTGCTTGTACTGCCTTCTCATTCACTCTGCTGTGTTGTGGATAAGTGGAATGTGGGGTTGGCTGGCTTGGCTGGCTGGAGCAGAATGCTAACCATATCAGAGGTTTTGTTCTGTGCATAGCCATAAGTTTCCCTATGAATCTCTGCCAGTCTTCTGACCAATGCCTACTACCTGTCACAAGAGAGTCCCTTGGTCTACTTTGATTGCCAATTCTGGCATAAATTTTTTTTTTTTTTTTAAAGATTTTACTTTTCCTTCTTCTCCCAAAGCCCCCCGGTACATAGTTGTGTATTTTTAGTTGTGGGTCCTTCTAGTTGTGGCATGTGGGATGCCGCCTCAGTGTGGCTCGATGAGCGGTGCCACATCCGCGTCCAGGATTCAAACTGGTGACACCCTGGGCCCGCGAAGTGGAGTGCCGAACTTAACCACTCGGCCACGGGGCCTCCCCCTCTGGCATAAATTTTAAAGAGGAATTTCCTCTTAGTGTCTTGGGATGTGTTAGCTCTGTGCCTTTACTGCTTCAAGCAAACACCTTCTCTTTGTTTCCTCTCTGTTGTCCTCCGGTACACGAGGTGGGAGTGCAGTGGAGCGAGTCTATGTGTCAGAGGATAATTAGATTTTCAATCAGGATAGTAGTTAGAAGAGGCAGATTAGCTTTGCCCACAGGTTGTCCATGGCAGGCAGAATACTGGGCCCCAAAGATATCCACGTCCTGATTTCCTGAACCCATGAATATGTTTCGTTACATGGCAAGGGGGAATTAAGGCTGCAGATGCCGTTAAGGTTGCTAATCAGTTGACCTTGAAACAAGGAGGTTATCCTGCATTATCTGGGGAGGCCCAGCGTAATCCCCAGGGGCCTTGTAAGTGGCAGGCAGGAGTTGGAGAAGGAGAAGATGTGACAATGGAAGAAGAGGGCAGAGTGGTGCAATTGCTGGTTTAGAAGACAGAAGGAGGCCGTGAGCCACGGAGTGCGGGCAGCCGCTAGAAAAGGCTAGAAAGCCCATTCTCCCCTAGGGTGTCCAGAAAGGAACTCGGCCCTGCTGACAGCGTGGTTTTAGTCCCGGAGACCCATTTCAGACCTCTGACCTTCAGAACTCTAGGATGAGAAATTTGTGTTGTGTTAAGCCACTAAGTATGTGTTAATTTATTACAGCAGCAATGGGAAACTAATACAGCGTCCAGTAAAACTAACGAGTGGAGTGTCCCAGGCATGGGCTTCGCAGCTCTGCCCTCCTTTTCTGTCATCCCTCTGAGGGTCTCTTCCCACTTGGAGACCCCAGAGGAGGTAGGGCTTTGGGGTCCACATCGAAACGAGAAGGCTTCTTTGATCCCTCCAGGCAGAAGGAATCGCTTCTTCAACTCGTTGTGTTTTAATCAATTGTCTATGTGTAAAGTATGAATGGTTTGATGACAATTTGGGTAGAAGAAAAGCTGTTTTCTTTAATTTTCTATATCAGATTAAATCCAGCTTGGTTCTCTACTCCTGGGAGCTTTGCAAGAGGTCAATAACGGTTATTACAGGTGGCAGGGGATGGGGTGAAGGGAACGACAGTAGCTCCCCCTTCTCCCTGGGGGATACATTCCAAGACCCCCGGTGGACGCTGGAAACTGCACATAGTACCCAATCCTATATAGGCAATGTTTTTTCCTACACATACGTACCTGTATGTGCGTCTAGTTTAATTTATAAATTAGGAACAGTAAGAGATTAACAACAAGAAGTAAAATTAGGACAATTATAACAATATACTGTAACAAAAGTTGCTGTCAATCTTAGCGACTTCAGCATATGATTTTTTTTCTTTCCTTATTAAGTCGAGAACTTTCACCTTTTCACTTAAAGAAGCACTTTACGGCTTCTCTTTGGCAGATCTGAATGGCCAGCATCTCTACTCTAGCACTTTGGGGCCGTTATTGCATGAAAGAAGGGTGACTGGAACACGAGCACTGCGTGACCTGGACAGCCATCTGATAACTGAGATGGCTACGAAGTGCCTAACGGGCGGGCAGCAGATATGGCATGGATCCACTGGACAAGGGGTCATTCACATCGCGGGCAGGACAGAAGAGGACTGGCTCGAGATTTCATCATGCTACTCAGAAAGGCACACAGTTTAAAACTTATGAATAGTTTATTTCTGGAAATTTCCATTTAATACTTTAGGACCTCAGTTGATCGAGGGTAACTGAAACCACAGAAGTGAAGCTGCATATGAAGGGGGAACTACTCTCCCTCTTAGATTCTGTGAGAAACTTGGGGATCATCCAGTCCAGGAAAATGGGGAGTGGCCTTGCTCATTATCAGGGGTGGCCTTCAAAGGAGGTGGTTCTGCCAACAACTCCATTCCTTCCGTGCCATGCTTAGCCATAGAAACCTCTGCTGAGGCTCCTGAGACCCAGTGCCCGGGGCAGCTTTGTCGGTCACTGATTCACCTGTCCCCATCCAGGAGCCCGGCACCCCAGGGGCAATGCCCCGAGAGGCTCTGGTCTCCCTGCTTCCCTAAGTTACACGCTTCCATTCTCCTTGCCTGTCTCAGGCGACAAGCATGCTCGGGGCGTTTGGCCATTCCCATCTCCACCCTCCCTCTCTTGGATGGGCAGTTAATTTCCTCACTGCACCTAGACCAGGGGTGGAAAATGAGCCCTGTGGGTCGTAGGCAGCTTCACAGCCTCTTGTTGCTGTTTTCCCTTGGTGTGCATGGTGGCATCCTGCACAGAGTTTAAATCTCTCTGTGTATCCTCATCACTGAGACCAAGGTCAGCTGCAGTTTGTCTTCTTGTGCCAGGTTCACTTTACTCATTTACATTATCTGTCTGGTCTTCATAGGTCTGAGAGTTTGTAAGCCCAGGTGTAGACTTTCCAGATACCTGCTAACTTGTGTGTGAGTGTGTGTGTGTGTGTTTAAAGCTCAGAAATACAAAGATACCTCTGTCTTCTCTACAGCATATGCAGAGAGCTTAGATCTTGTAGATCTGGCTACCCACCTGGTGAGGAGTAGTCAATGGGAATAGAGGAAGCTGAATTGCTTTCCACAGGAATATCTAGCAGCAAAAACAGCACACGATACTTTCTCAGTGGGTCGCCATGCTACATGGAGTTATCAATAAGTCATCTCCCCAGAATGTGACATCCCTGGTGGCAGGGATAACGTCTAACCCGATGCACGGCTTATTGAGACACCGTAGGTATTTTTGTTGGGTAAGTGAATGGAGAGAATGAATTATGGTGGCTTTTTATTGCTATGTGGTGGAGTAATAAAGTGTGAGCTCCTTGATTCTGGTTGTTGTCAAAAATGATCTGTCTTGTGAGGCAGAATTAGGGTCACTTATACCAAATAGGTTCTAAATTCCATGAAAGAGATCTCAGGGATTTGTATTACAGCCTTTTCCTGAGAAAACAAGGTGCAGCCTGATTTACCTAATCGATTTACCTAATCAATAAACTAGGCAAGTTTTATACATTGATGCCAACTCCCCCTGGCATGATCTCACGGTATTTTTTGGATGGGGAGGTGTCTCAGAGGAGCTGAAAGCAGTGGCATGCTGTCCCAGCACAGACCCTCCGTACAGCACCTTTGCCCCAAACTCCCCCTTATGACTAACCTACTTTGCTTTTTACACAACAGAATTAGCATGAGTAAATCCATTTGAAAATGTATCTCCTTTCTATGGTTTTGTGTCAAGGAAAGAAGATAGAAATAGTATGTTCTTTAAAATTGTTTGTAGTAATACAAAAAAGACAGTGTTTATCTTTACCATCAATTCCAGTTGATCAAATCTTACTTTGCCTGAAACAGTCCTGTCTGAGACTCCCTCCTAGATGCTTCTCTACCTGGCATCCAGAACTGTAAATCAGGCTGGCAAAGGGAAGTGGAGAGCTTCCACGACTAGCTGGATAATTAAGGCCAAGACCCTGGTGGGGGAATTGGGCCAATGCTACAGGAGAAGAGTATCTGATCTTTGGTGGCGTGAACCATAAAACATGGAATGAAGAAACTGGGAGGGACCTCAGTGACTTTGAATCTGACACCTGCAGCTTGAAGATGAACACTGAGAAGCCTGGAGAAGGTCAGTGCCCCCCAAAGGTCATTCATCACATGAACAGAAGCTCTGCTTTGAGAGCCAGGACTCCTGCCTCCCCTGATTTCCTTTCAGGAGGTTTTCTTACTATCTCAGTTTTTTGGGGGGAATTATTTTTGTAACTCAGTTTTTTTTTTCTGAATTTCCAAATTAATTTTCCTAGAATTAAACAAATTATTCTTCTATAATTCTTTTTCCCTAAGACAAGGCTGACTAAGTGATTTATTTCAAGCTTCTTTCAAAGAAATACCTCTTTATTCATAAAATTCCCATATCTTAGGTGTTTAGTGTGATGGATTTTGACAATTGTATACAGATGTGTAGCCACCATGCTAAACAAGACATAGAACATTTTCACCATTCCAGAAAGTTCCCTGTGCCCCTTTCCACCA
This sequence comes from Equus caballus, assembly GCF_041296265.1. Classification (NCBI taxonomy): domain Eukaryota; kingdom Metazoa; phylum Chordata; class Mammalia; order Perissodactyla; family Equidae; genus Equus; species Equus caballus. The sequence goes on along the minus strand of NC_091689.1, from coordinate 5,958,042 downwards.
ATAACTATAGATTAGTGTTGTCTTTTCTTGTATTTCACCTAAATGGAATCACATATAGTATATACTCTTTTGTGCTTGGCTTCTTTCACTTAATGCAGGGATTGGCAAACTTTTCCTATAAATGAGCAAGTAATAAATATTTTTGGCTTTACATTCCATTTGGTCTCTGTCTCAGCTATTCAACTCTGCCGCTGTAGCGCCTAAGCAAACATAGACAGTACAGAAATGAATGGGTGTGGCTGTGTTCCAATATCACTTTCATTACAAAAACAGATGGTGGACTAGATTTGGCTTGTGGACTGTAGTTTGCCAACATTTGGGTTAACATAATATTTGTGATATTTATCAATGTTGTTGCATATGCTAGTAGTTCATTCTTTTTATTACTGAGGATTATGCATAGTATGAAGATACCACAATTAGTTTCTCCATTCTCCTATTGATGGACATTTGGGTTGTTTCCAGTTTGGGGCTATTATGAATAAGGCTGCTATAAACATTTTTGTACAAGTCTTTTGGAGAACATATGTTTTCATTTCTCTAGAGTAAATATCTAGGAGGGGAATTGCTGAGTCATAGTGTAGATGAGTGTTTAACCTTAAAGAAACTTCCAAATAGCTCTTCTGTGGTTGTTCCACTTGACACTCCCACCAGCAATGCATGAGAGTTACATTCGCTCCCCATCCTTGCCAACATTTGGTGTAGTTAGTCTTTTGATTTTAGCCACTGTGATGAATGTCGCTCAATCCCTCTTGACTCACTCTTGAATCATGCTCTTTGTCCCTTGTGATCATCCTTCCACTGTCATTTCTTACATCATTTTTAACTCCATCTCTTTTCCTCTGTGCTCTGTTTATATCTAAATCTGTAGATTTGGTACTCTTTATCTCAATATCTTCCAGTCTATTCCTAACCATCTGTCTCCTTTATTACCAAGCATGTAATATTATTTTGCTTCCTTGTCCATGTGAGTTTCCTCCAAGTCTATGTTCACCAGAATACGGAATCAGGACCATCCTACCAAACTACCAGCCTGCCACACCATCCTCACTTACTGATTTCTTTTCTCAGTGAGGCCTTTATTCGTAAATGCAGTGAATGTGTATCCAAGCCAAACCTGGTGTGTACATAGCCATAACCTTCTCTAGCTCCAGAAAGAGCTTCTTCCACATGCTTGTGACTCCTGGAAATTCCTTTAACACAGCATTCTTCCTCTCCTCCTCAAGCCCACCATAGTTAGACCTCAGGACGTGATTTGTCTGGATCAAATAGACATATTCACTTAAACTCATTTTTATGCAAATAACCAAGAGCTGCCTTCCTAAGAGAGGATTTTGGTAGAAAACAGAAAAAAGAGAGAAGGATAGTTCTGGGAATGTAAGGTGGTGTTTGTAGGCAGAAGGGCAATGCAGGTGGTGGGGGTGGGGATGCAGGGGAGGTGGAGGGGTTTGGAAGATGAGGTGTAGTACAGTGAGGGCCAAATTCACCTTCCTTACCATTTGTACCCAAACTGACTCTGTTATGGACCTGGATTCTAGCAAGCTGGATGACCTTTTCCTCCTTCTTTTTCCTTAACTCTTTTTCACCTTTTTTTCCTGCTCAGGATTAAATCGCTGCCCCTGTGACTTAGCTGTGAAAGAAGATTTCAGCCCTTCCAAGCTTCCTCTCTTCCCACTCTTCCAATTCTTAAGCTTCCGTTGCCCCGTGGTTCTATATTACCTTCCGGCTGCTCCAGATGCCCAGTAGAGGATCCCTCTGTCTCTCTTAAACTACATCCAGGCAAAGGTTGTCCCTGACCACCTTGATTTTATTTAAGACTTAGCTATTCTGCGCTTTACCTTGTAGGGGGCAGTTCATAGACACACACATAACGCTCCGCAGAGTTAGCGACTGCCAGCTCTCTTCTCAGGCGGATTACTTGCAATCCAACCAAGACAATCTGTTCAACCAAAGCAATGAAGCTCATGGTGGAGGACTGGGTGAAATCTTTTCTAGAGTAAGATGGGGGCAAAAAAATAAAAATGAAAGAAATCAAACGAACTGTTAAAGATGCATGTGGTTGAATTTTCAGACACTTGGCAAGCTGGCACAATATTTCTAAATTCATCTCCTACTTTATAGGAGGGGGTGCTCCTAGATCCCTTCAAATAAAACAAGTTATCCAGCTCTAGAATCGGCCAAGTCAGTGCATTAAGACAGGTCATTAGGAAGACAGACTAACATAATATTGTACGTTTGCTATTATTTGCCACATTTCAACATGAACAGAACGAACCTTATGGATTTGGAGCCCCAAGACTGGGTTTGAATCTTAACTTCACTAACTTAATAGCTGTCTGGTCATGTGATCTCAAGAAAGTCACTTCGTATCTTTGTTTCTGTTATCTCGTGCTGTGTAACAAACTACACAAAGCTTGGTGGCTTTGTGGGTCAGCAATCTGGGCTGCACTTAGCTGGGTGGCTCTTCTGCTGGGCTTACTCAGGTGTCAGCAGTCAGCTGGCTGCTTGCTGGAGTCTGGGTAATCTTAGATGGCATTACCCGTCCGGTGGTTGTTGCTGGCTATGGGCTGGGTCCCTCTCTCTATGGACTCTCAGGGTCCAGGAGGCTAACCCAGGTCTCCTCCCATGGTAGCCTTAGGATGACAACAGAGTGAAAGTGGAAACTGTAAGGCCTTTTGAAGCTAAGGCTTGGAACTCTTGCAATGTCATTTCTGTTACATTTTAGTGGTAAAGTCAGTCGCTAAGACCACCCAGAACCAAAGCCGTAAAGAAGGATACTCTACTTCTTGATGGGAGAACCAGTAACATCACACTGCAAAGGGAAATGCATGTAGGAAGGGGAGGAATTTGTGGCTAGATGTTGCAATCTACCATACTCTCTGAGCCTGTGTTTCTAAATCTGTAAAACTGGGCTAAAAACTGTCAAACAGATTAGGATTCTCAGTGTCTTCTGCGGGCTTCTTCTCTCTTCTATCATTCTCTTCTCTACCATGCTGTGTCCTAGGTCCTCTGTGCCCTCTCTCTGATTTTTTTCTGAAAACTATCTCATCTATGCAGGCGTTGCAAACGTTTTCTGTAAAGGGTCAGATAGTAAATATTTCAGGCTTTATGGGACATATGGTCTTTGTCACAATTACTCAACTCTGAATTGTGGCATAAAAACAGTCATAGCAGACAATCTATAAATGAGCAGGCATGGCTATATTCCAATAAAACTTGCTCACAGTGGACTATGCCGATGACGTTGATTACCATCTATCCGCTGACGACTTTAATTTCTTCCACTCTCAGCTGTTCCCTTCATTGCAACAGGAGTAATTTCCAGAACTGCATTTGACCGTGTCTCTCACTTGCTTAAAATCCTCTCGTGCTTACCATTGGTCTTAGGGAAAAGGTGAAATTCTGAATATGGTCTACAAGGCCCTACAAGTTCTCACGGTACCCACTCCTCCAGCTTCATGCCCCTCAACCTTCCTTCTCACTCTCTGAACAACACTCTCAGGACCCCATTCCAGTTCCTGATATTGCCAAGCTGCACAGTTTCCCTGCCTGGGTGATTCCTTCCACCTTCTCTTTACCTAGTTAGTTTTGACCCATCCTTCAGCCTTCAGCTCGTCTCACTTTCCCTTGTCTTTATGGACATCTTCCTGACCCTTAGATGGCATCCAGCTCTCCTGGAAGATTCTGGCCAAACGCATTGAACTTTCTGTCATCGTACTCCAGAGTTTTTAATTATTCAATTACTTGTGATTAATGATTGTGATAATTTGGGTCACTGTTCAGCAAATGTTTATTCCCCTTGCTGTCCCACTGTGGGCAGGGTATGCTTGTGACTCGACTCAGCCTATAGGATGTCAGTGGATATGACATGAGCAAAAGCTTGAAGCACGCTTGTGTGGTGGGATGTGATCTCTTGTATCTTTGCCATTGCCTTGAGAAGAACACAAGCTTGGTCATTTGCTGGTCCCAGAAGAATGAGACTCATACAGACCTGACCTGCCCCAGCCAACCTGCACACTGACAAGTGTGATAATAAATGCTTGTTGTAGTCTGCCACAGGACTTTGGGATAGTTTGTTTTGCAGCAGTAGCTGACGGATGGAGTTATCGTCTACCAGTCTCTCCCAGCAGATCAAAAGATCCACAGAGAAAGTAGATATGTTTGTTTTGCTCATTGTTGTATTCCTATTGCTTCATACAGAAGGTGCTTAATAAATACATGTTGAATGAATAAATGATTAAGTGGGACAGTGTATGTGGAAGCATGTAGCATATAACAGTCACGTGGTTGGTATTCAGCAGACGGTGTTTTAAAATGGGTTAGATAAATCTCAACAAAATCTGTATCCAGTTCTTTTCCGAACTTGAAAATACTGGGGGGTTTCTAATTCAGATTTATGAGTAAGAAAAATGCCCCCTAGATCTATAATCGGCTGTGTAGTGATTCTGCAATCACATTCTTTTACCCACAGGAAATTTAAGATTATTAAGGAAAATAAAAAATAAACGAAAGTTCAGGAAGTTCTTTGCTTGTGTTACTTTGTTTTCTAATTTTAAATCTTATTAGTTTAATGTGATAATAAAAAAAGCCATTTGGAGACAGGACAACATTATCACATCTGGAGAAAATAAGATTAGGACAAAGGCTCTATTCTACTCTTGAGGCACGTGTGCGGTTCTCATTAACTTTTGTATTATCTTGAGGAATATATTAGAAAATGTCATGCACCATAAACATTCCACGCAAAGGGGGTTAATTAATAGGTACATGTAGTATTAATGCAGATGCTAACCATTAACTATGATAAGTGCTCTCTAATAGCTGGTGTCCATGGATAATTAATGCTCATCAATTCCCACAGTTCCTAGAAGAAAACATAAAGATAAGATGCCAGTACAAATGATTAAAGGATTTTGAATAATTTCAAATAATTTTGAAAACATTCTTAAGATTTATATATCCAATATTTGGTTGATTAGGTAAGTCTTAAATAAATGTTATTTCTGCCGAACTATTCAAGATAACCTGGACTCCCAAAAAATCACTTCCCAAACTTCCTGAGTTTGTGAAATAATAGGTTTTCGGCATTCACATGTCTTTCCAATACCAAGGTGTCATTTTATATCTTTATTTCTATATAGAATCAAACTTCCCTTTTCAAATAAAACAGAGTTTTGTACAAAGAATTGTGTCTTTCTTCTCCACTTTATTTTGGGTCACTCCCTGCCTTATTCATTGGATTTTTAGCATTGTGTATTTTTAACTGTTTATATGAAGAAAATATTACAAATATTAACAAGCCAGATGTATGTGTGTAAGTTTGGGTATGGCGTTACAAAAGTGAATAAAGATATTGCCATGTATATATTTATGTATTCCGATGCAATGCTTAACTCTATTAGTCTTACAGTTTCCTTTTGCTTTTCAAAATATTGTGTTTGATCATTTGTCATTTGTTTAAAGAAAGTTAGAATCCCACCTGTGGCGGACACAGAAATGCACCCCTCAGATCCTCCTTCAAGAAAGGAGTTGCTGCCTGGCCATGAGAATGTGGTTGGTGGACACCTCCAGGCAGGATCCTTGAGCATTCAGCACACTGAGCTCCTGCAGTGAAGTCCTGCTCTTCTTGGGGAAGCCGGCAGCCGGTGATGGAGCAAGATAGTGATCCAAGGGCTTAGCCGTGTCGACCCAAAGTGCGACTCCTCTAACAGGCCATCTTTGCTCCCTGTTGGGCAGGGCCATACTTTATCAGGTCTGCGTCACTGTCTGATGTCTTCCCACCCCATCCTGCCTCCTTCTGTTTCTTTCATGGAGGAGATTACTCCCTAATAACCCTCTGTTCCACTAACTTCTCCTGAGTGTCTGCCTCCCAGAGAATCCAAATGGCGCGCTATATTTCCCGGGACATAAGGGGCAAACCCAAATCAACTCGGGATCTGATTTGAGAGGACAAAGGTAGAAAAATTTGTTACATAAGCAAACCATGATAACCACACTCTGAGCTAGTTAGGATGAAGTAAAGGAAAAATGAGAAAGGGGAATTAATTAATTTTCTAAGATCTAAAGAATTAACGGTGATCAATCAAAAGAGTAAAAAGGAAAGCAGTCAATTTACTAACAATCAACAGAACATGTAGATAGATAAATGCTCTTCCAAACACTTTTTAAAAAGTGTTAAACTCTATCATATTTGAAATGTATACTATGTATGTTCTGCATTAAAAGGACAATTTTTTGTTGTTCAACAAATAAATCTCTAAATGGATATGCCTTGTAAATGAATCTATTTACCATATATTTAACACTAAAATATAAAGTATTCACGTGAGCAAAACTGTTAGTCTGTGCCAACATAGAGGCCAGAGAAGTAGCCTCATTATTCTAAATCCAGTTTTTGAAGGTATTTATTAAAATAGCATTTTACCTGTGGAAATGTTGAGCTGACCAAAGACCATTCTGCAGACCACATTTGGAGAAGCTCTGCTGTACTCAACGCACCCTCCTGCGTGCAATTTTGTTTTGTTTTGAGGTGAGGAAGAGATCAAAACGCGGTAAGATTCATCTCTAATGCTTAACAGAAGTGGGAAAACAATGGCGAAAGAAAGGACAGACATGGCCCCCGGTAACAATGGGAGAAAATGTAACAAAACAAGAATGCATATGTTTGCAGATACTTTAAATAGTTTCAAATATTTTCATACCAGCCCCTCTACTGTGATGCATTTGTAATAGCTGGCACAGTGTGGAGTAAGTTGAAAGTATGTAAGTTCACGCAGCAGAAGCAGGAGAAACAGTTGACTGATGAAGCGTGTTGTCTGAGGGCAGCCCTCCATGTTACCATTACAATATTAACCCCTTGGCTGCCAGTGCTGAGCTCCTATTGCCAACTTTCCATGGCCCCACGGCAGGTAAAGTGTGTGTGGGAGTGCACCTAAAATGCGTTCAGAGGTGATAGAAACGCTTTCCTGCACAGTTGATCTTTGGCACAACATTTTTATCTGCTCCTATTCTTATTTCAAAACAAAATGATAGCTTCTGCTTTGTCATAAAACAGAGAACAAAGATTTCCATGTTTTGAACAAAAGAGTTTCGGAAAGAAACTCTCTAGGTAGGAAGGTGTGGTTATTGACAAAGACTCTCTTCTTAACCAAACTTTAGTCTGGCTCCGGTCTTTGGGCCTTGTCCTCAAGAGCGAGAATCCCCCACCCTTGATAACTGATCCTCGCTCATCAGATTCCTTATCCTCCACCACCCCGAGGTGATGTCTGATCACCCCCCCCCCCCCCCCCCCCCCCCCGCCTGCCTTGAATCTTGTCAAGTCCATCAAGCCTGAATGCCCCCTAGCCCTGATGTTTCCTCTTAGTAATTTTCCATCCACTGACCCTCCACCCTGCTCTTTGGCTATACATCCCCATTTCTCCGATTGTATTCAGATCTGAACCCAATCTCGCTCCCTTACTGCAAAAATCCCGTTGCAGTAGTCCCTTGAATAAAGTCTGCCTTGCTGTCTTTAAGAAGTGTTGGAATGATTTTTTTCTTTGACACTATATAGATAAGGTTCCTTTTTCCTTCTCACTCAAGTTTCTTAAGTGAGTTTCTACTATCTTTATAACCCTCCCCCATAGCTTTGATCCTTCTTATGTGGCCCTAATTGCCCATATTTATTTAAAGTTGCCCCTATTTATAGTGGATGTATGTTTGCTTATTTGGGTGCACTGTCCTTTAACGTGGTTTATTTGTGTTTGTCCTATTCTGCTGGTGGTCCTCGCCACCATGTCTCTTGAGTCAGTGGGAACGAAACAGAGCTAGCTAGCAGATAATTGCACCAAACTCATGGCTGGTACCCTAAATGATCTAAGCAGTGGGAAGTAGACAACTGTCACTGATGAGGAGTGACAGATGTGTGGCCATTTTCTGGTGGCATGTCATGGGAAAAAAAGGCTGAGAGCTACTAGCTGGCAAACTTCTCAGAGATGAGTGTGCTGTTCTTTACACTCGACTCTTCAGCTCTCCTCTTACACTACAGCCAAGGTGAGGACTTGAAAGGGAGCTACTCTATCGACAGATACTGGGAATGCTGGTCAGGTTGGTCCAAAAGCACTTGACTCAGAGAAGACTGACTGAGTGTGGTGGAAAGGGGCTGGAAGGAGAGAGAACACGGGAGTGGGAGCGTGGGGAAGGGAAAATGAGGATCCAGATCTCACTGAGGGCTCTCTATGCTTAGAGAATGAGTGACTTTTTAGGAGGGATCTCTTCTGATAGCGGCCCCGCCCCAGAGAGCATCTGGGCTCCTGCTGCTGGGAGGGGAGATCTCCACTCACTGCATTTTCTTTCTCCAGTGGCCATGGAGGAGATGTACTCACTCAGTGAGACCGTCTGTTGTTAGGCTTATCTTTTATAACTCATTTGCAAATGTGGTGTTTGTATTGTTTCTCTTGTAAATTAAACCTCTTTGTACAAATTATGCCTGTTTGAAAGATCGGTGGAGTTGGGTGTGGGACAAGGGGAAAGAGGTGTGTGTATAGTTTCCAGCCAACACAGATGATATTTCTAGGAATATTATACGGGAATATTTGTACCTAAAAACAGTAGCTGGGCCCTTTGAAGCTTTAGAAGGTGAGATCAGAACTGCCAATGGGATCATCCATTTTCCTTGAGGAATATTCTGACCCTTCCTTATTGTCTGAAGAGTGCTGCTGGGCTGGGCACCTATTTCAGGAACAAATTCAAGCTTATTGTTACAGCAGTAACACTAGGAGTTAGCGAGTCGATTAATGCGCCATAATTTATTCACAAAGGACAGCAGAAAGGGGAAAAAAAATCTATGGACAACTTTTCCCTTTCTCTGTTCTTGGGCCCCTTTACATGCCAGTTTCCCATTTAAAGGGACCAGACAATTCATTTGGACTTATTACATACAAGCTTCAGCTTGGTTTTTGCATAAATGCATGGTGCTATGTGAGAGAAGCCTACAAGAATAAATTACATTGTTGCTTCTAGCACAGACACGAGAATTGGTAGCTTTTCTTTTAAAAACAAAAAGTAATTACAAATTGTTACGTGTTCCTGTTAGTTATTCAGTAATAGCTATAGGGTGAGAGGGATTTAGGAGGAAAAGTATGATCCCAGGTATTAACGTTCACGAGCTTTGTAGGCACACTCACATTTTGCCCCTAGAAATAAAAAAATTTAATGAACACCTTTGCAGGGTTGAAATGGTCTCTGTCAGTGACTAGGTAATGCCAGAACAACCAGATCATGAATGAAAAGTGCAGTTGATCAACATGTTGGCTGGTCCACCTAATGCTAATATTAACTGAATATTGTTTTCCCACCAAAGCGGATTCCGAACTCTCAATCAGTCGGTTAGTATTTCTTCAGTTTCATGGCAGTGTGGGAGGGGCTGAGTGGGCACGGGCAAAAGCCAGGCCAGATCCGTGCACACAAGGTGCTTAGAAATACTGTGGAATTGGCTGGGAGCTCAGAGTCATTTTGGGGCTCAGATCTGGTTTTGTTTAGATCACATTTAAATTTAATTCCTAATTTTTAAAGATGTTCTAAGTAGAGGAAAATATAAAGAAAGTGAGTGCCTTGTTTTATCTTTCAATATCTCATCTGATCTGATCTGATCTAGTTGGTACCTAGATTTTTTATACTTTGGTACATTTATCCTTATATCTGGTCTTTCCTCAAGTCTTGCTGATTTTCTCTTATTAAAATGTTCTCACCTTTCCCTTTGCACTTGTAATGGACACATTAGTTTGGCTGACCTGCCTTTTTTGCCTGAGAAATGTCCAGTTTTCTCATAGAAATGCATTCCCACCTGGCCCTGGATGATTGACCCCGAGTTGAATAAGTCAGGTTGATGCTCATCAGAGCCCAAACTTGAGATGAGAGGCAGAGAAAGCAGGAGTGGTTGATAGTGGGGTCACACAGCAGCATCCTCAGGTCTGCAAGAGAAGGCCCAGGGCCGTTGCTGGTGAGGTCCCAGGCTCTCCTCATCCCATATCTTTCCAGATGGGTTTGTCCATTATCCCTTAAATTCCAGGAGACATCGCAGCATGTCTGCAACGGCTTCTTTTTTGTTTGTTTGTTTAAACTATTTAGAGTTGTTCTCTTAAGCAGTACAATAGCCACATTATTCAATAACACAAACAAAGAACCTTGACCAAGGGACATTTTTACTGACTAAAGATATTTTATCTTGTAGATATGAAGAAGTGCTAATATTTTTTCCCTTTTTTTCTGGTTTGACCAAAAAATGAAAAAGAACAAACAGAACAGCTACACTCAGGTAGGAAAAGAAAATAGAGGGAAGAGGTCCAATATTTCTTGAGAATAGGAAGTGTAGAACAATGGAAGGTAAGTATATGGGCCTGGAGATAGGGGACTTGAGCTCAAATTCTGAACTTTCACTTACTGTGGGACCTCGGCAACCCCCCACCTCTGAGGCCTTGTTTTCTTATTTGTGAAGGGGATGATGATACCAACCTCACGGGACTGTTTTGAAGATGGCCAAAAGTCACATGGTGGAGAAGGCCTTGGAGACATCCCAAACAACTTCTGGATGGTTCCAAAGCTTCAATACCAGCTTGTGAACCCAACTGAGGGATTCGAAAGGAAATTGGTGCCCATTGTTGAGTGCCCCTGTGCCGAGCACCACACTCAGCTTTTTACATGCACAGTGTTATCCATGGTCATTGGAAATCAGTTCTCTAGATAGAGGTGTGTTTTAAGGAAAGAGTAACAACCAGTGAGATTGTTATGCACTCTGAAAATTTAATTAAATACGATGCAATTGTTTAAAGCGGTTCTTTGAAGGAATAATGATTCTCAGATTTAAGATTGAACTCAGGAATCATCACAGGACTCAGGAAAGACTTAGGAGACCTGGGTCCCAGCTACGAATGTGCCACTGTGTAGCCGTATGACATCACTTAACAATTCCAAGAGTCAGTTTTCTTACTTTTAAATAAAAGGATTAGAATAGAGTTTTAAGTTTCTGTGTACTGTAGAAATAAAGACCTTTCCATCCTTCTTAAGTGCAGATGAGTTTGACAGAGAACTGAGCAGAGACCAGTGGAGTGTCCTCAGTGGGAGGTGGGAGTACGGAGCCCTGGTTGGCATTTTGGAACTTTGTGTGAGTCAGGGGAGGGATAAGGTGTGATGGTGATTGGCAGAGAAGAATGATGCTACACGTTCTGTTTCATCCCATGAAACAAGGAGTTGTCCTTTGTCCCGCTCAACTTTGAACCTCTTGAAAAACTCATGCAGGTGAAAAGCCTGTTCATAATGATCTGAGTCTAAAACCTAACTCTATTTTATATAAACGGCGAAGTGTTTACTGTATAGTTTTAATTTTCTCTGAATTTTCCATGAATGCAATTACTGTGTAAGCAATGAATATTGTAGTTTGCTCTATTTGTACTTTGACGAAGAAATGTGCACCATGTCGACGAAAATAATCCATAACCAATCTATAAATGAAAATTTGGGTGAGTTTATTCTGAGCTTAAATCTGAGGATTATAACCCGGGGCCTTTCTTCCCAAAGGAAGAAAGAGCACCAAAGAAGTGGGGTGCACAGACTGGTTATATATCCCAAGAGAGGATGTTTCACATAGGATTGAAATGTCCCTTTTACAATAGTCGCGAGACTGCTCTGTCGGCACAGCCATTGATGGAAATAGCAGGTAGCTCTTCTGCCTCAGTGAACACAGCAGGGTGGCAGTCTGTTGTCTCCAGCTGAGTGGTCACAGGTGAGCTGGGTGGTCAAAGGTGAGTGCAGCAATCAGTTCCTAGCCTAAGGAAAAATGCTTATCCCTAAGGAAATGCTAATGTGGGGGGAATTTGCACCTTTATCTCAAGGGCCTTTGTTCTGGCCATAGGAAATGTCTAAGCAGATATGCAATGCGTGCTCTATAGCCACAGTCAGGCCCTTTTGGAAAAAAAAACAAAGTCAGGCCAAATTAGGTTTATACCAAATGGCTTCCTCATATACTCCAATATATCCTATTGCTTGCCATTTTTATTTGTCAACCATTTCAGATGGCGTTCCCGATGCTTCTGGGATCTGAGGCATCAGTGGTCCTCACAGGGGTTCTGCGGTTGGAGGCAGTGTCCGACGACAGCAGAGGTCTTCCAGTGCAGCCAAGCTCTTGTATTTCAAATGATGTGCCCTGTGCTTCTCCTCGATAATTCAGTGTAGGTGATGCGGGGTCGGTGAGCCGAGGAGTCGAAAGAAAGATTTCTTAGACTCAAGATCTGGCAGTAGTGCTCTTTTATTTAGAGAATAGTGTGGAATAGCATGGGGACAGGACCCATGGGCAGTCAGAGCTTCTGCTGCCGCCGCTTCTGCTGCCCCTGCTGGCATGGGGACAGAGCCCATGGGCAGGCAGAGCTGCTGCTGCTGCCCCCGCTGGCATGGGGACAGGACCCACGGGCAGGCAGAGCTGGTGCGTGGGGACAGGACCCACGGGCAGTCAGAGCTCCTGCTGCTGCCCCGAGTTGAGGGTTAGGGCTAAATTTAAGGCATAGGTATGTGAGTCATCTCTTTACAAAACAAAGGGAAAAAAAGTTAAAATGGTACCAGTGCCGGTAGGGTCCGGCCATTGGGCGGTCCCACAACTTTTAGATAAGAATCAAACCGGATTGAGTAAATGGCAGAAGTCACCGCTCAAATATTATCTTTAACTAAAGACAAAGGAGGATTTTGGGGTGGGGGGTCAGTTACATGAGGTTGCCAGACAGTAAACAACTTAAGTTCTTGCCTTCCCCATTAAGAGTTTCCAGAGATAAGGCCATCCCCCCTTCCTCCTGGCGCAGAGAGGGAGGCATGGAGATTTCCTTCACAAATGCAATTGTCTCTGATCAAAGGGCAAGCAAATTCCACTCCTCGGAGCCTGATTCTCATCTGCAGTTTTAAAAGTAACCAGCCTAAAAATCCTCATCATAAACTGTTTTAAAATTAAGCAGCCTAAAAATCCTCATCATAGGCATTGCAAATTTTGTTGATAGTTGGGGTATTTTGCCTATGAACTTTGCCTCAAGACAATAAAAGGGACACATTTATTAAAATGTGAACATTGATTTGGTGGAGTTGAGATTTACGGGGCCAGCATCAATTGAAGGGAGCTGCAACCAAAAAGGGCCTCAAAGCTGCAATGAGAAAGGATATTGAAAGTTCTATTTAGGATCTGTGAAGAAAGCACAGGGGCATTATTTTTGGCTTAATTTAGCAGTAATAAACTAGTTACGTCTGGTGAGAAAGGGCTCATTTCTTTTTCCTAATTACATCTCTATATTCATAGCATTTCTAGTCTTATAGTGTCAGGTGAATTTACTCTAAGCTATAAATATTCTCAGTCCCAGTTTGAGGACAACCCAGGCAGTTAGCCTTACGCTGTCTGAGCCCAAGGCATCACATTTACCAGGAAGAGCTACTTCCTGTTAGGCAGCCATCCTTCCAAGAGGACGTCACTGGCAGCCAGCATGGCCTTATAGCTCCAAGCTTGTGACAGCCTATGAGCGTCACAGGCCTCTTACCAAATTGTCCTTCAACCCTTCTCCCTTTCACTTAATCTCATGCTTAGCAAGAAACTGAGAACATCATTTAGTCTGTGTTCAAAGCTATAACCATTACAACACTCGTCATGAGAAGAAGGGAGCCAATTCTAATGGAAAGCTGAGGGGTAGTCAGGGCCTTTATGCTTGGCACTAATGCTAGAAATGAGTGGCTGATAGTTCACTGACGTCCATGGTGGAATAATCACTTCTGAGCCGTCCTTGAGGATACGTTCCAACATCAATGTTGCCTGTATTAGTGGTAGAGAATCATGCATGTGAATTTGTCTGTGGTCTGCTTTTTAAAAAAGATAGATGAAAAGGGGCTGGCCCCGTGGCCGAGCGGTTAAGTTCGCGCACTCCGCTGCAGGCGGCCCAGTGTTTCATTGGTTCGAATCCTGGGCGCGGACATGACACTGCTCATCAAACCACGCTGAGGCAGCGTCCCACATGCCACAACTAGAAGGACCCACAACGAAGAATATACAACTATGTGCCGGGGGGCTTTGGGGAGGAAAAGGAAAAAATAAAATCTTCAAAAAAAAAAAAAAAAGATAGATGAAAAGAATAAACAATGAAATTCTAGTCACCACTCATATTCTGATCTATTCTCTTTCCATCCTCTTTTTAGAAGGCATTTTCCAAAATATTTTTAGAGTTCTTGGTATCTTCTTTCTTTTTCTTTCTTTCTTTTGTTTAGCAAAGCCAAAAGCTAAGTATGACAGCCTTAACAAAGCAAGGGTGAATCTGGCAACAGATTTTAACTTTAAAGTAACACAGCGGAGCCTTCCACTTCCAACAGTTCTCTTATGGTTGTCGGTATGCGTTGAGCAATTTTCAGGTAATAAAATTGTAATGAACTTTCCAAATGAAGCTGCCTTTGCTGACTGCTCCATGATAAATAAATGGAAGTAATTTGGGAGAGTTGAGACTGGCTACTTCCCTCTCTCTCCTAAACACTCACTGGCTCCCACTCTCATAGCTGGCCTGCCGATAACCCTTTGTTCCTGAAAACCTCTTATCATCTTCCAATCCTAGACCTGTGAAATGATGCTTTTGTCATGCTATGTGTGACCTGCTCCCTATGTTGTACAAAGACAGATTCTCTTTTATCCTCACCTTACAAAGAAACGAAAGAAGGCTGGATTTCTCCAAGGAAAGGGTGAGAGGTGGAAAAGCTGAATTGCTGAAGAAATGGTCAAGAGAGAGGTGCTGAGTGGATTTTCTCCCGGGACACTCAGAGGAGGATTACAGTGATCGTGCACAATTTCAGATGAGGGACGGTTCCTAGAACTGAGGGTAAAGGGTCCCGCAGAGGCCTGGGTGGAAGCTTCAGGATACGACAATGAATTCTGTGCCTTCTAATCTCCTGAGGGGAACCACTTTGAAGTTGTCCCTTCTGAGAACGACAGCTAGATTCAGCTAAGTATCAGATGTAAAACCAAAGGCCTCTCTCCCCTCTGTCTGAAAGCATAATTTTTGCAGTTTTGGAAGCTGTCATTTCCACATAGCAAAGAATGGCGCTCTAGACCCTGGCTGCGGGAAGGGAGAGATTTTTGCTAAGAAGCTCTGACATGGCACTGTTCTTCTAGAAGGTGACTTTTCTCTGATTAACAATATAACAATCTGGGGCACTGATATCTCAAATTACTCCCCAGACACTTCTGACACGGCTTCCAGAGCTGGCAGAATTTGCGGTGGGTGACCTCCCTCCACACTACTTCCCATCGCCCATGTTGACCTCTCCTTGCTCTGCACTCCCCCGGTCTGTGACACCCATTTAGCACTTAATTGTACCTCTCCTGGAACTGCCGTCTGTGTTAGGCAGAATTCTTTCAAAAAGAGAGAAACCCAACTCAACCTACCTTAAAAAAAGGGAATTTATTGACTCACAGAACAGAAAAGTCCACGCATCAGCTGACATCAGGCACGCTCCGATGCATGGACTCAATTGCTGGGTCCAGGCTCCATCTCTGCTAATCTTTCAGCTCTGCTCTCCTCTGGTTTTACTTAATTCAGGCAGGCTCTTGCCATGTGTGAGTAAGAGGGCCCCAGCAGAGAGATTTTCTCTCCAAAGAATTCCCAAAATAGAATTGATTAGCATTTATTGAATTTTTAATATATACCAGGCACAATTTTGAGCACTTTACACTTATCTTATTTAAGCTGCTGCACAATCCTATGGGTAGAAATTATTTTCTACACAAAGAACCAAAGCCATCAGAAAAGATCTGCCGTGTTCTTATAACCCACACTTGGTAATTGGTGTAGCTGGGTCTGCGCGGCTGACCAGGCAGTCTGCCCCAGAGCTGTTAGCTTAACCACTGCATTATGTTGCAATTGTCTCCTATAGGCTTGATTTGGATCATGTGTCCATTTCTGAATCAGTTACTATGACCACGGCTAGAATACTCTGATCGGCCAGGCTTGGATCACTGTCTACTCCTGCACTGAGATAGCTCGATTCCACCCAAAACAAATGGACTGAGAGCTGATGAGTGGACTTTCCCAAATGAAAGACAAAAGGGAAAATGGATTCTGGGCAGAACAAAACATCTGATTTCCATTACACTGTCCATTGTTTCACAAGATTTTGTCTCTTACCCCATAACACACAGTCCAATATTGGGCACATATTACATGTTGATTGATTGGTTTATGAATTATACTTTTCCTTAAAAAAAGATGAGTCTTGAGGTTAATTGGCTGTTCTTCAACTTGCGATATGTTATGTTTCTGGACAAGGAACGGGAGGTTAAAAGTGTTAAGCCACATTTGATTTTACAATGGATCAGGTCAGGGATCAAGAGCTTGGTGCCAAATATTTTGTAGGAAGAATACAAATGCCATATGTGTACATATCTAAGTGACTATCCTAGTATGTGCAATAGAAGTTTCCTAAAACGTATATAAGTAAGCCAATACAGTAAATAATAATATAACTATATTTTATTCAAGACAGCCATGGGAAAAGGGCTATGGAAGGCGGAGGGAGGAATTGAAGGGCTGTGAGGGGAAAGAGTAAAGGACTGTGGGAAGACCCACCCTGCTCGTGCTGGGAGGTGTGCTGGGTAGTACAGGCTGGGACGGATTGAGAGCAAGAGGCAATAGCAGCCTAGAACTGGAGTAGAGTTTCATGTTCTGAAAGCAAATTGGTTACGTGACTTGGCTTGTTCATTGGCTGCTGGAAGAACCATGACTACTAATATGGGTGTAAATACGAAACAGTGGTGGATGGAGAGCTACTGGTATACCACCATGCCCTTCCCTGCCACTCATTTAGTTATTTAGCAAGTGTAATATGCATGCCATATAAAGTTTTTTGAAGAGGTGACATTTAAGTTGAGATGAGTAGGATGCTATTGATTCCAGGGGTTGGAAGGAGAGGCAAGGAAAACAGTTCTTTACTCAAAATAGTTTATTAACTAATTAAAAATATTTATTGAGTGTACCACCTGCTAGGCACTGTTCTAGGTGCAGGAGACACAGCAGTGAAGAAAACAGAGAAAGTCCCTGACCTCCTGACACTTATATTCAAGTGGGAGAGATGGACAATAAACAGATAACACAATTAAGTGTGTCAGCAATAAGTATGAGGTTGAAAAATCAAACAGACTTAAGTGATGAGGGTAGGGAGCGCTTGGGGAGGATGGTGTCATTTGGTATAAGGTGATTGGAGAAGGGCTCTCAGGAGGTGACGTTTGAGCAGAGATCTGAAGGCGGTGAGAGAGTGAACCATGAGGCCATTCTGGGGAAGAATGTTCCAGGCAGAGATCAGCCAGTGCAAAGGTCCTGAGGTGGGATCTTATGGGGTGGTGGAGAAACACACTGTGGGAGCAGAGGGAGCAAGAGGGAGAGTGGTAGGAGATACAGAGCAAGACGTGGTGGGGGGCAAAGGATGCGTGGTACTAGAGGTCTTTGGCTTTCCTTTTGATTGAGATGGGAAGCCAATGGAAGATTTCGAGCAGATGGGCTATGGACATGACCTAACATATTAAAATACAGAAGACTGCTTCGCTTGCTGTGTTGAGAGTTTACTGTAGAAGGGCAAGGGATGGAAGCCGGGAGATAATTTGGAGGCTAGAGCAAAAGTACAGGCAAGAGACACAGTATCTTGGATCACAGTGGTGGCACTGAAGTTGGTGAGAAGTGATTTGATCTTGGATGTATTTTGGTGGCAGAGCCAGCTGGACTTGCTCACACGGGATGTGAGAGAAAAACAGAGAAGTCAAGGATGACTCCAAGTCTTTTGACCTGAAGAAATGCTAGGAAAACCATCGCTATTTCCTGAGGTGGGGAAGGCTGTGGGAAGAATGGATTGAGAGGGAAGATCAGATCTATTTTGAACATGCAATTTTGAGATGCCTGTTAGATATCCACGTGATTGGTCCGCCTGCCCTCTAGCTGTGAATTTTGGGTAGATGGAAGCTGTCAGCGCTTTTTATTGTCTCTGACACCAGCACTTGAGAGAATCTGACATATAGCAAAACTTAGCAACTGAATGAACAGTGAGAGGTAAGAACAGAAAGGAGAGTTGGTACCAGAAGAGGGAGGGTCCTTCTGGGATGGGAGATGAGGAGCCATTGAAGGTTTTCCAGCAGGGAAGTGACACGGCCAATGCTTTAATTTAGGAAGGTCGACCTGGTAGGTGTCCCCTCCTACCTCCAGTACATTCAGGAAGCTGCCACCACCTACCCACCAAAAACCTGCTCCCCCAGGACCTTCCTGACTTTTCTATTGTCCTCATAGACGGGAGTCTGACCACGAACTTTTGGCTCTCTAACCCTCTGGACCTGGTGTTCAGCCTGGGATTTCCCTGAATTTGAACGTTGTCTTCCTCTGTTGGTTAAATATATTCCCCCAGCACGCAAGTTCCAGTGCTGAGGAATTTAACCCTTGGTCCTGGCCACCTCGCCAGGCCACTGCTTGACCCGAGTGGGGATCCAGAAAGCAGCCTGTATAGATAGATGGGACAGGAAGGAGAACGGAGGAAGGAGAAGTCACAAGGCCACGGACCACGGAGGGGGCGGGGGGAATGACGAGAACAAAATACAGACTCTTGTACAAAAGGAAGGAAAACAGGTATACCGATGAGCACTTTTCCGTTTATTTTGGGTATTCCCTATGGTTATAAACTTTTATTACCTCATGATACATTTTGCACTGAACATTATTTTGGCTGATTCTTCATGAACTCTAAACCCCTTACAATTTTTCTTCATACCAACTTTTTTTCCCAGTGAGATTCTCACTGATAACTTTCCCACAATCAGCTCTTTCTCATTGGTTCTGTATGATGTTATCTTGAATAATAAACAGCCACCTGGACTCAAGGAAAGTACATTTAGAAGATAATATTTCATTTTTTTAGTTCTGTAAAAAAAAAAAAAAATCCAAACCTACCATTTCGTTCAGTATTAAAAGTAATTTAAAGACAGTAATTAAAATGACCTAGTAGGTTGAGGGCTTTCCACTTTTCTCAAACGTCTTCACTCCTTCGCCATCTATTCCAATTCGGTCTTTGTAGTTATTTTGAACCTCCTCCTTCCCAGGTTCCCTTCAACTCTTGGCAGCTGTAGCAATCAGCAAAAAACCTGGTGAAGGTGGGGACAGTGGGCAGGAGGCCTCAAGAAATCCACACAGGGCTGATGTTGCTTTAGGAAATAGGTTAGATCGGAGTCCCCAGACTCTGCTGAGCATAAGGATTCCAGGAGGAGCTTATTAAAGCCACGGATGTGGGGATCCACCCTCAGAGGGTCTGGTTTACACAGTCTGGGGTAGACCTGGGAACGTGTATCTTAACACCTTCCCCGCTGGAATTATTCTGCATACTTATGTTTGAGAATCACAAAGCTAAACTTTTCTTTTTTAATCAGAGTTTGCTTGGAATTCAACTATTTCATTTCTTCTGTCTCCATAGCTGATATTACTGCCCTCATCTGGTCCGTCGCTTTTTCTCAGGGGGCGGGTGAGGAAGTCACTGAGCTAACATCTGTGGCAATCTTCCTCTACTTTGCATGTGGGATGCCACCACAGCGTGGCTTGATGATCAGTGCGTAGGTCTGCGCCCGGGATCTGAACCCACGAAGCCTGGGCTGCCAAAGTGGAGTGTGTGAACCTAACTACTACGCCACAGGGCCAGCCCCTGCCCCGTCACTTTGAACTGTAGGTTTATCTGTGTATCTGTGTGTGTGAGTGTCTAGGACCAATCCTGGCCTACGTGGAAGAGATTTAAGTAGGGGCAATATTAAATATATTGAACAACTGGTAGATGGTGGGAGCCTGGAGTAGAGGCTGTAATTCCAACACATGGCTGTGCAGGGACAGCTCAGGGAAAGGTTGATGGGCAGCCACAATTTGGCGGAAGGGATACAGACAGGTACCAGCATTTGCCTGCTTGGAGGCCAATGCTACTTATGGAGGCCCCCTGTGGAGTGGGCCGGAGCACTGGAGGAGTGGCTGGCTGGCTATTGGACCAAGGGCTGTCCGGTGGGGTAGGTGTTGTAGATGGTTGGAAAAGGGGAAGGAGGCACTGGCTGGGGGTGGGCTGCAAGAAGTGGCTAATTACCAACCAGAATAGTATTATTTCAATGTATTAATCAGAGTATTGCAGGAGAATCTCAGTCCAGTATTTAAAGAACTTCATCCCAGCTCCCTGGGGTTTAGTAACAAATTCTCCTTGTTACCTTTCTGTCCCCATCCTTATGCTCTGATTCCGAAAACTTGGTTTTTGTGCTCCAGTCCTTGCTTGATAATCTGCCCATATTTCGCCTCCCCTGGGATTAAGGCTTGCCTTGTTTTTTTCTAGTTCTAACTGTTGACACTGGAGCCAGCCACCCAGCTCCTGAACTACATGAAGCAGCTGGCACCCAAACTGCTAACAGGCCTCTCTGAGCCTGCCTTCCAGCCAGGCCCCCCAGCCCCTCCCTTGTGTCGGAATCCTGGCGGGCCCAGCCCCTCCAACTCTGGCCTCAGCCCCTGCAGATAATGAGACCTTGCCCAGACATGTCCCAGGCTCCTGAGACTGGAGCAAAAGAGCAAAGGAGGCTTCTCCTTTCCCTTAGAAAAAGGTGAGTTAAATTTTTTCAAAACAGAATGCAGTCTTAAGGCCAATAGTCCAAAGAAAGTGTGTTATTCTGTCTTCAGTCAGCTCATCATGGAAAGAATAAACATAATATTTGGTTTCCTTCTCTTCTTTTCTTCTTATCACCAAACCAAATAATTTTCCATATTGAACCCCCTGGAAAATTAACCAGAGGAGGATATAGTTATAGATGATGGTCATAGTTTGTTTGAACACTTTAGAAAAGAAGAAAAATTGTTTCTAAACAATAATGTAAGTGAATCATCCGTGCAGATCACACGCACAACAAGGGCTGGAATGCAGTGCAAGTATTGAGCTGGCTTTAAAAATAAGGGTGCTGGTGTCAAATATTAGGATTAATGTTAAGACGGGACTCTTCCTACTTCTGTACCTGATAACACTGGACAATCTATTTGCCTATTTTTTGTGAAAATGAACAAAAGAAACCTAAACTAAATTGGAGTCGGGAAGGCCTGTAGGGGGAGCTCTTCCACTCTATCACAAGTCATCAACTACGCCAAACAGAAAAAGACAGGCGCTTGCATCTCGGACAGGAAGTAAAACTACTTCACTGCTGAAGGAAGATTTCTCTCCCCACCCAGCAACAACCCAGCCCATGAGAAACGCCACAGCCCAGCCAATGAGAAACGCCACAGCCCAGCCAATGAGAAACGCCACAGCTCAGCCAATGAGAAACGCCACAACTCAGCCAATGAGAAATGCCACAGCTCAGCCAATGAGAAATGCCACAGACCAGCCAATGAGAAACGCCACAGCCCAGCCAATGAGAAACGCCACAGACCAGCCAATGAGAAACGCCACAGCTCAGCCAATGAGAAACGCCACAACTCAGCCAATGAGAAATGCCACAGCTCAGCCAATGAGAAATGCCACAGACCAGCCAATGAGAAACGCCACAGCCCAGCCAATGAGAAACGCCACAGACCAGCCAATGAGAAACGCCACAGCTCAGCCAATGAGAAACGCCACAACTCAGCCAATGAGAAATGCCACAGCTCAGCCAATGAGAAACGCCACAACTCAGCCAATGAGAAATGCCACAGCCCAGCCAATGAGAAACACCACAGCTCAGCCAATGAGAAATGCCACAGCTCAGCCAATGAGAAGCTGCTGCTGCCCTGAACTGTTTCTTTCCTCCAATGGAGATCCTTTTAGAACAGCCCCCCCCCCCCAATCCTGCTTTTTCTCTATAAAGGCAACTCCCCTTCCTTGTTTGTTGGATTTTCCTATGGTTTGCCATAGCGTGGACGTCCCAAATTGCAATTCTTTTGGCTTGGATAAACTTGTTTTGAGGCTTCCCAAGTTAACATTTTTCTATGTAGCAGTTGGTTTCTCTTACTTATTGATGTGTGGGAGCACCTTTATATGAGGGAGGTTAACCCTTTGTGATATGAGTGGCAGTATTTTTCCTAGTTTTTGTCCTAGTTTTGCCTGTGTTGATTTCTGCCAACACAAGTTTTGATTTTAGTATTGACTCTCTCTCTCTATTTAGCAATATATTTTTTATGGTGTTTGTTTTGCCATACATAAACAATGGCTCCAAAGTTAGTTTTTAAATTCTTCTCTTATTTCTTCAGTACATTTATTGTTTTATGTTTTGCAGTTCCATCTTTGAACCATCCGAAATTTACTTAGGTATAAAGTATGAAGAATAAATCCAAATAAATTTTTGGGGGGAAGATGGAAACTCAGTTTTTCCACCTATTTAATAATCCATCTTTTTTCTTCATGAGATTGAAAAAAATTAACATCACTATATAGCAATTACTGTGTGCAACACTGTTTAGAGTCTTTTACGTGTATTAACTTATTTAATGCCCATAAACCCCTTTGGCGCACATATTATCATTATTCCCATTTTACAGATGAGAAGTCAAGGCAGAGAGAAGATCAGGAATGTGTTCAAGGTCACATTGGTGTGAGTCCAGAATCCATGCTATTAACCAGTACACCATTCAGCTGCCGGTAATATATTGAGTGATCCTCTTGAAAGGCCCTGCCATCGTGTTGCTAAAATCTCCAGTTTGTTGTTAGTGCTCTTGAGTAGATTCTGGCTTCTAGGGACCGTGTGTCACTATAGCACTCCGCTGTCAGCCTAGCGGAACCCTGCCCAGTCTTTTTGTGCCATCCTCTCACCTTCTGGTGCTGTATCAGACAGTGGTCCCATGGGGTTTTTGTGGCCAATTTATTTGGAAGTGGGTGGCCAGGTCCTTCTTCTTAGTCTGTCTTAGTCTGGAAATGCCACTGAAACCTGTGCACCATGGGTGACTTTGCTGATATTTGAAATAACAGTGGCTTAGCTTTCAGCGTCACAGCAACACACAGCTGCCACAGTGTGACAACTGGCAGATGGGTGGTGTGGCTCCCTAACCTGGAAACAAACAGGGCCAGAGGGTTGAGAGTGCTGAATCTTAATGACTAGACCACCAAAAATCCCCAGTAGCCTCTCATTATTTTTAGTATAAAAGATAAATATCTTTATTGTGGTCTACAAGCTTGTCAAGATCTGGCCCCGGCCTATATCTCCAATCTTAATTTGAACCATTTGCCTCTTCACACATTATGTTCCAATCACACAGATTTTCCCTTGGTTCTTTCTTGCCCCAGGGCCTTTGCACATGCTCCTCCTAATCTCAGAATACTTTTCCCTCCACTCTTAGTAGCCTGGCTCCTCAGAGAGAGCATCCTTGACCAATCTGACTAGAGGAGTTTGCTCTCTATTTCAACTTCCTTATCATAATTTATAATTTTGTTTGCTTATTTGTATTTTGTCTAATCTCTCAAAAATTTCTGCTTCATGAGTGCAGAGACCATGTCTTTTTCCTTGTTGTATCCCCAACATTAAGCACAGTGGGTGACACATTTTAGATACTCAATAAAAATTTATGGAACAAATGAATGAAAATGGCTGCAAATATCTGTCTTATGTAGAAATGGGGAAATGTAGAAGTCAAAATAAAGCAGAAATATGTAATATGCTATTAAAGTAAATTATCAGTTTATATCAAATATTTACAGACAACCTACCACATAACTGGCCCTTACTCCTCTGGGCCTTTTCCTTACATCTCCCTCAGAGAGTCTTTGACACGTTATTGTACTTGGTTGATTTTGAATTTTGTATTTTTGTGTTTACTTAGTTATATTTTGCTTTTGTGTTTTTCTGCCTCTATCAAAATGTAAGCTCACGAAGTCAAAGCTGAATTAAGGCGTCTTTGTGCCTCCTTAACCCAGCGTACTGACTGGTATGTAACAATAAAAATATATTTTTGAATGAAAAGATTCTATGAGAGGGAGATCAAAAAAATTGTAACTCACGGTCCCTGAATTAAAGTAGTTTGTTTATAAGCTGGGTGAGGGGATGAGATAAAAAATACATTAGAAGTAAAATGACATTCGAGATATAAAAAGGAACTCCAGACAATACAGTCATGTTCCTAGGCTGTTTGTGACTAATTAAAAATGGTGAGTTGCTTGGAATTTCCGAAGCATGAAAGATCTTTTCAGACTGGGAAGTCAGGAAGAATTTCCATGGAGAAGCCAGGATTTAAGTTTATTCTTGAGGGACAACAGGATTTGGATAATGTCAATACAATCTGCCTTTGACCGTTTGCCCCTAATGAGGTCTGTTTTTGTAATATATTGACTTTTTTTCCAAATGGAAACCACTTAAAAATCCATAGATTTCTAAACTGAGTATGTAACATTTTAATTGGTAGCTTTATCAAATTAAGAAGTAAAATGAATAAAAGGAAACCAATTTAAGAACTGAGTGCTTGAAATAACTTTGTGATTTATTACTCTCTTTATATAAAAGGATTGACCTATGAAATTTTACAAGATAAAAATATATGATTACCATCTTTCACTTTCAAGAGGATAAAGAAAGGAATTTTGATTATTCCACCTCTTCAAACTTATCTCTGAAAAGTTCGATTTTCAAGTCCATTTGGGCTGTGAGAATAGAGTTATCTCAAAGAATGGAATCATCTGGATACACATGGAGCTGGTTCCTTAGGGCGCCAAGGACAAGTGAATGAATATCTGTGCTTATAGGACTGAGCACATGCACACTGCGGAGATCCTGCCTCTGCAAACGGAGAGAATTGAGTGAAGCAATTTCTCTGCCATGTCTCAGCCAGATTTTCAAGAACTAAATTGGGTCACTAGAGTTGTTCAAGTTGAAAAAGAAAAAAGACATTATAATCTCAAATCTTCAGTTTAGAAATTTCTGAAATTAGCTAACTGTCGTCTAAGGAAAAAAATGGATAGGCTCAAGGCAAGTGCCTATTTTTCTAGATTAATATATATTAGCAGGATGTATGCCGAAAGAATGCTCAGGATCAAAATAGTTTCCTGGAGCTGAATTAGGGGAGTGGTGCTATGTTACTATAGGTTCGGGTTGGGGGTACGCAGAACCAAGTTGATTGGGCCGTGTGGTGGAGGCTAGATGGTTCTACTCTCTAATGCCTTTGTTTCAAAGTTATCCGGGCTTTTTTGTGACTGCTCTGGCCTTCTCTGTGCAGAGCCTGTGCTCTCCCCCTAATACAGTTCCCTAGGCATTATTTAATGGTTAAATGGTGTTCCAGCAAGGGCTCATTTATCAGTTGCTAAGCCACCACAAATTGCAAGGAGAAAAGAAAACACAGCTCAGTAGAAAGAGTTCGGGAACAGGTAAGGGGCTTATTTGCTAAGCCTAGATGAGTCACTTGCTGGATTAAAAACATATATTCGTGAAGAACTAGTCAGAAATGTGCCACGTCAAGACCCCATTTGTTCCAGGCCATGTTTTGATTTAGGAAGCAGCCTATTTGACATGTCCGTGAAAAGGAAGAGTGTTGATTCTTTCACTCATGAAACTACATGAACTTCCAGAGCTCTCCAATCCCCAGGTAAACAAAAGAGTGTCTTGTGTTATTTTCTCAGTTGGAGTCTGTTTAGAATAAAATCGAGCTATTTTCCCAATGGCTAAAAAACAGTCATTGAACATTATTCAAACAAGGAAGAACACGTAGTCTCCTCCACTCAAATCTATTAACACCTCTATTTTCTTACAAAGGTTAGACCTGTTCATCATTTAAACAAAACAAAACAAAACGCGAAAAACAACCTCTTAGGTAAATAAGACCAGTGAAGATTACCTGGTCATTTACAATTTCTTTGTAGTTTTCAGATGATTCATATACATGAGTGAGCTTCATGCATTAGATTTTAACAACATAAATAGATCTGATTTTAAGTAAGCATTTCTTATTGTTCTGGGCATGTATCCTAATTCCTGTTTCCTTTGGTTCTCTAAAGGTTTTTTTTCTTTTGGTTGAAAATTTATTTTTAAAAACATGGTGTATTGTTTTGTCTCAGCGTGTATATGCCTGGTTAGATGAGTTCTCATTAAAGGATGTTGGGAGCTGTTGTCTGAAGTGATGTCAAATTAAATTCAGAAGCATCAGCTTAACTGGTTGGTTGGCGTCTCGTAGGCAAAAAAGCCATAGGGTGTTCTAATTTCTTTCTCTTTAATTCTTTTAGATACTTGTGTAGATAGTCTGATCTAGTCCAGAAAAAGTAAAGTAAAGTAGACAGTCAGGTTGGAAATTGTAGTCTTTTGCTTTGTCTCTGATTTTAAAGGATGTTGAGTCCTCCCAATTAAACATCTTGACCATTGAATTTATACTAAATGTGTGAAAACCAAGGGCTGATACTTAGTAATGATGCTAACTTCCATTTATTAAACTGTCAAATACTTTATATGTTTTTCATTACTCTTCACAAGTGGCTCTATGAAGAAAGATGCTGTCATCTCTATTTTATATATGAGGGCCCTGCGGCTCCCATAGGTTAAGGAACTTTTCCAAGGTGGGGTAGCCAGTGGTGGAGCTAGGATTAAAAGCCTGTTCTCCCCACCTCAAAGTCACAGCTCCTGTCATTACTCAATGATTCTTGAACTTTTAGCTTTCATGAACCAGTAAAACTTCAGAAACCAAAACCAAAAAATCCTCAGGACTAAAATAAGGTTGACAATTTTTTATATGTCCGAATAAATAGAAATGAAAAAGAAACAATCATCATCTACTCTTAACCCAATTTTGTAAAAGACAGGATGTTTAATTACTTTTCTTATACCTGAAAATGTTAGCATGCCACATAGTTTCAGGTTACTTTGTGTTTCTGGAAGACCAGAAGTTGTAAAAGTGTCTGATTCCTCATCTGGAGGGAAAAGCTACTTTGTGTGTAGGTAATGCATCCCTGGACATTTCAACCGCAAAAAAGCAGGACGGTCACATCTTAGAACAAAGGACCATTTTTTCTGGGGAAGGAGATTTGGTAACCTTAAGCCAACATGCTTATATAAACACCAGTAAACCTTATCTTTCTTTTTTTCTCAAAGACTGGTGAAAACTGCCGAGGCCAGTGCAGGTCTGAGGCCAAGCATTGAGGAACCAAGCAGACCAAGACCCTGCTTTCCTCACCCGTGTTTCCTAGATGGGGAGACAAAAGAATCATCAGGGGTAGATTTCCATCTTACTTTCTAGATCTATAACGTAAAACTGGCTCCTCTCATTCCTATTGGGACTGCAGCTGTCCTTAGCATCTTCCCCGAGTTTCCCTGTGTTATCAGAAATCACAGCCTTTTCCCCAGGCCCTGAGGCAGTAGACTGAATTGGGTTTTCCTTTCCGCTTTATTGTTTTCAGATGTTTGCCAGCTCTCAATGGACCATTTTCTTTCACTGATAAATTTCAAGGAAATTACAGTCCCTGCACACAGAGGGCCAGAGAGACCCTCCAGCCTCTAGATAACGAAAAGGGACTGTTTCTTTCAACTCTGGGATCAACTAAACAATTGGAAAAGGGGTTGCTCCGTGAGTAGGAGCTGGAACGCTAAGTCCATTGCTGGGAACAGCCACAGCTGATATAATAAATTAGTTTCCAGAGCTTATATGAACCCGAGGAACGGTTTGCCTCAGTATCATTGTTAATTTAAATTAATTTAATGACAACATTACTTACATATGTGCAGATATGAAACTAAGTATAAGTTCTCGATGCTTATAGCTCTTTTTGTTATAAAACTAAAACAACTTTACAAACTAAGAAGAAAACTCTAAAACCAATAACACTCAAATTAACAACATTACTTTGAAGTGACAGATGAAATTGTGTTGCAATTGAATTGCTACTCACAGGATGAACACGTTCCTGATTGCCATGGTGCGGGCTTTGGGATTCGGCATGACTGTGTTTTAGCACGTAGTAGGGTGGTCCCAATTCTCCCATCACTTTTCCATTTGAACTGTGTGCAGAGAAACTTTGTCCCTTGACCTCATTTGCTTTCATTTGGGATAAATGCATCTTTTATTTCCTAAGTCTACCTCTGTTCTTTTCTCATTAGTCTACGTCAATTAGGATGCTACCTGACATCAAAGTGATCTTGAACACAAACACAGAGATAATGAAATAAAGTTGCAGTTTCAAAAAACCTCACTATGAAGGCCATTTCCTTTCTTCAGATTTTCCTGCTGCCCGGCTGGGAAGAACTGGAAGAGGCTGTTTCTGCTTCACCATTGTACCTCCACCACTCAAACGGTACTCCAGCACACAGTAGGCCCTCAATATATGCTGAACGAATGAACAAATGATTATCAGCTCTCATAGAAGGAAGTCATGGTCTAATGCCCACTGGTATGGGACAGAACTGGGTGTGAATCATGAGTGTACAGGAAGAAAAATAATTTTCCCTCTATGCTTCTGAGTTTGTGGCTGAGATCCCTGTAATAAAAGATAGATTAATAAGAGAAGAACAAACTAAAGTTTATTAACATGTACACCTCATGTGTATACGGGAGATACCCAGGGAAAAGAGAGTAACTCCCTGAGGTGGCTTAGAACTCCAGCTTAAATACCATCTTCAGCCAAAGACAAAAGAAGAAACGTTTTGCAGTGGCCCTACTTTGCGTTACAACGAATTTCTGTAGCAACACATTTTTCTATATAATTTTGTCATTGTGTCAAGGCTTGATGGTGGTATAAGACAGTGAATCCCTGAATGTTTAAGCTGTGACATTCGCGTTTGCTTCTCCAGAAGCTTTGTTTCATGGATATCTATCAAGAGAGAATGTGCTCAACAGATTTCTTTTTGTGCACAAAGAAACGTGACTCAGTGGCATACCAATATAAAGAATAAATGCTACTTACAAATAGTAGGAAATCCATATGTTTCAGATGGATATAGAAGAACCTTTCCTTTAAAACCATGGTGATGAATCAAAATAACACAGAGCAGATGATTTTTGAGAAACATTCCAGAGATGTTCGGTCATTTATTTATTTTATATTGTAAAACAATTCAATTAAATTCAGTCAATTCTACTAAAGCCAATTTAAAATTCTCAAGTGTTTTAGCAGATCTGTCAGTACCTTTGTCGCTTGGACACATCAGCCCAGGACAAGCATTATCAACGGGGCTATACCACCCTCAAGGGGATGAGAATTGGTTCTTTTAAGGGGGGCCAAAAATATTACATGGATATTAAAATGATCTGTGGCCCTCCAAAACTCAACCATACCTGACAAAATCTTATTCTTTGGTATTAAATTTCTCTCACTAGAGAGAATTTAAATTTAACTTCATTTTTTTCCTCAGGGCAGTGCTAATGAAAAGAGATTGAGAAACATCATCCCGTAGGTGGAGCAGTAAATACAGTAAATGTAATAAACGGACGTACCAGAGGAAGCGATGGAGCACGTCCTTCTGTGCTGGCTGATTGCTTCTCTACATGTGCCCACGAGGCCACTGTGCTCTCAGCTGCCTCCACCCTGCCTTTCCCTCGGGTATCCTGGTTTGACATATCTTCCAGGTCCTCTCCTTGTCCCCACACAGGAGGAGCAGACTGGGGTTCCAGGCTTTAGCTCTGGTAGGGGCTCCTGCCTCCCTTATGCTGGAGAGGACATGTTCACACGGAACGCTTCCGGCTCCAGCTCATGTCAGAGCTGGACCGACACGGGCTTTCCCCTGGCTCCATGCTGGACTGCCATCTCTTGCCCTGGGTGGCTTCTGCTTTCCAGCTAGCTCTCCTGAGACTTCATTCACAGCTAAATATGTCCTCCTATCATTTACTGATCCTATTGGTTCTGCTGTGAATCCTTTTTGAATATTTGAAAAAAGCAGCTTTGATCACCCATTAATCTTGCTTCTTTATCAATTAATAACTGAAAATTCACCTTCCCTTTGTATCTGTATTTGCCATATTTGTATATACCAGTTTCCTCATCTGCTTCAGTTTGGCTGGGGTGTCTTTGTCTGTAGTTATTATCTGACTCTTTGCTCTCATGTGCAAGGTAAGCTCTGGAATTGTTCATTTATGATTCTGGTCCCTTAGAAAGTACTGGTGAGAAGAAATCCCAAAAATCAGTAAAAAATCCAACGAAATATTCAGCCTTACTTCACCTCCCAAAAAAGGGGGTGGGGAGAAGCTTTTGGATGGTGCATTCGGCGACCTCACATGCCCCATAAGCAGGAAAGAATCGCAGCCCGTTGCACACGTGGCCGAGCTGTCCCAGTTGCCAAGTGAGCGGCCAGACTATTCAGATGATCAGTGCGGGCGTGGGCCAAGCAGAGGTCTGAAGTTGGGGACGTCACACTGCTGCAGCCCAGCTGGGTCCCTGCTGCTATTAGCCAAGTAGGGGTCTGGGCAGCTGCCTCACTGGGGGAGCCGGTTCCTGAAACGGTGTGAGGCTTCTCTCTGCTTCTAAAGCCAGTTATTTGAAGTGGGTGCGAGCTCCCACTTGTAGACAGGTTGGGTTCCAGCAGTTTATTTCAAAGTCAGCTGTTTGGAACCTGAAAATAATTTTTCTATCAAAAATAATAAAAGAAAAGGAACAAAAGGCCAGCACATAGGAACCTATTTAAACGTAAACCTCGACGAAATAATGTACATTTGCAATGAAAAGCGGTGGAAGAATGAAATGTTGTAGTTTAAAAATGAAGATTGTGTTTGCAGATCCATGAATTATAACAGAAAATAACCAAATTAATAAAAATAGCTTCTTATTTATATGACATGGCTTCGACAATGGCGCTTTTAATTAGATGAGGGTAGGAAGAAGGTTGGAGACTCGTGGAGATGATCGAGGGGAAATTCTCAGGACATTTAGAGGTTTCAGAAGTTAAAGAATAATTTTATTTAAAGCTTTCCTTTGGCACCCAAGCTTCACTAGCACAAATCAGCCACCACAAGGTTCGTTTTTAATCACAAAGAGGGAAAGCAGAGAAAAAAAGAGGGAGAGTGTCTCAGATCAGGTTTCCTGGAAGTCAGAGTCTGAGAGAGAGATTGGGGTAGGAGAAGTTAATTGGGGAGCACACTGTGGAGGGACCCCGTGGGGGAGTGAGGAGGCAGGACTGGGGAAGGGGGACATCAGGCTGAGATGCAGCCACCACAGAGGACTCAGCTGATGCCATGGAGAGCCATGGAGCAGGCACAGCCCTTCAGAGTTTTCCCCTCTTGAAGCAAGGGGCCATGATCTATATCTAGTCATTGATCCATCACTGGATATGGGTCACTGCCAAGATCACGATCAAGATACACGTGATCTTGAGCAAGGCGACTCTCCAGCTGAGAGCAATCCCTGGAAAGAAACAGCCTTGAGAACCATGCGCCACTAGCATTCCCAGCCATGGGGGGTTGGTCCTCAGTCCTGGAATCACGGTATCTACCACAGATCCAGGTTTCTTTTCCTGAGGTAACTTGGCAAGAGTTAAGGAGAGGAGGGAAAGAGTTTAAGTAGATGTGTGTGTAGATAGGGGAGAGAAGGCTGATCTGCAGGGGAACTCATGGCGCTGTGAGCTGTGGAAGATGGAGGAAAGCCAGGGAGCAGCTCTTGCAAAACCCTTCTGAGGGGAAAGGAAGGATGTGTGAGGGAAAACACTGCTCTGGCTGCCAGTCGTTCTTGCCAGAACAGCTCAGCTGCTGGTGAGAGTGTGCTGGATTGGGGGTGCCAGCCTGTGCCCCAGTGTTGAGTGTAGGGGAACTCAGATGAAGTTATATAACCTGCCCTGGGGGCTCCTGCACAGATAAGCTGGCAGAGGCCACTGGTGGTTCCTGACAATTTCTGGAATGTAAGTAAGTAACGTTAAGTTTTGTGGGGAAAAGCAGTTTTACCAACCAGTTTTTTAATTTTTGTGACACTTTGTATCTTTCTACAAAATAGTGCTGTATGCCAGGCAATTATTTTTGATACCAATATGGAACTAATTGCATTTATTAATTTTTAATTTAACTGTGTTTTAAGGATTTTGTGATACTCTCTGAGCCAACTGGACATCCTGGGTATTGTTGCAAAACTGACTGGGAATTTTGGATTCTCTTGAACAGAGCCTTGACCGGAGGAGACACAAAAGAAGTAGAGAGCGACCTTTGCTTTCAAGGAGATTATGATTCAATTTTGAAAGAGAATGCAAAGTAAGCTGCTGTTCCTGATGTCAGGGAATGTTTTATTCTTCTAGAAAAACCTCTCAAGTATGGAGAACACTCGGGGGAGACAGAAGAGAGAGGGCAGGCAACAGATACATCTTTGCTGCTCTAGCTAGAAGGATAAATAGCCCGAGTCTTCCAGAGGGAGCTAGCATGCTTTTTTATACAAATCCTGGGAAGTCTCAGATTTTTAAGTATTACTTTCTTGTTTACTTAGTCTTCGTGGTCCTTTGGAATGTGCGTATCTTAGATATTTGAGAGGCATTCTGGAACCTATATTCCAGGCATCGTCTCACTCATCTTACAGGCTAGTCCATCTGTGATTGACTGGTGTGCTTTTCTGGAATCCAGGTTTATCCTTGTTTAGGACATAATTGCTTGACATAAGCGACCCTACTTTGTGTTTCTTGGTTCCATTTTGTAAAAATAAGTTGCCACTTGTACAGTTCATTTTCTTTAACTTTGCCTTACTTCGCTCTTATTACCTGACAAATAACACATTTACTCCCTAGGAAGTAACCTCCTCTGCAAATCAGTGTTTGGTGGGACGGTGAAGAAAAATCATGACCGTGGCTGAGAAGGAGTCTGGTTCTCTTTATCTCTTGTTCCCTGCTTCACGGGCTCCAGAGAACCAGGAGAAGACACCCACGCCAGCCACTTTTCAATTCATTGCACTGATTATACTTTAATCAGATGTTTATATTTTCACTCCTGGTGATATGGTCGGGGTGCTCTTGATAAACATAAGATGTGGGAAAAGTTTATCTCTGAGTCCTCCATCCCTCTTGTAGAAACCATTCTCTTCTTCTGGTCTGTCCCTTTGAACTCAGGCTTACTACCTCTTCCTGCCATGACTTTCTCCTTCGTCCTTCCCTCTAGACAACCCATAGGCCTTCTTACCTGGCTTTCCTTCACCTCTGCTGTATAAACTTGCTTTGTTTGGATTTCCTTACCTCAGGGCCTTGTTAGACAACTGGCCAGTTCTTCTCATAAATCAGTTCATGCCAAGCTGTTAATAGTAAAAAAAAATCGACCCCACATATGTAACCCCTTGCAAAGAACTCATTTCCATTTTTTCTGGCGAGGGTCTTTAATGCCTCACCACCTCCAGGCTTCCTAACCTGGCCTGTGCTCAGGGAATAATTCATAGGATACACACAACACATTTTCCTGGAACTTCGAATCTATTTGAAGGTTTTTTTCCTTGGGGGGAAACACCACATTATTTTCATGTTAAAGCAAATAGAGATATACATTACAGTAGAAATCAGAATTCCCCATAGCTTAAATAAAAGCATGAGAAACAAGACATTTTTACTTTTGGTAAACTACTCTGGGCTAGGTCTCTGGATACTCTGGGATTTATTTTCACTTCTTCTCCCATCAGAGATTCTTGGATGAGAAACTCAGAAGCAGTGGCTTAAGCCAAAGTAGTTTTCAATGGTCAGAATTCTAGACATTTTAGGAGGTTGGAGGGGAAGATTTTTTTCTTTCTGGCATTTCTCTGATCTCTTGCCCAGATATGGGATATATTTGGTGAGCCAGTCATGTGGGCAGGAATACATTTTTCAGACCCCAACACTTTTTAATCTCTCTACAAAGTTGGGCTTGGTTCTATCCGTGTTTTTGCTCATGTGCCCTTAGGTAAGCTAGAGATGCGAGTGATGACATTTAGCCAAAAGATGACACAGAGCTGCTTTTTAGTCTGCATTTTGGGGGAAGGTAAGATCCGCTAGACACTTCTTTATAAAGGATATTTTAAAACGGTTGAATTATTCACTTATGGTAGATAAGTCAATGTCAAAGAAGAGAATGAATCTTCAGGGAAATTTCAAGATAGTTTTAAACTTTTAAACAGGCACCTTTGTTTTATTGATAGTAAACTGTGTTCTTTAAAGAGGAGCTGCAGTGAGGAACTACAAAATTAATGAGACTATTTATTTACTTATTTTTTAGTCCGAGGATTTCCTAGAGAGGAACGATTGCAGATTCAGACAATAGTTCAAATTTTTCACACTCTGTTGCTTTAATGTCTGCTGTATCCAGCTGTGATTTCATAGCTCGTGTGCTTTCTTTACAAAAGCGATCAAATTAATAGTAAAGCCAAAAAATTATAGTCATTTCCTTTGAAAAAAATTTCCATTTTTATATTGTTTTCAACAAATAACTCACCGTAACTATTGATTGAAATATGTACCATCTTTTGCTAGAGGCGCTGGGGAAGAAAGCATATTTTATCTTCCTGCAAAGCTGGAAAGTAAGCATTTCCTTAGAGATTACAAGGGGATTTTGGGAAAAGCCAAGGTGGTTTTCCTATGTTTGTACTTCTTCATGAAATGCACTAGGAAAGATTTATTCTTCCAATTTAAGCAACATTTTGGGAGGAACAAACCCCTAAAATCATGTATTGATCATTTAAGCCTTAGTGCTAACTTGTTTATTGGCAACTTTGCCATTTTCAGCTGAGATCTATTGTTAAGAATGTCTATTGTCAAGTCAAAGAACATTTTAATCACAACACTAAAGGAAACTTAAAAAACCAAATAACGTAATTGTACCGTTCTAACAGAACAAGTTCACCTCTGTTTTCCTTCCTGTTTGTTCATTTTCATGCACGTTTCTAATACTGGTGCAATCCATTTTTGACTCCCTGTGCACCCAGCTGAGGAGGGGTTTGGGGTGGTGCCTGTTTGGTGGGGCGTGTGCATCACAGGGGAGGACAAAGTAACAAAGACGACTGCCCCAATTTTCGGCCAGGGCCACTCTCCATTGTTTCCTCTTGCTCTGCTCTCTACTTCCCTTCCTTCATCCTCCTCTCCACCTACCTTCTGTTTTTATTGAAAGCGTTTTTAGGTCAAGTTATTATTATTTTTCACTTTCAAGTTATCACTTTTAAATTTAAGTATGTTTACATTTATTGGAGTTTTCAAATAGGAAGTGCAAATCAAACCACCAAATCTAACTGCTGGCTTTCACGTCCTTCCTCTTTCTCCCCCTGACTCCCCCACCAGACCCAACACATGTAAATGAACTACCTACCACTTGCCAAGTTCTGGGGAGGGTGGGGGACTGGGGAATACAGAGATGGGTAACTCTTGGTCTCTGCCTTAAAGTGACAGAGTCACTGGTAAAGAGATAAAGAGAATGTTAGATAGTGAAGGCAATATTTGAGGAGAACCAAAAAGGGGGAACAATGCAATTTGCAATTACAATAAGGTGTGATAAACAATGTGATAGCATAATACAAGGTCCATGAGAGGGCACTGTAGGAGCCTTAATCTAGCTCTGAGGGAGCGGTCCGAGGAAGGTAACAATTGAACTGGCTTTGGAAGTTTGGGAAGGCTGGGTGGGGAAGGAAAGAACATTTTAGGTACACACAAAGACCTTGAGGTGTGAGAGTGGGATGGGTGGCTCTAGCTCAGGCCTCAGGTCCAGAGGAGAGTGTGAGGAGACTGAGCGGCATGTTGTGAAGGGTCTGGTGTTCTATGTTAGATAGTTGGGATGTGGTTCTACGGGCAACACAGTACCAAATGGAGATACTGGGGAGGAGAAATGACATCATCAGTTTTCTCTTGTATTGTTTTAAGGGGAAGTAGTTCTCGTGGCTAAGTTATTGGCAGAGGGTGGCACGGGGACTCAGGGGCCCTGTAGCCCTTTTCTTTGTCATGAATTTCTCACTACCTACCATGCTGTGGGGCACATGGAAGATTCCTAGTAAATCCTTGTTGAAGGGATGAATGGCTTGGCTTTGCATCCAAGCTTAAGGATGCCTAACTGTCTGCTATAAACTCTGATCTTGAGTGTTGCCCTTTGCAGCCCACCAGTCTCACAACTTAAGTCAAGACAACACGCATCAGGGACACTGGATCAATCCATTCAGTCCACTTCTCTTCCTTGCATCATGGGCTGGTGGCCAGTCAATGCAAATTGGACATTTAAATTCAATTTGAGGCAATTGCTGGGGACTTTTCTCAGTTCTGGGCTAAATGTCCTTGGCTTCAACTTCCATTTTGAGTCTTGATTCTCTCCTACAAACCTAAAGACTGAAGTTGGTCTCCTGGCCTGACTTTAGGTTCTCTCTGCAGACTTCAGTTAACACCGGCTCTTGAGCCTCTTCCATTGCTCGGCTCTCAGATAAGCCTGCCGCCTCCCTCCTGCTCTAGCATTTGGCCCAAATGCTGGCTCCAGGCACTGCAAAGTGCAAAGGTCAGACAGCCCCAGCCTCTTCACCAGGGGACATGTAGATTGTGCCTGTCCTGAGTCCATTTCTCCTTGTGAAGATTTATTTCACATTGTTCAGAATCAAACACTATCTCAAAACTCCCTCTCAACCAATCCCTCTCTGTCAACATAGCTCCCTGACTCTCCATCTCGTGAACCTTTTTTCTCCTCTAATAATCAGCCTACACCATCCTCTTTGAAACATTCGTCTGCTGGAAAATTTAATGTATACTTAAAGCATTTGAAATAACTCTGAACCACAGAAAGGAAAAACGCAATTGTCTATTAACTGGAGTATGGTACCCTATTTTGGATATTCTAAACTTCTACACGTTCTTCTTGAAGAAATGTTTTTTATGGAAATTTTCAAATATATGCAAATTAGAGAAAATAGTGTAGGGGAGGAAGACATTTCCTCTTCCCAAATGTGGGTTCGTCTGGCCGGAGAACGAATTAAATTCACAGAGACAGAATAGCAAGAGAAAATTAAACAAAGCTTTAGGAGGAACCATGGCCCGGGGCCTTTCTTCCCGAAGGAAGAAAGGGCACCGAAGAAGTGGGGTGCACATAGTGGTTATATACCCCCAAACAGGGTGTTTCACATGTGATTGAAATGTCCTTCCCACAACAGTCACAAGATTGCCCTGTCGGCACAGTGCTTGATGGACACAGCAGGTAACGGTCTGCTATCTCGGTGGGCGTAGCAGGAGGCAGGCAAGTCTATTGTCTGGAGCTGGGTGGTCACAGGTGAGCGCAGCAATCAGCTCCTAGCCTAAGGAAAGATGCTTAATCCTTAAGAAATGCCAACGTTGGGAGGGGAAGGGAAGTCAGTTACAGGAGGTTACCAGACTAGCACAATAAAACGCAGATTTAAGTCCTTGCCTTTGGTATTGATTAAGAGTTTCTAGAGAGAAGGTCATCTCCTTTCTTCTTCCTGGTACAGAGAGGGAGGCACCTTTACAGATAGAGATTTACCTTACAAACGTAAAGGTGTCCTAACAAAGGGCAAGTTCCATTCCTCAGAGCCTCCTTCCCTGTCCCAGTTTATCAAAAGCAATCAGCCTCAAATAATCCTGATGCCAAAGAGATATATCTTGGGGTGGCCAATTCCAGGTCCCCACAATAGTATAGGGACTCTGTGTGCTCATCATCCAGCTTCAATAGCCATCAGCAAATGGCCCAGTTTGTTCCATCTGTACTCCCAACCACTATTTCCTCAGCCCCAATGGTTTTCAATTAATTCGTAGATCTCCTATGATTTTATCTGTAAATATGGAAAGTTAAGGACTCTTTTCTCAAACCTAGCCATAGCCCCAGGATCACATCGAAGATATCAAAAATTTCTCAATATAATCAAATATCTTGTTTATTTTCAAATTTCTCCAATTGTCTCAGATTTTTCAAAGTGTGGTTTTTTAAAATTAAGGTCTAAATAAGGCCATACATTGTCGTTGGTTGATATAACTCTAGTCTCTTTCAATCTATGAATTCCCTCTTCATCTCCATTTTATTTTTTCTTGTAACGTATTTGTTGGAAAAACTGGGTAATTCATCCCGTAGGATTTCTCAGTCTGGATTTTGTTGATTGTATCGATGAAGGACTGTTTAACATGTCCCATTGTTCTGGTATGTCTTATAAGTTAGTCATCGTTACGTATTGAGGTTGAATCACATTCAGGTTTATTTAGTTCCTTCTGACAAGAACACAGTTTAAGTGGTGGTGTGCGCTTCTACCAGGAGATACAGAATGTCAAATTGTCTTCTTTTTGTAAAATTGGTAGCCACAAATAATCATTGCCAAGATATATTAATTTATTAAAGTTTGCAAAATGATAATATTTAAATTTTATCACCTTGCTTTCATTTAGTAGATTTATCAGGTATTTGGTTATCCTGGTACTGTTGGAATTGGCCGGGCCTGATAAAGATTCTTCCCTTTAATCAGTTTCCAAAAACATTCGTTGGTTGGTTAGCATCCTTCAAAGGAGACCCATTAATTTTAAAAATTATTTTTATAGAGGCCGGCTCCATGGCCAAGTGGTTAAGTTTGCGTGCTCTGCTGCGGTGGCCCAGGGTTCGGATCCTGGGCGCGGACATGGCACCGCTTGTCAGGCCATGTTGAGCTGGCGTCCCACATCCCACAACTAGAAGGACGTGCAACTAGGATATACAACTGTGTACGGGGAAGGGGTTGGGGAGATAAAGGAGGAAAAAAAAAAAAAAAAAGATTGGCAACAGTTGTTAGCCCAGCTGCCAATCTTTGAAAAAAAAGGGAAGATTGGCAACAGTTGTTAGCCCAGGTGCCAATCTTTAAAAAAAAAAAAAAATTATTTTTATGGAATAAGCATATTTTATGTGTTTTAATTCATTGCACTCATTATCCTTATTAATGCTTAAATTCGTCCATCTTTGGCCAGTGAGAACCAATTCAGGTTGTCTTCTGAGTCTTTTGAGCACTCTCAGTAATCTGTGAGAGCTGCCTTGCTTTACAGTAGGACAAGATGCTCCCGTCTCATCTCCATCTCCTTCCTCAGACCAGGAATCGGCCATTTTCCCAAGGGAACATGATTCCTTGGAGTTAGAAATGATTTACAGAAACAGCAGTACAAGACTTATGGCTGCTCATTGCTCTTGGGTTGGTCATTGTTTCTAGACCTTTTCAGAGGACAGAGGTAGGAAATACGTATTTTTTTAAAAAGTAAAATATACGAGTTCCTGCTGACACTTCTGGTTCACATTTAGGATGAGAGGGTGTTAACTTACGGATCTTTCATTTGCATCTTCTTTCTCTCAAATCAAAAGTCCTGGTTTTTGATAACACTAACAGGATTTGTTTAATCTCACAATACACATATAATAGACTCAGAATAACGACTTATCTCTCACATGAGGGATTTGATAATTGAATGCAGTTTAAGATTTGTTTGTACTTATTCTTGTCCTCAGAGTATGTTTTATAGATGTATGGTCAGTCTGCAGTGTTTCAAAGTTACCTGGAATATGTCCTCCCTGTGTTTTTGCCCCTACCTGATACAGAGTTTCCTTCACTTAATTAGTTTTGCTCTCAATTTTTAAGGATTACACTTTGTTATGTTGTAAAATTATGTAAAATATTTATATTCTGCCAAACTCAAACCTACAAATCAAGATATATTCAAAGAAGTCTTGCTTTGTCCCCTGTCTTCTCTACATAATTTCTTCTTTCCTCATGGGAAACCATAAAAAAATTATGTTATTCCTTCCATTGCTTTTTTTTTTAATGAGCAAGTACTTACAGGTATTGATAGCCTCCTCCTCCTTCCTAGTAATACATATATTTTTACAATTGCCTTTTTTACTTAATGATTTATCTGGAGATCACTCCATAATAGTATAGAGATCATCAGAAAATACAATATGCACTGGGTTATGGCATGAGATAGTCTATGCATAATTGCACAGTGTGGCAGAGGTACAAAGGAGTGTCTGATGAGATTGACAAAGACTAGTAATCATCACAGATAAAAGTGTGCCTCTAAGGAGCTAAAGGCATAAGGGATGGGATTATATCCAAATGCACTGTCTTCATTCCTTTTTACAGCTGCGTTGTACTCCAATGGATGTTTGGGTTGCTTCCAAGTCCTTCATTCTTACAAATCATGTTTCAATGAAGAGCCTTCTGCATCTTTTTGTATTTTTACCAGCAAATTGTTGGGTTAGATTACTAGAAATGGGATTGCTTGGTCAATATCTAGCAAGGTCCCTCCAGAAAAGATCAGCAAATTTCCTTCCAAGAGATCTATAACTTTGCATTCCCATCAGCAGAGCAAAAGGGCCCATTTCCCTACCACCTTGCCAAAACTGTATGTTGTCAAACTTGGGTTTTCCCAGTCTGGTGAATGAGGACTGGTATCTCAGTGAAGTTTGAAATTATACTTCTCTTATTAGCAATGTTGAGCTTTTTGTAGGTCGTGTACATTTGCCCATGGGCTGCTCCTTAGTCCTTTTGACAATATGAGGTCATTGGTCTTTTCTCAAACTTTAAAAGCTGTTCATATATTAAGGATACTTATCCTTTGTGTTATAAGTTACATATGTTTTTCCTAGTTTATTTGTTTTCTTTTCACATTCTTTATGATGGTTTTATCATGTAAAGGGTTTTTCTTTATTTTTTTACATCGGTTTTATCGGTGCTTTCTCTTTTTGCTTCTGGATTTTGAGTCTTGGTTACGAAAATTTTTCCCACTCTCGTATAGTATAGCAAGCAATTCACTCATGTTATCATCTCGTAGTTGGATGGTTTCATTTGATTAAATTTCTGATACATTTGGAATTTATCCTACTTTATGATGTGAGAAATGAATCCATTTTTCCTTTTTTAAATAGAGTTATCTGGTTATGCCAATACCACTTAGAAGCCTGTCTTTTCCCTACTAATTTGAACTTTCAAAAAAATGCAATTGTATTTTTTGCAGGGTTTTGTACTCTGTGAGAGATACTACAAAGGATTTTGACTCAACTTTGAATTTTAGTTAAATGAATCAGCAGGTCCTGTGTTGCCCAGAGCACAGCAGGGGAGGTTAAAGTGGTTTTAGCCATTGACTATGCTGGATAAAAGACTGAAACGTTGTAAATATTTAATGAATATTTAATTGCATACGTGACTCATTAAAAAATAAATTAGTAAATGATTAAAAAATACGTTTGAGGTATATATTTTGAACAGGACAACATTTCTACGAAAAATCAATTAGTAATAATGCAGTGGTAAACAGTGTAATGAGAAGAAAACTAACAGTGAGATTGAAAATCTATCAACTTAGAAAAAGAATATGTTTGTTGTACGTTTTAAAATGTGAAACTCTGAGGGCTTGTGTGTGAATCTTAAAATATAATCAGATAATTTCAATGATATTGAAAAACATTACCACTGTATTTAAAAGAAACCAATGATGAATCCTTTTGCGAA
This sequence comes from Equus caballus, assembly GCF_041296265.1. Taxonomy (NCBI): domain Eukaryota; kingdom Metazoa; phylum Chordata; class Mammalia; order Perissodactyla; family Equidae; genus Equus; species Equus caballus. The sequence continues at coordinate 5,916,741 of NC_091689.1, read as the reverse complement.
GGGATTAATTCTTTTGGATTGTGAATAATTGTGTTTTAAATAAGATTTTTTTGGTGCAGATTTTGATGTATACGATTTTTTTATAGTTAGGGCACATGGACACATCTTCAAAACAGAATATAACAAAAACAGTGGCCATTTCTCCTTCTGAGAATAAAAGTAATGAAATGAAAAAGAATTAATCCAGGTTTTCATTATACCGGGAACACAATTCCAGGGATGTCGTCCAGAGATGCAGCCTAATTGGTGTTTCCAATCCAGCTTAGAAGTAAGAGCCAGGGCTCTGAAGGTGTCGTCCTAAGTCTTCAAGGATTTTCAGGTGTGGTTCAACGTCAGCTCTCCCCACACACTCTTGCCTTTCTTTTGACAGTTCAACATATAGCACTGCAAAGGAAGTCAGTTAATCGTTTTGTAAATAAATTTCTTTAAGAGGTACACAGGGAAATTAAAGAGCAGGAAAGGAAGAAAAGCATTAAGTGAGATGCAAAAGTGACAAAGCTGAGAAAAGACTTCTCCAGCTGGCTAAGAATACAGGACTCCAAATTCTTTTTCCAGCCATGGCTGGAGTATGAGGAAGGAAATGACCAAACCAGTTCTCAGCACTTGGGGAGAACGGCTCTTCATATAGCGCAGCTCTGCACTAGGTCACTGGTTTTTCTCGCTCTGGAATGTTTACTCAAGGAATATTGGAAGTGTACTTTCTCTTTTTACAATCTTGCAATCCTGAGAACCAGCAGTAAGAAATGCAGAGAGCCATGAGATGACAAATAGCTTGAGAAGAGCAGTCTACTTTATTTTCTCCCAGAGCTTAAAAATATTTTTGTTTTAACGATGGGTCAAGGTTTGAATTGGCTCAATGAATATTCCTGTGGTTTTACCACCCTGGCTAAGTATATTTAACTTCTCTGCTGGACATTTTCCATCTCTTCCGTTTCTTTCCCTTGAACCGGGCTCTGGATTCGGAACATTGGTTGCACACCCTAGGGGCATGAAAGGAACTTGAATTAAGTTTAGCTTTAGAACATACAGTAAACCTTTTAGATTTGCCACATTTGCCTCTGGGCCTCTGTTAATATGACTAAATGAATACCAAAAATATTTTGCAGAGTGTATTTTCCCTACTCTTTTCATCCTCTTATATCAAACAGATAGGTGAATCTGTGCAGAGTGTCACCCACCGAGTTTATCCTTGTCCTTCCTGCAGTTTGAAATGTAATTCCAGCTCTTGAAAATGGAAAACTTCTTCCAACTTCTTTGCAAATTCTATCTCATAGCTATGAAAAAAATATCACAGCAAAATATCGGGGAATTAGATGGTTTACAGATCTGATAAAACTTTACGTGCTGAATCTAAGCTGAGCTGCATGGCAGAGAGGTCAAATGAAGGCCAACAAAGCCAGTAGAGAGCATAGAAAGTCTTATTGGTACTCTCCTGCACAACTTCAATTTGCTGCAAAAGCTTTGTAAGACTCCATAGCTTTCTTTTCCAAGGGAAAGAGATTCTCGTGGGGCTTTTTCCACATCTGGGAATTATTGAGTTTTAGGTTTCAACTAGAAAAAGTCTTGACTCAACTTGGTGTCCTGAACTTTTCAGGTGTTGTGTCGTTTGAAGGCAAGAGAATAGGCGATTTCCATCCACCGGCTCTCAGAGGAGCAAACATTGCTAATTGGAAGCGGTGTAGGTTACAGGACCATCCCGCTTATGTGCTTGCCTTTCCCATATGTTTTAATTCATTGTGAAATTAGCTTAAAAACTAAACACAGGGACAGTTTTAAGGGGTGATGATCCTGAAAGAGGAAAACCTGGGGGCTAGGACTAGTGTGTTGATCATTTAAAAAAATTATTTTATTCATTAATTTATTCGTGTACTATGCATAGAATTCATAAACACCTATTTCATGCCAGGCACTGTGTTAGGTGCTGGGAACTAAACAGTGGCCAATATGGTTACAGTCTCTGCCTTTTAGTGTCTAATAAGGAAGCCAAACAATTAAACAAGTAATAACATAGAGTACACACATTTTGTGGTAGATGATTATCTAATTTGTCACTTAAACTGGGAGTCTTTTGAGGTTGAAAGGGGGAATTCTTAACAATTATGTTGGGCCAATAATTATGTTAGTTCAAATGAGATGGCCCTGGGCAGACTGGGATGTGTCTAACCTTAGGGTTGGGGGATCCAGAGGTGGCTATGGGACTGTGCAGCAGGAGCAGTAATCTACTCTGTGTGTAGTGAGGGTGGGAAAAAGGTTCCAGGAGGAACTTGTGTTTAACCTGTTACCTGTGTGTCTCTCTCTTTCAGTGGGTTCTCCCCTGTGCTCCCCTAATAACTGCCTGAACGTCTGGGGGCTAAATGTTTCCTTGCTTTATTAACAGTTTCAAGGAGGGAATCTGCTACCCAACAGCTAAACCAAGTTCTGAGAATTGAGTGTCATCGGCCCTGACTGGCCTGATCAACTCATGTGCCTGTCTCTGAACCAGTCACTGTGGACAAGGGGAGAGAATAGGATGATTGGCCTATCCTCATAGTAGGGGAATTCAGGGTCGTGTTAGGAAGGAGAAATGGGTTAATAATGAAGCAATACTATCTAGCACTTATTATATCTTAGGCTCTGTTCTAATAGCTTTATATGTTTATATTTTGTGCAGCAGAAATCTGGTCTGAGCGGAGTGAAGAGTGTGAATATGAATGGTGAGAATTGCTATTCTATATTAATAGTTGGCTTGCTTTCCTAAGTCAGAAAAAGCAATTGTAATCACTTACAAAAATCCCAGCTTTGTTGAGAGATAATTCACATACTATACAATTCATTCAAAGTGTCCAGTTCAATGGTTTTTCAGCACAGAGTTGTGAACTATCACCACAGTCAATGACATTTTTCTTCTCCCAAAGGAAACCCCATATCCATTAGAAATCACTCCCCATTTTCCCTCTTTCCAGCTCTAGGCAACCACAACTCTACTTTTGGTCTCTAAAGATTCGCCTGTTCTAGACATTTCATCTAAGTGGAATCATACAATATGTGGTCTTTTATGACTGGTTTCTTTCGCTTGGTGTAATGTTTTTAAGGTTTACTTATGCTGTAGCGTGTTTCAGTACTTCATTCCTTTTTATGGCCTAATAATATGCCATTGAATGGATAGACCATATTTGATGTGTCCACTCATTAATTAATGGATATTTGGGTTGTTTCTGCTCTACGGATATTATGAATAATGCTGCTATGAACATTCATATTTAAGTTGTTTGAGTGAAAGCATGTTTTCATTCTCTTAGGTATATACCTAGGAGTGGAATTGCTGAGTCATATGGTAACTAAGAGGAATTGCTAAATTGTTTTCCATAATGGCTGTACCATTTTACATTCTCAACAGCAATGTGTGAGGGTTCCAATTTCTCCACATCCTCACCAATATTTATTGTCCATTTTTTAAAATTTTTATGTTATAGCCATCCTAGTAGGTGTGAAGGGATATATCTTTGTGGTTTTGATTTACATTTCCCTGATAGCTAATGGTGATGAACATCATTTTATGTGCTTATTGGCCATTTGTATATCTACTTTGCAGAACTGTTTATTCAAAAATTTTAGGTTAATTTTTTAATTAGGTTATTTGTCTTTTTTATTATTGAGTTGAAATCGTTCTCTGTCTATTCTAGATACAAGTACCTCTTCAGATATATAATTTGCAGATATTTTCTCTCTGTGTATGTATCTATGTATCTAACTTTCTAAATAGTGTCCTTGCCAATACAAATGTTGTTAATTTTGATGATTTCCAATTTTTCTACTTTTTTCTTGTGCTTTTGGTGTCATAACTAAGCAACCATTGCTAATTGAGGTCACAAAGATTTATATCTGTGGTTCCTTCAAGAGTTTTATAGTTTTAGCTTTTAAATTTAGATTTTAGATAGATTTTAAGCTAATTTTTGTATATGACATGAGACAATGGTCCAACTTTATTCCTTTGCGTGTGGATATTTGGTTGTACTAGTACCATTTGTTGAAAAGATTATTTTTCCCTCATTGAATTGTCTTGGCACCTGCAATATTGTGATTTATAAGAAATATATATATTTGGTCATTCAGGTGACTAAAATATGTTTCTCAGATATATTTGGTCTTCATCCATAGTTCCTGGCTCACAGCTTCTAAAAACCTTATTGCTGAGCAGTAGGAACAATGGGAGCATCTTTTGTTATAATATGTGGCCTTTTGTCCTCAGTTCCTGAAACCACTTCAGAGCCATAAAGGTAGAATGGGTGTCTTCTCATATTCATGATAAGGCCTTTTCCACCACAGTTGGGTTTATGTTAATGAAGTGACTATTGGAAAGCACCTAAGGATGAGGGCTGGTTGCCAGGGGAAACAACCATGAATAGAGGGTTGAACTTTGAGTTCCACCCCTGATTCCTGGGAAGGAGAGATGGGCAGGATGTTGAATCAATCTCTAAGGGCCAATGACTTAATCAGTCATGCTTAGGTACTGAAGCCTCCACAAACACCCAAAAGGAGTGGGTTCAGAGAGCTTCCAGGCTGGGGAACCAGAACACTTCCACATGCCACAGCGCCAGGCCCAAACTCCACAAGGACAGAAGCTTCTTTTCTTTGGGAGCTTGTCCTATGCATCTCTTCATCCGGTTGTTGATTCTTATCCTTTAATAGCCTTTGTAATAGATTGGTAATCTACTGAGTGAATGGGTTTTCTGAGTTCTGTGAGCCCTTCTAGCAAATTAATCAAACCCAAGGAAGGAATCATGTGAACTTCTGACTTATAGCCAGTTGGTCAGAAGTACAGGTAATGACCTGGGCTTGCCTGGCGTCTGAAGTGGAAGGTGGTCTTGTGGGACTGAGCCCTTTACCTGTGGAAACGAATTCTATCTCTGGGTAGAGAGCATCAGAACTGAGTTGAATTCTTGGACACCCTGCTGGTGTCTGAGACCTGCTTGTTAGTGGGGGGGAGCCCCCCCACTAACATTGGAGTTGAGTCCAGGAACCCTTTTCAGTTGGTGTCAGTGAAGTGGGATTTTCTAGAATGGCCCTGGCTCATGGAAATGTGTCCTTTCTGAAGAGAAAGGATAAAAGAGCAGGGGCTGAGGAACCTTTAATCCCTGGATGGTTACCCAGTCACCCATGGTATGAAACTGCAGCTGCACTGGGATCAGTTAATGAAGGTGAAAGTTACCAGTGGAATTTAGAAATGGTAGAAGACCCGACTCCTGAGGAGCTGGCTCACTGGATACATTAGGAAATGCAAAGTCACAAGAAGCATGCTAAATACACAATCCCCTGGTTGCTGTTACCATAACAGACAAAGTGAAAGTGAAAGAAACTGCTAGGTCAGGCCCTGATGCTAAATTAAGCTCAGATTTGGGTGGATCCGAGCTTCAGCCATTAGCCTCAAAACTACCTAGAAAGGGGAAAATTATGCAGGGATGACAGAAAGTACCTCTAAGACCTCTGGCCACCAAGAAGTTAGTCAAAGAAGGATGAGGGCAAAACCAAGAAACTACTGAAACCAGGGGATATAGTGTGAAAGAACTGGCTTATTTTGTAGGTTGGTATCATCAGAATCCTGAAGAGCCTTTGCTAAAATGGGTTGTGGGAATAACCAATTTGTGGCCGTGTTTTTGGTTTTGAATGCTGTAGCGTGGAATACGTTTGAACTGATGCAGGATCCACAGCTCACTATTGAATGATCACAGAAGGCTCTACGTGATCCAGACGCACAGGAGGTTTTTCCCGAGGAAACAGGCAGCCTGGTGAACTGAGAAAAGCCACCGTAAAATGTGTTTATCCTGAGAAGGGAAGGGAACTGCCCAGCTCCCTCTATAAATGCCAAATGGAAAACTCCAGGTGAAGCAGCTGATAAGATTCGTATGCAAGCCATGTGGGATTGGCTTTATGATGACTGGGGTATTCACCCACTGAATATGCCCATTACCCAGGTTATGGTAAATGCTGTGATTAAGGGGGCCCCTGTTGCATGGGTGCGCCATGTAACTTTACTGCTATAAAATTGAACAACAGTTTGAGAAGCCTTATCAGATTTGCTATCTCGGCTTCGCTGTATGGGTCTTACTGATATCAAGAACATCAGGGTACTTAAGAAAAGGAGAGACAAGGGGAGAGTCAAGGGCCTCGACCCAGCAGGGTGGAAGTCTTCAGATGGTTGTTGAGAAAGGGCATGAAGAAAGCAAACATTGATGGAGCTGAAACAAAGGTGTTGATGCAGCACTACCAGAGATGGAGTGGACCAGTGGGACCCCCTGTGGGTCCCCCAATATTAAGGGGTCCAAAATAAGCTCACTCTATTTACCATAGTTTGGAGGAATTTAAAATATTGGAAGGTCATGATTACTGTGAGAAACGTGATCAGGAATCTCCTGGGGCAATGATGAAACTGATTAATCAAGGTACAGACTAGTGTAGAAGCCAGGGTCTTCTGGCCCCACCCCTGGCTGGGGACTCAAGGCCATATGCACAAGTGTGAGTAAAATGGCTGGGGAGGAGAAGGGACTTTTCTGGGACTCCTGGATACAGGAGCCTAGTGCACTGCGATTTCACAACCTGTTGGTGAAGTCTTAACAGGGGCTAAGTTTAGACTGGGAGGATATGAAGATGCAACGGTTGATGGGATTAAGGTGAAAGTTTGGATGGAAATTGGGGTTTTTGAACAGATTTTGCAGGAGGTGGTCACATCTCCTTTACCTGAACGTATTATGAAAGTGGATATTATGTCTGACTGGAGGTTACCTCCCCTACCTAATATTGTAAAACAGAAGCACGTAACTCTACCCTCAGGCCAGTTTTAATTGGGCATGCTAAATGGGAACCACTGGAACTGCCAGAGCCCACAGAGCTGGTTAACTTAAACAGTATAGAATACCTGTGAACAAAAAGAGATAACCACTTTGATTAATGACAAGCTAGAAGTTGGAGAGTGGGTACCAATGAATTCACTGTGCAATAGCCTTGTGTGGCCTGTGAAAAAGGCAGATGGCTCATGGAGACTAACAGTAGACTATCAAGGCTTAAATAAAGTTGTATCACCCATAGCGTCAGCAGTTCCCAACTTGGTTTCAACCATACAGAAAATACAGGAGGCTGAAGCAGTCTGGTACTCAGCCACTGACCCTGCAAGTGCTTTCTTCTCTCTCCCTATCTTGGAAACTGCAGTTTGCCTTCGACTGAGAAGGATCCCAGTTTGGTTTTACTGTGTTGCCTCAGGGTTATCTGAACTCATTGACTTATCATGATTTGGTCAGACGGGGTGTGGACTTGATGCAGGTGTCAAGTGTAGCAATACACTATATTAATGACATTATGGTAATATCAGAAACCAAAGAGCAGGTGAGGACTAATTTGAATGCAATGGTGATGCACACGATCAACCTGGACTGGTTAATAAGCACAGCAAAGGTCCAAGAGCCTGCCCAAACAGTGACGTTCTCGGGAATCACCTGGTCAGCAGCCACCTGGGGTATTTCACAAGCGACTAAGAATAAACTGCTTTCACTACCCATCCCAGGACCAAACAAGAAGCCTGGTGTTTGGCTGCTTCATTTGGATTTTGGAGAATGCGTATTTCACATCTGGGAATATTGCTAGCTCCCATCTATAAGACTACCTGAAAGAAAGCTGTATTTGAATAGGAACCTGAACAAAAACAGGCCATGTCTGAATGTCAAAAGGTGGTAGCTCTCTTAACGCCTTTGGGCCCATATGACCCCACTCAGATATGATTTTGGAAGTGTCTGCCACCTATATTCATGCAGACTGGAGCTTATGGCCAAAGCCCGTGAACGCCTCCCAGCAGTGGCTGTTGGTATTTTTGATCAGAAAATTCCCAGATGCTGCTGCTCCCTGGTGCACACCACTTGAGAGACAATTATTAGCCTGCTATTGGGCATTAATTGAGACTGCCTCAATGACTGAAGGACGTAGAACAATCATGATACCTGAGATAGCCTTAATATCTTGAGTGATGTCGGAGAAACACGCTAATAAGGAAGACAGTGCCCAGAAGGGTTCCATAATAAAATGGAAATGGTTTATACAGGATCATGCTGCTGAGGGAATGCAAGGAGGCATCCATTGAATCCATGGGCAGGTGGCCTCTTTTTCTCTAAGACTGACTTTGGAGCCACCTAAGGAGCTGCTGACACCAATTGTCCCATGGACAGTGCCCTATGAACAGCTCTCAACTGAACAACAGAGTTGCTTGCTTTATGGATGGCAGTTCCAAGAAGAATGGACAGTATCTTATTTGGAAAGCGGTCACATTAAAATCAGCAGGTGGCAAGACTTTGATTGGTGAAGGCAAGAATAAATTGGCTTGGTGGGCTGAGCTGTGTGCTGTTTTCCTAGCGATGATGGAAAAATTGGACAGTGGTAAAAGCCCCTATGTTTGGGTTTTTACTGACTCACGGGCAATGGTCAATGGCCTGATGGTATGGTCAGGTGGATGGGCAATGGAAAACAGGACCATTAAAGAGATGACTGTATGGGGTGAGACCCTGTGGAAATCACTCTGGGAATTTAAGGGGCTCATTAAAGTAGGACATGTTGAGGCCCATCAGAACTCCCTTCCAGGTTCAGAAGGTGAATGGAGGCACCAAATGGAGCTTTTTGTGTGCTCCCTTGAGGTGGCCAGCTGGGTCCATGAATGAGTGGACATGACGGGGCTGTAGCAATGCAGAAATGGGCTGAATCTAGACACATTCCTCTTGCACCCTGCAAGGCACAAAATGCCAACAAGAACTGTTCTATCTGTCAACAAGAGAGACAAAGATGGCGAATGGCTATGGAGGAAATTTCCCAGAGGGAAGGCCCTGCACATAGCTGGCAAGTGGATTACATTGGACCAATACCAGTAGCCCCAGGTGTGTATAAACAGGTCCTAACAGGAATAGACACTTAGGCTGGATTGTCTCATACTGTCTGCATACTCGGTGGTAGACACAAATGCTCAAAATACTACTAAAGGATTGGAATATAAAATACTATACCAATTTGGGCCACTGAGTTACATTTCTTTGGACCAAGGAACACACTTTACAGCCCATAATGTGTCCAACAGGAGGCCAAGACATATCACACCAGATGGACATATTATCCTCAAAGTAATGGTTTAATAAAGAATTGGAATGGGCAATTGAAACATATGCTGTCTAAAACGGTGGGAGATAAACGCATGAGGGGCCAGCTTGCACACCTTCATAACTGTATGCTCACATTCAACATGAGCGAGGCGAAGGGAGGGTCCCCACTGGATAGATTCCTCCGCTTTTCTGGGAGATCTGGGGAAGAGGGGCTGAGGAGCATGCTGGTGGGACTATACAGTTCTTCCCACATCACCTCAACTTTCTTTTTTCCTAGCTGATGCAGTGGTCTCAGGCCCAGGGGTGCAACTGTGGGTGCTGGAAGCAGGGATGATTCCTGAGCAAAAAACTGTACTATACCTTTAAATCTTTATATTAGAATCCCTAAGGGCCTGATGGGGTGGATTGTGCCTTCAATCCATCTGGCAAAATTGGGGCTGACAGTGAATGCTGCTGTGTTACCTAGTGCTCGAGACAGTCCACTAGTTCTGTGCCTGTGTAGCTCTACCCTATATGAATGGGAGTGGACTGAAGGGGACACAATTGCTAGACTGGTATTGTGCTAGCAATCCGGACTAACGCAGTGGCCAAACCTAACGTCCCCTGCAAGACTGGAAAAGTCTGGGTAAAAATAAACGACAAATGGAGAGGAGAAATAATAGCTGAGATTAAAGGGATGAATAAGTGGGTTATGCAATGAGAGAAATCTGACATTTTATTAATACCCTAAGAAAGGCTCAGAGCAGGAGAAGAATATTATCTCTTAGTGTAAGTACATCAGATGCCTGGAAGGGTGAAGCTATATGTTTGCTGAGACCATCCCTGCTTTTGGAACCAACAAGGTTGAATGGCAGCCTACAAACCTGAATGACATTGCCCTGGGAGGCAATCTGGTCATAAGACATGTTGATGAACTGAACTGATGGTTAATGACTAAATGGAACTCTAGTAATGTGCCAGTGTCTTGACTTCTATTTTTCAGGCTATATCTATTGCAAGGGATATCATTTGGGAAGGAATTTCCAGGAACTGCTTCCTACTGGGATTTCAACCATGTGGTATATGGCTCCAAGCAGACTGGTCACTTTTTAACTATAAATCTTGATGATAAAATGATTAGAAAGGTCCCTGGTTATAATGGATGAAATGTAATTGCAGCATGCCCAACATGCCACGGTGTGCTATGCACAAACTCTTATCAGCCTTGTTTTTGTGGGTGGAAAGATATTAAGCAAAATAGGGAAAAACATTGGGTTCCTGATAGGATTAAAGCAGTGAGCATCACATGGGGATCGAAATTCCCCTGGGGAATAGCCTCACCCTGAGACGAGGAAGGCCGTGGGAGGCCTTGTGGCATACTCAAACTGAATTATATCTACATGACTACCACTCATCTAACCCTAGTATGGAGGACCCAACATTTCTGGGTGCATAATGAGCATCGTAACTGCACCCAGGCCCTTAGCACACAATGGTAACAACATGCATGGTAGATGAAACAATGGCCCACAAGACAGAAAAGGGCCTTAGGGGAGACAGGTGCTGGTCTGGGTATCCTAGGAGAAGCTGAATTTGCTTTTGATGAGGAGTGGCATTCAGAAGAAAAAGATTTATTAACTAGAATAGGCAGATTAGAGGGAGTTCTCTTTCAGGAGGAAGGCAAAGGATGGGAGTCAGTCTGGAAGGATAATGAGATTTTAGCCAAACGGGTCAGGCAGACTCAACAGATAATGCTAGATAATGCTAGAACCCAGTGTTGGGAAAATGCCTGCACTCTGACAAAGAGGGCCTCTTGACTTCTTTAACACAAATGGAGGCTGAAGTGGCCATGGGGCAGCGGCCCTCAATCCTAGCTGCCGAGGCTCAAAAGGCACATCTATGGGAATCTTATGGCTGTCCAAGTTTGTGGAAGTTCTCTGGGAGCACTCGTAATTTACATGGAGGTACCATGATCTCTCTCACCCCCAGGAGAGCTAGAAATAAAATCTATCCTGTCGTATAGTTAGTAAGGATAGGAACTGTTCTAAATACCACTCATGTCCTTCCCATAGGTGGGAGGCATGTCCTGCTATATAACAACAAATGATGGAAACCAGTCTCACTGTGAGATAAGGCAGGGTGATTGGCTTTGTCCCCAGTTAACTTGGAATCCAGAACTAACTGAATCATGGCCAACTGTAACGACCCCTGGCCTTAATCATATCTGTATAAGGACAAGGGTAGATTTTGCAGGGAAGGCAAAGCAAACACCACTGTAATTCTCACTGACTTATTCTGTAGTGAAACTGAACTGTACCATGACCATACTGCGACGCGGTGTAATGCTGGCGTTGGTAAGATTCTACTACTTCAAGTAAATAAGTCTTGTGATAATACCGATGTTGATGATGAGATGTATTGGGGGATTGAGTTAAAGCCTCCTCAGGACGTAACACCTAAGGATAATGACTGGCCCAAGGAGGAACTGGATTTGGTGGGTCAGCAGCAGATTTCTGTGCTAAAGAGTTCTACCCATGTTTATCAGAAAGTACAAGCAGCAATAGATGAGGGGGAAAAGAATAATCAAACTAGTGGAAGAATATAAAAATGTTGGTAACGGCTTTATAGGACAAATGAGTTATTTCTTTATATCTATCCCTACACCACACTGGCTTCTCCAAATATTAGGCGTATCTGTGTTGGTTCTATTGCTATATAGGTTCTATAAATGCTACACCAAATGTAAACGCTGTGACAGGGGTAATTGTTTTGTTATAAGGAATCCAAGTTCGAAGATCGGGGGTGGACTGTGATATTGTGATTTATAAGAAATATATATGTATATATATAGGGGGATTCTGATGACCAAAATATATTTCTCAGATATTCTTGCTCTTCATCCATGGTTCCTGACTCACAGCTCCCCAAACACTTGAAATTTTCTGAAATTTCCTGAGCACTAAGAGCAATGGGAGCATCTTTTGTTGTAATATTTGGTTTCTTGTCCTCAGTTCCTACAAATGCCTCAGAGCCATAAAGGTGAAATGGGTTATTCATAACAAGCCCCTTCCACCACAATTGGGTTTATGTTAACGAAGGTGACTTTTGCAAAGCATCTGAGGATGGGGGCTTGTTGCTGAGGGAACCGACCATGAATAGAGGTTGGAACTTTCAGTCTCATCCGGATTTCCAGGAAGGAGAGAGAGGCTAAGCGTTGAATCAATCACCAGTGGCCAATGAGTTAATCAATCATGACTATGTAAGGAAGCCGCCATTAAACCCAAAAGGAGAGGGTTTGGAGAGCTTTCCTGTTGGGGAGACAGAATACTTCCATTTGCCAACATGCCAGGCCCCAAGCACCACAAGGACAGAAGCTCTTTTGTTCGGGACCTCATCCTGTGTATCTCTTCATTTGGCTGTTGATTTTTATCCTTTAATATCTTTTATAATACGTTGGAAAATCAAGTTTTGTGAAAATCAATTAACCATAAATATGAGGGTTTATTTCTGACCTCGCAATTCTATTCCATTGACCTATATATCAATCCTTATCCCAGTACCACACTTTCTTGATGAATGTAGCTTTGTAGTAAGTTTTGAAATCAGATGCATGAACCCTCCTGTTTGTTCTTTTCCAAAATTTTTTTGGCTGTTCTTGGTCCTTTGAATTTCCATTGGAATTTTAGGATCAATTTTTCAATTTCTGCAAAGAATCTACATGTCATTTTGGTAGGGATTTTGGTGGATCTATAGATCAGTTTGGGGAGTATTGCCATCTTAACAATGTTAAGTCTTCCAATCCATGAACATGGGACTCCTTTCTATTTATTTAGGTATTCTTTAATTTCTTTCAACAATGTTTTGTAGGTTTCAAAGTTTAATTTCTTTTATTAAGGGTTTGCATTTCTTTTGTTAAATGTATGTCTAAGTATCTTGTTCTTTTTGAAGTCATTGTAAATGGAATAGTTTTGTTAATTTTATTTTCAGATGGTTCATTGTATCTGTATAGAAATACAATTGACTTTTGTATAATAATCTTACATTCTGTAATCTTGCAAAACTCATTTATTAGTTCTAATAGTTTTTTTGGTGGTTTCCTTAGGATTATACAAGACCTTGTCATCTGCAAGTAGTTAGTGTTACTTTTTCCTTTTAAATCTAGATGGCTTTTGTTTATTTTTCTTGCCTAATTGCCTTGACTAGGACTTAGGATAGTGCTGAACAGAGGTAGCAACAGTAGGCGTTCTTGTCTTGTTTCTAATGTTAGGAGGAAAACAGTCTTTCACCATTAAGTATGATATTTGCTATTGGTTTTATATGGGTGCTCTTTATTAGATTGAGGGAATTTCTTTTTATTTTTAGTTTGTTGAGTGTTTTTATCATCAAAGGATATTGGATTTTGTAAAATACTTTTTCTGTATTTATTGGGATAATCACATGGTTTTAGTCCTTTATTCTATTGATGTGATGTGTTACATTAATTGATTTTCAAATCTTAAACCAACTTTACATTCCTAGCATAAATTTCCGTTGGTCATGGTGTACAATACTTTTGCATTTTGCTGGATGTGGTTTGCTAGTATTTTGTATCCATATTCATAAGAGATAATGGTCTGTAGTTTTCTTTCCTGTGACATCCTTTTGGTTTTGGTATCAGGATAATTCTGGCCATGTAGAATGAGTTAGGAAGTGTTCCTCTCTCTTTTGTTTTTGGAAAAGTTTGTAGAGAATATTATTAATCCTTATTTAAATTTTTGGTAGAGCTCACCAGTGAAGCCATCTGGGCCTAGTAATTCAACCTCTTTACTTGTTATACATCTGTTCAGATTTCCGTCACTTTTTGGGTTAGTTTTGGTAGTCTCTGTAGGAATTTGTCCATTTCATTTAAATCATTTAATTTGTTCACATTTTGTTATTCATGATATTCCCTTATAATCTTATTCATTTCTGTAAGATCAGTAGAAATCTCCCCTGTCTCACTTTTAATTTTGGTAATTTGAGTTTTCTCTATTTCTTTGCTTGGTCATTCTAGCCAAAGATTTGCCGATTTTCTTGTTCTTTTCAAAGAATAAGCTTTCCATTTTGTTGATTTTCTCCAGTATTTTTCTAGTCTCTATTTCATTAGTTTCTTCTCTACTCCCTATTGCTTTCTTCCTTCTGCTTGTTTTGGTTTAGTTTGCTCTTCTTTTTCTGGGGTCTTAAGGAGGAAAAGTGGAGTAGTCAAATCTCCAATGATTATTGTAGAACTATTTCTTCCTTCAATTCTATTAATTTTTGCTTTATATATTTTTGAGGTTTTTGTTGTTAGGTGTATATATGTATATAATTGTTATATCTTCTTGAGAGATTAACCTTTTAATTATTATAAGATGTCCTTCACTATCTCTAGTAGCATTTTTGTGTGTGTTTGTTTTGAGCTCCATTTTTTCTGAAATTAGTATAGCCTCTCCAGCTTTCTTATGGTTGCTGTTTGTATGATATAACTTTTAAAATCTTTTTACTTTCATCTTATTTGTATCTTTGAATCTGAAATGTGTCTCCTAGAGAAAGCAAATAGTTGGATCTCATTTTCCTTTAATCCAGTCTGACAATCTCTGTCTTTTGATTTTGTCATTTAAGTCACTCAGATTGAATGTTATTATTATTATAATTGTATTTATGCCTACCATTTTCTTCTTGACTTTCTCTTTCCCTGAATTCTCTGTTAAGCTGTCTTCCTCATTTGATATCACACTTCATTATTAGGCTTCACCAATTGCTGGCTGATTTCACTATTGTTTTTGACAACGCCTAATGTTTAACTTGCTCCACAGTCTGATCTAATTAAATTCAGGTAGGAGTAGGTTTTGAGGCCAGTCTTTGAGGTTTGTTCTGACCTCAGGAGTGGTATTCTTGGCTATCTGTTTCCCTAGTTTTCTCTGGTTAGCTATTTTGCCTATGGTTTAGATTTTTATCCTTATAGAGTCTCCTTTTAATATTTTAACACCAAAAACCCATTGTTTTTGAGAGCACCCTTAGGCTTAAACTTCCCTGCACTTTGTTTACAATAAAGTCAGTTTTTTGGGGGACAGCTTTGGAGCCCTGTTCTTATGGATTGCCTCTTCCCTTGAACAAAATCTCTGAGCCATGGCTTTGGGTGCTGGTCATGGGGTGGGAGCCTCTGATCTTCTTGACTTGCTTCTCCTGGTGTGGAACCTCTGCCCTATGAGTGACTGGAAGGGATGGTAATTGGGTCCCTGATATTCTTGGCCTGCCAAAGCTGGTGAAGAGCCTCTGTCCTATGAGTAGGGGCTGAGTGGAGGATGGGTAAAGACTAACCCTCTCAGCCATATCCACCAGGAATTTAACCTTTCCAACTTGACGTTGGAGGGGATGAAAAATGCTGGTGCCCTGCCTTTCCCAATGAATTGCCAGAGCCCTTAACTCGGAGGAAGGGGGAGAGGGAGTTCTCCTTTTCTGCAGACTCATTCAGAGTGGAGATTCCTTCAAGCTGAGCTGGAGGGTAGAGGGAGCTAGCAGGTCATGGCTTAAGGGCCACAGATTCGCGGTTCTTATCAAGAGTTAGATTTTTTTGAACAAATGTTTTTTTCACTTTCTATATGTCCTTAGGACAATTTCTAGAGATTTTTAATGTGTTTCTTAGAAATAATTTTCCTCAGTTATAATTTATTCCCTGGGGAGTGAGTCCTTGGAGCTCCCCAGTGGCCATACTGGAAGTGGAACCTATAGACACTCTTTTTAATGTAGTCTAAAAATGCTCTTAAATGTGAAAGAAACATTTCAGATTGGAACTATGCTTTGGAAAATTGAGATAGGTATGAAATCTCCATAGTCAATGAGGAGGTGTGTGCAGTGCGGTCAAGGTCCCAGTAGGAAACAGATGGCCCACACCGAAGATAATCTAAAGAGGATACTTTAAAAAATAAGTAGGCAAGGTTAAATCAGCAATCAAGGAATGATGACAGGGGCTGGTGCCAGAGGAAGTGGTACTATTCCCTTTATGATGTGATGGAGGGCAAGGAGACGTTACCAGAAACTGGTGCAAGCTGGAGCTCGCTAGTGAGAGGTCCCACCAGACAGGAACAGCAGCCTTATGTCAAGGATTGCAGTCACTGCACAACTGAGCCTGAGAAGGAGGGAGGAGGCAGGCTGGAGTGGGAGGAAATTCAATTCCAGAAATGCACACTCTTCTTACCCTCTGATTGCCTGTCAATGCCTCTTTTTGGCCAAACCTAATGCAAGCCAGAGAGCAAATGTGCTGGAGTGATATGATCCAGAGTGCAGCCCCTCAGGAAACAGAATGGGGAAGAGTGGAGAGTGGGTCTACAGATACTGAGGAGGAACAAACAGCCATGGGCTTCTCTGCATGGGAACGGCAGTGCTGTGACCTTCAATGCTCTGAGACTAGATCCTTTCAGAGAACAGTGGGAAGAAGGCAATGACTGAATGACACTGATCAGCTTATATTCTCACATCCCCCAACATGTGCCTTCACCAGAGTCCACAACGCTCATCCTCATCTTCTTCAGGAATCACAAGTTCAGTGCATTAAGAAAGACAAAGGTGAAGAGCGATGTCAGCAACATGATGGAGTGAGCTGTTCCCTTTGTCTCTCCCCCTTCAAACTACAACTAAATGGACATTCATTGATCAGGGGAGAATACCCACACAGCACATCAGGGTTCCTGAGAGACCCACGCAGCTATACATCTGAAGGTGGGTGGACTACCTCAAGGGTGATGGTGGTGGAGATAGGTGAGCACCCTCTGACCCCCAGGCAGCCCTGTATACACGTGTGACTGCTTTCCCAGCTGGAGTGCCCATAGTGCCACTGAGACCTTGAGGGTGGGAGCGTGCCTTGGGGTACTACAGCCTCGAGGCCCTGCATGATTGCTTTCTCATCCAGTGGGAGAGCCCACAGTGCTGCTGTGGTCCCCAAGGAGTGGCCCAGGCTCAGACCCAGTGGGGAGGCTTTGCCCACCAATCACAGTGGCTGTTATGACCTAGGAGGAGACACTGGTGGATCTGTGGGCCCAGGAAAATGAATCCCAGCTGCTGCGATTGCCCATAGTACCACTGTGGCCTGATGGGGGGGAGCATGTCTCAGTGGGACTGTGGGAGCAGGTGGTGGCAGCCTTAAGCCCCCATGTGATCAGTTTCCAATTCAGTGGGAGAGCCCACAGGGCCACCACAGTCCCAAGGAGTGGCTCAGGCTCAAACAGCACAGCTGACAGGGATTTTGGCAGGCTCAGAATACACAGCCTCTGCCCCCTCACAATAGTGGCAGGTGGACTCTGTGACCAGATTACCATCACCATGTGCAGGTACAAATTTACCCCATCAAATAGGATGAAGAAGTATATTAATACTCTAGATCAGAAGGATAAAGATGAACACCCAGAAATCAACCCTGAAGGCACAGAAATCTACAATCTAAATGACAGAGAATTCAAAATAGTTATCATTAAAACATTCAGCGAGCTACAAGAGAATTCAGAAAGACAGTTTAATGAAATCAGGAACAAAATTAATGAACAGAAGGAATTCTTCACAACAGAGATTGAAACTAAAAAGAAAAACCAATCAGAAATGTTGGAGATGAAAAACACCATGAATGAGACAAAGAAAAATCTGGAGTTCTCAAATAACAGAGATGATATTATGGAGAATAGAAATAGCAATTTAGAGGATAGAAATATAGAAATGCTTCAGATGGAAGAGGAGAGAGAATTAAGACTAAAAAGAAATGAAGAAATATCCAACTCAATTAGGAAGTTCAACATAAGGATTATAGGTACTCAAGAAGGAGAAGGGAGGGAGAAAGGAGCAGAGAGCTTGTTTAAAGAAATAAGAGCTAAGAACTTCCCAAACCTAGGGAAGGAGCTGGAATTACAAGTAAAGAAGTTCATAGAACTGCTAGTTATCTCAATGTAAAAAGGCCTTCACCAAGGCATGTATTAGTAAAACTGGCAAGTCAATGACAAAGAAAAAATATTAAGGGAAGCAAGGCAGAAGAAAATAATGTGCCAAGGATCCCCTATCAGGCTTTCAACTGATTTCTCAGCAGAAAACTTACAGGCTAGGAGAGAATGGAATGATATATTCAAAATTCTGAAGGGCAAAAACTTTCAGCCAGGAACATTCTATCCAGCGAATGTACCCTTCAGAGAAATAAAAACTTTCCCAGATAAACAAAAGCTGAGGGAGTTCATCACCACAAGATCTCCCCTACAAGATATGACCAAGAAGAGCCTCCTGCCTGAAAAAAAAGAAAGAAGAGAGAGGTTACTAAGTCTTGATCAAGGAGATAAATAGGCAGACAAAATCAGAAAATTGCAACTCTCTATCAGAACAGACTAGCAAACTATTATAACATTAAAGATCAACGGAAGGAAAACATCAAGAATAAATATAATCACTTCATTTTAAGCACAAACTCTCAACACAAGGTAGAATAAGTTATGACGACAGTAACTCAGAAGAGGAAGAAGAAACGGATAGAAACAGCTTAGACCAAGGAGATAAGAGGCTACCAGAAAAAGGAATGTTTCATCTATGAGATCTTTTATACAAACATCTTGGTAACCACTTAACAAAAAATCAGAACAGAGATACAAATGATAAATAAAGAGAAAACTGAGAAAACGATCATTGAGAGCCACCAAACTGAATGAGCAGTCTGAAATACATGGGATGAGAAACAAGGGAAATACGGAACAATCAGATAACAAGTGATAAAATGGCAACATTAAGCCCTCATATATCATAACACTCTAAATGTAAGTGGAGGGAATTCCCCAATCAAAAGACACAGAGTGGCTGGATGGATTAAAAAATAAGACCCAACAACATGCTGTCTCCAGGAAACATCTCAACTCTAAAGACAAACACAGGCTTCGAGTGAAGGGATGGAAGATGATACTCCAAGCCAATGACAAACAAAAGAAAGCAAATGTTTCCATACTTATATCAGACAAAGTAGACGTCAAGATAAAAAAGACAGTGGGAGACAAAGAGGGGCAGTATATAGTGATAAAAGGGACATGCCGCCAAGAAGATATAACACTTATAAATATATATGTACCTAACATAGGAGCACCAAAGTACATAAAGCAACTATTAATTGACCCAAAAGGATATATTAACTGCAACACAACAATAATAGGGGACCTTAACACCCTGCTTTCATCAATGGATAGATCAACCAGAAAGAAAGTTAACGAGGAAATAGTGGAAATAAATGAAAATCTAGACCAGATGGACTTAATAGATATATATAGGACACTCCATCCAAAATCAGCAGAAAACACATTCTTCTCAAGTACACATGGAACATTCTCAAAGATGGACCATATTTTGGGAGACAAGGTAATCCTCAATAAATTTAGGAAGATTGAAATCATATCAAGCATCTTTTCTGAACATAATACCATGAAACTAGAAATCAACTGCAAGAAAAAAGCTGGGAAAGTGACAAACATGTGGAGAATAAACAACATCCTACTGAACAACAAATGGATCATTGAAGAAATCAAAGGAGGAATCAAAAAAATATCTGGAGAAAAATGAAAATACATCATACCAACTCACATGGGATGCAGCAAAAGTGATCCTAAGAAGTAAATTCATAGCAATTCAGGCCCACTTTAACAGACAAGAAAAATCTCAAATAAGCAACCTTAAACTACACCTAACAGACCTAGAAAAAGAAGAACAAACAAAGCCCAAAGTCAGCAGAAGGAGGGAAATAATAAAAATAAGAGCAGAAATAAATGAAATTGAAACCAAGAAAACAGTAGAAAGGATCAGCGAAACTGAGAGCTGGGTCTTGGAGAATATAAACAAAATTGACAAACCCTTAGCCAGACTCACTAAGAAAGAAAGAGAGAAGTCTCAAATAAATAAAATTAGAAAGGAAAGAGGAGGAGTTATGATGGATACCATTGAAATACAAAGGATTATGACAGAATACTACGAAAAACTATATGCCAGCAAATTGGACAGTCTAGAAGAAATGGATAAATTCTTAGTCTCATACAACCCCCCCAAACTGAACCAATAAGAAATAGAGAATCTGAATAGACCAATCAGAAGCAAAGAGATTGAAACAGTAATCAAAAACCTTTCCAAAAATAAAAGATCAGGACCTGATGGCTCCTCTGGAGAATTCTACCAAACATTCAAAGATTTAATACTTATCCTTCTCAAACTATTCCAAAAATTTGAAGAAGATGGAACACTTCCTAACATATTTTATGAGGCCATCACCCTGATCTCAAGGCCAGACAAGGACAACACAAAGAAGGAAAATTACAGGCCAGTATCACTGATGAAAATAGATGCAAAAGTCCTCAACAAAATATTGCCAAACGGAATACAGCAATACATGAAAAGGATCATACACCATGATCAAATGGAATTTATACTAGAGATGCAGGCATGATTCAACATCTGCAAATCAATCAATGTGATACACCACATTAACAAAATAACGAATGAAAACCACACGATCATCTCAATAGATGCTGGGAAAACATTTGACAAGATCCAACATCCATTTATGATGAAAACTCTCAATAAAATGGGGACAGAAGGAAAGTACCTCAACATAGTAAAGGTCATGTATGGCAAACCCACAGCCAACATCATACTCAACAGGGAAAAACTGAAAGCCATCCTTCCGAGAACAGGAACAAGACAAGTGTGCCCACTCTTGCCACCCTTATTCAACATAGTACTGAAGGTTTTGGCCAGAGTAATTAGGCAAGAAAAAGAAATAAAAGGTACCCATGTTGGCAAAGAAGAAGTGAAACTGTTGCTGTTTGCAGATGACATGGTTTTATATATAGAAAACCCTAAAGAATCCATTGGAAACTATTAGAAATAATCAACAACTACAGCAAAGTTGCAGGGTACAAAATCAATTTACAAAAATCAGTTGAATTTCTGAACTCTAATAATGAACTAAGAGAAAGAGAACTCAAGAATACAACCCCATTTACTATCGCAACAGAAAGAATAAAATATCTGGGAATAAATTTAACCAAGGAGGTGAAAGACCTATACAATAAAACTATAAGACATTATTGAAAGAAATCGATGATGATATAGAGAAATGGAAAGAGATTCCATGCACATGAGTTGGAAAAATAAACATAGTGAAAATGTCCATATTACCTAAAGCAATCTACAGATTCAATGCAATCCCAATCAGAATCCCAATGACATTCTTCACAGAAATATAACAAAGAATCCTGAAATTCATATGGGGCAAAAAAAGACGCCAAATAGCTAAAGCAATCCTGAGAAAAAAGAACAAAGCTGGAGGCATCACAATCTCTCAGTTCAAAATATACTACAAAGCTAAAGTAATCAAAACAGCATGGTACTGGTACAAAAACAGACACACAGATCAATGGAACTGAACTGAAAGCCCAGAAATAAAACCACACATCTACAGACAGCTAATCTTAGACAAAGGAGCCAAGAATATACAATGGAGAAAGGAAAGTTTCTTCAATTACTGGTGTTGGGGAAACTGGATAACCGCATGCAAAAGAATGAAAGTAGACCATTATGTTTCATCATACACAAAAATTAACTCAAAATGGATCAAAGACTTGAAAGTAAGACCTGAAACCATAAAACTCCTAGCAGAAAATCTAGGCAGTACACTCTTTGACACTGGTCTTAGCAGCATTTTTTTTTTTTTTTTGCATACTATGCCTGCTCAAGCATGGGAAACAAAAGAAAAAGATAAACAAATGGGACTATGTCAGACTAAAAAGCTTCTGCAAGGCAAAGGAAACCAGGAACAAAATGAAAAGATAACCCACCAACTGGGAGAAAATATTTGCAAATTGTATTTTCAACAAAAGGTTAATCTCCAAAATATATAAAGAACACATACAACTCAACAACAAAAAAACAAACAACCTGATCAAAAAATGGGCAGAGGATAAGAATATTTTTCCAAAGAAGATATACAGATGGCCAACAGGTACATGAAAAGATGTCCAATATCACTAATCATCAGGGAAATGCAAATCAAAACTACAATGAGCTATCACCTCACACCTGTGAGAATGGCTATAATAACCAGGACAAAAAACAACAAATGCTGGAGAGGATGTGGAGAAAAGGGAACCCTCCTACACCAACAGTGGGAATGCAAACTGGGCAGTGCTATGGAAAACAGTATGGAGATTTCTCAAAAAAATTAAAAATAGAAATACCATATGATCCGGCTATTCCACTCCTGGGTATTTATCCGAAGAACTTGAAATCAACAATCTAAAGAGACTTA
Source organism: Equus caballus (assembly GCF_041296265.1). Lineage (NCBI taxonomy): Eukaryota > Metazoa > Chordata > Mammalia > Perissodactyla > Equidae > Equus > Equus caballus. The sequence continues at coordinate 5,894,349 of NC_091689.1, read as the reverse complement.
TGCACCCCTATGTTCACTGCAGCATTATTCACAATAGCCAAGACAGGGAAGCAACCCAAGTGCCCATGGACTGATGACTGGATAAAGAAGATGTGGTGTATATATATACAATGGAATACTACTCAGCCATAAAAAAGACAAAATTGTGCCATTTGTGACAACATGGATGGACCTTGAGAGTATTATGTTAAGTGAAATAAGCCAGACAGAGAAAGACAAACACCATATGATTTCACTCATATGTGGAAGATAAACAAACGCATGGACAAAGATAAAAGATTAGTGGTTACTGGAGAGGAAGGGGTGTGGGGGTGGGCATAAGGGATAAAGGGGCACATATATATGGTGACTGACAAATAATAATGTACAACTGAAATTTCACAATTTTATAAACTATGATGACCTCAGTAAAATAAAATAAAATAAAAATACAAAAAGAAAGACAAAGGCAGCTTTCAATGGCGTTTTAAGCCAAGGAAGTGGATGCAAAGACGTCAGGAGGGTTTGTAAAGCACTGGGAAACTCATGGCAGAAGTTTTCTGTCTAAGGTTTCAGTAGAATGCACAGAGGGAAGCTGCCTTAGTTTTGTGGATCTTATCATCTGTCAAATGTGTGGTCTAACAATTTCATGCACTTAAAAGGTAGAGAAATGAGGAAATTTGTGAATGATCTTCTTACATTTAGTGACAGTGGGATAAAATTCTGCAATACCCCACTACCGGTGATATGCAAATGCCTGAGTAACAGCCCACGAAATAACCCGGATAACGAACTCAGGCTGACTTGTACATACACAAGCTGGTGAATAGGCCAATCACTGCCTCAGGTTCCCTCTTCCATAAGCTTGGAGAGCAACCCCTTGGCTTCAGGAAAGGATGGGGAATGACGGCATCATCAGACATGCGTGGTCTCGTGCAGGCATTTGCTAGAGTTCTCCCAGAAATGACCCTGATGCTAAAAGCTCTTACTAGGGGCCGGCCCCGAGGCCAAGTGGTTAAGTTCGCTTGCTCCGCTGCAGGCGGCCCAGTGTTTCCTTGGTTTGAATCCTGGGCATGGACATGGCACTGCTCATCAAACTACGCTGAGGCAGCGTCCCACATGCCACAACTAGAAGGACCCACAACGAAGAATATACAACTATGTACTGGGGGGCTCTGGGGAGAAAAAGGAAAAATAAAATCTTTAGAAAAATAAATAAATAAAAAATAAAAGCTCCTACTTTCCCTCCTTCCTCTTCTAGCTTTTTTTCTTAACTATTTTTTTCTCTTTACTCTTTCTCAGGCTTTCCTCTACTCTCTGCTTCTAAGGCTTCAACAGGTGTGCTGTTAGCTCCTTTCTCTTTCCAAAGACCAATAACCCTTACCCTGGTGTCTAGTGGTCCTTTCCTGTGCCCGCCTGTTCACCATCTCTACCTTCCACCTGGTGCAGCATGGTCCCCTCCTGGCAAATGAACCTCCACTTGCCTTTTTATGGTCCAAAGTGGGGCTGCTGCCCCCTCCCGCTGCGTCCAGCCCTGCTCCCCCGGAATGTTTTCATGCTGACAGCAGTTTTAAGTAAAGCACAGCTTTTCTTTTTCCAGAAAGTTGGGGGGAAGGGGGGAGAGAAAGGATTAACTGCAATTGCAATAAAGGGCTTTGGAGCCTTTGGGCCCAGGCAGCAGATCATATTTTAATACCTGCGGCTGAAACCAAACTTAAAACTTGGAGGAGACTGTAAATGCTTTGTTTTATAACACACAAATAACACAGCCTGACTATTGTTAAGGAAACTATTATTCTGACGCTTGTTAAAATGGTAAGGAAGACTATTCAGGACTATTGCGTAGATGTCAAGACTAACACAATAGAGGAGAGAGATTGGGCTCAACTCCAAATACAGCAAAGACAGGTGGGGATTTGTTACCAATGAGTAGACTTTGGGGAGGGGAAGTGTCAGTGGATGGAAAATTACTAAGAGGAGACATCAAAGGTGGGGGATGAGGAATTTGATCAGATAAATTGACTTAGCCAGATTCTTGCTAAAACTGAGCTAAGCAGGTTAAAGAAAACACCGAGGACAAGGCCTAGCTGAAAAGAGGGCTCAGAGGAGTCTGTCTAAAGTTTGGACAAGGAGCGAGTCAGTCACTATTCACTACAGTGTTAATTTGCTAAGCTTAACTCAGGCCTGCAGCCCTGCCTGCGTGTCAGTGACTGACTACACTAGCCCAATACAAAAGTGCACAGTCTTCATTAAAAGACAGCAAATATTGGGGGGAAAAACCCACCTCTTACTGATTAAGCAAACCAACTTGTAGGGACTTCTAGTTTCAACCAGCTCTCTGCACCTCTTTGTCCTCCTTGCTTTGCTGGAAGCAAGTGCATTATGGATTTACAAGCTGTGGGATTCTGATGTGTGTACTGTGTGATGTCAAAATAACATCTGAAATAGGGTTCTGAGGGACGTGGCAGAATCTTTGCTAGGTGACATAGAAAGCAGACTGGAGATTTTCTTGTAAACACAAGCTGAGTGGTATGCTGTGACTTAGGCTGCCAAGCATGGTTTGAAGTTAAGCCAAACCACAGCTGACACAAACAGGGAGAGCGCCCATCCTGAACTCCTTTGCTGTTCCATCAATACCCACGTCACAAGCTCCACTAATCAGAGATGTCTTGGTTTCAGCAGGAAGAGATGAGAATGTACATACATGTTTGTAAGCTGGTCTTCCCTCCGTTGCCTTTCTGAGGTCATAATGCACACAAAGAAAGTAATGTCAATGGCAAAGCTTGTATTGATAAAACAATTTTCATTTGAGTATTTGACTTTTTAGGCAGGTAGATATATTTATAGAAAAAGAAAGAGGGCCAGCCCCGTGGCCGAGTGGTTAAGTTCGCGCGCTCTGCTGCAGAGGCCCAGGGTTTCTCTGCTTCAGATCCTGGGCGTGGACATGGCACCACTCATCAGGCCACGTTGAGGCAGCTTCCCACGTACTACAACTAGAAGGACCCACAATTAAAATATACAACTATGTACTGGGGGGATTTGGGGAGAAAATACAGAAAGAAAGAAAAAAAAAAAGAAGATTGGCAACAGTTGTTAGCTCAGGTGCCAATATTTAAAAAAAAAAAAAAAAGAAAAGAAAGAGAGGAAAAAAGAAAAGAAATTATACATTCATTTCAAAAACCTGGCTTAATGTTTTAGCAAAAGGAAAAAAACACGAATTATATTATATTTATATTGGCATGATGAAAATATTCCTTCTAAATTATTAAAAAAATTAAGTCTAAGAAACTGTACTCAGAGTTTTTGGAGAAGTACTCTGTATGTTTATAGATTTATGTCATCAGAATTAGAAGGAACTTTAGATATCATCTAGTCTACCTCCCTCATTTGCAAATGAACAAATTGAAAGTCAAGAAAAAGATTCTAAACGAGCTTTTGATAAGAAGTACCAGCCCTATAGGCACTTTTTTCCAAGCTCTATAAATTCTGATGCCAATATTGATGTTCAATATTGCTTCGTGTTTTTCTACAGTAATTCCTACTAACATCACTGAGGAGAGTTTTAATCTAGGAAAAAATGCCTATTTGGGCATGAAAAGAGCAGAAATAGTACCGCAAAGGATGGATTCCAGGAGGTTTGAGATTAGGGTTCCCACAAGGGATTTCTCCAAGAACCATCTCACGTCTCTGAATCATAATTTTTAAATCTCTTGTTTATAATTAAACGTTTGAATTTAATTGTAAAAATAGCTCTTATAAGGGTAAGAAAAGGAGGTACTAAACAGCTCATTTCACCGCAGGTGGGTCTCAGGGCATGTTAACAAGTGAATCATTTCTCTTTGCAGATGCATGGAGTATGGAGCGTGGTGCAAAGTACTGGCGTTAGTGATTGCTTGTGGGAATGGAAGACTTGGGTCCTGACAGTATTTTAAGGAATGGTTTATGACATCCTCTTTGAACTTCAGTCCTCCATGGATGAGCATAAGCCCCCAACTCAGAGGGACAGTCTATTCAGCTCTGACCCCCGCAAACAGGCTGGGAAGAGACTTATCTAGGAATTGCTTTAGATTGTGAGAAAAAAGAACGCTGTTGTGGCCCCACCCCTAACTCTTCGTCTTTGTTCTCCAGTGAATATAAACTTAACCTAAGGGGGCGGGGGGCAGCAGATGTGAACAGCACCAAAGAAAACAGGAAGTCTTGAGAGGCTGGGAACTGATTAGCACATATTTGTTTTTCGAAAGAGTTTGGGGTCAATCAGCCCTCGGCTTCACACAGGTCAGCAGCTCCCTGGTCTGCTTAGCGCTGCGGGGGGAGCGTGGAAGCCAGCACAGAGTCTTCATCGCTCAGAAATGACCCCAGAGGCAGCTCCAGAGTTATCAAACTTTTCTCTGAGAACCTCTTGCTCGGTCTGCGATGCAGTTCATTCGACAGTGAGCCCCAAAGGCAAAATCTCATTCCTGATGGGTTTCGGTACTCACTGCCTGGGGTGGAGACAAGTGATGGGCAGAATAGGAACGAGTGTATGGATCGCACGCTGCTTCTTGCTAGCTCTGAGAATGGGGACAAGTTGCTTAGGCCCATTCAGGATCAGCTTCCCTATTTGTAGTAAGAATTCTGTTACCTTGTTGGACGTGGTACAGATGCACTGAGCTCATGTGCAAAGTGCTCAGGTCAATGTCTTCCAGATAACATCTCTGGGTTCTCAACTCTAGAATGACCAGACAGCCTAACTCGCATTCACTTATTCGTACAACATACTCGTGGAGCATGTCTTCCTCCATTCAAAGCTCTCTGGTGCTATACAAAATTTTGAATTGCTTAAAGAAAATCAGAAGAAAACAAATCATTCATGGCTGCTGTTGGCATGTGGGCCAGTCTTAAGCGTACAAATATCTCCATGAAAAGTTAAATGATTCCCTCTCTGATGCTGAAGATGCATGATTACAGGGCAAATGTTTCAAATCTGCAGCAAGAACGTTACTTGAAAGACAACTAAAGGTCTCACTGTGGTTTTACATCCCTCAGAATCAGAAAAACAATCAACAAAAGACTGAAAACAAAACAACAAAACCAGGCTGAACCATCTTGCAGAGACAGCTCTGCTCCCAGCTCCCAGGCCCTGCAGGACGAGTTCTTTAAATCCATCTGCCATAGGAAGCCAGGCAAACCGCAGCTGTGGCAGTTCTAAACAGTGGGTTTTAACTAAGGAACTTTCTTCCTGGAAATGCGAGTATTTCGGCTGCCTGCAGAGCTGCCTCTAGCCCAGGGCCACCTGGGAAAGCTCTCTGGAGTCAGGAAATGTACTTTGCCTTCCCCCATTTCCTGGGGTCCTCACAGATATGGGGCGCAGCTCATACTTTCCAAACACCAGGTTGGGACAGTCATTCTACAGCAGTGGGGAGCTGCCGGACTCTCCTCTTGATGTTTTTGGGAGGTTGGATACTTAGTGAGAAGAACAGATCCTTTGAGGTTAGACAGACATGAGTTCAAACCCTGACACTGCTGCTTTCTACTGAGGGGCCCAGGGGAGTTTCTTCATCTCTAAAGGATGGTGACACCCACCTTACGAGATCTGTGTGATGAGACAACACATGCAAAGCATCCTATGCAAAATAGGTACTTAATAGGTATTTTTAGGGGAGGTGGGTTAGGAAACCTACAAAAGCCCAGGTGTTGCATCACATAGGAGAAGCCATGCATGTGAATATTGCCCCTGTCTCATTTGTCTTAGTGTGGGCATCAAGTGCCCGGGCATGATGCGGTCAAGACCTCTGGTTACCTTTAGATAGCGTTCACCGTTCCAGGTATCACAGCCCTTGCAACTGTATTTTTGGTATAGAGTTCGGTGTTGGGAACACAGAGAGTTAAGGGCAACCAGGAGGACTCTCTTGACCATTGCAGTTTGCATTCTAATAATGTCTCGAGCTTTGAAAACTTCCAAGGGTCTTAGATTAAGGCTCTGGTAATCCTTTGCTGCAAAGCAAAATATGACCCAAATATCCCAGAAGGTGCCTCAAGAAGGGTCAAACTGCTATTTGGCTTGTTAAATGAATTAAACAAAGAGGCCATTAGGCTGACGTGGCTTTAATGCTGTGGAGGCCTGTATAAGCAAACCAAATCTAAGCCTCAAGGGTACAGAATCAAAATGCTAAGGGAAACCAGTCACAAACAGCCAACTAGGTGCTAAGCTATGGCCAGTCAAATGACTTCCTTCCTTTGCTTGCACGCTGTCTCTACCTCAATCTTTCTCCTGGCTGTTGTCGGCAGAGTGTGCCTAACCACTTCTAGCTTGGTGCTGGCCTGCTTCAAATTGATTTTTGTTGAAATAAACTCTTAAAGTTGTAATTTGCCTCAGTTTATCTTTTAATAGGCTGAATATCGATTCCTTATGGCTTTTGGATTCAGGATCTGTGACCTCTGATAAAGTGTCTGAAGAACCCTTTGGATTACTGGAAGGTTAAGATGAAGGACTGTCCATTTCTTATGCCCAGATGCCACCTCTGGACTTTACCAGATACCTGAGCTGAGAGGCCAGGGTCCGGCTGGAGCAGCAGGGTGTGGCTGTTGAGTGGGGCCCTATGTTACTAGACGGATTCATCTCTTTAACTGGCCTCTGGGTGCACCTAGATTCAGATTCTGTAGAAGCAAAGCTCAGTAAAACCACGCTCTTGCTCTCAAAAAGATTCCATTCTCTACCTCACCCAGATGCCACCATCTTCAAGACAGACGCACATTTCCCCTAATTGCAACCCTGCATGAACCGCTTTTGAAACCAGAGAGAGCTCTGTTTCCAGGGCTTGGCTTCCTGCGAGATGACATCTTTCTGAACTAAATTTCCTCCATGGACAACTGACTGAGCTGTTGGGGGCTCTCGACTCGACTGCTCTTCACTACCACCTGGAGGTGCTTTCTGAACGCCTAGGTTTGTATTCCCGCGATCCACTCCAGACCCATTTAATCTAACTTTCTGAGGGTGGAGCTCACCTTCTCCCAGGAGTGCTGATGCACATTCAGGCAGAGACCCACAGGGCTGCGTGACTCCAAGCCCAGGATCCTTCGGAGATTTCAACACTGGAGTAGGAGAAAGAAAAAGCTCCTTTGTAGCACAAAAAAATCTCATTTTAGTTGGGAGAGTGGGTTTGAGGAGATTTACTCTGCTCCTCTCCAGAAGCCTTCAGATAGCTGAGAAGAAAACAATGTTGTCAGAGAGAAGAGCAGAGAGTCTCGACATGAAGTACTGTCAGCAAGACCCTTGAAAGCCTGGACGAGGGGCCTGTGCCTGAGTGGGCAAATTCCAACCTTGCCTTTATCCCACTTACCACTCCCATTCTCTTCCACCCCAGTCGTAAAGGAGGAGACAGACACACAAACAGAAGAATGCGCCCAGGGTACTCTAGCACGTTGGAAGAGGATGCACCAGTAGCCTCAAACAACGCCCCTTCCACTGGCCTGTGGGCAGCAGACGAGCTGTGGGGTCACAGGAGCCACCATCTTCTCTGTGGCCAGCTGGTGGGCAGTATCTGCCTTTGTTCTGCTCCACACATCTAGCCAAGCTTTCAGTTACCCTTTAGCCCAAGAAAGCTTTCAGATGTTGGCTTAGGATCAACAACTGGGATGGATAGTCAAGATCTTGGCTTCGTTCATTTAGTCAACACTTATTGACTAAATGAATGACTTTGCCGTCAGCAGAGCAGTTATCATTGGGGGACCCTACTAGAGCAATGACTGATTGGGTCTGAGACAGTGCATAGGCAACACAACCATAGCAAAAGAAATCCACACCTTAAAAGTAGCAGATTTATTTTAATCCTAAATGGGCACAAAGGGATTCTGATGGATGCATAATTTATGCAAATCTATGCAAATTTAGGTACCAATTAGACAGAAGAGGATTGGGTGACTTTGGAGAGACCAACCATGCTCTAAGCTGTCACCTGCCAGCCTGCTTCTCCCCGGAGTCAGATGCAGAGCAGATGGCAGGAATTAGAAATGAAGAAACCTCCTCCCTTGAACCTTTACCTTTGAGTCTAATTTAAGTGTCTGTGAGCTTCGAAGTGGGAGGACTGCTTTGATTAGCATTCAAGGGAGCTTTTAGGGACAGCAGTGCGTCGCTGATTCTGGAAACAATAGTACCTCCCCATGCGGACTCAGCTAGGCTCTCGCATGGGCTGCTGAACTGATGTCGGTAAGATGCTTTGACTTTCTTCAAATAAGACAGGTTTATGTATCGCTGGAAAAGCAGTAAAATGGAATGCTTCACAAAAAAAGGGATTCCATTTCTTCTAAGGAGACTAATTACAAGTGTGCACTTAGACACACACACACACATATGCACTCTTACCATCACTTTAAAATGGAGCTGGTACAATTTCTCCAGTGAAGCCCAGTGCTGCCCCATTCAGGGCCAGCAGCTGATCACGAGCACAGTGCTGACTGCAGTTCCTTCCTCTGAAGAGTGCTCCCTCTGGAATACTGAGTCAGCATCATTATCCAAATAAACATCTGCTATATTTTGTTGTTAGTAATGATAATGACTAGCTGGGGTCACTAAGGATGGGCTTAATGCATACCATCCAAATGGAAAATTTGAGAAAATTGGAAGCTTCAGAAAAACTGTAATTGTGTTTCCCTATTTACTTTCAAAAACAAGACTCTGCAGTATATTAAGAGCATTGTGTTGTCAGAACGCTCAGGACATGAGCCCTAGGATTTAGAGTCTGGGGTATTACAAAACATTGTTGGGTGGAGGAGGGGTTTTAGGAGACTGATCCAAGGACTTCTGAAGGTCTTTCAAGGGCTGCAATGAGTTCATGGAATGCAAGGTCTCAGCTGGTAGCCTTTGGGCTAATAAGGATGCTAGCATGGAGCTGCTGCTTCGAAAGATCTGGGAGGGAGAGCTTCTAGAGTGAATCAGTGCTGGAGGCCTCCCACATGCAGGATGCCTGTCGTGCTGCATGCTGGGAGGGATGGCTGTGGGGACAGAGCCCACATGCTCAGGGCTGCGCCTTCCTGTGGATCTGGCACAACCTGAAAGTTGGCCCTCACTAAATCAATAAGGGAAACTCCCCCACAGGAGGATCTTGCCGTGTGAGGTCTGAGCACATGCTGACATGTCCATGGGGATAATGAATCGCAGTATCTGATGGGAAGCAGAAGCTTCTCTGAGAACAATTCCTGCATTTTCTCTTGTGACACCCAAGCTCAAAGCGTTCCGTATGTCTCAGAGGCAAATGGCATATATTGGAGCTTTATTAGACTCTAGAGCAACTTTTAAAGTGAGTCCTCTCAGGCTCAGAATCCAGCGCTGGGAGACCCATCGTGCGTTAACTACTCTCTGACACATGAGCTAATTTACCTTTCTGAACTTCATCTGCACACAAAATGAGCATGTGTTATAAAAGGCAATGTGCTCAGCCCACAGGTTAAATAGATGCGACAGCAAACTCAGGCTGGTGAGGCAGGAAACAATTCTCAGAGTGGATTGGGTACGTAGGTGCTCTGTTCCTGTTTCCTCATCTAGACAACGGGATCAAAATGGCTCCCACTGTAGGAGAAATAGGTACCCATTGCCTTTGAGCTCTTTCTCAAGTTTCCATTTGGAGGAGTAATTCACTTTTCTTCATTCTTCCACAGTCCTGAATGCCTCTTCCAGGCTTTGCTTTTTATGGGTCTAATTTCTGGAAAAGACAAATGTCTTCTTTTCCTACACTGTTCTGGGTTGACCCCAAGTGGGAATAAGAGTGTAAATCACCTATAACAATTGTGGGCTGAAGACTATAAAATGCTTTGCAATCATTAAGTGCTCCACCAATTTTTAAGGATAATGCATTTTTCATGTCAGTTTTATACACAAAATTTATGTCAACTAGTTACGAATATGCTTCATTCTGAAATTCTCTGAGGCTTAGCCAGCACTGATGAAAACTCAAAAATAATAATGAAAGACCAAAGCACCTACACATAGCTTTCTTAATTCTGCATCTATGCTGACTCCAATCTGGACCTATTAATACCTTTCTGAGTCTATCTCTGAGAGAGGTGGGATATTGATTAGAAATGCTTTTGCCTGCAGGTAATGTAAAACTCTAAAAATGGCTTAAACAAATAGGAGTTGTTTGTTCACATCACCAAAAGCCTGGAAAGTTTTCTGATTAGTTTGTTAGCTCAATATTTCCAGGGCTTGCTTCACTGTGATTCTCTTGGCTTTTCCCTCATGGTTGCAAGATGGCTACTACAGCTCCAGGCATCAAATCCTCTATTCAAAAAAGTAAGTTGGTAAGTTTGATGGCTTTAAAATATAGCCTCAAATTCCTTGACACATCTCCCATGGAGAAGTGTGGTCTGTGTTCCCTCCCCTTGACTCTGAGTGGGTTTGTGACTATTTCAACCAATAGAGTATGGGAGAAGTGATAATATGTGATTTCTGAGGCTAGATCATAAAAGGTCAAGCCTTCTGCCTAGCTCTCTTGGAAGACTTACTGTCTGGATGCTCCTCTTGGGATTCTCTCTTTCAAAATCCAGACACGATGCTGTGAGAAGCCCAAGCTATCTGGAAAGCCCAGTGTAGGTGCTCTGGTCTCCAGTCCCGGCTGAGCCCAGTCTTTGTTATCCTAGCTCAGGAGGCAGAGAAGAAAGTGAAGAAGCCTCCAGATGATTCCAGCCCCTAGCCCTTTGCAACATCCCCAAAAAAGATCCCAGACTTCATGGAAGAAAGATGAGCCATCCTCACTATGCCCTATACAAATTCCTGACCCACAGGATTATTTTGTGAGCAAAATAAAGTGACAGCTGTTTTCCACCACTAAGTTTGGGGTGGCTTGTTAGGCAGCCATGGGTGTCCAGAACAAGGTGAAAGGACAGTGCCAAGTATGTATGTCTTTGACTAAGAAAACAAAAAGTTTCCTAGAAGGCCCCAGCAGACTTCCCTGTATGTCTTACTGGTCATGACGTGGCCACCCGTATCTGCAAGGGAAGCTGGAAAAATAAGAACCACTTTTGATTAAAGGTGGTCTGTTTCTGGGGGATGTATGCCAAACAAAACAGAGGTGCTATTAGCAAGGAGGAGTAGGGGGAATGGATATTGGATAAGTAAATAACAGTTTGCCACAGTAGCAGAGGAAAAAAATGTATTTTGAAATGCATTACGTATACAAGTGAGTAGAGGTAGTATGTATGGGCAGTTTAAAGAAGACTAATAAAATACTTGTGTACACACAATCTGTTATAAAGAAATAGAAATCACTGACAAATCTGAAACCCCTGTGAAGCCCTGTCTGATGACAAACCCCTCCTTATCTCTACCAGAGTCTTCTGAATTTTGTGTTTGAGTCCCTTGCTTTTCCTTAGCCTTTTAACCTAGGAACATATATTATTTTGTTTTCCATGTTTTTTGAACTTCACATACAGTCATGCGTCACTTAACAACAGGATACATTTTGAGAAATGTGTTGTTAGTCAATTTCATCATTGTGTGAACATTATAGAGTGCGCTTGAACAAACCTAGACGGTATAGCCTACTACACTCCTAGCCTCTATGGTACTAATCTTATGGGACCACTGTCGTACATGTGGTCCATCGTTGACTGAAGCATCATTATGTGGTGCATGACTGTATATAATATTCCCCTGGAACTTGATTTTTTGTTTTTTTAAAGATTTTATTTTTTCGTTTTTCTCCCCAAAGCCCCCCGGTACATAGTTGTATATTCTTAGTTGCGGGTTCTTCTAGTTGTGACACGTGGGATGCCGCCTCAGCATGGCTCGATGAGCAGTGCCATGTCTGTGCCCAGGATTTGAACTGACGAAACACTGGGCCGCCTGCAGCGGAGCGTGCGAACTTAACCATTCGGCCATGGCGCCGGCCCCTGGAACTTGCTTTTTTCTGATCAACACTGTGTTTCAGAGATTTATCCATGTTGATGTGTGTACCTGCAGTTCACTCATTTTCACCACAGTACTGTATTCCACTGCATGAATATATCAAAGTTAGTTTGTTCATTTTCTTGTCAATGGACATTTAGGTTGTGTCCAGAATTTTTGCTATTTTGATTTATTATGTTGTTATAAATATTCTTATACATGTCTCCTGGTACACTTGCAGGAATATCTTTAGGAAACATCCTGGAAATGGAATTGTCTGACTGAAAGGTAGATACATCCTCAACTTATCTAAATGATGCCAAAATATTTTCCAAAGTGGTTCTTATCAATTTACATGGTCTCTAAGAATGCACACTAATTCTTGTGATAGTGTAAGACTTGATAATTTTTGCCCATCTGATGGGTATAAAAAGACATCTTGTCGTTTGAATTTCCATTTCCCTGATTACAAATGAGGTCAAGCATCTTTACATACTTATAGTCATTTGTGCTTCCTACTTAGTGAAATGTCTGTTTTTTGCCATTTTTCTGTTGGACTGTTTGACTTTTTTTTATTCGTTTGTAAGGATTCACTGTATATTATGAATACTAGTCCTTTGTCAGTTATGCACAGTAAATGTCATCTCCCAGTTTGTAGCTTGTCTTCTTAGTTTTATTTTTAGTGGCTTTCAATAAATAAAAGGATTTCTTGTTCGATTGTTTTTAATTTTCATAGTATCTGTTCATGTAAAAAATTACCGGTGAGTTTCAGTTCCATGGGGAAAACCCGGGGCTCCGGGATCTGTGCCAGGGCTGTGCCAGTCCCAGCAGAGCCGACTGTGCTCTGGAGTTCCCCACCTGTGGCTCCAGACAAACCGTGATGAATCTGAGTGGCTCTTTGCATTCCCATGTGGATGCCAAGCTGGAGGTAAGGCAATTCACAGAATAACTCTCTCACCTGTCTGGGTCTAAGATCCAGCACTGGAGAGGCCTTGGGATAGTCAGCTTTGGTGCCTGGGCAAGGGTTAGGCTACCCTTATTTGGAATAAGAGACAACTAGCAGGTTCCCTGAGCCTGGTTCTCCTTAACTGCCACATCATAGCCAAGTTTGAAAGCCACCGTGAACAGAGAGACTTGTACTTCCCCCTGTAGTCCTGACTCTGAAGATGCAGGGTGCTCCTCTTTATGCCAGAGACTGGATACCACAGAAAACGAAAGATTATTCCTTTTTCATATTCCTCTTCTGATTCCACTTGATCTCTAGTCCCATCACCACAACCAGCCTCATCTATCTGTCTCCCTAGTTTGTGTACCCAAGACCAGCTGAAATCAAAATTGCAAAGTAGTTGAAGTTGGTCATTGGCTTATGGTAACACCTTCCACTCTCAGATGGTCGCTTATTGCTGCCAGACATATTTAGCTCTGTGTGGCAGAGACAATGTGATGAGCGTCCTAGATGTTGCCTCTTCTTGGCCACACAGGAAGACTACATTTCCCAGCCTACCTTGCAGTTTTCTTGGGGACACACGACTGCGTTTGGCCAATGAAACTTGGGCAGAAGTGATACAATCCACTTCAAGTCTCAGCCCTTAAGAACATCTCATGTGATCCTCCAGCTGTTTCCCTTCCACAGTATTGGAAGCATCATATGGCAGATGATGTAGCAAAAAGAAGCATCCTGGCTCCCTGAGTCATCCTCGGAGAAAACCTGCACAGGAGACTTACTCAACCTGCATCAAACCGTGACTTGAGCCTGAGGTAAACCTCGTTGTCTTGAGCTACTGAGATTGAGGGATTTATTTGTTACCACAAGCTAGTCTGATTAATGCTGACTGATACACTCCGCAGGAGGTGCTGCAGCAGAAATTCAATACAGAAGAAAATAAACGGAAAGAGAGGAGCGATGGGGACAGCACTGTCCCTTCACATTAGATCTGGTTTGGTCTTTGAAGTAGTATCAGCTTCAACATCCTTGGTGACCCAGGTGCCCTTTGCCTGTGGCTTTGAACACCATCTCCGCCTGACTTGCCCACTCCCCTCACTGCACATCCAGCACATTTCTTTTGTTTTACTTTAAATCTATTGAGCTAGATTTGGCTGCCCCAGCTCATACCAGTCAAAGCATCACATAATACAAACCATTAGCTTCCTCCCACCCCCATAGACTCAGTTTTACTTCAGGAATATTAACTATTATAATACGGTAGCCAAACAAAATATGCCCCTCCCCCTGAAAAGTTTTAAAAAAGGGAAATGTTTGGGCGAACATTGTAACGAACTTGAAGCAATGTGTTTTGGGCCATTCTAGGCTGAATTACTAAGTTGTTAGCCGGGCTTTGCTTCGCTGATGCCTTTTTCTATAGCCTCTAAATACTGGAGGTTTTCTCCACTACGTTTCTACGTCAGTGATAAGCATTTGCATGTCTTCTCCTGCCAAGTCGTACACATTATGTTTAAAATACTCCCTAGAATTTTAAAACATCACTATTGGAATGGAGTTTAGTGCTATAGACTAGGAGATTGAAATTCAAGTGACTGGGGAGACCTGGAAGCTCACATAAAGGAGAAACGTATGGCAAGAGGAGACAATAGGGACTGGTGGGAACTGTGGCCAACTTGTGAACGTATAGGCTGTGTTAATTAGTGCCATGACGGAACGTTGGGCCTAGGGTTTTTAATTTTTAAATCTAAGTCAAGAATCTCGATTTTAGGTTAAATTTCCCAATTTTTAAATCCTTAGGTGTCCTCCAAAAGTGTCCTAAGGGATTCTAATTTAGTCTAACTCTCCCAGGGAGATTTTGTGATCTACCTCAAATCACATGGCTGTTAAGTAAGCAAGGAAGACAAAAATTCGATTTATCTGGCCCCTCATTATAGGCACGTACTCGGTCTTATTATCAAGAATTTTTCACTTGGGTCTTGGTTGAGAGTTAGTCAACTGTTTAAGAGTCGGGGTAGCCACTGTGTTTGTATCTTTTCTCTGGGAGGTGTTTTCAGGGACCTCATTTACAGACAGGTGGCTTAATTAAGACTTAAGGATCAAAATCCACACCGCTCCAGCATTCCACCTACACACCGGAAGAACATTTTGAAATACCTCAAATGTTCAGCCTTTCATGCCGTTCGCTATTACTGTTCATTCTCTCAACTCTGAATCCTAGTATGAGAATTTTGGTACGAATGATTCTCTGATAGTTAGGGCCATTCATTTGCCATTCATTCCTTTTAAATTAAGCTTTAAGCTAAGAGGATTGGAAGGAATAATTTTGCTTGAAACTGGGAAGGTTGGTTTGGATGAATGGGAGTTTACAGTAGATGCACAGATCAACCAGAGCTTGTCAAAAAAGTGGAAGGTTGTAAGAGCAATGGTTATTCAGATCTCTGTCTTCTGGGAAGAATCTCTGACTATCTTGGAGCATTCTGTCAGGGAATTCAGATGAGGTGTCCACAGCAAGGATAGACAGGCTGGTAGAAGAGCATTACAAAATGGATGAGATTTGTGGAGTTTAGAAATATGAGTCAGCAACTACGGATGATAGTTTGATATTGAAAGAGCAGCAGTGCTGCCGTGACCACAAAATACACAGCAAGACATTCTCGAGCTTTGTGTTTATTCTCCAGCTGAACATGTTTTATTAATCAGGCTGCAGGGCTGCGTTCGGCTCCCGAGACAAACCTTCTGCTGTCCAGAGAACAGCTGGGCTTTCTCTCAGAATGTGCAGACGACTCAGGCACCCCTTTTTCTCTGCCCTCACCCATACAGGAATGAGTTGACGGGCTTGGTTTTTCTCACTGCTGAGGGACTATTTGATAACTCTCTGCCTTCTAGAATGTCTTTCCTTGGGCTTTTTTTTGTGTGTGATGACAGTACCCTTCCTTTCTAATCACCTTTGAAAGACAATTCTTTCTTCCTTGAGCATCTCTTCTGGTGCTCCCTCTGGAAGTTACTATTCATTATTTAACTTCTTCCTGCATTTTGTTCTTTTCTCTTTCAACTTGGTGAAAAATATAGGAGGAAAGCTTGCTATTGTATCCTCAGCTTGTCATGCTTCCGCTTGTCCTTCCTAGTGCCTGGCACACCACCTTGTGTATGGTAGGCGCTCAAAGAATTCATTCAGTGTGGAAGAATGTATGAATGAGTGAATGAATGAATGGTTAAACGTTCATATGGAAGGCATGGACTCCAACTAAAGTGCAGCACAGCAATGAAAGGAACGACTCCACGCAGCAGGTCAGAAGATTAAGTGAGATTTTGCTGCTCTTTCATTGTGAAATTCACAATTCATGTGAATTTGTACATTCACTGGTTCACTCCACAACATTCGCTGAGTGTCTGCTTTGCTCCAGTCCCTGTGCAGTCTAATGGGAAGAGAAGCCCACGAGACGCAGTGTAAGAGGTGCTGTGACGGAGGCAGCCAGGTGGGCGATGCGAGCACAGAGGTGCATGCGGACTTTGGGTGGATAGAGCTTTGCTTATATCAGTTTAATGTCAGGGTATTTGACATCAAAGGTAGTACAGTCAATGGCTATGCTTTTAATATGAGTCCTTATTTCTTTCTCTTCTCCCCTCCTAGCACCACCCTGACCCCTTCCTTGGGAATGAAAGCTTTTTTCCTTCCCATCCAAGGAGGGGGAATAGGGTGCTACAGTAACCCCTCCCTATATTCGAGGTTGGGGATATGCAGGGTGGCTAATGGTTTGGTTCTAGGCAAGTGGGATCCTAAACTCCCCCTAGTGAGGCATCCCATCAGGGGTTCAGTCTTAAGGAATAAAGAGCATATGGGAGGAGACCCCTGGACCAGCAGGGAAGGCGCTGGATCAGAGGGGCCAGTGCCTAAATAAATCCTGAAGCCTGACTCTAGAGAGCTGCCCCCAAGGGGGCCTACTGCCGGGTTCGTGCTCCTGGACCGAGGGAAGCCCTTCTGTGATGGGTTCTGTGTGAGTGCCCGAGAGACATGCTAAACCCGAGACCTCCCGGGCTGGCCTTCCAGGCTTCACATACAAGAGAAGTTTGCACACCTGCACCAGGGCCCTTTCATGGTGAGCATCTGGCTAAGGGCTGAGTGGTTACAATACCAGCCCTGCCTCAGACCATATCATCAGGCACCTGCAGAGGACACCTCCCTGCCATGCTCGGGACACTTGTAAACCTGAGAAGACTGTGATCACCTCTGGGGAGGAGCTTCCATAGATACAAAGGGAACAGTCCAAGTGGCGCCTATCTGGGACAGTGGGAAGACGGCGCCCTCATTGCAATTCAAGTCTATTCTGGAATCCTAAAGCTGGTGTTCCTGCCTTCACCACTTAGCAACTGTGGAAACCTAATCTTGGGCGAATTACTTAACCTCTCTGAATCATAATTCTCTCATCTATAAAGTGAGGTCCTAGAATGTATTATACTTAGTGGTCGGGAGGATTCAGTAAGCTTTTACATGGAAAGCAGCCGTCACAGTGCCTAACACATAGTATATGCTTGCTGTACGTGCTGTTGCTGTTGTGTTTTTGTTGTTGTTGCTTTTAATATTATGAACAAGAAGGATTCGAGGGATATTTTAAGGATATCTAGGTCTCTCCTGAGTCTGAAGAAAAGATTTTGACTCTGAATTTCCTCTCATCTCTCCATTTCCAGCCCTTATTTGT
This sequence comes from Equus caballus, assembly GCF_041296265.1. NCBI lineage: Eukaryota > Metazoa > Chordata > Mammalia > Perissodactyla > Equidae > Equus > Equus caballus. Next base: position 5,876,870 of record NC_091689.1, on the reverse strand, counting down.
GGGCATTACATATGCTTCTCTAGGTCCTACTTTAGAGCTGGTCTGGGAGGGCTGCCCCATGGCCGAGTGGTTAAGTTTGCGTGCTCTGCTTCGGCGGCCCAGGGTTTCACTGGTTCAGATCCTGGGCGCGGACATGGCCCCGCTCATCAGGCCATGCTGTGGCAGCGTCCGACATAGCTCAAGCAGAAGGACCTACAACTAGAATATACAGCTATGTACTAGGGGGCTTTGGGGAGAGGAAGAAAAAAAAAGGAGGAAGAAGATTGGCAACAGATGCTAGCTCACGGCCAATCTTTAAAAAAAAAAAAAAAAAGAATTTGTGTGGGATCAAAGAATGATGGAAAAAGCAGACTTTCTGTTTATTTTATTTTATTTCTTATATGAGACTAGGTATCTCTATCCAATGGACTGTGGTTTCTAGAGTATGTTTTAAATGGGAACAAAGGCCTTTGTTTTCATTAAGTTTTTCCACGCCCTATTCTGGCCCAATCTCCCATCACTAACCACATTATTGCATCTCACTTCGACAGATGCAATTCGACTTCTCTGCCCTGCACCCAACTCCCGATGCTGGCCAGCAGAGATTGCAGACTGGTCTGAGGGCAGGGGTTCGGGCATCGTCAATCCAGGATGAGGACCCTGCTTCTGCTTTAAGGCTTTTGAAGCCAGAATAACTGGAGGGGGACCATCCTCTTATGCTTAGTTAGTTTCTCACTCAGAAGTGATCATTTATTAATCTTTCAACTCAATTTCTCATATTACTCTTTTCAACCTTCTTGTCATTACGCTAGATTCAGTAAACACTGTTGATGATTTACTCTGGGCCAAATGCTGTGCTTTCATGTACAATCATCCCCTCCATTTCCCCAGGCTGTAGATCCCTTATTTTTATTACCTAAGAGAATGCCCCAGATCTCCAGTTATTCAATTAACAGCACAAAGGAAGAAGATATTCTACAGAATGTCGCTGACACACTGAAGAAGGAAACTGCTAAGAGGTGACCTTCTATTTTTTACGTTGCCCTAGAAAATTTTCCTGTTCAAATTCCAAAAGTCACTTACTTTGACCTAACATGCCTCAAGCTTCAACTTTTGAAAAACATAGATATTGCTTTAAAATGTAGACAATGACCGAAAAGTCAAAAGGAATTTTGATATTACCAAATTAGTTGGTGATATGTGTTCAATAAAGTGACAATGGACATCTTATTTCCACAATAGTGATGGTGTAGAGTGCCTTTGGCATATCAGGAACATTTCTACTTAATTTTCATTCTAATTTATCATGTGCAAGGAATTGGATATCTGAAAAGCTGCAATAACTTTAACATGGAATCATCCTGGTAGATTACCAAAATGCGTTGTTCTTCCAAAAATAGTTGGATAGCTTTCTTTCTAAGGAAACTGTGAACCTAGTACCAAGGCCAGAAAAGGAAAGATTTGGACAGGAGTAAACTTTATATTGAGCACGAAACAGCTTCGGAGCCACCAACTACTTCATTTGGATAAAATGAAAACTTTCAAAGCAAAGAGAGACAAAAACTAGACATGTTTGGATAATATGAAGCTTAATGGAAATAAATTTTGATTTGTGACTTAGAAGCTCTCTCAAATTGTTTGCAGTTTTAGCGTGTAAAAACAGCTGGGAAAACAACAACATCTTCTAGTTGAAGAGGGAAAATAATTATATATCTTCAGGAAGGAACTTTGACCTAGAGATTTGCTTGTGTATAAAGAAGAAAGCATGTTCACAAATAGCGAAACAAAAGGCAAAGGATTTGGGATCCCAAGAGGCTAAATTTTAACGGAGTGAAATCTTCAGTCCCTGAAATTTGGAAAGGTGAAGAAAAACACTCAACAGCGAGGGCCAGCCAGGGCAGGCACTGCGAGATGTCGTGGTCCATTCGGGCGACTATAACAGAATACCACAGACTGGGTGGCTTCTAAACAACAGAAATTTGTTTCTCACAGTTCTGGAGGCTGGAAGTCCAAGATCAAGCACCAGCAGATTCAGCGTCCGATGAAGACTCACTTCCTGGTTCTTAGACGGCCATCTTCTTGCTGTGCCCTCACATGGTGGAAGGGATAAAGGATCTCTCTGGGGTTTCTTTTATAAGGACAACTAATCACCTCCCAAAGGGCCCACCTCCAATACCATCACATTGGGTCTTAGGATTTAACACATGAATTTTGCAGGAGAGACACACATCCAGTCGATAGTAGGAGACATTGATTAGTAATGTAGATTTCCCTGAAGATTTTGCCAGCTTGCATACTGCTGAGCAAGTTCCTTACAAATTCTTATCCTTCTTACCTGTTTTCCAAAGTCTTCTTTTTCCTGCCATGATCTTAAAGGAGATCTTTCTTCTCTCCCTCTGCAGTGATGGCATCTTTTTCTTTCTACCTGGAGTCCTGTAGCTGCCCCCACCCTCACCCCTGTCCTCAATTGCCTTCCTCCTTTTCTTCCAGAGCCATTTAGCACTGTCCCAGTTTCACCCTCGAAATGGACGTGTCTACATCTTTTGCTGTGTACAGAAGACAGAATATCTTCCAGTTACTGGAAAACACTCCCCAAACCCTTTCCTTCTCCACAATCTACTGTAGTGGGTCTTCTGGGCCCCTTCTCTGAGTCACTGGAGAAGTGACATGTCTGCTGCATAAACCAGGGATCTTCCTGGTTTCAGTTATGTCCTTTCCTGTGCTAATCCTCTCTTTGCAGTATATACTCTCTAAAGTTAGCATTTGACACCTTCAGGATACCGAGAGGGTCCTTGCTGCTCTATAATTCCTTGGTTTAGCTGAAGGTTGCTGGGATTGGCAACTGCTGCCCTTAGTAAGACAACTTCTGTACTGCAGAAGCTGCTCTCCAGCTCCTGAGCATACCCCCACCAGACCTTGTTAAAGAGAGAAATTCTCAGGTTCTGCTGAGCACCTCCACTAGAGGCATGTGACACAGGGAACACAAATAGTTGCCTTGATCCTGTTGTCCAGATCCAGTGTGCTTGCTGTGAAATAGAGAAAGGTTGTAGGATTTGGTGTGGTGGTGGTGGTGGTGGTGGTGGTAGTGGTGGCGGGTGGTCAAATTGGTTTGGAATGACCGGAAGGAAATTTCCTGGAGCAAGTGAGACTTGAGCTGGGCAGCATATAAAGTAGCAGCAGCAAGGAGGAAACCATTTGTTGGAGGAGCAGCCTGAAAATCGTGGGAATAAATGTTGCTCGTTTGAGGGCAGGTAGGAGAAGCCTGACGGGAGCAGAAGGTGCAGACTAGAAATTGAGACCATGTTTATTATTACTCTTTGCCTTTCATTTTAACTGCTTGTCTATTTCACACAATTTGAAGAAAAAAAACAATGCCTGCACGTGATATGAATTCAAATACTATACAAATGTAAATGGTGACAAGTCTCCCTCTCACTTTATTTTCCATTTTCCTTCCCCAGAGGCAATCGTTGTATCTAGCTTTGGTGTATCTTCCAGAGATATTCTGTCTAGACACATATATATTTGTATGTCCCTACATGTTTCTGCACATCTGCCTGCCTATCTGTCTGTCTGTTCTTCCATCTTTCCATTTCTAATCCTCTTCTTTTTATACAAACAACAGCATACGTTACACACTGGTCTGTACCTTGGTTTTTGTTGTTGTTTGTTTGTGGTGTTTTTTTTCTAACTTAAAAATATATTCCAGATGTTGTTTCATATTGTGATCACAATTTGTTACATCAAAATTGGGATGTAGGGTATGACAAAGGATTCTTTCTGATTTGTAGATTCATTTTTACAAAAAGACTTATAAAAGTACAATGCTTGTATTGCATTTAATTAAACACTTAACTGAATGTGTTTGTGGTCGTTACTAACATAATGGCGGCCTGATTGGCCTGGCAGGTGTATGTGTGTAGAAGAGGCGGGAGGTAGGCAGCCCTGGAAGCGGGGAAGGCTACTGCGTAATCCAAGCGTGGTGGTGGTGGGGATAGAACACAATAACCACACCCAGTAAAAGCTGGTTTCAACCCTGTCCCCAAACATCAGATTGTTAAAAAACTGCCAATCCATTGGATGATATCAACTGGAGCTGGTTGACATTTGAAGGAATTACAAACCTCTCGTTATCTGTTTTTTAGACTTAATTTTTTTAGAGAAGTTTTAGGTTCACAGCACAGTTGGAGGAAGGAGAAGAGATATCCTATACACCCCGTGTGCCACACAGGCACAACTTCCCCCACTATCAACATCCCCCACCAGTGTGGTACATTTGTTACAATTGACGAACCTACACTGACACATCATTATCACCCAAGTCCATAGTTCACATTAGGGTTCACTCTTGGTGTTGTACATTCTGTGCGTTTGGACAAATGTATAATGACATGTATCCACTACTGTAGTATCACAGAGTATTTCACGGCCCTAAAAACCCTCTGTGCTCTGCCTCTTCAACCCTCTCCTGTTGGTTTTTAATCATATCCACAACTTCTTCGGCCAACTTGAGCAGATGTTGCCGAATGTCTCCACCCATGTCTCCTTGGCACTCGCCTTCTTAGTGCATGTGGATGGCAGCGTTCCCCGGCAAGGACTGTGACCCTGCTCGAGAGCTTTCTGTTGGCCTGAATGTGGATAGGTAGGAATTGCCAGGGAGTTAATTTGCCTGGAGTAGCCTTCATCAATGATGAAAGGGAGTTGGAGGGTAAAGAGCTCCGTTTCCTCAACCTTCAGTGGGACAACTCTGAGATGCGATCCATCCTGTATCCTAGATGTACCCAGAGGGATTAAGCCTCAGATACCCAGAGCATCTGTACCATATACTATGTACCATGTACTGCTTTTTTTCGCCTCACTTACTTTCCCATTTTCCTTCTGGTGCTCCTGAGGATCTCTTTTCACTTAACTACTTGCATTCAAATCATTGTCTTGGGATCTGCCTCTGGGCAAAACCAATTTTAGATACCAGGGTTCTTCTAGCTCCATTCTTACCCCCTTCCAGAAAAAGTGCATGTCATCATTTAGTGCTAGTGATGAAGTCCATTTTGACAGATGGACCTCAGTCATATTGACTGTTTCAGAGTCAATTGGCTCTCTTTCATCTCCACCTCCCACTCCCATCCTGGCCATAGTGCCTGTTCTCATTTCCAGGGAAAGAACAATGTGAAGTGGTGCTCGCCGCGGCCTGTGCACTATCTGTTTTCCATTTAAGCAGACTCCTGTGGGAGTTGACTCATGCAGTTGACATAAAGCAGCACCTTGCTGGGCTCATGTGAGGAAATAGCAAGAGTGATATGTCCAGCTAGATAATTCTGGCAATACTCATTCCTGTGGGTTCCCAGCCAAGGTCTCTGACCTTCTGTATTCCTTTTATAGACTTCTTGATCTCAGACGTTTTCACCTTTTATTTGGAGGGCCTTATGAAGGCATATATTGGTAAAGAAATTTGGAAATGCTGGCAGGATTTTGGACACAGAAATTAACTCGATATTGGGGCTCTAAACGGCTCTGTTTGTAGTCAACCAAGAGGCACAGTTTTGATGTCCTCTACGGAGGGAAAAAGTGAACTCAGAAAACAAATCAATGTGACTTGACCAGAGCTTCTCAAAACTTGGTTGACCATTCTGTAGAAAACTTATATTCCTTTAGTGCAATCATTACATACTGATGGACAGATTTTTTACTAATAAACAAAAGAGATGGAGCCATTATAATTGAGATTTAGACATTTACTGCGTGTTGGGTCTCAGTTCACTCACATATCTATATGAAAGCAAAATGCTATGACTTCCCTGTAAAGGCTGGTTCATCCAGGAAATGTCTGGAGTACTTTGCAAAGCTCCCCTTGAAAAAGACAAAATTGTGCCATTTGCAACAACATGGATGGATTTTGAGGGTACATGCTAAGCGAAATAAGTCAGAAAGAGAAAAACAAATACTATATGATTTCGCTCATATGTGGAAGATAAACAAACAAACACATAGACAAAGAGAACAGATTAGTGGTTACCAAAGGAGCAGGGGGTGGGTGGAAGGTGAAAGGGGTAGAGGAGCACATATGTATGGTGACTGATAAAAACTGGACTGTTGGTGGTGAACACGATGCAGTCTATATAGAAGCTGAAATATAGTGATGTGTACCTGAAATTTACACAATGTTATAAGCCAATATGACCTCAATAAAATAATTTTTAAGAGAAAAAAAACAGCTGCCTTTGTTTTAGAAGGAAATGCAACTCTTGGTCACAATCTAATTGTCGCTAGTCACTCCATGTAGCCTGGCGGGTGAGACTGGGCTTGGAGTCTTGGCACTTGGCATAAAGACTGGATTTGTGTCTCAGGACTACGACAGTTTTCACGTATGCGTAAGTCTGCTTGAGAAGAGACGTGGGAAGAGCCAGAAAACAGCTTATTCCAAAGACATTTAACTCTAGCCAAAGATCTGTCATTGGTGCTGATTATGAAAATTATGGAATTTACTACCTCGAATGAACTTCTTGAGTCATCTTTTCCATTTTGAAGATGAGAGACTGGAGCTTAAAAAGTTGGAGGAACTTGTTCAAGGTCACTCAGCTTAGGACTAGAACCCTAGACACTGTCTCCTTGACTTTTAAACAAGCGGTTCTCGACTGAGTTTGAGAATAAGGATGCTCCCTTTAAGAGAAAAGTTTGGAACCTCTGAAGGATAGCAGTCATGGTTTTTAACAGTCGCTGCTGGAGGAAGCGCATACATGCACCTGTGTTTGTGGATCCTTCCGATCACCCAGCCCCACTGTGCACGCTGGAGCCCCGTCAAATGCCACAATTAACTAGCTCTGTTCAGTGGCCGTTTCAATAGTTCATTGATTGCATCTTCACTTGGGGGTGAAGAAAGTCTAGAAAGGAGTGGAAAAACCATTTCGGACTCTCCCCTCTCCTTTAACACCAAGTGTCTCTAGCTCCACTTGCACGTAATCAGTTCCTCCCTCTTCACTTCCACTGCCTCCATGCTCCTCCGGCTTCTCTTCTCTTCATGTTGAATCATTGAAACAATCTCCAAATGGCATCCAGATTCTGTTTCCTTCCTCCTTTAATCCATCCTGAGCACCATTGTTAAGCTTATCTTCCTAAAACACCAGTTTCATGTCAGTCTCCTTCTGAGAAATCTCTGGTCCTGGGAAACCTCTACTGTCTTTAAGATAAAAATAAAACCCGCCATTTTGGCTTTTAAAGTCCTACCCAATTGATTTCCACTCTTTTTGTAATCATGCCAACTTGGGTTCAAATTCTAGGTTGGCTATTTCCTGGTTATGACACCTTGGATATGTTTCTTAATCTCTCCATATCTCAGTTTTCTTACCTGTAAAATATTGCAGCAATGCCTATCTTTCAGGGTTATTAGGAGAGTTGGAAAAACTATCTACACCTGATTAATATTTTCAGCCTTTACATTTTTATGCTGCATTCCCCAACTCGAGCCTTTCTCCCTAGTAGGATGTTCTCTTTACTGACCTCTAAACGTGCTGTGCTCATTCTTGGTGCTAATCTTTGGTGGACTCATGTCTTCTCTCATAGGAGATCTCCATCTTTCCTTTTCCCTGTGCCTATCCAAATTCTACTCTTCTCTCAGAGTCCAGCTCAAGGTTCGCTTTGAATTCACTCTCCCCTCGAAGCCCCTCTCCAACATTCCAGCTGGTCTTTGTCCTCTAAACTTCCCAAATGAACAGAACAGCCAATAACCTCTTAATCACTTGACCCAACGTTTCCCCAGGTGTGACTGGTAGAAGACGATGCACATAAAAATGGTTTCATGGTCAAGTACTGCACTCCTGTCTTAAGAGCTTCACAATTCACATTTGCCCAGTCAAGTTTCTGAGAGATTCTACAAAAAAGAAAATTATTTAACTGTGCTCAGCCTTGCAGTTCTCAAATCTATTTGGCTATGGAACCGATTTTTCACACAAAAAATATTAAATCAAGGAGCGTGTATTCCTAGGAGCACACTGTGGGAAACTGACTTGATGGTATCGTGATTTTCCTCCCTATGGGATGTTAGTTTCCTGGAAGCTACGATTGCCTCTTATATTTTTACTTTTCCATCAGCATTTAGCCCTGTGCTATGCATCTTCTAGGTGCTCAATAAAGGTTTGTTAAGCGAAGTGAAGTTTGGAGTGTGATGAGGTAGAGGAGTTTTAACATTAACATAGTTCTTATTGTTAAGAAGTTTAGTCAAGGTAAAAATGGATATCTAAACTGGTGCCTGAAATGAGGTTTAGGAGCCTGAGTGTTTCAATTAAGTATGCTATCCTTTTGTTCTGTTTATTTAGAGGTGAGAGATTTGATTAGATTATATCAACATATTCCCATTTGTTTTCCTTTTTAAATGGACTCGGAATAAGGTCTTTAAAGAGTTTCAAAAGTTTGTGAGGATGGAACCACAGCTATGGAAGAAGCTTCTGTGTATATTTTCCAGATATGCATGTACAGTGTCTATGTAGCTCACAATCTTTTGAGCTGAATTTCTTTTAAAAGGAGCTTGAATATCATTTTGATTTAAAAACCACTTTTGGGGACAAAAGTCTAGAGATAATGAGACCAAAAGGATGTAAAGCCATAAAGTTACAACCTTGCAGTGGTGCTCTCTCCAGATGTGCTAAATAAAGTTTGATTTATGGGAACGAGCTTTTAACCACATTCTTGATTTACTGAAGATATTTGGGCCTTAAGTTTTGCTTGATTCTTATACTTGAGGTAATGCCTAGATACCACATGTGTGTGCTTGCACGTGTGCTATTTTATAGGAGAGCCTCTTTCATTTAAAACTCTTAGGGGTATAAGGGAAAAATGATCTTTGAAGAAAAAAATTGAGAGAAATAACATTGCCCACCAAATGCCAGAGTTTCTAAAGGGAACTCCATCTGCAGAATGGATTGAGTCTGTGTTTCTCCCTTAGATGGGTTGGCTGGACAATGAAGTCCTTAATTTTGTATTCCTTGGTCATACCTTTTAAAGAGGAAATGCAGCAGTAGCTAAGGCCAGACCTTGGTAGGGCTGAGGTTCATGACTTGTTTAGCCCGTGGACCCCTGGATGACCTTGCATTAGTCATGTCTCTCTGGGCCAGTCCCTCCTCCCATAGCCTGTGGGAGGGTGGTGCCCCTCTGAGGCTCATGTTTGGATGAGCTATCGACCGCAATGAAGCACCCTCTTGAATCAGCCTTTTGGATCATGGAGCAAAATAAGAAAAGTGTCCTTCATTCACATGTTTTTCCATCAATCTCCATTGCCTGGGTGTGGTGCTTTCATTGCCTCAGATGAAGAGCAGAGGATCTGTCCCTCTTGTTCAGTATTTAAAAATAGAAGGCACCGAGGGGTCAATCCTCAAGCATATAAACCCTTAAAAGCATTTCCATACATGTGGTGATTTACATGTGATTGACAGTGCTCCGATCTTGTAAGACACCTTTCATTTTCATATTCATTGTGCACTGTGGAGTTTGTGACTCATGTTGTTGAACTGTGAGTCCATTGTTTCGTGTCTTGGGCTGAACCATACAAAACTGTTGATGTTTGACCACTTTTGACCTACAAAAATAGCAATTTTCTATGGTTCAACCCTGTGGAAGCGAGGAGTAAAATCTGTCCTGGTCTTCTTTCCCTTTAATGCATCTTTCTTCTCCTGCTGGTACAGATTGCCCAAACCTCCATAAATCAAGTGGGAGGAGGACTCCGTCTTAGAGGTGTTGATCGGATCATCATAGCTGGCCTGCACTCTGGAGTGAAGATGGCCAGTGTTGGGCACAATTAATTCATCCATAGAAGGAAGAAGACATTGAGGAAAATATCTCAATGAAGTAATGGATTTAGATGGTGTCAGGAACATCTAAACAACACAGCACTTGCTTCTACATCAAACGTGACATTTGGCATTGAGGGTAAGTTTACAGAGCCAAAGCTAAACTCAGGTCAGGAGCTGACACCGTGTTAAACCATTTTGACAGGTGGCTTATGTTTTTTTCTAAGGCCGGCCTCATTTGCCTGTTAAACATTAGGAGAATCAAAATATAAGAGAAACAGAGATCCTTATGGAAAAAGATGCAAGTAGAAATATTTTACTGCCTGGGAAGATGGAGGTTGGAGAGTGGGGATAGGAAAGAAAGTAAAAAGATTAAAGTAAGAGAGGAGTGGGGTAGTTGCCAAGGAGCTTAGCACCGTTAAAGGTCAGTGTGTTCTTGGATAATGCTACATTGATGGCAAGAGGGAAGAAAAATGATTAGAGGAGCGTGTATTCTTTCTGCAGCACGCCTCCGAGTTCAGAGAAGACTAATCAAACACCTGGCTTACCAGAAGCAGGAAGCTGGGTTACGCTGGGCAGAGAAATATTGCATGGCTGTGGGACCCACCTCTAAATCCAGTTCATAGCCAGCATACAGTCTTACACAAAAAGCAATCTAATAAAGCGTCTGTCTACCTAGATCTACATTTCCCTTAATCAGGACTCGGTTTTTCTTAATCCTCAATCAGTTTTCAGTACTGATTGTAAATGGGACATTTTACTAAATGGCTAGAGTGGTTTCTAAGGAAAAAATAGGGCCCCATTTCTAGTCTGTACTTTTCTGAAACTTATGTTATTTTATAAACATAGTATTATCTGTTTTGAAGGTTCTATTTCTGCCCAATATTCTTCATGGAGGAATATTGTTATGGGAAAGCACCTGACACATACTGGTTGTGGAATGAAGTGGTGAATATTATGAATAGTTAACTTACACTGGTGAACTGGCTCTGCTTTTTTCCATCTAGCAGTCAAGATAAGATATGCTCAGCAAGTCTGTGAATGCCGAATGCTGGGGAGCCCTGGATTCCTGCAGAGTCATTGAGAGGTTCGCCTTCACTGGCCTCTGTCTCCCATGCAGGGACAATTGTATGAAAGCCCTTTCTCACCTCCATCCGCCTCCATGTGACCTTATCCTTGGGCTGTTTCCTGTCTGCCCCACTGGTGACTGCTGGTCAGACTTTCTTAGGACGAAGCTTCCAGAGCTTTATCTACTTCCTCTCCCGGCTGATCAGGAGGTCTTATTTGTGCAGCGAGTCTCCCTGAGCCTGAGACACAAGTTCTGATAGACAACGCTGCCTTATGAAGCGCCCAAGATTGATCATGTGGTACTGGCCTTTTAAAATCCTAGACACAAAAACCTCGGTACAAACAGGAAACAAAACATCCCAAGGTGGAAAGACTATTTTTGGCATGAGGCTGTCAGATTCCCTAAATCTCCCTATACAAACAAGTTTCCATTTTTGCTTAGGGCTGTAGAGTCACTGTCATTGTGCCCAATATGGGAAATAGATCCATGTGTTGAAGGAAAGCAATGCCACGTGGAGTCTAACCCACTCTGCTCCTTTGATTTCTCCTGCTTTCCCGGGAAACTCTGGAAGATTCCAGAGAGCATGGGGTGAAAAACACGGGTATTGGTAGACCAAGATTCTCAAATATTGTATCTCTGATAATGCTTTCAGATTTAAGATCTACATGCTAAATATAGATTTCCAGAGAGATAAGATAATAAGATGAGATTAAAAAAAGATAAAAATCATAGGGTAACAGGCCTGGGTCAGTACACGCCTGGGTGGACTAGGAAGTTTTCCAGTTCCCTAAAGGCACTGAAAATATTGTGCAAGTGCTGTGTGAATGTAGGCTTGTCGAGAGAGATAAGTAAAAAAAATAAGAAACAACAAGCTTGGGTCATTTTATCTCTGGAGGAGGAGGGTGTTTGCTCTGAAGAAAGAGCTGATGAGTTGCAATCTTCAGCCCAAACACTCTTGAAGATGGTTGGTGACTTTGTACCAGACACAGAGTTCTCTCTCCTCCCAAAACTCATCACTGACTTGGAAGACAAGTCGCAAAGAGATGAAAGAGCAGGATCTCAAGACAAAGTAGTCCAGGGCAAACATTTATGGGAATGGCAAAGAAACTCACTTGGGAGGGTTAGCAGTGTGCTGAGATCATCAAGATTTTCCGATTAAAAATTCTTATGAGAAGAAAAGAGGGAGACCATTAGAGAGAGTCCTTGAGCTAACTACGTTCTTCTCTTTTTGAGGAACAAGCCTAAGTGGTTAGGGGCTATATATGGAAATAAGGACTCGTAGCCATATGGTGAGGCCTCTTGTATGCAGGAGAAATGGAATAACTGGCCTTCACGGGACAACCAGAAACCATTGAACGGCCAAGTCTTATGATGATCAGGAAGCCCAAAGGACCACCGTCCTCCTGCCTTGCCAGGGGCAGTGGTTCGTGGAGGATTATTCCAGGGTTTGTCATTAACTAGCCTCAGCCTTGTTGTTTTCACATTTCCAGTTCCTCTGCTAAAAGCCCATTTCTGTCTTCAGCTCACAGACAGAGGCTACTAGTCATTTTAGGGATTGGCTGATCTTGGTGAAGAGTCTACCCCAGCCCAGTCAGTTGTGGTCAAGTGGGCAGATGCACAGAGTACAGACAAAGGAATTCGTACATCAGCAACTATTAGGGCCACTTCCTTCCTTGGTGGGCTAGGGCCCTGAAGCACCTTTGGAGGCTCTAAAGTCATGGCACTGGATCCCCAACCCAGGTAGTATAGATGGACTTTCTTTGGCAAGTGCACTTATGTGCCTCTGCCTTTACTTTGAAAACTCAGACACCGTTTAATTTCATTTCAGGTGTGAGGTGTGTTGTACCCTAAATATCCGCATTATACACATATAGATCAGGGAGCATCAACCAATTAATTCTGTTTTATTTTTCATTTTGTCTTTTATGTCTTTTTTTAATGAGAAATACATGTGTGATCACAATGTAAATACACGCATATACATATATATGTATATATATTATATACACATGCATAATATATGTCAATGCCATCTTTTTATTATAAAAAGAAGATTGGTCTTATTGATGTACTAATACACTAAGTCTATCTTTCTTGCATTCCTGAAACATCTCCCAGAAGTAGCACAAAAGAAGAAGCCTACTGTTTCTTCCCCAAATGGATTACTATTAAATTAATATGGAACATTCTCTGAAGGTGCCAGAAAGGCCTTGGAGAGGAATGAGCATTATAATACTACCAGGAGAATTGCAGCTCTTAAAAATGGTCATGGCCGCTCAAAGCCATCTTGCTCCATCTGGAGAGAGTCTATGAAAGTCATCAACTGCCACGTGGAAGCTTAATAAGGAAGGGACACTGCTGAGTCCTACATACAGAAATTGGTAAGATAGACCTGAGCTTTTGCTGGGAAGAGAGAGAGTGAGAAGAACTTTTCGCTGAAGAGACTTTCAAGGTGGAAGATGTCCAAGTTGCTTTGTCTACATGACGGTGGCCAGGAGAGTAAGAGGAGGCGGTGGGTATAATTCCGTGTTTGTGACTCTTCATCAACAGCTGCTCTGTGAATCGCCTTCCCTTAAGGTTTTAATTTCTTGTCAATGTTTTCTTCTCAGCACCTCTCAAACCATTCCCTTCTTTGGTGCTTTGTGTTTTTAACTTTTCCGTTGTTGTCGTTGCCTCCTGCTAACTTTCCCAGTGCAAGTATTCTAATTACTTTGAAACAACCCTAAGTAAGGCATTTGAGGAACCAATTGAGTTTTTTTGTCTCCTCAGCTCTTTTTCCTCCGGCTCATGTCCAGCGCAATTGTTTCCCCATTGCATTATTTTATTTGAAGTGGCCTATATTCATGATACTACGGATTTAAGATAACACAAATAATTCGTAAGTTAGTATGACGAAGTAATGACTTTTACTCTCAGTTGGTTCTGCTCCTGTTTCTCATCCATTCTTTCTGCTTTGGCTTTTTCTTTCAGTGTCTTTAATCATTATCTCATTGCATCTTCATATAAATTATCTTGTTTTATTTTCACATCTACCACTTAGAGAGGTAGTGAGGTGCGGTGGAGAATTCAAGTTACGTGCTATGTGCTTTACGTATGGGTTTTCATTTAGTCTTTACAATAACTGTTTCAGGTAGGTATTCTTATTCCTTTTTCGCAGGTGAGGAAACCGAGCCCAAGAAGGTTTAGGAACTCTCCCAGTCTCACATAGTTGATCGGTGATGGAGCCAGGGTATAAAACTCAAAGCTTGTGATTTAATTACCATACTCTATTATCTCGCTGTGTAACCACTATTTATGGGGTCCTTACTAAGCACCAGGCAACTTTAGATGCCTTCTCTTGTAAGTGATCTAGCAGCTCTATAAGGACTTAAATAGCTACATAACTTACTAGCTGTGCGACTGCCAGTTAACGTGCCTGAGCCATACTTACTTCATCTCTCACATAACACTAATAGTACTTTTCGATCTCTGCCCCACAATTACTGTGAAGAATTTATGAGAGAAGGAATATGAAAATAATCTTTAAACCAGGAAGCACGATGTAATGGTATACATTGTAAGCGTGGAAACGTTATTACTCCATTAATTAGATAATTTTCCAGATGAGAAATCTTAGGAAAAGAGAGGTAGATGTAACTTCAGCCACAAGTGTCCCCTGTGTGTCAGGCACTGTCCTTAGCACCTGGTGGAGTGGTCTGCCCAAGGTCTCCTGGTTCATTAGGGGCACATCTGGAATTAGAGTTGGGCGCGTTCCCTCGAGATGGAGTGAAGAGTGCTTTCTAAGACATTCCTTGTCCCAGAGGTGAGGTACTAAGCTGAAGATGGTGATACCCAAAGTTGCTGCTGAATTTAAGAATGGAATTTATTTCATGCGAACTTTCCCTCCTGGAGTTTTATACCAGTCTGGTTGCCTTTTGCCGGGCATTGCCCTAGTCCTGCAGTATTGTATGATTTTCCAGTGTAGTAGATGATATCCAGATTTCTTTAGCCTCTTTTAGAAATTTCTTGCTATAAAGTGCTGGATCTGGAGCTTTTTAATATTCAATCATTGATTTACTTTTTAAACAAATGGAAATGGAAGCAAGATGTTTGGTTTGAGAACCTTCATGGTTTGCCCATGCCGATTTTGCAGGTGCCCAAGTGCCACATATGTTTTCTTGGGGACACAGAGTCACAGAAAGCAAGGCTCAGGTCGCCACTTGTGTTTTTTATCTGCTGGTATGTACTCTATGGGGAGATAGATGGTCTTCTGTCCTCTCTCCCAAATAATGAGACAGGATACCCAGGGCACGAGTCAGCGACAAGGGCTCTCTGGATTATCTTCCCTCTTGCCGCTGGCTCTCACTGGACCCTCAGAGGGGGAGGATCATTATCCTTCGCCGGACTGGATGATGTTTGGAAGAATGTGGCTGCAGTAAGGATATATTTGAGATAATGAGGAAGAGACTTATACCAGGGAAACAAGGCTTTTCGTAGCGGGCCTCTGAGGCTCGGGCAAACAAACTCAAGGCTGAGCTATTCGCAGCCAATTTTTTAAAGTGATATTCAGGTAACAATTTGAGCGAATAGAAAAATTATTTTAGCAAAAAATCTCAAAACAAATCAATGCATAGACTAGAGATGAGTAATTTCATGGGTTAGCGCAAAGCTATTAACCAATAACACGAAAGCAAATTCCTATTATTAAAGAATTCTATTGCGAAGTTACAGAAAATTCATGACTTTCCTAGAAGGAAAATGAGCACTTGTTTTATTTACATTAAAAAAAGTCATGTTTAAGATTCCTTACAAGTGGTATGTGTGTTTATGTATGTGTATGTATTTAATTAAACAAATTAATTAAATTAATTAAACAAAGTTTAACTTAAATGTATATTTAATTAAAAACATGTATTTAATTAAATACATGCTTAATTAAATGTGGTTTAATTTGTTTATTCATCTCAAATTATAGAGCAGTCTGTAGTTTAGATGGGACATGGTTTCTATCAGTCTTGACCTGTTTTTCAGATGTCTTATTTTTTTGAATGGGTAAGAGAAGAAGAGATGGCAATAATAATAATAAAATTAATGATAATAGTAATAATAATAACATTTGTATAGTGCTTTGCAGGGTTAATCTCTTTTAAACTTCGAAACTCAGAGAGAGGGTTTTTGACCAGGGAGTCAGGCAGGCCAGGCATTATTATCGTTATTTTTTATGATTGAATATTTTTTTTATCATAGTCATGTTAAAAAACTTAAAGTCAAATATTTTTGAATTAATAAAGCAAGTAGGATTTTACTTACAAAACATAACAGGTTTCTGGTAAAACACTGCCCTAGTTGGCAACACATATTATGTGAGAAAGGCACGTGACACAGCTGTGTATAAAGACTAGTGCGAGGTGGTTGCTTAGAAAACCCCATTCTCTTCCTTCCCTGGGCATGGCTGTGTCGTTAGTGCCTGGCGCTCTGCTAGGTCATCTGGAGGAAACACAGTGTGTTTAGGACGTGCTGCATGCCCTCATGCTGTCTGTGATCTGACTGGAAAGAAAGAGCATGGCCATCTCTGAAGCAGGAACTGTGGCTAGAGCTGCCCGGGTCATGCACCCACCCTGGAGTTGTGGCGCAGGTAAGCCCACCCCAGCCACATACACCGAGAGGGTGAAGGGCAGTTCCCCAAAGTAAAGTCAAACTATCGTTTCCAGGTAAAAAGTGAATGGATTATGGGCAACAGATGTCCATCCCAGGTGCTTCTTCTGATGTCCCTAGAGTTAAAAAGTCCCAGGTGTTCCCACTCTCCAAAGCCCTCCCTGTTTCTCTCAACTCTCCTCTCTCCCAGTGCAATTCTGTCATTTCTAGTTGCAAAACGGAATGCGTTTCCCCCATAGAAACAGGGTTATAAATGCTGGTTAAGCGTAGTTAATATGGTACCATTTTTAGTGTATAGTTCAAATACATTAACTTTAAAGAGCCTTTTGTGGGTAGTTTTGAGGATTTAACCATAATTTATAATACAGTGTCTATGTGAAAATATGTGCTGAGAAACCGAACACTCAAACCAACAGACAAACTCTTGGAACGTAAGCTGGGCTTGTAGGAGTATGATTGATGCTAAATTGCGCAATAGAACCTGGAAGGGCTGAGACTGCTCAGAGAAAGGGGAGTTCCGTTGGAGCTCTGTGGGCCTGGGGAAGGGGTGGGTACATGATGCTATCAGTCCATCAGCCTCTTGATAGCATCAAAATCTGACTCATGTTTCCCACATAGCATCCTGTGGATATAAGGGTGACCTGAGTCTCACGTCTCAGGGCCGCTGATCTGGTGCTGACCAGATAGCACTTCTTTCCTCTCCCGTTACCCCAACTATGTCCCACCTGAAACTACATCTTTACTTGAAAACGAGAGGAGGAATATATTTTGATTAAGAGGTCTTTTCTATTTGTTTCAAACATTTTAAATACAAAAATATAAGAAAATGTAAAATGTTTTACATAGAATATAAGAGTGAAAATTCCCCCACCTTTACCCCAGTGCTGCCCCCCCGCAGTGAAGTATTCACTGCTTCGTATATTTCAGGGCTCATTTTATAAAATGAATTTCTTAATGTGAAAATAAGTTACATCTCCTAGTTTTATCAACATCAGGCAATGTGGGCAGGAAAAGTGTCTATAATGGTTCAGGACTTTTCTGTTCCAGCCCAGTGGTTTATTACAGTTTGAATGGGAGTAGGCATGGATGTTGGGGAGACGGAGGGAGAATTGAAAGATGAGTAGAGTAAGTGTAGTTTGAGAGGTTCTACACGTCTAATACGGTATCTCCTCCTGCTTTGAAAATCATTGCTTCCTATTTCAAAGTAGGCCATACCTGACCTCTCCATGGTTTACGGCACGTGTTCTTTAACTGATGGCCTGTTTTTAAACAATATCACACCACTTATTTAAGAATGCTTTCATTTTCTAAGTGTTTCACTATTGCTTTCATAATTTTTCTTCTATGTGTATTAAACCCACGATACGTTTTTTACTTTAGTTATTTATCTTTTGATGGAACTAAAAAAATTAATAAGTATTTTATATTTACCCACATATACACCATTTCCTGCAGTCTTCATTCTTTTTTTTATGATCCAAATTTCCGTTTCAAATTGAGGAGGTGACTGAATGAAGCCTTGGTGAGTCTCGTGCACGGCAGGTGTTTGCAGAGAAGCAACCACAAGTTCCGGATCCCCAGGCGGGAGTTGGTACAGAAGCACCGAGAGAAGTGGTGGACTGGGGGAGGCCTGTAGCCTAGACTGGAAAGCCATGCACCACAGGACATTCAGATGGAGGTTGCGGTGGTGACCTGGACTGTAGTCATGGTGACTGTCTGTTGATGTGATCAGGGGGTGGGGACTTTGAGCCACATATCAGTCTAACTTCTCACCCTCTGGGTTGGGTAGAGGGGGCTGGATATCGAGTTGACTCTTATGGCCCGTGGTTCAATCAATCATGCCTACATAATAAAACCCCAATAACAACTCTGGACACTGAAACTTGGCAGAACATCCAGGTTGTTGAACTCATTGATTTGCTGGCGGGATGACACTGATTCTATGGGGAAAGGGCTCATGAGTTCTACAATTGGGACCCTTCCAGACCTCACCTTATGTGTCCCTTCATTTGACCGGTCCTGATTTGTACCTTTTATAATAAAACTGTAATTGTAAATATAGTGCTTTCTTGAGTTCTGTAAGTCATTCTAGTGAATTATGAAACCTGAGTGGGGATCGTGGGAACCTCCAGGATTTGTAGCCAGCTGGTTAGAAGTGCAGTGGCCTGGGGATCCCTGGACTTGTGACTGGCATCTGGAGTGAGGGCAGTCCTGTTGGAGACTGTGACCTTAAATCTGTGGAGTCTGACACTAACTCTGGTGGTTAGCATCAGAACCGAGCTGCAGCGTAGAATGGTCCCTTAACCAAAAGGACTTGTAAGATTAGCCACAATATATGGTGCAATGCAATGCAGAATAGCCAGGACTAGATTAGACCAGTTACCTTGTAGGAAGTCATCAATACCAATCCCAGATGATTCAGAGGAAAGCCCTGGGACCAGAGACCCCCTTATTACTTTCGTGTCTAGATGCTATATTGAGAAGGAAGAATGAGAAGGAAGAATGCTTGAGAAGGGAAACAGCGCCAGCAGGGTGTTCAAACTTTGGATGGATTGCGAAGGTATTTGCTTTAGATTGGAATAGACTGAAGTTTTAAAAAATTCTTAAAAAAAAATTTTATTAACAAGTTTATTCTGTTGAATCAGCAGGACTAGGGACTTGAGAGCAATAGATCACTATAGAAATTAAAGAAAGCTGTCTTTTCTTCACTTGCCCCAACTCCCTCCCCGCCAAACATCTGTGTTGTAGTGAGTACAATTTGATTCGACTATGTAGAGGTTATTCTATGTAGAGCTTATTGACTCATCCTGGAGTTTCCTTTTCGGTTCAGAAGTATCTTGCCATATGGACAGACCCACATTTTCCTTTCTGGTTGTCAAATTATGTATCAGGTGGGCTGGAACATAATCAGTGAGTTTCCACGAAGCAGATGGACTATATTCCAGTGATTCATCAGTTTCCATGGGTGTTCGTCCAGGCCGTGTTTTGGGCCTCTGGTCCAGTGTTTGGTTATTGTGGGATTTTCTGTGGCTTACAAGATTCATTTGATCAATTACTGGTTATATTAAATGCTGGGAAGGAAATGAGGGGTAAGATCCTGGTTTAGTTGTCCTTTCTTCTTTAAATAGGTTGATTTTTACCTCTAGTAGGAAAACACACAGGCAAATAAATGACTTTGACAGAGTTTTTAAATTGCTTTAACAAGTTAGTGCCAGAAACAAAGAAGATCTGGATTCGATCATCTTGTGTGTTCTTAGATCCTCTTCTGTCTCTGAAAATGCCTGATGCTGGTGACAAATGCAGATGAGGAGGCCACAGACTGAAATGTCTGCTGGGGCAGGTAACAAAAATAGATGAAGTGGGCAGGTGTTGACTGGGGCAAATTGGACAAATGATCCAGATGTTGCCAGATGTCTTATTTTTTCAAGAGAAACTAGAAATCTATTATTTTAAAAAATACGACTTGGGGGCCGGCCCCATGACCTAGTGGTTAAGCTCACATGCTCCACTGCAGGTGGCCCAGTGTTTCATCAGTTGGAATCCTGGGCGGGGACATGGTACCGCTCATCTTGCCACACTGAGGCAGTGTCCCACATGCCACAACTAGAAGGACCCACAACTAAGAATATACAGCTATGTACCGGGGGGCTTTGGGGAGAAAAAGGAAAAAAAATAAAATCTTCAAAAAAAATTATATATATGACTGGTGAAAATAGTTGAGTGTTGGCAAAAACCCCATAAATATACAAATACAGAATCACTTTGCAGGATGAGTAATACCTACTGGCCAGCCGTATTTGGCCAAGTCATTATTTGCAAGTGCTGATATAAATGGGGTGGTTCCATGCAAATCCACACGTACGAAGAGTGAGAAAACCTCTTTGTTCTGTAGTTAGAATCTCTCTGTGAGGCTTACTAAGCAGGGCTTTTCTTCTTAGTATTTTATGGCTTAAGATATGATCACTTGGTAATAAGTACTGATTAATATTCTCTCCACAAGAACCTTACTTGCTCCTCCCCAGACTGTTCTCAGATTCGCTCTCTGTAGATTCTCTTTCCCTCCTTACTTCTCCCTGGTCAAACCATCTTCATTCTCCTCTTGAGCTTAATGGCACCTGGTCCATGAGGACTACACACTGACTCACCTGTCCTCATTTTCTCTCTCTCTCATTTTCCCCTTTGTGTTATAGCTCATATTTCTCTCTCTCAGCTTTGCATCACTCAACATAACTTGTCCTCTGTAAACATTTCTTAAATTGGATGGAAGTCCAAATTTTATACAGGTTCACATATCCCCATTATTTTCTGTTTATTCTTTCCCTTAATTAAACCCAAGGGATTGTCTTCTAAAGAAATTTGTGGCATTCTGTCATAATTCCTTCTCTGCATTTTCTTTCCATACCTATATATGTCTGCTTAAAAACAAATCCAGGCACATGCATCCTGCCAGTATTTAGTAGCAAGGTCATTTTTTTGTAGTTTTAATTAGCTTTTTTGACTTTTAAACCATAGGTCTACTTGTCAGTGACAGACTGGATTATTAGTTTTATTATCACTAAATTGTTTGGTTAAAACTCAGCTTTGTATTATGTGCATAGTGAGATAATGTATTTAGGACTCTCTTAAATGACTTTGCGTCTCATAAATGTTGAACATGCTTTTCCTGTGTCTATATTAGTACTTAGATTACTAATTTTCTTTCCATTTGAAGAAGAGAATTCCTAATAAATGTTGAAGAATTGAATCTAGTTCACAACTACTGTGAAGACCTCTACTGTGATTTTTTCTTCTTACTTTTTCGGTAACTTCTGGAAGTTTCCCATGGATTTTACAAAGCAGCTCTGAAAATGAGGATAAGGTGACGAAATCCAAAAGCACAGGGGGTGGTCCAGAGATGGGAAAGCCCAATAGACTTGCGTGAGCCAACTGACCCGCCCTGTGCCTGCCAAGGACAGACTCGCTCTTCTCCTTCTGTTTTCCCTGGGCTCATCTGAGTGGGGCCTCCAGGGATCCTCTGTGTGATTAAATGGATAAAACAAGGAGGACTTGGCTAGCACACCACATGGGTGGGCCAGCCACTGTCTGAAAGGCAGCGTTCATACGAAAAACTCTAAAATGTTCCCTTTCACTTAGATTCAGTGGGGTCCAATAATTTTAGATGAAACTGTGGCCGTTAAAGTTATGTCAAACCGCAAGGTAGAATTAAATCTGCTTATCAGAATATCGTCCAGAGTAAGAATCAGGTGGCACCTAATATTTGACTTATCCTACTTTGTACCTCTCAACTTTTGCTGCTTTGGTTAACCTCTCTATGAGATATGTTGGTTTCACAGAATAGACAATGCCTTTTATCTGTAGGGACGTGTGTAGATGCCTCAGATGACAGAACTGAGTGTGAGTAGCATGAATACCTACCATTTATTTCTCCTGCTTCTCTTTCCAAAAAAGGATAGCAATATATGTTTTCCAAAAGATGCTTGGTAAATCACAAATAAATATGGAATTAAGAATATAGCTATCTTCTGTTACTTCTTAGATTAAGTCCAAAACATCACTTCATCCAACAGAGATTCCTTGGTTCGATCCCTCTGCTCTATATTCCTATTGTACCTCTAATTTCTCCTATAATAACACTCATGGCACTTTATTTTAATTCTTTCTTTTATTGCCTAGATCCCCAGGTAAACTGAAATTTCTAAGGCAGGCACTAAGTGTGTCTTGTTCACTATGATATTCTTAGTACTCGGCACAACTGATGTGTGCCTTTAACAAACATGTTCTTGAAAAATACTTGTTAAAGGAATAAATAAATAAATAAGCTTCATTTACAAATATATGGAAGATTCTTGATATTAAATTGTTAACCCATTTTTACTACTGATGTAAATGACATTATATCTACTTTTTAAATACATACACATAAACTTAGGCTTATAGTACTGTAACGATCAAATTTAAGATGGCATCAATTGTACAACACACTACTATCTTATGTAAAAATTCCTGCCAATTGCAGTGTGACCTAGTGCTTTCTTATTTTTTAATGTTAAAAAAATCTTAGGTACAGTAATAACTCATTTTACAATTTATTAAAATCAGTGCTTTCCATTTAAATTAAGAAATGCTCCAAATGGAAGAGATTAAAGCCAAATATGGGTACTGGTAAGCAATGAGATAATTTTAAAAATGGAAGCCCAAATAATTTTAAACTTTGTTGTATACCCATTGCCAATTAAAGAATATATGAAAATGACTTTTATTGCCAAAAACTCTTAGGAAAGTTATAATGCATTTTTTATCTTCTCAAGGAATAGACGCAAGAAGAATCCAGTTGCCTTCTCAAATATATCCATTTTCTTCTTATATAGTGAAAACATTGGCCTCCAGTCTTTCCAAGATCTGAAATAATTTTATACATTAATTGTATATTGTGAAATGTTCTCTTCTGCTTCCTGGTCTTCCCAAAAACAAAAGTAAAGTGGCACTAAATAGTTTCCTCTAATTATTTTCACAAAACTCTGAAAGGAGGAAAGTCAATTTAGGAGGAGAAAAAAACATTTAGGCTAGATCCATTTTGTGTTTAATTGGGTTGCACTGCAGAGGGTCAGCACTCTTTGGTTGGTTGGTGGTGAGAATGTCCGGATCGGCCATTGGCAAGCTCATGGAATTGGCAGGAGACACAAAGCAGTGAAAGTGATGAGAAAGAAGGAAAGGATGAAGGAGAAGAAAGAGGCAGAAGAGAGAGAAGGAAAAGAAGGAGAAAACAGAGACCATTATGTGTTGGCTTTTATTTTTCCTGCACAGGGAGACTTCCAATTGCAGCTGTCATAGAACACAGTGAAAGTCCGTACGTCGTCTAGAATTTGAGCATTGTCCAAGAATGTACTGGTGTAAAATCCATGTGTTGGTCTTGCAGCTGAAAGCTTCTTGCTTTCACCACCTTTTGTAAAGCCTCTCGTTGATCTGTCACATCATTTGCTGCACTTCCTCATTCTCACTGAAATCTTTTCTTCATCTGGATCCCAGGTTTTCTTCCTGCTTTGTGGGTAACCTCATATCTCCATTTGGATGTCTATTAGGCATCTCAAACATCATGGCAGACCCCTGATTTCTACTCTCTCTCATCAATCTGCTCTTCCTGCCATCTTAGCCATCTCAGTGAATGGAAACTTCATGCTTAGAGGAGAAACCAGATAGTCATCCTTGACTTCTCTTTCTCATCCCACATGCAACCCATGAACAGATCTTGATGGCTCTGCCTTCAAAATATATCTAGAAACTTGGGCCAGCCCCACGGCATAGTGGTTAAGTTTGGCACACTCCCCTTTGTCAGCCCTGGTTTGCAGGTTTGGATCCTGGATGTGGACATATACCATGTGTCAGCCATGCTGTGGCAGTGACCCACATATAAAGTAGAGGAAGACTGGCATAGATGTTAGCTCAGGGCTAATCTTCTTCAGAAAAAAAAAAAGATATGTGTGTGTATATATATATATATAACCTGACCATTTCTCACCACCTCCACTGACACCACCCATGTCCAAGCTATCATCATCTCTCGCCTGGGGCACTGTAGTGGCCCCAACAGGTCTCTCTGTTTCCCTGCTTGCTCCATATAGCATGTTCCCAAAACTTAAGTCTGGTCATGTCACTCCTCTCTTCAGAACCTCCAATGGCTCCCATCTGACTGATGTTGACCTGCAAGACCCCCCATGATCTGGCCCCCCGTTACCTCTCAGATATTCTCTATTGCTCTTCTTACTCATGTTGCTCAAGTCCCACTGGCTCCCTTGCTGCTCCTTGGAGAAGCCAGGCCCGCTCTGACTGCAAGCCCACTGCTCTTGCTGACCTCTCTGCTCAGAACAGTCTGCACTCAGATATTCACAGGGTCTTTGCTACTCCTCACGAGGTCTCGGTGAGGTTTTCTCTGATGACCCTCTTTAATTTTTGCGATACCACCAAGTATTCTCTATCTTCCTTTTCTGCAATAGTATACAATTGTCTTGTTTATTTTGCTTATGTCTGCCTCCCCCAACTAGAATATAAATTCACAAGGCAAGGATTTTGTCTGTTTTGTTCACATAGAACAATGCTGGGCACATACGAGGCATTCAAGAAGTATTTGTGCTATTATTGTTGCCTCCTCTGTGCTAGGTGGTGCGCTAGCCCCACAAGAGCTGAGAGCGGCAGGATAAGGGTGAGAAGAGGGTCATATGAGGAGATGTGAAATATTTTACAGAGAGGCTGATATTTGAGCCGTGTAGGAATTTGTTAGGAAGGAAGACAATGCACTTCTGTCAGAGGAAACCACGTCTCTAAAAACATGAAAGTATAAAAACAACTCCGATTTAGAATGCTCTCTTCATTCATTGCACTCACTATGTTCCCATCACTATTGTAGGCACTGGGGGAAAGAGATGGAGAAGAACAACAAAGTCCCTGCCCTCAAGAGACATTTCAGCAGCAGTTCAACAAATAAATAAAGAACTCCATTTTGTAGTAAGTTCCCTGGAAGAAATAAGCAACATGACATCATGGCCACAAGTAGTTGAGGTGTGAGATCTAGTCTAAATAGGGTAGTCAGAGAAGCTGTCTTTGTGGCTGTGATCTCTGATCTAAGACTTGAAAGAGAAGGAGTCAGCCATGTAAAGATCCAGGGAGAGTGTGGTCTGGGCAGAAGGATAGCAAGTACAAAGTCCCTGAGGCCAGTGCGACCAGAGGACAGCAGGTAGGGGTGGATAAGATGAAGTTGCAGAGGTGGGGAGGGCAAGGTCTTAGAGGGCCTCCTCAACCGTGTGTAGTAGACTGTGCTGTGCCATCCAAATCCAACTCCCGGCCCACCACTTCTGCGACTGGAGCACTCACTGTCCAGCTGCCGTGAGTAGGGGCAGAACGAGGGGCAGCTGACCTCCCTCTGGGGATTACCCTTGGCTGAAAACAGCCTGGTCGTCCAAAGTCACACTGTCTTCCCCAGGGCAGCCCACAAGCAAGGACTGAGATACAAAGGCTCAGCCCCCTTTGCTGCAATGAGGAATGACGCTGTATGGTCATCCTGGCTCTTGGATCAACTGAGGCTTCTGCTGGGACTGTGTTGCAGCCCAATTTTTCTCTGTCCGATCCTCCTTCCTTCGTGTCCCCCATGCGAGTTGCTCCTGAGAGCACCTCCCAATAAACTTCTGTATACTAACTTCTGTCTCAGGATTTGCTTCATGGGGAGACCGACCTGCCACACCATGGTGTATATTTTAAGTACAAACCAAATCCATGGAAAGTTTTATGCAGGAAGGTGACAGGATCCGACTTATGGTTTAGGAGGAGCAGTCTTGCCCCTGATTGGAGAATGGATTGTAAGTGGGAAATGATGGGGTCTTCATGGGGAGAAGTGCCTCTTCTTGTCTGAACTGTTATGAAGGGACTGGGGGCTCAGATGGATATGGTGGCTGGAAGGACATGCAGACCCAACTCTCATGCTGGAGGAAACACTATTCAATGGGGAGGACCTATGGCTTTCACTAATCAGGCTGGACGGGACTATTGATGTCTGACATGGATGCCCTCTAAGATGAAATGATGGCATGTTGGGAAATGTGCAAATGTTAGACCACTGTGTTTTAATGTTGCTGCCCTGTTGGGACTGAAGGAGAAACCACAAAAGTGGTTGAAAAGAGTGGATGTTCACACTATTATTAATACACGGAAGCAGGCAGTTCCTGGGGAAGGAAATCAAATCTTCAACAGCAGGTCTAGGACAGAACCGGACAAACTTCTTTTGTCTGGGCCTCAGGGCAGTTAGCAATGGAGAAGGTCACAGCCACCCTGAGGTCAGACTAGCCTCACCTTCCTCCATCCTCTGGTCTTCTGCTAGGGCTTCACATTAGCCAAATGTAACCAGCAGCCAGAGAGTACTGAAGGCTCATCAATGAGGTCGGTAGAGGTCAGTATCTCCGGCAGAGAACAGGGTGGACAAAAGTAGAGAGTGAATCTGGAGGGGCAAATGGTACATACCTGGCATGCAGAGGAAAGTTCCTCTGTGTTGAAATTCATACTTCTCAAACTCTGATATGCAAATGGATTGCCTGACGACCTTGTTAAAATGCAGATAATGTTTTAGGAGGACTGAGGTGGGACCTGAGATTCTGAATTGCTATCAAACTCCCCAGTGATGCTGCGGCTGTTGGTACATGGACCACACTTGGAGTAGCAAGACTTTTCTAAACTAATTTTGTCAGAAGCTACAGCCTGCTCTCACCTGTGTGAAGGAAGCGGCTCTTGACCACCCGAGGAGCAGGCAGCAGGGAGGGAGTATATGCCTCCCTTCCCTTCCTCCCCAACCTTGAGGGCTGGCAGCACGTGGACAGAGAAGAGATTGATGGCCTGAGCCTGCGGAGGCAGAGACCAACCAACTCAGGAAAGCACATAAAATATCAGCACCTTTGAGGATTCCCTGGAAAGGGAGTCTTGAAGTTGTTGTAAATAACGAGAAAATGACCTTATTTATGTTTAATGGATAAGGAAACCTGGACTTAGGGGGAATGAATAAAGTTTGGTAGTTCAGGCTCAAAATCCATCATGGAACGCCCATGTGCTTTGCTTTGCTGTTGCTCCATTGTTGACGGCTGCCTTTCTTAGTCATTTGTAGTTGGGCCATGACTGCTGAGAACAGAGAATCCTCAAGGGTGCAGGGCCTCTCCAGGAGGGGCCTATGGTCCCATGCAGCAACAAAGCACAAAAACATGTTTTTGACCACAGGCAGGCTGCCTCAGCTTTTTGCCACACTTCATTCCTGGAAATGTCATTGAAAGCAGAAAAATGGCAAGGAATGAATTGTTTTTTCTTCTCCCACCATGGTATAGCCAGCACTGACTGTCTTTTCTGCCCAACGTTCGGGAATCGGTGAGGCAAAAGGTTGACAAGTTGACTTTGAGACCATGAATCAGCAGAGAAACTGTTGAATGAGTGAATCAATGAAATGAAAAGTGAAATATAGGGGTTTGCCAGCTCCATCAGGTCAGCAGATGCGTGAAATGTAAGAGGGGACAGGAGTGAGGCAAGCCGGCACATTTTTCTTTTTCTTGGTATTAATAGTTGAGAGTAATTTAATCCTAAATTCTCTCTCCAAGAGCTACATAAAGGAGAGAATCCTTTTTAACTTCTTCAACAGCGAAACAGTGATTTTAAGCAGAGCATTCTGCGTAAATTTCTGTAGGCCATAAGCCCCTGTATGGTGATGAGGGCAAGCGTGTGACAGAAGGTGGGAGTTGACCGGTTTGTGGACAGGGAGTTCTACTCTGAAGATACAAACACTAATGCAGATGCTCCTGTGAATTGCAAATATACAGCACTTGCTCTGTGCCAGGCACTGGTCCAAGGGCTTTGCATAAGGAAGCCAAGAGTCAAAGCCACAGACACCCCCCTGTTATGGACTGAATGTTTGCGTCCTCTCCACGTTCACATGTTGAAATCCTAACCCCCAATGCGATGGTATTAGGAAGTGGGGTCCATGGGAGGGAATTAGGTCATGAGGGTGGGGCCTTCATGAACGGAATTGGTGCACTTATCAGAAGAGGCATGAGATGGCTTGCTTCCTCTCTCTGCTCTTTGCAAGAAGATGGCTGGTCTGCAAACCAGGAAGAGAGCCCTCACCGGAACCCAGCCATGCTGGCACCCTGATCTTGCACTTCCCAGCCTCCAGAACTAATAAGAGAAATAAATGTTTGTTGTTTAAACCAGCCCATCTATGGTATGTTTGTTACAGCAGCCCAAATGGACTAAGACAGCTCCTGTCACAGGAGCTTTGAAGGCACCAGTTCTCACCGTTTAGCTTTGTCCTCACTCTCCCCTCAGCATGAAAATGCTATAGGCGGGGTCGAAGAGATGGGGAAACCTGATTTATCTTTATTTCTTTCCTTCTTCTAGTGACTCACAGCTTTACCAAATAAAGATTTAAAAAAAAGTAAGTTTGTGAAGCCCACACTCAGTAAGGTGGATTAAGAAGGGAAGAAAAGAGAAGTTTTTATTTCTTTTGTGAAGTTTGGTGGCAAATTCTTTTGACCCTTGGACTGAGTTCTCTGAAACCATCTGATCGAAATCCTCTCTGCTTTACAATTGCCTCCATCCTCTCTGCCTGCCCCCTAGACAGTTTCTTAAGCACAGCTAAATTCTGGGGATGAACTATTGTTAAACACAATCCTAGGGCTCTCAAGGAAATATTCATTAAGAATCGCCTTCCCCTCTGCCAACTACTAAATAAACAAGACTCATCAGACGATGTACACTGGAACCAGATAAATCCTGAAGATGCTTGCAGATCTATTTCAGAATGTGTGACCAATCCTGTCCTTCCCACAGATGAGCCAACCCATCCATGCCCTCCTTGCTGAACCTTGGTCTTAGCCCACTGGAAACATGCACCCCATAGGAACTGGAGCTTTATCCTTGATTCTGGGGAACCCTGGTCATGTCCTGTCACAGGGGCAAATGAGGAGAAGGATGGTAGAAGGTACTAAAGGGAGAAGTGGGATAATGAGTAAATTAATCTATCACAAATTTTGACTAAGCATCTCCAGGTGTGCTTGGTTCCTTCGAGCTGGGGAGAGGTGGGAAAGGTGAATGCTGGGTTTCCATTTGGCTCACTTTAGGAAATACTGAGCAATAGCGCAAGCACACTTGGCGACCTTTGGGACAACTTCCAATCTGGAAGGGCACAGGCAAACCAGCGTTCCAGGACTGGTAAGAGCGACTTGGGGATTCTGCCTCTATCTGATCTACATATTTAGTAACATTTCTGAGTCAGGAAGTTAGGAAAGTTTTCATGCACTTCATTTTTATCTGTATTTGGTTAGGTTTGTGAGTTGCCATGAAGAAATAGACAAACAAACGCAGTCCTCCCTCTTTTCCACCCCCGCACGCTGCTACGTGGAGGACGGGTGCCCAGGCTGACAGGCCCCCTTTCCCCGACTGACTTCATCCTCCCCTGCTACCCTTTCTGTTTGGCAGTTCGGGGGCTGAGCAGACCCCCGGGGCTGTGACATCGTGAGAGGAGGGCTGGAAGATCACAGTGTCAGCCCTGGACTCCTAGTCCCCAGATCCCTGCTTGTTTATGCTCCACCCTTGCTGCAGCCTCAGCCCTACTCTCTTGACTCTGGGACTAGACGTGTGGCTTGTTGGGAAATTAAGAAGTCCAGCAGTGTAGGTCATGCACTGATGAATTCTCCTGCTCTTACCTTATGCTCCAATTCTGGTAACTTGACTTCTGCTTTGACCTGTGACCAGGTCATTGTCTTGTCACCCTGGACTTGTGTCCCTGCCCTGAGTTTCAGTTTGTCTAAGCCTGAGGTCATTCTTCTGAACTTTAGCTCTTGGCTAAAACTCTGTTCATTGCTGCCAGACCTCCCTTATTTTGACCATTAGTTGGGCTACCTGCTTATCAATTTGTGTGTCTTGTTCCTTGATGTTCGTCTGTTGTCCATCATGGCTCCCGCCTCCCTGAGGCTAATTCTCCCCAGACTCTGCCCTGTGGGATACACCCTGACCTTAGTAAGCACACTGCTATTTCACTTAGGTGATTTTCCAGAGTTCTCACTGTATGGTAAATCTACAGAGGGGAGGGTCATCAAGCCTACAGTTCTAATTCTTATAAGCCACCATTTGCGTTGTCCTTGGGGATTTCCTACAAAGAATGACTACCACCACTGTGTTTTAATTAAAATTCACGTGGTTATAGGGAAGGAGACAGACTTTGTCTAGTCTAGTTTAAGTGAAAAGAAAAATTCACTGGGAACATCTGAGCTTAAAACCCAAGCCCCAGAAAAGTGAACAGTAGGGTAGCTGCAAGGATCTCAATGGCAGGAGTTCCTGTCTCTCCAGTTTAGGACACTCTGGAGCTCAACTCCATGACCCACAAGGGCTGTTTCTCTTAATATAAAGCTTTATTTCCCCAGGAGAGACAGTCTGCCTTGCCTAGCTTCATTTAGGCATTCACCTCTGAACAAATCAACCCTGGTTCACATCACCAAGCAAAGACGTGGCATCTGGGACTCACCTCTGTGAATCAAGGCTAGTCCCCAGGAAAGGGTCAGGCATGTGAACTCGGAATTCACCCCAAGACTCACACCAGGCAAGATCATGCTGGCCTCATGTGATACTGTGCCTCTCCTAACACACAAGCCCAGAATGCATCTCAGCTCCTCCAGCACAGCTGGAATATTCTTAAAGGCTCTCACTGAAGGCTAGACTTTTAACAAAAACATCAAGTAAAAGAGGTGCATACAACTAGAAATCTACTTTGTAAAATAAGACATTCATCTTCAGCTTGGGATATCTGGCTGAGATGCCTCCCTGGCTCCCTCAGGGATTTCAAAATGTCTGTCTCCATCCTTTTACTAGAAGGAATGCCCACATAACTGAACAAATTCCACCTGTGGCATTTACACATGTGGTTTAGGGAAGAATACTTACAAAAAGAATGAGGCAAGTCCAGGAGAAACAGGAACACTTCTCTTCTGAATATTTTGTATTAGTGTATCTCACAATGTTCCCTTTCTTTGCATCATTGTCCCCACCAACCAACTCCCCAGGTCCCTGATCCCCTCAACATGTGCCCTGTCCTGCCCCTTCCCACACTGCATTGATCAGGCAACATCACACAACCTATCTAGAGACCCGCTCTGTGATTCCCTGTGGGTGCAGGAGAGGAAGACATTTTCTCTACCCACTCTGGGTCCTTCTCGCTGGAGAATGAATTAAACTCACATGAGACAGAATAACAGGAGAAAATTAAACAAAGCTTTATAACATGTATACATGGGAGAGGCTCAGGCAACCTGAACAACTCACCAAAATGGCCGAAGCCAACACCGTAAATATCACCCTCAGCTAAAGACGAAGGAGGATGTTGAGGGTAGGGAGAATCGATCATGGGAGATTACGAGACAAGTACAGTAAACAAGAGTCAGGTTATTATGCAGACTTGAGTCTTTGCCTTCCACATTGATGAGAGTTTCTAGAGATAAGGTCATCCATCCTTCCTGGTACAGAGAGGAATATACCTTTACAGATGGAGATTTCCTTTACAATGTAGATGTCTCTTAACAAAGGGTAAGTGAATTCTACTTTTCAGAGTTTCTTTCCTGTCTGTGGTTTTTAAAAGTAACCAGCCCCAAATAATCCTCATGCCAAAGAGACATATCTTGGGGTGGCCAATTCCAGTCCCTTACATGGGCACAAGGTGATAACTGACTTGTTTCTGTCTTTTTATACTAGGAGAAAATAGATGTAGCCTTGTGTCCCCCACTTCCACCTGAGAATCTTGACTCTGAAATTATTATGATGCTTTTCTGTGACCACAAAAAAGAGAAGAGCATGAGTTTGGAGTCACAGACACGCAATTTTGAATCCTGGGTTTCTCAATTACTAGCTTTCCGAGTACCTCAGTGTCCTGGTGCCTCAGTTTCTTCACCTGTAAATTGTGTGATGATTCCTCAGAGTTCAGGTGAATTTGAGATAAAGAGTCAAAAGCACTGAAGGAGATAACGTGTTAGCGTATATAAAGCAAAGTGCCTGGTACACAGTAGTAGCTCAAAAATGTATTCTTTCACCTTCCGGGTATAGAATTGTTCTTCTTTGTAGCACTGTAGCAGACGGCGAGTCAACTTTAATCTTTAGGTAATCTTTAGAAGTAAACATTTTCTAGTTTCAGAATTTACCTATAAAAACAGTTTGATGGCCAAAATTAATGATTTGTCCTAAACAACCCAGGTTAGAAAATTGCATTGTTTACAAAAGTAAAGTCAAAGATGGAGAAGCAGACATGGCCGAGAACTGTGCGCCAACCAGTCATGGGGCTGATCTAAACCTCAGGACCACAGACCTGTGAGGCTTAAGCAGGTCTCTAAGACTAGATAATAGCATTTTGTTTTCTGTCTAGAAAGTTCCTTGTCTATTAGGGCAAAATGTTGCTTTGCTGGCAAATTTCATGTGCCAGCAGGTGTGAGTCCCAGTGTATGTAATGCAAAGGCCCTGAGGCCTGGGGCACTCCTTGTGAATGAGCATATATTCGGGTCTATTTGTCCGTTGGCATTGCTTTAGCACATTGAAACTGCTGGGCTGCTTTTAAATCTGAGATACCGGGATGCCCATTTCGGTAGAAAATGTGCACAGTATCCAACAGTGTGGATTATTTGCCACATGCCAGGCCCTGGAGGACATACAGAGACTTCTCTGGGTGGCACTCAAGGTGTCCAGGATCCTGATGGTTCCTGCACTCTGCAAGGCCCAGCATCTGAGTGCCTCTGCTATAAAAAGTGCATTTGTCATTTTCTGCACTCTCTACTTTCAGGCAGTTGCTGGACAGTCAGGAGTGCCCCTCATCTGCTCAGAAGTTCTAAGAAGGGGATAAGACCTAGGGTGATACTATGGGCATTAATCCTGCAGACACGGGGGGTGGAAGGTGCTTCCTGGGGAAGCCCAAATAGTTGGCTATGAAAAGCCCTCACAAGTTTGTTTAGCCTGATTCCTGCAAGTATAGAAGTAAAACATTACATACCCAGAAACAATCAGACTTACTAGTGGATTTGGATAATTCATTTTGCATGCAACTAATGGCAAAATAGAACACTGGTTTAGTAACTTTCAGGGGGGGATCCAATCCGAGAGACCAGGATATTTGCATCTTCAGTCCCTGGTGCACCACTCCTGCCCCCACACCCTGCCCCACCCCTGGCCCTGCTACCGTCATCTTCTCCACATCAAGGCTCCCTGGGAAGCTGAATGAATAAACGTATGTTTCCTTGGTAATGGAACTATCTTGAGTAAGATTTCATCCAGATCATGGGGAGACTGTATGAAGTACCCCTGCTTCTCAGCTGAGAATACCTTTCTCGTGAGGTGGCAAGCACACTCCAGTGCCCCTGGTGCAGAATCTGTCTCTTTCCTGGACGTAGCTAGACACACGTTGCTAAGTTTGCTTCTCGGGACCTGGGTTTTCCTTGCTGGCTTTGCCCTCCTGTTGACACATTCTTTTTAGAAGTATTAGCTCTAGTAGTGTCTATTTACAATAGATAATGATTTAATTAGTTTGACTTCAAGAGGGTCCAATGACAGGAATGGAGCTGAATCATTCCAGATTTCAAGGGGATGGTAGGAAGGGGAAGAAGAGGAGGTGCAGACTTTTGGTGAAGAACTAATTGTTGGAAACAGGAAGATGAGAAAGAGATTTTGCTGTTATCTCAAGAAGCAGATACTGGGATCCTTTTCTAAGGCACTGTCTCAGAATTTGCAGGGTCTCAGGAGGGAGGATGATGGCTCTGTTTTGGTCCAGAAGACGCCTGAAGGGCAGCATGAAGAGCGTGTCTGCCACTTTGCTGGGGGCAACAGGGACTGACCAACGGGAAGGGGTTGCACTCACCAGCGGCCTTGTGAATAAACATCAGGGATGATAGTGATCACATGCGGGGAACAGCGAGGAAAGGGGCCTTCTTTCAATTTTCTTGGACTACATAATCCTTGAAGTGTATGACATATAGGGAGAGTTGAGGGAGTAGGGGCAGAAAGAGACAGGGAAGAGTTGTATGAAAAAACCATTAAAGTTAGATTTCCTACCAACCCTGGCAGAGGTGGGTGAGCCATTTGCAAATTAACTTAGAAAATGAAGGAATGCGATATTTCCTGCACCTGAACGTCAAGGAGAAAACTCTTCCAAGGATCCTCACTGCTGATGCCCAAGACATACTTGGGTTGAAACAGGGGGTTGTGGACGAGAGTGCCTATATGCTGGCACTCCTGAGGGACGGTACTTCAGTTCTGTGGGCCATCATTCTCCTCCTACCTGCTCATCTCCCATATGAACCAACCAAATCCCTTTGTACTCCTCCAGCTTTAGGGGAAAAAGCAACCCACTTGATATGGCTCACGGAGTTCCCACTGGTTTTTCTCTAAGGTTCTCAACTCTGGCTGCACGTTAGAATCACCTGGGG
Organism: Equus caballus; assembly: GCF_041296265.1. NCBI lineage: Eukaryota > Metazoa > Chordata > Mammalia > Perissodactyla > Equidae > Equus > Equus caballus. The sequence goes on along the minus strand of NC_091689.1, from coordinate 5,842,440 downwards.
AGATCTGGAAAAAATGACCATGCCTGAGCCCAACCGCCACCCAATGAATCAAGGTCTCTAGGAGTAAAACCCAAGCATGGAAGTTCTTTGAAAAGTTTTCCACATAATTTTGATACACCACCAGTGAGAGCCACTGGTCGGGGCCCCAAGATAGACTATCATAATGTAATTCGGAACTGGAGACTCGGCTAAGAATCTCAAAGAGTCAGTCAGTTGAAAAATAGACTCTTTTTAAAAAGTCTTGAAATTAACATTCTAAGAACAAGGAGGTGAGTGGCCACGGGTGCCTGACCCTTCAGAAGGAAGGCCAGGCCTTGAGCGGGGGCAGTGAGGGCAGCTTTGTTTGACGAGGGGAAACGTGGAAGCTTGGCATCTTTTGGACAGTAAGCGCACACTCTTACTGTCTGAGATCATGTCTGAAGGTCAAGACTGATATGAATTATTTAGACTGTTAGGGAGACTCCTCGCAATGAAATCAATTTTCCTTATGCAGAGACTGAAACGGTCAAACCTCTGGAGTAAATCGGACTCTACAAACAGCAGAAACACGGAAGTTGTGATGTTTGCTACCGTGTTGCTGATAAAACTGAAATTGATTGAGATGCCCCTTGGGAAGTCTCAAGAAAACCTAAATCTTGTTGCTAAGAAGTGTTATAATAATTTCCTTTGTATGTCGTATTCCTGAAATGTGTGATATGCATTTAATGAGAACTCAGAGAAGTGGGTAGAAGCTTGGGCTTTTCAAAGTGCTTCGGGATAAAGATTCAGAGGCTGTATTGGAATTTCGTATTTTTCTATCTTGGGAGATTTTGGCTTTCTTTGGATGCTTTGGCACAAAAAAGCATCAGGCTTGGGCCTGCCCAGTGACGTAGCAGTTAAGTTCACATGCTCCACTTGGTGGCCTGGGATTCGTCAGTTCGGATCCGGGGCATGGACCTACACATTGCTCATCGAGCTGTGCTGTGGCAGCATCCCACATACAAAATAGAGGAAGATGGGCGACAGATGTTACCTCAGAACCAATCCCCCCCTCCCCCCCCCCGCCCACAAAAAGCATCAGGCTCAAGAGACTTTCTGCTTTTGGTGTGACAGGAGTGACCATATGTCCTGGTTTGCCCCAAATGATTCCAGTTTACACTTGTTGTATGCCTAATTATTAGTAACCCACCTTTCCACTTTCAAAAGTGTCCTGGTTTAGGTGACAAATCTCATGGTGACCTTTGTCATGATATGGCGTAGCTCTGGGCTGGGAAGAGGAGACCTGCATTCTAGCACTATTGCTCCCACTAACTCACTCTGTGCTCATAGCAAATTATTTTTCTCCTGGGGACTCAGTTTTCTCTTCAGTCAAGTAAAGGGGGATCTTAACCAGGGACCTAGAGACTGGCTTCTGGGCCAGTACTCAATGTCATATGCAGATTTTTGTATGAATTTTGCTATATGTCTGCATATGTATCTTTGTATGTACATTTTTCTGGGGAGAGTTTTGATAGCAGTCATATTTCCAAAGGTTTACCCCAAATGGTAAAGAACTACATGAACTCGGCAGTCCTATTAATCTCCAGAATTCTGCACTTCTGTGGTTATGATGCTTTTAAAATAGAACTTGGGAGTCAGTTAAAATATTGTCTGAGAATATTTCCACAGTGAGAGCTGTATCATAATTGATTTTCCTTGTACCAAACAAATAAATGGAATTTTATTTTTAGAGATAGGCAGCCCACACGTTGAGATGATAAAAGGACTCTCCGACAAGGCAGACAGGAACCCTGCAGCCGGGAATACAGGGCCTTCTCCTTTGGGAAGAGCTCGGGAAGGGAAAGTGAAAAACTCCATGGGAAGGCGGGGGTCCTTGTGCGAAAAGGAGGATTCAAGACAAGAGAAATGTTTCGATCTTCTTGTCTAAGACTGATAGAAAAGAGGATGGGAAATGAGTAAGGAAGCAATTATTATTAAAATATTATTAATTATACTGTAGACTAAAAGAAAGGGCAGCAAGGTAGTGTTACCACACAAAAATGGGGTTTTCTTACCCAATGCACATAAAAAAGCCAATTAATCAGCTTTTGGGAAAAGGAAACAGCTTTATTGTTAGATCAATCTGTATGGAGACAGGAGGCATGTGCCCTCAGATCTGTCTCCCTGATTCAGGATTTGGGGTGAAATTTAAGAGGTTAGGGAGAGCAGGCTGGCCCGAGGCAACGCTAGTGGAACAGGTTTTGATTGGTGGGCTTTAAGCATTTATGGTGAGGTTCTAAACATTTATGGTATGACGGGGAAGGGATTTTAACCAGATCTTCCTGGGTGGCAGACTCCTCACTTCTGGTGAGAGTCCAACTTCCACGTTCTGACCATGTCTCGGTCCTGTGGTTCTGTGGGGAGGAGGATCTTTGTTTCTGAAGTCATTTCAGCTCAAGCTTTCTTCTCCTGCACGGGCTCTGGCTACATGACTTTGCAAATTTTCTGAAAAACAATTCTTGATTATTGACAAGAGATGGGGTCTGTTCGAACTGGCTCTCATGGGCTCACGGTTACACTAGGAGTCTGCGACCAGCTTCCAGCTTCGTCCCTAAACTGCTTTGTGACCTTGGGCAGGTCAGTTCCCTCAGCTGCAAAACCATGGTGGAACTGCATAATCTCCAACTGCCGTGACTCGCTGCCGTGCGCTTGCTTGTTTCAGCTGCTCTGTCCTTTTTAATGACCCTGAGGAAATCTTTCTGTGTCTGTTTTCTAAGAATCCATGCACTGGCCAAAGGCCTTGCTATACTCTGTTTTTTTCCCTCATAAATTACGCCTCATTGAGAACATTTAGTATTTCCCACCTATTTGTTGTAGAGAGGAAAATTGCTTTGAAATTATGGCCAGAGTTTCTCGGTGCTTTGTTTTGAAGGGCATCTCACTTGAGCAAGACAGACTAGAGGCTGCTTTCCTGTTCGCAGTGGCCACTGAACCAATTATGGAATTGGCTACAAACAGATCATAAAATGCCTTGGACAACATTACTTGGAGGGTCAGTCCAGAGTCTGGGAACCCCAGAGCCTTGCCCATGCGAAACATTTGGGACTAATCTATTTCTTTAGACTTTTTCATGAAGTAACTCATGGTGATGGTGAAAAATTAGCTGTTTACCTTGTATGTATTGCTGTGCAATCCTCAGTGAGAACTTCAGATAGGATATTTATATTCAGGGACAACTCAAATCACAAAAGTAAAAACTTTTTGTCAGGTGACATTATACAGTAGACCAGTGTAGTGGTCTCTGGACTGAAGTCTGAGCATCTCGATGGGGATGTCATATGACCCATTGGGTTATGGGGAAAATGTTAAACTTCTCTTAGGGGTGCTGAGAGATATTTTACTGAGTGGGTGTGCCACTAGAAATATTTAGGTGACCCCTGTGCTAAACCATTGTCTATTCTATGCCAGGTTTTTCTCTTGGGAGATACATATATAGAATGTGCTATGCTATACTGAGCAATAAGATTTCAACTCCTTAAGAGGCTTGGTCTCTGGACAACATGTGCTAGAACATTTCTAACATGACAAAGAATGACATGGTTGTGTCTGATATAATATGGTACCAACCTGACAATGTCAAGAAGAGTGGTTACGCAAAACAGATGACTGATGAAGTATGCTATTTTTTGGTGAGGAAGATTGGCCCTGAGCTAACAGCTGTTGCCAATCTTCCTCTTATTTTTTTTTTCTCCCCAAACCCCCAGTACCTAGTTGTATATCCTAGTTGTGGGTCATTCTAGTTCTTCTATATGGGATGCTGCTACAGCATGAATTAATGAGTGTTGCATAGGTCTGTGCCCAGGATCCAAACCGGCAAACCCTGGGCTGCTGAAGTGGAGTGTGTGAACTTATCCACGTTACCGGGCCATGGGTTTGATACTTGGTCTTTAGGCGGGTTCACTGTAATCAGCACCTCCACCCTGAAAAGAAATTGGGCTCTTCCTTTGCTGTTATTTTTTTTATCAAGTGGCAAGCAAAACAAAATCTCAAGTTCCTTATAGCTCTAGTATCATTTTTATGTCAATGTCGTTCAAAAGAACAAAGAATGAAGAAGAAAAGTGGACAAACCCCTATGTAGAAAACAACTGAGCTCAATAAAAAGAATATATACAATTATATATAACATAATATATAATAATTATATATAATTAATTTTATATTTTTACATAATCATATAACTTAAGATTAACTCCTAATTCTCAATCTAGGCCAGTGGCTCTCTGTCCTCACTCTTCATTAGAATCATGTAGGAGATTTAAAAAAATGATAATGCTTGGGATCTACCCCCTGGAGAGTCTGTTTTAATTGTCAGGTGTGGAGCCTGGCATCAGCATTTCTCAAAAGTTCCTTCAATGACTCTGGACCACTGGTCTAGGCATTTAAAAAGAGCCTCCCCTGTCCCGCTGGTCTGAAGATTGTCAAGGAAAGCCCTGTGGTCTGTTAATTTCTGTGGGAAACATTAAATATTCCAGCCCTATTTCTCTTTGACTCTCAGGAGAAGCCATACTTTTCCCAACCAGTTGAATATCCTACGCCTGACAAAAGTAGAAGCTGGTACTTGGAGAACTTAAAAGCTACATTTGAGAAAGCAGGAAACTTGGCATTTGAGAAGAACTCTTGGTCCTCCTATCGGAAATTATTTTCTCTGGTCCCGACCCCTGGAGAGATAAGCCCTCCTCTCGCTCTTTCGTACTTGAGTGTGGGCATCAATTTCTTCCCTGTTGGTCTGGTGGGGCAACTCAGCAAAGGAAAATACTGATGAGTCATGTAACGTTGGGGGAACTCTGGGAAGGAAAAAAGAATTGGTTGCCACAATTCATGTCATTTTTCAAAGCAAACGCATATCTAGACTTTTCTTGTAAATTATCGATTATTTTGGGGATGATGGGGATGAGATATCTGGGGGTGCTCAGCCTTTCTCCTCCAATTGGAGCCTGCAGACAGAGCTCATCCATCATTTAGGTGCTTTCCTTTTGTGGAATAAACATATTCCTGTTAAATCCCCTCTGATGATTCATGGAGCCACGGGAAACTCGGAGAAAAGAAATGATTTCTACATGAAACAGTAACATAAACTTTTAGGGGGGATTTCCCTTTTTGGTTTATATCTAGGCACTTTGAAGTATAAAAAGGAAGGAAGTCAACAGTACAATAATAGGTATAAAAAACAAGTGGACAAAGAAAGAAATCTGATTACTCTTCAACTCTCTCTACCCCTGGGTATGACCTATGTATCTATAGGCGACAGTGAGGAAAAGAGAGCTTGTGTTGGGCGGCTTGATAAAGGGAATTTCATCTGGGCACTAGCAAAAAACAAAGAAAAATGGTATTGAAAGAGATGAAAAAGCCAAATAGAGGATTGAGAGGTGACACAAGGGTTAGTGGCAGTAGCAAGCCACTACTAGAAGGGACCCAAAATCAGTAATGGCAGGATCTCTCAAAAGTCTCCGCAATGATTCTTGATAGGCACGAGGGGTTGAGGACCACTAGTCTAGACCCTTAAAAACTCAACCTCTCATGTCCTGCTGGTGTGAAGTTCAGCAAGGAATGCCCTGTGGTTTGTTTATTTCTGTGGGAAACATTAAACATTAAACATTCTGGCTCTCTTCTTCTTTGAGAGGAAGGGGAGGGAGTTAGGGGATGCAGGAAAACAGGGCTGCTGAATGCAAACAGCAGCCATGACGAAAGCTACCAGCAGGAGCTGGGACCATGGAGGTGGGAGAGAAGGAACAAGAGAAGGAACAAATAGCTTTCCTTCCTCCTGCCTCCCAATATGCCTCCAGCACCTTTTATTGGCCGAACCTAACAGGAAGCCAGTTGTTTCTGACTGCAGTGCAATTTTAGCAGAACACAAATTGCCACATTAAATTAGTCTTGCTAATTTGAATTGTATTGGTTTGATAGTTTTATTTCTAATTTGTAAATTTGTTTTGGTGTTACATTTGTTTAGCATAATGAGTTTATACCTAGTCTTACATTTGTATATATATTTAAATAACTTTCTAATGAAAGTCATTTATCAACATTAGGTGATTTTGAGAGTGTTTTTCCTCCAAAAAGAGGATATACATTACTCAAGTTTGACAATAATGGTATAAAATTCTGATAGCAGGAATCAGCCAGGATTTAATTGGGCAAACTGGGAAAGAGGATCCGAGGGTTGCCTGAGGTTTGAGTCACAGGGAGTAGGGAGTTCTCAATTTTGCTTAGGACCACTCTTTTAAATACACACTTTAAAAAGAGAAGCCTGTTTACCAAAACTCCAACTCATAGAAAGATTTTGCTTTTATATCAGAAGTAGTTAATAGAATATGTCTAAGAGGGATCAGTATAAATGTCGTCAACCACATGGTCCGCCCCGAGGTTGACACTGTCCGTGGGTGATTTTTACAATATGTTCTCTTTTCAAATGATGGGCTTTGCAGCCTTTTCTGCTCATCAGCAGGAATTATTTTTGACAGACCAGAAGGTGATCTCAGAGTCCAGGCTGGAGGCAGCTGGCCTGGAGCCCCTAGTGACAGTGATACATGGAGATGCGGACAGTGAGGACCAGGTTGGAGGAAAGCCTTGGATCCACTGACGGAAGCATTCTCTTTGGGTTCTGTCTATCTCACTGAGAAAACAAAGCCAAAACCAAACAAAAAAATCCTCACTAATTTCTCCACTGATTGAGGTATACATAACGTTTGTGCGAAAAAGAATAAGTAGCTTTATTTTTAAGTTTAAAATAAGTATGAAATAATTCAAGTATGAAAAAATAATAAGCATTCATGTACCTAGCACCCAGTTTTAAAAACTGCTGATGTTTTGTTCTTTTTGTTTCAGATCTCTTCCTCTCTTTTTTTTAGAAAAAATCATATGTGTATATGTATGTATATTACAGATACAACTAGAGCTCCAATGTTCATTATTAATCATTTCTTTCCATTTTAATTTTCCATTAGAGTTCTTCTTTGACCCATGAATTATCTTGGCAATTTCAAATGTCTGAATGCCTGGGATTTTGGGGCTATCTTTTGGTCTCATTGTGGTCAAAGAATATCACCCATCAATTCTTTGATATTTCTTGAGATTGCTTTGCTGCCTGGTCAACTTTATGTTTGTTTCATCTGTTCCTGAAAGTAATGTTTAGCATCTAATTGTTGGGGCCAGCTTCTGTATATTTCAGTTAGCTCAGTCATATTCACTGTGTTGTTCAAATCATCTATATTCTCATTGATTTTCAGTCCTTGGATCTATCCATTTCTCAGAAAGAGGCATTAATGTATTCTACTTTGGCTGTATATTCATCAGTTTCTTTTTGTATTTTAATTTTTGTTTTAAATGTTTTGGATCTAAAACGTTGGGCAAAACATGCACAGAATTATGCTATTTTCTTGGAGAATTATTCTTTTTATTATTAGCTAATGACCTTTTTTGTTCCCCAAAACACTTAAAGTTTGTTATGTGTATCAAAACACTAGCTTCCTCTTGTTTCGAATTTGCCTGGTATATACTGTTCTAACGCTTTATTTTCTGCCTTTCACGGTCATTGTGTTATAGTGTGTCTTCTGGAGGAAGAATTTACACAGATTATGATTTTGTCTGCTTAATCAATCAATTAATTAATTAAAGCCATCAATTGCTCTTAAACCAATCATAGAAGCTCAGAAAAGTCCCACAGAAAAGCACTTAGGACATATTACACATTTGATTTAAAAATGAATTTTATGGTTTTTCTTTCCTTTCTTCTCCTTCCTTTGATTGGATTGGTCAAATTTTCTTTATTTCTCGTTTTCTCAGTATATATACTGATTTAGAAGTTTTACATTCTTGTGTATGCTACTTCTGTGCTTTTTTCTGTTTTGGTGGTTACCAGCACATTTTTTGATGCGCATACTTGAGTTACACTGTCTAAACTTAATCATCCTGACCAATAAAAAGACCTTTGTACTTTTGACTGTAAATAATTGTATTTTTCACATCTGGTGTTTTACATCTACCTTATGTTTAAATTCTCCAAATGAAATCTTATAATTTTCCTACATTCAATGTTATTTAGATTTACATACGTATTTACCAACTTTGCTTAACAGACCTTCTGGTTCCCATTCTCTCCTCGATTTAATTTCCTTTTATTCTGTGAGGGCCTTTGTATGGTATTTCTTGTTCTCTGTTGGTCTGAACACTTATTTTTATTTTTATCTACATTCTTTTTTTTTTCTTTTTTTAAGGTATGGTTTTTGATGAGGAAGATTGGCCCTGAGCTAACATCTGTTGCCAGTCTTCCTCTTCTTTTTTTTTTTCTCCCTAAAGCCTCAGTACATAGTTGTATATACTAGTTGTAGGTCATTCTAGTCCTTCTCTGTGGGACGTTCTCATAGCATGGCCTGATGAGTGATGTGTAGATTTGCGCCCAGGATCTGAACTGGTGAGCCCAGGGGTCGCAGAAGCAGAGCACGCGAACTTAACTGCTCGGTCAGGGGGCTGGCCCTTTATCTCCATTCTTAAAGGACAGTTTAGCTTGGGAAAGTATTCTAGGTTGGAAGTTATTTTCCCTTAGCACTTTGAAGATATTTCATTTTCTTCTGGCCTCTGTTGTTGCTGTTGAGAAGTCTGCAGTCAGTCCAATTATTGCTCCTTTTTAGGAAGTGTCTTTTTTTTTCATTGATTTTAACATTTTCTCCTTTTTGCATTCTACAGTTTTGTTCCAAAGTATCTAAGTGTAGATTCATTTCTATTTTTCCCCTTCAAGCATCATTTTTCAATTCCAGACGTTACTTCTTTGAATCTTCTTCATTTTCTCTATGAACCTTTCTAGAAATCCTGTTAAATGGACATATTTTGGACTTTCCAGTCTATCTTCCATCTTTCTTGTTTTCTGCCTTTCACATTTTTACGTTCAAAAAGGCTCTCCATGATGCATTCAAAGTCTTCTATCTTGAGACTTTGAGGCTTGAGCTGAGTGAAAAAGATCTGAAACATGATCAGCAGAGGCATTTTCCACCGATTCCTGCTCTCTGGATTCCAGGAGCTGCCCTCCTCTCTTTTTGAAGTGGGCACTTTTTTGAACTTTGTTTCCAGCTTTCTCTTTTATTTGGTGACCTTCACAATATTCTTACAAGAATTTCTTTTTCAGCTTCAGTAGCCAAAATCAGTCTCTCTTGCTGGCCACCTAACAACCCCTGGGGTACTTTGCTCTCTACACGAAATATATTCCTGTATGACATAGGTTTTGGTAAATTAAACTTCATTTTAAAACTCACAGTTTAAGTGAAACCAATGCTGAAATGAATGTAAAACAGTTGCTTCTTAATATGTTAATTTTGGCAATCAGTTATTTTTACATTTTGAGTTTTCTTCAAGTGAGTTTCACCTGAATTGTGCTTTTCACAAATGTAGTTGATTGTACCTGGATAGGCATAAGTTGACTTGAGGTCTATCTCAGTCTGTAACATAAGTTATGGGGTACCTATGAGGATCTGGTGTATTTATAAAGCAGAGATGTACTTGTCTTATTATTAAGCTTGTTCAAACAAGGCTGGATGGGTGCTGCATGCAGGGTGGTCAAGAACCTCTTGTGGTCACGTATTTGCTAAGTTGGAAGAGTGGATTTGGTTCAAGTTCCCCTTTTTTTGAACTTTTATAATCCAGAAAGAGTTCTCAGTGTTTTATCGTTTGGAAATTGCTGTGTGTAATAGGAACTAATGAATCACTTGTCATTATGAAAACCAAAGTAAAATTAGAATGTTGTTTTGCAAAAGCACACTGGTAGTTGTTCTTCTCAGAGTTGTGTAAGTTTCTCTAAGTGTGGCTGTTCCATCAGCCTTTAAAAATACATATACACCCTGATTTCAGGCCTCTGTGGCTTGGATCAGGGTGTTCTTCCTGTCTGGAGTACCCCCTTTTGCTGTTTCTTTGTCTATTGAAGTCCTGCTCATCTCTCAAGGCCAACCCAAACATTACCTTCCCCTGGAACCTTCCTTAATTCCACCCAGCAGAATTAGTCACTTTGTCATTTGCACTCCCTAATCCTTTCTCCATCCTGTTGGAGAGCCTATCTCTTCCACTAACAGACTAAGCAACATGGAAAGAAGGAGGCACTGACTCAAAGCTCTCTGTGGAGTAACTGCTCCATATCTGTAATCAAATCAGTTTATCTCCTTGGGAACTGAATCCTCTGTGTCCTCATTTACGCAGGAAACCCCTTTAATATATTTCTCAGAATATTTGGTATATGCAGTGTTGCCAAGGGACTACAATTATCTGCAGAAGGATTTTCATAATGCACATTGTGGAAACCAACATATCCCTTTCACCTGATTCTTTATTTGTTTCAACTTAAATGTTATCCAATGCTTCACACTTTGAATATTCTAATTTTGGGAAGATTCAACAATCCTTTTCAGGATGAGTCCCTTTTTTTGGGGTAAAGAATTTCAATTTATCACTGATATGTGGGGCTCGAGGAGAGATGTGTTTTAGATAGTTCATTGTTCTTTTTTTCTAACTTAAAAATAAATCTGTCTCAATGTGGAATTAGCCATGCCCATGCTCATCTTTCAGCAAATGGACATTTGAACAGTGACCTTCATAGGTCCCTATGGTTCACATGGTATAACCTATGGGCCCCCAGTAGCCCTAATGGCTTTCAGCACCACCCTGGCCACTCCCTGACCTGGACTTCATGTTTCCTACACACACTATCTTTACCTGAGCACAGTGCTCTTTCTATTCCTGCTTCCTGTGCTCAGAGTATCCTACTGCTTGTTTTTTACCTGGCCAAATCCTACTCATCCTTTAAGACTCCACTATAGCTCTATCATTGATTTTCGGCAAATATTTTCCAAGCGCCTATTGTTTGCAAGGGATACAAGACAGATTAGAATGTAAATTTCTAGTAAGGGACACACATAAATACGTAAAAATAAGTAAGATAATTATCCATTGTGACATCTGCTCTGAAAGAAATGAATAGTGTACACAGTGGATGTTGGGGAGCAGGCTGTCCTTATGTAGGTTGTAGGGGAAAGCCTTTCAGAGGAAGTGACATGTTACCTTATCCTCAAAAAGGAAGCCTCGGTGACTGCTCCTGACTGGGTTCCACTCTCCCTCTCAGTGTTCGTACTGTATCTTACGCACATGTTCAGCACTTATCACATCGTGAGCCATTCTTATGTGTTGCAGTGGTACGCTAGTAAATGATGAGCAAAAAGCCCAGATTTTCAGTGTGTGCCAGTTTCCATGGTGTAAATACTGTCACCATGTCTGATTTTAAGCTACCAACTTGGTGTCACTGAAGTGAGATTGGGAAGAGACGCAGAGAATAGTCTCTCGGCAGCAAATACAAGCCAGTTTGAGTGGCTCCAGCATACCACAGCGTCTGTCTCTCCCACCAGGCTGTTTATCATTCGATGTAGGTAATAAATATTTACAATCAATGAATTCACCGATGTACTACTCAACTTAAACCCATTGTTTTTAGTGTTATCATTACCAACTATGGACTCCAAAGAGGATGTAAATGGGAATAATAATTATGTAACTATGTATGTGCTTATTGAAATTGAGTGATGAAAATATTTATAAAGGCACTAGCATTCTATACAGTATTGATTCTTATTACAAATCAAAAGGTTGGAATGAATTAGGAAAGAAAAAGAGAAAGATATATAGTCAAATATACAAATATACCACATATATCAGTATTAAGGCCAGTACTATGTCAGGAAAGAAAAGTACATCTAGACAGGTTATACATTCTATTAAGAAAAAGAAGAAATAGCAGGCTATATTTCAGGCACTGTGATGAGCAAAAACATTGGCTTTAACCTAGTCATGAGTGTCACCTCGTAAGAGGCGGGGGACATCATTTTATTCTGTAGGCATACCTTAAATAAATTTGCTTTATTGACAGAGCCTTATACATAAAACATATGAAAACGTGAATTAATGAGTTTGGATGATTCTTCATCTTGATGGTTATTTCCATAAACTTTGACACTGAAAAATGGTAGAAGAAAAACTAAAGAAACACGTATCTAAGGAAGATTCATAGTCTTTAAAACCAGAGGGATTTCACAGTGATTTCTCAGACTAAGCTAAACACACATCAGAGGTTCTCTGGTTATTTGACAGGGTCTACACCTAGCCCCTCCCACATCTCCAATTTAGATGGCTTTCATCACACATTTGTTAGCCGAAACATTATACTTAGAGAGTGTGGGAGATGAAGGATGGCTTCAATCTCTTTGCTGTTCCTCCTGTTGAGAGCTGGACTCTAACTCCTCTCCACTCGAATTTGAGCCAGTCTTAGAGGCTCGCTTGACCAATAGAACGAAGTAGAAGTAACATTCTGGAGCTTCTGAGGTGAGGTCAGGAGACCCTTGCACTTTCCTCCAGAGTCTCTTGGAACATCCTCCCTGTGAGATCAGAGCTGCTGGATAAGAAGTCTGACCACCCTGAGACTACCTGCTGGAGGGCCACGTGCGAGTGCTCCATTGACAGTCCCTGTTGAGCCCAGCCTTCCCATCATCCCCACTGAAAAAGCAGTCTGTAAGTGAACCTGTCTGTATCTTCCAGGCCATCTCACCTGCCAGTTGAATATTACCTAGCGGCCTTCCTCAATACCACTGGAAACAAAGAATCACCCAGACGAGTGCTGCTCAATTTCCTGACACAAAATTATGATGCATGAAAAAATGTTTTGTTACACATAAACAGAAACCGAACAGAGATATTTGTCCCTTCTTTCCTCCCTTCCTCCTTTCCTCTTTTCCTCATTTCCTCCCTTTCTCCCTCCATTCCTTCCTTTCTTCTCTCCTTCCCTCCTTCCTTCCCGTGATAGGGTGAATAAACGGCCCCAAAGATGCTCAGGTCCTAATGGCTAGAAACTGTGAATACGTTACCTAATGTGGTAAAAGAGATTTTGCAGGTACAATTAAATGAAAGATTTTGAGATGGGGAGATTATCCTGGGTCATCAGGTAGGCCTAATGTAACCACAGGATTCTTATAAGAGGCAGGAGGGTGAGAAAATAGAGAGAAGATTTAAGGACCTAAGTGGAGATCAGATAGGAGAAAGATGCTACGCTACTGGCTTTAAAGATGGAGGAAGGGGCCGTGAGCCAAGGACTACGGGCAGGGCAAGGAAGCGGACCCTTGTTAGAGTCTCCCAAGGGAGTGCAGACTGGCAGAGCCATTTTTGACTCCTGACTACCAGTTCTATAAAATAATAAATTTGTATTTTAAACCACTAAGTTTTTGGTTAATTTGCTGCAGAAGAACAGAAAACTAATATGTTCCTTACTTTTAAAAAAAAAATTTCAAGATGTAGTATACTGTAGTGACTAAGATCCCAAACTCTGGAACCAAAATGTCTGAGTTTGAATTCTAGTTTTGTCTGCTGTCTTGTCTTGGGCTGGCTACTCAACTTCTCTACGCCTCCGGCAAGTCAGGCGTAAATGAGAATAATAATAATATTCATCTTAAAGGCTTGTGAGTTTATACATGCTAAGTACTTAAAACAATGCCTGCACTATACACGTTAGTTATTCTTACTATTTTTATCTTTATATACGCCAACTTTAATAGTTAAAAACATAATTTATAATTAGAGATTAACACTTTCAATTTTATTAATTGGTAGCATCTTAATGAAGATTAGCATATGGGCCATAGTTTATTTTCATTTGAAATTATTTACTCCATGTTTTTCTGTTTATTAAGATTACGTACTAATTTTACCAAATTTTGAAAAGCTTTTCAAAATGTAAAGAGAAAAGAGAACGTGTTAATAATCCTACCACTCTTCTAGAACCCACTATTGGTAATATTTTGACATATTTCTTTCTAGATTATTTTATATTTGAAGAAACAGCTGAGGTAATATTGTATACGTTGTTTCACATCCTGGGTTTTTTTCACATAAGTTTATATCATAAGCATTTTCCAAGAAGCACCATAGTGTGCAATAACTTTAATGTTGGACATTCAGCAGTTTTAAATGCTCATTATCATAAATAATGATGAAATAAGTCTTTTTGAACATAAATCTTTTTCTTTTTACTATGGTAAAGTATACATCATATAAATTTACCATTGCAACCATTTTAAAGTGTACAATCCAGTGGCATTAAGTATATTTACAACATTGTACAACCGTCACCACTATCTGGTTCCAGAACTGTCTGTAAATCTTTGCCTGAATATCAGATTATGTTTGCATAATAGATTCACAGAGAGTAAAGTATTGCATTAAAGGAAGAAATATTTTTTTGGAGGGGGTGCTATTTATTTATTTACTTGCTGAGGAAGATTAACCTGAGCTAACATCTGTTGCCAATCTTTTTCTTATTTTGTTTGAGGAATATTAGCCCTGAACTAACATCTGGGCCAATCCTCCTCCACTTTACATGAGGGTTGCCCCCTCAGCATGGCTATTGAGTGGTGTAGGTCTGTGCCCGAGATCCGAACCCTGAAACCCGGGCCGGCAAAGCACAGCATACCAAACCTCACCACTAAACCATGGGGCTGGCCCCAGGAAGAAATATTGTAAAGTACGTCCAGAAAGGCTGGACTCATTAGCTTTCCAGAGTAGGAGAATGTTGGTCTTATATCCTCATTTGCACTGAGTAGCATTCAAAATATCTTTGCTAATTTGACAAGTAAAAAATGAGATCTTATTTCATTTGCACTTGTTTGATTGTTATGAGGCTGAACACTTTCTAATATGTTTATTTTATTTTATCTTGGGAAATGTCTGTATGTTTTTCATTCATTTAGCTATTGGGGTTTTTGTATTTTTATTTTGTAATGAGATGAGTCAGATTCAGTTCAATTCAATTGAATACATTTGTATTCAGCTTTCATGCTTCTCTGCTAGGTAACTTGGAGGATATAGAAGATTTCTCAATCTGAAAACAAATAAGCCACAGGCAATTTTTGTTGTGGGGGAAGTAGAAATGGGAGGAGGAAGAGGTAAAGGGAAAGAGAGAGAAGACGAATTTTCATACCCTGTTCTGCAGCAGCATGGGAGCTCCATGAAGATGCTCCAGGGCTCCCACGGGCCAGGAGGAGGGGAGCGGCAGGATTTTATTTGAAGAAAGGATCCCTTAGCTAATAAATGTTTGAAAATAACATATCCGGACTAATGGTTTGCAAACATGTGTGCGTATACATGTATCATCTGGGAAGCTTGTTAAAAATGCAGAGTCCTGAGACCTATCCCAGAAGACTCTGTGGGTGGAGCCAGGGAATTTGCATTTTAATCTGTTGCTGGGTTATTTCCTAGATAGACACTTTGGGAAACACTACTATATCCTGTTTCCCAACGTGTAGGATTAAGAAGACAATTTTTGAATGTTCCCCAAGATGATCTTGAGTGGGATTAAATAAAATTGATGTGGCATTAAATAAAATGGAATCACACAAGATGAGAGATTTTCCTTCGCCACTCTCTTTCAATCCTTCTGAAGGTATCAACGGGAAGTGTCAGTTTGGCGCTAATGTGTCTTTAACACCTTTCTAACAGGTATTAACCTGCCTCTTGACAGAGACAGAACAGGACTCAAGCTCAGAACTTTTAGCAGGTAACAGTGTCTTGTTACATTTTAATGACATTATTTTGATGTTCTTAAGTTTATTGGCATGGTGACTTGCTAATTATGAAAAATCATACTGGAATTTTAATTATGGTAGAATAGTAAGATATGGGGAAATGATAGTAGAGGTGTTATGGGCAAAAATAGTGAAAGTTGAAGTCAAATAAATCAAACCTATAAATCACTGTTTTAGAACATGAGCTTCTGTCCAGAAAGAGCAGACGTGAATCCTCAGCTGGGGGCAGTGGTGCTTGAGAACAGGAGTGGAGGTGGCTAAGAAGCTTTGGGAACGTCACTGGACACTCAGCTCTTGGTGGAGGATAAAGGGGGGAACTTCTCCTTTTTCACCATTCGCCCTGTGCCTCACACTGCCAGCCACCTTTAGAGGGGTGACACACTCTCCTGTTTACTCCTGCAGATGATTCAGGGTAGAACAGAGCAACTTATGTCTATCTTCAGTGACACATACGTGATTCTTTGCAGGACTAAAGAGCACGAGGACCTGCCAGCTGGCAGCCCGGTATTTGGCAGAAGGTTAAAGATGCTGCCTTGAGCAGTTACAGACAATTTCCCTCAGCCTCTTCTCTAATGCTTTGGAATGAAAAAACATCGCTGACTCACCGTGCCATGTAAGGCATAAGGAGGACTCTGAGAGGGTTTTGTAATGGGTTCCCTTTTAAAGCATGATAGAGACTGGATTATTATGGACTAAGACAGTTTCAGTTAAAAAAAAAAAAGGACAAACTCATTCAAATATTTTGGATTTGAAAAAGCTCATTCTAAATCAACAACCGTGGCGTTTTCTGATCAAGTGTTCAGGATAGGGGCCGGCTCCGTGGCCGAGTGGTTAAGTTCGTGGGCCCCGCTGCGGTGGCCCGGGGTTCGGATCCTGGCACGGACATGGCACCGCTCGTCAGGGCACATTGAGGCGGCGTCCCACACCCCACAACTAGAAGGACCTGCAACTAAGATATACAACTGTGTGTGGGGAGCGCGGGGTTGGAGAGATAAAGCAAGAAAAAAAAAAAAAGATTGGCAACAGTTGTTAGCCCAGGTGCCAATCCTCAAAAAAAAAAAAGGAAGATTGGCAACAGTTGTTAGCCCAGGTGCCAATCTTTAAAAAAAAATTTAAAAAGTGTTCAGGATACCCTACAGGAGGTGTTAACTACAATGCTAGGAGTTTCCTTGCACGACACTCGTTTATTTTACTAGCTGTAGTCTACCCTATTATCTCCCTTGCTGAACTGATTTTGGCTTTTAAAATGTAGCATTTTATTTATTAAAAACCTTGTAAATGTAGGATGTCTGCCACCACATCTTAATAATGGAATTATTCTACTATTCTTATTTTTATTTATGTATAGGTAGGAACTTTAAGGGACAATAAGCATTACAGTCATAATAATTTCATCCCTTTTAACCAGGGCTGGAAATAAAACAACAGAGCTATATCTTGGATACAAACTTGCTCTCAGTGTCTCTTCCCTTCTAGATCATTCTTTTGGAGGTTGGACGCTCCCTGGAGTTCTATATGGTTCACTCTGGAGACTTTGAGTTAGGCCTTTCTTTCAAAGAAAATTATTCACAATACTAGTTTTCCTGAACTCCATTCTCTCCTTCGCTCCTTGAGAATAGTATGTCCAGAACGGGAAGAAGACATCTTCCTTGCCCCTCCCCCACTGTCCCCCTCACTGTGGGCTGGGTGCTGCACCAATGACAGATCAGCAGTGACGATTCTCTATCCTTCTTTGTCGGAGCTTGCTGCCCAAGGGCACGTGAGGGCACACCTCAATCTCCAGAGACCTCATCTCCAGGTTTGGGGTGGTGGAAGAAGAGAGAGAAGACTTCTGCCTGCTCAGTGTTGTCATCAAAAGCAATTATCATGTAACTCTTTGAGTCTGGCATTGTGCCGGGATGTGCGCCTCCGGAGCAGTCTTTCCAGTGGACGAGCATTCGCACCACGTTAGCATTGGTGTAGGTGTGGTGCAAAACTCATACTCATGGTGTGGCAGAAATGTGAACATTTCCCCTTTCACCAAATATGTGAGTGGAATAAAAGGTAGCCTTAAACTTTATTGACTTCTTTGATCTTCCATCTGAGGGGCTTGAAAGCTTTCGGAAATAGGGATCCTGTGACCTTTGATCACGGGAAGTGGAAGCGAAAGAGTAGATGCGGTAGCATCCATGGGTGTGGTACCAGAATTGATACAAAACCCTTCCCGCTGCTGCTGCAGAGGCTCACCCCTGAGCCTCCCCGCGCGGTTCCCCTATTTGTTAGTCTAGTCTCCTAACCAAGACTCTGGGTAGATGAACTGAAGCTGACATATTCGTTAGACATTTTCCACGGAACTTGTCTGGTATGATTTCTCTCTCCTCAGCGGTGTGGGCGCGGCTTCGGTTCCTTCCTACACTCGCTCCTGTGCCTCCCCTCCCCCTCCCATCAGGCCCGAGCAGATTATTCAGCAGGTGAAGGCATCGCACGCTGTTTGAGGTTCAGCGGGAGAAAGTCTCCCGTCAGAGATAAATCCTACTTTGAGCGTGGGTGGCTGTAAGTCTGAAGTGAAATGTCAGTATGGCATTTTAGCACTTTCAGTAGGAACCCCCAAGGGCCAAATAAACCATCGAGCAAGGCTGTAAGACACTGAATTTGGCTTGAAATATAGAATGAGCAGGTGATTCTGCTTTTCCACACCAGACGCCAAGTTCGTTCTGAAGCAGCCACACTCAGGAAGAGGGTAGGCTCCTGAAGGAGCAAAGTTTGGGAGAATTGCATTGAAAGTCTTAAGAGAAAGAGCCCAGAAGCAAGGGCTCTGGTGGTTGGTGCAAGACAGAACTAAGCACGGGCTCTCGTCTCTCAACAACCTAGGCCAACCCCAAACAAGTAGTCTATGCGGAAACCAGGTGGTCATGTGCCAGTCTGGCATACATCAGAACATGTCATGTCCCCATGGTCCCAGAATCCCTACCATGTGCGCAACTGTGAGGGCCAAAGTCAATTCCAATCTTCCTTAGGTAATGTCACATGGCATGTAATCTTCACTGTCCCTGGAGAAGAGGGCACATCGTGTAAGGGGGCAGTCTGCTAAGATTACTACTTTAAGGAAGAGACTGTTGCAAAAGAAGTGTTGTAGTTGCAAACAACTGACCATCATTAACCGTGATTGGGCCTAGACTCAGACCCCAGTGGGCACGTGCCTGCTTTTCCACTTGCCGTCTGGCTTTGGTCAGGCTTTTCCTGTGATTGTGCAGCCAGGAAAAAAACAATTCTTTTGGTTGGCATTTGGGAAATGGCTGCTCTTTAGAACCTGACTCTGTTCTCTTTGGTATTTGCCTGATCTGTACTCTGGAGCTACTCTTTACTCTGATCTTCTGAGCTCCTGGTGTCTTAGATTCTCCCTGGAGTTAAGAACACTATCAATGCCCCAAACCTACTCCTTATACTCTGACAACAGATAACATATTAAGTTCAAAGGAAAATCTTAGGCAACCCTTTGGGGTCCTCATATGAAACTGCATTTTGATAGTATGCCAAATATAATTTTAAAAAGCCATAAAAACTCCACCAGTCTCAGAGCAAAGGGGTTAAAAATGCCTTGCATCATGTTTCTAGGGCTTCTTAGAACTGTCATATGGAAAGCACTTTTTACTTGCTGGCCAGCCAAGAAGAACTCCAGCTGATTTCAGCTGCTGCTAGTTGGTGTGTGCAAAAAAAAAAATTTTCCAAAGAATTTTGTTATCAGTAATGCTATGCAGCCTGGCATAACACACTTGACAGTATCAAAAGAGATGGTATCATATAAATGCAACAGGGAGCAGAATCCAGTTCTGTTTCATGATTCGACCAGAAAAAACAAATGACATTGAGTGACCCGAGGCAGCCTGGATTCATCAGACCCCCGGCCCTTACACACGGTACGATTCTGCCCCAGCAAAGAGATTATAAAAGAAAGGTTACCAGGGCTTTCAGAAAGGAGACCCTATCCTTTTCAATTACATTTGATTTATGAACTGTTTAAACGATTTCCCAAAGTCTGCCTTCACAGTCTCTAGCCTGTCTGATAAACACTGCACAAAAATTCTGCTGGTTTGCAAAATCTGACTCGTTTGTGTCTGGAGTCCCCTTTTGGACCCTGGGAGGAAGGAACGTTGAAGTCTCGAAAGAGCTGCCGGTGACAAATGTCTACTGCATTTCCTGGTGGCAGGGAACAAAAGCGAGACTTGAAAGAGAAAACACACATGCTGTGGAATCCTCGCTCCTCCAGCTCCCTTGGAGCCAAATGCTGACCTCTCAGATTTTTATGTCCCTGCCCCCTCAGCCATTCTCCCTCTCATGTTGTGGTCTGTTCTCCAGAAATATATCCTTTTTGGTTTCAAACTAGACGGAATTATAGAAAACAAACTGTTTAAATTCCCAGGCCCACAATTTTCTCACAGCCAGGAAGGGAGTGGGTGAGAGGATCTGGATTGTCCTTCACCCCCAACCCCCACAACCTTCTTTTCGAAAGCAAATTCTCTTAAAACTATAGGAGAGCATAACTCAGCAGTCATTTGGCTACGGCTGAGCATGATTATCTTTCAAAATAATAATGACGCCAAACTTTGTAGAAAGAGGAAACCCGCTCTCTCTGTTCTAAAGGACCTACGATGGAGATAAATATCTCTCAAGGCGTAAATACAAAGACTTTTTTTAGAACTGGTCCATCTGTTTGTCTAGACTTATAGGAAGGCATCGTAAAACTGTTATTTTCAATGGGCCAAATTCTCTTCCAATGCAACCCTATCTGCCCCAGAACTGAAATGAATCCCATTTTTAGAATGGATTTGGCAACCCTAGGCTGGTTCTTTTTTCCTTCATCTGATATAGATCTTGATCAACATCATATTAACAAGGGATTTAAAGGTTTTTCCGTTTGTGTGTTTTGTTTTCAACAAGCGAAGGAGCTTCTACCTGAGTGAGCCAAGGAGAGGGTTTCTCAGGCTCTGCTGAGAAAGGACTCTGGTGTGAGATGGTTTGAGCGGCTGGAAGGGCATGTCTCCTTCCCTGCGACCTAGCATCGTGGTCTTAGAGGGTATTCTGTAGCACCGCTTTGTCTCCTGCCCAAGGCATCCGTCAGTATGATTTGCAGTTTTAGGGTGTCGGCTCAAAAGAGACATAACTTCTTATTCCACAGAGAGCATGAGAGCATCTGGGAATTATGAGGGTGTTTATGAGTAACATGCCTGGTAGACACATGAGATCAGCTTTCTTCCTGGTCCTCACCACCACTGAGAAGTGGGGTGGGCAGACAGAGGTGAGGTGGAGTGGTATGGCAGCTGGCACACAAAGTGAGAGTAGTCCACTTGGCTGTATTTAAACCCTATTTGCCATCTATTATTCCAGTGTTTGGTATCCAAGGGCACTTAGCCCAGGCCGGACTTGCCTTCCTGTTTATAAGAGGAAAATGCTTTAGACACTTATTTAAGAAAGACTCGAAAGTTTCCTTGTGCATCAAATAAATGTTAAACAAACAACATATTGATGAGGTTTTAAAATATGTGACTCAGAACTATATGGAATTAATTTTGCTGGAATGATCCATGAACTTTAAATATCAAGGAGCAAAATCTTGGACATTTTGCGTTTGTTTTACATGATATCTTCTAATTCAGAAAAGGACAGATTTTTATGTTTCCCTGGCTTAGTGATGAGTGTGTCAAGTTTTAATATTTTCTGAGGAAACCAGAAGATGAATTCTGTCTTTTGGTCATCAGGGTAGGGCATCATATGTAAGAAGAGGCAGGGCCAATGCTGGGAGCCTTACCCTTGGCGATGGCTTCCATCAGCGGTTTAGAGCAGTGATGCTGAGCTCCCCTCCTGCATGGGCCTCAGCCTTCCTTTCTGTAAGGATGTGCTCCTGGGCCTCAGCATTTACTGCCCTCACTGAGATCGCATACAAGTGATGTGGGGACCTGAAATTGGCCACCCCAAGATATGTCTCTTTGGCATCAGGATTATTTGAGGCTGATTGCTTTTGATAAACCGGGACAGGGAAGGAGGCTCTGAGAATGGAACTTGCCCTTTGTTAGGACACATTTACATTTGTAAGGTAAATCTCTATCTGTAAAGGTGCCTCCCTCTCTGCACCAGGAAGAAGAAAGGAGATGACCTTCTCTCTAAAAAGTCTTAATCAATACCAAAGGCAAGGACTTAAATCTGCATTTTACTGTGCTAGTCTGGTAACCTCCTGTAACTGACTTCCCTCCCCCTCCCAACGTTGGCATTTCTTTAAGGATTAAGCATCTTTCTTTAGGCTAGGAACTGATTGCTGGGCTCACCGGTGACCGGTGACCGCCCAGGTCCAGACAATCCACTTGCCTCCGGCTACGCCCTCTGAGACAGCAGACCACTACCTGCTGTGTCCATCAAGCACTGTGCTGACAGGGCAATCTTGTGACTATTGTGGGAGGGACATTTCAATCACATGTGAAACACCCTGTTTGGGGGTATATAACCACTATGTGCACCCCACTTCTTCGGTGCCCTTTCTTCCTTCGGGAAGAAAGGCCCCGGGCCATGGTTCCTCATAAAGCTTTGTTTAATTTTCTCTTGCTATTCTGTCTCATGTGAATTTAATTTGTTCTCCGGCCAGACGAACCCCCATTTGGGAAGAGGAAATGTCTTCCTCCCCTACAGTGACAATGCTATGGGCACAGACTGGGCTCTAACAAGAGTGCTGTGCTTTTCCCACTGTCTGAATGTCATGTGCAAAGTGTGAGGAGAAGCAGTAGTGGAGTGTGTGTATGTGTGTGTGTGTGTGCGCACATGCTAAAACACCTTTAAGAGCCAAAGGTGGTCAAGGACAGGAGAACTCTTGCAAATTTCATTTCTTTCTCTTTAGTAGAAACAGCCTGTTGCCAAACCTACGAGGGCCACAGCCAAAGCTTTTACTAAGATACAGCAAGTGTTCTTTTCAGCTCCCATGGTAGGTTTTGAACCAGGAATGTCATTCTCTCAGATGCATGTAACTGTTATCCTGTGATGATGTGTCTCCATTAGGAGGTGAGAAGTGGTACTGATGCTGACATGATCTGGTGAAAGATGGTTTGAGATAGGAGTGAAAACGACATAACAACCTAACATAACAACTCTGATCAACCTGCAGTGGCTGCTGGAGAGTTATTGAGAAGATTCTGCAGTGAACACAGACTAGCTCCACAGAGAAGTGTCATAATTAACTTTTAATGGGTGTCACAGGTGTGAGAGGGTGAGTGGTGGCATTGTGCTATGCTGTTGTCATTGCCACAATGGAACATATCAGTGATAACATAATCAGATGGATCTGGCTTCAAATCAGATCTACCCTGGGAAAGCTGTGTGACTTTGAGCAAATGACCTCTCTGAGTTCAGTATGCTTCTCTCGAAGGAGGACATCTTCCTTGTGGAATTTTTGTGAGGCTCAAGCAAGATAATGCGTATTTTCTCTTATTTGTATAATTGTGACTGATAAGAGGTAACTAGTGTCAAGTGAGAAAACTTTAGGTTAGAGAGATGTGCTTTGGGCTGGCATCATTCACTTTTCATTAATGAGAGGAGACTTCATGAGGAAATCCAAGTCATGGAAGGCTTCAGTTCAGACTCAGCATAATAAGGTGAAGAGTATCATTTCCCTAAAGCAGCGTCAAAGGAAAACTACGGAATTCCCAGAAGGAATTAATGGTGTGGTCTTCAGTAGGAAATGACACATCATGGTGATGTGGATGATTTTAGTATGGCGGGAGAAATCCAACCACATCCCAGGGTGTTGCCCATTATGGTCTCTCCCATCCACAGAACCAGAGCTCATCCTTTCTTTGAGCCTGGATCCCATTCCTCTCCACAAGGGAGCAGACACGAAAGCCTCCACCTTTCAGCCTGAGCCTCCGGAATTTGCAACATGTATAAAAAGAAGCAGTCACTGGGCCTCCTGGGGAAGGGGGAGAGAATCGGGAATAGCAAATGAAGTAGGGCTCTAACGGTGAAGAAGTCGTGGGAAGAGAAAAGAGAGAGTTGGAATACTGCAGGAGGACCACACAGTCTCTCTCAGAGGGCTCTCTTCTTGTGACACGGAGTGCCCAAGTCATCTCTCCCTATCCTTTGATGGCTTTGGAGCAATTTTCTGAATGTTTGAAACTTCACCAGTGTCCAGTGCATCGTCTGTTCGGGGGGGTGGGGCGGTGCCAACCAGAAATGGCGGTGGAGAAACCATCCCCCCATGACTTTGGAAAGCATCATCATTGTGAGCCACTGGACAGCACGGAGACTCAGTGTGTGTTCACCTACCCAGCTGCAGAAACAATACAAAATGGTACAGCTGATCCCCTCTGAGGTCAGGCAGAATAGATTAGGTGGGATGGAGAGAACACTTGTGTAGGTTACATTACCATTATCATCATCATCATCATCATCATCTCCAGCCTAAGGTGACCTCTCCAGTGGCCAAAGGGACACACTGAGTCGGAGATCATCTCTCTGGAGTTCCCTTGGTATGTAAATTATGCTCATTGGCCTTGGGGACATCTGAGTTTCCCATTACCGGTCCTATTGTTACTCCCAGACTCGGACTTCCCTCAGTCCAGAGTGAGAGCAAGGGCTTCATTGGTTCCAGCAGAGGATGGAGACCTGCCATGGATGTCACAATCAGTGACAGAAAGAGATCTCTGCGTACCCAGGATAATGACCACAGGATTCTAAAGTTTATGTCAACTGCATAACTCTCCATGATTGTTATTCTCAGCCTATTTCTCTGTAGCTACCAGTAAAATCCTAAAAAGGAAAAACGTTTGAGGGTGGGTGAGGGGTATGGAACAGAAGGAAGGGGGAAATCTGGAGGCCCGGCCCCCTTCAAGGCTATCTAGGACAATGGAGAAATCATGAAGCAAGGTCCACGGGTCTAAAGAAGGAGAGTAGGGGTTGCCATACTCGTGCAGAGACGCTGGCTGGGGCTTCCTAGACAGGGGCCCATGGTGATTCCCTAAGAGTTTGACTTCTTTTTCCCATAACTGTGTAGGATGCCCTAGATAAAAAACTCTGAGCCCAGACTCACCCCAGCAGTCATACAGAGGGAGGAAGCAACGTCCTAAATTTCCACTTTGAATTCCTGCCCTGACTGACCAGTCTCTTTCACTGCTGTTTGTGAAGCGACTTTTAGTCGCACAACGCCCTGCCCACGGCTGCAGCTTGAACACACACACGGACAATCTATGGATACTTTACTTTCGAATATTTGTGATTGACAAGTATCTTTTCAACTAATGCTTTTGCACTTAAAATATAGTAACCTAATTGTTTAACGTAAGTGTGAAGGGAAGGGCTTCTCCTCCTCCCGGCCCTCTCTTCTTTCTCTCCTCTCCCTCCCCCTTCTTGCTTTTCTCCTTTGATCTATGAGATGGTTCAATTATCATGGCACTGTGACTTTAAAATGTTTTTTTCTCTTTGCAAATGCATTTTGAGCAAATCCTATGATGGCAATTGAGAGATCACATTTAGAAAAGCTTCCTAAAATCTTAAACCCTTCAGTTAATAAATCTTGCAAGCTCTATAATTTATAGATGGGATCAGAACATTCCAGCCTCTATTTGGACTCTGCTCTCCCAATTCTCAGGGGTAATGAGATGATGAATGAGTTAATATTTGTTCAAGGATTTGAAGAAAAGCAATGTCTTAAATGCTTATGTGTTTTGACCTCTAATTTCATTCCTACAGAGTTCCCTTTAAGGGAGAAAAAGGAAGGAGACGTAAACAATTTAAGCAATTTTCTCTACTTCTCCCCAAAGCTGCAGAACTCCATCAAGGAGGATAGGAGGCGCCAGGGATGACAATGCTTGCTCAAGAAGGATTCTTGCAGGACCTAAATGAAGGATGCAATCTACAGATATCTCCGAGGACCTCTAGCTCTTTCTGGGTGAGTCTGTCCACCACCCCCACCTCCCCCGCCACACCCAGAACTTTCCTATCATCCAGTGGTGTGATCCTTTCCTGGGGCTTTTTCCTCCTAAGTTCACATCACAGGGTCAAAGAGTGTCTTCTGTCCTTCAGAGTTCAGATAGATGACTAAGCAGCCACCCTGCTGAGGTCACTTGACCCAGGGTGTTAATCACCGATAATATCTCAGGAAAGCTTTCTCCATAGTCATTACGGTAAGAAGAATGAATGCAAAAAAGCAGAATAATAAAAACAGTAACAATCATGTCATTCATCAAGTCCTGGTCATGAGTGAAGTTCTGCTCAAAGTCCAGACATTAATTAATCCTCACAGCAGCCCTATGAGTGGGGATTATTATTATTCTTGTCTTACATATGGGGAGACAGGCTCAGAGAGGTTCACTAACTTCACTGAAGTCACACAGCTAGCAAGCAACTGAGCTGGGATACAAACCTCAGGTTTTCAGATTTGCAATTGGCACTCTCATCCCAAAAACCTTGTTTGTTCCTTGCAAATAGAAGGAGATAAATAAATGTTTATTAACTAAATTGAATGGAATTATTTGCTATGTGATTTAGAGAAGTCTCAATTTTCCAAGGCAAACATTTCACGGTTAACAAATAAGAAAGGAGTGAATATTATCTGTATTTTCACTTGTGTGACTGAATCAAGGGGAGGGCAATTTGGGGACTGAGGAATTTTTCACTCATTCAACTGAGAGTTATTGAATGATTTTTTTCCCCTATGGCCTTTGAAGCCGTATCACATAAACAAGTACCTGGCTACACTGACAAATAACAGAAAATCTTAGCAGAACCAACCAAATGCTCAGACATTTACTGAGCACACAGATTCAGCGGACTCAGGCAGAAACGCCGACGCTGTCTTCAAAGAATGCAAAATCCGATGGAAAAAGAAGGACCTCAGGGAACTTCCTGTGTCTGGTTTCATTTGCGAGCAAGCCCTTGGCCGCTACACGGGAAGCTCTGGAACTGAATTCTGAGGGGAGTTAGGATTCCCCCATGAGCGTCTCAGGAGATGCGAGTTTCTGCTCCACCAGGTGGATTTCCCATTTGCCCCATGTCGAGAAAGTGAGGCAATTCCAGAGGAACGTGGCGCTGTAACACACCCAGCAGGGAACCCACGCAGACGTCTCCTTTTCCTCCTGGAGTGAGAAGATGAAATGGAAAGCTGAAGTGGTCACAGTGCGAGGCCCAAAGCCTGAAGCTTTTACAAGCAAAGGCTGAGTCAAGAGATGGACTTGGCGTGGTCTCGCGGTACGTGGACCCTTCCTGAGGGCCTGCGCACAGCCAGCGCCGACGCCGCCAATCCCTCCTCAAAGCTACTCTTCATCTCCTCGTGGACCCCTTGAAGTCGACGCAACACAAAGAACATTTACTAGGGAAGGCCTTGAGACCCAGGATCTGCACGGGTGTGGGGAACATGAAGATTACAAAGATAAGATTTGTCAGCTGTAGTGGTCGCCCCCCCAGTGATGTCTGGGGGAGTCTCCCCAGAGGATGAAGCCCAGAAGACCTGTCGGCTTTTGGTTCTTTCTGTGTGGCAGGTGGATCCGCTAGAAATTCACAATGCGAAGGCCTATGGGTGCTGCCTTAGCTCAACTTTGCGGGAACCCTACAGATGGGTCAGGGACTGGCTACTGTCCACTTGTGTCCCTCCTCAGACCGGACACAAAATGAACTGAAAGGAAGATTCGAGCAGCTCTTTTGCTGAAGGGTCAACTAGATACCACGGAGCAGTGGACACAGGCCTGGGAATTGTGATGTCCTCTGCGTAACTCATCCCCTTGTACCATACACTGCGGGTAGAACGCATCCTATTTCTGACTCTTCCTTCTTCCCACCCTTCCTCTGTGCTTCTGTGTCCCCCATTCCTCACCAAGACAGAAATTCGTTCTTTTGTTTTATAAAACTCCAGAATTCAGGTTTGGGTCAGAAGCGAGTTGGCTTTACCTCGGTTTGCTGGTTCCAAAGAGCTGGTGGGTGAGCTGAGATCTCTTGTGAGATGAGAGAAGGAGACAGTTCAATTTTTCCATTAATGGGGTAGAAAGTCAGGATTCATCTAATTTCCTGAGGAATTGTGTGAGAACAAGCACTCCTCACCACGGCGAGGACGTGTTTTCTTCTGAGGGGGGTAGAGGTTTGTTGCATGTAAGAAAAGCATTTCCTTCCTTTTCATATGAGTTCAACTTTATTCCTTATGAAATCATATTTCTGGTGTTGTCTTCCGAATTCTCATCTGGCTCCTTCCTGTTCACCTTACAAGGATGAGCACAGAGTCTGAGAAGGGTCTTCACGGCTGTTTGCACTAGTGGTATCAGCTTCACAGAGACACTCCATGTCCCCTAAGTCTTGCCCCATGTGAAGTTTGTGTGTGGGGAGAAGTGTCTAGTCACTCCGCCCCTGTCCAGTAGAAGGCTTTAAGTGCTGCGTGAGTATGCAGAGGTGTGGGTAGGCGGGCCAAAGAGAGATTCCGACTGGCCAATTAGGAAAAGGTCCTTAGCCTTTGAGGGCGACATAGGAACCAGGCTTTAGTGAAGAAGTAGAATTTTATCAGAGACAGATGAGGTGGAAAGTAGCCAGCAGGGTTGAGAGCACTTAGGGAAGTAGGAAGGAAAATGCCTAGAAACCTTGACAACAATAACAATAACAACCACTTATGAAGAACTCATGTACCAGGGGCTGTGGCAAGCAATTTATATGTTTGAACTTCTTCAACTTTCCTGTCGATGGTGACCCTTCAGTGCAATTAGGGAAGACACTACTTGGATTGGATACAGCAGGAGAAGCAGAGGGAGAATTCAGAAGTGAGGCTAAAAAGATGGGCTAGGGCCACATCCCAGAAAATCTTGTCCTGTTAAATAAGCTGTACTTTGTTTTTCCTGTGAGAACTATAGACTTTTTTTCCATAGTGTTTTGGTTTTTGGTTTTTTTTAACGAGACAGTGACGTCATTGCTATTGTGCTTGCGGACAATGGTTCTGCTTGCCATGTGATGGATGGATAGAGGGGAGACAGACTTACACAAAAGATGAAATGGAAAGACTGGAATGGAGAGACCCTATGGAAAAGGAAAGGAGGGGAAGGATGTGAGAAACGTAACCCAATCTCTCACTCATATATTCAATCAACAAGCTCTTAGTAAGAGACCACTCTTACTAAGGTGCTGTGCGAAGTACCTGAAAACTCGGTTATGAGGACCTGGGTGGGGGGTAGGAATTATAATGAGTCATCAAAGACGTTTTAGTTTTGAGTTCCAAGGTATCACAAGGAGAGGACACCAATATCCAAGAGTAGAAACATCAGAAAATGAAGGCGTATGGAAAATATGACTTAATGTATATTCATTCCACTGTAGTTTTCCTGTACATCTTGAAATGCTATTTTTCATCATGTTCCTCCCCGACCAAAAAAAAAAAAGAAGGATTCCTCATTGTATGCTTTCAAGTTGGTGTTCAGGCCCCATGATCTGGCTCCAACCTGCTTTTCCTATCCCCCCGTCTCCTCCGCGCTGCCCTCCAAGCAGCCTTCATCCCGCCCAGGCCAGTTTAGTTTTACTCCCCCGACACAAACTTTAGGCTTTGACTCTTCTCGCTACCTAAAAATTATCCATCCTGAAATCTCAGCCCCACTTCTTCCTTTCGTATCTTGAGACCAAAACCCAAAGCCTGCTCTGCCCCTTCCAACCCCAGAGACAGCTCCCGCGTTCCGGGCGCCTTGTTTGCTCCAATGGCTCTGTGCGCATGTTGTGGTAGGATGACGCCTGCTTACCGCATCTTTAGATCTGTGGATGCCCGGCACAAGGCCTCCACACTCCACATTTCCTGAAGTGTGCATGCCTTTACTAACTGCAGTCCGTTTCTAAGATTGCTGAAAGCCACTATGTTGCCATGGAGACAGCCAGGGAGGGCGAGCTTCCCTTTTCTTTTGGAGCTTTGCTCCTCAGACTCCTTCGAATGCATTGATTCTCTATGGATGCAGGAGGCCCTGACTTTGGAAATCACCTTCATGAGCAGCACAGTGTTTATCAGCAATCCTACAACACAGGCTCCTTAGATAAGGACATTGCTTATTTCCTGCATCAGTGTTTCAAGATACACTTCATTGGTTGCTGGTATCATCTTTTAAAAGAAAGAGAATTGAGTATTTCTCCCCAAACACACTGGTCAAACTGAAATAAACACATTTTGCATTTCCCATCCTTCAGCCCAATATTCTAAATGCGATACCTGCTAATAAATGTATTCAGTGTTCACAAAGAAAAATAATGTCTTAGATGACCTCAAGCAATGAATAATGAGGCTTATATGACTAGTTGATAGCTGAGAGATTTGAGAAAAACATGTCCTTGTGAACATGAGTTTCAAAATTAATTGCCACTGAGCAGAAAACCCAAAGCAATTTGAACTTTTAATTTTAAATGCTGTAATTGGGTGCCTAGTGCCAAAAAAAAAAATTGGTTTAGTGGCTTTCAGGGAAATCACAGAGTATGTTACATGCGTAAGTTTTTTAAGCCTCAAGAAGACTATTTTTATGAGTGTATTGGTTTGTGTTTATTTGTTGAAATGAAATAGAATTAAATAAACATGAAATAGCTAGGGAACAGATATTCAAGGCATTATAATGTACATTATATTAATAGGTAAAGTGTCTCTTATATGTAAATGTTTTATATGTGTGTGTGTTGGTATGTATTTATTGTCTGATTTGTACCTATTGTATACTAGTCAGCTTGGCAATGGGGATGCACAAAGGGATTATGCATTTATAACCTACATGTCAGAATTGCTTTTCCCCTTTAGATGTGGACGAGATTGAACTGAACCCCATTTTGCTATTTGTGGAAAGTCCAATGCCTTTGGGGATGATAAACATGAAACTGAAGCCGGAGGTTATATCTAGAGTGGAGTGGGAGGGAGATGTTAATGGAGAAGATACACAGGGAGCTCCACATATATTCACAATGTGTTTCTTAGGCTGGCTGGTATATACATGGATGTTCATTGTATTCGCTTATATTTTTTTTGTATGACTTAAATGTTTTTTGTGAGTTCTCAGGTGCCTTTTGTTTCTGTGTTTACCTCTGTTTCCAATATCCTGCTTCTGCTGCATGAGTTCTCTTTAGGAAGTCAGCCCACCACGCTGGCTGGGTTGTCCTTCTTTCATAACGACTCAACGCAGACGTGAAATTCAGCCCCTTTCCTTGATTTACACACACATTGAACCCGTAAATGCACTAGTCTGAACTAAAGTTTGCAGAGAGAGAGGCATTTATCTCTCAAGAATGAAACAACTTAAAATGCAGTGTTGCTACTCTTACAGAGCATCTGGCCATTCCATCACCAGGAATTTTGTCACTAGCACTGCCAGACTATGCAGTATCCTAATCTTTCCCACCCCATGTTGGCTCCTTTCATCTCTTCCTCATTCTTCCCTCCCAAGCTGCCTTCAAGAACTCCAAATTCTTCTTGCTCTATTATGAAGAGCAATTTTGGTCTTGCCAGTCTCGATTCCCAGCATCGCATTATAGGCACTGAATAAATATTTGTTGAAAGATGAGTAAAACTTGGTTCCTGGCCCACTTGCACACATCCAAAACCTACCAATATGTTCAAAATTTCAATTTCACAAACAGCAAGGGTCCAGAAGAAGCCCTAACATTTCCTTTTATAGGTGCTAATCCCCTTAGAAGGAATTGTGGTTTTAAGTAGTGATGTTTCATTTTCTCTATTACATGTAGCAAATTATGAACCTGTTAAGGGGTTTTAAATCTACTTAGGTAGACAGGACATATATGTACAATATAAAAGTTTAAGGCAGATAGGAGTAGAGGTAAAGATTATAGGAATTTGAAGGAAGGAATTATTGCTGACATTTAAGGGAGCTGGAAAAGGATGGTTTAGGAGGCGAAATTTCATTAGTACTTGAAATAAGAGTTAAAACTTAAATTACTGGAGAGAAGAGGAGATTCCTGCCTAGGGGAAGCAAAGGAAAGAAACAAGAGTGTTCTCTTTAGGATAAACCCATCAGTAAACCCATAAGAAACTGGAAAAAAATGAGGGGTTGGAGGTGTGTGTATGTGTTTGCACATGGTTATGTTTTATAGGGGAGTATGATTACAAATGAAATTGCAAGGTGTTATGAACTGAATTGTGTTCCCCTGAAATTCATATGTTGAAGCTTTAACCCCCGGGACCTCAGAATGTGACTGTATTTGGGAGATAGGCTCTTTAAAGAGGTGATTAATTTAAAATGGGGCCTCCTTTAGGGTGGGCCCTCATCCCGTCCAACTGGTGTCCTTATAAGAGAAGATTAGGATATACAGAGACACCAGGGGCACAGACTCATTACACACAGAGGAAAGGACCATGTGAGGATACAGCAAGAGGGCAGCCATCTGTAAGCCAAGGAGAGAAGCATCAGAGGAATCCAGCCCTGCCAACACATAGGTCTTGGACTTCCAGCCTCCAGAAGAAAAGAAATTTCCTCTGTTTAAGCTACTCAGCCTGTGGCATTTGTTATGGCAGCCCTAGAAAACTAGTACATAAGGTCTTAAAACAAGAGAAAGAGATGGAAATTCAAACAGAACAGTAGTCTTTGGTAAAATTAAAAGGCTCATCATTCTCTGGGAAAGTGTAGTTTTGAAGTTAACATAAGAGAAGATGAGGGAGTTAACACCAGATGATACAAACCTACTTAATCAGATTATTTGGTGGAGTGGGGAAGAGCAAAATGTAAAACTGGAGTATGTAAAGTTTCAGTAGAAAAAAATCCAGATTTCAATAAAATTAAAAAAGAGTACATTCAAACTCTTTGGTATGTATTTGGACATAATTTCGCAATTTTCTCTAATAATGCTTGGCTGCTTGAAAGAAGATATTGCAGGACTGAAGTTGGGGAAATTGTCATGGACAGAAGGTCAAAGGATGCAGGGGATTCTTGAACATAAGATATCCCATTGGGCAGACTGACTCTGGCTTCCGTTTGGTAGGAGGCAACTGAAGCCAAAAGGGGTCCCATAAGTGTGAGAGAGAGACTCAGAACCGAGGTACTGAAGGTCATGATGAGATCAAAGAGGAATTTTCATCCATGAGAAAAGAGGCAGACAAGAAGAAACCTGTAATTAGAGAGGCAATATTTTGGATTTAAAATCTTGCTAAGATTTTTGAGTATTACCTTAGTTCTATTTCTGTTTGTCATGAAAGGAGATGATGATTTCGAAAGGTATAAACTTAAACATATTGGTAGTCATCTGAAAATTAAATCATTAGTAAAAATGGCAGGTAATCTGACATAATAGCTATGCTCCTTGTATGCCTTGATTAGATCCAGAATGTGCTGCCACTCTGCTTCAATAATTATAATTAAATGCATTAATAAAACAAAATCTTTCAAAAAATTTAAATAAGAGAAGAGCTATGAAATAATCTTAACTAAGATGAAAATTCTGAACTATTATCCAGAGCACTTAAATTTTAAGGGATCTAAGGAACATGTCAGTGGCAAATTTAATCATTTCACTCCAAAAATACTGATGGCATGCCATATGCAAGACACTATACTAGATCCCGTGGGAGAGAAAACAGGCAAAGTCCTGCCCTCAAGGCTCTCACATGCAGAAAGATGAGAAGCAGGTACCTATGAGACAGGTCACTCCCTTTCCTTCCCTTCTTTTGCAATATTAGGAGAAGGAATGTTCTGTTGAGTGCCTGGTTACCAACCAATTAGAAAATTGATTGGTCTAGAAATGGTTATCTGATCCTAATTAAACCAACGATTCCTTTCTTTTGGAATTTTGGCTGTAGCTGCTGAAGCTATATGATGTAAAATTCGGGACTCAGGTTTTATACCCCAGGGAGAAAGCTATTCTGCACTGAGAAAAGGAAGTCCACAGGCAGTGACGTGTGATAGAGAGAATTTAATGGTGTCCGTATCCCAGCATGCCAGGAATTTGAGAGCCATCTGCTCCTTACCAGTGTAGTGGTTTAATCAATTCTTCTTTAGATAGGAACTAACAATCCTTCCTATAAATTCCCTTTTAAGGCTTAAGTCCATTTGAGTTGGGTTCTATCACCTGCAAACAAGAGACTCCTAACACATATAGTGAAATAAGATATGTACTCAAATAACCGTGGTCACATCTGCTATAAAAAAACCCCCAAACTTCTGTGGAGCTTCTGAGGAGGAACAGATAGCTCCTGGGTCATCAAGGGTCATTGAGGAAGGCTTCCCTCCAGAAGCCAGCTATCGGTTACTTCCCTCTTTCAACACCAGAGCCATCAGGCAGGCCCCATCCAGTCCTGTCTCGCTTTTTGCTTCTTTGCTCAGGTCCCAAGGGTTCAACTTGTCCTCCATTTCTCTTTAGAGTTGGCATTATCCTATATGTCCCTTAGAGTTCTCCTACCTGAACTCAGAGTAGGATGCAGTCTTATTCCTGTGTCTCTTCCTTGCTTCTCCCAAAGGGGAAAGCACAATAGCATTTTGTTCTCTGAGTTTTCTTCTATGAGTTTATGCTAACTAGAAGAGAAATGAAACAGAACAACAAGCTGACGACAGGGGGAAGTTGCTGTGCCAAATATCTCCTGTTTGCCCCTCCAGATGCATCTCTATCCTTCTCTACCTAGTTCTGTGCCTTGAAGAACAACTTGTATGGACAACATTAATGGGCTCACTTTCTCTTTGGCTTCCAGTTGGATTTTTTTAATGGGGAACCGTGGTAGGAGTTCAAGGTGTGGAGGAGAGAGTGAGGTCAGAGTACTTATTCCTGTGTCTTCTACCTTACGGTGTCACTAAGGTTGGCTGCTTCCTTTGGCTAAAGGTCACAGCATCTCTCAATTCAAAGGATCAACAGCCCATGGCCCATGGCCCAAGTCCTACCTGCCATCTGTTTTTGTATAGCCTGTGAACTGCATACGTTTTTAAATGGTTGAAAAAAAATTTTTTAAAGAATACTACAAAAAAATTCATGGTACATAAAAATTACATGAAATTCAAATTTTAGTGTCCATAAATAAAGTTTTATTGGAGGACAGACACATTCACTCCTTTTTGGGTTGTCTCTGGCTGGCTTTGAGCTATGATGGCAGAGCCGAGTTGTTGAGACAGAGACAGAGATGAAGCCCAGAAAGAGTGAAATATTTACTGTCTGGCCCTTTAAGAGAAAAAGTTTGCTGACCTTTGCTCTGCCTAACTCTTTCCTTCCAGGTTCTCTTAACTGTTCCCTCCCCCCCTCCCACTTCTCCCCAAGTGTGTGGGGGGCATGGGATGAGCTGTGGAAGCCCTAGGCTATTGAGCTACATTCTGTGGTTTCCTGACACCATTTAAAACAGCCCTTTTATAAACTCTCCCGAGAGTCTCCTAACTTGAGTGTGCCATCTGTTTGCTGCTGAGACCCTGACTGATAACCCCACAGACAGGACCTTGGGAGGTAGAAGTCACGGTGTCGTAAGTGGGTAGGCTTTTCCAGGGATTCGGCGGCTGGGAGCTCAGTTGCATTTCAGTTTTCTATTTCTCTTCCAAATAGTAGAAGTCATAGAACTTCTTCTCTACTCCTTTATAGTCACCCCCCTCCAGAAAGTCCAAGTGGGAGGAAAACACCCCTCTCCTTCACTGAATTTGGCCATTTTTGCATGCAGCGCCTGAGATTACGGAATCATCTCGCAACAACCGAGTAAGATTGTGCTGGCCTGAGGAGGATGACAGAGCAAGAAAGAGAGAAAGCACCTGGATTCTTGGCAGTGGCAGGCACTGATTCATCCTGGCGTTGCCTTATCTTTGGCCTTCTTGTTACATCATATAACCAGTTGCTAATTCTTTAGCCATTTCTAGTGCACTCTTCTCTTACCTCCAGCAGAAAGTATTCTAACTGACGTAGCTTCTAAGTTATTTATTTGCCCTTTTCTTTCCTTCTGGGCAGCACAGACTTTTATAGACAGTATTGTGACACAGTTGAATGGTGGGTTGAGAGGTCTCCTTCCCTTCTTTACCGGGAATGCCTTTGTTTTATGTCATGCAGGAGCTCACGATTCCTTCCTCTCTGACTCTCTAAGATTTAGTTCACGGCACTTTGGAGCTGGAAATGGCCTTAGTGGGTGTGTTTTCCTGGGCTTTTCCAACTGACACCCCAAGAGTCATCTCAGCCTCAGCAGGTCTCCTAAGCCAGAGAAATGTGTGTGTGTGTGTTTAAATTATGTTTTATTTGTTTAAGCTTCTGAGTAAGATTTTATTTGCATGAAGGATTTTCCTTGCCAAAACCAAATCAAAACAAAACACAAAAACAATAAACAAAACGAGACTTTGGAAACCGCTGTTGGAGTATCTTATGTCTTCCAGCCCCATTCCATTCTCATCGCCGTGTGGTTAAATATTGCTTTTTCTGCATCAAGTATTTCTTAACCATTAAAAAGTTACGTGGTTTATTTCTTTGCTCCAATCACTAATTCAGTTCAATCAACTGTTGCCGAAACTTCCTATTTGTCTAGTATTATTCTGAGTGCTGGAAATACAAGAACATCAGTCTAGTTGGGGAGAGGGACACATAGAATTTCAATACAATAGAATAATCATTATATAGTACCATAACCCACAACAATAATAGCCCCTCATAATAATTGAATGCTTACAATGTGCCAGGGCCTATCAGGTCCTTTATATATATTACCTTGTTTAATTTTTACAACAATCCTGGGAAGTAGATACCTTTTAAATACCCATATTATAGCCGAGGAAATTGACAAGAGCTTGAGAAATATTTTCCCTCTTCTAAATATAGGAATTCATAAAGCTCCAAATATGTTAGAGCCGTATGCTAAATCATTCATCCAAAAAACATTTATTAAAGACTGTAATACTTCAGAAGCTATAACCGGTGTGCTATCATTTCCAATAATATGATAATTTTGATATTTGGAAAAATATTTCATTTGCAAAATGCCCAACAATGCTGGTTAACATAATTTTAATATTTTTCTTTTCTCCCCCTAAATTTAAATTTTTATATTAGCATAGAGTAAAATGAACTCTTTGGCGGTGTACAGATCTATGAATTTTAACACTTGGGTAGATTAGTGTTACCACTGCCATAGTCAACAAACAAAACAGCAGTTCTGTCCCCCCCAAAACTCCTTTTTGCGATCCGTTTGTGACCACACCCTGCCCCCAGCCTAACCTCTGGCAACTACTGATCTGTTCTCTGTCACTATGTTTTTGTCTTTTTGAGAATGTCATTTAAATAGAATTACGTATACAGTATGTAGCCTTTTGAGACTGGCTTCTTTCATCATAAATGCCTTTGAGATTCATCTTAGTCTGTGTATACCAATAAGTCACTCCTTTTTATTGCTGACTGGTTTACCACTGTGTGGATGTGCCATAGTTTACTTATCCATTCACCCATCGAGGGACATTTAGATTGTTTCCAGTTTTTGTCAACTGGAAATAAAGCTGCTATAAGCTTTTGTGTGCAGATTTTTGTTTGAACGTAAGTTTTTATTTCTTTAGGGTAAATACTCAGGAGTCAGCTTGCTGGGTTATGTGGCAAGTGTTTGTTTAACTTCTTAAGAAACTGACAAAAACTGTTTTCCAAAGGAGTATAGTCATTTTGCTTTGCCACCAACATGCTCTCAAACAGAAATGCTGAGTGGACATCCTTACAGTGTTCCTAATCCTGAGAGGGAAACGTTCAGTCTTTCACTATTAAATATGATTTTAGCTATAGATTATTATTTTATTCTTTTAGATGCCCTCTATCAGATTTGGGAAGTTCTCTTTAGTTCTTAGTTTGCTGAGACTGTCTTTATTTTACCTTAATTCCTGAAGGATATTTTTGCTGGTTATAGAATTCTGGGCTGAGAGTTCTTTTCTTTTAGCACTTTCAAAATGTTGTTCTAGCACCACCCCTGATGGCCTAGTGCTTAAAGTTCAGCACTCTCACCACTTTGATGGCCCGAGTTCGTTTCCTAGTTGTGGAGCCACACCACCCATCTGTCAGTGTCCATGCTTTGGTGGCAGCTCACACAGAAAAACTAGAAGGACTTACAATTAAGATCTACAACTGTGCACTGGGGCTCTGGGGAGGAAAAAACCAAAAAGAGGAAGATTGGCAACAGATGTTAGCTCAGGGCAAATCTTTCCCTACAGAAAAAAAAAAGAAAAGAAAAGAAAAGAAATTGCACTACCTTTTTCTGGTCTGCATGGATTCTCATGAATAGTTTGAAGTCTTTTGAATAGTTGTTCCCGTAGGTGGCCCATCATTTTTCTCTTGCTGATTTCAGGGGTTTTATTTTGTCTTAAAATTTTAGTAGTTTGATTATTATATATTTGGGCATGTTTGGGGAGTTCATTCTGTTTGAGGTTTTCTGAGCTTATTGAATCAGTGTGTTTATTCCTTTTGCCAGGTTTTTGAAGTTTCCAGCCATTATTTTTTCAAAAACATTGTGTGTGTGTGTGCGCGCATGTGTTTGTGTGTGTACCGCACACTTTCTTTTCTCATTCTGGAACTCTGATGAGATAAATATAAGGTCTTCTGTATCATCTCACAGGTCATTAAGACTTTGTTAATTTTTTCCATCTTTTTTTCTCTCTGTTGCTTAGATTGAATAATTTCCATTTCTATCTACATTCAAGTTCATGCTCTCCTGTCATCTCCACCCTGCTATTTAGCCCATGATATGAATTTTGTTTTTGTCTCAGTTATTGCAGTTTTAATATTTCCAGCTGGTTCTTCTTTGACTCTTCTGCTTATTCACTGATACCTTCTATCTTTCCATTTGTTTCAAGAGTATTTGCCCTGACTTATTAGAGCACGTCATCACAGCTGCTTAAAATCTTTTTCAGATAATTCTAACAGCTGTGCCATCTTGGCATTGGTGTCTGTTGATAATCTTTTCCCAGGTAAGTTGAGATTTTCATGGTTCTTCATAGATGCGTAATTGTGAATTGCGTAGTGGGCATTTTGAATATTATGTTATTAGGCTCTGAGTCTCATATGAATCCCATGGAGAATGTTGATACTTTTATTTTGGCAGGCCATCAACCTGGTTAGATTCCAGATGCAAATTTCTACCAGCTTTTTGTGGGTTATGGCTTCAATGTTAGCTCTATTTTCAAAGCATTTTGAAAGCTCCCTGGTTAGCACAGCTTTAAAAGCCCTTTTAAGCACAAAGCTAAGCTGACAAGAAAGTAAGGAAATCCTCAAAAATAAACAAGTAGTCATGAGTCTGGAGAGGCAAGCAATGGCATTCTCTGGTATTCTACAGGTTTTAATGGGCCGTGTTTTCTCGTCTGTGGGAGTGACGGCCAAGACTAATGCCTGTGCTAGCGGAGAAGTCAGATGGGACAGTGCCCTCTCCTCATGTAATGCCTAGATCATCATCCCCAAAGAGCACTGTTAATTAGAGGATGAACTAAAAATAGAATCAAATGAAAGCAAAACCAAGCAAATAATCAAAAGTGGTACCAACAATAGAAACAGTCTTTTATGAGAATTCCTAATCAACATCCAGCCCTTAAGTAGATTTGTTGGCTGAATTTACACTATATGCATTGTTCCCAAATCCCCATGTTTAAGGTGGCCTTAGATTGGTAGTGTCCTAAAGAATCAAATACAAATCTTCTCTGGGAAGGCTTGCTTTATACCTAGTCCTTAAGAAAGTCCCACAGATAAAGTTCTGTTAAACATAAATTCATAACAAAAACAATTGATTTACTTTAGAATTTGGAGTTAAATATGCATGCTTAGGTTTATAGAGTAGCCAGTATGAGAATGTAAATAGAATGTACAACTATAGAGTAGCCAGTATGAGAATGTAAATAGAATGTACAACTTCAAAATGAGTGGAACGGATAATCTGAACTGCAAGAACAGATTATTTCAAAAGATGCTAAGAAAAGAGAGAAAAAAAGAAATACAAAAAATGTGAAGCAAATAGAAAGTACAAGGTAAAATGGCAGAAATAAGTCCTAATTTATTCGTAATCAACAAATAATACAAATGGGCTAAATTATCTAGTTAAAAGATAAGAGTTATAATACTGGAATAAAATTCCAGCTACATCCATTTACAAAAGGTGTACCTAAAACGTAAGAACACAACAAGATAGAAAGAAAAAGAATAATAAGAGATGCATCAGTTATGGTGGCTGTAAAACATATCTGCAAATTGTTAGACACTCCTTTCTTCATAAATGGAGTCTAATTCCCTGCTTCTGGAATCTGGACTGGTCTAATGAATAGAGTGTGGTAGAACTGATGCAATGTGGCTTCTAAGATTAGATCATAAAAATATTGTTCTACTTGACCCTCTGTCTTGAATCACTTTCACTGGGGAAATTCAACCCCTATGTCATGAGAACACTCAAGCAGGCTATGAAGAAGCCCCTTGTGGGGAGAAACCGAAACCTCCTGCCAATAGCTATCCAGCCATATGAGTGAGTCATGTGGGAGGAAGATCCTCCAGCTCCAGTCACGCCTTCAGATGGCTATCCTCAGCCAACATCTTGACTTCAACCCCAAGCCATAACTGTCCAGCTAAGTCTCTGCAGAATTCTTGACATACATTATCTGAGGGATAATAAATGAGAATTGTTTTAAACCACTACACTTTGGGGCAATTTGTTAGGTAGCAATAAATAACATAGTAGGCAAGTACTATAAAAATGTAGATTGTGTACCTATATTATTATTAGACAAAATGGTATTATTATAAATAAAGAGGATAATTACATAATGATAAGAGATTTGGGTTCACAGGAAAGACACGAAAGTTACAGACTTGTATGCACTTAATAATATAACTTCAAAATACACAAAGCAAAAGTTGACTGAAATATAAGAAGAAATTTAGAGATCCATTATAGCAGATTTACCATACCTCCGTCTATAATGTATGCATCAAAGAGCAAATGTCAATAAGACATAAAGTATTTAAAAACACAATTAACATATTCAATCTAATAAGCACTGCACCCAACAGCTGGGGAAATTCTTGTTCTTTTTAAGCACACATGGAACATTTACAAAAATTTGACCATGTATCAGGATAAAAGAAGTCTACACATTTCAAAGAATTCACAAAATCTGTGAGGAAATACTGAAGGACACGCAGTAATTCAATACTTTTGTGTCATTGAATAGTATACCTCTGAAGAGAGATGGAGAGATGTAGAGAGAGGGAGGGAAGGAGAGAGAGAAGGAGGAAGAAAGACTGAGGAGGGGGACAAGGAGAGGGTGAGCGAATGCATAGAACAGATCTACATGTAAGCAAACTAGGCGACAATTTAATTTATACGACTCCATTTAAGAAGTAGAAACATCTAATAAACAGACATTTTGAAAAACAGCTATTCCAATCACTCTGCTGGTGCCTAAAAACTTTCCCACCATTTAGCATTAAAAGCATCTGTTAAAATGTCAGTGTTATCTTGGAGGACTAACCCACAGGGATATCAATCTTTAGACTCTTTAGACTCTTTTTTTGCCTAGGCAGGCCTCTGGCAAGAACTTGAGGGAACGTAGTGGGAAATAAAGAGAGAATATTTAATTGGGTCAAAGAGGAGATAATTGGCTTAGATCCAAAGTGGAGAATATTGCCACATCAGAGTGCAGTCCTGCAAAAAGAGCATTGTATAGCAAGAGGACACGTGGCACGTGGATAGGAGGGCAGGAAGAGGCGGAGGGAGACACAGGACATTCCAGTGTCTGTATGTCCCTACCTAGTTGATAACCAATCTGAAGGAGGTTTGCAAACATATAAGGAGCCTTATGTGCTTAAGGAGGTGGAATGGCTGAGGCTTCTCTACTCACCGGCCTTTGCCCAGTCCCTGTGAATGGACTTCACCACACCCCTGCCTTCTGCTCCTGCTAGGATAGAGCTCTTCCCTCAACTCGACCCCTTCTTTTCTACAGACTTTTCCTTTCACCACTCTTGCCAGGCCTCTGGGCATGTAACTTGTTGCTTATTCTCCATTTATTGGCTGGGGTTTAGTGCCATCCAGATAGATGTACTTCAAGGAATGCCCTTGGAAAATTCAGCTTTTGTGTCTCTGATTGACATTATGTTTCATTGACCCATGTTTTCCAAGACACCTCTAAAGTTTGACTTGATCACCATCCTTGGAGGAGAAGACAAGAGTTCAGTAAATCCCCTCAGGCTTGGTCTATCTGTTCTTACTTTCTCACTTTCCATGATGGCCATTGTTGAGACCCTGTCATATCTCACAGCTTATCTACCCATAAAATAATTATTTTAAAAAAAAGAAGAAAAAGGTGGATTTACCTCTTTTAATTTTACTAGGTAAAACCCAAACAATCCCAAGGCCACCTGTGGCCGAGCCTCATATTAATGTAACAATCAAAATAATATTGTCAAGGAAGCAAAAAGAAATGAAAATAATTTCAGTATAATTTGCATCTCTTTGAGACCATGAAGAATGCAATTCGTATCCCACAATGATTCTTCTTTAAAAAAATCTTTTTTACTGCAACTGATGGCCAATTTACTTTAACTATACTCAGTTTGTTTGCAAAAGTAGTTAGATAATGTTTTACTAAAACCCTCCCTATAGATAGCATCTCCGAGGCTTGGGTCACGATGGTAATGGGTGGGGTGCTTGAGTTTCTCAGGAACTGAGAGTCAACTCCTTGTCCAGTTCAGGCTGGTTAAGACCACTGACTCATCCACTGGGCCTGAGAGGATGACTAGTAGGTGACCCTTTCACCCCAAGGAGCTGAAAACTCCACCCTCAGATCTGCGTAATGCCGCCATTTTGTGATCATGCGTCCTATGAAGAGGCGTGAAGCTTGATAAACAACTACCTATTCCCCCTTCAGACCACCCTGCCCCCTTATCCCATAAACAACTCTAACCCTCGTTTTTCAGGGAATCAGATTTGAGATTGGCTCTCCCACCTCACCTCCTCGCTTGGCCACTTTGTGATTAAGTCCTTTCTCTTTGCAACCTCATCCTCTCAGTGATTGGCATAATCATGCAGTGGACAAAATGAACCTGGTTCAGTAACACTACTTGTCTCCTTTCATTTTCTTGCATTCTCACGCTGCCTCTGAGCTTTTCTATTCTCTTTCATGAACAAAATGCCTTTCCACCTCACGGCTAAAAGTGACTGCTGGGACTCCTACTTCTACTCTCATCACCAGCACCAGACCCAGATACTCCAGGACCTACAGGAGACCCAGCGCTCCCTGCCCTCAAAAGACCCTTTATCTTCACAGAAAGTTTCTGGAGCCTCTGAGGAAGTAGAGTTCTCCCTCTTTGACTGCTTTTCGCATAAGAAATTCTTCCAGGACCCTACTAGCCAGTACTAGCATTTTCTCATGTGTGTCATAAACTAGTAACTACAGGCAAAAATGAATGCAAAACAACATTTCAAGTATTTGGAAGCAGGCTGTGGCAGAGCAGAGCGATGGGGATTTGGAGTGATTTTGAGAAGAAAAAGGTCTGGAAGGAGGATAAGCAATATATCCATCAAACTCACAAAAACTTCCAAACAGAAGCGGAACACAAATAATTAACAAGTGCAGAGGAAAACTGTGAAGAAGGAGATTAGGAATCTATAGTCCAAGACAAGGATCAGTCTGTGATATATCAATATGAATATATTCATACTAAGCCCATTTAGATGGAATTGTCCTCTAAAGATACAACATTTTTTAGGTTGGAAAGGGAATGTGTAATTTAGGCCTAAAAAGATGCCATAAGACAAGAAGTCAATCTGTTCAAGGCCAACCCCTTTTCCTGCCTCCTTATCACTTTCCTATCCTTCGTCTTTAACCACACTTTCATGCATTCTTCTTCTCGGCCTAAAAAGATGCTCCAGTTTCTCCCATCCTAAGGAAAATATCCTTTGGTTCTTCCCCTTTTTTCTTTCTGTTAAAACTAAGCTGCTTAAAGCTCTTTAAAAGAGCAGTTTATACTCACTTTCATATTCACAGTTCACTCCTCCATCCATTGGAGCTTGGCAAAAGTCATCAAGGAAATCTTTATTATTAGGCACCATACACACATCTCAGTGTTTATGTCACTTGGCCCCTCACTGGCATTTATTTGATTTGTTAATGACTTTGTCCTTCCTGGTACCCTGCTTCCTAGATGTCCATGATAGCGCCACTCTCTCAATCCTTCTGGCTTGGTTGCCTCTGTGAACTTTCCTTCCTTTGCCTATCCCTTAGGTTGATGCTGATAATCCTGAAGTTCTCTCCTAGAGTTGCTGCTCATTTTATGTGAGGCACTTTCCTTACTTGGGTAACTAACTTGCCTATCTCCATATTTTTGTCAAAGTGATGTTTCTAAAATTTGAGTTTCAGCATATTTCTCTCCTGCTTAATCCCATCATTCATTCCTTGCTAACTATAGGAAAAGCTGAAATTCCTTATCGTGACTTACAAGGTCCTCCTTGCTCTTGAAGCAGCAACCTATTTTTTCAATGACTGTTCAGTGAGTGAATGGATGAATGACTCACAAATCTGTGTTTCTAACCCTGAACTTTTCCTTGAGTTTTAAACTTGTAGCCCCAGAGATTGCTGAACAGCTCAGTTAGATGTTTCACAGGAACCTCAAACCCATAGTACCCCAAACAGAACACATCTCAGCCTCACTTCTTTTGCTGTATTCTCCAGTTTACCACCATCAGAAACTTGCCAACCATTAT
The DNA here is from genome assembly GCF_041296265.1 of Equus caballus. Classification (NCBI taxonomy): domain Eukaryota; kingdom Metazoa; phylum Chordata; class Mammalia; order Perissodactyla; family Equidae; genus Equus; species Equus caballus. The sequence goes on along the minus strand of NC_091689.1, from coordinate 5,798,220 downwards.
TATTTTTTTTCTTAAAGATTGGCACCTGCGCTAACATCTGTTGTCAATCTTTATTTTTCTTCTTCTCCTCAAAGCCCCCCCAGTACATAGTTGTATATTCTAGTTGTGAGTGCCTCTGGTTGTGCTATGTGGGACACTGCCTCAGCATGGCCTGATGAGTGGCGCCACGTTCGCGCCCAGGATCTGAATCAGCGAAACCCTGGGCCGCCAAAGCAGAAGGTACGAACTTAACCACTCAGCCATGGGGCCAGCCCCGACAACAATACTTCACGTTTGTTCATTCTCTACATCACTGAATCTTACTGAATCATTTCCCAAATATTCCTTGAATTTGTTCCTACCTCTTCAGTGCCATAATTCACATTCTTACCTTCTTTCATCTAAACTATCACAATAGCCCCCAGCTGATCTCCTTAATTCCAATCTTGCCTCTCCCTGACCTCACATCCTCTACACTTTCATCAAAGAGATCTATCTAAAACCTTTTTAATTTCCTCTGCTTAAAATCTTTCAGGTCTCTTTCTAGGATAAAATGCAAGCTTCACTGTGCAACGTAAAAGTCATCTATGAGCAGACTCTTCTCCATATGTTCAAATTCACCTATTTTCTATCTCAACATCCAATAGCATAATACACCTTAAGATTATCTGAGTTTACTGTTATGTCATAGCTTCAAACATTTGCTCATGCTCTGGGCCAGACTTCTGCCTCTTCTTCACTCATTGAACTGCTTCTTGTCCTACAAGATTTGTATCAGGCATAACTTTCACCAGGAAGCCTTCTCGGATCCTGTTGGTTTGACTAGGCACTATGTGTTTACTGTGTTCCGGGAGGCAGAGATGCCCAGTGGTCGACGTTCAACCTGCCTAGGTGCTGAGCCCAGAATCACAGCTCACCGGCTCTGCAACTTTGGGCAAGTTACTTAACTAATCTCTCTCCGCCTCAGAAATTACTCAACAAATGCTATCACCAGCAGCCTTCCTCTCCAGTGTAAGTGCACAGCCCACCTCCTGTCCCCAGGAATCTCTGGGAAGAGTTTAGAGGGACTTCACTGTGTTCTGGATCAATTGTTATCTTCAAAAGCCAATAAAGAAGAGCTGTCTGAGTGAGGAAGCAATGTGAATGACCCTTTTCTCATTCTTGCAACCACTCTCTTAGCTAAGTTTTCTGAGGGCTGGCGGGGAGGTGGGCGCAGACACTCATTCTTCCCATTTCTTTTGCTTTATTAGCCTTCAGTGTGTTTATCCAGGCGGCATCTCCTACTCCTTTCCGTGGGGGAGAGCGGTGACTTCATATGTTTATGTGACCTGAAATGTCATTTATCCTATATAACATTATTATTTGGGCTTTTTATTAAAAATGACTGGAGGATCAAGTTAAAACATAAAATCCATTTATGTCGAGGCCAAAGACTTAAAAAAAAAATCTCTGTAACAGCTATATAAATCTGATTTGTTTCAGCAGTAGAATCCAAGGCTTGTTTGTGTTTTTTGCTGAAGTGTCTTTCATCTTCTATATTTCAAATCCTCCCTCAAATAAATTCTTTGGTAACAAGGACTTAAACAAATCTGTTTTTATGTACAAGCCATAAGAAAGACAGAACCATTGGAGACTGGACCTAGAAACTAAAACACCCATTATGTCATTGCATCCCACCCGTGCCAGGATAAAATTAGTATTCAGAGAGTTTTTCCAGCCCTCATTCCAGATCCTTTTTCTTTCTTCAGATCCATTCTTAATGACCCAAATTACGGGATTTGGATAACCTCCTTTGTCAGCTCTTTTCAGAACCTAGTCAACTTCACCATTAGGCAACATCTGATATTTAAACTAATTGAATTGTTTTGTCAGCTTCATCTCACTTTTCTGGGTCACATTGGACCAACTGAATTCTAGCTAGATATTTGAGCTTTTAAGTCTGAAAACTGCTCTGTCACATTCTATGTCCACGCATCAACTCTCTTGTTGTGGATTTGACTGTGTTGTGTTAAGCCATGGCAATTTGAAATGTTTGGGAATGGGTGATTTTGGACAGCTGGCCCTTCTAGCATCAATCTTTATTGGTATGGTTACATCACACATTTTATATAAAAGACATTCTAAAATATGATAGGTACATGCTCCCCTACATTTTTTTTAGATTGAGGCAAAATTCACATAACATAGAATTAACCATTTTAAAATGTACAATTCAACAGCCTTTAGTACATTTAGTACAGTGTTGTGCAACCATCATTTCTATCTAGTTGCAAAACATTTCCATCACTCTAAAAGGAAGTCACGTATCTGTTGCCAGTCACTCCCCATTCCACTCTCCTCCTCCAGCACCCTCATGCCCCTCTACCCCCAGCTTCAAGCAACCTCTAACCTGCTTTCTATATGGAAAGAGCTTTTCTGGATATTTAATATTCTCTAACATTAATTATCACCTCAAACAATAGTAATACCTTATTTTTGGTTAGGGCTCTGTAGGTTTCTAGGATTTTCATATGGATCACCTCATTCTTTAGGGATATTTGAGATATTGGTATAGTTAGATAAATCCATGTTCTAATTTTTTATTAGAAAGGTGAGTTGAGATTTTATTACCTTGGTTATTAAAAATCTGATTTCTCCAAAATTATCATGTATGTGTCTATAAAAACAGAAGTCCAGGCATTTCGGTTGTTTAATCAGGCTAGTCCACCCCTCTCTCTGCCCAACCCCATCGTTAGTACATGTTTGAGATTTCAGTTGTCTGATGGTTGTGCCTGTGTGGTTCAGGCAGAAGAATGCGGACCCCTGTGTTTGTACTAGGTATGTTGATTCTCATTCTTTACTCTATGACTGAATGCCGAAAGCCTTAAGCCCCTATTCTTCCAACTAGGGTGGAATGCATTTCAAAGCCAAATGAATCTTTGAGCAAAATTTCTTTTATTTCTATTCATTTGCTTGAAAAGGCAATAGGCAGACACTTCTACTTGTCATTCTGCATTTGTTCCCCCTTTTTTGTATCAGTGATGGAATGCTTGATTTTCAGCTGAACACATGGCCATCCTGAATAAAGAGTATATGGACAGCCTCCCTTCTGGATAGATTTGGGCAATTACTAAGTTCTGACCCATCTGGCTAGTGAGATTTCTATGGAAGTGTCATATTCAATTTATGAAAAGAGTCCTTAAAGGAGAGAGCATACCCCTTTTTTGTTCTGGAAGGAAGGTAGACACTGTGCCTGCAGCACCAGCAGCCATTTTGAACCAGGTGACCGTTGGAATGGGAAGGAGTCTCTGACACTCAGAGGTACGTGCTATCCCTAGACTTGCATGTAAGAAAGATAATTTTAATCCTGTACAAGTGACTATTTTGAGTTTTCTGTCACATGCAGCCAAATCTAATCTTAGCTAATACAATTCTTAATATAGGCAGAGTCCGCCAAAAACTTGAAGTCTTTCTCTCATACTGTCTTGAGTAGCCCCCATTCTCAGAAGCAAAGGACCTTATTACATAAGAATATTGTCATAGAGTAGACTGAAGCCCGTCTTTCCTTTAAAGATTTACCTATTTCCCTTAAATATATTTGTGTCTTATTATTTTGTTATTATTACTAGTATTATTTTCTAGGAGAAGCAGAGTTCTAGAGAAAAGAATCATATAATTTCAAAAAGACGTAACAAGTTATCCAATCTGGTTGCCAGTCTGGGATCCCAGAACATTGCTACTTTAGAAAACTAATGTGGAAGTCATGGAACTATTATTATTTCAAAAGTTCTTCCATCTCTATTATTATTGCTATCAAAATCATTCACAGCATAACTAAAAGTCAAGGTAATTTGTTTTTAATAGTGACACTGGTATCTCATGTTGACTTAAAACTCCAAAAGAAGATAATAGCTTATTGTAATGAAAGCAGTTGTATTTTTCTTAATTTATTTTATTTTAGTTTTTTAGCACAGTTTCAGGTTCACATCAAAATTGAGGAGAAGGTACAGAGATTTCCCGTATACCCCCTACCCCCTCACATGGACAGCCTCTCTCACTATCAACCTCCCCCACCACAGTGGCATGTTTGTAACAATTGGTGACCCTACAGTGACGTGTCATAATCACCCAGAGTCCATAGCTTATAGTAGAGTTCACTCTTGGTCTACATTCTGTGAGTTTAGATAAATGTAGAATGATGTATGCATCCATCATTACAATATCATACAGAGTCTTTCCATTGCCCTAAAAATCCTCTGTGCTCCACCCATTCATCCCTCCCCTCCCCACTTAACTCCTGTCAACACTAATCTTTTTACCAAATCCATGGTTTTACCTTTTCCAGAATGTCACATAGTTGGAATCATACAGTATGTATGCTTTTCAGATTGGCTTCTTTCACTTAGTAATATGAATTTAAGGTTCTTCCATGTCTTTTCATGGCGTGATAGCTCATTTCTTTTCAGTGCTGAATAATATTCCATTGTCTGGATGAACCACAGTTTATTTATCCATTCACCTGCTGAAGGACATCTTGGTTGATTCCAAGTTTTAGCAAATATAAATAAAGCTGCTATAAAACGTGTGCAGGTTTTTGTGTGGACATAAGTTTTCAACTCCTTTGGGTAAATACCAAGGAGTATGCTTGCTGGATCACATGGTAAGAGCATGCTTAGTTTTGTAACAAACTGCCAAAGTGTCTTTCAAAGTGGCGTACCATTTTGCATTCCCACCAGCAATGAATGAGAGTTCCTATTGCTCCACGTCCTCTCCAGCCTTTGGTGTTGTTCAGTGTTCCAGATTTTGACCATTCTAATAGGTGGGTAGTAGTAAAGCAGTTTTTTTTATAAAGACAAATATTTGAAAGCACAAAGCATATATGGGAGAACATTTTAAAAACTAAAATGTTGTGAACCACTTATCTATACTCCTTCAAGACTTTTAACCGCTTATGTGATTTTTGAAAGATGCTATAACAGTAATGATATGAAATAGAGGCTGGCATCTTCTTGATGCTTTCAAAGCAAATAGAAAGCAGAGCACTGAATGGAAGAGTCGGCTGCACTGACTCTTGCCTTCATCTGACTTCATCTTGGTGCAGTCATAAAAGGATGGATGGAACATACGTTAGCCAAGCCACTTACTGGAAAGTACTTACATGAGGGTTCATAGCATCTGCCCTTTCCTCTAAATGGCGGAAATTCTTTCTCTACTTGATGGGCTCCTGAGACTATATTATGAGGTTAGGGATCCATAGCTGGATAGACATTGAAAGGACAGAGAACTACTGTGAGAAGAACACAAACACATGTATGAGGTAGAAGGGATGAGAGAAATAAGAGAAGCTACATGCACTGAGCTGGAGGCAGAGTTCCAAGGACGTTTCCAAGAGGAGAGAAATTGTTGGGTCCGTTGCTACATGTGGGTAGAATGCTAGTGAGTAAGTGGGCAAAACCGATTGTAAAGAGGTATGTAGTGCATTGTGAACATAATTTACAGTTTTCAGTCACTCTTGGATGGTAGGCTGGTGTTTCTTAAATGCAGCACTGAATTTAGACTGGACCATTTTATTGATTTTATCTATTCATATGCATTTTACATTTGCTCAAGGAATTATTGGTCCTGTATTGGGATCAGAGTTGCATTTTGCTGGTTAGAATTAAGTATGGGCTCCTCCTCCTCATCAGTCTTCAGAAACCCAACTCCTGACTCAGCTTTATTGACACCAATCTGAGCCCTAGTGAGGTTGGTTTACATTATTTTGTTCTGACTAGAAGAAAATGTGGGTTTTTATCGAAAGGAATAAGGAGAAATGAGTAAGAAAATAAGAACGTCCCATCTGGGGCCAGCCTGGTGGCGCAGCAGTTAAGTGCGTACGTTCTGCTTTGGCGGCCCGGGGTTCGCCAGCCCGGATCCCGGGTGTGGACATGGCACCGCTTGGCACACCATGCTGTGGCAGGCATCCCACGTATAAAGTATAGGGAGATGGGAACGGATGTTAGCTCAAGGCCAGTCTTCCTCAGCAAAAAGAGGAGGATTGGTAGCAGATGTTAGCTCAGGACTAATCTTCCTAAAAAAAAAAGTCCCATCTAGCAAAGAGCTGGATGTAAATAAATAATAAAATCAATTTTCATGAGCAGAGCAAATTTTTCCAGTTCCTTTTTTTCCCTCCAGCAAAACCCGTTTCTTCCCTCCAACAAAACAGGTTTAACAAAACCCGTTTCAGAAGTGAGCATTGAAAGGAGTGCTTGATCTTTAAGTTAATCCACAGGTAATACATAAGACAACATCACAGGGCCTTAACTATCTATTGGGATTTTCTTAACTCTTTTGAAGAAAAAGTTTTTGAGAGAAAGCGTCTAAGTTTCAGTTTCTGTGCTGAAAGTGGTGTAGCCCACAAGGAGAGAGAAACTGATCCCCAGAAAAATGATACAGAATTTTCTTGTACAATAAAGTATCTTTTCTCTTCCTTCCTTCCTTTCTTTTTGTTTCCTCATTTCACTTTTTTTTCAAATTTTACTACATCATCCTATTCAAAATTAGATTTAAAAAAGGAAATAGATGCTGTTTGAATATTTGGGCAATATTTTGGACGATTCCATTGATAGAGAATATCTGGTTAAGAAAACATTGTGGAATATCCTAGAGTGGTGGTTCTCATCATCATCAGGGGTGATTTCTGCCATTATCCCCTCCCCGCACCAAGCGACATTTGACCGTCTCTGGAGACATTTTTGGTTGTCATGACCTGGGGGAGCACTGCTGGCATGTAGGGGGTAGAGGCCAAGGATGCTGCTAACCGCCCTACAGTGCATGGGACAGCTCCCGCGATGAAGAGTTATTCAGCCCAAACGTCAATGGTCCTGAGGCTGAGAAACTCTATTTTAGAGATTTCCTAAGCTCTTCTTGGATCAACACTTTAGGCATCGAGGTTACAAAGTGAACTGGCAAGTTTAGATAGTCATTAGCTAACACTTAATGAGCACTTGGCATGTTGCAACTATTGTTCTAAATACTTGTAATTCTCACAATTAGCCTATGAAGCAGACACAATATGCTCCATCTTACAGGTAAGACAACTGAAGAAACGGGAATTAAGTAACTCAGGAATGGTAAGCCCAGGAACACTGAAGTATTAAGAATTGTAGCTAAGGAAGTCCTTGCTTTTAGGTATTATGCTATGTTGTCCTTTTATGTGCCTAACACAAGACTTCAGCTTAATGAGGGGGAGAGGACACGAAGGGAGGGTCTAGAAAGTTTGTCTGAATGGCCACCTCTAATTCTGAAATTCTTTGCTTTAGAAGGACAAAATTACCTTTTCAGCCACTGTATTTGTGGAAATATTCAGTTACAGAGTCTGATGTTTATTTTGAACACAGAATTCTTAATTTATTGATATATAATATCACCTAAAGAAGAATATTTTAGACTATAGGAAGAAAATTAATGCAAATATTTTATCCCAAACCCTGAAATTTTCAACATGAAAAGTGAAAATGATTATGGATTCTTTGCGATTGTTGCATATAATAGTTTTGATAATTGCACGAAAACCACAAGACGTTTTCATGCTGTTCTTATAAACTTTAAGACCCATGAGGAAAAAGGAAAAAGACCTCAAGTTAGAGGGCAATTGCTTGTTTCCACCATCTCTCTGTAAGAGGCCAGCAGGGTTATTGCTCAGTGTTCATCTGGGCAGCTTAGGTTGAAGGGCAAATTCCCACATAAGGAAAGGCAAATCCATTGTTTTTGGCTCAGTGTCTAAGAATATGGATCCTCAAGAGCTCAACGTAAGAAAAAACACTCCTTACTCCGTAGTGAAGCAGAATGACTCAGGACCCTGCTTTCAGAAAGACTGCTTCAACTGTTTTGATGTTCCTAAGCTGAATCCATTGTTTTCCTGGGTAGTTATCCTCAGCAAAAAAGAAATGACGTGCATGGAGATGGAGAGGTTGGAAGGGTGGGTGCATGGTGGGGAAATGGAATGGGATGTGAAGACCACAGAAACAAATCTGGTCCTAATTACTTTCTGTGAATTCTAGGAAGCAACTCGAGTTATCATCAATATGGAACTCTGGACACAAACATTTGACACCAGATTTTCGTCTGTTTCCTTTAAAAAAGTCAACTCACATTTCTCTGATTCCCTTTGATTCATTTCTGCTGAAAAAGACCCAGAATTTGATGTAAAACAACGACATTTTTTTTCCTGAAACAGCTCTTTGAAACTTGAACAAATAAATACAGCCGATTCACTTTCCCTCAGTCACTTTAAAAACAAAAATAAAATAAAATAAAATAAAATAAAGCAAAACACAACTCCCACCTCAAAATCACTCCTGTGCTCTCCCACCCAAAGTTGCCCTAGTCAATCCTTAAACCAAAAGGTGAAAAATGCAGTTCAAAGTCCGTCAGATTTCTCCACCACACCCACCTCCAGCAGGGACGTAAAAACTGATAAAAGCCAAAACCCAGGAAACTATCTGCAGCTGCTTACCTTCGTCGGCTTCAAATTAGTGATTTCACAGCAAAGTGAGATCATCCCTGTTGCTATCCATTTCCAATTTCCGACCCTGTCCACAGCACCTCCAGGTTCTCTTAGAAATAGCAATAAAGATGTGGCCCTGACAGTGGGAAGGGTGAGCGTAATCGCTGTTCTGCCAGCTGATTACACCTTTAGATTAACTTCTGGAAGGATTACCACGGATTTCCTTTAGCTCTGTTCCCTCTCTCTCTCTCTTTTTCTCCTTTTAACATGTTCGTGTTTCTAGGCGTATTAAAAAATTGCAGAGAATTCAGCAAATCATTATTTTGGAGCACTAAACTCCACTAACGTGGAGGGGGTGGAGTGATAAATAAAGAACTTGGAAGACAAAATCAAAAGGCACCAACGCATATTCATGGTGTTCACCAATTTAAGGAGCCACTGAGCAGTATGAACCACATCTTTCTTACTGTCATCCCTTCTGCGTGTTTCATAGACCATTGTGTGGGTAAGCTTAAGCTCCTCTAAGGATATAAAAAGCAAATCAAACTATATTTGTGTTTTATTCATTAACATTTTTTTCGAGATTTATATATGCCCTAGCTCATTTCTAAAAAAACGTTTAGCTCACGCCATCAATGAACCTTTCTCTTGTGCTTCAAGTTTTCTCAAAGATGGATAAGATATGGAACAATAACTAGTGGTTAGAACACTGTCATTGTGCTGAGAAAGAGAATGCTGTGGAGGTGAAGGAGAGTCTGTTGATTTTTAAATATTTAGGGCTTTTCAACTAAAGGCACATTGTTTAAGATTTGCAAATGGATTTGGAATGTGTTTATGACGGAACCCTCTGAACATAAGGCGATGTTTTGGCCATTCAGCCAAGATGCGGGAACCCTTCCAGTGACTGCCCCTCCAGGAACAGGTTTGGCTGGATTCTGAACATCCCCCTCTGCTCTCCACTGACAGGCTGCAGATCTGGCTCAGAGCTGGGTCTCGCTAGTCAGGTCTGAGATTGTCAAGGGTTACTTGGACAAGGCCAGAGGGTTTCACACAAAACTAGATCCTATCTTTGATCCACAAATTACCAAATGACCTCTTCCAAAGAAAGAGGACAAAGGAAAGTCTCAAGGAGCTAGGGCACCTCATGGGGGCAGTGACTTTATATGTCCTATTAATTCCTGCATCCACAGTAGAAAGGACAGTGCATAGTACACAGTAGGTATGCCGTAAATATTTGTTGAATAAATAAACTTAATCCTCACACTAATACTGAGAGGAATGAATTGACCCTAATTTACTGAGGGAGCTCAGAAAGTTTAGCAGAAGAACTGAGATTTGACCCTGGGTCTAGATCTTTCCACTCAATTACATGACTTATTAGAAAGCCCTCTCGCTCCCCTAAATTAGCTCATTTCAAGAGACCTCTTGAATATAATCACCTCTCTTTGTCACAGCTCAAGAGGTCTCCAGGCAGAAATTTGTAGAAAGTCTATCATAAGCTAGAGAGGCCAACCACATAATTTAGGTTTTAATAGATACCTTAGAAAGCATCCAGCTCAACTTCCCACCCAATGAGAAAGAAGATGGATATTACTTTCCACAAGGCTTGGTACATGTTGAGTGCTTAATAAGCTTTACTTTCTCACAATACAAGAAGCTCTGAAGCCTTGGCCAGAACACTTTCAGGATGTGACAACTTTATGAGATGTTCTTCTCTTCTTCTAATAATGAACAATTCCCCCTTGAAATGTAAACACCACAAAATCAGTAACAACGTTTTGTTCAATGCTGTCTTCCTAACGCCAGAATAAGGGCTTATACATGGCAAGTGCTAAGGAAAAAAATCTATGTTTTGAATACGTAGATGAATGCATGAATAATTGTTGGAAAGGTGTTAGAACCAGGAGTTGCTAAAAAAAAAATAGATTAGGAATTCAGAGGAAGAGCTCATACCCCAACACACAGGTGGCCCTTGGTGCAGTCGTTTGAAGTCGTGTGACACTGTGGTGGATGAATGGTTCTCAAGCTGTGGTCTGGGTCCTCCGTGAGAGCGCCCATGGTCTAGTCCAAATGACAAGTGTAAGATGAGGGTAAATCTGGATGAAATTTACAGGCAGCATAAGGAAAGGTTGATAACTCACCAACCACAAGATGGGTTGTGGTCTCCCTCCCTCTCTTCTTATCCTCTTCCTCTACCTCCCATCCCCCCACTCCCCAGGGAGCCCTGATTTATAGCCAATCGTCCTTATCTCTGCGGTATGAAATGACACAAAATCAGGTCATCAAAGAATCCACAAAATGAAAACTGAGAAGAAAAATCTATTTCAACTGGCCGTATGCCCAGGTGGGATTTGGTATTTTTTGGCAGCTGATTCTTAAATGAGGAAACAAAATGGGGGAGATCTAAAAAATTCAATACCTTTGATTTTGAAAAAGAGATCAAATAGTTTTGCGTTATCTCTTATAACATTTATAAATCCTTCGCCAAGGGCACGTTACCTACAGAATCTCTGAAAAACGTGATATCACTACCTCCGCCACCAGGTTTCATAATGAGAGAGAAGCATCTCTCCAGGGGCGGTACACGCCAAGCCCACCCCCGCCGTGAGGCTTCCTATATTTGTTCACAAAAGATGGGTTGTGTCCCTTGGGTGTTTGTGGATCAAAGTTCCTGTCATGCTTCTGAAAGGGTGTTCTGTTCTGTTTTCAAAGTGATTATTAAGCCACTTTAAGAACACTTTAACTTGTGGGTTTGCCTTACTCTATTTGAGTCCAAATTTCACAATAATATAATGAAGCAAGCCCTGTGGTACTGTTTATGTCATCTTAATTTATCAGGAAACCACAGCCTTGCACATCTTTTCCACGTATCTTTTTTCCCCCGCTATAGCCTTGTCCTGCACTGTCTGGCTTTTTTCTGGTGTTAGCCTGAGTTCCAGGATTGAGGACTGAATGCATCTAATCCTACGAGGCTTCAAATCTCCCTTATCAGTTTTCACACTAGTCTGCCTCCTTTTCCTGCTGCTGAGTTTCAAACACTTTTACGCTCTTCTAGTAATCAAAGTTTTATTGTAAAAACCTATTTGAATCTCTAAAAAGCTCTGAAACATTTGTCTCATTTTTCTGCCCGCTTCAATGGGCATTTTGTGTGAATTGTAAACTTGGGAAACATAAAAAGAAAAAATTAAAAAGAAATATGTAGACTGTAAGAATGGGTAAGAAAACCATGAACAATGTTTCAGTGAGTAAATCATGAATAAAGAATGCATTTAACCAATCTGATGTTTTCTTTTTGGTTTGCTCCTGTTGGAATGACTGAACATTTATTTAGACTTTAGATATGATCTGCACGTTGTTTAAGCACTCAACTATTTTGCTTTAGAATTATTTCACCAATTAAAAAAATAATTATGTTCAAAATGTATTATAAAAGATATCACCAGTCATTTCTTTCAGAAACATCAATTCCCCAAATTTTCCAGACTATTTGTGGCCCTCTGAATGCAAAAGGCCTTAATTTCCATTCATGATTTTGTTTAGCTATCTTTTTTCACATTTCCAGATAATATAATTCCAGATATTTAATGTTTCTGACATACTTTATAAAAATGAATTCAGAAATTTCCAGATTGTGGTTCTTCACTAACTTCTATTAGTGATAAAAGACGGCAACTGTCCATATTGTGATGACTCAAGACATAAATAGTATCTACTCTACACAGTATTTTAAATAACAGTTGTCAAGCACATAATGAAACAGAAAGAGAGCCAGACTGCATCGCTGAAGATTGGAATCTTCTGTATGATCCTGGGAAAGCCACCTGACCTCCCTGGGCTTCCGTAAGATCTGAGAGGATAGGCTCAAATCCAGGGTCATTCACATCCTTTCACTTTTTGCCATACTTTCATAACAAAGGTTTACTTAATTTTTTTCTTCAAATCAACTTTGGGAAACATCAAGCTAGATGAGCTTTGGTGTTCGTTACTTCCTTACATCTTTGATTTTTCTCATTTTAAAGTCCCTTTCTATGGAGCTGTGAGGTGCCGTTAGTGAGCAAGCAGTGTTTCTCCCTAGCTTTGGCTTGAAAAAAAATCAACAACCTACTCTTGCATAATCAAGGGCCATCTTTTCATGGTATTTATCTCATACTCAGAGAAAATAGATGTGTCAGAATGAAACAAGTTGTATACCACAGTGAAAATTTTTGTCCTTTTGTCTATTCAGAAAAGCCACATATTCTTTACCTGATTGATTTCCAAGAATTCAGATTAGTTTTATTCCTGTCTGCACGTTGAGTTTCATCTCCCTCAGCTTAGAAGTGTAGTTTCTCATCCCTACCTTTTCTTGATGTTGTTTGTGGCTCATGGTTCCTCAAGTTTCTTTCCCATGATGTCTCAAATTCTTATAATTTCTGAACATTTTTTAAATGCTTGAATTTGAATATTGACTTGTTTCTGTGATGAGAGGAAGTAGTCACTGCAAGTTATCAGATATGTTTTTAAAAGAAATCTGGAAGTTGCCAAAGGAAATTATGAGAACACTGAAAAGCCAGGGAAATATCCTACAGGAAACCAAAATACAAAAAGGAGGGGATAAGAAAACCTCAGACAGTCCATAAGTTTGCATGACACCCAAGAGCCATGTTTTTTTCATTTTGGCTAACCCATCTATTATTTTGATTTATTAATTTTTTTTGGCAACACTGTCTTTCATATAAACTTACAGCTTTAGCCCTTTCTGGAAATAGAAGCATTCTCTAATTTCCCTTAAAATATGAGTCACTGGATGAAAGGAAAGCAGCAAAGAACAGGAGAGAGGAAGGAGGTGGGAGTGGTAATGGTGCCGATAACCAAGTGCAGAGTATACCCACGAGGGTGAACCATGTTGATGGGCACATGGTGGTGCCAACAATCTGCTCACCAGAAATCATGTTCTACTACTCGGGTTCTCTGATGTGAACAAAAGATGCTGCGTGTTCTTCTAGGGGTACATTTGTCCTGTGCAACACCCATTCTCATGTCTCGGGCCTCCTGGGAAGAAAGGGTACATACTGAAAATGTCCTCTGTTCAATTGTTAGTAAAAGAATCTTTTTACAGTTGAATTTCATGGCAATTTTAGGAAAATTGAAAGAAAAAAGAAAAAAGTTGTACTATCAAGACATTATATAAACAGAATTTATGCAGCCTCTGTGAGTGTGTGTGTGTGTGAGAGAGAGACAGAGACAGAGACAGAGACACAGAGAGAGAGAGAGAGAGAGAGAGGCAGAAAGATAGATGAGACAGAGAAAAGAAGACAGAAAGGCAGGGAATCAGAGAACGAGACCTACTCTAAGAGAGGCTGTCTTAATTAGACAGGAGTAGGACCTGGGCGTGGATATTTTTTAAAAGTCCCCAAGATGATTTTTTTTTTTTAAAGATTTTATTTTTTCCTTTTTCTCCCCAAAGCCCCCCGGTACATAGTTGTATATTCTTTGTTGTGGGTCCTTCTAGTTGTGGCATGTGGGACGCTGCCTCAGCGTGGTCTGATGAGCAGTGCCATGTCCGCGCCCAGGATTCGAACTAACGAAACACTGGGCCGCCTGCTGCGGAGCGCGCGAACTTAACCACTCGGCCACGGGGCCAGCGCCCCCCAAGATGATTTTAATGCATAACTAAGTTTGCAAACCATAGATATAGAATTAAGGGCTGATTCTTAGCTGTTTATTTTAATTTTAACCATATTTATTAAAGTATAGGTTTTTAAACAAGTGGGGTGTTATGTTAATATTTCTTTAACTATTTTCAATCTGTTCGGCAAGCAATAGGATATAATGGCTCCATCAATGTAAGTCATTTTTTTAAAAAGAAGTATCAATAAACAACCCTGAGCTACCCCACCTTCTAATTCTGTTGAATCCTATGCACTGTCTTCTTCCTCCAAACGAGTTTAGCCTTCTGGGTTGACAGTATCTAAGGGAACAATAAACCTGTTTACTGAAGAGAGAAATATTACAAAGAAATGAAATTCCTATTTTATACCCTGAGTAAATTAATTAATTAACATGAAGTATAGCTAAGTGCCTTACTTGATAAAGGGTGTTTCCCAAATGCTGATAAAAACACAATATTTAGTAATAAAATATAAGAAATATTTGCTTTAAATTCAGCAATAAGACAAGGATGCCTACTGGTTGACACTCTCATTCAACATTGTTTAGAGAGCATAGTCATCAGAGTAAGGCACGAAGAACAAGTTATAAGTAACAGAAAGAAAAATAAAACTGTCAGTATTTATAGATGATATACACAGAAACCCCATGAGGATTTGCTGACAAATTATGAGACTTAATTACAGAGTACGACAAGGTTGCATGATATAATATCAATATACAAAAGCCCATTGCCTTCTTCAATATTTGTGACAAATAGGGAAAGGCTAACTTATAAAAATTGACATTTACATAGCTGCAAAAACCAAAACCACTTATGAACAAAGTTAACAAGATTTGGACTAGAAATTTATGAATAAACTTACAAAACCTCATTTAAAGGCAATTACAAAGACCTCAATAACTAGAGAGAAGAAATATTTATAGGAACATATCATATTACAAAGATGATTGTTTCTTCCCACATTAAACTAAAAATTCAATACACTCTCAGTTAAAATTCTATAAAAAAGTATGCGACAAATCAATTCTAAAATATATATAAAATAACAAACGTACAATGAAAGTCAAGCCAATTTTGAAGAAGAGCATATTAGAGGGATTGTCTTAATATAAATAAAAATTATTATAAAGGTTTGGTAATTAAAATGGTGTGGTACTGTCCAAGGAAAGACAAATAGACTAGTACAGAATAGAAGTGTATGACAGAAGTGGCATTGCTAATTAGTGGTAAAAGATATACTATTCAATGCGTGACTAGGACAACTGGCAGTCCATATGGAACAAAATAAAATTGAATCTTTACTATCCATAGAAATCAATTGCAGATAGATTAAATGTTAGAAACAAAACTTTAACACTTTCAGAAGAAAACAAAGGAATATCTTACTAACCTTAGGGTAAAGAATGAACTTTTAAACCACAGAAAGCTCAATCAGTAAAGGAAAAAAGTTGATAAATTGATTATATGAAACTTTTTTAAAACTTCCCGTACATTGAAAGACTGATAAACAAAGGATAGAGGCAAGGCACAGACTTTGAAAGCATATTTGCAATGTATATAATTAACAAAAAATTAGTATCCAGAGTATATAAAGACCTCTACACTCAATAAGAACAAGAAAGATTAGAAAAAAGACACGAACAGGTAATTCACAAAAGAGGAAAATCGAATGGACAATAAATCTACAAAACTATTCCCAACTTAGTACAAATCAGGAAAATTCAAATCACACTGCTTCACACCCATCAGATTGGCAAAAATTGTTTGACAATACAAAATGTGGCATGTAGAAAGAAAAGATATATAGCAATTAAAAGAAATTATAGCAGTGGTTTTCAGCTCAAGAAGTAGGGGATGATTTAGTCCCACAAAAGAAAATCAACATTGTCTAGAGACATTTTTGTTGTCACAGCTAGGCGAGGTGAGGGGAATGGATGCCAGGACTGCTCTTAAATATATTACAATACACAGGACAACCCCTCACAACCAAAAATTCTCTTGCTTGACTGTCAATAATACTGAGGTTGAGAATCCTGAATTAGAACTATAATCAATAGGGATTATTATAATAAAGGTAAAGATAGTTTATCAGGTTTTTTTTTTTTTGTGATATGCTTTTGAGATTGTATTTAAGAACTTTTTGCCTAACCCAAACTCTCTTATATTTTCTTCTGAACATTTTAGTTTTACATTTTTCCATTTCACTCAGTTCAAAATATTTACTAATTTCCCTTGAGACTTTCATTTTGACTCATGGGTTACTTGACTCATGGGTTTAATATCAAAAATTTCCAAATATTTGGAGATTTTATAGATATCTTTCTGTTTCATTTCTAGTTTACTTTGGTTATGGTCAGAGAACGTGCTTAAAACGATTTAAATTCTTTTATATTTGTTAAGCTTTGTTTTAAGTCAGGATATGGTCTATCTTAACGAACAGTTAATGTGTGAAAGAGTGCATATTTTGCTATTGTTGGGTAGAGCCCTGGTAATTGTGATTTACGTCCAGTAGATAGATGATGTTGGGTCTTCTATCCACTTGCTGACTTTATGTATACTTGTCCTATTGATTGCTGAGAAAAGAGTGTTGAAGTCTCCAAGTATAATTGTGGGTATATCCATTTTTCCTTGTACTTTATCCATTTTTGCTTTATGTATTGTGAAGCTCTGTTGTTAGGTGCATGCATATTTAGGGACTGTTATGTCTTCTTGGTGAATTGACCATTTTCTTGTTATTTAATGTTCCTTTTTTACCCCTGGAAATATGCCTTATTCTATAGTCTACTTTGATGTTAAGATAGCCCCTCCAGCTTCCTTTTGATTAGCACTCATGTCGTATATCCTATTCCATCCTTTTACTTTTAACTTATTTGAGTCATTATATTTAAAATGGGTTTCTGATAGACAGCATAATGTTTGTTTATTTTAAAAATCTAATCTGACAATCTGTGCCTTTTAATTGGTGTTTGAATCACTTACATTTAATATATTTTTTGATATGGTTGAATGTAAGTTTACCTCATGATTGCTTTCTGTTTGTCTCCTCTGTTTTCTCTTCCTCTGTTCCTGTCTCTTGATTTCTTTTGGCTTACGTGAATATTTTTTAGTATCCATTTCAGCTTATCAACTGACCTCCTGACTATATCACTTTGTATCATTTTTAGTTATTGGTCAACGAATTACAATATACATACCTAACTTTCCAAAGTCTACTTAAAATTAATATTTTACCATTTCAAGTAAAATATAGAGAGTTTGCAACTATATTGATTCCTTTAACCTCTTTTCTTTATGGTACAGTTTTTATATGTATCTACATATATTGAAAAACCCATTAAGCAATGTTATAATTTTAGCTTTCAATACCAACACATGTTTCAATAATTAAAAGCAGAGAAACAGTCTGTTTTCCAAGATATTTACCATTTAAGATGCTTTTATTTCATTCCTGAGGTTCCAAGCTTCCTTCTCTTATTATTCTCTGCAGGCTGAAAAACTTCCCTTAGAATTTTTTAAACATGTCTGACGGTGATAAATTCTTAGTTTTCTTTCATCTGCAAAGGCCTTATTTTGTCTTCATTCCTGAGAGTATTTTCATGGTTGATACTTCTTTTCTTTCAACCCTATAAAGATGTTGTTGTACTCTCTTCTGGCCACCAAGGTTCTAGATGAGAAATAAGCCATTTTTCAGTTTTCCGCATATGTAATGTGTTCTTTTTCCCACCTCTGGCTGCCTTCAATTTTTTTTCCTTATATTTGGTTTTGAAAAGTCTAAATTTGATGCGTCTGGGCATGATTTTCTGTGATTTATCCTGTTTGGGATTTGCTGGGCTTCTTGAATCTGTAAGCATATGTCTTTCACCGTATTTGGGAAGTTTTTAGTCATTATCTATTCAATATTTTTTCTGCACCAATAGCTTTCTCTTTTCTAGTTGGGACTTCAGTGACACAAATGTTGCATGTTTTCCCAATGATTCCTGAGGCTTTATTCCTCAGAATTCCTGAGGTGTTTATTTTTTTAAGTTTTTTTCCCCTTTCTGTTCTTGGATAATTTGGATAAATTGGGTAATTTATATTGATTTACTTGTGAGTTCACTGACTCTTCTATCATCTCCAATATGCCTTGCACATGTCTACTGAATTGTTTAGTTCAGATGTTATGTTTTTCAGTTCTAAAATTTTCATTTGCTTCTTTTTTAAAGTTTCTATTTTTCTATAGTAAGCTTCCACATACCTCATTAGTATTCACTTTTAGCTTATGGGAAAGCTTATAATAGTTGATGAAAGTTTAATTTTTTTAAAGTTTCTATTTCTGAATCATGGATTCTATATATTTTGAAAGTTTTTCTGAATCTTTTTTTAGTTTTCTAATGCACTTTTTTTTCAGGTAGCTAGTTTTTTTACATGTCACATTTTACTGTGACATTCTTGAACATTCTAGGATCACACCAAGTGAAAAAACAGAACATGGTCAGGATTCTTATGTAGTTCCCAAATTATATCCTCAGATCTGTATGCTTATCTGTATTTCCACACTGGGGAAATGCATGAGAACATCAGCTGTTTATCCTATTATCACCATGAACCCCTATAGTAGGACTATTTATTTCCTCTTCTATCTCACTGTTGTTCAGCTCTTGGCTCCAAATATTTACTACTCACTTGTGACTATCCTTCCCTTCTGCCAGCTCCTCTCAGCTTCCACGTTACTTTGTGGTTCCTCAATATTTTCATGAGTAGTAAAGGACTCCTTATTTACATAAGTGCTACTCAAAGTGACTAGCAACTTTCAACATCACCTGGGAGCTTGTTAGAGATACACATTCTCAGACCCTCTATCCAGACCTATTGAACCAGAAATTTTGAGGATGGGGCCCAGGAATCCATATGAACAAGATTCCCCTGTCATTCTTTTATGTGTTAACGTTTGAAAAGCACTGCTCTAGATGGCTAATTCCTTAAGTTCACAGAAGTGGTTGGGGAATGATGAGAAGGAGGTAAAATTTATGAACTGGAAGAGGGAGGCAGAGTTGGTGTCAACTGACCTAGAAGAGAGCGGTCAGACAAGGCAACTCTCAAACAAGAAATGGCTGTAGGAGGAGCTGAAAAGTCAATGGGCATTGACCTAACAGTGGCTGTCAGATCTTTTGATGGTGTCAGATGGTGCAGACATAGGCACAAAGGAACATGTTTGTGCATAGATTATTTCAGGCAGTTATATGAATATAGGCATTATGAACTCCACATTGTTTTTGTAGAGTAAGAAAGTAGGGAGAATTTTTTTCTGCATCTTATTGGTGAATAGGCAAAATCTCTTAAGAGACCTGACCAATATGTCATATTATTAGTAAGAGTTAAACCTATGGTTGAAATCAGGGCCAGTTCTGTGATTGTAGTTATTGATAGGCAAGCCTAGACACCTCCTACAGTGAGCAGCTTATCACCAACACTAATAACTCAAAAGGCTGAGTAATAGAACTTTGCTCTATTGATCTGATAATACCTCCCTTGCCACCAAACTCTCAGAAACAATGAGTGAGGAAATGGTAGATGCAGAGACTGATTACTTCTTCAGAAGATGTGTGTCCTGGGGGAGGTGAGTCTTCGGAAACTCCTTTTATGCATTCAGAGTGTTTAAAAGTGCCTGTTTTCTAGAGACAAAAGTTTTACTATTTTCAAAGACTAGTTTGCAGTAAAATTGAAAGTGCTGTTGTTAATCAATCCCAAATCCCTATAGAAATCTCAGAAGGAGTTTAGAGTGATTTGTCATCTGTTTACATTGCCAAGAAGCAGAATAGACTTGACCCAAGGAGCTTGGGTGTAGCCATGTTTATATAATAATTAAGGCTAGGATTTGAGCTTCACTGCTGATAGGCAGTATTAAGGTGGAGATAACAGAGTCTTTAAAGCCAGATTTTGCAGTTGAATGTAGCCTCATTTGTCTTACTTTAATAGTTCCATTCATTTTGCTCTGGAAAGCATTTCCATTTGGTTTTCTCATCATGCTTTGCTGTGATATGCAAGCTTGAAAGATATAAAAGTAAAAAGACTAAAAGAGAAGGATTTTGGAAATCTTGAAGCAGAGACTCTCTAATGCTGTTTATATGAGGGCAAGGTTACCATCCAAGGTGTCAGGAATGAGAAGACCCCCTGGCAGTAGGAGAGGGGAAGGATGCCTCTTGCATAAAGGCCTGGAGAGAAAAGTTGGGGGAGATGACCGTTCCTCTGATGGGCCCCATGACCGAGGTGGGGTGGATCAGAGAGTCTTTTTTCTAAATCCAGAATGGGTAAGTAATAGGGTATCCCATCAGCCTCATGAAGCATCTTTATGAGAAGCCAGGCACATGAGGTGTTTATTCTGGGAGATGCTCTCCGTGAGTTGCAGACCACAGCCAACACACTGACTAATCCAGCAAAGCAATGTCCAGGCCTGGAGAAAGATCTGGCCTTGCCAAGGAGGCGAGTAGGCTTCTGGTTTCCAGCATTCCCAGGTAGAGTGGATGGTCAGAACCAAAGAGGGAGGCTCTGAGTAGAAGATCAAGGCTGATGGTAGGGCCATGGGACTTCTGTGTTTTGGTGACAACAACCAGGGTTTGGCAGTGAACCATCCCAGGTAGACCAACCTGGGGCCATCAGATTTTGACCGTCAGGTGGAGAACCTGAATTCATAGCCTCCTTTTTGTGTCAAACAATCTATTTCTTCCTTATTCTTGGAGTCTCATTTTTTATGCCAGATTTACTACTGGCTAAGAGACTAGAACAAGGTGTAGGTTCATTTCTTCACTCATGGTTTGAAGGTCTTGCCGTGTCCCCTTCCCTGCCTGCTTATTTGGCTCTCTTCTCAGGCACTGAGGCTGTGCACAGCACTCCAGTATCTAGAACAGCTCAGACAGCTATTTTCTCTCCTGTCTAAATGCAGCCTGCCCTCGCCACTCACTCCCCGCCCTAGAAGGAAGGGAGAGCAGGTAGGTGAACTGAGAAAACCTCAGCCAGGACTAGGAATTCTCAATACTGTGTCTATTTCTGCCCTTGGACCCACCTTGTGTACATTTCTACCTTATAAAAGGGAAGTGATCATTTGTGCTTTATATTAACCAGCTGGTGGGATAAAAAATTGTTTTCTAATTTTTCACTCCTTCTGTCTTCGCAGCCAAATTCTATTATTCTGTTGTGGCTGACTCGTACAGAGTTCTGGAGCAATAAATAATTTATTTCAGGCCCTCTTACACTTTCTGACAAATTCTCTGTCAGATTTTGCTGCCCCTGTTAAGGCATTAATCTGAAGTGTCTCCTGCTTATGTTACACTCTTGGTGTAACCTGTCACTGCTTAGAGAAAAATCCCCAGGAAAAGACATCATATTCAGTGTTTGATTTTTTTCTTCAACTTCTTCTTTTTGTATAGACAGTGCCAAAAGAGCTTAGAGCATAGCTTGTCTGTAAGGAGAAAATTGTACGGAGACCAGATTTCATTATCATTAAACAAAAGGAGCGCTAGGAATCATGGTGTCCTCAGCGGGGAGTCATCAACTCTTCTCTCCAACCTTCTCTTCCCAAGCCAGGACTCCCTGGGATTGTTATCATGTATAAAAACAGCTGGGTTTCCTCCCAGGAGGATGCTGTGTGTGCCAAGCACAGAGAGAACCGGAGGCAGCGGATTTACTGAGCTGCCTCACTGTGGGTGTGCCCTGGACATTGGGTGACTGATCAAGTTTCCACATAACCCCCGAAGAAGTGTTGGGAGCATCTTCATCCACTGGAGTGGGACAACGATGGAGATGGTTTTCTTGACGTATCTCCTCAAATTCTTATCACTATCAAAAAAACCTTCGTTTATCCCTTTATGCATCTGATGCTTTGGAGCAATTGTTTGAGAGGAAAACACCAGGGGGAAACACTTTTAGGATGTGAAAACAAGAGAATTTCTTTGATTTGCGTTGTTTTTCATATCCTTTGAAAGCTGCAACTTGGAAAGTCTCTTACCAGAGAGGGGTTTACCTACTCCCAGAGATTAAGTTACCAGACGTGATTTTAAACTATAATGTAAAAATAACCTGCCTGATATGAGCATTACATCTCAGACAGGAATGCTGTCAGGGAGAACTGGATGTTGGAAACGCTCTCTTTTAATGTGTTTCTCTGCAACTAGTCACTGAAATTGACGGTGATTTCCTGTGCCATGTCGGACTTCTCAGTTTCGCCTTTAATTTCTAAAATAATGTCGCTTGTGGGTGAACGTGGGCCTCTGCTACAGAACTAAATGCCTGTCTGTTTCTTTTCAGGGAGTACACAGTATTCCCCTGTGAATGCCAGCCCGAATCTCCCTGGACTGTTGAGATTTCTTAGAAGGACGGCTCCTTGTGGTGCCAGCAAATCTTAAATCTCTGGCAAATGGACAATGTGCAGGCTGAGGAATATCTCCATCCTGAGTTCACACATTCCCAGAAGCTTTTGTCTGATTATCATTTAAGTCTTCGGGGATGAGCATCTCTTCCCAGTGCTAGGAGGTCAGATTGTCCTCATGAACTATGACATGAAATGAGAGCCCTGGAGAAATTAGCCTTTAAAAATCTTGAAATGCTCCCTTTCCTTATCACCTTTCTCAATTAATTTGTTTCATTTCCCTCTGTCCTAGCTACTTAAGTTGAAATATGCAGTTATTTTTGTGGAAATTACTGTTTCCTAAATCAATTGGCACAATTGGTTTTCCTCTGCTTCCTTACTCCTCAAAAATCCAAAAGAACTTAGTTCCCAACATTTTCTTTTTCTTCTGGAAACTTAAGTAATTGAATTAGGAAAAGATTCACAACTATGAGATGGTAGAAGGGACTTTATGCAGACAGAAAATAAAAGGTTAAGATGAGGAAGAAAACTTTATAAGATTGAAAATAGCAAATGTCTCATATTATATCCAATGACATGCTCGGTTCACTGAGTGACGCTTTGCACTTTAGTTAAGCAAAAGGAAAATGGCAGGTTCAGCATTTTCATCAACTGTGTCAGGACTCTCCTAACGCCAAAATATCTCCATTATCAGTCTTTCAAGGCATCAGAAACTCTCAAGAATATTTATACTTTGGGATGCCCTTCTTTGTCTCCAAGAGTACAATGTGGAAAATATTGACTGAAGGTAATGAGAATTTTTGTTGGAATGCAAATACATCATTTAAGAGGAGTAACTTATTAAACCAGTGTTACCCTAGAAAACAATAGTCTATCAGATAGTCTTACTTAGTTAACAGAATTCCAGGAGAATGGGATGAAGGAAAGGTCAACTTTGGAGAATGTTTAGAATTCAATTTATAAGGGGGTCACTTTGTGGGTGTTGCTTTGGAAAGATGAAAGAGAGTAAGTGTGATGCCTGGGAGAAGAAGACAGAGAGAAAGGAGAATATACAAGAAATACTTATTTGTTTGAAGTTTGCTGAGGGCCTAACTCTTGTTTTAGTTTTTCATGTATGGATGGACACGTGAATGGAAGTCTTAAAGAATTTAGTATCTATGGAATTAGAAATTAGAGAACTAAAAATATCAATTTCATTTAGCTGAGCTGTGCTTTTATTGTAAATTACAATAGGCAGAAGGGGTTATCCTTGACTCTTGACCCAGTGAACAGTGTGCAAACCAATCTGCAGAGACCCTAAAGATAGCTTCCCCCGTCATATTTGTCTACAAACTGAAAGATCAAAATAATCTCCCTGTTTACAACTGAAGGAGAACATTGAAGCGATTCCTTGCTGTGAGTGGAGAAAATTGTTTAGCTCATAAGCATCCATCTGCAGCGACAGTCACCTTTAGTTATTAGGTAATAGAATTATGCTAATGAGTTAAAGCAAACATGATGATGTCTGTGGTTGTTTGCTTGTCTAATCTAAAAGATTACCTGCTTTTGCCATTTCGCTGTTGGTCTTCCAAGAAAAGGAGAGAGGGAATGTAAAAGAAAAGAAAAAGGTCCACTTTCATATATTGCCATTGGGTTTGGTGAGAAAGAATGTTAAAAATCTCAGCAAAAGTGCAAGTGGGATAATCAGCAGATTCAGTTTGTCCATGCTTTCTCTTCCTCCGATAGCCAAGATAATCAAGGGCTGGCTGTTCGGCATGCTGAAAACGTCATGTTTAGTCAGTAGACACCAGTTATTACTACTGTGCAGCGAAGTTTCATGGGGACATGCTGAACAGGTGGAAAAAAGACCTGAACTGTCCCTCGATGAAAAGACTAACACAACCCAACCAGCAGCAGAAACTGACAAGCTAAGAACAATATTCTCACCAAAATCAATAAAAAAGGAACAGCACAGTATTTTTTATATGCTTGTCTAGATCATCTGGTTAAGTCTAGAGTTACGGAAACACTGTATCTAGAAAGTTATTCATTTATCTTTTTGGTTAGGACAGGTGAAGATACCGTAAGTGAGATGGTATTGACCGTGGGGGTTTTGTAAAAGGCAGGAAAGGGTAGAAAACTATTAGTTCCATGAATTATAGATCTTGTTGAAAGCATGCAATCTTTCTTTACAAAAAAAATTTCCATGAAATCCATACAAAACTCATAAGATGGGTCAGATTGAAAGGTTTCATTGTCAGCTTGGTTTCAGATGGCAAACTTAAGCGTAAATTGAAAGAAGATCTTGTTAATTGTACTTTATTTGAGGAAAAAACACAAAATTATAAGTCAAAATGAAATTGAAGCCTCATTTCTTTCATCCAGTAACTTGTGACTTCCATTTTTTTAATGCCAAAATTGAAATGACCGCCATCGGTTCATTTTGAGTGTGTTATAATAACACCTTCCAACTCTCACTTATAAAATAAGGCACTTCCAAATTTAATAGCAGCATTTAGGCAAATGGGTGAGTGACATTTCCTAGGACTCAAGTATTTCCTAGTACTTTGTCACAAGTCTTTGGTGTCTCCTTCCCATAATAAACATAAAGCAAATTTACTGTTCTCTCCTGAGAGTGAAATATTAGTCACTCACTTAGCTGTTCCCTTCGGGCCAGAGGACGCAGCCTCATTTAGATGAGTCATTTTGTGAGGTTCTGATGAAAAAAAACTGTTCTAAAAGGGTTTTTGTCAGCATGGTTTACACAGCTAATTGATGATGGCAAATCTTAGCATGTGAAGGAGGCAGACACTTGAGTAAAAGTGAGCAAAATGGAGCTTTCATATCCGCTGTTTTCATATGGGTTCCCAACATGTTTGCTGTAATAACTGATTTTTTAAACAGACATAGTTAAGGTTCTGTACAAAAACAAAATGCCTTCTGACTTTGTCAGATATGCTAGACTTCTGATATAATCCGGAACGTCCAGAATATCATAGTAAGTTTAATTTAAGCAGGTCCTGCCAGACCTATGGCTAGACAGCCAGATCATCCATCTTTCCATGGATGTTTCACGGCAAATTTTACTAGAGGATCTACTTACTTACTCTTTTACTTAAAAGAATTTTAAGAATGAAAATATGTGGGCAGAGAATCCTGTTATACAGTGTGAGGAGGTGATAACACGGAATTCATGGTGAGGAAAGAGAGGGGTTTCTTCTCAGCATCATCACACACACACACACACACACACACACGCACGCACGCGCGCAGGATTAAACTGAATGGAGTAGGACAATTTACTTTTTCCAAAATGTTAAAACCTCTTCCAATATCTCCAACTCCTCTTGACTTCTTTCATCATCTCCTCTGACCTGGCCTGTCTCTGGGACTGACCAGGCAAACCTGATAGTCAGATAAGGTTCATCTTTGTCTTTTCCAGTTTGGCACCCTATTTTCTGGGCTTTCTTGCTGTCTCCACTGATAAGATGCCTTCTTGGAGCATCTTGATGCTCTCCTGCTTTGACGCCTTCTCTTGAGCCCGACGTCTTCATCTCAGGCAACATTCTACTCTTCTAACCTCCATCAGAGATTATTTGTTCTCTCAGAGTCTTGATGGGTGACAATAACAAACACATATGATGAATTCTTGGTGTTAAGATTTCAAAAAACAGTTAGGCTTGGTGGGTCCCTATTTTAAAAATCCAATTTGGGCCAATATTTTTTAATCCAAAGGATTGACTCCAATGGTGTTGGGTCTTTGTTTCCTTAAAACATGTCTCTGAGTTGACTGCTTACTCCACTTTGTCTCAGGAAGGTCGCCCTTCCCCCCACTTAACCTGTAGCTCACACAGGACCCCGCTGTAAGATGGAATACATCTTTGGTGCAGGTGGGCAGACTGCCTGCTGGTCTCTATGGCAGGAGTTCCGTCAGAGCTTCTCAAGAAGCTTGACTCAGCATGAACTCTTGTACTGACTCTGTGAAATCTGCAGACACTTAAGATATCTGCTGTTTCCTCCATGTCCCGCTGCCTTGCCCTTCCTTCTGCATTGTTTTATATGGAAGGCACCATCAGAAGCAGCTAAAGTGACAAATGCTGGGTTAACCAGACAGTTTCATGTTAAATCTCTCCTTTTTCTTCTTGAACAGTAGACTTCTTTCCTAGTGCGAAGTTACCACATATGGGATAGAGGATCTCTTAAAATCTTAGAGAGAAACATCTTTCAGTTGCTTTTGAGGCCCATAAACATGACACACAAAAAGAAAATCTTCTTTCTAATGCATTTAGCTGTCTGGCTGTCTGACTTCCAAAACAGTTGGAGCTATAAATGCTAAATTTGGCTTCAGTCCCCAGCGAGAAATACTACCCCAAATTTTGAAAAGAGAAAAAAAGTTAAAACTTTTATTAAAACTTAATAGTGGTTAAATTTACAAGTCTGAGTGTGTGTAAATTCAACACTTCCATCTGCTAATTTGCCAAGGCGTAATTTACTCACACTTCATAAACACACTGAATGCTCAGAGAAAAACATGTGGTTTTCTTGAAATTTATAGAAGATGGAAATAATCAATTCCTGCCTTCAGGGAGTTTGCAGTCGAAGAGAAGAAAAGCTCATGGTGTATACTTTGGAAGTGGACATTAGTCTAAGAGAGCTGGCAAATATTGAGGGGCTTCATTAGGAATTACACCTTACAAGTTGGAGCTTCTTATAGTCAGATGTGGGCATCTGAATTATTACTTTAATTATGGAAAGGATATGACACATTTAGTGGAAGAGCTGACAGCTGTTTCTGTGACTTGAGCTCTTTAGAAAGCTTTAGGCTCTTGGAACCTGTGGACTAATATAGAAGAATGAAACTGGAGCAGATTTTACGGGGATGGGAAAGAGGAGATGTGGAGAAGGTAGATGTCAAGGATATGACAGTTACATGAGTAATTTATAACTCAGAGAAAAAGATCAGAGTTTGTTCAAGGGAGATTTTAGAGACACATAAAGAGAATGTGGAATTTATTCTCCTATTACTACAGCAATCCATATTTATTATGAAAAGTTTGGAAACTCTAGAAAGGCAAAAATTGGAAAGAAGTTGCATCTAGGGGCTGGCCCGGTCGTGCAGCAGTGAAGTTCCCACGCTCTGCTTTGGCGGCCCAGGGTTCGCCAGTTTGGATTCCTGGTATGGACCTGCCCAGTGCTTGACAAGCCATGTTGTGGCAGGCATCCCACATATAAAGTAGAGGAAGATGGACATGGATGTTAGCTCAGAGCCAGTCTTACTCAGCAAAAAGAGGAGGATTGGCAACAGATGTTAGCTCAGGGCTAGTCTTCCTCAAAAAAAAAAAAAATTGCATCTAATCTCACCACTCATTCGCTATTAACATGTGTTGATATTTATCCTATGTCTTTCTTAATGTATAATTTCCTCATTTTTCTTTCGTAAGAATGATATCATTCTTACTAAATATGCTTTTTGAACTTCCTTTTTTCATTTAACAATATATCCTGAACATCTGGAAAGAGATTTCTGGGAAAAGGGGATTTAAGATCAGCTGAATAGGGAAGGGACTGGAGAGAGGTCCACTGGGAATATGAATGCCAGGGGTGGATCTTACTTTTTTGAAGCATTTAATGGATCAAGTTCTAGAGGCCAGTAAAAGAAATAAGAATCAAAGAATTGGTTCCCAGCTCCTTCCCCTCCAAGCTAAGTAGCCTCGACAAATTCCTAAACATCTCCAAGGCTTAGATTCAAAAAAATTAACCGAGCATTTTATTCTAAGTCAGAATCCAGGTGCTTTCACATGTACTTTCTTATTATCTGAACAATAACTCTGTTGGGAAAGGATTGTTCACTGCATTTTACAGGTGAATAATTAGAAGCTCATCAGCTAATTTTCCTGACATCCCCAGCTCTGACCAGTTCTCCTTCCACAGCATCCTGGTGCTTCTCTCATCCCTCATGTATAAAAAGGGGCTAAGATAACACGTGCTCATTACCTCCTTGTGTGTTGTGAGGATGTATGACCTAACGCAGATGAAACTTTTGTATACTGTTAAGCACAGCAGATAAACTTTGTTTCTTATCACCTCAGACAAATCGAGTTCCAAGCCCTCCACTGGAACGCCTGCTCTGATTTCTGCTGATCGACTCTCAGAGCGACTTGTGTGGTCCCAGAGAGGTGTATTCCGGTTACCTGAGCATGAGCTTTACCTGGCACAGTCGTGTGCAGTGATCCTTTCATTTCTCCTGTTTTCCTCAACAGCCCTACTCAGTACAAGTCGGTGTCAGCCCATATACTGATGGCAGACCCAAAATCTCAGCAAGTTACGAAATAAGAGTCTGCTGCAATGTGGACAAAAATAAACCACATTCCACACCATGTCCAGACACTTTGAAGAAATAGAAAATGATTTTTAAAAGATTGCTTTAGATAAATAGAACTTGAGCTAGCAAAAGTGGCCCTTTCCAGACGTCCAGCCAGGAAACCCCAGGTGCAAGTGAATCAGCAGACATGTTGTCTCATCTGAGACGGTACAAGATCCGTGTGTCCACACACAGCCGGTCGTGGCTGAGTTCGTGGCTATGCCTTCCTTCAGATGTGGCCGGGCTCAGGCTGATTCAGGGAGAAACACTGCTTCTCATTGAGTCACAAGGCCGTCCTGGAGCTGTGCTGGACTTTGCTTGGGTAAGTTGCCCAGGATCCATGGTCCAGACCTGCAGCTGAGTTCAATGTGGCAGAGCAGGTGGTCTTCTGGAGGCGATGAGGGGTGTGGAAAGGGGGGAGGGAGCGGTGTAAGTTACTTTTCAAAAGGTTCAGTCAATGCAGGGAGGCTTTGGAGAAGAATTTAAAATTCATAAGACTGACCTAAGAACAGAGACAAACATGGGGGAGACATGAAAGGCTCTTCCTCTCTGTTCCCACCTGGTCTCTTTCAACAGGTAGAGGAAAGACTTGGAAGGTGACCAGCCAGGCTCATTCAAGCTGGCTCACTTCTAGTTTATCCTCATGAAATTTCTCTTTAAAGTCTGGTGTGCACTTGGCAGCTCACAATCCATGGAAGCTGTCCGTTCGTTCAGGTCGGTCTGTCTTTTGGTAAATACTTTGCAAGCTTTCAGTGTCAAATGCTGTGGGAGGCACTGGGCGCATGGTGAATAAGGGATGCTGACCCTGAAATCTCGTGTTAGCTTTCTGTTGTTGCATAACGAATTACCACGAACCCGCTGGACCAGCACCCGTTGATTATCTCCCTCTTTTGCACATCAGAAGTCTGGGCAGGGCTTCGCTGGGTCCTCTGCTCGAGGGTTCTTGGGAGGCTGCAATCAAGGCGTTGGCCAGGACTGCTATTTCCTTGGAGCCCTGGAGCCTCCTCCAAACTCTGTGGGCGTTGGCAGAAGTCAGTTCCTTGCTGCTGTGAAATTCCCCTCAGCTTGCTTTTTCCAGCCCGGCAGCCGAGTGTCTCTGACTTCGGGGGAACACCTAGGCCCTCTTCTAAAGGGCTCACCCAGTCAAGGCTACCCCCCAGGATAATAGCCCTTTGATTAACTTAAAGTCAACTGATTAAGGACCTCAATTACCTCTGCAAAATTCCCTCACCTTTGCCATATGATGCTGCGCATCATAGGTTATCACTGTGATAACCCACCATATTTCCAGTTTAAATCCCATACTCGAGGAGGGGATTACACACAGCTTGCACACCAGGGAGTAGGAATGTTAGGGGCCATCTCAGAATTCTGTCTGGTACCAATATTAAATAAGTAATTGCAGGACAAAATATTAAACAATTAGAACCATGCGAAGCTCTGTGAGGGAGAATTACGGCCTCCTACCAGAGCGTATAAGAGGGAGGCTGGGCCTCTTCTGAGAGGCTGGGAGACTTCCTGAGATCTGCCTGACAGGCTGCAAGGCTAAGATGGAAACGGGGGGTGGGGGCAAGAGGGAGCAGAGCTGGAGAGAGATTAATGAGCCCAAAAAGGAGGTTAGTTAATATAGCCCTGAAATGGAGCAAAGTGCAAGCACTCTCTGGCCTGTTTTTCCCGTTATTGTTGTTCCCAGACAGTGAAGGGGAGAGTTTCTCTGCGACAGGCAGCAGGCCGCAGATTTAGAGGTCTCCCCTTTCCACTGCCTTCCTGGAGAACCCGGCGGGTCTGTCTGCAGCAGGGTCTGGCTTTCTCCTGCAGCAGGAATATGAGAAGCGACAAAAGATGGAGATGAGTGCTAGGAGAGGGTAGCACGGGGTGGGTCTTATACATAGTTTGCAAACGGACAAAAACAGCTGAGTGGTTCCATTACTTACAAAGCTGACTTACAAAACTAAAGCGTCATCTTTTGTCTGTCTCTGAAGACTAAGACGGCCCTCTGGTCAGAGGAAACAGACAGAAGGAATTTTTTAAAAAATCTATTCAAGCTGGAAATGAGAACGTTCTTGTCAGCACTCCGAGAAAGCTAACAGATGGGGAGCTTCATGCCCACCCTTGGGTAATAAGTGCCGCTTTCAGCAAAGACTTGTGAAACCCGGCAGGGTCTCTAACCTGCCCTTCCCCTCTCATCCCTTCAGCCAAATTCAGCTTAGTTGCAAAAATAAGAAAAAAAAAAAAAAGATGAAATGACTAAAAATGACCCAAAACATGAGTAGCTAAAATGTACGCCAAATTTAAAAATGGAGAGGGTTTTCATTTGATTAAATTATAGGTCTCTTTCCACCAAATTCCTTTCCTGTAAGTTTTAATGAAATGTCTTCTATTGGAAAGACAACTTGGAATACAGATGGTTGAAAGCTGAAGTACAGAAATTCCATCCACTAACCAACTTTACCAGCAATTTCAACAGAATACAAACACATCGAATAGGGATTCTAGTTCAAAGGCTGTAGTTAGAACCTTGATATCTAAGCTGCTATCTGATAGACTGTATTAGATTGGGGAACCACCTTTAGCAGGTGACCTTCATATAAAGTAAGGCTTCTGTGTTGGGAGAATGATAAAATCGTCCTGGGCCTTAATCCTTTACAAACCCAGATGGCCCCAGCTTTTCACCCCGTTTTTCTCCAACGTTCTGTTCTCCTTTTGCTGAGTGGCCCAGACCTTTATTTTCCACTCTATCTTCTTCATCGACCTGTGACACAGGAGTAAGCAGGCTGGCGACCGGTTCTTAGGAAGAGCTGGGCACAGTTCTGCCGAAAGTCAGCAGGAACCTCCCCCCTTCCAGCTGTGGCTTCTATGACTGATTCACGAACACAGGGGTATGAGTCACCCCCACACTCCCTGAGACCCTGATGACCATGTTAGGAAGGAACAGACGAGAGCCTCTGAGACTCAATTTGAATACAGGAGGCAGTTCTGCCCTCTAGCAGCTGTTCTGCGATTATATTAAACACCGTTTATAGCAGGCACTGCCTTCTCCTGTTGACATTTCAGGCCCTATATTGTTCTTCGCCTTGTCTAGGGACCCCGTTTACTAAGCTTTTATTTCCCTAACTCACCTGGTCATAAAAATTCCTGGGGTTGTTCTCAGAATTCTCTCCTAGAGATTCTGATTCAGAGATGAGGTCCAGAGATCAGCAGTTTTAAAAGACTCCTCCGAGAGATTCTTATCATCAGGTAAATATGAGAAACACTCTACTAAAGTATGTTCAAATGAGCAAATTTCCATCCTTTCACTTCCCCAATAAGATTTTATAGACGAACTTTTGAGAGGAAAAGATTTCCAAGAAAAGCAATTTATGGCCCAAGAGATAAATTTAGAAGTAGGAAGTACCAGCTGCTTGTTTTGTCTGATGGGCATGTCTGAATCACAGATCTGTTAACAAACTTAAATTCGCATATAGTCAACTTCCAAGTTGTGGAGTAAACTTCTCAATAAATCCCTGTTCGTTCATTCATTCATTCATTTATTCATTCATTTGACATGCATTGATGGAGGACCTGCTATGTGTCAGACATTGATCTTGGCACCAAGGATAGAGTGGCAAAAAGACACACCTGGTCCCTGCCCACAGGGAGCTCACCTTCTGAGTAAAGTAGTGAATTTTAGTCCTTTGTCAAACCATAGTCCTCATATATTATAAATAAAAATGTCATAAGCCCTTTCCACATAGCACCCTGCAGAGCATAATGTGAAATAACAAATGTACACAATTCATCTCTCCCGGATAGTGGTTGAATGCCTACTGTGCATCGGATTCTGTTGTAGTTACTTAGGACACATCAGTAAACACAATAGGCAAAGATCCCTGCCCTCGTGGGGCTGACATTCTACGGGGAGGATGAGACACTAGACATCAAACCTAACAAGTTATATAACACATGATAAGGGTATTGGTACTATGAAAGAAAAAAAATCAAGCACGACAACAGGGATTGTGTGTGGGGGGAGGTGGTCCCAGTAAGCCTCATTGTTAGGGTAAAGTTTTAACAAAGAGTTTAAGAAGGTGAAGAATGTTCCAAGTAGAGTCTGGGAGAAGAGCATGATAGGCAGAGCAAACAGCTGGAACAAAGACCCTCAGTGGGGAGGGACCTTGTGCATAAGAGGAGCATATCTAGGTGATAAGGACAGGGGTGGGACAAGACCAGGTTGGGCCTTGTCACCATTTGTAGTGAAATAGTTAGATAATGCAGGGTTTTGAGCAAAAGGTGACATGTTTTAAGAGAATCACTCTGGCTGCTGTGCTGAGAGTAGATTGTAAGGAGACAAATATGGAAAAAACCAGACAACCATTTTGGAGAGCATATGGCAGTTTCTAGAAGCTGAAGATGTGCTGCCCTGAAAGTCTAGCAATTCTAGGCACTGGGAAGGAAACCTTCCCAAAGTACACAAGGAGGCACGTGCAGGAACGTTCACTGTGGCATTGTGAGCAGCAACGAAAAATCAAAATAGCCTCAATGCTCATCAACGGGAGAATGAATCAATAAATTATGGTGTACTCATTCAGTAAGATGCTATCCAGCAATTAAAAGCAACGAACTAGAATTATATTCTCAAGGTGGATACATTCCTCAAACATAAAATGGAACAATAAAAATCTGGTTGCAGAAGGATAGTTACAACACGATGTCAAGTTGAAAACACCACAATACTATTTCTTTTATGGCTGTGTACATATTTGGCAAAAAATTTAGAATATCAAGTAAAGAATATCCATTGCATAAAAATAATTGCATCTGGGGAGGGAGAGAGGGCAAAGAGTTTGGGGAAGAGTAGAGAAGAATTCCAACTGTATCCACAATTGTGTTAATGTCTCTCTCTCTCATCATTAAAAAGATTCAAACTTTGCAAAACACTAAAATATTAAAGTTTCTATATTTTTCATTAAAATGAAATCAATAAAAATCAGTAAGTTAAATGGCAAACAGAAATACTTCATTAGAATAAATAACAGAGAAGAGAGATTTAATTCATTTGGTAATCAATTTCCATCTCCACCTCCAAAGGAGTATGCATAACATTTATACATTCCATGTGGTTTTATCTTGCCAATATTTCCAATCAAAATTGTACATTCCCCACAAGTATTCTTTTTAAAATCTTTCTGCCTGAAAATATATACTATTTTTTTCAACATTGAACGAGATTTATAATGGCGGTGGTGCAGGCCAGCCATTTGAGTTAAAGACAATGCTTGCTGACTTTGTTGTGACGGCAACGGAAAGTCCCTCCTCGCTGGTTTTATGAGCTTGTGGTCCCTGTGGGGAGGGGCTGTTAGTCTGGCAGGCTCAGGGGGCTTTCTTCCTCTACTGTTTGCAAAAGCAGGCCGGGCAAGTTTAGGAACCCTCACTACTATTTGGACAGCTGTAATGTTATTAGCAGACGGGCAACCTGAGCAAAGTGTATTTTAGCAAGTGACAGGTACGTTTGCTATAATGTATTGATAAT
This sequence comes from Equus caballus, assembly GCF_041296265.1. NCBI lineage: Eukaryota > Metazoa > Chordata > Mammalia > Perissodactyla > Equidae > Equus > Equus caballus. The sequence goes on along the minus strand of NC_091689.1, from coordinate 5,763,931 downwards.
CATTTTTCTTCCCCTCTGTCTCTCTCTTTCTCCTGCCTTTGTATAAGAGGCTTCTTTAAGACAAGTGTTTTCAGATTGGAGTGTGTTATGGCAAAGAGCCCAGAAGAGGTGGATTTAGTGCGCTGAAGCCCTGTTTTCAATTATCTAGAATCCACGAAACCACAGGTTTAGGTTTTAGATGGGCCAATTTAAACGTTTGCCTTTCCAATGTAAATGCATAAAATATAAGCTGTTCAGCAGGACTTGGGTTTTTCTTGGTGACATGGGTCCCATCTATCTAGCAGTGTGCCTGCTGCACAGGCTTATCACAAAAACAGTCTTAGAGGGTCTTCATTAATATGTCTGCAAACTGACTAGACACTGGAATGTGCAATTCATTCTTCTCTAAGCTATTACTCACCATACATATTCAATTTAATATATTTTATTATGCTAATTTAAAAAAGAAGATGGATTTTTCTTCTTATAAGTTCCAGCATATTTTCCAAAGACAAAGAAAACCTCTTACTGTTACCAATGCTTTATTGACTGTTATAAGAATTACCATTTTAATATAGAAAGTTTCTGACTTGAGATCACACAACACAGAGAGGAAAAGAGTGGCACAAACAATGAAAATAAGCGAGCGAGAGAGAAAGAAGCAGGAAATGAAATCTATGACTTGCAGAACACGAACAGAAGCAACAACCCATGGGTCTTATGTTGGGCCCCACCCATGTCGGAAACTCATTAAGTTCGACTTTGGCAGCAGTAGAAGATGCTTGTGCAAAATTTGACCTAGCTCGTTCCTTGCAACAGTGTCCAGTGTTGACTGCGTAGTTTTATATTCTCCCTCTCTCTCTCTTTCCTTCCCTCTCTCAAGTTTGTCAAAGTTTATTTCAGAGAAACCTACTGGTAAGCTCCATGGACAGCACCATATTCTTTCATAGTTTCTCTTGCAGTTTGGGGGAAGGAACAAGTATGTTGTGTCACAGGTCACTTAAATCACATAATGTGCCTGACAGCATCAGTTTTCTCGCATGTAATGGAAATGATAATAAGACTTATCCCACTGACCTCAGAGTTTTGCTTGGAGAAGTCAATGGTAATAATGAAATTATCTGTAAATGCTGTTATTATATGTATATACTCAGTTATATTACTACTATTAATAAGAAAATAATGACTTAAACCTAATTTATTTCACTTAGCATGCAATGTATTGTCCCAAGATGCTCTATCCAATATGGTAGCCACAAGCCAAGGTGGCTATTAAAAATAGAATAAATTAAAACTAAATAACATAAAAAACTCAGTTCGGCAGTCATACTAGCTACATTTCAAGTGTTAATAGCTGCTGTACTGGACAGCATAGATATTAGAACATTTCCATTATTGCCGAAAGTTCTAGTAAACAATGCTGGTCTAAAGTTTGAGGGAATGGATGTCCACTTTGCTGGAATATAGCACTGTATACAAATACCTTTTCTCACTAGCACAAATACCTGTACCTATCCCTTAAAGCAGATTCAAATTCTTTTTACTAAGTTTGAAACTCAACTGTGATCAATCTAAGAGTAATTAAGAGCTCAAGGAAGTATTTTTTTTTTAAAGATGAGTTTTCTATAGCTCGTTGTAACCAACTCTGAAGTACTAAAACATTCTGTGCACCGTAAAGAATCATTTGCTAGCTTTGTTCAGTGGAAATTCATTGAAATCTGATTTACTGGGACTTGGAATTTAAGAGTTAGGATGAGATTATTGAGCTGCTTTTGGTTACGTCGTCCTCCTGGATGGAGCCTACACTGAAGTGGCTCAGGACGGGTCAGTTCTAGTCCCTCGTTAAAACAATGAAATGCTTGCTGTTTCCAAGTACCTTACCAGATAACATAACGGATAGATTACTTGGGGCATCAATTTGGTGTTTCTCAGCCACGGCCTAGGCCAGCTTGGATGACTGTTCAGATGGAGTGTTCTCCCTAGCAGAGAAGGCCTGTGGGAGCATCTGAGGAGAATCAGCATGAACTGTGCTCAGGTCACACATGTCAACCTGTCTCAAGCATGCGTGTGCTGTTTAATGCTTTCTGATTACCTTTGTACATTGTAAATATAGGAGGTGTCAGTCATTTGTGATCATTTCAGGTTCCAAACCATTAAGATTTCTGATCTTTGGCTTTGGTGCTATATCAGAAAACTACATTCTACTAGGAGATAGTCTCAGATGAGGTTCTTGTTCATTTGTTGGTCCTCACAAGAGAGGTCTCACCCATTCAGTCTATGGTCAGAGAGTGCAAAATGAGGGCTGCTCAGGGTACGGGGTTCAGAAGAGGAGACTTTACTTTCCCCAGGTGGGATGCAAAAGGGACTTGATGCTGACTTGTCATGGGATGCTCCATTCTAGCAAGAGAACCAGAATGCCAGAGTTTAATCAGGTTGTTAAAGAGACATTTGAACAAAAGAGGATATGGCACAGAAATACAGGTAAGGGAATATTATAGGAGGCTTTGTCTACATGGGTGAAGAAAAGCAGATGCAGGCGTGAGAAAATCAATGCAACCCACCGAGATGGTCTTGTCATCTTCTGTTATTTATTTCTTTTTTTGGTGAGGCAGATTGGCCCTGAACTAATATCCATTACCAATCTTCCTCTTTTTGCTGAGACTGTTCAGCCCTGAGCTAACGTCTGTGCCCATCTTTTTCTATTTTTTGTGTGTGGGATGCCGCCACAGCATGGCTTGATGAGCCATCTGTAGGTCCACACCCAGGATCTGGGCCTGCAAACCCCGCACTGCTGAAGCAGAGTGCATGAACTTAACTACTACACCACCAGGCTAGCCCCTGGTCTTGTCATCTTTTGCTGAAGAAGAACAGCATACAAGAAAGATATAGAAAAAACAGAGGAAGCTGGTAGCGTTTCATGAGAACTTGAGAGGACATTTTCACAGCTGGAAAGAGAAAGAAACAAAGAAAGAAGTTCAAGATTGGCAAATACTGAGACTGAAGAAGAGAACTAGAAAGAAGTCATTTCTGGAAACTCGCTGATACCAAACATGGCTTACATTCATGGTATTGATGAGGAAAGAACAGGGGTTAAAATCAGGGGTGATTTTAGATTTTTCTCTCTTTCTCCCTAAGAGAAGCAATGATGTAAAGGTCATTAGAAAGAATAATACAAAGACTCCATCATTCAGCTAGTAGAATGGCAATTTTTCACTACTAGTCAGGCCTTAAAAATTGTTCACTGAGTCAATGAAGTTGGGGAAGGAAAATGTAATGAGAAGCAAAGATTCATATTTCTTGCAGTTCTATTCATCAGCAAAGGACTAAAAAGATGCTTTCAGGTCTATATAAATAGTTAATGATTGATTTTGTTTCCAGGCTGACCAGGAATATCTATCTCTCTATCTGTCTATCTATCTATTTATCTATGTGTTTTCTATTTAAAGAAAACAGAGAAACTGAGATGCCCAGAGAAATGCATTGCTCAGTGTGTGGCCCCAGTGAACAGCAGACATCCTAAGTAGTCATCCTAGGATTTTTCTTTTGAAGGAATGGTTTAATCAATATGAATTTCTCCTACTTAATAAGACATATTGACCCAGAAAGAAAATTATGATGAAGGCAAAATTAAACCACTATATTCATCATGAAGAATAAATCCAAATATTTCTTGAACTGTTACCTCAACAAATCTTACGAAAATCTGAGTATTCGCTGAAAGAAGCTGGGTGCCTTCAGTTATATTTATAAATATCTTAAAGATATACATATAATAAATATATAAAGATATAAATATAAATAAATATAATCAATAGTAAATATAATCAATATAAAATAAAAATTTTATGAATATTGTACAGCTCTCACAGTGATGTGAGAGATCAGAAAATTATTAAGAAGACTGCAGAATAAACCTCAGGAGGAGGAGTTTCTGAGAAGTTTCCAAAAACATGAATTATTTCAAACACTGAGAAAAGTTCAGAGAATAATGTAATGAACACCAAAGTACTCATCATCCAGATTATCTTTTTTAAATAAAACATGGCGGATAATGGTTGAAGCCCCCTTTGTGACCCTTACTATTTCCATTCCTCTCCCTTCCTACCTAGAGAAAATCCTATCCTTAAATTGAACGTCCTTCCTTTCATCTGTGTACACTTCTACTACATATGTAGTTATTTATATCAACAACAAAAAGTTTTGTTTTGTGTGTTTTGAAGTTTGTACAAAAGATATGGTACCAGGAGCACTATTCTGCATGCAGCTTTTTATACTCAACATTTTTTAAAAGATTTATCTCTTTCTATCTAGCTGTCTGTCTATCTGTCTATCTATCTGTCTGTCTATCCTTTGCTTGTCTCATGAATCCAGAGTTCGGAAGTCTGGAATCAAGGTGTTGGCAGGGCCGTGCTCTTGCTGAAGGCTCTAAGAGAGAATCCTTCCTTGTTCCTCTAGCTTCTAGTGTTTGCTGACAGTCGTTGGCGCTCCTTGGTGTGTAGATGGCGTTAATCCATTTACGTGGCTGTCTTCTCCCTGTGTGTCTTCACATTATCTTTCCTCTGTGCGTGTCTATATCTGTGTCCAAATATCCCCATTTTAAAAGGACACTAGTCACATTATTAGAGCCAAAACCAATGACCTCGTTTTAACTTAATTATCTCTGCAAAGACCCTATTTCCAAATGAAGTTACATTCTGAGGTACTGGAGGTGAGGACTTCAACATATCTTTTTGGGAGGGACACAATTCAACCCATAGCAAATAGTTACTGCCTTATTCTAATTTTCTACATGTTCTTAACTCAATTTGATAGTTTATACTTTTCTAGAAATTGGTGCTTCTCATCTAAGTTTTTATATTATCAGCATAATGCTGTGATTTTTAGATCTCTAATTTAAATATTAGAGTTTATTTGTTTTTTCTGTGGTTTTTCTCAATTGATCTCGCCAGAAGTGTGTTTAATTAATTCGTCTTCTTGAAGAATTACCTTTAGGTGTTCCTGATTTCCTTTAGTATTTATTTCGTTAAAAAAAAAAAATGAAAAGAGCTTTATTGTGGTATAACTGACATAGAATAAACTGCACGTATTTGAAATCTGATAACTTCTGTGTAATGAATTTGATGAATTCTGACATATATCTCTATCCTTATCTATTATCTATCTATCTATCCGCCTACTCTGTGTATCTGTGAAGCCATCACCACAATCAAGATCGTCAACCTATCCATCACTCACCAAAGTTACTCCACGCTTCTTTGTAATACTTCCCTCTGCCCCCACTCCACTCTACCATCCCAGGCAGCCACCGAGATGCTTTATGTCATATTAGGACATTACATAAATGGAATCATACAATATGTACTTTTTTTTCTATTGTATTTCAATTAGCATAGTTATTTTGAGACTCATCATGTTGTATATATATCAATAATTCTTACCACAATTTGTTCACTCACTTCTCGATGGACATTTGAGTTGTTCCCAGTTTTTGACTATTACAAATAAATCTGATAAGAACATTTGTGTACAAGTCTTTTTTTAGAAACAGACTTTTTTTAGAGTGGTTTTAGAATCACAGCAAAATTGAATGGAAATTACAGAGTTCCCATATACCCCTACCACCCACGTGCACATCTTGCCACACTGTCAACATCTCCCAGCAGAGTGGTACATTTGTTACCATTGGTGAACCTACATTGATTCAACAGTATGACCCAAAGTCCAGAGCTTATGTTAGAGTTCATTCGTGGTGTTATACATTCTACGGATTTGAACAAATGTATAATGACAGATACATCCATCATTAAAGCATCATGAAGAGTATTTTGACCGCCCTAAAATGCCTCTGTGCTCTGCCTATTCGTCTATCCCTCCTTCCCCCAACCCCTAGCAACATAGACCTTTTTACTGTCTCTGTAGTTTTGCCTTTTCCAGAATGTCATATAGTTGGAATCACACAGTATGTAGTCTTTTAGATTGGTTTCTTTCACTTAGTAATATGCATTTAAGGTTCCTCCATGTATTTTCAGGGCTTGATAGCTCATTTCTTTTTCATGCGAATCATATTCCATTGTCTGGATGCACCACAGTTTATTTATCCATTCACCTACTGAAGGACACCTTGGTTGCTTCCAAGTTTGGGCAATTACGAATAAAGCTTCTGTAAACATCTGTGTGCAGGTTATTTTATGGACATAAGTTTTCAATTCACTTGGGTAAATACCAAGGAGCATGATTGCTGGATCATGTAGTAAGAGTATGCTTAGTTTTGTAAGAAACTGCCAAACTGTCTTTCAAAGTGGTGCGCCATTTTGCATTCCCACTAGCAATGAATGAGAGGCCCATTGTTCCACATCATCGCCACATTTGGTGTTGTCAGTGTTCTGAACTTGGGCCTTTCTAAATAGGTGTGTAGTGGCATATGTCTTTTTGTGGACATATCCTTTTATTTCTCTTAGATAAATATCTAGGATTAAAACCCCTGGGTCATATGGTATTGTGTTTTTAAATTTTTAAGAAACTGTCAAACTGTTTTCCAAAGTGGTTTTTATTATTTATATTCCCATCAGAAGTGTGAGAGTTCCACTTGCTCCACATCCTTGCTAAAACTTGGTATGGCCGGCTGTCAAAATTTTCACCCTTCCAGTAGGCATGAGGTAGGACCTCACTGAGCTTTTAATATGTGTTTCCCTGATGACCATGATGTTCAGCATCTTTTCATGTGGCTATTTGTCATCTTATATTAAATTTGGTGAAGTGTCTGTTCAGATTTGGAGACGTGCCGTCCTGCTGGGATTTTGAATGGAACTGTGTTGAATCTGTATAGCAATTGGGAGAGAATTGAGATTTTAAAAATACTGACTCTTTTAACCTTTGGTCACAATATCCACTTATTTAGATCTTCTTTACTTTCTCTCAGCAATGTGTTCTAGTTTTCAGTATACAGATCTGCACATCTTTTGTCAGACTTATCCTTAAGTATTTTTAATTTTTGATGCTAACATAAATAGCATTGCTTTTAAATGTCAATTTCTAACTGTTTGTTGCTGACATATGAAATATAATTGATTCTTTTAAATATGTTACTCTGCTGTTGTTTGCTTCCCCCCTCCTGTTGGTTGTTAACAATTTTTTTCCTTTATTTTTCGTCTTTAATCTACTGTCTTGGAAATATAGTTCAATGTTTATATTAGTTACTACTCATATTTTTAACATCTATGCTTTTGGACTTTGTTGTTGCTGTGTCTCAGTCAGATTGGTTTTCTCTCCTATATAATCTGTCTCTATATTTCCCATAGCTTTTAATATTTTTTTATTCTTAAAACTTTTAAGTTTCACTCTTCTGTCCAGGTATAGATTCAATATTACTCATCCTGCTTGGTGTATAGCATCACTTTGAACCTGAGGATGCATAATTAAATTTTGGTGCATTCCCATCTCATCTCATCTACTGGGTCTCTCTGCTTTTCCCTGCGCTCTCTTCCTGTAGAGCTTCTGTAGAGGTTTGATGGAGCTGCTCAGTCTATACTCCGTGTCTTTAACTTCTCTTTCATCGTTCTGACCTGCGTGTGCCCTCATGCTTCATTCCCGGTGAATTCCTCAGACCAACCTTCCAATTCACAGGCTCTTCACCTGTGTATAGACCTATTTGTCTTATCTATTGAATCGCTTTAAATCTTAGTAACTATGTTTTTCATTTTCAAGATTTCTAATTGGTTCTTTTTTTCATCCACCTAGCATTGTCTTATTTCTCCCTGTTTTGTTTTATTATTTCTTGTTCTTATTGAATTTTTTCCCTTAATTTATCACTTTGAAGAGTCTAAGTACACTCATTTTCGGGTCTTTTTCTCCTTTCTCCACTATTTTAATCTTACTTGGGTTGAATTAACCTCTCAATAGTTGATTTTGTTGGCTGTCCTTCTCAGCATTTTATTTCTTTGTGTATTTGTATTTGTGTATTTATAACTTCGGTTTGTAAGCTTAATCCAGAACTACCCTTAGGGGACATTGAAGACTCAATCACCTGGCCAGAGGCCTGGCTGTATTTGTGTCTATGCAAAAGAGAACAGCAAAGCATGATCTTAAAATGCCATCTTGACTGAAATTTTATTATGTGAAATAAGTGCACACTTTGAAGAAGACTCTTTTGGAGCAGTCATGGTGTAATTATTTTCAGAATCAAGTCAATATTTGAATTACTAAAATAAAGGATTTCTAGAATTATATGAAGACGATTTTTTTGCTCGTAATCTCTAGAGATTTTCCTGTTTTCATTCACCTCTGTAAGAAGAAGATTTTCCCTTTCAGTTTTGGTTATTTCATTTTAAAAACCATGGACTGGAGGTCTTATATATCTCAAGGCAATACTCAAACTCATGGTATCCAGTGATGTGCAGAGTAGCCCCGTGAGAAGTTCAGTTATCAGTGCGCTGAAAGTCCACCAGAAGACTATTTCTTTTGACATTTCAACTGGAGGATGGCACTGGGTAGGGAAAGGGATATTGGCTATTTCTTATTTCCCAGTTATCCTAGAATTAAAGCCCATATACGACAAACATCCCAATAGGGATCTGAAACGGCAGCTCTGTGCAGGGAGAACAGCATGTCGGGGTCTTCGTGAGTCAGATGTGTGACGGTAGAGTTTCTGAAAGGGAGGAGGAGCAGAGCTGTTTTAATTTAGTTGCTTCCTTATAAAAGCAGATTGCCTGGAATCCAATACTGTGTCCCTGACCGGAGAGTCCAGAGCATTTTTCATTGATTCCACAGCTGGAAAACTCTCAAGTACAGGCTTAGGGGCACTGAATGAACAATTATGCTTTAAATTTGACCGACCTTGCTCAGGAATAATTCCCTCTGGAAGAGAAAAGTAGAATTAACACTGCTTGCTAGACCACCCCAAGCCAGTTCCAAAGAAATACTGAAATTTGATTTTTGAACATTTTCATCTGAATTTAAGCCTCTTGGGTGATGCGATTGGAAAACAACATTTCTTTACAGTGACAATGTGTTTGGCAGCCCCTGTCTATACAAAGTTCAACTTTAGTGCAGAGAAAAAGAAACACTCATTATGTAATCAGGTCAAATTATTGGTTACTGAGAAGAGTTCCTGGTTTAGACCTCATCTTTCACATGAAATAGATATTAGATCTTTTATTTTGCCAGTGTCATTTTAATCACAGTACTTTCTTATTCTAAATATTTTGATCTTGGAGACCTTCCCTAAGGGGCTTCTTCTTTCTTTAGATATTGCCGTGTAAGACACACAATAGCATCAGTGAAGATAGAGTTGATTCCTTCTTACTTTTCACAGGATTTGACAATAAATAAATGACACCGGTGCTGTACATATAAAAAGGTAGTTTTCTAAATTCCTGGGTAAAGAGGGACAGGGGTGAGAGGCAAAGACATAGGGCAGAGATCCCTTCAAATTGCAGTTTAGGTGATGGGGAAATGGATGTGGAAATTCTGTTTTTTTCTCTTTCTCCACTTAACCTTTGTAAATTTCAAAATATACAATTTCAGTCTCTCCATCTAAAACAAAAGGCACAGACTGACATCATGTTTGCTTTGTATGATCTGCACATGATTTTGAAAACTTTTGAACCACATAACGAAAAACCAGAAATTTTATCCAAAAAGCCAGATTTTCAACTCCTGAAAAATTAGAGAATTTGGCCACCCTGCACCCATAGTCCATCAAGGCAACAACAGCAAGTTTTAGGTGATGACAAAAGTTCTCCAGTGAGCCACGGTTCCCACCTTTCTTGCTTTCCTGTTATATTAAGCGTTTGACCTTGAATTTGCAGTGGAAAGCATACAATTTCCCGCATTCTTATTTGTTCATCCAACAAGTATTTATGGAGAATCTCTGTTCTAAGATCCGAGGGCACAGCAGTGAACAAACAGACATGGTCCCTGCCCTTGCAACGCTTACCTTCTGGCGAGAAGAAACAGATCATCACAAAGAGAATATATGATGTTATCTGAAAGGTGTTATAACGAAAAACAAAGCACGACGTGTCGGACGTGACCACATCCACTTGGACACATAGGAGGAGGGTGCTTCCCTGCCCACTTGTACTTTCGCTGGCTTTGGCCAGTGAAACGTGGGCAGAAGTGATCTGTGTCACATCTGAGTGGAAGCATGCATTTGCTGGCCTTCTCTCTCCCCCTCACTTTCACCTCGCTGTGGCAAGTGTGTCAGCCTATATTGATAAAGACTGGTGGAGGAGGACCGCCTGGAGGGTTGTCCAGACTGGCAGTGGATTCTTCATAAGTAGTAAATTTTTTTTTAAGCCACTAAGGTTTGGGGGTTGGTTGTTATGACACCATAACAAAGATGATCCTGACTAGAAGCATAGCGAGGAGTCAAGAAGTGAAACTGTCAATGGGGCAGTCTTGGAAGTCCTCTCTGAAGAGGTAACATTTGATTAAAGTAAATGCATGTGCTGTTGGAATATGTAAAGAAAAACCATTCCAGGTAGAGGGCACAGTATAGAGCTGTATATTCTTGTAATATAAACTCAAAAACTCAGTGATTTTCAGGTTTTACTCTTCTCCTTCAAGGTTTTATTAAAATGAACATACTAAAGTAAGTGGGATAGTTCCTAATTAATATTGCTAGCATTGTGTTCCCCACCTAAAGTTTTGTCATAGAGATTGCCTACTTTCCATCTGACTTCAGTGCATTATCGGAGGCTCCAGATTCCATCAACACATTCATGTTGATTCTCAGCAGCGACAGGGCCAGACAGCTTTCATCAGGATGTTCAGATCCGAGCTTATTCCCAAAGGAACAGAAGGCGGAATAACACAGTCTGTTTTATTTGGTTTCCATTGGCCTGTTATGATTCTATTTTAGAGAATATATAAAGTAAACCAGTTCAAAGGTAAAGACAATTTAATGTGTTTTTCAACCAGGAAAATTGTCTTGGCTGTATGCAATTACTTTTTTCTCAGTGTGTCATGCTGATGCTTAAGTGATACCATGAATAGACACTCTCTATTTCTCTGTTCATCAGTGCCATACAGTTATTCAGTATATAATAATCTAAATTCTGTTTCTCGTTTAAACACACAAAAATGCCTGCTTTCTGTGTTCTGATACATATACTTTCACTATGATAAACAATGTTTTTGCTTACTTTGGCCACTAAATTAAATATAAACGGATGATAAGAATGATTAAGTTGCGGAGGAGAGAGCCAAGATGGCGTCGTGAGTAGTCCTCTTTGTCTCTCGCCCTTCGAGTCTACAATTATTTGGACACTTATCGCTTGACAAAGGATATCCAGACAGCATCTCAGGACGTCTGAGACACCCACGTGACTATACATCAGAAGGCGGATGGACTTTCCTCCGGGAGGATGTGGAAATAGGTGAAAACTCTCCGACCCCGACGGGCAGCCTAGTACCCGCAAGCGGCTTTCTTCCAACGGGCGACCCCAGAGGATCCACGCACATCTAGGGCAGGAGCGAGAACACAACAGAGGAGCGACGGTGGAAACAGGTGACCAGAACCCTACCTAAACCCCCCGCAATTACTCCTAAACGCAGAGGGAAACTTTGGAGTTGCACACCTGAGCCCGCGGGGAGAGTCTCTCCCCGCCATTGGTGGGGAGACCCAGCCTGGTGCTCGGGGCGCCCGGAGGGTCCCAGAGAGAAACACGGAGGGCACGGAGGTCTCCCAGCTGCCGTTGCCCGCCCCGTGGGACTAGGGATTGCCGGAGATCTCGGAGAGGACCGGGGCTGGGGGAACTTTCAAAGGCCGGTTCGGCGACCCGGAGGGGAAGTGCCGGAGCTCCGCCAGGCAGCAGACAAAACTCCCTGTCTGCCATTAGCAGAGGGGCCACGCCCAGCATTCAGGGCTCCCGGCAGAGGCCCGGACAGAAGCCCAGAGGGCGGGGCGACCCCCAGCTGCCGTTGCCCACCCCGTGAGGCTAGGGATTGCCGGAGATCTCGGAGAGGGCTGGGGCTGGAGAGAGTTCCAGAGACCCAGCTTAGTAGCCTAGGGGGAAACCCTACAGGCTCACAGCAGCCTTAGAGAAAGCCTCTGCACAGCACCAGTAGAAGGCACCCAGCCGCCAGCCACAAGGCTGGAAGACCCCAGGGCAAAAGCAGCATAGCTAGGTGTACTAACCACAGACTGTAGAAGATGCCAATAGCTCTCCTGCGACCCATAGAGGACAAGTGAGATTTGGTGGGTGCCGACAGCAACGGAGCGACAAATATAAGTGATCCCACCCCTGGCCGCTGGAAAAGCCCATAACACCGTTGCAGACCCCAAGGAGAGAGTGCATCTAGGTGGGCAACAACAGTAGGCACCTGCAGCCTGAAGCCCCCCTGTGACGGCCCCCACGGCAGAGGAGGGAATCCAAAGGGCCACTGTGGCTACGAAGAGGGGCCCAGGCCCAGTTAGCAACTACGGACAGGGTTCCTGGTTGGTGAAGTATAAACAGCTGCTCCCCCCACCGCAGCAGCTGAAACAAGTGAAAGGAGCAACTAAACTCTATCTCCATGCGGAGGCACAAATCAACATCATCAAGCAATATGAAAAAATACATTAAATCTCCAGAACAGAAAGAAAGTAACAAATACACAGAAAACAATCCCAAAGAAAATGAGATATATAACCTAAATGATGATGACTTCAAAACAGCCATCATTAGGATTCTCAATGAGTTAAGAGAGAATTCTGACCGACAACTCAACGAGTTCAGGAGCTATGTCACAAAAGAGTTTGATACGATAAAGAAGAACCAAACAGAAATATTGTAAATGAAGAACACAATAGAGGAGATTAAGAAAAATCTAGATGCTCTGAACAGTAGGGCCGATAATATGGAGGAAAGAATTAGCAATTTGGAAGATGGCAATATAGAATTGTTGCAGGCAGAGGAGGAGAGAGAAGCAAGACTTAAAAGAAATGAAGAAACTCTCTGAGAATTATCAGACACAATTAGGAGATGCAACGTAAGGATTATAGGTATACCAGAGGGAGAAGAGAAGGAGAAAGGGGCAGAAAACCTATTCAAAGAAATAATGGCTGAGAACTTCCCAAATCTGGTGAGGGAGATGGATCTTCAGGTGACAGAAGCCAATAGATCTCCAAACTTTATCAATGCAAGAAGACCAACTCCACGGCATATAGTAGTGAAGCTAGCAAAAGTCAACGACAAGGAGAAAATATTAAGGACAGCCAGGCAAAAGAAACTAACCTACAAAGGAACCCCCATCAGGCTATCAGCAGATTTCTCAGCAGAAACTTTACAGGCTAGAAGAGAGTGGAATGATATATTCAAAAATCTGAAGGACAAAAATCTACAGCCGAGAATTCTCTACCCAGCGAAAATATCCCTCAAATACGATGGAGAAATAAAAACTTTCCCAGATAAACAAAAATTAAGGGAGTTCATTGCCACAAAACCTCCTCTTCAGGAAATCCTCAGGAAAACCCTCATTCCTGAAAAATCCAAAAAAGGAAAGGGGCTACAAAACCAAGAGCAGAGGAGATAAGTAGAAGGACAACAACAGAGAGTAGCAGCTCTACATCAGAACAGATTAAACCATGGGACGAGAAACAAAGGAAACTGAAGAAAACCGGAAAACAAGACTCAAAATGGTAGTGGTAGGCCCCCACATCTCAATAATCACTCTAAATGTAAATGGATTGAACTCCCCAATCAAAAGACACAGAGTGGCAGGATGGATCAAAGAACAAGATCCAACAATATGCTGCCTCCAGGAAACACACCTCAGCCCCAAAGACAAACACAGACTCAGAGTGAAGGGATGGAGAACAATACTCCAAGCTAATAATGAACAAAAGAAAGCAGGTGTCGCTATACTAATATCAGACAAGGTAGATTTCAAAGCAAAACAGATAAAGAAAGATAAAGAGGGACAGTATATAATGATAAAAGGGACTCTCCACCAAGAAGACATAACACTTATAAATATATACGCACCCAACACAGGAGCACCAAAATTTGTAAAGCAACTCTTAATAGAACTAAAAGAAGACATCAACAACAATACAATAATAGTAGGGGACCTCAACACACCATTAACACCAATGGACAGAACATCCAGACAGAAAATCAACAAGGAAATAATAGAATTAAATGAAAAATTAGACCAGATGGACTTAATAGATATATATAGAACACTTCATCCAAAAACAGCAGGTTACACATTCTTCTCAAGTGCACATGGAACATTCTCAAGGATTGACCATATTTTGGGAACCAAAGCAAACATCAATAAATACAAGAGAGTTGAAATAATATCAAGCATCTTTTCTGATCATAACGCTATTAAACTAGAAATCAACTACAAGAAAAAAGCAGAGAAAGGTGCAAAAATGTGGAGACTAAACAACACGCTTCTCAACAAACAATGGATCATTGAGGAAATTAAAGAAGAAATCAAATATTATCTGGAGACAAATGAAAATGAGAACACGACATACCAAATCATTTGGGATGCAGCAAAAGCAGTCCTAAGAGGGAAATTCATCGCAATACAGGCTCACCTCACTAAACAAGAAAAAGCTCACGTAAGCAACCTCAAACGACACCTAACAGAACTAGAAAAAGAAGAACAAACAAAGCCCAGAGTCAGTAGAAGGAGGGAAATAATAAAAATAAGAGCAGAAATAAACGATATTGAAACAAAAAAGACAATAGAAAGGATCAATGAAACAAAGAGTTGGTTCTTCGAAAGAATTAACAAAATTGACAAACCCCTAGCCAGACTCACCAAGAAAAGAAGAGAGAAATCGCAAATTACTAAAATCAGGAATGACAGAGGAGAAATCACAACAGATACCAATGAAATACAAGAGATCATAAGAGAATACTATGAAAAACTATATGCCAACAAATTGAACAACCTGGAAGAAATGGACAAATTCCTAGACTCCTACAATCTCCCCAAACTGAATCAGGAAGAAATGGAGAATCTGACTAGACCAATCACAAGTAAGGAAATAGAAATGGTAATCAAAAACCTCCCCAAAAACAAGAGTCCAGGACCAGACGGCTTCTCTGGAGAATTCTACCAAACATTCAAAGAAGACTTAATACCTATTCTCCTCAAACTGTTCCAGAAAATTGAGAAAGATGGAGAACTCCCTAACACATTCTATGAAGCCAACATCACTCTGATCCCCAAACCTGACAAGGACAACACAAAGAAGAACTACAGGCCGATATCACTGATGAACATAGATGCAAAAATCCTCAACAAAATTTTGGCAAACCGATTACAGCAATACATCAAAAAGATTATACACCATGATCAAGTGGGATTTATACCAGGGACACAGGGATGGTTCAACATCCGCAAGTCAATCAACGTGATACACTACATCAACAAAATGAAAAACAAAAACCACATGATCATCTCAATAGATGCAGAGAAAGCATTCGACAAGATCCAACACCCATTTATGATAAAAACCCTCAGTAAAATGGGCATAGAAGGAAAGTACCTCAACATAATAAAGGCCATATATGATAGACCCACAGCCAACATCATACTCAATGGACAAAAGCTGAAAGCCATCCCTCTGAGGACAGGAACAAGACAAGGGTGCCCACTTTCACCACTCCTATTCAACATAGTACTGGAGGTGCTGGCCAGAGCAATTCGGCAGGAAAAAGAAATAAAAGGAATCCAAATAGGTAACGAAGAAGTAAAACTCTCGTTGTTTGCAGACGACATGATCTTATACATAGAAAACCCCAAAGAATCCACAGAGAAACTATTAGAAATAATCAACAACTACAGCAAAGTAGCAGGGTATAAAATTAACGTGCATAAATCAGTAGCATTTCTATACACTAACAATAAACTAACAGAAAAAGAACTCAAGAACTCTATCCCATTCACAGTCGCAACGAAAAGAATAAAATACCTTGGGATAAACTTAACCAAGGAAGTGAAGGATCTATACAATGAAAACTACAAGACTTTCTTGAAAGAAATAGGCGATGACATAAAGAGATGGAAAAACATTCCTTGTACATGGATTGGAAGAATAAACATAGTTAAAATGTCCATACTACCTAAAGCAATATACAGATTCAATGCTATCCCAATCAGAATCCCAAGAACATTCTTCACAGAAATTGAACAAACAATCCTAAAATTCATATGGGGGAACAAAAGACCGCGAATTGCTAAAGCAATCCTGTGCAAGAAAAACAAAGCCGGCGGAATCACAATCCCCGATTTCAAAACATACTACAAAGCTACAGTGATCAAAACAGCATGGTACTGGTACAAAAACAGGTCCACAGATCAATGGAACAGAATTGAAAGCCCAGAGATAAAACCACACATCTATGGACAGCTAATCTTCGACAAAGGAGCAGAGGGCCTACAATGGAGAAAAGAAAGTCTCTTCAACAAATGGTGCTGGGAAAACTGGACAGCCACATGCAAAAGATTGAAAATTGACCATTCTTTTTCACCACACACCAAAATAAACTCAAAATGGATCAAAGACCTAAAGATTAGGCCTGAGACAATAAGTCTTTTGGAAGAGAATATAGGCAGTACACTCTTTGACATCAGTTTCAAAAGAATCTTTTCAGACACTGTAACTCCTCAGTTGAGGGAAACAATAGAAAGAATAAACAAATGGGACTTCATCAGACTAAAGAGCTTCTTCAAGGCAAGGGAAAACAGAATTGAAACAAAAAAACAGCTCACTAATTGGGAAAAAATATTTACAAGCCACATATCCGACAAAGGGTTAATCTCCATAATATACAAAGAACTCACACTGCTTAACAACAAAAAAACAAACAACCCGATCAAAAAATGGGCAGAGGACATGAACAGACATTTCTCAAAAGAAGATATGAATATGGCCAATAGACACATGAAAAGATGTTCATCATCGCTAATCATCAGGGAAATGCAACTCAAAACTACACTAAGATATCACCTTACCCCCGTTAGATTGGCAAAAACATCCAAAACCAAGAACGACAAATGTTGGAGAGGTTGTGGAGAAAGAGGAACCCTCATACACTGTTGGTGGGAATGCAAACTGGTACAGCCACTATGGAAAACAGTATGGAGATTTCTCAAAAAGTTAAAAATAGAAATACCCTATGACCCAGCCATCCCATTACTGGGTATCTATCCTAAGAACCTGATAACAGATATCTCAAGAGTCCGTTGCACCCCTATGTTCATCGCAGCATTATTTACAATAGCCAAGATGTGGAACCAGCCTACATGCCCAGAAACTGATGACTGGATAAAGAAGATGTGGTATATATACACAATGGAATACTACTCAGCCATAAAAAAAGACGAAATTGACCCATTCACAACAACGTGGATGGACCTCGAGGGCATTATGTTAAGCGAAATAAGTCAGTCAGAGAAAGACGATCTCTATATGACTCCACTCATAGGTGGAAATTAGTATATTGAGAAGGAGATCTGATCGGTGGTTACCAGGGAAAAGGGGGGGTGGGGGGAGGGTACGAAGGGGGAAGTGGTGTACCCACAACATGACTAACAAAAATGTACAACTGAAGTCTCACAAGCTTGTAATCTATCATAACATTAATAAAAAAAAAAAAAAAAAAGAATGATTAAGTTGCAATGGATAAATCCCCTTTAGCCTTCTCTAACTTTTTCTTTTATTCGCTATTCTCTTCATTCCTGAAAACATATGAATCCAGTCATTTCTTGATTCTATGCTTGCGAGTGGCTTATTTGCATTCTTGGAGTCCAGGAATTTTGTCTTCTTCCAAGTTCCGCCCCCCCCCCCCCCCACCCCGCCCAGCTCCGTGTACCTGAAACACAGGAGATGTTCAGGAAACAGCAGCTAAAAGAAAGAATGTGGAATTCCTTCACCGACCTGATTTGGGGTTTAATACTTTAAATGTCATGATCATTGATTCTGTCACGCTTTTATACTTAATGAATATTTGAGGGTTTCCGTTTTATAAAACTAATTGGAAAATTACAAGTAGGAGACAAGCCTCTAAGCTACACCAAGAGTATTTGGTGCTCTCCACTGGGTCTTATTGTTACTCTCAAGAAGTTTATCCTCAGGTCACTGAGTTTTTACTAGCTGCCTTGAACCATGCGATGTGTTAAGATTTATAGGGTAATGTTCTCATCTTTGAAAACTCATGGTCTCATTGAGGAATCAATATTTACACATGTGGAACAAGTTCAAAATGCTGAAATGTAGAATATAGAGTGTGTGATATGGGCAGTAAATTCTATGAAAGACGAGGAAGAGGATGTTGGTATTGGCTTCCTGGAAGAGAGAATGAGGATGAGGATGGGCTTTGTGGGATGCAAGGGATTTTGGTGGACAGGGAGGAGAGCAGAGACATTCCGATGGTCAGAAACAATCTACATAATGAAGAGTTACTCTCAGGGCAAGGAAATGACACAGCACCCCTCTCCTAACTTTTGTTTAACTCTTGCAGAATTACATAGATTTAAATCTTAAACTGGACCAGAATAGGGGTGAAAGTGTAGGCCCTTTTGACTTGTGTTATTTATTTATTAGTGGTCAAGAGACTGAAAATAACCCTGAATAGAGAGAAAAAGGAGTAAGATAGCTAACATTAAAATAACAGAAGTATGTGCGGCAACTGGAGGAAATGTGGACCGCCCCATGCTTATCAACAATGCTTCTCCCGAGAGAGGCAAGCAAGGACTTGAGACAATGATGAAGGTAGGTAGACCTGTGTGGTACTTTTTCCATATGTAAAACAAGGATACTGCTATTTCATTGTTTCACATTTGGGTTTTATCCAGAATGTTAAACAATATTTCATGAAACAGAATAATCTCAAATGAATAGCATAAGTTAGCACTAATTTTTTTACTATTATAATATTACAGAATAAAATAAAGTGTGGACTTTTTCTCACCCCTTTGTCACATGCCCTAGAGATTCACTTAAGTATATAAGAGTTTTAAAAAAAATGAGTATGCTCTAGATGAGGCTTAAATCCCAGTAATTATACTATTACTTGAGTTAGGTCCATCAACCTGTTTTTCTTCCAACTCCTTATGGAAGTCAGTAATACTAAAGAACTTGGAGTTTTCAAAAGTGAGAAGATATAGGAGGGGGTGAAAAGAATGGAGAGTGGAGGTTATGGAGGGCACCAGAGCAGGACGTTGGGTAGCTGGAAGACAGTATGATGATGCTGGTCACCTTTAGTAATAGGTCCCAGAATGTGGGAAAGTATCGCAGAATGGAGCATGAGAGAGACAAAAATATCTTCATCTGCTTCATAATTTGGTTTAGAGCAGCACTGATTCCAGGACAGTGAGAAGGGTTAACGAATAAGAACTTGGGTATGAGGTAGGCATAAAGCAAACCACTCCAGTGCATATGTGGTCCCTCGATTGGATAAGTCAGGGAGAAGGAGTAAGGGGAACAGGTAGATGAGAAAGGTTGGCCTCCTGGTGTTTTGCTATTAGTCTTATCATTTTTCTGGGCTCACAGTGGTAGATTCAGAGCACCAAAAAGCCAAGTCGCTTAATGAAGGAAGGGCAAGTGGTAACGTGGGCAGCAGCTAAAGATTGATGAGGAGCCAGCACGCCAGTCTGCAGAGCAAAGCTGGTATACATTGTACTTCAGGTCAGGAGCGACTGGCTTTGGCCTTGCATCTTTGCTCACAGATGGGCGACTGGACCAAAAGACCTCTTGACAGATTATCCAATGCATCCCCTACTCCGTCATGGTTTTACATTTGTTTCTCTTGCCAACAGCTTGGATATCTTGAAAAATTTACAATAAATCATGTAGCATATGATGCAAACAAGTCACAGGAAGGTCATAAATTTTTCAGGACTGGGATTTTGGAATTTTTATGAGGAGAGACCTGCATTTTGAAATGCTTGTCATGCATCTCCACCTGTGTGGTCTCACTTACACCTCAGGTTTGGGAAGGCCCTAAGCAAGCTCATCGTTCTCTTCCGACGGCGGTTTTTCCTACAAGCTTCTCTGTTTCTTTAACAATACCACCAACCTCTTTAGGACCCAACCTCCAAAAATGGAAGCACTGTTTAACATCGCTGTTGTCTTCCCTGGACCACTTCCAAAAAGTTTCCGAGTTCTAATGGCTCTTCCTCAATGCATCTCTTATGCTGCTGCTTCTGATTTGCCCCCTGTCCTGCTGCTGGGTGATGCTTCTAAAAGCACAGTTTAATTTACGTCAATCCTCTCTCCGCTCCCCTGTTCAAAACTTTGCCATGCTCTCCATTGACTATGAGTCCAATTATACTCCCCCCTCATCTTTACACGCTACTGTTGACATATATTTTACTTCTACAAATATCATAAACCTTAAAATATATTGCCATTTTGGGGCTGGCCCCGTGGCCGAGTGGTTAAGTTCGCGCGCTCCGCTGCAGGCAGCCCAGTGTTTCGTTGGTTCGAATCCTGGGCGCGGACATGGCACTGCTCATCAAGCCACGCTGGGGCAGCGTCCCACATGCCACAACTAGAAGGACCCACAATGAAGAATATACAACTATGTACCGGGGGGCTTTGGGGAGAAAAAGGAAAAAATAAAATCTTAAAAAAATATATATATATATTGCCATTTTTCTTTAAACATTTAATCAACTTTTAACAAATTTAATTAAAAATCAAAATGTGTCTTTTTATATATACCTACATGTTCAACTACTTTGTATCTTCATTCCTTTCTGTAGATCCAGATTTCTGCCTCGTATCATTCTCCTTCAATCTGAGTATCTTCTTTTAGCATTTCTTGGAGTGTTGGTTTGCTTGTGACAAATTGTGGTTTCCTTCACCTGAAAATGTCTTTATTTAACTTATTTATTTATTTTTTTTGGTGAGGAAGATTGGCCCTGAGCTGACATCTGTTGTCAATCTTGCTTTTTTTTTCCCTCCGCAAAGCCCAAGTACATAGTTGTATACCCTAGTTGTAGGTCATACTAGTTCTTCTATGTGAGATGTTGCCACAGTATGGCCTGATGAGTGGTGTGCAGGTCCACGCCCAGGATCTGATCCTGGAAACCCCCGGCCACTGAAGCAGAGCACACGAACTTAACCACTGGGCCACAGAGCTGGCCCCTGTGAGTCTACTTCTTTTGACTAATTTTCCTCTTGACTCTAGATCACATTTTTTTGTTTGTTTATTTACATGCCTAGTAATTTTTTATTACATACTGATCATTGTGGTTGAAACATTGTAGAGACTGTGAATTCTGTCATCTTCCTCTAGAATGTGTTGAATTTTGTTGCAGCCGGGAATTAAATTATTGGCATTTCATCTTGAACACACATTGGTTTTCCCCTCAGTCCTAAGGTGAAGTCCTCACTCCTAGAACATATTCCTTACTCCTAAGGTATGGCTCTTCTGGGGGTTATTGAAAGCTTGATGTTTTCCTAAGCTCCTCTAACTCTAAACTCTGTCTCTCCTGTATTGGGTAGCTGCTAAAATATTTTATTAGTTCTTTCAGCATTCTAGGTGGGTTTTTTTTGCTGCTGAATTTCTTGGAGTCTCACCTCTCACATGGATAGTTCAGCAGTCAACCAAGGATTAAGAGAAGCTTATACGAGATTTTGGGGTTTCCTCTCTATGACTCTCTTCTCTTCGGCATTTCATGACTCCATTTCCAGTCACTTTGGCAGTCCCAAACTCTCTTATCTTCTGACTGCTATGATAAGAGTATGCCATCACTTCCAGCTCAGTGGGGCTGGGGACTGCCTCCAGGGGGAGGTCATGGGTGGGTCTCACCTAGCATGGGTCCTTTTTTTTCAAGGATCAAGTCTCCTCCAGTTTCTGCCTGCTTTTGATTATTCTCCAGCGCCTTCAAATAGTTTGTTTTTGATTTTTTGGTCACCACTTATAATTGTTTCCTTTGGGTGTTTAGTCTAGTATAACGTGCTCTGCAATGTCACAAAACCAGAGCCTGTCTCCTGACTGTGAATGAATTCTCAACCCCATATGTGGCTTTTAAGATCCTCTAGAAATGGTCTCCAGGTGTCTCGGTCAGCTCAGTGCTATCACAAATAAACTATCGACTGGGTGGATTGAACAGCAAATAGTTATTTCTCATGGTTCTGGAGGCTGGAAGTCTGAGACCAAGGTGTCAGCCTGGTTGGTTCTGGCGAGACTCTGCTTCCGGGCTTGTAGACGGCTGCCTTCTTTCTGTAGTCTCACGCTAGAGAGAAATGGGGCTGGGGAGGCGGGTGGAAGCAAGCTCTCACATCTCTTTTTATAAGGGAAGGAATCCCTTCATGAGAGCTCCACCCACACAGTCTAATTATCTCCCAAAGGACCCATCTTCAAATACCATCACATTGGGGATTAGGGTTTCAATATATGAATTTTGGGGTAATACAAACATCCAGTTGATAGCATCCATCTTCCTTTTTTACTTTCATCATCCACTTCTCCCATTATTCATGCTCAATTCCCACCATTTGACGTACTTAATATTCTTCCAAACTTTGGATCTGTGCCTCTGTTTATCTAGTCCTCTCACTTCTTCTATCTCAATGTGTCTGAAGGCTATTATTAGAATTCTCGTGAGCTAATAGCAACACCACTTTTTCTCTTCTGCAATAGACTCAGGAGTCAGGCAGAGATTAAATGGTCTCCTTTATTGTTGATAAAGTTCCTTGAAGAATGAGGCTTTAAGGATCTCTTACCGCATGGCAGAAAATAGACCAGAACATAAGGGTCATGCAGACAGGCTCCAACTAAAGAGAAACCAGAAGGGCTAAGCTGAGCATGCTCCGTCTCTGCTCTCAAACTCATTCTTTAACTCTCTGTGGGAAGAGTGATGAGTGAGGAGAGAAGCCAAGCCTGTTACTATAGCTGAAGTTCCTCCACGTGGCACAATGAAGAAAGAACAGCCTCCCCATCCTGACTCCCTAAATCCTAACCAGGACTCAGTTCTCAATCATCTTTTTTCATATCTTTCCCTGTGCCCTTCTACCTGGATGTCATCTCTCCTCGCTGTGAACGCTCATTTCACTTTATCCAAACTTTTCTTTATAGCATTTATTCTACCTTGTAAGTATAATTTACCTACTTCACTGTGACTTCTCCTCTTTCCTAGAATCTTCTTAAAATAGGGGTTATTTATTACTATTCATGCTTTTCATATTCCTCAATTATTAACACAGTGACTGACAAATGCTAAGCCCTCGGTGAGTATTTATAGAATGAGAAAATGAGCGAATGAAATGATCCATTACAAAAAAATATGGGTAGCTTATACCAAATAAGCTCAGGCAAAGAGGGATCTGACAATTTAAGGCAGAATTAGCCAAGCCATCATGGAAATGAAGAATACATTTCTGTTTAAAGTAGTGAATTTCTTCCCATGGAGAAGGCGGTAATGACATCACCAGCACCGGGACCGCTTATGACCATCATCTTCCACTCCGCAGTGTGAGAGGCTGCTCCAGCAGGTGTGCTTGGAATTGTCGTCGAGGGACATCCAACAGCAGCTTCTTGGAGCCTCAGACCAGCCTCTCCAGAGATTTTAAACGTCTTAAGTTACATAAGAAATTAGAATGAGGGAAAAGAAAGGATTAAAATGGAGAATTGGAATTTCACTTGAAGGTTAATTTGATACTCTTTCCAGACCAGGATCGATCAAACTCTTAGTTCGGAAATAATTATTCTTCTTCACCTTTATCCTTGTGTACTATCAAAGAACATACTAGGAAGAAAGTTTTGAATCAAAAAGTAAGTTTTACATTCCCCCCTTACAGAATTGTGCCTTTTAAATATTTTCAGAAATTTTAACTATTAGATATAATTCTTCTTTTTGTACTTAAGTCGGGGAGATATTATGGCTCCAATGAAGGCTTAAAGTTTTCTTTTTTCTTTGTATTATAAAGTTATTTACACAGATGAGCAAAATAAGAAAATAACACTCTCTAATTTCACCACCAGCAATAACCAATGTTAATATTTTGATATATAGCCTTCTTTTTTCTGTGTACATACTATATCTACATATCTATCTATATACAAATTTAGGAAAATTGTAGCATACACTTTTTGCTTAATAAACTTTTAATTTTATAGTAGCTTTATATTTACAGAAAAGTTGTGAAGATGGTACAGATATCGCCCACATCTGGTTTCCCCTATTGCTAATATCCTACGTTAGTATGGTACTAATGTCACGTCTAACGAAACAAGATTGATGTGTTGCTATTATTGACACCAACATTGATACATTATTACTAACTGAAGTCCATGCTTTATTCAGATGTCTTTAGTTTTCACCTAATATTCTTTTGCTGTCCCAGGATTGCATCCAGAATCCCACATTACATTTAGTCATCACGTCTCCATGGGCACCTTAGACTGTCACAGTTTTTCAGACTTCTGTGTTCTTGGTGGCCTTGACAATTTTGAGGAGTACTGGTCAGGTGTTTTGTACTTCAGATTTGTCTGATGTTTTTCTCATGATAATAGGGGGGTTATGGATTTTGAGGAGAAGAACCACGGAAGTCAAGTGCCGTTCTCATCACATACCAAGGGCACATACCATCCATGTGGCTTATCACTGTTGGTGTTACCTTGATCCTCTGGTTCAGGTCATGTTTCAGTTTCTCCACAATAAAGTTACCCTTACTCTTTTTCAGTATGCAAGGGTTCCAATTTCTCCACATCCCCACCAAAATGTGTTGTCTTTAATTGGTTTGTTTTCTTATTGTTGAGTTTTGTGAATTTTTTTGTATATTTTGTATATAAGTCCTTTATTCAATATGTGATATTTTGGATATTTTATATTTTTACCCTCTTAACTTTTGCAGCATATACTCTTTTAACTTGCTTTTTTTCAACTCAACAATATGTCATTAACATCTTTCCATATTATTCTGCAATGTCACTTTTTAATGGCTATAAATTATTCCATTATATGAATATACCATACAATACATTATTGTTAGACAAATATTTAGATGGCTTCCAGTTTTTCCTTCTTATCAAAAGAGAAAACAGTGATGGATATCCTTGTTAGTAAATATTCTCTTAATATTTACTTAGGATAAATTTCTTTAAGTTAAAATTCTGCATCCAAAGGTATTGACCCTTTAAAGACTTTTGGTAGGACAAATTCTCTTTTTTCTTGATCTTCCATGCTTATAAAGCATTTCATTCCCTCTTGAGGTCAGGATCAGAGGATGGACACGAGTGCATTTTGACATATCGTATGCTTTGCTGACTAGTGTGTTAAACATGTGAACCCAAGACATCAGAAGTATTCAGCCTCAAGAGAGAGCTTCATTCAAGCCTTTCCAAGAGTGACACCTTCTCATTTGTTTCAGTTTGCATTCTAAACCTTAATTTAGGCCTCATGTCCTCTAGGAAACCTGCCTCCTAACCTTCCCATCTCGATGATGGCTCGGAGCAAAGGTGTTTAATGAGGCCATCTGAATGGGGTATGTCCAGTTCCTTAGCTTGTGGAGTTATTTGGGGTCCTTGGGGATGGATAGTGACCCTTTGTTCCAACACTCCTTTCTTTCCATTCTCAAGCAGAGTTAATGTCCCTCCACTGCCTTCTCACGGCATTCAACCTCAGCATACACTTTTCAATGTTTCTGCCTCTCTGAGATTTTGAATGTCTTAAACAGAACTATCTAAAAATCTTATTTTTGTATTTTAAAAGCATGGTAAATAGAAACAAATGTTTTTGAAAATTCTAATATTCTCTGACAGCTGTTACAAAGCAGGCTTGGTCATCGCTGTCCCGGAGTGAAAGAACCACTGTGGTTTCCGCTTTGTTTTTACACCTCTGGGGTTGTCTATAAACTGCTTTGGGGCAGCACGGACCCACACTGTGAGAAGTGGAGAGAGGAGGCTGTAGAGGGAACTGGGCTCCCTGGCCCCGCTCTTATTTTAGCTTTTGCGATTTGGTCTTGTGCTGCCAGACGCTGCTGCTAACCTTTGGCCTACAGTAGTTTTGAGGAACATAGAGGCTGTTAGCCAAAGGAACTCTGTCTCCCTAAGAACGTGTTGCGACACACTGAACTCAGAGCCATGTCAGTTGAAACAGACCTTGTGCTTTGACATGCACTTTGGATCTCTGGGAGAATAAACTAGCCGCGGCTTTATGGGCCTTTTAGGGAACGCTACTGCAGTCCCGCGTGTTCTTGGTGCCTGGGAACACACAGCCGTGCCTGGTGCCAAGGATATAAACAGCCAGAACAATATGTTCAGCATTTAGGAAATACAGCTGGATCTAGCAAATGTATATGACAGAACTGACGCTGTGGCCAAAGATATTTCCTCTGCACATTCTACCCTCTTAAGCCATGCTGAACTGGAGGCCTTAGCACACCACTCCAGCGCCACACGATTTTGGACGTATACTAATTGAGAGACATTTATATTGACTTCACTTGTGTTTCTCTTGTGTCTTTCACTAGAGTAAGGACATTTGAAGGTAGAAGCTCACGTCTAAACTGCTCTGTAAATCCTGCCACTCCACACGTAACGCCATGAACTCAAATAAATTGCTGGTAAGATAGAGCAAATGCTTCTGACCAGACAACCTGAGGATGAAAATTGACCTAGCATTTGGATTCAGAATACTTTCTTCGCTTCCTCCGCCTCTATCTGCTTTTTTCTTTAAGTATATGTGGCCGCAGGAACACACTTCCAAAGTTTGGAATTAGCCTTTTGAAGTAGGACTTTTTTTGGACATCATTCAAATATAAGTGATAAGCATATACAAGGGTTGCTTATAATTTTTAGATTTGGATGAAAGGGAATTTTCTGGGTCAGGTATTGCAACTCTTAAAAATTGTCACTTAAGAATGCTTGTCATCTTCTTTTTCCCTCACACATCCTGTCTGAGACCTTCAGAGCTCCTACATCAAGAGAAAGCAGAAGAGGTGGGACAGAAAGAGTGAAAAGGTTGTTCCCATCTCGCTCTCCATCTTTCAGCTCCTGCCACTAGTGGGAGGGAAGGGAGTTCATCAAAAATAGAGTTAATATGCACTGTCTCTAAAGCACCCGCTCCTTCCCAGACACTTTACATACATCATTTTACTTAATTCCATGACAAGTCAGCAAAGTGGGTGTTATTATTCTCATTTTACAGACAGGAAAACCGACGGGCTAAGAGAGTAAGTAACTTGTTCAAAGCCTCAGAGTTACAGCCAGTGCGTGAGCCCAGCGCAGTCTGAGTGTGTGGAGGCTCTGCTTGTCCCCTGCCTACGTCCTGCTGCGTCCTTTCGCCTGCAGTTAGGGTGAGCTGCTGTCGGGGAAGCAGAGGATCTTGATTGCGGCTGCAGGCATAATCACAGGCAGGCATGAAGGAGGAAAGAACTTTCTGAGAGCTGAATTTGCAAAAACCTTTAAAGCCGCGGCAACCACAGCTCTGAAGACATGGCCCAGCGGGTACCCAGACAGATTCAGATGGAGCCAATGGAGAATAGGCATGAGTCCCCAGCATGGCCACTCCTGTCAGGCAGAACTTCCTCACGCTCTCTGCCTCCAATAAATGAGCAAACTCGAACTCCACACAGGCTGTCTCTATGGCAACTGCTGCAAACCAATAGGCTTTGAGGATCTGTGCTTCCCACTGGACAGGAAAGACAGGAATGAAAATGAGAGTGAGGAAAAGAGGAACGGAAGTGGAATCTACATGTAAGGAAGTTTATACCATCTTCCAACAAACAACAAGGAAACACCCAGCATGTAAAAAGAAGATGAAAAATGACTAATACTTAGAAAAAGGATCTACCAAAATTTTATACACAGGCAGGGCTGAATATCTTGTTTGAAAATCTCTTTCACGCCAGCAATACCACAATAATCACTCTCACTAGAAAGCCACTGTACAGTGCCAGGGGGTGGCTGAGACAAGTGCAGGAAATGGTGGGGACACAGAAGAAGAGCAAACATCACGCGAGGTATCATCTCTTCTAAACTGCAAATATGATTACCTTCAGGGTGACAAGATGGCCAGACTGATCCAGCAGAGTCTTAGGATTTTGCCCTACTGCTCTCAATCCTGAGTCTGTTTTCTGGGTTTGTATATATTTGTGGGAAATGAAGTTTCAGTTAAATCTTTGTTACTCTCACCCTGGAACAAAAATTGTGGGTGTGGCAGAGGCTTTTATTCAGAACAAATTTTAATCTTGGACGTTGTCTTTCTTTCAATGTCTCTATTCCAAAGTACCACTAAGCATTGGAGACCACTACAATGCATCGTCCATGAATTCCTGTCCACTTATGGGACACCTCCAATGCATCAGACATTGAAGATATAAAAACAAACAACACTCCATGCCCTCAAAGAACTCGTGTTTAGCAGACAAGAGAGATAACTGAACAAATAATCAGTATACAAAAGTTCAATAGTCAAAGGCTGTAGAAAGTACGACAAGCACATCTGGCACGAATAAATATCCTCCAGGCAGGGAACACTTCTTAAGCGTTCTGTTAGAGGCAAGTTTCCCTTGTTAAGAAAAATAAGTTGGCATCATTCAAATTATTAACACAAAATTATTCCGTCTCTAGTTGATGGTGCCCTGTAGCTAGAAAGGCTTTCATTCTCCATTACTGGAAACCACTGCTCATGGCCAAGCCCAATATCTTACAATCCTAGGAGGAAATATCACATTTCTCTAGGTATGCAATTGAGGAAACTCCATACTTAGAATCTATGGCATTTTCATTGCATAATTTGGGGAAATGACATCAGGCATATATTTAGGAGGTAACCCATGGTAACCATGAGAAGTGGCTTTGGTCTCACATAGCTGAACATAAAAATTAATCGTAGCTTATCAGATATCTGGAAGAAGGAGGGAAAGCAAAAGTTACCGTATCTCCTTGTATTATGAAATTAAACACCCGCCCTGGGCTTACATGAGCTCTTGGGGAACAAGAAAACTTTTGCCCCACACTTGGTTGTAGGAGATGTTTTTCGTGTTTGATTTTTCCTGTGCTTTTCTGGGATGTGTCTTGCTCATGCTTAGGGGAGTGTGGTTCAGTGAAGACTGCACTCAACAGACAAAGGGACTTCTCTGCCTTTCAGCTTCTCTGTCTCTGCCTTTCCAACTACTTAAAAGAGACTGCAAACTCTGATTCAGTTTCCTCACCACTCAAGTGGGTTATCCCTGCCCAGGCTTCCTAGAGATTGGAGGACTCATGGAATAATGAGACCTTTGAACTTGCTGAGGAGAGGCTCAATATGGCTTTGTGTGGCCTCCCCATAGGACCTATCTGTCATTTGTTTCCATCCACTGATGCGTTTGAGCCAAGTTCATTTACAAATGAAGGAGGGAAGAGTTGGTTTGGAGGCACAGTCTGAGAGGAAAGAGGAAGTGGAGGATGGGGAGGATGGCAAAGCATCTGCTCTCTTTCTGGCATCTCATACTTAGTTGGTACCTCGGTAGTTAGGGTGTCTGGGGACAAAAGCTGATGCACTCCTTGAATTAGATACGTGGGAATGTGGGGCAGGGTGGAGGTCAGAAACACAGGCAGGACTCTGAGAGGCTCTGGGTAGTGCTGCCCTGGTGAGAAGTGATACAGTGGGAGGCAGAGTTGGGTGACAGCCACAGTTCTCTCCAGGTTGACACCCCAAGAACCCTCACTAGCACCCAAGGACTGGCTGCTTTTGGAGCAAGCCAGGCTATGGTGGTGCTTTCCAGGTGGGCTCCTTGGAGAGGTAATCAAGAGGAGCCTTGTGGTCAGTGGACAAGAGGGACCAGAACACGGGGAAAACTGGATGGTCCCAATTGGAATTGACGGACCGGTTTGTGGGCCCACATGAGGCCCTTTTGGGGGGCTTTGAGGAATAAGTATGGCCACTTTGAAGAGCTCTTTATTCCTTCTTGTTAGAATTTATGTACATTCTCCCAATTTTAAATGTTGGCTCAACAAAATGTTAAACATTTTGTTGGCTGAATAAAATGTGTCTGCAGGTAAAATTTGGTCTCTAAGCCATCACTTCACTACCTCTCCATGGCTCATTAGAATTTCTAGGTTTTTGATATCCTAACTACTCAGCTATGTCATGGATGCACCACAAAATTATCTGTCAAACCTTGCGGCAGGGGCTGCTAGCTGCCTCCTAATATCTAGTCTTCTTTCCTTCCTTTCCATCAAATCAGTATTGTGTATGTGATGGCAATGACCCCAGCTAAAATGCTAAGCTTTTCAACCTCTCTTATTGCCAAAGGTAGACAGGTGACAATGTGGTGGCCAATGAGATATGAGAAACTGTCTTGAGGGACTCCTGAGAAGGCATCTTCCAAGGTTGTTGACTCAGTTAGGAGGACTTTGTTCTTCTCCTTTTTCTCCTTCCTGAGCTCTGACTGCAGACAAGGTGACAGAAACTCAGGCAGCCATCTTGCCTCATTAAGTAACTTACGGCACAGAAGCCGTGCATAAAGATGGTAGAGCAGAAAAATAGTAGGAGTCTATCTTTAATGATTCAGACTCTCTCTTTGTACCTCCAAACTTCCATTACTTAAGAGAGAAAATTATCTTGTTAAACTGTTTTCCTAAGGTTTTTGCTATATGCAGCCATGTAATTCATGAGAACCATTATTTACATGTTTATGCACTCAAAACTTACATAAAACATAGCATTTAGAGAACAATTCAAGACAACAATGTAATAGATTTTCCCTGGCTGTAGATGATTAATTTCAAACAGGCAGCCCTAAAGGATATGGGAATTCTACCTTTGGCTGAGGTGGTTTACAGGGGGACTTTTTTAGGAGAGAGAATAGGGATGTGTGAGTGAGGGGAATTGATACCCAACCTCTTACTCTCAAGTTTGTGTGCCCAATGCACAGTAAGCCAATCACTGAGACATCAGTGCTTAGACATGGAGAAAGATTTATTTGAATTGGCCAAAACAAGAAGGTGGGAGCACAGGTTCTCTCAAATCCACCTTAAGAAGAGAAGAAAGCAGGAGGTTTTATAGAACTGAGGGGTGAGGCAGGTGGAGTTTCGGAGAAACAAAGGGGTAATCGGTGTTCCTTTCACTCCCATGAGCCCCTGGGCAATCTGACTTCTGGGCATCAGTGGCAGCTGGGGGCTGCTTTTGTGGTGATCCTTGAAGGCATTCTCTTTTTTCTGTAAAATAAGCTCATAAAGTCTTGTGACCCTTGAGTTACTCCTCAGGTTGAACAGGAAAACAGCAAATTGACATGACTAACTTCTTTTCATAATAAAGTGAAAAGGTAATCTTATTGAATATTTATGGTAACCCTAAGGTACCCAGCTTCAGAATGATATAAATAAAGGTGTGAGTATGGTGACAAGGAAGGACAGGCCGTATTTGTCAAACAGCGAGAAAACTCTATTGGCTTGAGGGGATTTTTTGAGTTGGAAAGTAGTGGAAGATACAACCAGTAAAACTCCCTGGCAACCTCTAACACAAAGCCATGATCTGCTCTTATTCATGCTAAAGTGTGTTGTTTTGGGGACATCCAGCATGTCTTTTCTCAGCTTTTGTCTCCTCAGATTGGAAGCAAAGTCATCCTCTTGTCCTGATTTGCTTTCACAAGCCAGCTCTATGCCCAGCCCCATTCCTGAAGTGGCCCTTGCCCAGAACGGCATCCAGAACAAGCCCCAGAGTGGCACTTGGCACTCCCAGGGAAGGGCCCTCTGGGTTGGGAACAAGAATAAGCCAGTTTCTCTGTTATGCTATCAGTAGCCTTCCTGACAACATCCAGCATTTGTCTGGCCTTTTGACCAAGCATGAGGTCACACCCAAGACTCATAAGTCACTATGTCGCTGAAGAAATGGAGGTGCCAAAAATGGACTTGTGGCCCCTGTACAGATCGTGGTTCACGAGCATCCCATGAAGATCCTGGACCTCTCTGACCACATGCTCTCAGCTCTTTTGCACAACCAGCCGTGCTCCGTTACTGTAAATGGGACCCAGGTCGAGTTGGGCTGAGGCCCCGCCAGGACAAGTCGCCTCACATACGACTTGAAATTCCTAAAGGAGTCTTCTTTGTTGTTGACTGGGAAACTGGTCCTGTTTCTCATATTTCTCACTTTCTGCATTAGTAACAGGCAAAAACTGGGTGGGGCTTCATTAATGTTCTCAGCGTCTTTTACAACCAAGAGTTGGAAAATGTGCCTCAGTGAGCCACCTTTTGTTAGCCATGTGGAGACGCAGGCAAAAATGAGCAGCGTGGATGGGGTTTGCAGCTGGCGTCAGCACATCGCTCCGCTGCTTCCCTTCCTGGCCGCTCACTTGTTGGATGGTACAACTTTCACGGGCCACCCTGACAGGACATCGCAGTCATGCAGCTAATTAAAATCATTCCAAGGCTCAATGTGACAGGTCCTTCAGACTCATAAATCAGAAACCACTAATAAATGTCGCTCCTTTCTGATCTCCTCTTTTTTAACACGTTGAGTTACTTTCAGTGCATAACCAAAAAAAACAAACCAATAAAAATACTGAGGAAAATGCCCAGCGCCATGGCTTGAATGCATTTCAGCCTTTCTGAGCCAGCAAGACAACAGCCAGGAAAACAAAAAAACCTCACCCTTGTCTTTCAGGGCATGGCTATGTGAGGAAAATTTGAATTGCTGAAAATCAGACAGTGTTCTATCAGTTACAGACGTGAGTCACTCCAGGGCTGTACTGAGACAGACTCAGATTCACCTGGAAAACACAAAAAAATGGCCTGGCCAAAGTCCAGATACAAGAAGGACTGAACAAAAGAATTCCCAGGGAAGAGGAGGCAGTAATCAAAGCTCTGAGAGCGCCCAGCCCCATGAAAAATGACTGTGGAGAAGTCCCATTAAGGATATTTGAAACCACAGTTCTTATCTTTCCCCACCTTCCCTTTTTCTCGGCTGGGGACCTGCAGCCCGGCTAGTCCCTCCAATCTCATCCTGTGATAGAGACAAGCTGTGTTCACGTAGGTCCAATCTAGTCGGAGAGCAGGATCTGGGTTACTGCTCCCAGCTGATGAAAAAACAGCAGCTTCAAAGCCTCCTGGTTTGCCAGTTCTCTCAAAATGATCCACACCCAGCAAAAATGATTCTTAAATTTACCCTACTGATGGGAGCACCTGAAAAAATGGAATGATTGGGAAAAAAAAAAAAAAAAAGCCCAGTAGGAAGCTCAAATGAAGAAGATCGCTAGCCTGGAGGAATGCCTTACAAGATTTTAAGGAAAGATTGACTTAAAGAATAGTTAAATATTTTTTCATTAATTCGTAACCACAATGGTCTTATCCTTAGAGAGCTTTCTTTTCACAGCCACGCAATGGCTGCTTTTTCAAACGCTAATTTCCTGTTGCTAGTTCTGTTCCCTGTTGGATTTATTAAAGGGAAGAGTATAATTTTCTAGTTATTGTATGGTTGCCAAATAAAGTACCTAAACATCAAAATGAAAAATTTGCTTAGATTTATTACATAGACATAGACACCTAAATTTTAAAACGTAATGGTTGGAAAAGCAGAAATCCATCAGTTATATTCACGGGAATGTACATGAAGCATTCACCAAAAAGATTTTAAGAAGTAACTTGGGATTCAAGGAACATTTTAAAACATAAAATCAAAACATAGTTTTCAAAAGGCACAACGTAAATAAAGTGTATTAAAAGGAAGCAGGATATAATATCGTGCATTTTAAATAGGATAGGTTGTCAAAATGTCCACACCCCTCCTCTGAATCACTGAATTGATAACCTACAGTAACTCTTTCTTACTTGGTCGAGAACACAAGCATCCATTCATTGAAATGCTTTGGGGATGGATAGTGTAACATTCAATGGGCTGAGTTATGCTGCAATAACAAACAACCCCAAATCTAAGTGACTTAAAACAACAAAGATTATATTTTGCTCATGCTACATGTCCACCAAGGGTCAACCGGGCTATTTCGTTTACTGTGGTCCGTCTCCAGCCCAGGCTCATGCCAGTCACAGGCCAGGAGGAGAGAACTGGGGGAGCTGTGCATTGGCTCATGGTCTTCTTAGAAGCCGGAAGTGACACAGACCAGTTCCACTCACATTCCAATGGCCAGTGCAAGTCACCTGGCCAAACCCAACTTCAGAGCATGTAGGGAGGTGCTGGCCAGCACGTACTCTACCAGAGAATTCCATGAGTAATATTTCACGGAATTGACAATATTGATATCTGGTTCTAATGATGATCACAGATTTGCGTTTATCCTTTTTTTGACCTGTGTTTTTATTAGCTCCTAAAATATGCTTCCTGGTGTTGGCCTGTTTACAGATGCTAACTGGAATGCATCTTTGAATGTGCCTTCTTCTTCCTTCTGGAATCCCAGGCATCTTGCTATCTGTGCTATCTCCTGGGCTAATAATGCAGGGAATTTACAACAGATTTCAAGGTGTGTTGTTGCCTAAAGGCAAATGCAAATTTTAAATTCCCAGGTCACTGTTTGTCCTGGGAGTCAAGCCTCTCCCAAAGTTAAATAATCTCTGTCTTTCTCTGTCTACTTCTCCTTCTTTTTTAATATAAAAGAGTTTCTCTATTATGGTCAAAAGGGCTATGTGGAACACGAAGTGCCTGACGTTTCTTTTCTGTTTCTTTTCTTTAATCATTTTTATCTCCCAGAACTTGTCGCATTGCCCATGTTTTACTGTTGAAAACAGGACTCTGTCTGAACTTTTGAAACATATTCTCTAAGGTTTTCAGCAAATCACTTCTGCCATATTTTCAAGACCAATCGTCTGCTACCATAATAGGGCCAAACTCTGATGCCAATGGGCAGAAGCAAGAGTTTATGAAAATTTCAAACTGGAAAATTATTGGAATTAATATTTTCTTGTCAAAGTGAAATAGAAAATGAAGACTACACTCCTCTTTTTATTTAGCAGGTGCATGATGTGTAGGAGAACACATCAAGGAATGGAATTCACAGGATCTGCTGGTTTCTAATCTTCTTAACACAAAACGTGAGAATGAAAAGGAAAATTCAGGCTTTTTATCAGGCCAATTCAGAAACGTATTTGATATGATAGGAAATCACAATATAACATTTGCATCAACAAACTTTTTAAAAATAATGTGTGTTATAAAAGTGATACATGTTTATTATGGAAATTTAGGAAAACAAGGACCGGCACAAAAAAGGAAAAAATTGATCAGTTATAACGCTAATCTCTAGAAATAATAATCTCAAAAATAACTCAAGTTATCCTTCTAGCATTTTCCCTGTGTTTGCAGTTTTTACACAATTGAAAATATGCTATAGAGGCTAAAACTATTAGTGGACAAATTCAGACATTCTTGAAATATTAACTCTCTTCATTTTTCTAAAACTTGAATTGATTTCTATATCAAGTCCTCACTCTACCTGGGAACCAAAATTTAATCTCTGTCAATTTGAGACAACCCTCCTTCTTTCTGGGGGCGTGTCTAAATTGACAGGGGTCGGGGCAATGTCACATCCAGGCATGTGGGGAGGGCACTTGATCCTCAAGTAATTATCTCCTTATGTCTTTGCTATGCAGTTTCTCGTCCCTGTTTGCATTCTCTCTCATCAGCTTCTATGCTTTTGCCCAGAAAACAAAGTATCAGCACCCACCAAATTCTAGCTCTTATCGGCTCCCAATTTATTCCTTTGTCATGGCCTCCAGATTGTCACCTCAGAGCCCCTTTTGCTCTTTTAGCCCTCCGGCACCTGGAGAGCCAATTTCCTAAATTTAACCCATCCTGTTGAAACACCTAGTGAGATTTAGGTTTTCCTCAAGGACTCTGACTGATATCTGGGGGGTGGGGGATTCTTCTTTCACTTAATCTTGATGTTTTTCCCTCAGGAAGACCCCCTCATCAGTGATGTTTGCATCTCAGGCATCTGGCAGGAGCTCCTTAAAGGGCTCAAGCAGTTGAAAACACGAAAGCTAGAGACTCACTGGCTGTGTCTGTTTCCCACCAGGCAGCTCTTCCCCAGCATTATGAACCCAGAATTGGGCGTGTGCCTCACTAGGGGAAGGGGACAGAGCAGATGGAAGCTGAGGGGATCATTACCACGGCAGAAATGCTATCAAACCATCGTACTTTATAAATATGCATTTTTCCTGTTTCCATAAGCATTCTTGTGTTCCTTTTCTCTGCTCAGCCCTGCCCAAATTGCAGATTCATAAGCAGCATAAATATAATCACTGTTTTCAGCCATGCAGTTTTGGAGTAATTTGCTACACACCTGCATTGTCCACTACTGACCCTGTATTATATGTGTGTGTGTGTGTATTTATACAAATAGATAACTTTCAGTGTTCTGCTATGTCTTGCTTTTCAGAAGTTAGAAGCTAGAATCTTCCTTAACATGGCTTAGATTAGACTAGGAACTTCTGAAAAAAGGAACACATTTAATATATTCTATACACGTAGAGCTGAAAAATCTTTAGCTCACTTTTCTGAGAGTGCATAACTTTGCTGAATTTATTGTTAAAATTCAAGTTACAATTTTTTCTTCTCCTGAATTATCAAGCAGTTGAACCTTTTTTTCCCCCTCGAAGTTGATTTAAATACACAGGCTCATATAGGTTATATGGAATTTAGTTCCGTGGTGGCTTGAACCAAAAGAAACTCAAGATGGATGATCTGTGTTAACTCTAGGCAACCGTATGTGTATTTATGAAGATGAAAAGCAAGTCTTAAGTTTTATGTGCCCTTTAAAAGATAAAGTCTTCAGAGAGAAGCATATTCCTGCCTCCATAAATAGCGGACCGATAGCTTGTACATCATCTAATAACAATAATAAATATTCTCAAAGACAACTACAAGTTTGCAATTGATTTTGACCATTATTCCACACTGAATAACCACAGGATGCAATAAAGCCAGAATGATGATGTAGATCAATGTGCAAAGACAATTGGCAGTCAATTTTCACCACCTGTTTAACCCTCTACATGGCTGCAGACAGAGCAGCAAATAAAAGAGGTTTGATGATAAGGACAGGTTAGAATAAAATTACTTTAGGTATGTTACAATCTGTCTCAAATATGGCACCAAAATGAATAAACAATATATTTTTAAAAAATTTTAATAGTGTCTGAAGAGCGAATGTAACTATAATTGAAGGTAACTCAAGAATTCCATAAACAAGCATACAAATTTAATTCACTTTACAAGAGGAAAATGAACTCCATTCCCCTATAAATATGGAACAATTCCTTGAAGCAATTTTAAATTATAATATGCTGGAATGATGGCTTAATTGCCCAAGAATTCTGTTTAGTTCATTGGAAGTCCCCTTGAAGGAGTCAGTTTAAGAGCTGGGGAATTCCATCACTGGTCAGAGAGGATCTTCCATTACTTTGAAGGGTGGGCTCAGGTTGGGGTGACTAATGATCAGAAGGATTGTTGGGTTTGCTAAGACCCATCTGAAAGCAGGCTCTGGAAGCACAAACTGGTTGGTGCTTGTGGGACTAGAAGCAGGGTAGCGCGGATTTCATGTGACTGCCAGGCCTGGAAGGGAGCCTGTTCCCACAGGGTGCTCAGGCAAGACCAACCCCAGCCCCTTAGCTGGTTTGCAATTGTTCTGGGCTCTAGAGCTAAAAGGACCCAGCACATCTGTGCTAGCAGGTTATCAGCAACCTTATTAAATGGTAGCAATCTTAAACAGAGTTACAAAACTACCTTTAAAACCAAAACCCAGACTTTCTTGAGTTAACGAAAGTTATATACCAAGGATATATTAGAGCGAGATAAAATAGTCTAGGAAATTTTTATGTCTTTTTTGTTAACTTATGCAATAAAGTGTGTGGATCCTAAGCACACAGCTCAATGGATTTATACATGTGCACAAGTCCATGAAACCAACATCCAGATCAAGATAGGGAAGATTTTCTATTTCTCTGGAGCTTGCCTTGTGCCCCTTCCCAGCCAATACTCCCAAAGGTAACCACTACTCTGACCGTTGTTACTGTAGATCAGTGTTACTTGTTTTTGAACAGAAAGGGTATTTGAAATATTTAACATAAATTTTAGTAGTTACTCATCTCCCAGAGATATCACTGATAGTATATTCTTTTTTTTCCTTTATTCATTCATTTGTTTGTTCAAAACACTGTCGAGTACCAACCTTGTCCATTAGGCATTGAGAATAAAATATTGAACAAGAAGGAATCAGCGTCTGCCCTCGGGAAAAATGATCATATCCAGGAGAGTCCACACAAGTAAGCAGGGAATTACAGTGCAATAATTATGTGATGAGTGATGACATCCTACAAATGAGGGTATGCTGGAGGCCAAGAAGAAAGAGTGTGCAATGTGGACTTGGGGATCAGAAGCGGCTCCTGGAACAAGTGACATTTAGATGGAGACTGGAAGGATGAGTAAGGACTAACCAGACAGTGACAAGGAAATACAGAGGCAAAGGGAACAGCAGAAACAAACACTCAGAGGCAAAGAGAGCTCTGAATATTTGGGGAACTGAAAGAAAGAAAGAAAAACATTCCTTATGACTAGACAAATGAACTGGGGTCAGATCCTGTGGGACTCTGCCAATCATCCTTCAGAGTTTGTACTTGGCTTCTAGAGCAATGGGAAGCCGTTAAAGCATTTTCAGCAAAGGGCTGTCATCATCAGATTGGTATTTGTTTTAAACTAGTACATACAAGAGGAAATGACCGTATGGAAAAAGAAAGAGTTTGAAAAACAACTTTGCTTTGATACTTTCTTTGTAGGATGGAAAACCTGAGATCACACCCCTTCTATCAGACGCTAATTTAACGGCACTTTATTACTTGAGCCCAAGTGGTAAGAAAGTGCGCAGCAAAACATACCCAAGGAAATCAGTTGTGTCTATAGAACACACAGTGATGTTTGGATGATGTGCCACGTGAATGCCGTCTTAGCAGAAAACCATCAATAACAGGGCAAGTTAAGCAATGTGCCCAATTTTCCCAGCTGCAAGTGCGGGTTCATTTCAATGTCCCTATGGTAAGACTCCTCCACTGCACCTGGAATTTTCTATTTTACATCTTAAACTTTAACTCAATCATTTTTTGTTGTCTCTATTTGTGTGATGATCATTATCAGCCTGAAAAGTCCAGAAGAAAAGTCTCAAAACCATCTTCATTGACCTCTGATTTCTAGGCCCACTCCTTTGAACCACATATTTAGATTAAGGTTCTGGATTTCTGGATAATTCTTTCAAATACGTGCTCTGTTCACTTGGAGTTTGAATTATCCAAATGTATGTCCAAGCAGAGTAGGTTAAACAGAGAATCACCAAAGTCTCACTCTGCCATGTTGTGTAGACACGATTTAAGTGGTTGAATGTTTTGCCCTCTTGGCTGCAATGAACTGAAATGCAATGCTTTCATCAATATAACTTTTATTTTCCTCTTTCTTACTTGAATGGAATCCATTATTGAGCCTTTTTACTTTTTCCCTCATACTAAAAATCACATAACATTTCTCTGGAGTAGTATTGTTATTCAATTTTTTGTCATTGTTAAAATATTTGCACAATACTGACATGCCTATAAACCAGTTTTATTTATTACCATGCCAACAAATTGTGAAACAGTTGGTAGGTAGATATCAATAGAAAAATCCTTGCTATGGGAACAAATTCCAGTATGATTTTATCCTAGTAACTGGTAATTTTTAACAGACTCCCGTGACGCATATGCATTTCTCCCTAACTGGATCATAAACCCCTTGGAGGGCAAGTGTTATGGGCTGACTTATGTCCCCCATCAAATTCATATATTGAAGTCCCAACCCCCAGGACCTAAAGGTGTGACCTTTGGAAATAGGGTCATTGCAAAGATGATTAACTAAGATGAGGTCATTCTGGGTTAGGGTGGGCCTCTAATCCAATATGACAGGTGTCCTTAAAAACAATGAAGAAGCTTAAACATAGACATGCATTCAGGGAGGATGCCATGTGAAGATTGGAGTTATGCTACCACAAGCCAAGGAGCTACCAGAAGCTGGGAGAAGGAACTGGAACAGATCCTTTCCTAGAGCCTTCACAGCGAGTACAGCCTTGCTGACACCTTGATCTCAGACTTTTGCCTCCAGAACTGTGAGATAACAAATTTCTGCTGCTCTGAGCCAATCAGTCTGTGGTACTTTGTTATGGTAGCCAACTAATGCATAGCATCCGGACGTAATACTATAGTATGGAAGCAAACTAATACCACAAGGATTATGGCTCACTCATTTTTGTGTGCCCCACAGGGACTCATGAATATTGGCTGAACTGAAGTTGCAAACATAGATGCCAGGAGACCTGAAGCTTGAACCAGCTGGGGCGATGAGATGCCTGGAAATGAGACCTTGCAAAATTTCCTCTTAGCCTTGAGATATGTACTTGGGAATGTGCTCGAGCTGATACTAGTTGCTTGCACCTGGTGAGCAGACAGGCCTGTGGTGGGAGCATCTGCCCATTCCCTACCCTGCCTCCACTCTGAAAGAGGACCCCAAAGAAGTTTCTTGATACAGCAGATGGGATGCTCACCCGGATGGGACTGAAGCATCCACAGCAGGATGTTTCACAAGGACACGCAGGCCTGGGAAGCTCATCCCCCGCAGTTCTGTAGACATGTATGGAATCAGATGTACCCTTTACCTGCATTAAAGGAATTTGCACCCTTTGCTTGAGGGCACCTTTCACTGAAGCATATCCCCAGCCTCTTGACACTCCTGAGAAAAAGTTAAAGAAGCCTGTCTGAAATGAGCCTCCACTTTAGCTTGGAAGGAGGAGCCAGCAGCCCCTGAATGGGAACATACTGGGGGAATAGTTTGGACTAATTTTCACCTTTTTGTTTCATGAAGTCTTTTTTTCCACTAAATATAACACAACTGTTGCTTAGACTGGCTTTGTTAATTGAACACCCCAAGGAAGAGGTCATTGTCTTGGCTATCCCCACCCTGAAGTTGCCATCTGATTATTTTAAAGTTCTAAAGTTGGTAGCTTGCTGGTTGGGAGATATATATATGTACACACACATGTATACATATACAGTCTAGTGTGTGAAGCACACGGATCTTAAGTGTGCAGCTCAATGACTTTTTACATAGGGATACACGCGTGTCGCCGCCCAGATCACCAGGATCTAGAAGGTTTTCTGCACCCCGGAAGATTCCCTTGTGTTCTTCCCCAGACTTTTACAGGTATGATTTTTAAATAATCTTTAATTGCTTTTTTTAACCCTGTTGGCAAAGAATGCCTTCTGTACATTGAAGAGTCTGTGGCAATTCACAGGGAATGTGAAATGTGAAATCCAGCCCAAAGCTTGCTGCCCAAAGCAGAGTTTGCAAACTGATTGCCTGTGGGTGAAATCTGTTCTTCCAACATGGTTTGTGTGGACTGCAAAATGTCTTTTAGAAATTGAACTATAAATTTAAAATTAAGATATTAC
Organism: Equus caballus; assembly: GCF_041296265.1. Classification (NCBI taxonomy): domain Eukaryota; kingdom Metazoa; phylum Chordata; class Mammalia; order Perissodactyla; family Equidae; genus Equus; species Equus caballus. Next base: position 5,722,595 of record NC_091689.1, on the reverse strand, counting down.
ACATGAAAAACTCAAATTTGGAGAGCTGGAAAGGGGCTTCTCATTAAACATTGGGAAATTTTGTGCATCTCCTCTTGGAAGAAATCACCTGGAGTGGAGTCGTGGCTGCTCCCTTGACTTGACACGAATGCAAGGAAAGGGGCCCCGCTCCTCTCCACCACTTGTGCAATGTCCAGGTACGTGTTCCTGCCTGCTGACCTCATACTTGCACATCACCTGCTTGGTCCTTGCGCCAGCTACAACTGGACAAGACAGTAAATGTAAGACAGACTTTTAACAGAAGACTATTTTTCCCCCCAAAGGAAAAAACTACCTTCCATACTACCAAAATATTTTTAAAGAAAAACAGAATTGGATTTTAAATTAATACATTGTTTCTCATAACTCCTTACAGAGATATATTTTCTGAAAATGGCTATTCTTTATTATATACCCTTCCAACTAGTTTGACAAAGACAAACACACACAGTGTTGATGTCTAACATCTCGATGCTGGCTACTGTCAATTTTTTTAATATAAACATTATACTGGAAGGCACTCATTTGTGGTGTGACTACAACTTCAATTTTGTTGTTGTATCTTTTCAACATAACTAGTTCCCCCAGATTTTAAACTGAGGAATGAGTTGACTCATCTTTTGTGACTCTTTATGTTCCAAGGGAGAACTCAGTCACCTTGTCAGATCAATGTTAGACATAAGCTTGGTGTTGAACATCATCTCTCCGTGTATCTGAAAATTCTCTATGAACGGCATTCGAAAGTCAGACATAACTGTCGTCTTTCATAAAAATTTAGGTATTTGTGAAATAAACTTATTGTAAAAGTTCCTCATTCAGATACAGTATAAAAGAGAATTGCTATTTTAAAGGAAAACTACATGGAATGTAGGTTTTGAAAGAATGTCTTAGCTTTCCTTCCTTTCTGAACAACTCTCCTTTTACATTGTGCACAAGCTCATAACAATTTTGTTCCAATCTATAAGATTTGCATTGTCACTACCTTCCATTTGCTCTACAACATAAACATCCACATCTCGATGCCACCTTATCATCAAGGGCTTGTGAGCAGAATTTCTTTCTGATATGTTAATTGTTGTTAAGCAACTTCAGAGTCATCAGAGGTGTTTAATTTGTAAAACAAATTAACAGACATAAAAAACATAGAGACAATGAATAACATGGGGGAAATAAAAAGGTTAATAATACTAATGCCTTTCAGAATTTATATAACTGTATTTGAAATTGTCGCTTCATGCATACACATATGTCCACACACAGAAACACATGTGCACACACCATGATAGTTTTATTTCCAAGTTCATACGAAATTTTCTATGTTCTTTTAATATATCCTGAAAAATCTTTGCTAAGTTAGTTTATAAGCACAACCACTGTTATTCAAACTCTTGAGTTACTACACCTTAAAATAACACTTTTTAGAAAACAAAAATCTAATAGTAGTGTTAAATGTGATTCTGAGCCTATTCATCCTCCAGGTTTAGGGTGAGAGAGGGTGATCAGTGAGACTCAGGCAAGGCCTATAGCCATAGACCCTAAAGGTAACCTCATTCATTACTGGTACTGCCAAACCAGTGGACACTTGCCTCTTAGTTATGCCAGAAGTCTCAAACACATCTGTCCAGTCTCTTTTTCATTCCACCCTAATATGGATTTCACAGTAAGAACATCCTGCAACTTCTCCAGCCTCCTTCTCCTTCTCTGCTCCTCTTTACAGCAACACTCTTCCAATAAGTTTCCCAACCAACCTTCCTCCTCTTCTTGAACCTAATCTATTAAGCTTTCATCCGGTCCCCTTCTTGTGAAATGGTTCTCAGATTTTGTGATGCAAAAGCCAATGACTGGAACTTGGTACCCATCTTTTCTGGAATTATTTTACTTGACTTCTAGCCACTTCATTCTTCTAGTTTTCCTCCTACTACACTAGCTATTCCTTCAGTCTCCTTTGCCGGAGCCTCCTCGTGTTCTGAACCTCCAAAAAGGGCTCAGTCTTCAGAACTGGAACCACACTCTTCGATGTCCTGCCTCGAGTTCCTGGGCCCATCTCTCTGCTTCTCTGCCTAAGACTTTTTCCAGCTCCTTGGACCTTGAGGATCCAGGACCTTAACACCCACAGAAGTATCGTTTAACTAATGAAGACAGGAATTACTGGATAAACACTGCAGATTCTCATCTCTTGGCAGGACAATTCTGAAGTGTGGTCTATACATTCCCTCAGAAGATCCCCTGTGGGATGGGCTCCAATTGTCCTTGACGGTAATCAGTTTATAAACACACTCTTTATTCCTTTACTTGGTTTCTCTCTTTTCCTTGTTTTACTTTCCCTCCTTCCTTATCTGTACTTTTTGGGGTTCCACCTCCCAGTTAAATTGTACTCATTCAAGTCCTTGTCTTATGGTTGTTGTTAGGAGAACTCAAGCGAAGTTCTTTTCTTTCTTAGTCAATGTTACTCCTTTGGTGATTGGGGATCCCTAACACCAATTCTTTAAATATCACCATGTTTTGACAACTCCCAAATATATACACTCAGCCAGCTCCTCTCTCATGAATCTGAGATTAGTACTTCTGACCTCCAACCAGACATCTTTACCTGGATATCCAATAGATAGCTCAGACTTAAACTAAACTGTATTCTTCCTCTAAATATGCTCTTCTTTTATCTTTCAATCTCATTAAACAACAGCCCCATCTTTCAAGTTGCTCAGTTTAAACCTGGGAGTCGTCCTTGCCTCCTATGCCTTTCTCTCATATCACACATCCAGTCTCTCAAGGTAGCTCGACTGTCACAAGATATCCAGAAATGAGCTGTTTTGTTTTTACCTATTTCACCACTACTGCCCTGGTCCCCCCACCATCATTCTTCATTCACCTTATCAGAACAACCTCCTAACTGGTCTCCTGGTTTCCATTCTCAGCCCCTTACAGTCTATTCATGACATGGAAGTCAGGATGATCTTGTTGAAACCAAGTCATACTGTATCCCTCCTCAGCTAAAAATCCCTCGGAAGCTTTCCATCACACACTTAGAATAGAAGCTGAAAATCTTACAATGGCTTAAAAGACCCTCCATGCCCTGGGTTCCTTCGTGCCTCTGAGCTCACCTCCTGCCACTTTCCTTCACTCTGCTTCAATCACGTTCATCGTTTATGACACTTGGAAAGTGATGAGCACACTCACCTCTCATATCCAATGAGGGTATTATTTCATGAAACCATAGTTTTAGTCATGATGTGTGTGCCCATGCATATTGGAATCTGTATAATATCGATTTCTTACTTTGGGTCATAGTTTCAAAAAAATTAGAAAAATGCTTGCCTAGACATTCACCTGAATCAGTCTGCCCTTGCTGATGAAGGATTGAAAGCTCCGTGAATTTGTGTTTCAATATTTTCTGCAGTAATCTATCTAGTATTTGTAATATTATTACATACCAAGACCAAATAACCAAAAAGCGTAATCAAAAAATAAATTTGAACAATGTTAGAAAGAAGGCTGAGCCTAGATATGGGATGTGGGTTGAGCCTCACAAGGAAAAAAAAGCTGCAAGAGATCAGAATGAGAGCAGAGAGGGGAAGATAAAGTAGGAAAAAGGCGATCAAATATTCTGAAGGATGATTTTTATACGATCTTGGAGTTCAATTGATATAAATAAATGTGAGAGCCTTCAGTGATTACGATTATCATCATTACTGTACTCATCTAGGAAATTATAGCTGATTTGGCACTTTATTCTTCAGATTAATGATGTGGAGTTTCATGACAACCTACTCAGAAAATAAAAATGAAAATAATAAATCAGCCCGCGGTACTTAAAAGCCTAGTGAAATCCAAACACTTCCCAACAGGAGATGACTCAGTGACACAGAGTTGGCAGTTGTTTGTTGTTAGATCATTAGTTTTTACTGGCCTTTTTCCGATTTTAAGAAGGCATCTGCGGAATCCTCCTTTCTCCCATAATCGGCCTGGATCCATTTAAACAGATCTGGACTGGAGTCACCAATTGGAAAAATAGAGTAGAGCCATCCTTCAGTAGCTTAACTACCTTTTTCCAGTGGGCTTTACATTGCCGTAGTTTTTTTTGAAAATACAGACAAGGCCCATGGAAGCAGTTTTCTTTCACTATAAGAAAAAGTGAGAGGTCCACCTGTCTCAAACTTGTGAAAGGGATGCACAATCAGATTTATAATAACAACTTCGGGGTGAAGAAAATGTTATCTCTAGGTGCTCACGTTGACTTCTCATCCTGGCTGGTCTCTAGGAAATGAAAGCTTTGAAAATGGCTGCTGGTGCTTCTAAAGCTGTGATCTTCAAATGGCAGCTATCTTGTCTGTTTGAGGGGTTTTCCTCTACAAGGTGGCCCGTCAGTGGGTCAGCAATGACTTTGAGCCCACACAGATCATGACCCTGACATCCTTTGCTTCTGCAGTCCAAGTACAAATCTTTTAACATATGAACTAGATGTATCTTGTGCCAATTCTGCCCCTAAACATAATTTTTCAAAAGATTTGATTTACTGAGAATGTAGAATATGTCATAAATTATCTTATTTAAGTTGTACAACAACCCCGCAACTGCCAGTGTATCCATGCAACACTTTTACTGAACCCGATCAGGCCCTTTAGTGAACACTCAGAATGTGGTGGTGAGCAAGACAGCTAGAGGACCTCACTGAACCTGTATTTCAGTAAGATAGCTAAGCAAATTACAATTAAATGAAACAATTGTGAATTATAGCAAGTGGTATGAGATGGAAAATAATAGGGGAGGTCAGGTAGGGCGTCTCTGAAGAGGTGATATTTAAGCTGATCCAAAACAAGAAGTCAGAAACACATGATGGGAAGAACCTTCTTGGCCAAATGGGAAGATTGTTCAAAGGTCCTGAGGTGAAAAAGGGGCTCAATATATTTAAAGAACTTAAAGAAGATCTGTGCAGTCTTAGCAGAGGCAGCAAGGGGGGAAGTGTTAAAAGGTAAGACACTGTTTTTATGCTAGGCAAATGAGTTGGCATTTGTTGATAGATAAGAGAATGGAAATTCAGAGAAACTAAGCCATACCTTCAAGATTGAACAACTAGTAAGACTCCCATTCTCCTAAATCAGCTCTGTCTGATTCCAACATTCTATCTACAAAGCTATACCTAGTTATCCTGCTGAACACGCACCAGCGTTTTAGATTGCATGGACTAGTTTGGGATCCCTTAAAATTAAAACTCACCCGGACGTGCTCCTCACCAGCAAAGTGAAAGCTTTCGGATGACCACTTTGCAGAAGTGCCAATGGCATCCTTTTCAAGTGAGCTGCCTGGGAAGGCTGTCCAGCATATGGAGAGGATGTGAGTGTTCTGTGCCTCCAGTGGGACTGAAGAGTTTATGGTATGAAATTTTACACTTCACAGTCCAAACTCATCACATTTGTGATGTGATAATTTGGGGATATTAAGAGACACTCCTAAGAAGGCCTTCACAGTTATTGAGTGTCACTATTTTTCTGCTTATTAAATGAATTATATGTGTGTGTAGGAATCTGTGTATATGTCTGTAAATACATACACTCTCAAAACGACATGATATTATTTCTGTTGGAACCACAAATGCATGCGCTACCTTTAAAAATGACATATTCAGTCATAAAAAAGTTTTAAAAATAAGAGATTGAATTCCAATTTTCTTAAATGTTTTATCATCAAAGACTTATTTCTATTAGATATTCACCTCTCTTCAGCCACTATTATGCCAAACACTTTATATATATTACCTCATTGAACCTTCTCGATTAATCTTATGTTGTGTCCTTGAGATGGTCTATTTTACAGGTGAAAAGACTCTGTGAGGTTCCATATCACCAAGCTAGAAATGACCAGTGCTGGGGTGAGAACTCACGTCTCTTTGCACCTCGCCCTTTCCAAGAGTTTTCAAAAGTAGTTTCCTTTTTAAGAAGAACCATTAAACTGATGACACATATTTACACTGCCATATTTCAAAGCATTATCTCCTTTCTGGTTCATACCTTAGGGATTATAAATATTTCTGGAGAGGCTGTTTTCAGATTGAAAGAGGAAGTCATTTGGGCCTTTTATCTAAGCTTTCACCCATCCTTTGAGATTAATTGCCTCAGACGTGCCAACTTTCCTCCTTTCATCTACTGAAAGATGTAAAAGTGTCTCTTGCTCAATGTTTTTTTTTTATGATAGTGAAAGGAGAGAGAAAGGTGACAAATGGACATTCCCCTTTCAGCCAAACCATTTGAAGGCCGTGTCCCAATATTGATTCCTTCACCAGAAACGTAGCACATTTCATTATATTTTCATGATGACAGCACTGAAAAATAGGTCGTTTCTTCTTTCCTGCTGTTAACGTGTAACCAGTGTTTTGTGTAGTATGTTTAAGAGAGAAGGGATCTGGTACATGAAAAAAGAGGAAAAGATTAGAAGAGTTATTTTACAATTTGTCACCATGTGAAGACTGCCATCTCAAATTTTAACAACCCATAACAAAAAAGCCATAATGTTACTGAATTGCCAAAAGAGTGTGTGTGTGTGTGTGTGTGTGTCTACAGGCTCCACCTGTAGTCTACTTCTCTAGGGTCACAGATTTCCCTATTTACGAAACAAGCTTAGGAATCAGAGAGAACAGATGTATTCTCTTTAAACTCTGTTCACAGTCAAGATATACATGAGACTAGTCATATCAGAATGACTGTTTTGATGTAAGCATTACTACTAGATATAGCTTGGTTGGCCGAGACCAATTGGGATATAATTCAGAAACAGATGCTCTACTTGGCATTTTCCTCTCACCCAATAACACATTTCGGGAAGAAGCAGGTATTTGGCTCATCCAACTTCTACCATCAGCCAGCAAATAGATCCTTTTGGGGACCCATATTCCCATGTGTAACCTTGGCTGCACCTTTGAAAGGGGAGCAGGGATGGAGAACCCAACAACATGATGAGGGAACAAAACTAGTGTTTGCAGACCTCCAAGAAGTGGTCATTGGAAGGTACCTGATAAATAGAAGGAAAACAGGAGGACAAGTTGCACTAAACATGAATCTAAATTCAGGCTGCTCAATTTTTTATATAATAGATTGGGCTTCTCCAATGAACGTAACACAAAACCAAAGACCAGACGTTTTGCTAAGTTTTAAAAAATGGGCTTGGGGGAGGATGAGTAAGCTTTGACATCGTTGTGGAGAGAAATCATATATGATATGGGCTGTGGCTGGATGAGAAAGGAGGCCCAGCTCTATATCCTAGGGCAGAGCAGAGCCTAATACTATCATTAGGTCCTTTGGGTTATTGGGAAGAAGAAAACCTGTGTTTAGAGCCAAGACTCTATAGCTTGATGGCAATAATGGATGGAGAGAATTATAGACATTTATATTTGAAAGGGATCTTGCCCAATCATTTCCCCCGTCTCTTTTATAGAATCTCCAATAGGTGGACTTCTAACTTTTGCTTTAGAGATTGTGTTCACCCCTCACAAGGTAGACCTGTCTTTGGTCATACAATTGCTGTTGTTAGAATGTTCTTCATTAGTTTGGGTAAAAGTATAATACATCCATTGCTCCTAGTATTGATGTCAAGAATCGGAAGGTAAAAATTTACATATGCCTCTATAAAACATAATAACTGCCTTAATATTTAAATATACCTATCATATCTTCTTTAATCTTTTCTTCTCCAGACTAGAGCATTTCATTTTTTTCCCCAAACATTCCTCATCTAGGATGCTTCCATATCTCTTACAGAATATTCTCTAGTTCGTTAGTTTTATTCTGATGTCTTCACACTCAGAATTGAATGTTATATTCTAGTTAAGCTGGAGGATACAAGAGGCAGGGCTGCTCAGGGCTGTATTTTTCCTTCATGCTCGGATAGGAGTTAAGGTAGAGTTAACCCCACTGAATACGGACCCTTTGTCTAATGGTGTAGGCTCTTCAACTAATCAAAGTTTCAGATCCAGGAGACTCTTGATAGGGCCACATGACGGAGTGGGATGCCCAAGATCTCATTCCAGGACCCTAAAAGAAACATCAGGCAACTATCCTGGGATGCTAGTTTTATCAGGTAGAGATGGAAAGAATTCTCTGGTTGCTTTTATAATCTTATTTAGAGTAGAAATTTAGGGTGCAGAGTAACTTGTAGTAATAGGCTCTTATTTTATCTTTTTTTCAACTTTACATGGGTTAAAGATTTGTCCCTAATTTATATGTGGAAAAACACACGCATATCAAAAGAGTAAGTAAGTGAAATATATAGAGAGGGACTATTATTCACCAAAAACTTTTAGACGTATAATTATTGAACAAAGAGGAAAACATCAAAAAAAGTGTTTTCAGGGGCTGGCCCGGTGGCTGAGTGGTTAAGTTCGCGCGCTCTGCTGCAGGCGGCCCAGTGTTTCGTTGGTTCAAATCCTGGGCGCGGACATAGCACTGCTCATCAAACCACGCTGAGGCAGCGTCCCACATGCCACAACTAGAAGGACCCACAACGAAGAATACACAACTATGTACTGGGGGGCTTTGGGGAGAAAAAGGAAAAGAATAAAATCTTTAAAAAAAAAAGTGTCTTCAGAAACTGTATAATTTATCTATTTATCTATCTGCATATGTATATGTGTGCATAAGTGTGCCTATGTGTGTATACTGTAAACGTATGTGTGTGTGTATACAGATATATGTGTGTGTGTGGAGAGAGATAGATAGATAGATATCTCCTGTTTCTTATTAGGAACACTTAGACCTTGGTGCACCTTGCCCAGAAATAAGAGGCAAAAACCCATTGGCTGCATAAGCATCTTGCCAGATTGTTACATAGTGGTATCAAGGGGATTTCAGGGCCTGTGTAAGGGTCTCCCTGAGCATGTGGAGGAACTAATGTAGAGAATGATAGAACTATCAACCCCCGAATCTAGAAACTATAATTCTTTTAACTAAAACCTCCAGGCAACTTTCCAATACACAACACTTATGTAATTACCTTTTGACACTAAGTCTTCTTATTTATCTCAGGCTGCCTTCATTTTGTTCATTTCAGTCTAGTTTCCTGGCCTATGATGAGCATTTTGAATTTTAATTCTTTTACAGGTAGTATGGAATAACTCTCTTTTCAGATTTGAGTTCTCTGAAAGTGTAATAAACATGCACCCTCAATCAAATCATCAATAAAATGCTAAACAGAACAAGGTCAAGAGCAATGTCCTGAGGCACTTCATTAGTGCTCTTTTCTGGCTGACGTGAGTACACAGCTCCTCACTTGGTGGTATGCAGATTCAAATTAACCTTAATGATATCTGGAGAACCAGCAATAAAGTTGACTTGCTTAGAGTCCTGTGTTGACCTAGAATTCCTTAAGTCTTCAACTTAGTTAAGATTTGACTCGACGATGAAATGATTTCCAACAAGAGCGCCAAAACAATTCAATACGGAAAGAATAGTCTTTTCAACAAAAGGTGCTGGGACAACTGGAAATCCACATACAAAAGAATGACGTTGGACCACACCCATACCACATTAAAAAACATGTACAAAATGAATCAGAGACCCAAATGTAAGAGCTAAATATACAAGAGAATGAAGTTGAACATAGAATAAACCTATGAATTGATCTGTGAATCTATGAATAAATCTAAATTGAATCTATTCAAAGAAGAATAAATCTACAAAAAGATGAAGTTGGACCACACTCACACCATAAAAAAAAATTAGCATAAGATGAATTTGAGACCTAAATGTTAAGAGCTAAATCTATAAAACTGTTAGAAGAAAACATAGGCATAAGTCTTCATAACCTTGAATTAGGTAATGGATTCTTAGAAATGATACGAAAGCATAAGCAACAAAAGGAAATTTTTTTGTATGTGAGGAAGATTGGCCCTGAGCTAACATCCATTGTCAATCTCCCTCTTTTTGCTTGAGAAAGATTGTCCCTGAGCTAAAATCTGTGCCAATCTCCCTATATTTTGTATGTGGGACACTGCCACAGCATGGTTTGATGAGCAGTGTGTATGTCCACACCCAGGATCCGAACCTGTGAACCCCCGGCTGCTGAAGTGGAGTGCATGAACTTAACCACTATGCTACAAGGCCAACCCACAAAAGGAAACTATTTTTTTAAAATTGGACTGCATCAAAATTAAAAACGTGTTCTGCAAAAGATATCACCAAAAGAGAGGAAAGACGATCTACAGAATGGGAGAAAATTTTTGCAAATCACAATACACAAAGGAAAGAAGTACTAAGACATGGTACTACTTGGATGTACTTTGAAAATATTATGCTAAGAGAAAGAAGCCAGTCACAAAGACCACACATTGTATTATTCCATCTCTATCAACTGTCCAGAATAGCCAAATCTATAGAGGCAGATGTAGATTAGTGGTTTCCTGGGCCCATGGGCAGGGAAGAATGGAAAATGACTACTAATGAGTACAGAGTTTCTCTAGGAGTGGTAAAAATGTTCTAAAATTGATGGTGCTAATGGTTACATGACTCTGTGAATATATTAAAAACCATTGAATTGTACACTCTAAATAGATGAATTGTATAGTATGTATAATTGTATTGTATGCTCTGTGGACAGATTTGGGGGAATTCTCTAGATGTACTGTACCCTGACTTCAACTAATAGGAGTCCATTATACTAAAAGTATTTTAAAGAGAAAATGTTTCTGCTTGAAGAATATCTCATTCTAGATAATACTTTCAAGAATGCTACAGGAGAGTCACGAGTCTTGCTTCATTGGAAGAAATTTTTTATGGCTTCCCTAGTTAACTGGAACATGTGTGGCCTGCATCAAGCTGGTGTGATACTTGGATCGATGTAGGTGTAAGAGCGGAATCTCTAACAGATGTGACTTTTAGCTTCTGGAGTCATTTAGTAGGTGACATCAGTAGTAATGAAGAACATTAAAACAGAACATAAAGTGGCCTATAATGAGGCCATATAATACTGACTGTTACCAAAACTGACTCCCAGAAATCAGCTTCAAGAGAAAGAGTGTCAGAGGGGGAGTTTTTAGCTGGATGCTTCTCTCTCTCCCACTCTCTCTCTTTCTATTTCTGTCTCTACAATCTCTGAGATTGCTGTGTAGATTGCGTGTGAACAAAGAGAGGAAAACAAGCCCGGATTTAGACAATCACAGCTCTCAGCCATAGGAACAGTGAGTCTAGAGTGAGGTGCTGGAACCAGTTTGCCCTGGCTTACGAGAGCCACTTGTACTCAATCTTTTCCAACTCTGTGTTCAGTGAAGTCATTTTAGCAGCCTGAAATCTTCCATAGTGGGAGGATTTACACCCCAAAAATTGGCAAGTGCTACAAATCTGGCCTTTATTTCCCCTGTGGAGCCACTTGTTAAGCATTTCCCAGCACACCTCTGGCAAGTCTCTCAGTGTTGGCCAATAAAGTGGTGAGAACAAGAGGACATGTTGTCTCTGAATGTCAACAGCGTGCAAGTCATGGCACAGAGACACCAAGATGAGAGCTGTAGGAATACACACGACGTGAAGCAACACCCACATCCACGATGAAGCACAACATTGACTCAGAGTCAAGGTTAAAAGAAAATGTACCAGTACTTTTAAGTAAACAATAACAATATCCAGTTTATGTGCAAGGTAATGTTTTGGTTCAATGGTCTTTTAATTTGGTATCTATAATTACAGTAATCATTGCATTTGTTAAGTGTTGTAAATTCCTTGATTCTTTAGGAACAACTTTGGATAATCAGAAAATTCAAGAATTCATCTGTCTGTATTCTTGAGAGTTTTTTCTGACTCACACGGCGGCAGGCGTCAAGGACAATATCTAGCTAATAACAGAACTTTCCTTATAAGGTATGAGTGAATAAGCGAAAGAACGTTTAGATTAATATGAATGGTCAGAATAGAAATGTAAATATACCCCAAAATAGATTCTTGGGAAGACTGAGAATGAAATTAGGTGGGCATGTGCTTATGCCTATGTACACTGTGGCCAAGAATTCCAATGGAGAAACCAACATCGGTAGAATTGGATTTTGTTCCCCAAATGCAAAGTCAGAAACAGCATGATCTGCTTTCTATGAAACAGCATCCAGAAGCTTCTCAAAGGCAACATCGGGTTTAAGAAGTCCTTTGAAGGAAAACTACATAAACATGTGGGAATGGTGTGGTAGATACACTCCCTTGCTTAAGAGTTGCCAGAGGAAGTAGAAAATCAAGCCCCCAAGACAGAGGCCATTCCCTTACCTTGGCTGAAGCAGCAGTGCCAATTCCAGCCTCTCTGATGTTTAGCACATCAAGAGAATGGAAGAAAATAAGGTTATGACTGGAATCAATCTTGCCAGTTTCTCGGCATTATATCAGAAGTTGCTTAGGTATACCTTTGCATATGAAAAATTAAAATTTAGGGGAAAAACTTGGAAGGAAGAATTTGAAAGTTCCCTTGAATCGTCCATACAAAATCCTGTCCTCATAATCAGCCAACGAGAAAATCGGTCAGGTCAACAATCCACCAAATCTTCTAGGCCGGTGGTTCTGAAACCGGGGTCCTTGGATAGCATTCAAAGAGTCTGTGAACTTGTATTAAAAAAATGACATCTTTATTCTCACTAACCTCAAACCAAAATTTGTCATTTCCTTCAGTTATGAATGTAAGCAGCAAACCTCAGTGACTGTTACTGTAATTCATCAGGAACAGAAGTCACAGATCGTTTTAGATCCCATTGAGGTAATTGTAGGTATCTTCATCTACTCTCATCACCATTTTGAAATTATGATAATTATTAAACTTGCCACTATGTCTTGTTATTTAAGTATTAGTAAAGAAGCACATAGATTGCTACAACAAAGGTTTGGTGTTTAACGTTTTGAGACTATATTTCAATATGATTGGTACCCTTTGTGATTCTATGTAATCCTATGTGTTTTATTTTAAGCCTTTCAAACCATTATCCAGAGGAGTCCATAGGCTCCATCAGATGGTCCAAGGTGTCAATGGCACAGAAGAAGTAAAGAACCAATGCAGGAGGAAGAAAGAATCATGGGCAATAGATCTTTCCTGATGGCCATCCTTTCTGCATGTCAGAAGGGACAAAAAAGGAGGATCCTGCCGCCCCAGGTTCAGTTATAATCCCGTTTAAAGTTTGAAGATAAAGATGACTTATACAATACTTCCACCCTTAAAAAGAAAAAAAAAATGAAATAAAAAACCTTAAGAATCGAAATCCCCAAGGAAGTGATGGGAAGGGAGAAGAGGAAGACCATTTAAAAGTATGAAACCTTTCCTTTTAGGTCGGATCAGCTAATCCTGGGTCACAGAGTGCATGCCTGAGACAGAATCAAGGACAGTGAGTCATCTGAGGGCCAAAGCTGGGAGCAGGAAGCCAGGACCACTCTGCGGCCTCTCAACTTGGAGAGTACTGTACCTTCTTGTGTGATCTTGGGAAAGTGGCGTGACCTTTGGTGATTCAGCTTTTCCATTTTCTTGGCCCCACCTTTCTTTCAGCCAGCTGTGCAGAAGGCCCAAGATAAACAGCTTGCTGAAGGAGAGACAGCACGGAGGATTTTTCTTAAAGGGAAGACAATGCCAAGGATCTGCTTCCACGCCTTCCATGATGGCTCCACTCCTAGCTTCAGTCCCCACCCTGTGCCCTACATTTGTCCTGGGCTCGCTCTTAGCACAGCGTTCCATCTGCTGTTGGCCACCGTCTGCAGCAGCCAGAGAACCTGGCTCCACTTCAAAAGGCCTTGCTGGGTGCAGCACTAAAGAAGGGACATTTGTCTTCTCTGTCCTCCTCGTCCTTGCACCACTGTTTCCCTCACTGGGACCTTCTTGCACTCCCAGCAAAAGCTGCCATCGGACCATCCATTGATGCTGCTGTGCAGCTCTGTGTTTCTAAACTGGAAAAACGTAAGAACCGCTTTAAAAGAAAAAATTCTCACTCATTTCCCAAGAAATGGATGCCAATTACCAATGCAAAAGAGTTTAGATTTTATAATTAATAAAAGTGTTATATGATTGCAGAACTACAAATACAGGCATGTGAAAAATATACATGGGAGTTCCCATCGGTCTGTGCACGTCTGTTTGAGAAACACAGGGTTGTATGCTCACTCACAGCTTTGAGTGTTAGTCTTTCAATGTTTATTTGAATTTTGACAAAGATCAAACTTTTAAGCAAAGAGAATGAAGCTTCAATGACAGGATTTCAGGCCTTGGGAAGAAGCAGAGGCAAATTGGGATATTTTTGTACGATCCTAGAATTACATGACATTGTTAATTACCTACTGTGTCTCTTGCTAAGGCTGGCCTTGATGAACTTTCTGATTGAAGCAATTCAGGTAACTTTTAAAATAAGGTCACCACACTAAATTGAAAGAGACCAGAGGCCTCCTTAGCCACGTCAAGAACATGACAATTGCAGTATCTGTTCTCTCAGGGAAAGAGCAAGTTTCAAGTTCATTGCCAAGATGCCTATTGTGCCAATCTGATGCTTAAATGATTTTGTTTTTTTGCTGAAGAAGATAACAAAGCAGCCCTGAGACAACATCTGTTGCCAATCTTCCTCTTTTTGCTTGAAGAAGATTGTCCCTGAGCTAACATCTGTGCCAATCTTCCTTTACTTTGTATGTGGGACAGGGCCACAGCATGGCCACAGTCAAGTGGTGTAGGTCTGCACCCAGGATCTGAACCCGGGCTGTCAGAGTGGAACGTGCCAAATTTACCACTGGGCCACGGGACTGGCCCCTTAAATGATTTTTAAGGATAATATTCAGTTTATCTAAAGAAACTTTGGGAATAACCTGTGATATTATTAACCAGAAATCAATCTTCTCATCCACTGTCCACTTCTAAAACTTGGCTTGAAGGCTTTCTTGAATAATCCAGCTCCTCATATTTTCCAATGCGCACTGCAGCAGAGCTGAAATGGTTTTCTATAAGCCTGCTTCCCTTACATTTACATTTAAATTTTCCATTTTTAGGCATAAACCAGTTTATTTTACCCATCAAACTAAATTTTATTAATTGGATTTCCACCTGCATGGCAGGAAGGGGAAGACGTAGGGTTGAGCACAAGCAATCACACCAAAGGGAAGAAGGAAAGCCTTGAATCAGAGAAAGCAGAGTTTATTAAGATAAGACTCCTGCTGTCACCATCATGACTTCTGTTACCACCTGGCTAGGTGGGACCCGTGCTGAGGTGCTGACCACGTGTCTGGGATCTGTGTTCTCTTTCACAGCCGGCAATACTTCTCAAACCCTGCTCCTGCACCCCATTTATGATGAAAGTAAAGCTTTTTGCATTCAGGTAACTAAAAATATCTGCTGGCCAGGCCAAAGTCAATTTATTTCTCTGACGTATTAGCAGATAGATGTAAATCAAGAGGGACAAAGAAAAAGCCCTTTGCTCACGAGGCAGCCCTGCATGGCTTTCAGGAGACTGACTGCCCCTCCTGTTACTCACAAGCCAGAGCAAGAGAGCCTGGCTCCCAGGTGTTCTGCTGAACAGACAGGTAGTCATGGCCTCCACCTCGAGGCCAGCCCACCAAGTAGCTGAGACTTCTGGTGGCCGGCCAGCAGTGCTCAGCCCACGCTGAAGGCAGCAAGTCTTGATAACTATGGCCTCGCACAAATCAGAGATGCAGAATTCTCTTGGCAAGCCGTAGTAGGCATGCTTTCATTACTGCAAAACCCACTTTCCCCCTTAGTATGAGAATGAGGTTGGTATCAGAGCTTGGGCATCAACGGGCACATGACCACGTTCCTCGGACTGTGTATTCTTGCCCACCAGAATCACTTCACTTTTGAAACCCAGTTACTTGGGGTCAAAGAAACTTACTTGTGATCTGCACAGATTTGGGTTTTGGAAATGTTTTGGATTCCATAAACTCCCCCTCAAAATGTAATACCTTACATTCGCACACTTGTTTTCTCCGAGCACCAGAAAGGTAAAACATTTTTTCTAATTACTAATCATTTACTTATAAATAGTGCATTTAATGGGCACTCGTATTTACCAATTCTGCATTCATTCAGATTCACTGGTCTCAATGTATCAGAACAGAATCTGATGGGGGTCCTATCGTCAAAGAAACATTTATACCAGTGAGTTTGTTAGACTTAAACGAAATTACTCCAAAGGGAACCAATATGAACCCTTTGAAAGTTACTTCAGAAGGCGTTCGGTTCTACGAACCTCATACTTTCTCTTTTTGGTTCAGCAAACTTTTTATTTTCTTCAACAACACTCATTCCCCTCCATTCTCAACTGGGCCACCAAACACGAATGCAGATTAAGAATTGATACCAGAGAAAAGAGAAGTCTTAGAGGATGGTTAAAGCTCAGTTACACAGAAAATGGTTTTCCTTGAACAAATATATATGAGAAAACTGCATGAGAAATGACTTTCCTTCCTTGCAAGACAAAGTAAACAAAAATTACGACTAAAGAATATTTAACTACAAGGCGCAGAATGTCGAGGAGCATTCTGATGAGCTGAATCTCCTACTTGTTGGAAAGTTCAAATTTCAACTTTTAGTTTCAATTCTTTCACTTGCTGAAAATCTTTCTGAAATGCATTTTTCTGCTTTCATAAGGCAGGGCATGGGGTACTTTCAAATTCTTCTTCTTCTTTTTTTTTTTCTGAAGAAGATTAGCCCTGAGCTAACATCTATGTCAGTCTTCCACTTTATATGGGGATTGCCACCACAGCATGGCTGACAAGTGGTATAGGTCCATGCCTGGGATCTGAACCTGTGAACCCGGGCTGCCAAAGCAGAATTTACCAAACTTAGCCACTGTACCATGAGGCCTGCCCCACTTATTCTTCATTTTAAAGGAAAAGAGGTGAGTGACCCTAGGTTAGCTCTCTTTCTCCAAATCTTTATTGTTTAAGAGAATAATTGAATTAACTAACTTGAATTTATTCCTTGTGGATATTTTCAAACACACATGCATATATTATACATTGAATTGTATAACTACAAATATATATATACATATAAATATTGGTATAAGAATAAATATAAGTACTATAAGGGATCTCTGCTTCTTCATCACCCAGCTCCCATAATTAACAACATTCTGCCACTTTGTTTCATCTATCCCAGCAACTCCAACTGTTTTTCTCTGAATTTAAAGCAAATACCAGACATCACATTATTTCACCCATCAGTGTACATCTATTATCATTAAGAACTTCCTTTTTTAAAACACAATCACAATAATAACATTATGCTCAACAAAAATAACTATAATTCCTTAAAATCATTTAATGCTCAGTCCATGTTTAACTTTCCTCTGTTTTTTCAAAAAGTTCTTTTTATAGTTCGTGTATTTGCATGAAGATCTAAATCAGGGCCACCCATTGCTCTTGCCTGATATGCCTTTAAGACTCTTACCTATAATAGCTTTCACTCCTTTTATTTTACATCGTCCGTGCCACTTATTTGTTAAACCAACAAACAGACAGTCCTGTAGGATCTCCCACATTCTGTAGGATTGCATCTGATTGCATCCTTATGGTGTTATTTAACATGTTCTCCTATCCCCTCTGTTTCCTGTAAACTGGTAATGAGACCTCGTGACTTAAGAGATACACACTCAACTTTTAACATTTTATAGGTTGAACTGTTCACTTCTGGATCACATCAGCAGGGGCAGAATGGCTGACTGTCTCACTCCTAAGGATGTTAAGACTGATCAGTTGGTTCAGGTGTCAGCCTGATCCATTCTTTGTAAAACTTCCCATCAACTTTTCAGCTAATGGTTTTAAGAACTCTGGGTAATCATTGCCTCAAGCCATTATTTCCTTCGGACCTGCAAAATGATGATCGTCTCATTTTTTATTTCTTTTGCATTGGCTGACTGGAATTCTTCAAAAAACAGTATTTCCTCATCGACTATTTAGTTATCCTGAAATAAGAGTGTGTACAGAAAAGACAAAATAAATACTTAATTTTTTTCTTTTATTTAGCAATTTTCAGAATGAGTTGGTGTCTAGCAATCTCCAATGACCAATGTGTTGTTTTATTCATATCACTAAAAACTCATTGAATTTAAAAATATTTGGAGTATTTTATTGAATCTGATCTTCTATTAAGACTGGTCACAAGCAATATCACTAAAGTTATATTTAAATTTGTTTGCCCACTTAATATTAGTCCAACGTTCTAACTGGCCCTTCTGGAAAGATCATCTCAACTTGCCTCAAAACCCCTTACTGTATCTAGAGGAGGAAAGATTTGCTCTCTAAATATCAATACATCAAGGCCAAAGACTCACTTTATTTTATCTTTTTCCACTAGAAAGATACGTCAGTTCTAAGAATCTGAAGTTAATATGTTTTCAGAGTTGCTAGGTGACACAATTAGCATTTTCAACAACTTAATAATCGAAGAAGTAGAGAGGCAGGACGGAAAGTCTGTATTTTTTTTTTTTAAGCATTATGTTAAATGAAGTATAAGGTAATCATTTTAAGCCATATTCTTAGAGTGCCCACAGCTAGCTTCTTTTCAACAGAAAAAACTCCCTTATAACAATGGACAAGAGGTTCTGGGATTGCCGTTTATGGAGGATTTCTTTCAGCAATTTTCAAATTTGTTTTTGGATTAATTGTTCTATAAACCAAGCAAATTACACACACCAAGAAGAAGCGATCTTAACAATCTTGCATGTAACCGATAGGCAAGAGGGAATATTTTTAGGCAGCAGTCATAACTTTTCCTTGACTGCTAACATCTGCTTGCTAAACCTTGCACACATCCCCAGGGTGTTGGGGTTTGTAAACATTACTTGATGATGACATACTGAATATTACGAAAATGTGTCTCTCCATCCACACCCAAAACCCTCCAAAGAACATTTCATATTTTCAGACTGCGGTCAGCAGGCTTTTTGGGAACTATTTGTAGTTCCTTAACTAAAAGTTAAATAGATGCTTTATTAAAAATGAATCTGGCGCTATCCTTGCAGGAAACAAGATGGCCATAAGCCACAAGGCCAATTTTGAAGTAAAATGCTGCAGAAATTAAGATTGTTTTTTACATCTCTTGATGGGAAATGCTGCAAATTATAAGAACAAATTATTTACTGGAATAAGCACACAAAAAGCCAGGCAGATATTTCTTGGCTTTTATAGACCTCAAGACTCAAAGCCATTTTTAGGAGTGAAAAATAAATCTATAACATCTGTCAATTCTTGATAATTAAGTAACACTCATTCATCTTTTCACCAACACAGAATATTAGTTTGATAATGAGAAAAAAGATAGAAAACTTCTAAGAGAGTGAAGTCTAAATGCAGAATGAATATCTGAAATAAAAATTATTAGTTTCACAGATTCAGTACTTTGCTGTTGACTGACATCAATAGGACTGCCACAAGCAGAGGATATATGATAGGAAAAGAAATCCCACTTGACCTCAAAAGAGCCTTTCTCTGTAATAAGATACTTACAAAGGCATTGTGATTCATGAGAATTATGCTGTGTATGTAATTGGTGTCCTAATGTAAAATTATGGGTGGATATATTCCCAAATCGAGGAACAAATGGAACAATGAGGCAAATTTCTATGAAAAGGAAGAAATAATGAAGAGAGAAAAGAGAAGAAACATTTGAACTTGTCATAAAAAGAAGTACCATACATTTATCCCTTTGTTGTCTGATTCTTGTTTCTTTGTATATGGCCACTATGGAAGAAGGACATAATGGAAAATTTTGGAAATCTGAGCAACACTTGGACATGACTCATGGGAAGAAAACTACCAAAAGATGATGATAAAAAAAGAAGTTATTGACATATTTAAAGGGAAATGATAACAAATTTCCCTGGTCCTTATGCATTTTCTGATCAACAATTTCCTGCTTTTTTAAATAACTAAACTCATTAAATGATGTAAGTTAATTCAAGGGTATTTACTAAGTCAAATTTCCTTAAATTATCACATTTTTTTTTCCAAAAAGAGTTTTCATTTTTGCCCAACCAAAATTAAGCTCATCGAAACTAAGAGCACAATTATTTCAGGAAAAAGCTCTGTCAGTTAGAGTCTTAAAAAAATAAATAAATTGCTGAGGTCTTTGCTGATGTATGAAACAGCCCCATTAAAAGATATGCTCCACAGGGGCTGGCCCGGTGGCGCAGCGGTTAAGTTCGCACGTTCCGCTTCTCGGCAGCCAGGGGTTCGCTGGTTCGGATCCCGGGTGCGGACATGGCACTGCTTGGCAGCCATGCTGTGGTAGGCGTCCCACGTATAAACTAGAGGAAGATGGGCCCGGCTTCCTCGGCAAAAAGAGGAGGACTGGCAGTAGTTAGCTGAGGGCTAATCTTCCTCAAAAAAAAAAAAAAAAAAAGATATGCTCCATAGAGCAAAGGCATTACCTGGTTCACTGCTGTATTGCCAGCCTCTAGAACAGTACTCAATAAACACAAAATATTTATGGCAGTCCTTCCTTGTACAGGAGCAATAAAGAGCAAAATAGTACATTTTTCCCGAAATATGATTTAATTAGTTCTTATAATTAGAAAAAAGAAACAGTGTTTATTGACTGGGAAAAAAACGGAACGAAGTTTCAAGAAATTCAGAAAGTGGTGTTGGTTAAGCACTACCGTATAGCTAACTAACCTACTGGATACATTGTGACAGACAGTGTGTGAAACGGGCAGGCTGGGTCCTCTGCTATTGCTGTTTGCCTACAGGTCAGAGTTGGCCTCCCCGGTGTGCAACCTGTCTAGCTGCACAGGGCACTTCGCTTAGAAGGACCCCACCCTCAGTTTGAGATCCCTTACTTATAAACAAGGGGACCTGCCTTTTTGTAATATACTATGCCCTGAAAACTATGTAGCCACTCCTGCTGCAGATCGTTTCTATAAAAGCTGAGTCAGCAAGAGAAGAAAGCAGTATGAATGACCAACAGTCCAACATGCAGAAGACAAGCTAGGAGGAATTAACCAAGAGCCTGTATGTTTCAAAAAGTTCAGCAAAAAGAAGCTCCAAATAGTTATCAACCTGTCTTATTTCTTTAGATTTCTCTTGTCCCTAAAAAAAGTTTATCCAAGGACTTGAGCTACCACAGTGCATTTATCATCTGTGACTTTTTAGCTGACAAAATCATAATTGAACTGCAAAGTTCCAATACTCTTTTAAGCAGGGCACGTTTTCCTTCTGCAGCTCTCAAGCACCATTCTCCCACTCCACTAAACATTTTAAAAGATTCTAATTTTACTTGGTAGGTCACTCTTTGTAATACAGAAATCATAGTACTCAGGAGAACTATCAAGTCAGCTTCTTTAAAAAAATGAAAGTCACATACCGGGGATTTACAAGTCTCTAAGGTCTAAAGACTGTAGTGGGGCTGTCCTGTAATGTAGACATTGCAGGCACATGGTCAGCACTTGTGTTACACTTCCTGCGGACTACACGGTTCATGGAAAATGCCCTTCAATCCACTAAGACCTGCCGTTTGCCATGACTTGAGCTCTTTATGGTTAAGGTTTTACCGATGAAGGAATATTGCCACTTCTTACATTTAAATCTTAAAGACGTTTATAATGCTATAGTTTGGAGATAAAGACACATCTTTACTCTCCCGTCACAAGATGTGAGGTAGGACTGATCTATTTTGATTTGTGGTGAAAGAGCACATGGTATAGTTAAACTCACTCATTGGGTCATGAATATATTTCAAGCAAATTATAAATCGTGTTCAATATCAATATTTGCATAATTTGTCTGCAAATCTAAAACTATCCCAGAAGGAACACCCATAAGACTATCCCTAAAAGTGTATTAGTTGAATTAAAACTAGAACCAGATATATCCAAAAAATGCTAATTTCGGAAGTAATTTCATCAAATCCATAAACGTGCCTTTGGGGGCGGTTGCCGTGAGACAGGCATTTTCTACCCGCTCCAACTGGAGAACTTTGTTTTCGTTGTTACCTTGATCACAAACTTAAGATCAATCTTTTTGCTAATTACCTCTTTTGCAAATTGAGGGACCCTTATGTGCCCACTACTGTGCTAGAGACTTGAGATACAATATTTTATTTAATTCTTACAATATTCCATGGAAGCTGATCAGTTCAAGCCCCTGTCCCATGCCTCTGCCTGGCTTCTGTAATCGGGCTTCTTCCATCCCGCTTCTCTATTCTTATTTTCACATCCCTCTATTATGCACTCTCCAATAGCCTCAACAAATCTCAAGGAGTGACGCCTTCAGGAGCTACACTCCCATTTCTCTGCTTTGTCAAGTGTCACCCTGTCTGGAAGGCCCTCCTTTCTCCCTCTTACTTATCCCGTGTCTCCTCCTTCAATACCTGGTTTAAATCTTCCTTCTTCCATGAATACTGTTCACATTCATCTTCTTACTGTGATTTCCTGGTGTAGAATTTCCCAAGGAGAGAAGTGAGAGCATGGCAGGCAGGAGGTACAGCGTGAATCAAGGAAAAGAGGTAAGAGTGTGTAGCAGGTAAGGGGAAGAATGAATGGGTTGATGGGCCTGGATTATAAAGTGGAGGTTGAAAAGTGGAGAAGAAACAGCCAAAAGAGTTAGGATGAGATTGTTAAGGCCGTAAGAGTATAATTCCTCTTAAAGACAGTGCTAGTCGCCTAAAGACTTCAAAGCAGAGGAGGGGCCTGATCAGATTTGTGCTTCAGACAGGTCACTCTGGTGGCCATAGGTAGAGGATTGATTGGATGGTGAAGGGGGAACACAGAAAAGGAGAAAATATCACAAAAATGCCATCAGCTAAGTCAAACGTTTAGCTAAGAAACAGCAGAGAGAGAGGCCGATGAAGTAGGGAATATGCAGAAAGAACATTTCAGGCAGAAGGAGCAGCAGGTACAAATGCTTTGGGGTAGAACATGCTTGATGTATTGGAGAAATGCCAAGGAATCCAGTGTGACTGGACCATTGGGAACAAAAGGGAAGTGGCAAGAGAGGAGGTGAAGCAGACGGAATAGTCAGGACCAAATCGTGCAGGGCCATATAAGCCTCCACAGGGTTCTGAACTGCACGCCTATGTGTTTGAGGAAGTCATTGCGGAGTTTGGGGCAATGGACTGACATGTTCATATGTAAGTTTTTAGAAGCATCACTGTTGCTACTATGTAGACAATTACTGATAGGCAGCGTGAGCAGGCAGATAATTAGAGCAATTGTAATATTTCAGATGGGACATGATAGTTGGTGGCTTGGACAAGGGTGTAGTGGTGGAGGTTGTAAAAAGGCCTAATTGACAGGATTTGGGGATGTGTTAGATATGGAGCGTAGGAGAAAAGAGAAATCAGTGATGACCTCAAGAGTGAGTAATTATCATTGACAGCGGATAAAGTTATGATGAAAACACAAAAAGCAGTGTGAAAGCAAGACATGAGATGTTACTTTTGCTAGTGGGTGCTCAATAACCGCTGGGTAAATGAATGAATGAGTGAGAGGTGTGTGCTGGTTGCCACCTCTACCTTAGTTGTAAGGATATGCCTCATGCTACTGAACGAATGAACGAACCTTTCTTTAATAGGTGGCTAGAGCACCTTCTTTCCCTGAGCATCATTTATCTTCTGGTCCTTGAAAGAGCATCCCCAATCCCCCCTCCCCACTGTCTTGTGCAGAATCTGGGATAATTTACTCCAATTTGCCATATCTAGGATTTGGCTTTGAAATGTTATTTCCTTCTGGAGAGCCCTATATTCTAATCAGAATAAGTCGTGATGTCAAGCTCGTTTTAACCTTAATTTTCTTAAAATAAATGGGTACAAATGTATTAAAAGAAGGGTTGAACATGTTTTAGCTTTATATTAGGTCACATACGTGGATTTCCATGGAAAATGGTTTCCTCAAAGTCACAGAAAGAGCCTTTTGTTATGAGTTTAAGTTAGAACTTTTTTTCATGACCAGATGTATTGTAGCCAGTCTCCAGCTGTGCAAGTTTTCACCAGCTGGAATTATAATAAGCTTCATTCTATGAAAATGAGCTCATTACTATTTAGTTTGTGCTGATGCTCAATAAATCCATAAAATGCTTCGCCAGGTTTGAGGAGAATTTCGTGAAATTGCATAAAGAATTTTTAAAACAAAATTTTAGCTCTGGCAATACTAAAATCAGAATATCTTTTTGCTCCTCCTTTATTTTGGAGTCAGGTCTCAAAGCTGAGCAGATTACACACCTTAACATTTATTTGTTAAAGAAATACTCAGCTAGATTGAGTATATTAAATGTGTAACATTAAAATTAATGTTTAAACCAATGTTATAAAAGAAATCATAAAGCTTAATAATAATCATCACAGTAATTATATTTTTATCACAGTAGTTATATTTTTAAGCTTGCCAGAGACTATGTTATATATTACCTCATTCTTTAAAACATGCATCTTAAATCATATAGAAAAGTGAAAAAATAATACAATGCGTTTTCGTTGCTTTTTTGCTTTCACTCTGATGTTAATATTTCTGTGAAGAGATCCAATTTCATCTTAGGGTTGATTTCATTATGTCTCTAGAGTAAGTTTTCTTAGCACAAAAAATATATTAAAGTAACTTAAAGAGGCAAAACTACTGGGATAAAAAAGGCCTGATATTAAAAATGTATTGAAAGCAGGAAAAAAGAGTGAAAATTCAATTTTTGGTCTGAATTTAAGTACGCCTCTATTTTTGGTTGAACACTTGAGTCACTTAGGAAATAAGAGAGAATAAAAGAAGACAGTAAACTTACTAGGTCCTACAATTTAAAACCATCCACTTCTCAGTCAAAATATTTTTATTGTGCCATTTTTATATTCCTTTGATGTGAATTCCAAAAAGACGTAATGGAGAGACAGCAGACAGCGGGCCCATAATTAAAACAAGAATGGCTGTGAAATTCAATCTTGAAAGTATTTTTAGTGTGAACTTCCCTGTGTGAAAACCATAGAAAGTCACAAATAACACAGTTTGATTTTGATCAGCTGGGAGTGTTCTAATCAGCTCAAACTCCAATCCCTTTGACCAAAAGTCCAAAGCTTCCATTTGCTATTAAATCACTGAGCGCCGCTGTAGCAGATGTATTCACTCGAGGATATAACCTTTACATGAATGCCACTTTTGTAAATGCCACTTAAGAGCATCCTTCTGAAAGCCACAGTGAGATGCCACACTGGCCTTCTTGTTAGGTTTTCCCACAGCTGATTTCCCTAGAGGGACAGGGGGAGTGCTGTCTGGCATCAAAACCAAAGGGATTCCTGGGGTTTTAATCCCAAACGCTACCTCTGCCCACATTCAACCTGTAAATTTCCTCTGTGCAAGATTTCACAGCTCAGAATAACGGCTTTACTTATGTGTGCGTTGCCGAGCATAAAGTCCCTCTGTGATCGGATAATACCTTAGAATATGTGAAGGAAAGAGATTCTTAAACAATTTTGAGCCCCATGGCTTATTCGCCAGCCCAATCCCTGAGGAAAGACATCACTCATGTTATGTTTTAGATCCAGTTTACGTATTGCAGGAGTGACGCCTCTTCGGGAATATTTTGTTCTGATTACAGTACCTGGATGCTACATGATTCAAAGCAGGAGCCTTATTATTACCTTATTTCACTTTTGATTTATTAAAACATCTGACCTGCTCTTTGTCAGGTGGAGTAAAATTGAGGCCTCCTTAGAGGAAGCTGGACATTAGAATGCTGAGTTATAAGGGCAATCTTTACTGTTATTATGTTGCCCATCCTGGTAACTTCCAGATGCTTTAGGGGAGATGGGAGAAATTCTCAGACACCAAAAGTATTTGGAGCTCACCTGCGCTAGTTTAGATTCTGTTAACACAGCAGAAATTTCATAACCACCACCTGCTGAGATCACTGGCTCACTAATCAAACAATATCTTTCATTTGGCCTGTCTGCAGCCATTTAAAGACAAAAAAATTCTAGAAAAAATCCATTCATGTCTGGTTTAAAGGAAATCTTTCTATTCAGAATGTGAAACATTCTCATTTTTCAAAATAGTGTACATTATTTGTACATCTACTCTGAATTTGTACAATCTACTCCTAAATCAGCTGGGAGAGATGCTCAGAGACAGAATTCTCAGCTAACGGTTTGAGGTTCTCATCATTATCCCCTAAACTTGTTTCATGACTTGTAGAGACCTCCTACTGTGTGAAATGTACAAGATATGGGGAAGAAGCCCGCAAATCCCATTCCAAAAAAGAATCCAGTCTTTCATTAATAAATATAGTTATTAATTTAATATATCTCCATGGAGAACTTACCATGTGCCATCAACTCTCTTAAGCATTCAAAATATAGATTTGGATCGAACAAACGCAATCACAGCCATCCTGGAGCTTAGGGTTTGGTGGGAGATGACATACAACAACAGGTTAACTATTAGTATGAGATATGTGTATATATGTATATATATATATATACACACACACACACACACACATATATATAAGGATGGAGACTTACAGAGACTATGGGAAAGTGCAATGGGCTAGAAGACCTGAACTAGCAAAGGGTTCTAGAAAGTGGATATCCCCAAGGACTCCACTGAGGAAAGAACTCTAAGTGAGGGCTGAAGTTGGAGCTCATCAGGGGAAAGGATTGAGAGAGAGAGAGAGAGATGGAGAGGATGCAGGATGATGTCAGAAGCATAGGAAGGGGCTGTGGGCAGCCATGGAAGAGATGTAAGGGGGCAGTGGGACATGATATGATCCTATACACAGCTAAAGATCACACAGCAGAGGAAAATGCAGGAGGGGAATAAAGTTAATTAGGCATGGAAAAATCAGCGCGAAGGCTGTTGCAGGAATGTGAATAAGAGACACTCACGGCTTATTCTGGATGCATAAAATTCCATCCCAAGACATTTAGAGAGGCTCGATGTTTCTCTGAGATAAATTGGAGCTTTAGGGAGACAGAGCAGAGGTGAGACAGTAAGGAAACAGAAGTACCAACCTACAAGCAAATTCACAGCGATCGGCAGCTGGGGTGTTAGGAAAAACCCTGCCGATCTTTCAGTCTGGGCTGAAGTTAGCACTGTTGTTACCACACCCCTGGGAGAAGAGGAACTTGCTATCTGGACAAAAATTGCAACCAACATTTTTGATTAAAGAAAGCTGCATTTATTTTGATCGGACAACTTTTTGTTTTATTTCAGTCGTGTCTTTGATCTGACTCCTGTCAGAACCTTTCTTTCACAGGATGCCTTGAATATTACAGGAGGCAACATCTGTAATTTAAAACAAAGTGGTCCAGTTAGGGCTAGTAATTACTTCAGAGTGGGTTTCCAAAAGAGGGGTACATCTGTGGTAAACGCTCTGCACTGTCACGCCTTCCTTCCAAGCTCAGCTAGCATCCAACTAGCATCCATCCAGTATCATCTATCGCCATTCCTAACCTGTGTTTAAATCAAAGCTACAGATAAGCAAAATTATTTACAGATATAAAACAAATCCACTAGAATATAAGCTCTGTAAGGTATTTTTATCTGTTTTTTTCACTGTGTGCTCCAGAACCTAAACACTCAATAAATAGTCATTGAAATAATGAGACAACAAATATTGACTAAAAAATGTTGACAGAATTCCATCTTTTATTCAATATCCTGAGCTTACTGAACTTAGAAAGTACATTCTCTCTACCCCGGTATGTAGACTCTCCTCAGCACAGTCTCATTACATATTTCTTTCACTCTAGCCAACCTATATTATTCTCGACTCTCCCTACAAAATAATTTTGGTTGTCTGTTTGTGTACCTTTTCTTATTTTGTTCCCTTAGCGTGGAATTGTGCTTTTTCCGCTCCTGCTCCTCACCTCCCAGTTCTACTGTCAACACGTTCTCCATCCTTTCAGGACCAGCTCAAAACCCAGCTCTTTCAGGAAGCCTTTTCAAGAGCTTCTCACCACATCCAGATATACTCATTCCTCGTCCTAAAAACTCAAGGCATCTTGTCTTTCATTGTGTTCCCCTTAGCCTGCCTTTTTAAAAAATCATTTCTGTTCTTAGTCTATCCTGTTGTACAATTCGGTATTTTCTAAGGAAAACCAAACCATTCCAGGTATTTCCATAGAGAGGATTTGTTATGCAGGTGATGAGAGAGCTGACAAAACAAATAGGTTTAATGAGGCAAGCCAGAGATTAGCAATAGCAGAAAGCCCTGCCCACACTCGGGACTGGTGAGACAATGAGAGAGGGTGGTAAAGGTGGGATTGCCAGAATCCAGAATCCAGAGCGAACTGGCCAGAAGCACAGCTGGAGCTAACTGACAGGAGCTGGGATCACGGGGCTGAAACTGCCTCCCAGAGCTGTAGCAACAGAAGTGACACAGCTGCAGCCAGAATGGCCACCCAGTTACACACAGCTCTTCTCCCCTTGATCAGGCCTCCAATGCCTTCTGTTAGCCGAGTCTACCTGCTAAGCAGTTGACAAGGGAGCCTAAGAAACATGGCTCTCTGCAGTACAGAGAAAAGCAGGGCAAAGGTGGGGAATGAATACGAGAACAAACAGGCAAATGACCTGATCACTGTGTTTTCAGGAAAACAAAAGCTGTGTGACAGTAGCGACACCTTTCTAATATCCTTCAACACCTAGCACAGTCTTACACAAAATATTGATTAAATTGTATTATTACAACCCACTTCTAAAAAGGAGAGTATCATTCTGTACAAAGACAAAAATAAGAATTTATACAGGAAGTGTTACTTCACGAGTAATTCTTTCTCTATGTCCTCACTAACCATCAAAATAATTTTTAAAGCATATGAAGCATATTTTTAAATGTGCCAACATCATCATGAATTGGGCGCCCTGCCTCTACTAAGTCCTGCCTTTCCCTTTTCTTTTGAGATTCTCCCAGCTCATTTGACTCACCAAAACAGAGCTTTCAGATCTTGCTTGGGTCTTGATGCCCTGTGAAAATCTGATGACACTGTCAATTCTCTGCTATGGGTGGGGTGAGGAGGATGCAGAAATTGTATGCAGATGTGCCCGATGCTGCATACAATTTCTGAGTGTTTGCATAGCCCAAGGCCCACCTATTGGTCTTCTATATCAGACAGTTGGAAGTTTTGATATTCACCTTGTAACTAAATTAAATTCATAAAACAGCACACAGCATAGTCCTGATGCGCTACCCCAGTTTTCTCAGCGTGGTCACATCTAAGTAACCCAAACAGATGACCATAGTTTGAAAGGGCACAGACTAGAATCTCAGTAGGTTCTCTCTTGGGGGTGAATTTGTCCCTCAAGAAACATTAGACTATGTCTGGAGACATGTTTTTGTTTTCATGACTGAGGTGCGGGCATACTGCTGGCCCCTAGTGGGTAACAGTCATGGAGTTGCTAAATGTCCTCCAATGCGCAGGATAGTCCCCACGACAAAGAATCATCCAGTCCAAAGGTCAATAGTGCTGAGGCTGAGAAACTCTGTTCTCCATCCAGGGCATGTATATGCTTCTATGGGGCTCAGAAACATCACATTCATTCACAATTCAAGATATACCTTCCATTCCTCTCAGAAGCTATTAAACTTCAGAAAATAGGCACGTATATGTTGCTGACATATTTAAGTAATCAGATTTTACCTATATCTCTGGGTTCTAAGGTTCTTACTCTATGTCAACTCTATCACTGTATCTTTGTGTCTAGTCTACACTCTGTTAGGTGGTGAACAATGAACTTTACTATGCTTAGAGAAAAACCGCTCTCCAGACTGGGAAGCCTGGCTTTCAGGAAAAAATATACAAAATAACACAAAAAATAGACCTAAAATCTTAACTATACAAGGATTAAGAACATGAACTCAAAACAGCCCTGGGACGTCCGAGAACAAGTCTACTTTGTCCTTTTTCCCAGACAGGTATGTGTCGAAAGCCCCAGAGTAAATTCTCCCAGCCCTCATTCCACACTCCTGTAATTGCACAGAGACTGCAGTGAGTTTCCAGGGTTGTTTCAAGGAAGGGCCCTTCTGTAGGCTAAACCCAGGAAACGGGTTCTGGCCTTCTATTTTGGAACAGGTTTGTACTTCAGCAGTAGCTCATGCTCGGGCGGTAGTTCTTCTGCTGGTCCTGCATCTGATGACACATCTGCTGAGTCAGCATCTCCAAGGGTGGGGCCTGCACATCAGGTGGAGAAGCACAGTTCCTGAGGGTACAACCTCCCATGGAGATCTTTCACAAAAAAAAGAGCCTGGACCGCAGCAAAGCTTCTCCTCTAGGGAAGCCCCAGAGACAAGATTCTGTCAGTGTCCTATTGGAACTCTTGCACTTTGCTCACGCCTTGGAGATCTCAGAAATTCTAGAGCTGCCAGGCAGCCACCTGCAAACCTGGGCTCCTGGCTGAGCCTAGTGCCAGACCAAATACCGAGGACCGGGGCTTTTGACTCACTTCTGCACCAGGCTGGCTCCCACAGCCCCAGGCTCCCAGCCCATCCTAGTGCCAGACCAGATCACACAGACCCAACCTTCAGGCCAGCCCTGAGACCCCAGGTTACAGGCCAACTCTCGCTGCCCCAGGTTCCTGCTTGCCCTAGTGCCAGGCCAGTTTCCAGACTGGTTCTAGCTAAACCGGGCTCCTAGCCAGTTCCAGTACCAGACTGGCCCCCACAGACGCAGGTGTCGGGCTCACTCCAGTCATCCCTGGCACCTGGTTAGCTTTTGTGGACCCAGGGTCCAGGTCGGCACGTGTGGACCCAGGTCCCAGACCCATCACTGCAGACTCAAGTGCCCAGCTCATGCTAGTGAACCCAGGCTCCAGGCCCCCCGCCCATGGCCTGTGGAACAAAGCCCGCATCCTTTGGCCCAGCGCTGTCTGAGACTCTGACATCTGGCCTCCACACATCCTCACTGTTTCTCTTCCAATACCATGTGCTCCTGTTGCTTATATTTCTAACTCTATGTTCCTCACTAATATTTCCTCCTTCTTCTGAAATACCCAACTCCAAATATCTCTAATGAACTTATTTTTGAAATGCCCCCTCTTCCGTGAAGGCTGATCTCATTCCACAGTCAAAAATCCCCACTCCCCCTCTGGAACACCCACTGAGCTTATGTTTCCTGAGAGTAATTTTCGAGCTCCTCACTCTTTCACAAGGACTCCTACGTTCTCCTTTATAGCTGATTCATCTGGGTATCCCCCACCAAGCCTACTGGCAGGGGGCTTTTGGCAAAGCAGATGTTCCTTACATTTTGGGGGAGTGAAGGCTGTGAGTAAAATGTTGCTGCAAGCCTACTGCTCTGCATCTGCCATATTTTCCTATTTCTCTCCCAGGGTAATGCCTTTTTGGTAGCTGAGATTGGGACGAGTAACATTCTATGATAACTGGAAATCAAACTGAAAACTCCCATGAAGAAGCTGGTGTGTTGTGTGGGCAGTGGAGAAGTTCTTCTACACAACCCATTGTGAGTTGTGTGCATCAACTTGGTGAGGCTGTTGCTCAACCAAACACTCCTCTAGGCGCTGCTGTGAATATATTTCAGAGATGTGATTAACGTCTTGACTTTAAGTAAGGGAGATTACCTTCAACAATCGCGGTGGGCCCGATTCAATCAGTTGAAAGGTCTTAAGAGTGGAACTGAGGCTCCCTAAAGAAGAAATCTGCCTGCAGAGAGGAAGGCAACTTCAGCTCGTGCCTCAGTTCCTGCCTGCCCGTCCTGACAGCTGTCCTGTGAAAGTGGGGCTTGTCTGGTCAGCTCCCACGATTGTATAAGTCAATTCTTTGCAAGAAAGAAAAAACTAAAGAAATAAAGAATGAAATCCTACTGTTTCTGTTTCTGTAATGGCACCCTGACTGATACATCCCATTATGAAAATTCCCCCCAAATTTTTAAAAGGACAGTTAGTGGTTTTACATGTATGTATGTACATGTGTGTCTACATATATCACAGATATATGTGTACATATTTGTGTACATACATGTATACACACACACATAGTACAGACTAAAACAGTATATCTTTTTTACCTAACAATTAAGCAAGCTTAAAAAATTATGATAACGCTCAATGTTATCAAGAGTACCATGAGATAGACCCTATACGACGGCTAATAAGAACATAAATTGATGCAGCCTTTCTGAAAAGCAATTTGGCCTAACACAGTCTCAGGCTCTTTCGTCTCAGAATCTCTTCTGCGTGCAAAGATTTGTGTACAGGTATTTGTAGTTAAGGGTTATTTATAATGAAGAAAATTTGCAAGTCACTTAAATGTTAAATAATTAGGATTTTGCTTTATCTTTGTAATGGACTGTTATGCAGATACTTAAAAAGTCGAGAAGAAAATTTAATGACATGGGAAATGCTGAGAATATACTGCTCTGTGAATGGATTATAGAAGTAGGTGTAGGACCAGTTAGGGTTCAACCAGAGAAGCAGTCCCAGTAGAAGGGACATGTATGAAGAGATTTGTCACAGGGAGTCACTAATGTGACTATAAGTCTGAAACCCATCGGGCAGGCTGTCAGGAAGGGACAACGACAGGTGCACTGGAGCCCACAGACACGGCCTGAAGCTGTTTGTCCACACGGAGGGTCTCCCAGTCCCTCTGTTTTGGAGCCTCAGCCTACTTTCAAGGTCTTTCAACTGGTTGTGTCAAGCCCCCCCAGATAATCCAGAGCAATCTCCTGTGCAGAAAAGTAATTAGACACTTTAATTTACACGCCCAAACTCCCTCCACAGCACCTTGGTGCTTGATTGCCTAAATGGAGACCACAGCCCAGCCAAGTTCACACATCGAAAAAGCCACCAATAAATACAATTTGACCCCAGTTTTGTAAGAAGTAAATATAAAAATAAAAACACACATGGTAAAAAAGGCTGAAGAGAAACACCTGAAAATGTTTATTTCTGTGTAGCAGTAAGATTATGGAAGATTTTATTATTTTTTACAGCATTCCACCTTTCTCAAAAAGTTTAGATAAACACATACAATATTGCTATTTTAGTAAGAAAAATATAGGATTTTTTAAATGTTAACAAATTAATTAATACTCCAGGCCATGAAAGCAAATAAAGAATAAGTGGTCATTTATTTAGTTAATCATATCTCTCACTGTAAAAGCTGCTATCAGGAGCTGGCCTGGTGGCTTAGTGGCTAAGTTTGCCTGCTCCACTTCAGCAGCCTGGGGTTTGCAGATCGGATCCCGGGCATAGACCTATACACTGCTTATCAAGCCATGTTGTGGCAGCATGCCACATATAAAATAGAGGAAGATTGGCACAGATGTTAGCTCAGCAACAATCTTCCTCAAGCAAGAAGAGGAAAATTGGCAACAAATGTTAGCTCTGGGCCAATCTTCCTCACCAAAAAAAAAAAAAAAATTATTTGTTTTTGTAAAAAAGCAGCTATCAGCTAAATAAAGTGTTAGATTGAAAAGTGTCCTTCATCATCTAGTGAACAATGAATCTCTAATCTTGGTAAGCCTCACTGACTCAGGACAGACACACAGGAGGTTTCCAGTAGGCTCTTACAAAAAGGGACACGAGAGGGACTGGGACTCAATCTGCTTCCCCTGGAAGGTGACACTTCTCACCTGGTTGCTCTCCAACTGACTCAGGCGACAGGGAAGTTTCCAGGTGACTTGGTCTTCAGTGGCTTAATTATCAATATTTTGACAAATTTTAGTTTAGTATATGGATATTATCCTGTATGTTGTAAGTATCATGAATAAGAGGAAAACAGATTTTCTCTAGAGTAAACTAAATATTTTTCTCCTAATATAATTTCCTCTCATACAAGCCAACTTCCGTCCCTCAGTGAGTTTAGACTATAAAAGCCACAGCTGGAAGAGATTTTAGACCAACTCCCTCTTTGACAGATGAGGAAGCTGAGGGTATGAGAAGTGAGGTGACAGTCAAGGTCGAGGTCACCCCAGTGGGTGGGACAGAGGCAGGACTGTCACCAGATTCCCTGTATGATTTTACTATGACACCTGCCTTCTGACTTATGACCTATTTGGGTCATAAAAATCATTAACCTTCATTAAGCCATAATAGAAACAAGAATAAATGCTGTTGAACCCAATAATTTTCTTGAATTATAGTTATTTCTTTAACTGTATTCATTGCATTCAAAAGTGTGCTGTCAAATGCTGGGACCACCAGCCACATACAGCTAACGTGCACTGGAAATGGGTCTAGTATGAATGAGGAACTAACTCATTTTAAAATTTAATTTTAATTAATTTAAATTTAAATTTTAAAACATACTTGATTAAATTATTAAAAACTTTTAAGTTAGGTTTGCAACATTGCGGATACTTAAATCTACTTTTCTAACTATAAATTTTATGAAACCTAAATGAAAATCAAGTATTTCTGATGACAATTGACATGAACTGTAAGGATAAAATATATACTTCGTACAGAAAAAAGAAAATCAAGTGACCTCGTGACTAACTTTTATACTGAGTACATGTTGAAAAGATATTTTTTTTGGATGCATTGGGTTAAATAAAATGTTGAAGTTAGTTTCACCTGTTTCTTTTTACTTTTTTCAGTGTGGCTAGGAGAAAATTTTCAATTACATATATGGCCCTCATTATATTGCTATACAGATTACAGCAATTATAGCATTATAGTGCTGGTATAGAACCTCAATTCTTTTTCAAGTTTACAATAAATATCTCTAACTATCTCTTTTGTAGTTTCAATTACTTTGGGGCACATATAAACAAACTTTGCTGCTACGCACGCTGGAGTCTTCTAGGTTAGTTTCTGTGCAAGAAACACGTCAATCACAAGTGAACACCTGCAATTTGGGATGTTGACTTTGTGATTTACTCCTGGTGAAACAGACACTTGTAGGAAATTTCAGGGATTTGAGAGTAAAAATGTCATTGAAGGAAACCCTTGGTATCCAGGGGATCTCCGTTGCTTCCCTGTTATTACGCCACATGGAAATCACTCATGTAAACCCTGAAGGTATATTTTTAACAGTGTCTGAGCCCCGGATGTTGTTTTGTTCATGAAGATTGTGGAGGTTCTCAGGCTCTATACGTGGAATAGGACCTCTCATTTGGATAGCCTATCCCTTGATGCCACCTTCCCTCTTCAGTCTGAGAAACTGTAACAAATTTCAGACATTGAGCTGGTAATAGATTTCTTAGCATACCTCCTAGATGGCAGCCAAATGTTTCTCATGCTGGCTTTGGTTGCCCTTCTGGGAAAGGGCAAGCTCCCTCTGATATGCCATCCCATGGGATATCACAAACCCATGGGTGCTCTGGAGGATGGCTTGACTGCCTCCCTTTTTTGGCATTTAAATGTTCTTTGGACATCTGTTATGGGCGGAATTGTGTCCCCCTGCAAATTTATTTGTTGAAGTTCTAAACCCTAAAAGTCAGAATGTGATTGTATTTGAAGACAAGGTCTTTAAAGACATAATTAAGATAAAATGAGACCATATAGATGGGCCCTAATGCAGTAGGACTGATGTCCTTAAGAGAAGAGGAGATTCTGACACAGACATGTGCACACATGGCATAAATACTATACAAGGACACAGCCATCCGCAAGCCAAGGAGAGACCTCTGAAGAGACCCAACCTGCTGACACCTTGATCTTGGACTTCCAGCCTCCAGAACTGTGAGAAAATACGCTTCTGTGGTTGAAGCCCGCCAGTCTGTGATATTTTGTTACGGGGGCCCTAGCAGATTAACACGGCATCTTTCTCAGTTCCCTTGATTAAGCATCCCTTCCCCAGTCAACCATCCAAAACCTTTTTGTTGGATGTCACTTTTATAGTCCTTGAGAGCACCTGTTTCTCCACTTGCCCTGAGGCATTATCCCTGCCGGCTCCTCAGTTTCCCGCAAAGTGATGTTCATATGTGCCACACAGTCTCCTTTAAGGTCGCACCATCCCATACATTCCCTCCAAATTTGATGAAAATCTCTCTAGTAAGTTTTTCATGATGTGTTAATAAACCAAAAGTAATTTAAGTTTTATAGATTATGCTTAGAATCTAACAATCAGCCTTGGGCATTTGAGAAGCAGTAAATGAGGTAGAAGCAGCAAGGTCTACTCAGGGTTATTGATCCAGGTTGAAAACAGGCTGTGTACTTATTCCCTCAGTAGCCTCAGGGAAGCTTTGTAACCCCGGAGTCTCTGTTTCCTCGTCTTTAAATTCAGGCTGCTAGTTCCTACCTCAAAAGGTTAGTTTGAGAATGAAATGGGATAGCGTATGCCAGGTTCATGGCAAATAGTGCCACATAATAAATGTTAATCTCCTTGCCCCTAAGGGAATGAAAATTCCTTTGAAATATGACTACAGATTGCTTTTAAAAACAACAAGAACGAAAGTGTTTTCTAGTTAAAGGAGGGGGAGCAGGGACATCTGTTTATGAGGCCCTTTGGTGGAAGAGCTTTCATTGGTATTCCAGGGCAGCGATTAGCCCTAAGCCTCCAGATGCTTGAAGGCAGTCAGTCAGAAATGCATCACCATTTAGCCTCTGTGGGAGGGAGGAGGTCGCTGGCGAGCTCTAGTAGCAAGAGCTCAAAGCGAACATTCCCGAATTCTGATCACTTCACAAGTGAGTGAGCTCCGGAAGACTTGTGTACTTCTTTCCTTTCTTCCAGATCAACTAAGGAGAAAACATATGCTTAAGACATTATTTATGGGAAGTTTTAAATATCACATCTAGAATACTCATATGCATGCATTTAGAGACACGCACTCACTCATCTACCTGTAACAGGAAGTACTTACTGCCATGGGACATTTTCCCCTTTTTCGTTAGATTCAATTCAACAGACACGTGGGCACTGGCTGCCAAGGTAGTTTCTCTCATTCTTCTGAGCTTGTTGGAGAGGAGACAAACAGATAAATGGGACCCAGTCCTTGCCCTCAAAGTCTTGGCCACAACACTGCTGTTAAAAATAGAGTTTGAACTCAACACCTCACATGATTGTAAAGCTCTTAGAAAGGTGCTGGGGGAACATTAAATGGAGTCAAACAGCTGCTTGCCCCTCACATCTCTTCTGGTTAACTGCCACTGACAAGACTCCAGGGCCCCTCAGTTTGATTGCTCTTGGGAACCTGTCCAGGCCACGAGGATGATCCCTCGTTAAACTACTTTCTCCTTTCTTGGCACTGTGCCCCCTGCTGACGGGACAAAGAGTGTTAGACCCTCCGTGCTGTGCCACTACGTTGAAGGAGTCTGTTTTTAATCCATACACTCTTCAGAAAAGAAAATAAACTAATCGGCCCAGATGTTTTAAATGGTAACACATCAGCAAGGCGATATTCCACCAACACAGATGACAGGAATGTCAGGTTCATTCATGTCTTTTTCTATCGACTTTTCCAAGATTCAAAGGAAATGTGACTCTTAAAAGCACAATGCAATTAAAGTATAATCCTATTAAATGTCAATATTTCACATTTCCTCCCCCAAGGCATTAGACCAGAAATAAAACATATTTATAAGAAACATCTGCTAAAGGTATAACTAGGTGCTAGGAGTGGTAGAGAGACACATAAAAGGGTTATGGTCCTTGAATTGGTGAGAATTACTTTGGAGACTGTATTAGTCTACTCGGACCATCATAACAAAATACCGCAGACTGGTGGCTTAGGCAACAGAAATTTATTTACTCACAGTTCTGGAGGCTAGAAGTCCAAGATCAAGGTGTCAGCAGTTTGGGTTTCTTCCGAGGCCTCTCTCCTTGGCTTGCAGGTGGCTGCCTTCTCTCTGTTTCCTCATGTGGTCACCTCTAGGTCTGTGTCTGTGCCCTAATCTCTTCATATAAGGACACCAGTCCTATTGGAGGAGGGCCCACCCATATGACCTCATTTAACCTTAATTACATCTTCAAAGTCCAGCTCTCCAAATACAGTCATATTCTGAGGTACTTTGGGTTATGACTTGGACATATGAATTTGGGAGGACACAATTCAGCCCATAACAGACCCCATGGGCAGATCTCTGGGCTCACCTAGTCAGTGATGACATTGTCGATCTTTCATTGTGGGCCATCCTCATTGCTTGTTCAACAATCAGTCAGATTGACGACAAGGGACCCCAGTGTGATGATGGTGACTTTCTGGTCATTTTGGTGATACAGGCAGAAGCACAATCAGATTGTAGTTCTTACCCCTTTGTCCACTGCCCTGTAACCCTTCTTTCGTCAAAGTATATGTTTTAGAAGGCAACTGGAGTTTCACTATAAAAAAGAAACAAATGGGGCAGGCCCAGTGGTGTAGTGGTTAAGTTCGCAAGCTCCACTTCGACGGCCTGGGATTTGTGGGTTCAGATCCTGGATGCAGACCTACACACTGCTCAACAAGCCATGCTGTGGCAGGATCCCATACACAAAATAGAGGAAGATTAGCACAGATGTTGGCTCAGGGCCAATCTTCCTCAAGCAAAAACAGGAAGATTGGCACAGATGTTAGCTCAGGGCCAATCTTCCTCACCAAAAACAAGAAAAAACAAAAAAAAAGTGAAACAGGAAGCACAAGGTTTTGCTTTGATAATGTACGTCAATGCCAGTTGCATCCTGTAGAATAAAGACCAAAGAAGAAAAGATGACACCTCCCCTTTTAAACTCTTGGTCGTCCAACAATTTAAGAGCATTTAGAAACACAAGATTAAGATGTCATTTTTTTTTTTGAGGACAATTGGCCCTGAGCTAACATCTGCCGCCATTCCTCCTCTTTTTGCTGAGGAAGATTGGCCCTGAGCTAACATCCGTGCCCATCTTCCTCTATTTTATATGTGGGATGCCTGCCACAGCATGGCTTGATAAGCAGTGTGTAGATCCACACCGGGGATCCAAACCGGCAGACACCGGGCCACAGAAGTGGAATGTGCAAACTTGACCGTTGTGCCACCAGGCTAGCCCAAGATGCCATTTTTGTACATGCGCAAAGTAGGGGTTACATGGTAGGAAAATTGAGCACCAGGCAGGGAGAAGACCCCTTCCCTTCTCATACCCATCCAAGTACCCTGAGACCCATCCGTCCTCAGAATCAGAAAGAACCTGAGAGCTCATTCAGTCCAACTGTTTCATCCTACAGCCGAGGAAGCTGACGCCCTGGGGGAGGAGCGTGCCCACGGTCACAAGGATGGAACACAGTCAAGCCCGCAGTTTGGATTCACAACTCCCACACTAGCGTCCTTTTCACCACATTATATTGCCTCTTGCTCTGAAACACCATGGCCCTGATGTCTCTGTTTCCAAAAGTGTTTGTTGTCAAACTACCAGCACACTGCCCTCATTGTAATACATATATTTATATACACATATTTTTAGTATGGTACAGCATGATTATATGTTATAAGTAATATATAATATACATACTGTCCTCAAATTTTATATATTAAAATATATATGGTATAATATATGATGGTATATATTACATAATACAATAACCCAATCGTACGATATTGCATTATACATATAGTACCACTATCTTGCAAGGCTCTGTCTGTGTCAAGGGCTACCTCTCAGAGCAGTGTCCTCGCTGGCTCCTCATTAACTCCCCATCAGCAGCACGCACCAACCTCTTTTCCTGAATGATGACACAATGCTCCCCCCGTAGCCCTAAGAAAACCATGCTTGGCTACGTCGTCAGGATTTTTTATTGTCCATAATGTTTTGCATCTGTTCTACTCTTTGCTTTCTCTATTTCTTCAGATTCTATAAATGATCTAGTTCCTAACTGATTGCCTGTACTTGAACCTCTCAACTTCTGCTCAACTCAGGCGTGTCCTCCTGGCGTTCCTATACTTCCCCGGACTTCTGGGCTGCGCTTTTTCCTGAGGCTATCTCTTCCTCTGTGCACTGTCCTGGAATCTTGCTGTGATACAGAAATCTGATCTGAGGCAAGCTCGTAAGAAATCATTGCAACACAAAGGAGGGAGTCAAGCGATTCTGGCTGAAGACGATTCTCCTTCATATTCTTTAATCCCAAGTAACATTTTCCAAGCAAAAAATGGATAACAATATACCTTAGCTTTAGTTTTCCATACTTTCTAATTTTATTTCTTACTTTTTTATTTAAAGCTCTACTCCAGTTCCTCCCAACCCAATGGACCCAACCCAACAATTATCCTCTGGGTCCTCTGTCCTTTGGTTTCATCCCATAACCAAGCATGAGAGAGGCAGCTGAGAATTATGAACACAAAGCCATCAGCTCACAGTAACACACAATCACTGCCAACTACAAATGGCTTAATGAAATCATGGTTTATCTGCTTGAAAATTCAGCTAGTTTAGTCTTGTGTTTTACACAAACATTATTTCCTATTAGTCATGCTAAGAGCCAAATTTGGTTTTAGTGCAAGCTATGTGATACTGAAACACTAGAATTATGAAACCAACCTCCAGAAGATCTAAACATGGGCATAGATTTGGGGCAAGCTTTCTTCAATTAACCCTGAAGTGGTAGTCTATCTCAATTTCTCATAAAAACCATGCAGACTTTTGTTTTGGCCGTTTTTCAAGAACTGAGTGCTTGGCATAAAAGAGACATTCCAAGAATAAGAAATTCAAGTGGTTAATAATACACATCGTACCCCAAACTATCTTGTAACATTTTTTACTTTTCCACTCTTACGTGAGATGGCAATGTCCAGGCTCCTGCTCAGAGTTAGCGGGCAGAGCACAGAGTAAGCACCGCTGGCTGGGAGGCGCTCTGTCTGGGCAACTTCACTTTGCTGTGCTTTGCCCAGCTGTAAAAGGCTATGGATTATACCCTATTGGCTTGAAGTTAGTCTAAGGACTTTGTCTACGCTAAAAAGTCGTCTAATACAGAGGGAAATGCTTACTACCCTGAAAACAGAAAGCAAAATGAGCCTAATTCACCTACTAAGTTTCATTCCTTTGAAATACTTTTTAAGCTTGTACATGTCCAGTAATATTTTCCTACAAATTACCAAATAACCATAGCTGTGACGTCTTGTGGTGACTAAGAGTGTGGTCTCTGTAGGCAGACCACCTGGGACAAGCCCGACTGCTTATTTACTGATGTAATTTCTCTGTGTCTCAATCTTTCTGTCTGTAAAATGGAGATAGTCCTAATATCCTCTTTTGTGTTGGTGTGAGGATTAACTGAGTTAGTACACAGATTGCGCTTAGAACAGTGTCTGGTACATCGTAAGAACTACACATATACAAAATT
This sequence comes from Equus caballus, assembly GCF_041296265.1. NCBI lineage: Eukaryota > Metazoa > Chordata > Mammalia > Perissodactyla > Equidae > Equus > Equus caballus. The sequence goes on along the minus strand of NC_091689.1, from coordinate 5,681,495 downwards.
AATTAATATGAGTAAGTGAATGGACAGACTTACATTTGAGCTTTAATGAAGAATCATACTATCTTATTATTTTCTCTCATTAAAAACAAATTATTTATATACAGACCACCATTTATCCTCCTGTAGACTAAAATTAATTTAACGGTTTAAAGTAGTCTATAATGGTCTAAAATTCTATATATGGCCCTCCCAATAACATAAAACATTTAAAACAAGATGCAAAAGTTATGGGGGGTGACATTGTTGAGGTTCTAGTACTTGGAGAGTTGGGTGGAGAAAGACTCAAGGGGAATAAAGACAATGAAGGACAGTGTTTGTCGGTAGCTACCAACAGTCTCAGGGTCTATTTACACAGCAACCTCAGGCTACACCTCCAGAGGTTCCAGGGTACAGTAGCTTCTCAAAGCTGGATTTCATGAAACCAGCCACTCACGGCAAAGGACTTCCATGGAAAGACTATTTGGGGCTGAGGCTATTGAATAAATCACCAACCTTTTGGGAAATACATTTGGGAAAGACCTTGATTCACAAAATTAGAGAAACCGTGCTCTGCATATTTATTATTTTAAAATCTATCCCAGAGGGGAGTCATATCAAAGAGGACACTTTTATTAAAGAAGATTCTAGAATGTGTTGCTAATCAGGAGCCTTTAAAAGTCACGGGATTGAAGGTTCAACTTGAACAACTTCTTTCTTTCTTTTTTCTTTTTTCTTTTTCATCTGCTTTACCAAGCACATGCATTTTGAGCCCCTCAAACAGATCACATCAAAAAGATCTGGAAGAAATTTGTTCTCCTGCATCACAGATAGTTTTTACAGAAAGCACAGTTATAATTACTTTCTCAAAGTGGATTTGGTGCCGAATGGACTGAGGATACAAAGACCACATTGCTGAAATTTTTACAAACAGAATGTTAAGCAGACATTGTGTAGTAATCAATTAAAAACTTATTTTTCAGGTAGTAAGAAGATAACTGGCCTCTTCAAAATATTAAATCATTTTAACAACTGCTTATTGTTAAAGATCCGGTCTGTGAATTCAGAAAGCCAAATACCTACCTATATAACATTATATAGAATAAGCACTTGAAAAAATTAATACAAATTTCATTTCTAATGTAGAAGGGTACCATTCCCTATGCATGACCAAACCAGTGCTTTATTCTTCCTCTTGGAGCTAATCCTAGACTTTGAGCATTTGAATATTTCTGTGCTACACTCTTTTCATCCATAAGACAATTACTTCTGTGACCCGTTTTATATAACAAATAATAAAGCTTACAAATTGCTTTGGACTGTTCAAATGAAACAATTTCCTAAACACATGACTGTTATCACAAAATATCTGAGCAAGGAGAGACAATTGCAGTCCTAATAGTGTTTCTGGACCATTTTTATCCAACATCTCTGTGTGCTCTTGTATTTTGTGTGCATTGTTTCTGATTGATCTGGGACAGGAAAAATTGTTATTTATATGTAAATAAATATTTATATATTTATATCCCTCTTTTTTCCTCTAAGGATGCTGGAATATGGTACCACAAGGATGTGGGTAGGAAGTTTGGAGGAACTGAGACCACATTAAAGAAATCTACATTAAAAGGGGAGAGATCGAGAGCTATGGTAAAGAGCTGAGGATATTTACAAACCACATCTGGTAAGGAACTAGAGACGAGAACAATGATTTTGGAAGATATGGGAAAAAATACAGTTGAGAGTGCAATATAAGCCCCTCCTCCCATTTCTCATACAAATTTTGAGTAAAATCACTCTGCTACAGTGATATGGTCGGAGCAGAGTCTTCACTGTGAATGTGAAGAAGTGTTGAGTTGGCACCCTGAGCACACACACAAGGTGCACGGAAGGACTGCTGTATGTGGACTACCCCATGACACCTCTGAAGCTTAGTACATACCCGCTGTCGTAGAAGGGTGATGTGGCACTCGGAAAGATCACGTGACACTCTCAGAGTCATGCGCTGGTCAAGCAGCAGAGTTGGGATTTGAGTCAAGTTCTCTCCAGCTTCAAGGTCCGTATTCTCTCTGTTGACTATTTCCTACCCACTGAGAGACACTGTCCGCTACACTGAACACTTAAGGCTAATTCATCTTCTGCTCCCCAAAGCCTAACAGTGCCTGGCACATAGTAAATGTTTAGTAAAGCATTTGTGACAGATTGTAGGTGCAAGTAATTCATGGTGGCAGTCGACTGAGAGCTCCCTGAGGGCAGGGTTGTCCTTCTGTTCTGCTGTTCACTGAGTTGTCAGCACCTGGCCCAGGACCTGACACAGAAGAGGTACCAAGAGAACATTTGAAGAAAGAGCTCATGAACCACCAGTACCTAATTTGCAAGGTCTTTTCATTCTTGGCCCCTTTTTTTTTTTTTTTTAAAGATTTTATTTTTTTTCCCTTTTCTCCCCAAAGCCCCCCGGTACATAGTTGTACATTCTTTGTTGTGGGTCCTTCTAGTTGTGGCATGTGGGACGCCGCCTCAGCGTGGTTTGATGAGCAGTGCCATGTCCGTGCCCAGGATTCGAACCAACGAAACACTGGGCCGCCTGCAGCGGAGCGCGCGAACTTAACCGCTCGGCCACGGGGCCAACCCCTCTTGGCCCCTTTTTTGTAGTGCAGTTTTAAGGTGATAACTTTTAATGGAAAAGTCTGGCATGGCGGCTTTTCAGAGTTTAAATAATGTTACAACTTATGCTTAGATTTAAAACATTTTCACCTGCAATCTACCTTTCGATTTCCGCAATTTGCATCTCATGAAGGACCTAATGGACGTCCATGGCTGAATTTTACAGCTGTGGTCCCTCATCAGCGTATCCGACAAACTTTGGGCAATCTGAGCAAGAAGGACTTAGCAATGGATTTCAAAGTCTTCACAATCCACCTCTGTCAAAGAGTACCATTTTTTTTCATGAACACTACGCTTCTAGATCAAGATGTGTGAGTTTTTGCCGGATGCCTCACAGATTCTAACACTGGGCTCTTTCATTTGATCGCATGATTCATTTCAAAGAAAAGATTTCTGATTTCAGCCTGTGGCTTAGAGCCCTGGATGATATCTCAGCATGGACATGTAGAACATAAATGCCATTTCCAGCATCATGTAACACAGCAGGGCAGGAGTGGCTGGCTGACAAATAAGCTTCCCTAGGAGCAAGACATGAAATGAAACCTTTTAGAATTTAAACTTAAGGGCTAGTGTTTTCCCCATTGAGGAGTTACGGAGATGCATTCTATCATACTGATTCTTCCGCTCCCATAACACCATGTACCACTTGTAGTAGAACTTATCAAAGGTGTAATTTCACAATTACTTGTATGATGCTGAGATGAATGTCTACCTCCTTCCACAACACTATCAGCTGCCTGACTGTAAGCTCTGCTTATTGGTTGGTTGTCTTGTTCACTATTGCAGTCCCGTAACCTAGTGCAGGGCTTAAGTACTCAACAAATATTGTTGAATGGATAAAATGAATGACTCTACATTTGTAAGCGGGCAGGGTCTGTTTCCTAGAAGGAGCATGAAAGCGATAATTCTTAACTTTGCTCCAAACATTGTCCTAAACCAAGAGAATCGGAATCACTGAGGATACTTGATTGAAAACAGAGTCCTGGACTCTGAACCAGAATCTCTGGGGTCTACAGCCCTGCAATTTACCCTTTTAATACATACTCTTAGGCATACTAAAATTTGAAAACCCACTGCTACCTAGTTCTTTTATTTGCTAGCATAGTACATTTTAAAGGGAAGATTTCCATTTTAAATCTGCAATTTACAACCCAAATATTATTTGGTGCCTACATATTGAAGGCAAATGCAGCCAGAAAAAGACCAGACTTCACTCAACACTGATTGCGCTGGATGGACTTGCTTTTACCACGTGTTACTTCTATTTGTCCATTTTACTTTAGCATGAGTGCCAACAAAAAGCTGTGCTTGAGATTCTGGAATTCTCTGTCTTTGGGGACAGACATGCAATTCCTCCCATCATTCAAGAAGCACCTGGGACACACTGTTCTGAGCCAAGTGTGTGTGTTTGATGTGAAAAGCACAGCTCTAAGTAATCATCTTGTTCCCAGCTGGAACGCTTTCCCGGACCGCTGCCCCACTGAAGAACCATGCTCACCTGTTTGCAGGCACGGAGGATTCGTATAAATGGCCTACTAATTTTGTCTCTGAGCTTCTTTTCCTAATTTGGTGCATTTGCTTATTTTTGTCAGATTGTGAATTAGACACTTCACAATCAGGTAGCTGTAATGGGCAAAATGTTGACTCATTTTGTTAGACATCTGGAGAGGGGAAAAGTGTTTCGTTTATTGAATTTGAATTATGAAAGGTGGGGGTGTTTCAAAAAAGCAAAATAACCATACTGCTTATAATTTGTGCTCCCGAAAATGCTGGTTAATAGCCAGACCAAGTCAAATAACACCTTGTTCCCACTTGCTAGCAGTGAATTTCCAGCGGGGATGGCTTTACAGAGTAAATCTAGCGCCGTCTTCCATTCTCATTTACCTGTTTTGCTATATTTCAAGAGCACGTCTGCTTTTTTGGAAAGCAGTTCTCCCTTATTTAAAGACTAAAGCAATTTTTGTCTTTTCTTCTCAGAACTTAAACGAAGCAATTGATTACTATTGCACAGGAGAACTCTTTGCACTTTAATGAATTCTTTATCTTAGAGTAACATGTTGTTTTATATTTCAAAAGTGGTAGTAAAAAATGAACCTCAAAGTCAAATCCATTCAAATGTCTGTTGTATTTAGGGTTGGCCTAAATATCGCTATTCATCTCGGCACTAAAGAAACAGTGTAACCTTTTGTAAAATGTATGGTTCTCACCATTAAAACTAGGTCTCACTGTTATCTCTCAAGTCTATTTGAATTCTCTAAAGTCTCTCTCGAGGTAAATATTCCGAAGACTCTAGCAAGAGCTTTTCTTGGGGAGACACAGTCTGCATGGACCTGCCTAATTTTCCAGCCCCATGAATACTTGGAATGAGAAATCTCCTTTTTTTGGAAGTACTGTGCAGAGAATGGGTGCCAGGCATAGATAACACTTTTCTGAAAGTGTGGACAGAGGCTTACTTAAATTAATACATTTCTGCCTTCCAATCAGGTGTCAAATCTGGCAAAAGGAACTTACTAGAATTTACATTGTCCAACATGACTAGCCTAAAGGAAAACAGCTGTCACAGCTAAATTTCCAAGTACCGGATGGTAGTCACTGTCAAAAACTAAGGAGACATCTGCAGGTGGGGAGTTAATCCAGTTTAGAGAGAATGAAATGATTGGGTCAGTGTCCACTTCTCTTCCAACAGAACAAGGGAAAATGTACCTAGAATTTGCGCTACTGATATGAAGTAAAAGCCCTTATAGACATCTAAATGATGTAGTACTTTCTCATGACTTTAGATTAAAGTAAGGGTGCAATCTTAAAATGTTAAGATGATAACAAACCCAAACTAGCACTTCACATCTGTACGCCGATGCAAAGTGAACCAATATTTTCATCATATGGTCACCTGCGGCCAATACAAAGCATGTACTATCCTTTACCTTCCCGAAACCCTTTGCTACTGTCCTGCCCAGACCTTCATCCCCGGTGGCAACTTGCATTCTCAGAATGTGAACCCTAGACCAGCAGCCCCAGTAGCTCTGGGGAACTTGCGAGAAAATAAAATTTCACATCCCACCCCAGACCTATTTATTGAACCAGAAACTCAGGGGTAAGACTGGGCAACCTGTGCTTGAAGGATCCCTCCAGGTGATTCCGATATTCACTAAAATTTAGAATTACGGTGCCACACTGTGTGTTGCTCCCATCTTAATTAAAATTTGCTTCATTTACATTTAGGAGTTTTTCATTCTATAGGTAGCATAAGCGGTCCACCCTGTAGGTGACAGAGAAAGAGGATCACAATCCAACCACTTTGGGATCTTAAGGGTTGCAAAATGCAAACATTCGGCCATTTCTCCTTATTTTCTTGGTGTCTCCACAAGATTTTGGTGGAATGTAGGTGCTTTGCTGAATTCATAGACTCTACACATTGTCTATTTTATAACCAGCTCTGTTAATTTCCTCTACTCCAGTTCAATAAGATTTTGTCTACTTCTTTACAATAGTTCCCAAGTAACACATTCTTAGACTGATATTTCTATTACAGTCTCTGGACTTTCCTCCCCCCACCCCACCCATTCACTTCATTAGATCCCTATCTACAGCAACAGTTCTCAGTCAATAGGGTTCAGAACCACTATATTACAGCATCTATACGAATCCTATTTTAACACCTTTCTTTATTAATCTTGGAAATTCAACTCAGAATCTGGTTACACAAACATCTGTGTATCAAATACTCTTTTTAATCAACTAATCACATAAGAAATCCAAATACTTGTTCAGTCAAAGAAAATGACTAAACAGAATGGTTTTTTCTTGGAATTTAATATCGACAAAGTTGACAATGACATGTCAATGAGGGTAGCCTACTGAAAATATGATTTTTAGTAAAGATCAGTATTAAAAGAGGAGAAATGAAAACTCAATAGAAACAAAATTTTGGATTCTTTTCTTATATTTACAACTTGTTTCCGATGCAGATTGCCTTCAAAGGAAGGTCTCAGAGAGCTGAGAGCTGCACTGTGAATACGTTCCTCCAAAGAAATTCAAAGGAAACAGGAAGCAATAAGCTGCATGAGAACAGTCTCAAACTTGAAGGAGAAAACAGCAGATGCTTATCTGAGAGCTGACAGACTTTTGCTTTTTGAGACTTCTACAAGGCTTCAGTCACTTTTTTTTTTAAAAGATTTTATTTTTCTCCTTTTTCTCCCCAAAGCCCCCAGGTACATAGTTGTATATTCTTCATTGTGGGTCCTTCTAGTTGTGGCATGTGGGACGCTGCCTCAGCGTGGTTTGATAAGCAGTGCCATGTCTGCGCCCAGGATTCGAACAGACGAAACACTGGGCTGCCTGCAGCGGAGCGTGCGAACTTAACCACTAGGCCACGGGGCCAGCCCCAAGGCTTCAGTCACTTTTAAGATGCGATTTTAAAAAAATATATTGGAAAAGAGCTTTTGTTCTTACTACTGCATTTACACCGCATAAAACCCTGGCTAATCATGCCCAGAGAAACTCAAATATCCAAGACGCAGAAACTTCAGTCTTAATCATACAATGCAGGGAAGAACAAACAGGCAGGAGGAAAGTCACGTTTTCCACAAAAGAACAAATCTCACTCCTATGGATCTATATTAAGAAACTGATACATTCGAAAAAAATGAAGGAACACAAAGTATTCTTATGAATTACAAAATTTATGCTTGTTGAGCATACAGGATACTCTCATGATTATGTCATCTGGTTATGGTACAAAGGAGAAATATTAAGACTCCCAGACTCACTTGCCTCGCCCCTGAATTTTACTGTCTAATTCAGGGGTTGACAAGCGTTTCTGTAAAGAGGCAGATAGTCAATATTTTCTGCTTTGCAGATCGTACAGTCTGTGTTGATACTACACGGCTCTGCCATTGCAGTACAGAAGCAGCCACAGACAACAGGAAAACAGATGAATGTGGCTATGTTCCAAGAAACGATGTTTGACAAAAGCAGGCAGCCGGCCACATCTGGCTCACTGGGAGTCCTGTGCTGACCCCCGGTTTCGGGCATCGTTCCCATGCATGACCACTACAACTCACTGGCCCTGAGAGTCCCTGCCTCTACTCAGCCTTACATGTTGGTGTGGCCTCGAATTCTGTCAACAGCCCTTGAGTCTGCTCACACTATGCATTCTTCCAAGGTAATCTCATCTGTTGGAACTTTTATGCTGATAACTCTAGAATCATCATCTCTAGCATAAACCAGTCTCTTGAGACCCAGGCCCTTAGAGCCTGAAGGCTGGTCATAGAGCCAAATGCCTCTTCTGTATATCCATTTTGATGTTCCATTGGCAGCTCAAACTCAACACTAAAACCGCTGTCTTTCCCTATAAATCCAGCTTCTCATTTTGGACTTTCCATGTAAAGAATGGCACTCCCATCTACCCAGTTGTCCAAGCTGAAGACCTGGGAATTAGAGGCCACCCGCATGGCCACAGCTAGGTAAAATATGGCAGATGTGTGTGTGTGGATTACTTTTTGATGGTATATAGCCTCAAAAGCCATGAGCTACAGCTACTTACAGCAACATGGATAGATTTCAGAAACACACTGTTGAAAGTGCCAAAGGTAGAATGTGTCTCTGTGATGTAATATCTTTTGTGTAATTTAAAACTCATTCAATAATAAAACCAGCAGTATATATTTTTCAAAGCTATAGAAAAATCCTGGTTCATAAGCCAAATGCACTAAAGTGGGGGCCTTTGGAGCAGAAATTGGGGAAAAAGAAAAATAATGAGATCAACAAAATAAGAGAAGAAACTTGCCAGAGCAATGACGACAGTAAGCCATCATGATCAATGCAACTCTCTGCACCTAAAAAAAATTTCCTTAAATAGAAAAGATATTACTAGAAAGCTGCGAATCATATAGGCCACTAAAATGGGTAAAATGAATGATTGCATTTGCCAATCATTATGATGTTTAAAAATTTGACAAAATTGAAGTTAAATAATAACGCAAATTTTAACTATTTAGATCTCAATACTTTTCAGCTATATAGCATAAACTTTTGCTCATCTTATTAACAATTAAATTATTTACCACAAATGGAATTTTCTGAAGTTTACTAAGGAAGCCTGATGTCAGAGGCCGGCCCCGTGGCTGAGTGGTTAAGGTCTCACGCTCCGCTTTGGCGGCCCAGAGTTTGGCCGGTTCGGATCCTGGGCACGGACATGGCACTGCTCATCAAGCCACACTGAGGCAGTGTCCCACATGCCACAACTGGAAGGACCCACAACTAAAATACACAACTATGTACTGGGGAGCTTTGGGGAAAAAAAGGAAAAATTTTTAAAAATCCAAAAATAAAAAAGAAGGCTGATGTCAGCCTGCTTCATGATGTGAGTTTCTTTAAATCTACTGCTGTAATGAGCTGCCTGGACATGGTGTGGCATGTCAAAATGCACACCAAGTGCAACAATTTGTTATTCAACCAGACATATACCATGACATTATCGCATAAGCCTTCTTTAGATATATCATATAAAAGTTTATAAGCAGAAACTTCAGGGGTTAAGTTTTCAGTTTCACTTTGGAAAATGATTGCTTGATCAAAATATAGATATATTACTTTTTATTCCCTACAAGAATAATTCAAAGTAAAAACACCACCAGTTGCTGGTTAAGAGAGCATAAGCCAACTGAGAGATGACTAACTGGCCAATCTCTAAGGTGTGCCTCAGTGAAATTTTTGTACATTATGTTAAATGATACAAATTCTTAAAAATAAGTTAGGTGCAAAGTCTGAGTAAAGCTGAATATATTGGATGTGAGAACAAGTGACAACTTTTATCAATTCAAGCATGAAATATAGCAAAAGGGTTTATTTTATTTTATTTTAGAAATATGGTAAGACCTTTTAGTTGGTTATTAAATTTTCACTTTTCCATTGGTTACAGTAGCATCATATAGAAAGACAGAGCTACATGTAGATTTACCCCTGGCCCTTCGAAATCATTTTAATTCTATTTGTCTCAAATCAAAAAGTATAGGCAAACCCAACATCAAAACCATTCTTGGGAAAAACTGTAATGTGGACAAAGCCCTTTTCGAAGCTTCTGTACGTTTCCTTTCCCATGCTGTTTTTCACTTTCTCGCCCCCACCTACCAGCACACAGGCTCTCACACTGTTGTGTGCACGCCTGCCAGCTTATTCCAGGCTTGCAGCTTCCTCTTTCATTCAGAATGTCCTGTGCTCTGCCTCAAGGGACAGTGTTTGGGACAGTGTTTGTGACAGTGCTTTACAAAGCCTTTGGCATGACCTACAGCAATCAGTACTACACAGGCTAAAACAGATACTATTTATTTTAAAATAATAGAAAATTTGAGGAGGTAAGAAGGAGTTATTGATAATGGACCCTCTGGTCTTTCATTTCCAGGTGAGTTGGCAGTGATTGATAAGAAACTGACGTGTTACTGCCTTTCCTGGCAATGTCTGGATTTTCATGGAAGGCAGAATATTCTAACCCAAAGGAGTTTAAACATATCGATGTCTAATGGTAAAATTCCAGACCCTGTGCAAGTATGAAAGAGACTTTTGGCTGAGAGGGAAGGGCTGGAGTGGAGATCATTCTGGAAACACCATCTAAGGCAGCCACATGCCACATGGTACTGGCTGCCACTCAACTCAGCCCAGGTTCTATAAATATTGGCCTGGCATTCTAGAAAAAGTCCAGAAATAAATGTTGACTATACAAATTCTAATTTTAAGTGTGTTGATGAGTTTCTGTGACTCTATACCCTATTTTGAACAGTCAATACTTTGTCTTAAATTCTTGTCTTGTCAGATTTTATAATATGGGTATTTTGCAGTCAATACTTTGTCTTAAATTCTTGTCTTGTCAGATTTTATAATATGGGTATTTTGCTATTAAGAATAATCTGGGTAGACCCGCAACTAGAATATACAACTATGTACTGGAAGGGTATTTGGGGAGAAAAAGCAGTAGAAAAAAAATCTGGATAGACCTCGATGATATTACAATGACTATTTTAAGTAATCTGAAAGTATACTTTACATCGTTAACTAGAGTTTATCCCTGTTGTTTTAGATTTTCATTGTTATTCTTTAATGATGAGTCTAAAATTATTCATGTTTTGAAATCTCATTGGAAATGGCAAGCTATGAACAATTGGCCTTCATCCAAACTTTTAGAACAATCACACACGTTGACTCACTGAGGTCTCATTACATCCAGTCTGGATTTCAGATTATAAATTCAAGCCAGTTTCCTCAACCTAAAGTGCTATTTCACCATATTTGGGCAAGGACTGCAGTGGTTCTGTTATAAGTTTCTAGACTGGGTCTACACATCAAAAAGTAAAAGTTGAAGCAAACTGTTTTTCTCTATACAAAGTTAAACCATCATGTTATGGATGACACATTAAATAAAGAAGTCCATTTTAATGTAATCATATATTAGAGTTAGAGGACTTTTTAAAAGTGATGATGTTAAAATGCTTTCCCCCACCCCCACCTCTACCCCTAAATGATGCTTTTTGGTAGAAGTGACACAAGATCTCCACTGGACCTTAGGTGAAGATCAGCATATCCTTGCTTATAATGGTGGAAACAATTCTATCTCTATATTGGGTACCCTTTTAATGTCTGAGTCCTAACTTTAGGGCAGCTTTACAGGCTCAAAGTGAAGTTGGTTTTCCTTGGAGATGGAAGGAAGCACAGAAACGGAGTTCCCTTTGTGTCCTTACCTTGGGGATACACCCCCTTGGATCTTCTCTGAAAGGGTTCCAGTATAGGAATTTTCTGAGTCATTTATTCAGCAAACACTTATTGAGTCCCTTCTGTGTCAGGCACTGAACTGGGTGCTGGGTACAGTGGGAGACAAGATAAATATCATCCCTACCCTCATGGAGTTTATAGTCGAGTGTCAGAGACTCACACTAAACAAATAATTACATAAATATCAGTTTAAATTACAATAAGGGTCATAAAGGTGGGAGAAAAATAAGGTACTATTAGAGTGGATAATGGGAAAATATACTCTGGTTTGGGAACTCAGTAAAAAATTGAATTTCATCTGAAGCTTGGTGATAGCCAAAGAGAGAGGAGAAGAGTGTATCAGGTGGAACATGTTCAAAGGTCTGAGTTAGAAATGAGCTTGAGTTTTCTGGGGACCAGACGAAGGCCATAGTGGTAAAGCGTGGTGGGTGATGGGGAGAAAGGGAAGTGTTGGCATTGGTGATGCAGGAAGGTGTTGGTTATTCAGGATTTCACCAGCCATGCTCAGGATTGAGATCTTTAACCCATGACTGTGTGGGAACAATGAAGGATTTTATTTTGGAAATACGGTATAGACCTTTTAGTTGGTTACTAAATTTTCGCTTTTCTGTTAGTTACAGTGGCATCATATAGAAAGACAGACCCAAAGATAGATTCTCCCCTTGGCCATTCAAAATCATTTTAATTCTATTTCTCTCAAACCAATAAGCATATACAAACCCAACATCAAAACCATTCTTGGGAAAAACTGTAATGTGGACAAAGACATTTTCAAAGCCTCTGTGACTAGATTATTTATTTATTTATTTATTTTCTTGAAGATTGGCCCTAAGCTAACATCTGTTGCCAATCTTTCTCTTCTTTTCCCCCCTGTCTCCCCAAAGCCCCAGCACATAGTTGTATATTCTAGTTGCAAGTCATTCTAGTTCTTCTATGTGGGATGACACCACAGCATCGTTTGATGAGCTGATAAGCGGTGCATAGCTCCGTGCCCAGGATCTGAGCTGGCGAATCCCTGGCCACCAAAGTGGAGCTTGCGAACTCAACCACTTGGCCATGGGACCAGCCCCAGATCTTTATTTTATGATCTGGGTGCTGTGTAAGAGAATGAATGGGAAGGAGCCAAAGGGACGTGAAGGCCAATGAATATGTTAATAGCCTAGACCAGGCAGGACACAAAGGTGGTTGAGACTAAGGGATGGTAAGAGAAGTGAGTGGGTAGGAAGCATATTTAGGAGTTTCAGTTCATAGGGCTTAGTTGGGAATGGAGGGGTGGTAAATGAGAAGAAAGCAGCAAATATGACTCTGGCCCCCAAGTTTATGAAATGAGCAACTGCATGAAGAGCAATTGTCTCTACTGAACTTTGATGAGAACTTTTTGGGGGAGGGGTAATGGGGAAAGTCAATTTCCATGCTGAACATTTACATTTTGAAACGAATCTTAACCAGTGAGAAGATAGATCAGGTAGGAAGCCTGGGATTTGAAAATACGGGCCTGGAATTCACGAGAAGGTCTGGGCTAGAGAATTACACTTGGGAGTCTCTCATGAGTACTTGGGACACATAGGGTATAATTAAAGAGCTAATTTGCTGCTGTCTTCCGCTGTCCCTGTAAACTTATTCCATGAGGGAAGTTCTTCCTCATCTGTGGATGAAAACATGGACCAGGACTGTCTTAAGATGTCTTTGTGCTTTTCTAGGCCTAAAGGATGTTTGACCCTGGCTCTTCCCTGACCACTTTTCTTGGTTCTTTTAAGGGCCCTCACTACTGGGAGCTTCCCATCCCTGGGTTCTCAATTCCTTTTTCTACAGCCCCTTAGGAGTCTAGCAGACGCCCTCCCCTCAGTCCTTTAGGGCCAGCATCTGAAACATATCCATGCTGGCTCTCTTTTGTGAACTGCCCTCCTCTGGCCCATGGATATCTTAGTGAGATTGCGCTGCCATAACAAAATACCATAGACTGGGTGTCTTAAGCAGCACAAATTTATTTTCTCATGGTTCTGCAGGCTAGAAGTCCAAGATCAAGGTGCCAGCATGGTTGCTTTCTGGCGAGAGCTCTCTTCCCGGCTTGCAGATGGCCACTTTCTTACTGTGTCCTTCATGGCAGGAGGAGAGAGATTTCCTCCTCTTCTTACAAGGCGATAGTCCTGTTAGATTAGGGTCCCAAGCTTATAACTTCATTTAACCTTAATTACCTCCTAAAGACCCCCATAAACATAGTCACATTGGGGGTTAGGGCTTCACCAATATGGATCTTTGGGAGACACAATTCTGTCCAGAGCAATGGGAAACACTCATACACTCATTTCCCAGACAAACTAGCGGCCATCTTTCCTTTACTCCTGCTGGTAGAGCAGCCATCAGCCCTCCATTTCATTTCCAAGGGGATTCAGACACCTGGCTATTGTGTCCCCCAATTCGCAAAAGGAATTCAATAAATGCAAAATTATAGAATGATTTTCAGCCCCACAGATAATTAATAACATGCAAATGAATGCAGTGTTATCAATCTTACTAGTATAGTGGAAAGATCTAAAAAATTAAAAATATCTGGTGTTGATGAACTTATGTAGAAAGAGGCATTCTTAGAGCTATCTGAGGAACTATAAATCGATATAACATTTTGGTAAGCAATTAGGCAATATCCATGAAAATGATGAATTGACATACCTTTCACCCAGCTCTCAGAATTTAACCTCCAGCAATACTTGCACGTGTGCAAATACATATATAAAAGGATGTTTGCTGCTCTGCTGTTATTTGTAACAGCATAAAATAAAAAAAAGGAAATCTTCTATGGCAGTCAGAGATGGAGCAGGAAACAGAATCAACTCAGATAGATCAAGTTAATAAAGTGACTAAATTACAAAGGTGCCAGGATGGATAAGGGCGGTGGTGTTCTGGAACTGGCTCACACCAGCTCGCAAGAGCCGATTGTGCACAGCTCTTCCCAAAACTGCATTCAGTAATTTCAAGTTCGTATCTTGAAATCAGTCATGGTGGAAGTATTTACGCCCATAGAAATTGCCAAAAATTAAACATTTACTAGCCCCCCACCGGCTGGGGGAAATAGTAGGGATGGTGAGTCGCCCAGACTAGCAACAGTGGGAAGCCATTATGGCCGTTGGGCAAAGGAAGGCAATATGGTGTCAGAACTGAAGCAGAGGCGTGGTGAAGGAGGCATCCACCAGGAAATATCTTTATGGAAGACCTCAGTCAATTTCAGAAAATGCAGCTCAGAGAGGAAGGGAGTAGAAAAATTACCGTGACTACTTTTCAAGCACCCCAAATCTGCTGTGTTTCCCACTGGTGAAATCAAACCAGAAGCCAAGGTTCAGCCTCCTGGGGCCTGGAGCACTGCAGGAAGGGTCAGAGAATCATCCGTGAGGCAGGCGAACAGAAGCTAACTGGTACATTATTTAAATATCTGTCAGGAAGGAATGAGTTATTCACATTGTGGAGCATCCATTAAAATGAAAGACCATGCAGACAAGTAAAAGAATGAGACAAGCCTCTGTGTAATGACAGAAAACTTCTATATCACTTCAAATGATAAAAAGTAAGTTACAGAAAAGCATACATTTTTTATCTCACTTTTATAAAAAATATATAAACATATATATACTTTTTTCATAGATCAAACAAAATATCTAGAAAAATCCATAAGCCAAACTCTTAAAGAGATCCTTTGGAAAAATTATCCTTAAAATGATCCCTCAAAGGGAAGTGGGGCTTGTTCTTCTGACTTTGCAGATTTCACATGTGTTTGAATTTGTGAACATCTGTTATCTTTATAATATATTTTTTTTTTAACACAGCAGTCTGGTTGTGTCTCCTTTTTCTTTTCAACAAAAGTGTATGACATCAGGATTGGCAACGCTTTCATGTGTGTCGGCTAAAACGAGGGGTTTTTTCCTCCAGCTGTACACCTGAGGATTCTCCCAATTGTTCTGTGGAACGTGGAGACATCTGCACATCGTGTTGCTCTCAGATAATCAGTGTGGACGTGGAGGGAATGACCATCAGCCACGGGTGTGGGTCAACTTGCACAGGGACATTTTATGGGACTAATGTGCAAAGTTGGGGTGAAGAGGTAGAGATACTCCTGGTGCCATGCCTAAAATGAGACGATCTTCAGGCTGCAGCAATTGGCTTTAAGCTCTCAAGTACCACTATAGGTTTCTAGGTATTAATTTTGCTTCCACTTAGCAAAAGTGGGAAAACACAGTGATAATTAGTGATATCTCAGTAATTCATCCCTGGAATTTTTTGGTAACGTTAAGAAAATTAAACATTTTGAAAAATGTTTCCCCCATATACGAAATCACTTTACTACTAAAACAAGTGAATTCTTTATTCCTGATACTGAGTACACATAAATCATTCCAAGTAGGACTCTTTTTGGCATAAAGCTTGATTTTCTTTTCAAAGAAAAAAGACCCGTGTATTGTTTATTAGATATATGAGCAAGAAAAATCAGTCTTTTCAAAGCCAACAATACTTGCAAACTTGAATATATTTGGATTTCTGGGATGGCTGAATTATAATCAACATGGAAAAGAAAACATCGCTAAAACATTCTCTTGACCAAAACACACACTCCACCCTTCAGCCACTTCCTCATGCAAGCATGTGGACATAAAACTATTTACCCTCCCTTGTCTGCTTGTTAACTAGTCACCATAGCTAATTAGAAGAATCTAGGTTAGTTTGCCCAAACATGTCAATGAAATTTTGTATTTATACTCCCTGGTGAAATGACATATTATCTAGGCACTTAATTTTTTAAAAATATTTTAACCTGAACATTTTTCTTCATGAACCTTTATATTAAATCAGTTCTTTTAATAAAATTGCTTGTCAGGGTCTCTCTTTATAAAACCAAATTGATAGGATTTACTAATATCAACCAACCCAGAAAATAAACCACTACCCTTTTCTTTAAAATGAAGCGGGTACTTAGACAATCACTTGAGAGCAAGGTAGTCAATTCCTGAGAAGCATAAGGGATTATTCTGGATGAGATTAAGTGCCTCTGCAAGACATTCTTCCAGTAAAGAGAGAGATAAGGGTCATCTCTTTGAGAGATAGGGAAGTTTGTCTAACAACATGACTTGCCCAGAAATAATTTTCACTTCAAACACTTTTTGCACAAAATAGTGACTCACAGATCTGGGAGTAAGGAAAAGAAAAAGTTCTGAGAAGCTAAACAGACTTCACCTTTTACATATGTCTGAGCTGAACTGGTGAGCATGACACATTTTCCTAGCTGGGTATTTGATTCCATGAAGGGTGCTTTTGTTTTATGAGCATAAGGAATGCGTGTGTGTGTGTGTGTGTGTGAGAGAGAGAGAGATGAAATGGATATCTTATCTGTAATGAATAGATACCCTGTCTAAAAATATAGATCATCTTAAAAAACATCTCTATTATGTTAAGAAAAAATGCTTATTTAGAGTTGTAATCATTTTTCTCACAATCATCAGTCAGTGGTCATAAATATACAAATCATTTCTCTCTTTCCAATTGCTAAGGCTAAAAAGAGTTCTCTTGAAACTTGGCCCCATTTCCATTGAACCACAGACCAAGATTGCAGGCTTTAGTTGATGCTGAAAACACAATAATCCCAAGTGAGATATAGATCCTTGTGTAGGTACGTGATACTTCCTTAGACCCTAGAAAAAGATTTGTCCCAATAAATTTAAGGCGGAAATGCATTTCTCACAATGCTTCCTTTTCTTTGCTTTTTTCCCCAGTACCCAAAGCCATGGTACCTATTATGTCTTCCCCCACCCCCACAAGCTCACATTTGCACACTCAGGCTATTTCAACTCACTTTACACACCTCTGAGTTATCAATCAAATGTGCATCCAGAGAAGTGACATCTTGATTTTTAAAAGCGAAGTTTGTGGGACCTAAATGACCAACAAAAAGGATTTGTTTTAAAATTCTGGTAGATTCAACAACGGAATACCGCTCAGTCTTTTAAAAATAATATTCTGTGCTCTATTTGATGACATGGAAATGGTTTATGATTTAATGTTAGGTGGGAAAAAGTAGTTACCAAATATTATGCATAAAAAGTATTTATATAGTCATAAATACAAATACATACACATACAGAGCCATGAAGATCTGGCAATTTGTACCAAATTAATGGTGATTATCTCTTGGTGGTAAAATTAAAGATAATTTTTAACCTTTTTGGGGAGAGTATACATGATTTATGGAAGTAGAATTTTACTTATTCCAGCTCTACTTTTACTCATTTTTCCATGTAGAAATTACGACTTTGGTAACAGGATTTCACATGGCCGCTCAATGACAGGATATTAATAGCCATCATATCAACCTGGTGGTAAAGCCTTCTCTCCAGCTCTCTACCATGATTGTTCCCCTTCAGAAAGGCCATTCCATAGGCATTTACTCATCATTTGGTGAAAACAGGTAAAGGATCACAGTGTCAATATTGCAATCACAGCTTCATCCTTCCAATTAGACTCCCCACTTCTCATCTCTCTCTGGCAAACTCACTGTTTACATATGACTGCTAATCAGGAAGAATTGGAACTGCAAGAATCTCCAAGGAGAACCAACATGCATTAATATGTATACTGACTAATAACACGTATACTAACATGTATATTGTGATATATTCCAAATGTTTCATATGCAGGATCTATAGATTAGAGATTTTAAGTAATGTGCCCTACGTCACCTATTTAGGTGGCAGAGCTTGGATTCAAACCCAAGTCTGATTGACAGAAAATCTCATACCTTTCCTCCAGTAGGCAGCAATCTCCCTAAAATATTTCTCGGCTACCTACTTTGTGTCAGGCACTTTACACACATTTATTTGATCCTCAGAATAAACTCAATAGATATTGTTATCTCCAACTTACAAATGAGGAACTGTGTTCAGAAAGTTTAATGTCCCCAAGTTCACACTAGTGCTGCAAGGTCTGCTCACACTTTATGCTTTGAAGCTGAGTTTTTCCTTCTATACCACTGCGTTAGTTTGCTAGAGCCGCCATGACAAAAGTCCATAGATGGATGACAAACAACAGAAATTAACTTCCTCACAGTTCTGGAGGCTGGAGGTCCAAATCAAGGTGTCAGCATGTTTGGTTTCTTCTGAGGCCTCTCTCCTTGGCTTACAAATGGCGATCTTCTCGCTGTTTCCTCATGGTCTTTCCTCTGAGAGCACATCTCTGGTGTCTCTGTGTGTCTGAATTTCCCCTTCTTATGAGGATCTCAGTCAGATTGGATTACTGTCCACCCGTATGACCTTAATCACCTCTTTAAAGGCCCTATCTCTAAACCCAGTCACATTCGGAGGTACTGAGGGTTAGGACTTGAACACAGTAATTTTAGAGAGACACAAGTCAGCCTATAACAATCAGTGGACAAGGCCATAATATACATATTTTACATACTCTCTTCAGTTCAGGTTTTTCCCTGTTCTAAGGACTGTAACTTTCTTAATCTATATGTGTGCCTAATTCCAACATGCTTTCCAGTACGTATGAAAGTTTAGAAATACGCTCATTGTAGAAAGGGTGAATAAATGGACTCAACCATAGGCAGGAGGATAGAATATTTAGCAGTAGACTATATAACTATGTAGAAAAGGAAGAGATGATGCTCATCCTTAGAATGATTTGTTGTTTCAGCTTCTAGAGGGAATGGCAGAAATACAAGCACCAATCCTTGCCTTGTGTTGCTGAAAACTCAATCCATGCCCTGGGGTTAGGTGGGCTGGTGCCTTAGGGATGTCCACAGCTCCAGACATACCACTTCCTCACATCCTGTGGGGGAAAATACAGCAGAATGAGTCAGCAACTAAATTGAGAATCAGCCCAGAGCTTGTGGAATAGTAGGTTCAACATGTAAAAATGAGAATAATCCCCCACAATCATTTTTACCCTCAGCCAGTTGATTCTAAAGACATGATTCATTCAAGATAAAGCCAAATCCTCCACCTACACACTTTTTGAGTCATTAAGAGAAAAATCATTTATATATAAAAAGATATATACTTTTAGGGCATTTCCCTTCTTATACGTTTGGCAAATACAGAAAGAACACAGGAATTCAACTCAGGAGAGAGGGACAGAGAGAAGAAGAGAGAGATACAGAGATACACACACATATACAAACACACGTGTATATCAGAAAACAAGATATGACTTATCAATGATGAATGTGTTCAGATAGTATAGACACACAATTAAGAAATCTGCTCTGAGATATAAACTACCAACGCTGCTTCACTTCATAAGACATTTTTCCATTCTTTTCCCCTTTGTTCCGTGTAGACTTCATGTAAGATATCAATTACTAACAGTCTTATAAAACCAAGAGGAATGTCAACAAAATTATGTAGCTAGCAAAAAGGTCAGCACGTTTTTTACTTGTTTGCCTTTCTCCTAATAGCTCAATTTAATTGTTTTACTAAACTGGCTTATCTTTAGAATATTTGTTAACATAATACAAATTAATTCAAAAGAATTTGGAAACGATTTCAGGAAAAAAGCTCAACTCGAAGCCATGTAGCTAGATAATCCAAATAGTTGATGTCACTCTCCACTTTTTATTCAAGAAAAGCTTTCTTTTGTTAAGTAGATGATCTTATGCCAACAAATCATAGTTTTCAGCCCTGTGCTGATCTCGTTTCCAATGTAGAGGTCGCAGCCACTCCTTTCTATGGAGCTGGGGACATAATGAGAGAGTTCATGCTTTGGGTCATTTTCTCAGGTTATCACATTTCAGCCTTGGATTCCAGGGTTTCCTCATTCTCTTGTCTATGTGTTTTTGAGTCCTGTTTCAGGGGACAAGATTGAGAAAGAATCCTGTGGATGTCTTAATACCTCCAGCATCCTATCAGCTGAAAAACTAGAGCCAAAGGCCGATCATAAATCTCTCAAACAGGACACCCTAACCAGCCGGGGCGCGGATGTCCACTGCAGACCATAACAGTGGCTACAGAAGCTTGGAGAGCAGAGGCTTCAGCCAGCCATTAGTATCAATAAGTTATGTAATTAACATGGCTGCCTGAATTATAAACTTTTAACTGTAGTGCTAAATTGTATTTTTTCTCTGGGTCACATATTCATTCACATAGTTTCTCTGGGTCTCCGTGACATCGGAAGACCTAAGGGATTGATTATATGAGGGAGGAGGAAAGAAATGGGGAGCGTTACCCCAAATTTGGAAATACATATCTCTTTGGAACTGGAACAAAGATAGTACACCAAACAACAGCATATAAGTACAATTTTAAGAAGTAAAATTGTGAAACTGGTTCTGAACTTTGTCATCTGCATCTTCAGCCCTCCCCTTTCTGCTTCTCCTTGATCCTCCACTGTTCTTTAGATTCCCAGGGACTTCCTGTTTTATAACTCTTTCCCAATATTTTTGGAGTTTAATGCCTGTCCTTCCTCGTTGAGTTATTCACAAAACCCTTGGCAGGGTGTGGTCAAGGTAACATGGCTATTCTGGCTCCTATTCGGGTCACCCCCTTCCACGGTCACTCTGGCTCCGGGTCATCTGTCGGTTCCTTCCATATCTCATGCTAATCCGTGGAAAAATAATCACTTTCCTCCTGAGCAGTGGACTTGTTACAGACATGAATTCTCAGTCTGTAACCAATTGTTCAAAATTCAGACATAAACATACAGAGTTTTCATCAATTGTTTCTGTAAGTGCTGGACTCCCTGCCTACCGTGTGCTGCTTCACGTATCCTTGCAAAAGCTGACGTTTTACATTCCTGGCATCTGAAAATGCCTTCTTTATCTTTTCTGCTGCACTGGGTGGAGTTTCACAGACTCCTCTGATCCATTGTGGGGAGGAAACAACTTCCAGGCTGAAACACTCCCTAAAATGGTCTCTCCCGCTGTTCTCAGACAACTTTCGTGTTTGCTGTTTTTCTAGGGGGCTGCTGTTTGACTGATTCTTGCTCACAGTATATTGTACTCTCTTATTAAGATTTAGATTTAGCTGACCCAAAAAGATAAAACGTACTTTAAATAGTTGAAGGGAATTCAGCCATTTCTTTTCCTTCACTCATGCCTTTTCCCACATTCCCTCTGTCTTAAGATGTTTGAGATATAAAGCCCATTTGAATTGTGTGCCCCTCATCCACCTTTTGTGCCATCAATCTTGGTCTGCTCCTCACCTTCCCAGGTCACCTCAGCCCGCAAAAATGTCCACGCCGTCTTCCTCCCCGAGCAGTGCATCGCCAAAGGGCTTAGAGCTCTGGAAACTTGGGGGCATGGTTGAAACAAGAAACAGATTGGCTGGGTGGAGCACATGAGTACAACAGAGAACTTGAATTTTGGAGAAGGTACATGAGAAGAGGCAACAGAATCTGAATTATTGCAAGGTCCAGAATCTGTGTGAATACATGTGAATGTGGGTTAAGCGTGATGACGACACAGGTAATTTATCAGTCTATGTAAACAGAGAAAGCTATTAACCCTAATGTTGATTATAGATAATGGATAAGTGGGAAGAAAAAACGTAAATTTTTGATTTGGCCTAGTCAGTACTAACTGTATCTACTACCTTAGAATTTCTAGCATGTTTAATATTAATTAAGTGAACACTCTCCTGCCTAAAACCTACTTCTTCCCAACTCCTACCGTTCTAGTTTTCTCTGGCTTCTCTTGCTTCGTCTAATCCACTAGTTCCTCCCCGTTCTCTCAGCCTAGAAATATTGGCAATTTTTAGGACTCCTTTCTGGTTCCTCTTTCTTCTTTGTTATATTTTCACCCCAGCTGATCTCTTCTATTCACATAAATATAAATACCATCGATACACTGACAATTCCTAAATTTATATTTTTAGTCTGGATTTTGATTCTGAGCCTCAAACTTGAATAGCCAACTGCCTACTGTTAGATGGGCAGTTGGATAACTCATCCAAAATGGGCTCTCGATACTTCTGTTATCCCCACTCTCAGTCCCACCTCCCTGCCCTTCACCCAGCACTCCCTACCGTGGGAAACGGCGTGATCATTTTCTACCCAGTTACTATGGTTGGAAATCTAGGGATCATCCTGAGCAAATACTGATGGTTTTACCTACAAAATACATGTTTGTTCAACATTTCCCACCTGGATCACTGAAATACTCACCTAATCTGTATCCTTACTTCTTCAACCCAAGTTCCCCCACAATCCATTCTTCACATAGCTGCCAGAACGATCATTGTCAAACAGAGATTATCTCATGTTACTCTCTTGATTAAAACCTTTCAATGGCTTTCTATAATATTGGAGTAAAATCCAAAATTTTGCCGTATCTTACAAAGTTCCCCATGGCCCTGCCCCTTTTTAGTCCTCTGCACTCCTCTCTCCCTTACCTGACTCCAGCCATGGCAGCCTCTGTCATTGCTGGTTGCCTGGAAGGTTCTTTCCTTGATTCATCACGTGGCTGACTCCTTCCCATCCTTTGAATCTCTTTAAAAGGCATGAGTTTTACTTAATTGTGAGCTTGTTCACTGTTGGTCTCCCTCCACTGAAGTGCAAAGGTCAGGGATCTCGTCTGTCCTATTACTTGCATTCTCATTGCCTAGCATGCTGCATGGCACGTGGTGGGCATTCAGTAAACACCACTAATGAACGAATGGAAGAATGGGTGCCAAAATTATACAATAGATCATTAGTAGGACAATAGTCAAAACTAAACATGGTAATTAAAGTTAAAAGGTAACTACTTATTGTTATTATTATTATTATTATTATTATGGTCTACTCATCACTTAACCCAATTATGATTAAGCTTAATTTTCAACATACTAAATGAACTTTGTTGTTAATTTTACTTAATCGCAATAGCACACTCTATATATCTATGACATACATATATTTAGTATTCATGTCTGTATAGTCTAACTCTCACAATTAGTTAGCCATGTCTGAAGCTTGTTGGCTCCCAATTCTTAAAAAGAGAAGGAACACTGGTTTTCTTTTGGAGAGCTATAGACAATTTTGACAAATTTGTACAACTGCAACTTTAGCAAAGCACTCACCCTTTTATTGACCTAATATCTGTACAGATTAAATGCTTTAGCAGGATTATTTATTAGCATGTAAATATTACAGCTGGTTAACATGGAAATGGTTATAAGAGATCACTGCATTTAATTCTTGATACCAATTCTTTCTCAGATTGCTACTTTCTCATTCTTTGTCTTCCATAAATTGTTAGCTTGGTCACAATTGTTGTAGGCTGAAAGTAACCATGCTGAATTTCATCCTCTTTTTTTATACTGAGGGACTTCAGCACGAAACAAAGAATGTACTGTTTATAAAGCTTTATTGGTTGGAGGCTGAGATAGCAGATGCAAGCGGTTAAGTATTAGGAGATTCTTGCTTCCCTGTCACCTCCCTTTGCTCATTTAAATTCTCTTCTGATGAACCTACAAAAAATCCAGTTGGTAGAGATTTGGAACATTCTCTAAGACTTATTTTGACGAATCTAGTCTTCTACAAAAATATGCAACATTTGTCTAGGTTTGCTTGATTAATATATTTTGGATTTTATTTATTGTTTTTTTTTATTTGTTGGATGTATGGACTGATGGATTATGAATGACCATAAAAGGTAATACTTTTTACTGTTCTTTTTCTGGGATGGATACTTTTTAAAAAGTCAGCTAAAAATAGCTTCTAATTTAAGCCTTTAGCAATATGAAAAGCTTTCCATCATGCATATCGCTCAAGACAAGAATAAAAATGGACTCTACTCTTCTAAAATGGAATTTCCCCTAAGGAACATTCCATCATAACCTCTAAAATTATTAATTAGCAGGCCTAATCACTTATGGCATTCATTTTTCTACTGGAAGAGAATTTCTGGCCAGCTTTCCATGAGTTAATGTAATGTGTACAGGGGATGCACATGGGAAAATACCGCACAGTAAAATTGGTCAAATTGAATTGAACTGAGTCAAATGAAGTGCCATAAATAGGTTAGATTCAGGACATCATAGAGACTTCTTAAGAACCGTTAGGGCACTACAATACTAGTGACTAGAGTCACCATGCTGTACATTACCTTCACTCCTCATCCTAACTTGATTTCTAAATGAGAATATTTCATGAACGAAGATCTTTACAAAATATACCCAAGGAAGTATTTGTGACTATTGTAGGAGAGGAAAAAGTTTTTCTCAGTCTTCTTAGGGTCGCTGGCTGGGTCTGAAAATTAAACTGATGAAGACAAATTAACAAGAGAAAAAACATAAAAATTTATTTAATACAAGTTTTATGTGACATAGGAGGCTTCATAAGGAAATGAAGACCCAAAAACCAGTGTATTTTTATGCTGAGTTTGATGAAGAGTGGACAGTCGTGGAGGAATATAACAGGTTAAGGAGTATGAGGCCAGTGTAGCAAACTGGGGGGAACTTAGCAAGGCGTGTTTGTTAGGATTCTTCTTGGCGTCCCTTTGTCTGCAGAGATAAGGATGCTCCTTTTCTCTGAGTACAGGAAGGCCACCTCTCACATGAGGGTTTTATGACCTGCTTCAGGGAAGAAAAGTGGCAAGTTTGGCTGGGGGAGGGAGGAGGTCAGAGTGACCTTCTCTCTTCTGTCATTTTTTCAAATTCCTTCAGCTTAAAATATTCAACATGCCAAGGGTGCTATTTTGGGGGGTAGCCTGTCCTGAACCCTCTCACTATCAAGAGGAAAATCACATGCAGTAATATTCAAAGGATCCCAGGTGAATAAACATAAAGATATGCACACATAAACAACAATGAGACAATATATTCCCTTCTTTGGTTTCTCTTATCCTCATTGGAATGAAGAAGGATGATTTGACCACAGTGCTTAATTTCTTTTCATAAACAGTAGAATGCTAGAGCTGGATGGAACAGTTCACGACATTCATTAATCCAGGTAACATTTTCCTGCGAAGAGACAGAGGCCAGGGAATGGAGGTGAATTATCAAGTGAGGCGCATCTACCTAGCTGAGGTGTGGGGTTTAAAACTCCTGACCCTCAGCTCAGTACTTTCTCAATTATACCATGCTTTCTCTTGGCAAATTTCTGACTGAAGGAAGATATCCAAAGGGGAACTTGAAAGAAGAGAGTAAAGTTAATTGCCAGATGGGTGGCTAAGAATGGTTTTGCATATGTCTTCCAGGATTTCTCCAGGGGGTTCTATGAGAGAATTGAGCCCTGATGCCCAAAGTTTCCATTGTCTGTAATGGGTGGGCTCCCCCATCCCCACCCATGCATCTAGCCTGGCACTAGTTAAGGACCATCCTTGGAAGAATTGACAGAATAGTCACTCAAATAATTTCCCGTGTTCTGAGGTTCGGATGAGGCATGCCAGCTGAGAAAGATTACACAGAAAACAGATTAACACAGAAAACAGATGAGCAGTAGGTAGGTAATGGCAACCAGAGGGAGAAGATTTAACAAATCAAAGAAACAGCTTGGTGTAGGGAGGCAAGGGGAGAACACGGGCTTTGTGACCTTCTCAATTGAGTACAAATCCCATCTACGACACTTAGGGGCTATGTCACAATGAGAAAATGACTTAACTTCTATAAGCCTGATTTTCTTTCCTTTTTTTTTTTTTTTAAGGTTTTATTTCTTCCTTTTTCTCCCCAAAGCCCCCCGGTACATAGTTGTATATTCTTCGTTGTGGGTCCTTCTAGTTGTGGTATGTGGGGTGCTGTCTCAGCGTGGTTTGATGAGCAGTGCCATCTCCGCGCCCAGGATTCGAACCAACGAAACACTGGGCCGCCTGCAGCGGAGCGCGCGAACTTAACCACTCGGCCATGGGGCCAGCCCCATATAAGCCTGATTTTCTTGATCTGCAAAATGGGAATAATATAGTCTACCTCTTATGAACCCTGGTAAAGATAAATAAGATAACATATAAGAAGCAGTTGGCCTAACAGGGATACTCAATACATATTTTAAGGAGGGAATTTGGTTAAATGGAATGAGCACAAGGTCTGTGGAGTTGGATAGACTTGGGTTCATATCCTGACGCCGCCACTGGGCTCCTCATAAGGAGCCTGGGACATTGTAGAAGCTCAGTGAAATGTTGATTTCTTCTCCTTCTCCTCCTGGGTCTGCTTCTTTCCATCAACTTGTTAATATACAGCAATGCTTCTCAAACTGCCGTGTGCACCAGAATCACCTGGAAGACTCGGTGAGACAGATTACAGAGCCCCATTCTCAGAGTTTCTGATTCAGTGTGTCTACGGGAGGGCAAAATTTTGTGTTTCTAACAAATTCCCAGAGATGCTGAAGCTTTTTGTCTGTGGACCACACTTCGATATCAACGTGGATATAGAGCAATTACTTTTGGGTGTAAGAGGACAAAGTTTTCAGCTCTTTGGGCCCCTTTTTGGCTTCTGATTGGAAGCTCTATTAAAATGCTTCAGCTGAGACATCTTGGGTTACTCTGATACTGATAGTGGTAACATATATGATTTATACTCTCAGTTCTACATTGCTTTCAGTTCTCTGTTCCTCTGCATACTGCTTTTGAATGCAGAGCTCAGTTCAAAGTCAAAAAGAACAAGAAAATTACTAGGTCAATACTTGCTGAACCAGACAATTCATCTCAAGTGAAAAGCACAGCAACATATTTTCCAGTTCTGCAATTTTTCCAGATTTCTCATTATTTCTTTTTACAGGTGAAAACTTGGGGTAATCAATTAAACAGTAAACTAAATATTGTGATCCAAATACTGTCCAACTGACCCACAGCCTAGGACATGCAAATGCAGCAGAATGAAGGCCAACCTTCTATGGGGGCAGTTAGTTGCTGTTTGTATCAGAGGTCAAACACTGGTGTTCCACCTCTAGTTGCAGGACATGTTTCATTTGTTTTGTTTGGTTTTATCAGAGTATTTTATTTGATGTCTCTTATACACTCAATGTTTGTGCTCCCTCAAGATTCATATGTTGAAACCCTAACCTGCGGTGTGGCTGCATTAGGAAATGGGTCCTTTAAGGAAGTAATTAAGGTTAAGTGGGGTCATAAAGGTGGGGCCTTGATGCTGGAGGATTAATGTCCTCATAAAAAGAGACACAAGAAAGTCCTCTCTCTCTCTCCACCTGCACGCACCAAGGAAAGGCCCTGCAAGGACATGGTGAGAAGGTGGGTGACTGAAGACCAGAAGAGAGCTCTCACCAGAAAACAACCATGCCGGCATCCTGATCTCAGACTTCCGGCCTCCAGGACCTTGAGAAAGTAAATGTCTGTTGTTTAAGCCCCCCAGCCTATGGCATCTTGTTATACCAAGCAGACTAATCCAGTGCTTGCACACTGTTGACCCAGAGTGTCTTTAAAAACTCTGAATTGGCCATCGTGCTGGATATCTTCCATTTGCTCCTGCAGATCTACTCTCCGCCAGTTTCCCTCCTCCATTTATCCTAATTTGGGTATTTCATCTGTTTTCTGCTAGAAAAATTGATCATAGGATAGTCAACATTTTAAAAAATGAGAGATTTTTACATGAAAATAAATCTGGATTGTCACATTCTCATGAGAAATTAGAAGATCTGGTAACACTGCTGGCAGTAATGAATGACACTCCCCGTTTTGGACTGGGCGTTAGCTCTCAAGTTGGCCGTGGCTCCCGCTTGGCGTGCTTCACTCAATTACTTTACCAGGTTGGCCTCTGGAGCCATCTGGGAATCCTATCCCTAGTTCTCATGAAATGATGCGAAGGGCTAAAAGGCCGAGATGCTTGGAAATCTCTTTACTGGATCCTGTAGGTGTTGCCGGTAACAGTTCACGATTGCAACATTTTCTGGAATATTGTCCTTGAGTGACTGAGGCCGCTTTGCTTCAGAGTGCCCAGAAATCTGCCTCCTTCCCAAGCCAAGACCAGCAACACATTCTAAGATGGACAACTCTATCTTGGAAGGAGCAATCATTTATCTTGACCAGGATTGATATGTCTTCCAGATAGGCTTGCCTTTACTACCCACAGTGCCTTGGCCAGTCCCACTGTCTGGCTTATTGACTTAGTGTCTTAACATTACTTTGGATCAAGGAACTCACTTTATGGTCAAAGACTATGAGATCTACAGGTCACACCATGTAGCATATCATCCGGAAGCTGCTGGTATGATAAAGCAGTAGACCTCTTAAAGACACAGCTGAGGCACCAGCCTGGAGATGATGTTTTGTGAGGATGGAGTATTACCCTATAGGATGCAGCATAAAATTTTAACCAATGGCTGTCGTGTTAGTCCTGTGACCCCAGTACCTAGAAAATATGAGCTCAGTACCCAAGGGTTGGAAGTAGGAATGACCCTATTCACCATCACTCCCAGTGATCAATTTGAGCAATTTTAGTCTCTGGTTCCTGGAGAGGAAATGCTTCCATCAGGAAGACACAGTAAGTCACCCTAAACCTACAGCTTTGGCTGCCACCTGGTCACTTCTTGTGCCAGAAGATCAGCAGGCAAAGAAAGGAGTTCCCACACTGGTGAAGGAAATTGACCCTGATCATTGCAAGGAGGTAGGGTGGCCACTACACAAGCAGTGAAAGGAGGAACATGTGTGGCACTTAAGGAATTCACCAGGCCATCTCTTGGTACTCTTAGGCCCAGTTCTACTGTGGCCAGCCACCATGACTGTGACGTAATGAGGGCGTGGTACTCAGGGGCCCAGGACCCTCAGGAAGGAGAGTCTTCTGTAGAGATGTCCTGCGCTAGGATCCTCACCTCGGGCTCTTTTTCTAGGTTATCCTAAGATAAGCTTCTACCCTAAATTATCGTCTTTCTCTCCAATACTGTATTAAAATTTCCCTGCTCTCAGCTAACACCTTGATGGGGACGATGCCACTTTTCTGAGAGTCGGATCCTACAGGCATCCAGAGGAAAGAGTGGCCCACTTTATGCCATTGAACATTTTGCCTGTGAGCCCTGAGGCACCTGCATATTTTGAAGGCCTACAAAGCTGTAGGAACAAAGTCACTCCTAACGCAAGCAAAACAAAGAGGGAGCTTAGCTAATTATCCAGGAGGCTGAATGTGTTCTACATCAACACCAGAGAACTGAGGTAGATGTGTTTTAAAGTTAAATTAGTCAAATCACATCTTAAGTTCTTTGCTTCATAGCTTATATTGGTCTGAAATCAGAATCTTTTGAAATTTGCAGTAACACTCTTTGTAGAGTAAGCATTTTTTTGTTTGTTTAAATTTCAGAGCCTGACAGACCTGAAGAATATGAGTTTAGTTACTACACAAGAATTTTCCAGGTATATAAATGTTAGTATAATTCTTTTCTATGTCAATTTACAAATAACTTCTAAATTGTGATTTTCTTTTCTTTCTTCACTTTGACACTTTATTCATTTCCCAAATCTTAAGTATTTCATTGAGTGAGAGAGAACTCTGGGTTATAGACAGAAATTCTTTTCTTAGATACATCTTGTTATGCTGGTGTCTAGAACCATTGGGACATTTGGAAATGACACTCTCCACCATTACAAATAGCTTTGTACAAACACAAAGCACACAGCAAAGAAAACAGTGGTGTTTGCATTGATGGGGAAGAGAAAATTCTAATTCTAAAAATGAAATTTCATTTTATTGGTAATAAAAGTAATAGGTGTTGGTCTTTTTCTGCATAACAGTTACCGAGACTACTTAGTTTTATATCAGACTGACATTTATTTTCCTCTAAGCTTTCCTCTGGAAAAATGCAAGCATTCCAAAGGCATTTCTATTTTTTCTTCAAATCATAATTCATTACTTGGGAAATAAAGATGTTCAATGCTTAATATTCACTGTTTTGAAAACTTTGTAAATTGTGTTTTAAAAACTATCCAAAATCTCGTTAAAGTTTAATTGAAAGCATTAAGTATGCTTTCTCCAACTAATTTTTTAATTGTAGAGGTGTTTCTCGGTTAAGTCATGGTACTCTTCAATCTCAAAAGTTTCATTTTATGTTGTTAGCCTTGAAAGTATCGTGGACTCAATTTGGTTGTTGTGTGATGTGAGTTTTTTAATTACTTCTCTCTGTGTGATATTACTTAGCTTCAGAACATTGTTTTCAAAACAGTCTTTCTCTCTCTTTTCCTCTTCTCCTTCCTTTCCCTCTTCTTCTCTTTCCTTCCTGAATAATTCTATCTGAATACGGTTGAGTGAGGCTGAAAAGGCAGTCATGTGTTCTGAGGAGGTGGCAGCCAAGGTAACGCAGAGCAGAGTGCTGAAGTCCAAGATGGTGAGGAGGAAATCCACATGGACAGCTACCCACAAGGGGATGTTGGAGCCTAAGTGCAGCGAGGGGCCCCTGTGCAAACGGGGAGCCCTCCATGGTGTGTTAGAGCCTGAGCACTGTGAACAGAGCATTCTCTTGGGGAATGATGGCCCAGAGGAGGGTAGTGACTCCTGAGCTAAGTCAGAAGAATGTCCATGCAGGGGTCTGCCCAATATAGAGCACCAAGTAGGGAGAGTGTCTACACAATCTGAAGAGTCAGAATGGCCAACATGCGGTGTCGGATCCTGGGCAGATTGGAAATGATGTCCACAGCTAAGGGAGAGGGGAAGGTTTGGCAGCACTGGCTTGGTCTGGAGTATCAAAGTCTGTGTTAGTGTCTATACAGGGGTAACCCATTACAGGGTATTGGAATCCAAACAGGTGAGGAGAAGGGCATCCACATGGAGGGGGAGGGACATCCGGAGCAGGGTGTTGGAATCCAAGTCAGTTGAGGGAGTTATCTGCTTGGATTAGGGGGCAGCAGGTTGGTTACACACAGGGAAATTGAGAAAAGAAATAGATACACTAAAGATAGTTGGTGTCAGGTTTCCCACTCTCAGAAAAAGTTGGTTAAAAATGCAGAAAGAGGGGCTGGCCCCGTGGCCGAGTGGTTAAGTTCGCGCGCTCCACTGCAGGTGGCCCAGTGTTTCGTCGGTTCGAATCCTGGGCCCAGACATGGCACTGCTCATCAGACCATGCTGAGGCGGCGTCCCACATGCCACAGCCAAAAGGACCCACAACAAAGAATATACAACTATGTACCGGGGGGCTTTGGGGAGAAAAAGGGGAAAAAAATGAAATCTTTAAAAAAAAAAAATGCAGAAAGGGAGAAAAGGTAGACTGAACCCTGAGGTGTTGCAAGGGAAATGGAGGCATTGGTGTGAACATGTCGTCTTCCAGATAGATGAATGGATGGATAGATAGATAGATAGGCAGATAGGCAGATAGATAGACAGAAATGTGTGTATATGTGTATGTGTGCATGTGTATACATACTCTCTAACTTTGACCATTGAGTACAATTACAACATCTCAGTAACAATTAACACACTGGCACATAGATCTTGACTTCTAAATACCATTCTCCACTAAAAGGAACTAAGTCTTCTTAGAGAAATGGCTGATTTTAGGGCTGAGGCAGTGAAAATACAAGATAAGCTTGAAATATCTTTTTGTGCCAGAAAGTAAGAAAGTGCTCAAAGAATGATGGCGACATGTCAAAAGAGCACAGAAGCTGACTTAAAAGTGCTCCTACTGACCAAGTCTGAAATAATTTAGTATGAACATATATAATGAGTAATGAGTTATAACCTATTGAATACCGTGAGAAACCGTGAGTCCATAATAATACAAACACATAAATTAATAAATGGAGAGTTAATATGGAACATACATACAGTTTCAAAATATCTCCCAACAAAATACTTATTAATTACAAAAGAGAAAGTAGTAATTTATATAAAGACGTTTGGCAGACACTACCTTAAATGAAATATTAAAGAAAATACCATTAGAAATGCAATAAAAATTAGGCACCACCTGATAGAATGCAATGAGAAGAAAAAGACAACTTTTCTATGATATTAACACCAAAGATGCACAACCTGAAAACCTCATCATGAGGAAACACCAGGTGTTCCAACACTGTGAGGGACATTTTACAAAATAATTAGCCTATAATCGTCAAAAGTGTCTGGGTCATTCTCACAAGCTGTGAACAAAGGTCCTCTTTTTTCCACATCCTCACGAAATTTATCTTGTCTTTTTGGTGATGGCCATTCTAACAGCTGTGTAGTTTTGATTTGCGTTTCCCTGATGATTAGTGATGTTGAGCATCTTTTTATGTACCTGTTGGTCATTTGTATGTCTACTTTAGAAAAATGTCTGTTCAGGTCCTCTGCTCATTTTCAATCAGATTGTTTGGGTTTTTTTGCTATTGAGTTGTTTGAGTTCCTTATATATTTTGGATATTAACCCATTATCAGATAGATGATTTGCAAATGTTTTCTACCATTCCTTATGTTGCCTCTTCATTTTGTTTCTTTTGCTGTGCAGAAACATTTTAGTTTGATGTAGTCCCATTTGTGTATTTTTGCTTTTTTTGCTTCTGCTTTTGGTGTCATATCAAAAAAATGATTGCCAAGATCAATGTTAAGGAATTTTCCCCTGTTTTCTTTTAGGAGTTTTACAATTTCCGGTGTTACATTTAAGTTCCAATTGTCTAGATGCTTATTTTTATGTCAGTACCATATTGTTTTGATCACTATAGCTTTGTAATAGAGTTTAAAATCAGGAATTGTGATGCCTCCAGCTTTGTTCTTTTTTCTCAAGGTTGCTTTGGCTATGCGGGGTCTTTTGTGGTTCCATACAAATTATAAGATTGTTTTTTGTATTTCTGGGAAAAATGCCATTGGAATTTTAATAGGGATTGCACTAAATCTATAGATGGTTTTGGATAGTATGAACATTCTAGTAGTATTAATTCTTCCAATCCATGAAGATAGGATATCTTTCCATTTATTTGTGTCTTCTTCAATTTTTTTCATCAATGTCTTACGGTTTTCAGTATACTGGTCTTCCATCTCCTTGATTAAATGTATTCCTAAGTATTTTATTGGTTTTGATGCTATTCTAAATGGAATTTTTTATTTCTTTGTCAGATAGTTTGTTGTGAGTGTAAATACACCTAATTACTGGATGCGGGTTTTGTATTGTGCAAATTTGCTAAATTCATTTATTAGTTATAACAGTTTTTTGGTAGAATCTTTAGGGTTTTCTAGATATCAGATTATGTCATCTGCAAATAACAACAATTTTACTTATTTCGTTCCAATGTGGATGCCTCTTATCTCTTTATCTTGCCTGCTTGCTCTAGCGAGGACTTCCAGGGCTGTGTTAAATGAGAGTGATGAGAGCGGGCACCCTTGTCTTGTGCCTGATCTTAGAGGAAAAGCTTTCCACCTTTCACCACTGAGAATGATGTTGGCTGCAGGCTTGTCATATATGGCCTTTATTATGTTGAGATATCTTCCTTCTATACAGTTTGCTAAGAGTTTTCATCATGAATATTTTGTCAAATGCTTTTTCTGCATCTATTGAGATAAGCATATGATTTTTATCTTTTATTCTATTAATGTGTGTGTCACACCTATTGATTTGTTTATGTTGAACTGACCTTGCATTCTGGGGATAAATCCCACTGATCATGGTGTACGATATTTTTAATGCTATTGAATTCAGTTTGCTAGTATTTTATTGAGAATATTTGCATCTATATTCATCAGAGATATTGGCTTGTAGTGTTCTTTTCCTGTCCTTGATTGTGGTAATTATTACACAATAAATACACGTATCAAGTCATCACATTTTACACTTTAAACTTACACAATGTTATGTGTCAATTATACATCAATAAAGCTGAGGAAAGAAAGTGTCTACGTCATGAAAGTCAAGAAAATACCAAAGAACTATTCTGATTTGATGTGGTCTGTGGAGTCATGACAACCAAATGCAACATGGGGTTCTGACTTGGATTTTCTGTCCAGAATGTTATTGGGAAAATTGGCAAAATTTGAATGGAGTCTGAGAATTAGAGCATCGTAATAAAGCAATATTAGTTTCCTAATTTTGATGATTACACTGCAGTTATGTAAGGGAATTTTCTTGTTTGTAGGAAATACAGGAGAAGGTTTTTGGGTGTGATGGAATGTACTGGCAACACCTTACTCCCAAATGGTGCAGGGCATGGGGGAACAAAAGAATTTTTTGTGCTGTACCTGCAATTTTTCTGTAAATTAGAGATTGTTTCCAAGTCAGAAAAAATTTAAAAATTTATCCCTCGTGAATTCTAATACAAAAGAAAAATTCATTTTGTCATAACTAAGCATTCTGATTAAATTGCCAAAATAATGTTTTTTTCAGGAGGCTTTTTAGTAAACATATCTTGGATCGACCCACTTCTCTCCATCTTTTCTGTTACTGCCTCAGTCTAAGCCGGGTCCCTCTCAACTGCATATGTCAGGGGCCTCCTGCTGTTGAACATGGGCCTGCCTCCTTCCACTCTTACCCACTTAGGATTCAGTCTCCTCATAGCAACCAGAGCGACCTTTCAAAACTATCAGCCAGATGCTATACTATTCTGCTTATGACACTCCTCTGTCTTCCTGGACTCTTAGAATAAAATCTTCACTCTTTACCACAGCCTTTCCATCCTCCCCTGGAGCATCAGGACAGTCTCTGTTCCCACCTCCCACCAGTCCCTCTCTCGCTCTCTCTTGTGGCCTTAGAACATTTTTGCTTGCTCTGCCTACAAGCCTGACTCCTTTCTTTTTCGGACTTAGAGTCCAAAGTTCACGTCAGAAAGGGTGTCTCTGATTTCTCAATCCAAAGTAGCTCTTCCTGCCCCTATTCTTAGTCTTTGTCTCATTATTTTATTTAGAATTTCTCCATAGAACTTTCGAACCTCTGAAATGATCTTCTTTCTTTGTTTCCTGTCTATCTTCCCTAACTAGGCAGAGATCTTGCTTTCCAGCTCACTGTGGTATTTCAACACCTAAAACTAACCCTGGTTCTCACTCTGAATGAACAAATGAGTGACAAAAATATAGGTTAAGAATACAGGCTCTGGGGGCCACCTGTGGCCGAATGGTTAAGTTCACGCTCCACTTCGGCGAGCCAGGGTTTTGCTGGTTCGGATCCTGGGTACAGTCATGGTACCACTCATCAAGCCATGCTGAGGCGGCGTCCCACACAGCACAACCAGAAGGACCTACAGCTAGAATGTACAACTATGTACCGGGGGACTTTGGGGAGAAGAAGACAAACAACAAAAAAAAGAATACAGGCTCTGTGGAAGTGACTTTGGAACCATGGGAACATTTTTCAGTTCAAAAAACAAAATTATATAAAAGAAGGAAGTACACAGCTGAACATTATAAAACAGCAGAAATTATCGTTTAAATAACTTTTGAACACAGTACTCTGACCATATACTCTTAGATGAATTCTTACACATCCTTAGTGAAACGTAGTCTAAAAACAAAAAGAAATCTTGAACTTAGTGGGGTTTTGCTGGTCATGGTATTGGTATGGTAGCTCAAATAATTTTGTGTGTAATATAGAAGAAAGCAATTAATAAACTGTTGAGAACCAACGTTCTAATTGTGGGAAAAGGAAGTTACAAACATGGAATGGGGGAAAGTAAGGAAAAGCCCTGTGATATTAGGATGAATTTATAATTTAAAATAATCTAAATAATATACACATGCATACACACACACACTTGTATTTCTATTTCTATACATATATATTCTGGGTCCTCTGAAAAGGCCTAAAATCAATGACAGCCCTAACGGTGCATTTAAAAATGGTTAAGATAGCAAATTTTATGTGTGTTTTTACTACAAAAATACATAAATAAGTACATTTTTAACAAGGGAAAAAACCCACAAAAAACAATGACAGTCCTCTATCAACAAATACAATAGAGCCCAGAGCTTGGTTTCTAATATCATTCCTCATTGAAAGGAACCAAGGCTCCCTGGAGAAATGGCTGATTCCAGGTCCAGGGTAGAAAAACCACAAAATAATTGTTGATAAAAAGAGCAAGAAAATGCTCAAACGTTAATAGATGCATTTCTAACAAGCAGAGAAGTTGACTTGGAAGTGTGTCTGTTACCCAAATTTGGTGCAACGTGAACATCAAAGAAAGAGATAAAAGGGTATATTTACGACAGAGAGATCTTGTGGTTAACGAGATAAATTGACATTGCGTGCTTTTTAATGGAAAGTAATGGAGGTATGCATCATCTATGTACATCTTTGATAAAAATGTTTAACTTAATTCTAATCAACCTGACCACCAGACAGATTTATATTATATGATACCCTACAAGAAAACTGGCTTAGTTTCTTCAAAAATATCAATG
This sequence comes from Equus caballus, assembly GCF_041296265.1. Classification (NCBI taxonomy): domain Eukaryota; kingdom Metazoa; phylum Chordata; class Mammalia; order Perissodactyla; family Equidae; genus Equus; species Equus caballus. Next base: position 5,644,917 of record NC_091689.1, on the reverse strand, counting down.
TCTCAAAAGACAAGAAATAATAGGATGACTTTTCTAGATTACAGAAACTAAAGCGCTGTGGCAACTAAAGGCAATGTCTGAACCTTGATAGAAGAATATAATTTTTTTTTTGAGGAAGAGTAGCCCTGAGCTAACATCTGCTGCCAATCCTCCTCTTTTTGCTGAGGAAGACTGGCCCTGAACCAACATCCACGCCCATCTTCCCCTATCTTATATGTGGGATGCCTCCTCAGCATGGCTTAACAAGCGATGGGTAGGTCTGCACCTGGGATCCAAACTGGGGAACCCCTGGCTGCTGAAGCGGAACGTGCAAACTTAACTGCTGCGCCACTGGGCTGGCCCGAAAATAAAATTGTTTTTAAAGATCGTTTATCTGCAACTTACTTTCAAACGATTTTGCCAAAATACACACACAAGTAATACATATGTAGGTACGTATGTATATATGTACACACACACACCTGTATATATACATATACAGTCACGCACTGCATAACGATGTTTCAGTCAACAATAGACCACATATACGACAGTGGTCCCATAAGATTAATACCACACAGCCTAGGTGTGCAGTAGGCTGTACCATCTAGGTTTGTATAAGTGCACTCTGTGATATTCACACAATCATAACATCACCTAACAATGCATTTCTCAGAAGGTGTCCCCATCATTAAGTGACGCATGACTGTATACATAGAGAGAGAAAGAACGTAAAACATTAACATTCAGTGAATTTAGGTGAAGGATAAATGAGTGCTCATTCTACTATTTTTTCAAAATTCTATGGTTTGAAATTTTTCAAAATAAATAGTTGGAGTAAAGAAGAGTACTGACCACAAAAGACTGTAGACTCTGCAGTTAGACTGCCTGCATTCAAATCCAGGCCCTGAATACCAGCTGTGAGACCAGCATTTCCAGATCTGTTTTCTCATCTGGGCAAAGAAGGTGATAATGAACTTGTCTCAGACGACTATTTCCTGAAGATTACATGTGAAAATGCACGCGAAAGCACACAGCACGGTTGCTTGACATGTAGTAAGCACTCAAAAATGTTAATACTGATTATTGTTGTCATCCTAAAACCTGTGATAGCTCTTCATGGAATAAGACTATCATTTAGCTGGTAACTAAGTGGAACATATTTATAAAAATATATATTTAAAAATTTGTTTCTTCTCTTTTTTTTTAAGGCATGCTTTTTTTTTTTTTTTGGTGAGGAAGATTGGCCCTAAGCTAATAGCTATTGCCAATCTTCCTCTTTTCTTTCTCTCCCCAAAGCCCCAGAACACAGTTGTATATCACAGTTGTAAGTCCTTCTAGTTCTTCCATGGGGGATGCCTCCACGGCATGGCTTGGTGAGTGGTGTGTAGGTCCACGCCCAGGATCTGAACTAGTGAAACCCTGGGCCCCCGAAGTGGCAGCTTGCGAACTTAACCACTACACCATTGGGCCAGCCCCTGTTTCTTCTGTTTTATATCAGTTTTAGGGAAACAAACATACAAGATTATTGGCACCTGCACGGAAAAGTATTTTAGAATGTCTTTATTTCAGAATCCCTAGTTTTGCTTTTCTCTGTTGCAAATTGACTCCTCTTTTCCAACGGTGGACGTGATGGAACTGTTAATGCATCAAACCATATATGACTGACCCATAATAGCTGCACAGGAAATGTGAAATAATGAAGGATTAAAAGAGAAACATAGATAAACTGACCCTGGAAGTCAGATCATCTGACTCCACTCCCGAAGGCTGAGGAAGCTACGCGCCTCTGCTTTCTCCCCTAGGTGTCTGTGTCAGCAGCCACTCCCATGTGCTGCTAGATTTGTGACTGCTGAGCTCTTTTGTGTCCTCCATCCTCCAGCCCTATCCCTAATTTCATTGTCGCTTGTTTAGTTTTTCGTGGGCTGTGAGTGGTTCTTCTAATTCATGCTCAGGCAGAATAATTGGCATGAGGAATCTGCGATTTAAATGGTGCCAAGAAAATATACCAAGCAAAAACCTTCTCTTCTGGTGACTTCTCGCTGGAGAGTCGTTCATTCATGTGTAGACCACCAGTGGCATCTGGAAGGAGGATCCCTTGATGGCCCCCATCACTCATTAACAGGGTTAAATATTTGTTTAACAGATGGAATAGTCTAACAGATTAGTCACTTACCTAGGTCTTGAGAAAACAGGACAGTTAAGAACTGGCAGGACAAAGGGAAAAGATCAAATTCTCGAGTGTGGGACGATTACCCAAAAGAAATACCGTTCCTGCGCCCAGGCCAAAAGGTGGGGCTCTGAACAACAAGAAGGCAATCCAGCTGGGTGAGAGGGACTGATGAAAAGACAGATGCAGGTGCAGAGGACAGACCTCTTCCTCTATTCCTGTGCTGGTCATGCATATTTCAGTAGAGTATAAAGATCACCAGATGACCTCTGACCTCTTTTTGTCCTAATTTCTCATGACATAGCAAAATGTTTTTTAAGCACTCTGATGGAAAATTAATCAAAAAAGGGAAAAAATATGTAATGGAGATTTTCCCTCCTTCATTAGTTTCCATGGTCTTTTCAGTAAAGTGTGTAATTGCCTAAAACGAATACTTTGTGCCATTCAAATAACGGATTTGAGGAACTGACTTATCTTATGAAACGGCTGAGAGATGACCACGCAGTTTAAATCACATGGACCCTGACACCAAAGTGATCAAATATGAGTGAGTAGAAAGCAGTCTGCATTCAGAGAGCCAAAAATCTGCTCCAGCAGGAAACACATGGGGCTGAATCCCATCCACTGAACAGGTCCATCACAGCCTCTGCCGTTTTTATTCTTTCATTTTTAAAATACTCAGTGTTTCTGATTTTTCAAAGTTTGCTCTATCATGGAGCTCTTCCAATTTAGTATGATACCCAGGAATCAGCTGAAAGGAAATACTTCATCATCTACCGCAGGGCACGAGCGAACGATTTTGGAGGGTAACTAAAGAAGCGGGTAGGGAGTTCTTGCGACTGGATTCCCCCCAGTAGTGCTCATCTCCTTCAAACTCTATGAAAGGGCGTTCTGCTGATACACTCATAGAACTGCAGAACGGAGCCAAGATAGCAAAATATATTGAGCTATGATTTATACTTAACTCCATTATCTTTGCAGTTAGAAGGGAGGAGGTAGAAGTAATGAGAAACAGTAGAGAAGCTAAAAATAAAACTGAAAGATATTTTTGTCTCACACTTGATTTGCGCGAAGTAAACATTCAATAACGCACAGCACTTCAGGGATGATGAAAATGCAATGTGGGTAGGGTACGTAGTTGGAAAACGTGGATTTTGGATCAGACAGAACCAAACACCAATTCTGACTTCACCACTACTGGCTATATGGCAAGATACTTCATGTCTCAGAGACTTAGTTTCCACAACCATAAATGGGAGTTACACTGCCTTGTTCTAGGATTAAAGAGATAATGTGTGTTAATCAGTCTATGAGTAGGCAACAAATGGTCACTATTCTATAGAAAGAGTTGTCCCAGCCCAACTTCTCTTTTGACCCTGCCCACCAGCCTCAGCCACTGAATGTGCCAGCTCCATAGTAAGGTCAACGGCATCTTTCCTTGATTTCCACAGAACCTCAGCCAAGAATATTCATTCTCTCCCTCATCTCACTTTCTGTCACATTCACAATCTGTTTGAGTGTATCACTGACACATAGGAATTAAGGATATAATAATCACAAAGGGTTTTGATGAGTTTAATATACTAACAAGTATAAGATTTTCTTTTCATAACAAGGTTAAAATAAGAAGTGAACTAGTCATTGCTGCTTTTTGTTTTTTATCTGAATTTTCTCAGACTTGAGTTATATCAAAAATCCAACTGCAGGCATCAGAAATCAAAAACATTTTAACACAAACACACCCTCCCCAGGGCCCCTATCCGGAGCTCTTCCTCAACCAGAAGGAAGGTTTGCCAACTCAGCAGATGTCGGAGAGGAACCAAGAACTATCACTCTGCCCACCACTTTGTCCTTCTGTCTGCTTCCCAACTATTCCTAAAGGCTGTCAGATTGTGACTGTATTTTTCACCGTGGTTCTTCTGAAATTCTTGTGAAATGTTTTAATCACTTCCTCTTCAACTATTGCAATTTCCTCTCATAATAATCTTTCAAAAGCTTTGTTTGTGAATTGTCTTATCCACAAAATTGTAGCCAGCCGGGCTTTCTAGAACAGAGGCCTCCCATTCTTCCCTGTTTTGTATTTTATTGAAAGCCAAGCCAAATGCAGGACCGCTCTCTGTTTCTAAATTTTGTTAATACGTGAGGATGACTTTGCAATATTCACTATTTATTTGGTTCCTTCGAGCCATTTTCTTTTTGTCTCACTCAATACAGATCTGAGCTGGGAGGTCGTCTTCTCCTCGACTTGCCATAAGCATAAAATACTTATTCCAGCCACTGAGGTTTGCATAGCATGAAATCTTGCCTTAAACATTTGTCTCCTCACTGGTGAGGCACTCTGGAAATTTCCTAATGTTCCTGTGAATTAAAGACATCTCAAGATCTATTTCAATGAGATGAGTTTCATACTCCACCTTTGCTTAACTTCATGCATGCAATCTAATATCCTATTTAAGAAGCTATTGTTTGTGGACAAGAAAGAACACAGAAAATAAACTGACTTATTAAATCTTCAGGCAATAAACAAAGAGCTCTTTACCACAAATGCAAATAAACTTAAACCCTCAAATCCACGTTAATAAATCTGAAACTCCCATTCTCTCCAACACATAGAATGTCTGTGTTTTCCTAGCCCTGGAAACAACTATTGAAGTACTTGTGTGATTCTTACCAAGTGATTATCCTTTACCCTATCAGAAAATGTTTCTGTTCAATCTTCTGGCTTAGTCAGCAGATTTCCTTAGACAGTTTCTGATTCTGCATCTCCTCTTACCCCAGAAGATGACATTTCTTCCCACGTTCAGAGGAAGGGCCCAAGGGCCCATAGCCACAGATGTCATGCCTTACAAATAGTGGGGAAATTGAAGAGAGAATACACATCGCAGTCTAGCTCTCCTGGATTGTTTAAAAGACTCAGTCATTCATAAATCATCATTTTATTAAAAAGCAGATTCATGCTGTACTCCTGTCCAGAGAAATCCACAAAAGAGCCGCCCACGTGAACCGCAGTTGGGTCTCAAAGCACATCTACTCTGTGTAGGTAGAAGCCCTACCCTTTCGACTTTCCCCTTGGGAGACCTGTTTGAAACCAGCATGTCACTGTTTTCCCTCTACGGCATATGACTCAGTAGGCCAGTTCTCTCCTGAATGATATTTATTCAGAGCCCTCATCGAATCCTCCTTTCAGCTCCCGGGTGATGTCTGCCTGTTTATTCGAGGTGCTCCAGGACTCTGTAACATGATTTTTACGATATGCCACATAACCTAAGTTTTAAATCAGACTTGCTAAACAGTACTCTACAAATTTTGTGGAAGTCTACCCAGGCATTTTCAGATGATGCTCACAAATAGAAAACTAATTTTATTTAAAAATAAATATATGTGGTCCTAAAAGTGTTTTTCTAGTGGCACGACCTCCTCCAGAGGAAGGGGAAGTGGACAGATCTTCGAGGCAGCAGATACTGCCTTAGCTGCTTTCTGTCCCTGATACCAGCTTTCCTCAGAGCAATCTTATGCATTATACTGTTAGCCCGACTTTGCATATGAGAAACAAAGGCTCAGAGATATTAACTAGCTCAAGTGGCTGAGCTGGGATTTCATCTAATTCTAATGCGCTTGCTGTCTCCACGGGAAATGCCTCTTTCAAGGAGATATTTCCCCTTCCTTTTGGAACAGCTCTATCTACAGCAGAAAAAGAAAGATGTAAACTAATGCATCCTGAATTCAGAGAGAGGGCAAAGCTGTCATTCTCCCAGGCTCGAGAGAAAAAACGTGGTAATAAATTGCTTTTAGTGAAATATATAAGGTAGATTGTAAAACACAATAAGCTGATGATTTTGTTTAAATAACATGACTGCCAAACATAAAATATTTACCACAGTCACTTTTTTATTAGAGCTCTACGCAGCATTTTTCAAGTGATCATTATACACATCTGCTCCACATCTGTAGTCTTTCTGTCTACAACTTTACTGCTGGTGGCAGCAGTAAAATCACACCCTCTCTCTCCACTGGAAGACAAACCTGAGAGGCCTCACCACTGAGCATAATGTTAGGGGACAAAAGAGAGAGAAAATGAGAGTTTGGGCGTATGGCATGGAGGCCTGGGGCAGTGTATGGGAGACAAAACTGAGAATCTAGAGAGAAAGTATCTCCCATTTCAGATGGTTGAAGTATCCTAGGCAGCAAAGCTGTGGAAATACTCTGGGATAAATAAATTTATAGATTGTAAAGTTAAGATTCCAAGTTAGAAGGCCTAATCTGTCTGTAAGTCTGTCTGTAATTGATCTGTCACCTACTAAATGGTCATTTCTGGTGTTGTTCTTTAACTCTACTCTCCAAACCATGAGGTAATCATTACTAACATGTTTATTTAGATTCAATGGTGAGTTAAATCATTAGTTCACAGACAACAAATAATTAGTCTATTAGCAAGAGATCCAACCCATTGGATTTGGCAAAACCCTCTTTATTTTTCTCTGTGACTGTTAAATCCATGTTACATATTTAACCTGAAAGACTGAAAAATGTATTTGGGAATCAAGTAAGATATGCCCAGTGTGCAAGGCAGGATAATGGCCCCCAAAGATGCTGATGTCCTAATGCCTGGAACTGGTGAATATGTTAGATTACATAACAAAAGGGAGTTAAGGCTGCTAATCAGCTGACCTTGAGATGGGAAGACTATCCAGGTAGGTCCAATGTAATCACAGAGGTCCTTATAAGTGAAAAGGGAAGATAGAAGAGAGAATGTCGGAGTGATTTGATGTGAGAAAGACTCGACTGACAATTGTTGGGTTTGAAGATGGAAGGGAGCCACGAGCCAACGAACGTGGGCTGCCTCTAAAAACTGGAAAAGGAAAGAAAACAAATTCTCCCCAGAGACTCCAAGAGGTAACACTGCCTTATTTTTAGCCCTGTGAGACCCATTTCAGACTCTGATCTCCAGAGCTGTAAGATAATAAAAGGGTGATGTTTTAAGCCACAACATTGTGGTCACTTGTTACAGCAGCAAATGGAAACTAATACACCTTGTATTCTGAAACAAAATGTTCATCAGTATAAAAGTCTGGGTATGTTGACTAATAAAGATACTTCTATTTTAGATACTGAGGAAAATATCTCTAATACCCAAAGGAAGTTTAAGTGCATTTAAATGGCATTAAAGATTTTTAAAAAGAGGGAGGAGGGATGGTAGAGCAAACAGGAATGTAGACCATTGATCATTGTTGAACAGCAGGTGATGAATACATGGAGTTCATTATGCCATCCCATCTGCTTTTCTGAATCTTTGAAAATGTCCATAACAAAGTTTACAAACATTTTTTTTAACTCCACCAGATCAAATAACTTTCAAAAGGACACTTCAAGCAAAGCCATTACTATATGAACAAACTCTCTGTATTTCTTCTCCTAGAAGGAAATGTAAAAGGCAAAAATCTAAACCTTTCCTCTTATGATTTAATTGGAAGCCTTTGGTATTGGTCTGTTTCCACTGGAGATTATTAATACCACATTTTCATAGCAGATGATTTGCTTTCTGCCTATGCTTGAAAAGGAAAGTTCTCTACGCCTACTCGAAGAGAATTACATGAACGATTTGGTTCTGTTTAGCATAAAGAAATGCTCATAGCGATAAGAGTAGAACTGGAGAAAACAGAAGACAGGAATTTGTATGCTAAAAACTAGAAGAACATAATAATATACCATTGCATCATGAACAAGTATACTACTATTTTTAACTAGTGTAGTAATTAATCTCACTTTTGCTAACATTGTGTGAAAATTGATATTCCATCTAAATCATGTGATGCATTCTATCAAGCAGATGAACAGTGAGATGAAGTTTCTGTGCGATTAGTACAATCAAAAGTAAAAATTTGCCAAAGAAGTGGATGAGTTTTATTTCTTCCTTGAGGTAACCAAATAATCAATATTACTAGCTACTAGAGAGTAGGTAGACTTTTTATTGTTATTATTATTGAATTGATCGGCCTACCTTATTGGCTGGGAAGAAGAAGAGTGTTCAGATTAAATTGGTTCACACAGAGATTTTTACCTAGAAGCAGACCCACTTGCGAATCAACCAGAAGAATTCACTTGGCCAGTTGGAAGAAAAAAGGAAAAAGGTCTGGGGTTGCTTTTGTACCAGGATAATTCTAACCAAGGTTCTCATTGTCTATATAATTTTAGTATCTATTGTATATTTTTTCCATCTGCTTTCTCTTGATTTTCCCTTTTCTTATGTCAAGAAGCAGCAGTACTTTTCCGAGAAAGCAAAGCATCATCCTAAAAAGTTTATATCTAAAGTCCTTATGGAAATCGGCTGTCCTTGTCTTGATTTCACTCATTCCGTGGAAAGTAGATCATAGACTCTATGAATCTTGGCCATTATCTACACTTTATTCCCTTAAAATAAGTTTCTGTTATTACAGACTTATAAATCATGATGCAACATTAAGGACTATAAATTTTATCTTTCAGTTCCCAGAAAATATGAGACTTGAAAAAGCCATTCTATATTTAAATAACTCCAGAAAAGTTTTTACACATTCAATAGTACTGGTTTATCTTTTTAACACTGCCACTGCCACTGTCAAGATGCATTTCCCTATATTTGATCCATGCAGTATGAGGACTTGGCCTCTGATTCTCTTTGATGGAGAAAGAAAACAGCTGGTAACCATTATGTATATTATATACCTTCAAACACCGCAAGACTGTTATTAGGTGACGTCTCTTCTCTTCTCCAAGATAAGCAATTCCAATGTCTTTAACTCTTTCTTATAAGTTCCATTTTCCAACCCTCTCATCAACATTCAGTCTCTTCTGAATCCTCTCCAAATTTCAGAGTTCTCTGAAGATGTGGAGCCCCAAACTGGAAAGCACTTCCTTGTAAAAATCTGACCAGTGCTGAGTAAGAGAAAGCACCGTCTATTTATTCATCTGTTTATTTAAAGTTAAGTGATCATGAAGGGTCTACCACCATAGAACAAAGACGTCTGGTGCATTTTGGTGCTAAAGTAACATGAACATCAAAAGGGAGAAAGCATTCCATTTTGGCCTTAAGCTCTTGGCTTCAGTGAGACCACACCTAACAGGGACCTTCAGACACATCTAAGGACAAATAACAGACGATGCCTGGTCTAAATCAAAGACGGAGGCATCCTGCTGACTCAGAATGATTCTCTCTGAAACCGCTTATTCTTATATGGTTAAATGATGATTACCAAGTCTTACTGATGTATATATATAAATGTGTGTGTGTGAGAGAGAGAGAGAGAGACTCATTAGTCCTTCCTTATTGACATATCTTTTGCCAGTCTTACTGCAATAGTTTCTTTACGAAAACTTACCAGTTTTCTTTGTTTTGTTTCATGAAAGCAGCCAAATTGTCTATATGTAGTGAAATTTCCCATATTTTAAAGCAGGAACCTTATTCCATTTCCTTTTTCAATTTTCTACCCATTGCACTCACGCTCACCTCCTTTTAATTGTCTTTTCTACTTGTTCACCTTATTTTTCCCTTCCTATCTCTTTATTTCCCCTGTTCTGTTTCCTTCCTTCTCATTCGTTGTGTGTAATATCTACGTGTATCAACTGTGAATGGAACACGAAAGAATCAGTAAACACGTGAGGGTGGGATGGGCCAGAAGAGATTTAATTAAGGATAGAAAGTCACCACTGCTCACATTTGAAAACTTCAAATAGGAATGGTGGTATTAGGTACACACGACTACCAAATTGTGAAGCCATAGAGAAGACAGGAAATAAAGTTATCAAGTGATCCAGAAGGTGTCACAGCACCTCGCACTCAAACTTTCAACAATTTGAGAAGCTCTTATTTCTAAGATGAGTTGTGAGTTGCATTTCATCAAAAATAACATTTGGAATAAAGCAGTCCATTTTATTTTTGATTGTCTTCACAGCCTGGGGGAGAAAAATCTCCTAGACTCCCCACTTCAAAAAGCAGCTATATTTATTGGTGTGGCTATAGTGAGAATTAAGCCCAAGAGTCAGAGGAAGCCGGAGAGGCATCCAGCTCTGACAAACCACTGGCAGGCTGGCAGTGTATTCACAGCCAACCTGCCAGGCAAACTGCTGTTTGAAAATATTATGTCTCGAGTGTAGGAAGTCTGCAGAGTGTTTGTGGTGTTATCAGACAAAAATCTCTGTGTACCTGGACTCCATGTTCAAGCCTCTTCAAACCCCAGGCTCTACACCGAGTTATGTCAACACATGACTCAGAAGAGGCGGAAAGGGAAAAACAGGCACAAAGAAGGCAAAGCTGGGGAGAAAAGAGCAAATAAAAACATAAGCCAAAGTAAGCCAGCTTGGTTCCGAGGAGAGCTGCAAATACCTTTTTTTTTTTAACCAAAGGTAAAACGGAAAGATGAATCGTCTTTTCATGACTGGACTTTTCTTCTCATCTCAGGGAACGGGGAGATAACCAGAAAGTGTCTAAGATTTGAAAAGAAGACTAGTACTTCCCTTTAGTCCAAACCACTGCCAGAAAGCACCAATTATTTATAGTCTAGGCCCTCAGCTCTAACGGGGATTTCTGTGAGTTTCCTGAACAATTTATGAGTATAGCTCACTCACTGTTCTTAGGAAATGATATTGTGAGGAAAATCAGACTCTTCCTTTGGGGATAAATTACTGGATATTTGTCACTCACATGACTGAACCAAACTGAGGAACACTACCTCGATTCGTAGGTGTTGATCCTGGCCTCAAATGTCATCTGGTTAATTCTAGTCTAAAAGCACATTCACTTAAAATGAACATACCCGTATTATAAAAAATGCTTTCGTGAAGTAAGGAAACTTTTTTTTTTTTTTGAGGAAGATTAGCCCTGAGCTAACATCCGTGCCCGTCTTCCTCTACTTTATACATGGGATGCCTGTCACAGCATGGCTTGCTAAGCGGTGCCATGTCCACACGCAGGATCCAAACCAGTGAACCCTGGGCCGCCAAAGCAGAATGTGCGCAATTACCTGCTGTGCCGCTGGGCCAGCCCCGAAATAAGGAAACTTCTATTTCTCTTACTGCATGGTCAGAATTATCACCACGACAAAATGTTGACTAAAAGGAAAAAAAACAACTTTTTTTCCTAGTATTCAATAACAATTATGTTTCAGTAAAAGCACAGTCATTTCTATTTTCTTTTACTGCCAGCGCTAAATAAAGCTTTTGAACCTGCTGGGCAGACTGAATCTAAAGAGAATTTTTTTGTATAGTGCGTAACTTACTGTGTGTGCTCAGAAAAGTCATCAGCATACCTGTAGAGTGAATAAATCCCTAAGTTAGTCTGCTGGAAAAAAAGGAGGGTGTGATAAAAAAATATCTAGAGAATTTGACCCATTTTACTAGACAACTTAGAAAATCCAGTGTTCTCTGCCTTAATACAATATGGGGTGGTGGATCAGATAATCCCAAACACATCCAATAAAATCCTGTGTCCTGATTCTCTGGGCTCTGAAGACACAACCAACCATGTAAATACAAGAATGTAAACAGGAGACAAGAAAGACTGGACAAGGGTGGAAAGATGACAAGTTCCATTCAATTAGGCAAGATTGACTTAAGCATTTAACCGAAAGTTTAAAATTCGAATTGGAAACCAAGAAGACATTTTAAGAGATTTTTTCTCTTAAATATAAAAATTAATATTTTTCATGTTCTTTTGCAATTTTATACAAGATTCCTAAATATTTCACATATGTTTCCAGTGACATCTTGTGCTGTGAAAAAAAAGCGGTAATGAAATGTTAGTGATTGTGGAATGCTAAGGACCCAGGAGGTCATGCGTAACAAAATCTGTGTTGCTCAACCTGATAAACTGAGAAAGGCCATAAATGTGACTTTTCTAATTTTAAATAGAATATTACAGAACAAAGTAAGTGTTAACCCAATTTCTTCTTTAGGACTTCTGTTCTGGACATACTTTCCTTAGACAACATGACAATAAAGAGTGTGCGTGAACTAATGTGAAAGCAGTTTCTGGTGAGTGTAGACAGACCGTGCTTGGGTTAGCCCAATGAGGAGGAGACCCAACATCCAACATGACTGCTGGAGCTGCTGTGTGCCAGCACTGCGCCAGCCTGACAGGTGTGTGATGGCAAAATCAATGGTTCATACAAAGTATGTTCCCTGAGGCTCAAGGTATAGCCCCATACATGTTGTGGACAATGGGCTGGCCATGTTTGTTAGAGTCTTTCTGAGACTTCCTGGCTGCAAGTTACTTTGTTTTGAGTAGTAATCGCCTTGTGTAGACCTGCTGGGCTTTGCTTGATTTTTTTTTTTTTAACTGCTATACCACATTTTTCAGAATGGGAAGTTTGAGGCTGTGTGTGCACAAAAAGGAAGCTTATCAGCAGGTGGTGTAGATTTTGTTGTTTAGTTTTTATTTCATAATCATAAACTTAACTCTGCAATCCAACTAGACTTGGAGGTGGATAAGGACAATATGAAACTCGAAGAACTACAGTGAGAACACAAAGATTACAGGATATTTTGAGCAGGTGAGGGTAGAGGGGTGCTCTCCTGAATTACAGAAGGAACGGTCTGGTGGTTAAGATAAGATTCCAGATTGGGATCTGAGCAGATCCTGTTTAAAAGGGCTGTTTTAGAGCAAATAGAATTTCCATCAGTGTACCAGCTCTCCAGTACGCATATTGAGAAAGACTTTCATCATCATGTAGCAAACCAAAGTAGAAGACCAAAAATAAAGTTACATTGCACAGTTCCTTTTTCCTTGTCGAGTCTCAATCAATGTTTCTTGGATAAGTGAGTGGGTGGATGGATGGATGGATGGAGGGAAGGAAGGAAGAAAGGATTGCCATCACCTCGACAGTTTGGGAGTTAACATTTTCAGTACTCTCCAGAATAAATGTTGGCCTCTGGACGTTGAAGGGAGAGACTGAAGGAAGCGGTTTCTATACTTCTCCAGCATCCTCTCTCTCTCTGCTTCTTCTTTACTCCCAAAAAAGACGAGGGCAGATGTGGATGGGTTAAGGACAGTTTGGGAGCGATTGAGCCATAGAAAGACTGCTCACAGGAAAGGGCTTGAGGATCAGGAGTTTGCATCTCAGACATTTCCACCTTTCCATCTCTTTCTACCAAAAACATGATTTAAAGTTAGATTTCTCAACACCTGGTTTTCTTAAGCAATATTTGATAAATTTGTGGAATAACCAATGTACTTCTCAATGCTATTTAGATATTTAATTCCATCGGTTGAATCAAAGGACTGTTCACATTGCGTGGATTTCTTCTTATGGTGTTAATAATGAAATCCTGCAGCAGCAACTCTTGCTGAACCAAATTTTACCTTTTGAATGTCCAAGGAAATACTCTAGACAGTGCAAATTCATGTCATAGAAACTAAAGAAGTAGCTTTTTAAAAAACTTTGAGAGCTTCTAATTATACATTTTTCTCTTATAATACATAGTTACTAGGGAAAAAAGTGGAAAAGACATAAAAATGTCAAAAAGTAGAAGTTATTTGTTGGATTTCCTCTCAGAGATAAGGAAGGCAATGCTAGTATTGCCAATATTCAAGTTTCTTTTCTTCCTCCTGGGAATACAGTTCCCAAAACTTTGGGAAAGTAGGTGGGGTCATAGGACTGAGTGTTGGCCAATGGCGCATGGATGGAAGTGATGAGTACCAATTCTAGGCCATACCTCTGAAGTCTTCTTTCACCTGTCTAGTGAATGCATAAAAGAACTCAGTCTCTAGAGGATGGGAAGAGTTGGCTCTTCAAATAACTCCATGGAGAAGAGTCGTCCTCCAACCCTGCACTGGACTGTGACATAACAAGAAATAATCTTTTACTCTTAAGCCACAGAGACTTAGGGGTTTTTTATTACAGCAGATAGCCACTCCCACTTAATATAGGTAATCACTAACATTCTGGCATATTTCTTTTCAGTCTTTTTTCTAGATATGTATTCAATACAGTCATGGTCATACTGAAAGTATAGTCACGCATCACTTAACGATGGGGATATGTTCTGAGAAATGCATCATTAGGTGATTTCATTGTGTGAATGTCATAGAGTGGACTTACACAAACCTAGATGGTACAGCCTACAACACTCCTAAGCTTATGAGACCACTGTTATATGCAGTCTGTCGTTAACTGAAAGATTGTTATGCAGTGCACAACTATGCCTTTGTATTCTGATTTTTTATTTAATATTATATCGCAAGGATTTTCTGTTTTGTTACAAATGCTTCATAAATGTAACTTTTAATGACTACATAGTATTCTATTGTATATATACATTATAATTTATATAACTAAAACCTATATTTTGGATAAATAAGTTCTATTGAGTTTTTAACTGTGAGTATATGATGAACATGTTAATAATTAAATCTGTGTGCACATATCTTTTTATTTTCTTTAAATAGATTTTTAGAAGTAGAATCACTGGATTAGTTAGTGTAAATATTTTAGTTATTGGTTCTGGTACATATTGACAAACTGTTTTCTCCAAAATTTGCATTCCCATCATAAGCAATATGGGAGTGCTTATCTTATACATCTTCACCAGTAACCGTAATTATCATAATGAGGAATTTTAACTAAAATTCCTGTTTTTAATGTAGATATAGCATGCCTTTGACAACAGAGTTAACAGACCATAAGGAAAGTAAGTTCCAGAATATCTGCTGGGTTCTATAGATTGTCTAATTCTTAAGTAGGGGAGCCACAGACTTTATTTGCAAATTCCAGCACATGAAGAGCAGAATCTTCCAGAATAGGAGGCCACTTTAACAGCATAAGCTTTTTAAAATCTATTAGAATAGAGACAAATGACTAGGAGGTAACATTTGAATAGGGCTCCGAAGAATGAATTGGGAGCCTGTCATTTAGATAGGAGGGCGAAGGACGTTACAGATGGAGAACCATATATGAAAATACACGGAAGCACAAATGAGAAGCTGGGTGTGGAAAAGAACAAGCCCATCTGTGTTTTCCCAGAACATGGGATAATGGCATAGAAACTAAGATTGAAAAGAAGCTGTAGCCTCTGAAGGGTTGTGTATGCCAGGCTAAGGAAGCTGGAATTGATCCTTAACTAACAGAAGAGAGACATGTCCATAACTAAGTTGATTTTTAAGAAATCAAAATGACTTTGTGTCATGTACAAGCCGCTTTATAGACATTGTTTTTGATTCTGGAAACAGTTCCACAAGGTAAATTCTATTATTCACATTTACAGGATGTGTCAAATTTGAAGTCAGCATCAAGCCACTTACACGGAAGAGCTGAGGTTTGTTGTTTTTTTTTTTTTTGACAGTATTTCTTTTTCTTTTTAAAAAAGATTTTATTTTTCCTTTTTCTCCCAAAGCCCCCCAGTACATAGTTGCGTATTTTTAGTTGTGGATCCTTCTAGTTGTGGCATGTGGGACGCTGCCTCAGCATGACCTGATGAGCAGTGCCATGTCTGGCCTAGGATTTGAACTGGCGAAACCCTGGCCCGCCAAAGTGGAGCACGCAAACCTAACCACTCGGCCACAGGGCTGGCCCCAGAGCTGAGATTTGAACCTAGGTCTTTCTGGCTTCAAGCCCATGATCTTCTCATTGTACTATGTTGCCTTATATGCTGGGACAATGTGGAGGATAAATTGGAAAGGAAACACAGTATAGAGGAAATGAAACACGTTAGGAAGCTATTACATTGTTTAGGGAAGAGAAAATGAGATCCATAATTAACCACCTCAAGGATAAGGCAGGTTCAAAAAGCCAAGACCAAAGGAAAGAGCTTTTCAAGACAAAGGGACTGCATTTAACTTTCTTATTAAATGGTCACTGATGGCCTTCTCAAGATACTTCCAACAGAGAAGTGAACAAAACAATGGGCGTTGAAGGGTGGGAGACAGACATCAGTGGCTTGCAGAGTAAATGGGAGATGATGTTATGGAAAGGGTTTACAAGTATGGTTGAGACCCTTCTGTAACACTTCCTCTGAGCTCTCTCACACTGCTGTGACCACTCACCATATTTCTTCAAAATTGTAATGATCAAACAATTGATAGTACTAAAAGCTATGTTGTGATTATAGACACATTTCCATTTGTCGTCAACACATTCTGGAGGGGAGAAACTGTCTCATAACATTAGGAATTAATTTCTAAGGTATTTAAACTGGTTGAAAAGTCCTAACTTCAACAAGATGGTAACAATTTCTCATGATACCTCTGAAAAATTACACCAAAAACTATGCCTATGCCATTCAATCTATATCGAGCCACTGTAGTAATTCACTCCAAGTCAGAAATGAACCTTTTGTCTTAAAGAAAAATATGGAAGAGATATTTGAGGTTCTAGTCGACTAAGGTACCATTGAATAAATCGTGCACACTATGGACTAATCTAATTATACTGTTACTAATGCTTTATGTTTAACTCTATAGGGACTATAAAAGGACTGAAGAAAGACCTTAAGAAGTTTCCATACGTAGTACTTAATAAACTTCTTCCTATGCTTACTGAGGATAAGATCTTTGCAAAAATTGGCCTTGTCCACACCTATTAAAAGCTGATCATTAGTAGCGTGACTGAGGATTCCCAAACAATCAGTGATCCAGAAATAGTTTCAGTTATAGTATTTAGAATTTCTGTTATCCTTCAAATTCTTGAATTTTCCAGCATTCTAGAGTTTTCTTTCAGACATCTTACAAAGATTCAGTATTTGTATATCAGTCAGTATCCAGTCAAGAAACAGAAATTACTCTAGATATTTCCAACAGAGGAGTTCAATACAGGAAATTTGTTACACTGACAATGGGACATCTGAGAAGGTGAGTAAAGGATGGTGAGAAAACCAGAGATTTGGAAAAGCAGAAGCCACTATGTATGGAGAAGAATAAACTGGGCTTCACAGTTTCCCACAACTGCTGATAATGGTGAAATACTAATGTCTTTTCAAGAAAGGAAAAAAATGCTGATAATCTCATAAAAGGAAGACTTAGCAGTCATTCAAATAATGAGGGAAGTTTTGGAACGAGAACTTCCACTGGCACCTTCTTGGATGACTCCGCCCCTGCTATCAGCATTTAGCCAACAGAGGTAAGTATGTGCAATACCAGATGTGATGAGGTAAGTATGTGCAATACCAGATGTGATATAACGCTAAGCAAGACTAAACTTTCCCGCGGCTCCACACCTTCTACTGTGTTTCTTCCTCAAAAGTCTGCCATGGCAGGGGCATTTCATAACTTATTGAAAATACCGTTCTGTGGAGCTGGTCTCAGCAAAATGTTACTTCCTTGAATGCTATATCATCATTCACTTCCCAGTCAGAATCAGTTTCTTTTGTGAGAATAAACCACAACATCCTACCAATGATTCTTCAGCTTATGATAAAGAAGCGCTACATCGTAAAAAAATAATAATAATGGTGGCAGGCTCTGAATGCTTCAAAGAATATCATCTACATCATGAGTTCTTTCTGAAATCAAAAATCTCTCAACTGCTCAATTTTCACCAACACAATACAAACCTCATTTCAAACTGTTATCGCAAGCTTTTATCACTAATTATCATTATCACTATCTATGCAGCATTGAAGCCACATACTCAGTAGTCATGAGGTGTTCTTTACTTGCCTAGAGTAGAGTGAAAATAATGGTATGTAATCTTAATGTCCAGAACTGACTGTCACAGGAGATCCCTGGAGAGATTGTGACACTATCAGAGAAAGCATTGATTAAAAGCATGCTTGAAACGTATCTTCTACCTAAACAAATTGGATAATTAACTGCCCAGAACCCTAAAATACTTTAATGGTGAAAGAGGGCAAATTCTTGAGTAATTCTAAACTCTCAATGGTTCACTCACAGTCATTGTAACCAGTTAGCATTTACTGAGCACTTATTCCACACCAAGCACTGTTGTACACACTGTGTATCCACTAACTCCTTTAAACGTTACAGCAACTCAATCATTTTTATTTTAGAAATGCGGGAACTGAGGCAAAGAAAGGTTAATTTTCTAATGCCAGAAAATTAGAACTTGCCCTAAGATCAAACCACCAGTGTCAGAGACAGAATTTGAACCCAGGCACACTGGCTCCTAGATCCTTACTATTAGAAACTCTACTCTCCACCTTATTCATCTGGATGGTTATTACATTAGTTTGGCCACCTTATCGTGGCACTTTCAGAGTATTTGCATACAAGCTTTGGCTTCGTTCTCCGTCTGGTGAACTGTAATAGATTTAGAGGTTACAATGGTGGAATATATTGCTGCATATAAGCCCCCTTCTCTTCTATAAGGATTATGTTTGCCCAATAGTCCACATGGACTTCTCAGAACCACATGAAGGGAAGAATTGTTATTGACATAAAATCCTAAAAACACCTGGAAATAAGCTTTCAGCCACACCAGCTAGTGGCTGTGTAGATTGCTGTAAATAATTTCCCTTAATCAAGTTTAAGGGTTTTGTGGACAAGAATCTTAGCCAAACTGCCAAAATTGGAGAAATCAGGCTGAAATAGTGATGCTGACCTCTAAGTTAGTTGAAGTGTTTATCTGAGAAGTTGACCAACACAACTTGACAGATTTCTCCAGCTCATCCCGTGACTCTCAGGTCAACCACAGGAGCCATCCTACTGACTTACAAATGAGGAAATAACTCTAAAATTGCCACAACCATATGCTTCCAGCCTACCCAAGGACTTGCACAATAAATAAGTACATAACTTTGTTACTGCTCTGTGTGTACATACTGCTTACTCATCTGCATCCTAAAAGTTATTGTTAGAGCTACAGAGACAGATAGATCAAGGTAAGATCTGGATCATTCTTGCTTCATAATAGGTACACAGGGGTGGCATCATCATGTTGTTAGCTATGCAGGTATTCTTCCAAGAAAACAACTAATGGAAACACTTCACTACAAGCCAATTAATTTTTTTTCTAGTTCTGAGGACTCACAAAAACCGTACAGCAAGAATTCTCTGGCCACTTCCTGTTCTGAAGAGGCCTCACTTGTTTCTTTTCTCAAGGCAATCACAAAAAAGGAACTCTATATTCAATAAAAGAGGAGATAGAGTAAGTATGTCAGGGATTACTATGGTTCAGCGTTAGTTTTTGACACACAATGGAACTCAAATTGTATGAGCAATGTAATTTTTACAGTGTCAAAGAGCTATCTTGCTGAAGGCTGTTCCAGTTACCTATGGCTACATATTAAATTACTACAAAATTTAGAGGCTTAAACAATGACAAGCCAGCCCTGGTGTTCTAGTGGTTAAGATTTGGTGCTTTTACCACCGCAGCCCGGGTTCCTTTCCCTATCAGGGAACCACACCACCCATCTGTCGGTTGTCATACTGTGACTACTCCATGTTGTTATGATGCTGAAAGCTACGTCACCCGGATTTCAAATACCAGCAGGGTCACCCATGGTGGACAGGTTTCAGCAGAGCTTCCAGACTAAGACAGACTGGGAAGAAGGACCTGGCCTCTCACTTCCCAAAAAACTGGCGACAAAAACCCTGTGAAGAGCAGCAGAGTATTGTCTGATGACGTGCCAGAAGGTGAGAGGATGGCGCAAAAAGACCAGGCAGGGTTCCATTCTGCTGGACACAGGGACGCTAAGGGTCAGAATCCACTCTAGGGCACTAACAACAATAACAAACGACAACATTTATTTTGCTCATAAATCTGCAAGTTAAGCAGAGCTCAATGAGGATAGCTCATCTCTGCTCCACTTGATAGCAGCGAGCATGGCTCGAAGGCTCATTCACTCACATAAGCGGTGTTTAGCCTAGCTATAAGCTGTCAGCCTAGCTATTAGCTGGGACTTTTAGCCAGAACACCTACATGTGGCCTCTTCATGTGGCCCAGACTGTCTCATAAGATGGTGGCTAATTCTAAACGGGCAAGTGCCCCAAGCAAGAAAGAGGGAACAAGGCAGAAGTTAGATCTCCTTCTATGTCCTAGGCTTGGAAGTCATGCAGTGTCATATCCACCATATTCTATTGGTTGAGACTGTTAGAAAAAGTCACCAGGCTCAAGGGAGAAAAACGGATCCCACCTCTGAATGGAGGTGTGTCCGTGCAACAGTGTCAGAGCAGTGTGTGTGATAAGATACGTGTTGGTGCACCAATCTCGGCAAAATACAGCCACAAAGGCCTACTGTTTCTTTGTACATGGTTTTACAGCCCAAACAGTGCAATCCACTCCCAGGGAAGCTTGCTTTACAGCCTCCGTTTCTTTGAGGATGCCCATGAGAGTATTTTTTTTGCTCCTTTCTGGATTCAAAGAGAAGATTAAGTCTTTTTCTCTTACTCTAACATTGGCCAAACTCTCTAAAAAGTATATGACTGTAGGACACATGCCAGGCAAAGTTATGTGTGTTACACAAATAATCTTTTTTTATGTCCATGGTTTTAGAATAATTTTTGTAATCAACCAAAGGGGAAATGTAATATATGAGTTAGATTTTAATATTTATGATTAGCTTTACAATATTGTGTAAATTATATTCCAAAAAAACATTGCTGGATACCAGTGCAGCATGAAATACTAGTATTAGCATTTTCCTCACACCCTTGGGATCTTATGAATATTATCAAGTTAATGAGTGTAATGTGTATGCAATGCCAGAAAAAATAGCTATGCAACCAGAGGATAATCATGTGATCTTCGGATTTGTAGGTAACAAATCAGATTCGATCATAGTCAACAGTTGTCGACAATCCACATGACAGAGGATTTGATGAACTTCAGTGAATTGACAGTATGTTCCCAAAGAGTAAAAGAGCTGTAGCAATATTCCAAGCCAATACTGTGTGGTCTTTTGAAGATAGAATGATTATGAAGCTTTCATGCCTTTTGTAAATATTCCATTTCAGCCCAGATTTTTCTAATTGTACTATATCACATTCTATCAAATATTCTGAATTAAGGGGAAAAAATCATGGAATGTCTTTAAAAACTAGATCTCTGTGACTAACACAATGGCAAATACAGCTGAATAAACTGATTTCCCACCTTTAATTCAGAGAATATTACTAAGTGGAAGAAAACATTTCTATCAAAGGAGGAAAGTTGTTGATTTAAACGTCTAATCAGGAGTGTCTTAAAACATGAAGAAAAGTAAAAACATCTTGGATTTATGGGCAAAATTCTGCATAACTGCTAACAATAGTAAAATTCTATCATTTTTTTCAAGTTGGTAATTTTGTAAAGAAAGAAAAAAACAAGAAGGGAAAATTTGTGGCATTTGTTTAGGGAAAAAATGCTGAAATAGTGTTGTTTTAAAGGACACATGCTCTGAACACTTGTTGACAAGAACCGAAGGGTATTTTTGTGGAGGATATTTTATTTGTTTTTGTCTCTGTAGTGTCTGTACTTTCAAAAGTTACCCTGGTAACTGAAGTTTAAAGACCACTGCTCAAACCTGGTATATTTGTGGCAAATTATTATGAAAGCGTTGTAAAAATAAAAAAAGACTTGAAAAAGGCCATCTTTAAAATTAGAAGCTATGAATTGGAGTGGCTGGAAATTAAAAAAAAAATTTACCTTCAGCAAAGCCAAAATTGTTAGTGAGTCAAGATAATTTTCTCAAATGGGTGTCTGAATTTGCAGGAAAGAGTGAAAGAATAAATAGTTGAGGGGCCTAATTATTACAGGTTAATGCAAAATAAATAGCACACTGGAATAGCTATTACCCATCCGCATACTTGCAGATATTAGTAATGAGGCTTCTGTCATTGCATACATATAAGTAACTTTTATTTCTTTACACTTGGACTTGGTGTATGGAGAAAGATAAAGATGAGGAGAAGAAGAAAGAGAACCACAGGCCGCAATATAATAATTTGAGGACTCCATGTCATGTTTTAAGCATTATTTTAATCCCATATATTTTCTTTTTCCTGGGGCTGAATCAGTGTTTTAGGAAATTCTCCCCCTTAAGACAACAGCGCTTAGGTAGGTTAAGAGAAGAAAATAGCTCCGATGTTTGAAGAAGGGAATTAAAAGAATGATAAGGAAGAAAGAAGGATATAGGAGAATCAGCAGTGAGATGAAGGAAGGCCAAAAAGAAAGAAAAGAGAATGAATTAGGAGGAAAGGAAACAAAGAAAAGGAAAAAGGCTGAAGGGAAAAATGAGGATACTATGAGCCAGGCATTGGCACACTACAGCCCAGAGACCACAACCAGCCCATTGCCTGTTTTTGTACAGCCCCAGCTAAGAATGGCTTTTACATTTTTAAATAGTTGAAAAAAATTCAAAATAAGAACAATATTTTGTGACATGTAAAAACTGTATGTCCATAAATAAAATTTTCTTGCTTATGTAAAAATCTGTGCCCGGAAATAGAGTTTTATTAGAACAAATCTTCATCCATTTGTTACGTGGTTGCTTTTGTGCTACAAGGACAGAAAAGATAGATTGTATGGCCCTTAAAAACTAAAATATTTACTATCTAGCACTCACAGAAAGAGTTTGCCAACCCCTGGAGTAATCAACAAATATTTATTAAATATCAACTGTGTGCTCAGCACTACTCTCTATGGAAGATACAAAAGGAAAGAGAAAATGATGAAGACCTGGCTCCTATCCGTGGGGACTTACAATCTAGTTGGGGAGGGGAAAACCGATAACAGCTGTTCTTCACAGTTGATTGCTAGGAACTACAAAAATGGCTGCAATGTACGGCTTATTTCTTCCTTGTTCTTGCTGAACTTGATACGTTACAGGCAGTCATAACATCAGAACTAGGCATTCAGAATACAATTGCATCCTTAAAACTCGTACCTATGTCCTTAACCTCTAGTTTAAGCCTATCATCTACATTTCCAACAAACAAAAATATACCGCTAAGGTTTGATTTTGAACGGATAATCCATTAAAACCAATCTCTCAGTGAGAAAATTCCCAAAAAGAGAGGAAGGTTTGGCAGAAGATATATACAACCATCTGAGGATGAAGCGTGACGCTTTACGTCAGGTTGCTGATTCAAAGAGGATGATATGGGTCACTCTTACTGGGCTAAAATAGAAATAGAATTCCCTAAGGCTTTGTTTCCAATAAATTTCTCTCTCAACCCCAATTAAACTTCGTCTCCTCTCCATTGCCCACAAGCACCCCTGCCTAGCTGGGAGGGATGGGAGAGTAGAGGGTCCACTCACTCCCCTTGTGTGTTTTCTTCAAAAGCTGCAATTTTTCAACAGCCGTTAAGCCTGCGCTGTCCAATATGGTGGCCACTAACCTTGTGTGGCTGTTGAGCACTTGGATGTGGTTAGTGCAAATTGAGATGCTGTACTACACTTCCCGTGACAAAGACTTACTATGAAAAAAAGAATGCAAAATATCTAATTAATATTTTTTCCTGCATCTTGATTATATACTGAAATGATATTTTGGATATATCTGCTTATATAAAATATTTTACTTAAATTAACTTTACTGATTTCTTTTTACTTTTTCAAACGTGGCTACTGCAATCTTTAAGACTACCTACACGGTTTGCACTACGTCTCAACTGGACAGACCTACTTTAACATGTTGATCTGACCGTTGTTAGGTCTGTGTGGCTCATTGCAGCACCTCCTTCGAGGCTTTGTTCAAATGTCACCTACTCAGTAAGGTCACTGAAAGTAAATTACAATCCCCTAAATTCCTGACCTCCTTACCCAGCTCTATTTACTCTCATTTAACATTTATCATCATCTAGCTCACTATATAGCCTACTTATTTATTATATTTATTGTTCATGGTCTTTCTCCTTATCCCCACCTCCATAATGCAAAACTTTGCATCTGTTTTTCCTCACTGGGCATCCTTTGTATGTAGAACAGTGCCTGGTACTTTGTAGGTAATTTTAAAAAATCTGCTGACTGAGGGAACTGTGTCAAGATGGCAGTGTAGGAGGACTCTGAACTCACCTCCTCCCACGGACAAAACAAATTTACAACTACCCTTGGAACAATTACTCCTGAGAGAGAACTGAAAACTGGATTAAAAAAAAAAAAACCCTCAACAAGAAACAGTTCTGACTGAGGTGGAAGAGACAGAAATTCCTTTCTGGAGAGAAAAAAGCCACCTTTAGCATAGCTGGCTGGGAGCAATCTTAAGGTACGAAGCCTTGCCTGGAGGAGCAGGGGATCTGAGTGGGGGAGCATTGCCACAATAAGCAGCTTCAGGACTCAGCACAGCACAGACAAGTGTCATAATGTCTGGCTTTGCTGGCTATTGACTACAATGGGGAATACCCCCAGAAAAGCTATCAGACATAACAGGGGAAAAAAAGCCTGCTCTTAAAGGGCCCACACACAAATTCACCCATTTCGGGAAACGGCTGTGCTGACACAGATGCTGGCAGACACCAATAGAGTTCTTCCCTGGGCCTGTTAGCCCAGGGGTCTGCACCACCCACTAGAGCACTGATTTAATCCAGCTCAGCCAGGGCAGGCAGCCTGCCCAGGGGACCGGCCCACCCAACAGCAAACCCTCAGGCAACTTGTGGGCCCACATAGGCAGGGTGCCCAGAAACTCTGCAGCCAGATGAGTAGGTCCACCTCTGTGGGGCGGGGCATGTGTGAGGGGTGGGCCTGCATTAATGGAGTGTGTGAGGCCTCTGCAGTGGGGCGACTGGGTCCACTTCAGTGGGTTAAGGTGTGCACATGGGGCAGGACTGTGTTGATGGGGTGTGTGGCCTTGCAAGGTGGTAGAGCATATCAGCTGTATCAGACTTGTGCTTCTAAAACAGCCATGTAAGGCATCGGTCCCATCTTCCAAAGCCTGGAACAATTCGGTGCTCCCATGCCTGGGGCCAGCTCCATTCAGCTGCAATCCTGAGGAAGCTGAGAACAGCCTTGCAGGCCAGAGGCCTACAGCAATTGTGAGCACCTGAGCCCAGCTACCAGGCATGCCAGGAAACTGCTTACTTAACAGAAAAACTGCAACAGGAATGTGTTATTATACCTTGTAGCCAATTATGCTAGGGCTCCCCATACCCAATAGAGTGACTGAAGGGATCATAGCAGCCACACACAGCTGAGCGTTACAATCAGCTGGACAGGGGGACAGCCTAGCTTCCCCCAACACCTGCAGCAAGAACAACCCAGCCACAACAGAAGGGCACATATAGCCCACACAGGGGACACTCCTGGAACTTTTGGAACTGGTGACAAGAGGAAAGCTCACTACTGGACCTCATAAGGCATCTCTTACATAAGGCCACCTCTCCAAGATCGAGAGATGTAGCTGACGTACCTAATACATAGATACAAGCACAGAGAAAGAGGCAAAGTAAGGAGACAATGGAATACATTCCAAGTAAGAGAACAGGACAAAATCTCAGAAAAGGAACTAAACAAAATAGAAATAAACAATTTACCTGACAAAGAGTACAAACTAATAGTCATAATGATGCTCATTGCGAATGGATAAAGAAGATGTGGTACATATATACAATGGAATACTACTCAGCTGCAAAACAGAACAAAATCATTCCATTTGCAATAACATGGATGGACCTTGAGAGAATTATGTTAAGTGAAATAAGCCAGCAAGAGAAAGATAATCTGTGTATAACTCCACTCATATGAGGAATTTAAAACTATGGACCAAGAACAGTTTAGTAGATACCAGGGGAAAGGTGGGGTGGGGGGTGGGCACAAAGGGTGAAGTGGTGCACCTACAACATGACTGACAAACATTAATGTACAATTGAAATTTCACAAGATTGTAACCTATCAATAACTCAATAAAAAAAACTGAGAAAAAAAAGAAATATAAATAAAAAAATAATAATGATGCTCATTGATCTTGGGAGAGGAATGGGTGAACTCAGTGAGGTCTTCAACAAAGAACTGGAAAATATAAAAAAGAACCCATCAGGAGCCAGCCCAGTGGCACAGTGGTTAAGTTTGTACTTTCCACTTCAGCAGCCTGGGGTTTGCCAGTTTGGATCCCATGTGCAGACATGGCACTGCTTGGCAAGCCATGCTGTGGTAGGTGTCCCACATATAAAGGAGAGGAAGATGGGCACGGATGTTAGGTCATGGCCAGTCTTCTTCAGCAAAAAGAGGAGGATTGGCAGCAGACGTTAGCTCAGGGCTAATCTTCCTAAAAAAAAAAAAAAAAAAAAAGAGCCAATCAGAAATGAAGAATACAATACTAGAAATGAAAAATTCGCTAGAGGGACTCAATAGCAGAGTAGATGATGCAGAAGAACAGATCAGTGAGCTGGTTGAAAGACTGGAGGAAATCACCCAAATTGAACAGATAAAAAAAAGAATTAAATATAAAAAGAATGAGGACAGTCTAAGGGAATCTATTTGAAGAAATAATAGCTGAAAACTTTCCCAACCTAAGGAAGGAAACAGAAATCCAGGTACAGGAAGCACAGAGAGCACCAAACAAGATAAAGCCAAAGAGGCCCACTCCAAGACACATTATAATTAAAATGTCAAGAATTAAAGATAAAGAGAGAACCCTAAAAGCAGCAAGAGAAAGCCAACAAGTTACATACAAAGGAAACCCATGAGGCTATCAGCTGACTTCTCAGCAGAAACCTTATGGGCTAGAAGGGAGTGGCACAATACATTTAAAATGCTGAAAGGAAAAAAACCTACAGCCAAGAATACTCTACCCAGCAAGGTTATTGTCAGAAAGGAAGGAGGGATAAAGACTTTCCCAGACAAGGAGAAACTAAAGGAGTTTATCACCAAGACACCAGCCTTACAAGAAATGCTAAAGGGACTTATTTAAGTGGAAAATAGAAGACCACAAACAGGAATAAGAAAATTATCCAAAAAAAAAAAAAAACCCCTGTAAAATCAGTGGTAAAGGCAAATTTACAGTAAAGGTAGCAGATCAACCACCTATGAAGCTAATATGAAGGTCAAAAAACAAAAGTACTAAGATTAGCTATCTCCATGAAAAGAGGGTAATGGATACATATGAACAAAAAAAGAAGTTAGATATGATATCAAAAATATAAAATGTGGGATGAGGGGAGTAAAAGAGTAGAACTTTCCACAAGGTGTCAAACTAAAGAGACTATCAACTTAATATAAATTGCTATATGCATAGATTATTACATATGAACCTCATGGTAATCACAAACCAGAAACCTATAATAAATACACAAAAAATTAGGAGAAAGGAATCCTGACATAATATTAAAGAAAGCCATCAAATCACCAGGGAAGAGAGCAAGAGAAGAAGAATGGAACAGAGAAGAACTACTAAAACATCCAGAAAAAAGTAGACAATAAGTACATTCTTATCAATAAGTACTTTAAATGTCAATGGGCTAAATGCTCCAGTCAAAAGGCAAAGGGTGGCTGACTGGATAAAAATATAAGCTCCATACACAGGGTGCATACAAGAGACACAATTCAGACCTAAAGAGACTCACAAACTGAAAGCGAAGGGATGGAAAAAGATACTCATGAAAATGGCAATGAGAAGAAAACTGGGGTAGCTATACTTATATCAGACAAAATAAACTTTAAAACCAAAACTATAACAAGAAACAAAGGGCACTACATAACGATAAAGGGAATGATCAAACAAGAGGATATAACACTTGTAAATATCTATGCATTCAACATAGGAGCATCTAAATATATACAGCAATCATTAACAGACATAAAAGGAGAAATAGACAGCAACACAATAACAGTAGGAGACTTTAACACTCCGCTTACACCAATGGATAGATCATCCAAACAGAAGATCAATAAGAAAACATTTATTAGACCAGATGGACTTAGTAGATATATACAGAACATTCCATTCAAAAACCACAGAATACACATTCTTTTCAAATGCACATGAAACATTCTCCAGAACACATCACATATTAGGCCACAAAACAAGTCTCAATAAATTTAAGAAGATTGAAATAATTATTCAATACGTATCCTTCTCAAAAGCTTCCAAAAAATCGAAGAGGAGGGGAAGCTTCCTAACTCATTCTATGAAGCCAACATTACAAAACCAGATACGAAAACCAGACAAGGACAACATAAAAAAAGAAAATTACAGGCCAATATCACTGACGAACATCGATACAAAAATTCTCAACAAAATACTAGCAAATTGAATACATCAATACATTAAAAGGGTCATACACCATGATCAAGAAGGATTTATTCCAGGGATGCAGGGATGGTTCAGCATCCACAAATCAATCAACGTGATAGACCACATTAGCAAAATGAGGAATAAAAACCACATGAGCATCTCAATGGATGCAGAGAAAGCATTTAACAAGACACAGCATCCATTTATTATTAAAACTCTGAATAAAATGGGTATAGAAGGAAAAGACCTCAACATATTAAAGGCCGTATATAACAAGCCCACAGCTAATATCATTCTCAAAAGAGAAAAACTAAAAGCTATCCCTCTAAGAACAGAAAACAGACAAAGATGTCCACTTTCACCACTCTTATTTAACATAGCATTGGAAGTCCTAGCCAGAGCAATCAGGCAAGAAAAAGAAATAAAAGGGATCCAAATTTGGAAAGGAAGGAGCAAAACTGTCACTATTTGCAGATGACATGATTTTATATATACAAATCCCTAAAGAATCCACTAAAATACTTCTAGAAACAATAAATAAATACAGTCAAGTTGCAGGACACAAAATCAACATGCAAAAATGGTTGCATTTCTATACACTAATAATGAAATAGCAGAAAGAGAAATTAAGAATACAATCCCATTTGCAATTGCAACAAAAAGAATAAAATATCTAGGAATAAACTTAACCAACGAGGTAAAAGATCTGTACACTGAAAACTATAAAACATTGTTCAAAGAAATTGAGGAAGGCACAAAGAACGGAAAGATATTCTGCGTTCTTGGATGGGAAGAATTAACATAGTTAAGGTGTCCATACTTCCTAAAGCAATCAACAGATTCAATGCAATCCCTATCAAAGTTCCAACAACAGTTTTCACAGAAATAGAACAAAGAATCCTAAAAACTTATATGGAAAACAAAAGACCCCGAATGGGCAAGGGAATCCTGAGAAAAACGAACAAAGCTGGAAATATCACACTGATTTCAAAATATACTACAAAACTATAGTAACCAAAACAGCATGGTACTGGAACAAAAAAAGACATAGAGACCAATGGAACAGAATTGAGAGCCCAGAAATAAACCCTCACATCTATGGACTGCTCATTTTCAACAAGGGTGCCAAGAACATACAATGGAGAAAGGAAAGTCTCTTCAATAAATAGTGTTGGGAAAGCAGGACAGCCACATGTGAAAGAACGAAACTAGACCACCATCTTACAACATACACAAAAATTAACTTAAAATGGATTAAAGACTTGGATGTAACACCTGGAAGCATCAAACTTCTAGAAGAAAACATAGGCACTACGCTCTTCAAGAACAGTCTCAGCATATTTTCAAATACCATGTCTGACCAGGCAAGGGAAACAATAGAAAAAATAAACAAATGGGACTACATCAAACTAAAAAGCTTCTGTACAGCAAAAGAAACCACCAACAAAACAAAAAGACAACCTAACAACTGGGAGAAGATATTTGAAAACCATATATCTGATAAGGGGTTAATACCCAAAATGTAGAAAGAACTCATACAGCTCAACAACAAAAAAACTAACGACCCAATTAAAAAATGGGCAAAAGATCTGAACAGAGATTTCTCCAAAGAAGATATACAGTTGGCCAACAGACACATGAAAAGATGTTCAACATCACTAACTATCCAGGAAATGCAAATCAAAACTATAATGAGATATCACCTCACTCTGGCCAGAATGGTTATAAGTAACAAGACAGGAAGCTACAAGTGTTGGAGAAGATGTGGAGAGAAGGGAACCCTCATACACTGCTGGTGAGAGTGCAAACTGGTGCAGCCACTATGAAAAAAAGTATGGAGTTTCCTCAAAAAATTAAAAACAGAACTACTATACTATCCAGCTATTCTGCTGCTGGGTATTTATCCAAAGAACATGAAAATATGAATGCGTAAAGACACATGCACTCCTATGTTCATCGCAGTCTTACGCATAATAGCCAAGACGTGAAAGCAACCTACATGCCCATCAAGGAACTAATGGATAAAGAAGATGTGGATATGCACACAATGGAATACTATTTAGCCACAAAAAAGGATGAAATCTTGCCATTTGTGACAACATGGATGGATCTTGAAGGTATGATGCTAAATGATATAAGTCAGAAGGAGAAAGTCAAATACCATATGATCTCAATCATAAATAGAAGATAAAAACTACAACATACAAACACATAGAGACAGAAATTGGATTGGTGGTACCAGAGGAGAAGATGTGGGGGAAGGGCCCAAGGGGTGAGTGATTAGGCACACGTGGACGGTGACAGGTTATAACTAGTCTTTGGGTGGTGAATGTGATATAATCTACACAGAAACTGAAATATAATGATGCACATCTGAAAATTATATAATGTTATAAACCAGTGTTACTGCAATTAAAAATAAAAGTTTTTAAAAAAATCTGCTAAATGAACGAATGGTAAATGTTAAAATAAACATCACAAAATATTCTGTTGAAATATCAGTGGTCAGTATTTGACGCCTTTAAGTAAGGGTGTCAAAGGGTGGTTGCTTTTTTTGAGCCTTTCTCCTGCAAGTCTCTCTCCAACACTTATCTGGCTCTATCCCCAGCTTCTGCCCCTGATGTGGACACCTACCTGTTCTCTGTGTCCTGCTTCTAGGCCAGCTGAGAGACTTAGGGTGTTGGGTACTACAGATCAGAATTTGACACTGGAAGGATATTACTGAGCCTCTCCATGCAAATGAAGTGCTGTGTAATATCTTAATAGAACCTTTCTGTGATGTACCTTACACGCATGTCCTAATCCAACTGGATTAAAGAGAATATGACAAAGCGAGATTTGTTCATTAAGCTCTGGGTTTGAATTGGAAGGTATTGCCAGCAGAAGTTCTTAAGAAATGGTATATAAAGCACATCTGGGTGTTGAATTAAAGGTGTCAAATACACAAGAGGGCAAACCATCAGAAATTGGGCTATAGGAATTGACACACCAAGCTTTTCATATCAGAGGAATAAAAAAGAAATATGGCTCTGAAAATGGTCCAAATCATCCAGCAGTTCTTGACTGTGCCCAAAGCACATCAAATTCAGAACTCTTTTCAGATTTCTGCTTAACTTTTGACACATTAAATCATGCCCAAACTATATCTGAATGGAGGTTGCTCATGTCGAGAAAGAATGATTGTCAAATCTGCTTATTCCTTATATCAAAGCTGCCAATATCCATTCCACTTTCCTTTTTTCCATTTTACTAGGGAGAGAAATGGTCTCATGTTGGCTTAGTCCTTAAACTAAACCTACCACTCAGTTTCTCAATGCAAACCTTACAATCAAATAGAGCTGACAGACTGCTATGATGTGACCTGAGTTGTACTTGTTGCCTCATAATATTTCCCCAAAGGAACTCTTTGCCTTTGTGGGTGATATACTCACCATCAGTGGGTCAGCCCTTTGTTTATGTTATGTAATCTGGGATAAGATATTTTTATCTTTAGCAGTCTTTGTTGAAAGTCAGTACTCTATAGATGCTACACACAATTAAGGCATCATTAGACACTTGTATCTTAGCATAGGTTAGTATATCAAATTGTTTTCCTATTTAATCGCCAGTTAACATTGAGGTTCTAAGAGAATGAGGCGCAGGAGATGAAAATTGATGAGCAGTTGAGGAGATGAGACAGAGTGCTCTGTTTAGAATTTTGGACTTAATCCAAAGTAGAGAGGATCCCTTGGAGAATGAAAATAAAAGGCTTCAGTGAGTCATGAGGAAACTGTGGCCCATAAGAAGGGAGAGAGATCAGGACGATGAAGTGGAGACGGGACGGAGGGAGGGGCTGCATAGACATTTTATTTAGTGCTCCACGCCTCCTTTAGTCTCTCTCACTCATCATTAAAAGTGGTCAAAATACCTCTTTCTATCTAAAATTACTGCCTTACCCAAGGACCTGGCAAAAAATGGAAGGGACACTTGCATAGGAAAATTTGAGGAGAGTTTAGTTAAAACCACTTTAAGAAAGACGTGTACAGTGTTTAGGAGAAGCAAGAAGGCATGGTACAGAGTACCTTGAAACCAGCGGTAGAAGGGAATTGTTATCAGCCCTAGATCTGAAAAACGCAAAGGGAGGGTGAGAGGATTAGAACCCAGATAGAAAACCGTGTGGAGAGGTTCCCTGACAGGAGCTGTGGCCTTCAGTAGAGGAGCAAAGCCAAGCCGCAGCAAGCTGACAGACAGGAAGTCGGGGGAATAAATACCCCGATCTCATACTCCTCCCGGACTCCAACTTCCTGCCTGGGCCTTCATTGGCCAGACCCAAACATTAACAGGAAATCCTGTTAAGAGCAAGGGAGCCTGACCTATTTTCAGCAGGACAACAGAAAAAATCTGTTTGTGTCAACTTTTTATAATATATTATATTTTTAATAAAACTCTTCTTCAGTTCAAAGTGAGTTAATGCTCTCCTCATTCCCTCCATCATTAGTCAAGACTCTAGACTGAGAGAAGATTTGTACAGGCGTTAAACTCTGGATTGAAAATAATGCAGCATATTGGAGACAACAGAGTACAAATGTAAAGTGCCCTTAACTTATAACAGATTTTTATTAGTTGTAACAACTGTATTCAATCAACTGTACCCAAGCAACTGAACTAAAGTATTCTCAAGAAAAAGCCAAAAAAATGACAGGCCCATGAAAACATTATTTTGGAAGCTGGAAACATTTGCCTTGGTATCACACTCTCAAGTTACTTGAAAATTTTGTACACAGGGACAGACATAGGAGACACAAACACACATACACATGCACTCCTATTGCCAGCAAGCTAACTGGTGCTCAGTAGCTACACAGTTCATAATTAAGTGAAAAAAAGGGGGGGAATGCCATTGTCATGCTCAGATGGATGACTACTTAGGATGCCAACTCTATGCCAATAACCTAAAGGTGACAGAGCACTGAAATGAGAGTCCAAGTTAAGTGGAAGGTAGGACGTATTTCTAAAATCAAGTTTTCTAGAACCACTGAAAATAAAGGAATGTAATACAGAATTTAAGTGTCATAAATATTAAAATCTGTACCTTACATAAGAAAGGCTCACTGCTGCAAAGATCCGAGTCTGAGGTTCACAACTTTTCCAATTACAATTTCAATATTTTCCATAAAACAAGTGCATGAGTTAGCTAACAGTTCCCAGGAAACAGCGTTGTTGTTTTGGGTTTGGGGGCTTTGTTTGTTTGGTTATTTTTTGGTCTTTCCCTATTTTAGCAAATACTTTTTGTCTTGACAGATGAACTCGAAATGGAAAGAACAAAGTCAAGGCAGTGACGGATGATGAGCATGGTTTTCTCAAAAAGGCTTTGCTTTCATTCCCGGTGTGAAGAAAAGAAAATGACTGTACAGTGAGATGAGCCCTTCAACAGGTCACACGACGGTACTGCCGCTGCTCTCTGAAGCTGCAGTTGAAGGCACCAGGCGCTGTAGCTATTATGTTTTGAGCACTGGTATTCTAACAATCTAGTCTAGGAGATAATGAGTCTCTATCTCTATACTTGCCTTGGCCTAATGAAAGCAAAGCGAAGACAGGAACTTTCCAATCCACTGAATAGTTATTGTTTCCCCAAAGCCAATATTCTCACTGAAGAGTGACGGGATGTTAATTGGAGGTAAAGAAATTCACGCTTAAGAAATAAAATGACTTAGGAATTGCAAAGTCTTACTTTTTCTACCAATGATTACCATTTATATCCAGGATAATATTCCCTCTGTACGCACTCAGTGAGCATGTGAGTTGTTAACCACTGGTGTCCATCCTAATAGGTAAGTGCTCTTGATATGCGAGTTGTTACCTATTTAGAATACTGTGCCCATTTTATATCAAACAGCAAGACCACACACTGTCATAAATGGAATCTAAATGCAACGCTTATGGAAGATTGAGAAATGCAGCCCTCTTTTCACATCTCCTCCCACCCCAAACCACATGTTATGGAAATGACCAATAATTATGATCTATGATAACTAATTTTTTTCTATTATTTTTCTTTTCCAGAATCATGTTTTATATTTGCACTAGATTTTGTAAGTATATTAACAATTATTTAGACACTAAATATGTGTCTAATCTTTTTAATTCTTTAAATCTTTTTAATTCTTAATCTTCCTCTTTTTAAAGTTTTGTTTTATTTCTTTATGTTGATAGATTCTTTTTAACTAACACATAATTGATACATAACATTGTGTAAGTTTGAGGTGTACAGCTTATTGGTTTGATACGTTTACATACTGCAATACCGTTACTCAGTAGCGTTAGCTAAGCCTCTATCATGTCACATAATTATCATTTCTTTTTTGTGTTGAGAAGAGTTAAGATCTAGACTCTTAGCAACTTTGAAGTTTATAATACAGTATTCTTGACTATAATCACTGTGTTGTGCATTAGGACTCATTTCTTGACTGGATGAAGAAATATAGGAAGTTTATCTGGGTAATACACAGAGGAGGGATCCAGGTTTTGGGGTCCCAAGATTTATACAATTTTAGAGGTTCTATTTAAGAAAAAGAATACATAATTATGATTACTCATTTTACCATATGTAAATTATACCTTAACAAAAAATTACATATGAAAATTAATTTTTATTTAGGATAAAAAATAACAAATTACAAAATCTTAAAATATGAACAAATATTACAAATGTCACAAAAATCCAGAAAAATAACATAGTATTTATATTACTTAATTGTCTGGTATACTTCAATAATATATATTTTTTGCATTTTTTTACTGCACCTTCTTTATTCACCTTTTCAAATGACAACTTTGTAATATCATTTTCTGTACAGAGAAGCATAAGAAATTCCCTATAGCATAGTTGATCAAAATTTATTTCTTATTATTGATAGTTTCGAAAATTACTTTTACTTTCACAACTTGTTATTGGTAACGTGACATAATTCTTTTGGATCCTTGTCACATTTGGGGAAACCACTATCTAGTTTCTTTCATATAGAGTGGAATAGTTAAAATATTCAGACTCACTGCAACTTAGGACATTTCAAACTGCTTCTCACTCACCTCGGGGGCTGGGGTCCTTCCTCTGGAGATATAACCTCTGCCTCTTGATGTCACGATGTCTTTAACTATCTGCTTAAAGCATTTATTTTGTCAGGGCCGGGACCCGTGGCTGAGTGGTTAAGTTCTCGCGCTCCGATGCGGCAGCCCAGGGTTTCCCCAGTTGTTCATCAAGCCACGCTGAGGAGTGGTCCCACACGCCACAAGTAGAAGGACCCACATCTAACAAATATATACAACTATGTGATGAGGATTTTTAGGCTGCTTAATTTTAAAATGGTTTATGACAAGGATTTTTAGGCTAGTTACTTTTAAAACTACAGATAAGAAGCAGGCTCCGAGGAGTGGAATTTGTTTGCCCTTTGATCAGAGACAGTTGCATTTGTGAAGGAAATCTCTATGCCTCCCTCTCTGCGCCAGGAGGAAGGGGGGATGGCCTTATCTCTGGAAACTCTTAATGGGGAAGGCAAGAACTTAAGTTGTTTACCGTCTGGCAACCTCATGTAACTGACCCCCCACGCCAAAATCCTCCTTTGTCTTTAGTTGAAGATAATATTTGAGCGGTGACTTCTGCCATTTACTCAATCCGGTTTGATTCTTATCTAAAAGTTGTGGGACCAACCAATGGCCGGACCCTACCGGCACTGGTACCATTTTAACTTTTTTTCCCTTGTCTTGTAAAGAGATGACTCACATACCCATGCCTTAAATTTAGCTCTAACCCTCAACTCGGGGCAACAGCAGGAGCTCTGACTGCCCGTGGGTCCTGTCCCCACACACCAGCTCTGCCTGCCCATGGGTCCTGTCCCCATGCTATTCTATACTATTCTCTAAATAAAAGAGCACTACTGCCAGATCTTAAGAGTCTAAGAAATCTTTCTTTCGACTCCTCGGCTCACCGACCCTGCATCATATGTACCAGAGGACTTTGGGGAGAAAAAGGAAAAATAAAACCTTTTAAAAAAAAAAAGAATTTATTTTATCTTTGAATGCAGAAATTTTATCTTTCTGACTAAGTGTGCGGTTTGCTAATTAATATGCCTGGTATTTTCTTGGGAAGACCAAGTCTTCATGGACTCAGTTCTGTTTCTGTCATCAACTTTGAAAGTCCTCACGCACATACCGAGCCACCCAGCTCTCTCTTCAGATCTGTTGTCTCTTCTCATCATATTTATTTCTTTAACCTTCTCTCCGTGCTGGGAGAATTCCTAAGTGGTCTTCCAATTAGCTAATTTTCATTCCTGCCGTTTAAATCTGCTGTGCACTGTTCCGTTGCCACCACATTTCACATCTACGAAATCTTTCCTGAATTCACACTTTGATATACATCAAATGTCTTCACAATTTTCAGTAACTGGATAAATTAAATATTTTCTAAAGTTTTCTTTTGTTTGTTGCATTGTCCATCTTTTAGAAGATTTTGTCAGAGATTGCATAAATCCCCCACACATGTCTTTCAGAGTCAGGTGAGGGTAGCAGGAAAAACTTGGATGTTTGTTGTGGTTGCTGCTGCTTTATTTAATGGTTTTAGAGGACGAGCCTTCTAAGGGAAATAGTGTGCACATTTGAGCTGAAGTCTCTTCTTGGTAATTGTGGCAGCCGACCATTGCCCCATTCCCCAACTGGCAACACAATCCTTCTTAGGGGTTAGCAATAACAGAGCCCTCCTTTCCTTCTGTGAATGTCTGTAATACAATAAAAAACAAATATTTGGTCTTTGTCCCCAGTTCCCAGCACACAGCTTCTAAAACTCTTGGAATCTCTCTCCGATGATAAGTGTCTTCTTTATGCTAATGGTGACCAATGGCTGGAGGGCCCTAGATATCAGCAGGTCACCAGAAGACCCAGGCCTGATTAGAGGGTTGGAACTTTCAGCCCCACCCCCTGACCTCCGGTAAGGGGAAGGGAGTGTAGGCTGAATTAAATGACTAATGGCCGACAACTTAATCAATCATACCTATGTAATGAAACCTCCATAAAACCCCTAAACAATGGAGTTCAGGGAGCTGCTGAGCTATCGAACACATCCACCTATCAGGAGGTTGGCACACCCCATTCCACAGGAACAGGAGCTCCTGCGTTCAGGACCCTTCCCGACCTTGCCCTCTGTGCCTCTTCATCTGGCTGAAGAGATAACAGACCTGTTCATTTATACTCTTTGCAATAAACTGCTAAACATCAGTTAAGTGTTTCCCTGAATTTAGGAGCTATTCCAGCAAATTATCAAACCTAAAGGGCACGGGTTGTGGGAATCTCTAATTTTGTAGCCAAGTCAGTCAGAAGCGTGGGTAACCTAGGGATCCACTACTTGTGACTGACACCCGAATTGAGGGACGTCCTGTGGGACTGAGCCCTTACACCTGTGGAGACTGACACTAACTCTGGGCAGTTAGGGTCAGAATTGAATTGAATTGTAGGACCCCCAGTTGGTGTCAGAATTAGTGGTGTAGGGAGGAAAAAAAATATGACCATGTACCATCCCAGAAAGATTGGAACGCAAGCCATTTCCTACTGTTCTGTGTGTCACTAGTACACTCATCTCTGGGGTCTTAGCTTAATCTACACATGTATTTCTCTAAGCACGTCAATACCTTTGGCTCCAACTCCTGCCTCTGCAGACTTGGGAAGGCCAATTACCTCAGTGTAATTTAACAAAATAAGCAGAGGAGGAAGAAAGTTACTTGTGTAAGGGGAATAACAAATCAAACGGCCTTAAAGATTTAAGTATTTAAAATGTCTAAGTGGGGTCGAGTTACTTTATTAATTCGGGTCCAACCTGCTGTTCTATTTGACTTTTTGTTGTATTCTACTGTGTCACTGACCAACTGCCCAAACCCCATTAGCATAACCATTTTTCAGTTACTACCTTTAGGTTTTTAGATATTATCTTTACAAATAATGATAATTTTGTCTTAACAGGAGTGCCTTTTCTGTTCCATTGTTTTATGTGATGCTGGGCGTTTGCTTAAGGTAAACATTCTCTATTATGTGTAGGAACTGTCTTAGTCTCAAATTAAGAGTTTAGTTTTTTTGTTTTTATTTGCTTTTAATGAATTGGACATTAAGCTACCATTTTTTATGGTAACGGCACTGTAATTCATTTAATCAACTGTGGAGAATGAGCTTTCAGATCTTTTGACATTATCTGTTATAATTACTGTCTCACAAGAACTTCTTTTCTCAGAATGATCCCATCCTTCTGACAGCTGAGCATCCTTACCTCTCTCTCCTGTGAGTTATCTCTGTTTACCCATCCTTACAAAAGCAAATGGAGGTTTATCCATTGCTGTAGGTTGAAAAGCTTTTGTCAGAAATTGCAAGTGTACCTGTTGAAAGCGTTGATCAAAAAAGCTCAGAATTTTACACTGTCTTCTCAGATTGGTGACCCATTAGCTTGTGGACTAGGAAGGGAAGTCCAAGCCAAAAGCCTGTTATATCGGAGAGCTCCCTTCAGTTTGGGAGAATTTCTTTTCTCCTTTGTTGGGGCAGCCACCAGCTGAAGCAGGGTTTCCCCTTTCTAACTAGCACAAGTGCCCTCATTAGGAGCCGGCTAAGGGAGCCCTAGCTTTTTGCCTAGGAATGGCATCTACATGAAGAAGTGTGAGCTCAAATAATTTAAGAGCCATTGCAAGCATCGTGCTTCGTGTGGGCTATGGCCACTGTCACAGATATTCGTACCTCAAACACCACCGGAAGCCCCCTTTCCCTCCAGCTTCTCTTCCCCTGAGGTAGGGGATACTAGCGGGATTCTTCCGCCTGCTTGTATGGCTGGCTTCTTCCCATGCAGTAAACCATTGGCTGTTTGGCTCATTACTCAAACCAATCTATCTGCATAACATCTCTCATGAATTCCATTCAGTTTGAGCGTGTGGGTGGTGCCCTTTCCTGGCCTCAGCAATGATCCAGAGTTTCCCCTGCAATTTGGGAATTTGGGAAACAGGAGGGTCCAAACGTGCTCAAATTGCCATTTTGAAGCAGAAACATTGTATTGTTTTTCTATGAAGAAGGCTTAAGTAACAGGTGCTTTACAAACTAAAAAGTTATTCTCTGAAAAATAGATTCCCTACTAACAAGATGTTCCCTTTGGTTTTCTCCTACATTTTCCTCCTTACCTCTTGGAGTGCATCACGCAACAACAAGCTCTGACACTTGGTGCTCTGAGAGCAGGAAGAAAGACGTTCACCAGACTGCAAGCTCAACGTGATCAGAGACGGTGGCCTTTGTACCTCTAGCACCTCCCAAAAAATAGGTGCTTAATAAATACGCTTAAGTAAATGGAAGGAAGAGCTATGCAGACAACTGCTTCTTTAGCACTGGGTGACAACTCCGAGAAGATTTGGAGCGGAATAACCACATGGAACGTTACTTATGTCGTTTCCAAAGGTGAGAGGCAAAGTGAGATGCTTTGATTGCAGGCAGGAAGTGGATACCCTAAACCCGACCTGGGTCTCAGGGTCACAGTGATAAAATACATCATGGCAGATTTCATAAAAACTGGAACATGGCACACTTTGTCATTTTCCTCTATTTGGAACGCAAAAAAGTCTATGTAGTAGCAGGGAGAGAGGGAGGGAGGAAGGGAGGAAGTTATTCTAAGATGATTTACTTCCCCTAAATCTATGAGAAACATGTTTTGGAATTTTCACCAGGAGACTTGCTGAAGGTCCTTTGATTTGAAGCTGTATGACTTCAGGAAATTGATGTTTGGCCAGGAATTTAAAGATTGCTTTCTTTATTGGGTAAGAACATAATTTCTGAATTTACTAATGCTTTTAGAACATGTCTCTTTTTAAAAATCTAAAATGTAAATTTTTTTTCCCTATTTCAAAGCTTTTAAAATGTGGGAGTAGACTTTGTAAATGACACTACTAATATTCATCTAAAGTAACCATAAAAAAATCAGTAATAGAGTACTGCCAGTTGTCTTGCATTTGAAAGAGCTGAAAATGTAGAAAGAAATCCTTTATGACAAGGAAAAAAATGTTATTCTTACCAAAAAATTTAAAAAAAAACTGTTCCGAAAAGACAACTAAGAATGATATGATGTGATAGGGTTTTTAAGGACAAATAATCTCTCCTTTTGGCAAATAATTATTGAGGGTCTAGTATTTGACAGGTACTGTTCTAAATGTTGGGGATCCATAACAAACCAAAAATTCCCCACCCTCATGGAGTAACATTCTAGTTGGTAGAGACAGAAAGTAAACACAATAGATGAGTAAAATACTTAGTGTGTCATACAGTGATAAGCAGCATGGAGAAAACTAATCAAGTGAGGGGGCTGGAGAGGACAGGGCTAGGGGCTGTATTAGTTGCCTACTGTTGCTATAACAAATTACGATAAACTCGGTGGCTTAAAATAACACAAATTTATTATCTTATAATTCTGGAGGCCAGGAATCCAAAATGGGTCTCAACAGGCTAACATCAAGGCGTTGGCAGGATTGTGTTCCTTCTGGAGGCCTCTGGGAGAATCTGTTTCCTTGCCTGTTCCAGCATCTGGATGCCGCCCACATTCCTTGGTTGTGGCCTCCTTCCAGCAATCACATCACTCCCACCTCTGCTTCTATCATTTACACTTCTCTGACTCACCCTCCTGCCTCCCTCTGATAAGAACCTTTGTGCTCACATTGGACCCACCTAGGCAATCCAGGGTAATCTCATTTTATAAGATTCTTAACAGGCCATGGATTCTGGGTAACCAGCCCTGACTGACCTGCTTTTGGCCAGGTTAAACACGGATTTCATCTACTCCTCTTTCTTCAGAGGCCGCCAAGTCTCTGTGATGCTCTCTGCAAACACTAAATCCTCAGTTCTGGGTACATAACTTTGCTGGAGATGACTGCTTTAGGAGGATGAGTATTATCTTGCTTCCTAAAAAGGGTGGATGTGAGCGCACCAGTGCTATGGAAATCTTGTGTGTCCTATTAGTCTTTGGGCTCTTTATAAAGTGAGAGATTGACATTAAACTAATATAAATTCTGAGGTCCTGAAAGAACCACACTCTTTCCTGGAAAAGCAGCAAGGCTGCACATGCGCAAAGAACCTCCCTTCTCCCGAGGTTCCTAGAGTCCCACATACCACCACTAATAAGCTGAATAGTAAATTGTGGAGAATAGCTTTCAAGCTTTAATTTTAAGGTAAGAATTTTGAACTTTGGCCTTTTAGCTCATACGGATAATGACATTTATCTATAAAATTTAATTTCTCTAGATTTTAATATTTATAGATTTTCATTTAAGAGGAGGCTTTATTTATGGATTTTATCCTTTCTTCCTAGGACTATGATCATTGAAAGAATGTTATATTTACATTTGGGAAATCTCTAAGTTGTTGGAATTGTGCTAGTGGGATTTCTATGCATTTCATTATTGGATATCGTTTGATCTCTGAAAGACTATGTTGGATAACCCCGGACATCAGGTGGGCTGGGAAATAGAACAGGAAGTGAACATTCAGCCTTGGATACAAACTGGCTTTGG
The DNA here is from genome assembly GCF_041296265.1 of Equus caballus. NCBI lineage: Eukaryota > Metazoa > Chordata > Mammalia > Perissodactyla > Equidae > Equus > Equus caballus. Next base: position 5,603,151 of record NC_091689.1, on the reverse strand, counting down.
AGTTAGTTGAATTAATGTCTTGACCCACTTCAGAGCTTTCTGGGGATCAAATCTACCCCACCCAGTGGAGGTCCCAGAGTGATCCTCAAGGGGGAGGTGGTTATTGGGGGTGGCCCCATAAAGGAGGGAGCAGGACAGTCCCTGGAGGGAGGCAGCCACACTCCTGGCTCGAACCCATAGGTTCAACTGTTAATTCAGTGGGTTGAAAGAACTAAGCGCCAGGAAATACTAGGTAGGAACTTTCCCCACCTCCATGACATTTCCTTTATGTGGAAGTTGCTCCACTAGCTGTAACAGTCCTGGACCTTTTTCCCTCTCCTCTCAGGCCTCAGGGGAGGAGTGACTTACCTAATTGGTAAATTTGAGAAGAATAAACTGGGTAAATTCCTAAATTTGAGGCCCCGCCCAGTACAGCACTGCCAGGACCCGGGACTGAGTAGAAAAATCCCCCCAGTTCTGTAGTTCGCATTAGGAAATCCATCTGGCTCTAATGCCAAGTGACATCTAATGGCAACTGACAGCCTTTGTTAGTAATAAAGGTGATATTTGGGCCCTTATTATTTGTCTTATATCTCAATTGGTTTAGAAATGAGGCATGAAAGAATGATGCTATTTACTGAACCCCTGTAAGATCCTTTCAATGGGGAAAGAGGTGTTCTTCCTGCTGGAGTTATTAAACTAGCAGGATAGAAGCCTGGAGTTGCTGGTAGACATTTTATCACTGTATTTGGGGGAAGGGGGAAGTCCTTCCTGAAAACAAGCCAGTCTGAAGAAGGCAGAGCCAAGAGTATTGGAAAGAGATCGAGTCCTGATGACACATGTTAAGCATCTGTATCCAGCTGCGTCTGATACTTGTGAACTTTTCAGTTATAGAAGCCAACACATTCCCTCTTGCTCAGGCCAGTGAGAGTTAGATTTTGGACCCTTGCATTGAAGGAGACCTGACCAATATCGTTTAGGGATGGGCTGTTTTTCTTGAATCTCAGTCAGGAAAGCATCTGCTTTTCAGTTTTTTTCTGAATTGGACAAAATGTAAATTAAAAAGTTGCAAACCATTGGTATGAACGTAAGACCCTGGCCTGGTGGACTAAGTTAGTAGCTGCTCCTTGTGGGGGCCTGGAATTGGCCACCCCAAGATACGTCTCTTTGGCATGAGGATTATTTGGGGCTGGTTACTTTTAATAAACTGCAGACAGGAAAGGAGGCTCTGAGAAGCAGAGTTTACTTACCCTTTGTTAAGAGACATTACATTGTAAAGGAAATCTCCATCTGTAAAGGTATCTCCCTCTCTAGAAACTCCTATCAATACAGAATGCAAGGACTTAAATCTGCATAATAATCTTATTCCTGTTTATTGTGCTTGTCTGGTAACCTCCTGTAACTGACTCCCCCCACCCCCAACATCCTCCTTTGTCATTAGCTGAAGATGATGTTTAAGTTGGGAGCTTCAGCCATTTTGGTGAGTTGCTCAGCTTGCCTGAGCCTCTCCCATGTATACATGTTATAAAGCTTTGTTTAATTTTCTCCTGCTATTCTGTCTCATGTGAATTTAATTCGTTCTTCGGCCAGAAGAACCCAGAGAGGGTAGAGGTAATGTCTTCCTTCCCTACATCCTGGTCCCATTCCCTTCAGAGATGTTCTTGTCAGACCCCCAGAGGGAGCAGGTGGACAGGCGTGGCTGAGGAACTGAGTGTTACTTTCCCAAATAACAAAAGGATGGCTTGGTGGGTAACTGCATTATGTCGTACTTTGGGATTTTTTTTTGGAGCTTTTGTGGCAAGTTAATTTTCTTGACACTTGAATATATATTTGATTTGAAAATGTCTCAGGAAAATAAGTTTAGTAGCTCATATTGGAAATTTTAGTAAGAGTGGCACTTCTTATTCAAAGCATGTTAATGGGAACTGGAATAAATGTGATAGAAAAATTAAACATGCTTCCTTAAAGAAGGTATCAGAAAAAAGGCACATTAATTAGAAATTAACAATATTAAGAGTTTAGAACTGATTTAATGTTTGTCTCATTAACATTTTAGGAGTACAAAGGTGCCTGTCGTTATAGAAGAATTTCCTAAAGACTCCCTTACCAAGACTCAATTGTAAAACTGAGATAATTGCTCTAGGGCAAAAGAAAAATCCTGTGGAACAGCAAAGGGTGGGAATTCCACTAGAAATGTTCTCCTCTAGGATCAGACAGAGCCACTGGACGATATCTCTGAAATGGGATACCCACTGTAGTGTATAATTTAGCCATCACAAGAAAAGAAGACAGTAGGGTTTAGAGACCAACAGGAAATCTAAACAAAGACAACTCACTTAACTGTGAAATTGGTTGCTTGATGGCTGGTGTGTCTCGACTGAATCCACATGTAATCATGCATGGGAATGGAAGAATTTAGAAAAAAAAAATAAGGGTAAGAAATAGGTTACATTTATGCCTGACTTTATGAAAAGAAACCATGTGTAAATTAGATAACTCCTGGAGTTCATAATTTTTTATAAGCTTTTATAGGTTTTCTTTCTTTCTTTCAAGTCTAATGGATTCTTTAGGCTATTTACACATTGTTGAGACCACCTCTGAATGTCACTGTCAAAATTGAAGGGCTTCACTTCATTAATTTTAGCAAAACCTTTTCTTGAATATGTGTAGTAAGACATTTTTCATAGGATGCTATCATCTCAATCTTGAAGTGGACAAAATGGAAAATTAATCTACTGAAGTAAAACACAAGTTGAGAAGAAATTCACCTTTTATTCCTCATCAAAGGAACTGGAAAAAACTCAGGTAAAGCAAAAAGAAGTCAAAGAAAATGACATCATTGACCCTTGGGAGAAAATATAGCTAATTTGTGCTCTATCCATACCTATCAAATGTTAACTGATGTAAAACTTTAAACATTAACTTTAAAAATTAGTTTTCCAGCATACTCAGAAAAAAAAAATGAGACAGAAGGTTTGATAGCTTTTTAACTTAATGTCTAACAAAGATGAGTTGATATGTTGTAACTGACATTTCTTTAATAAAGCTCATGCATAGTGTTAACACTGGAACTTTTTTCTACACAGTCTGTAATTTTTATAAGTTTTATTCTTAATTGCAATCACTGTGATCCATGTTCCCCCTGAAGAAAATGCATGGATAATCTTTCAGCTGGTCACAAAAGCCTTGCAGGCCAGGCAGTTCAACACACTCCCAGCAGGGATGCTGTAGTGCTAAACTCTGACCATTTTGTTCTATTTCTTTATTCAATAAATTAAATTGAACGTTTATCTTGTGTATGTCAATTCCGTCTTCATTGTTACTTCTGCGCTACCACATTGGTTAGAGTTCTTTCACTGAAAGCAACAGAAATCAACTCAGGCACTTATAGACAAAAAGGAACGTATTGAAAGAATATCAGGGTTTCCCAGAATCAGTATGAAACTGGAGAACTGAGTTTGGGGTCAGATTCTTCTCTGAGTTCCAGACCTATAACCTACAAATGGATTAGTTGATTGATTGATTGATTGATTGATTTTTGGTGAGGAAGATTGGCCGTGAGCTAACATCTGTGCCAATCTTCCTCTATTTTTTACATGAGACGTTGCCACGGCATGGCTTGATGAGGAGTGTGGAGGTCCACGCCCTGGATCCAAATCCACAAACCCCGGGCTGCTGAGGCGGAGTGTACAAACTTAACCACTATGCCCCCTGGCTGGCCCGCAGATGTATTTCTTAAAGGAATCTCAGGATCACTTCCTCCCCTCTCCAGACAAACTTCTCATCTGCTTAAAATCTTCCCGTGGCTCTCCATTGTCCTTAGTGTAGTCAAGTATCCTCAGCAAGGCCCCTGTGATCTTAGACAATCTTGAATGTGTTACCTGTCCTAACTGCGCTTTCTCACCTCCCACTCACTACCAAATACTCTCCAGCCTGGCCCTGTCTACTGTGTCAGCATCCTTTCATGCCAAGTCCTCTCTTGAATGCCAGGCTAGAGCTTCTCAACTGGTTTTCCAAAGCTCAAAGCACTTCTGCAAATTGATTACAGATATGCCAAGATCTTGAGCCCTTTGGGACTGCCAGAGGTACAGCCTGGTCCATTGACCCTTGTGTGCAATGGTGTGAAAAATACCAGGAAACACTACTGTATTCCAGGCAGAAGTCAAACTGATCTTCTTTCAGTTCCGCAAATGCGTCAGCCTCTCCTCTACTTCAGGGCTTTTATCCATGATGTTCCCACTGCCTGTAATAGTGTTCCTCAACTCTTCACTCAGCTCCTCCTTTGAGACTCAACTTTGCATCACTTCTTCTGGGAGGCCTTCCCTGAGCGCCCACATTTGGTTAGCACACCCTATCATTCAGTCCTGCAGAGCACTCTACTCCTCCTCTTGAAATATTTGTGGCACTTAAAATTACTTTCATCAATGCCTGGCTCTCTCACTCTATACCCAGTGGAGCAGGGACTCAGTCTGAGTCACCACTAAGTCCCAGCAGAGAGAATAATTTACTGAGTGGACATCAATAAATTTTCACAGCTAAATGACTGTTAGCAATCTTGATTTCCCAGATTTAAGAAAATAAAAATAATAACAATTACTATCTTATATGTGTGTGCTCTTTTAAAATTGTTTTCACAGTTAAAATCCTTTCTTATTTGGAAATAAAGAAAGTGAAACACTGAAAACAAAAAAAAATCAATAACATGCCTAAGTCAGCACAACTCACCACTGGGGGATCAGTAGCAAGAACTCGGTTTCCCGCCTTTCTTCTGTGTTAACTACAAGTTTGGGAAAGCTGTGGGCACATTTCTCACTTTTTAAGGCTGAAATCCTGTAGGGCAACTAGAATTCTTTTTTCAGAACACATGCATGACTGCCACAGTCCAAGACAGACTTTTTGGTAGCATGATGTCCTGTCCTGACCCATTATAGCAATCACCACGTGCTCATAACTCCTTGCTGGTCAGGCATTAGGAGAGATTTGGTGATGACAATTCTTGATTATCTGTCATCCATCAACTTTGTGTTTTGATTTGAAAATACATCCCAAAATATATGAATGAACTAGATGGAGTGAATCCTTTCACGATGTATATGTATATCAAATCACCATGATGTACACTCTAAATATCTTACAATTTTGTCAGTTACACCTCAATAAAGCAGAAATTAAAAAATAAACAAAGATGATGGGCAAAACTCCAGAGAAAAAAGAAAAGAAAACTATATCCAAAAAAGATAAACAACAGTTTAAAACATACACTGTTGTGACGGTTAGACAAAGAAGGTTTTTTGCAACGTTGTGAATTTGCTGGCTCTCCACTTGGGTTTTTCTGTAACCTCACAATTTACACAATTTCCTCACAATTTACAGAGGTGACTAGCAGAAATGAAAAGCTTCTAGTAAGTAACGTAAGGAGGCAAATATAACAACCATGTGTAATTCTGATTTCTTTTCAATACATCATGTGACATTTCTGATTATAAATTGATGGCAGGCAAGGATTGGTATGAAAAATTTACTATTGTGTAATGCAAACATGTTATTCATAACAATATGCCAGATGGAAAATGTGAGCACTTTAACTGGAAAGTGAATTATTTCGTCTTTCCATCTTGTGTAAATCTGCAAAGCATAAATTAAAAGCAGAAGATGTAATGTATGGATTCAGGATCCTAAAACCCTCTACCATACTCTATAAATATTTCAGCAGCCTGAAGGACAACATGTTCAACTGGCCAGATGGACACTCTTGTCTCTTCCCTAGTATTGTTGTTCTACTTTGCGATGACGAGGTTCAAGAAAAATGTACCCCGAAAGGAGTATTTCCCACTCTAAATATTCAACACGAACCCCAAGGCCAGATAGAGTTTATTTTAGTTTCTGCTCACAATGCCCTATGTGGTGCATGATGGTGAAAATTTTTTCATTCAGAAAATATTTTATCCCTTCATGGTTTTGCACTGTCTGTACGAAAGAGGACTCAGTACACAGAGAAATGATCTCTGAGTCGGTCATTTGGAACATATTTATTTTATTTTCATATAGCCTGAATAATTTATGTGATATATTTTGCTACTTATAAAAGAGGAACTCAAAAGGTGATTTTTTAGAGCTAAGAAAGCTGTTTTTCTCCATAAACATCAAGCTAGTACTCAGAATGTCCTTATGAGCAATGTAATAAATAAAAGATGAATATTTAATATATAAGTAGAAATAGAAAAATTCACACTTACATTATTGCCTTGCACCTTAATGAATAAAAGAACTACAAAGCGTGAAGGTGAAACATCAAGATGACAAAAACCCAAAAGGGAAATGACTCTGTTGGCCAAGAATGTATAAAATATTTCTACCCTAAATACCAGCATGGGAAATCATACAGCATATTTTAAATTTTGAAAAGAAGAAATAATTTTAATGTAGCACATGTGACAAAGACAACAGGGAATTTTTTACCTTTCAAGTTTATAGTCAACTTCTCAAGCATCCAAAGCCACATCTAACTCACTGTCAAAATGTTGTCCCTAAGCGTATCTTTTCTCGAATCAGTATCTTTGTTCAAGTTGTTTTCCTTCCTGGAATGTTCTTCTCTCTTTGTTTCATTTCTTGGACTCCATTTTCTGAGTGTGAGTTTCCTCTTCTAGGAAATGATAGAGAGGGACTAGAAAACTTCCAAGGGCTCTTCCACCCTATAATTATCAAGCTAGGTTGCCCACTCGCTTCCAAAGCAAAAGACCTAGTTGGGAATAAAGTCTATGAACAGAGGAGTCAACTAACCACAGCCTGAGCTAGGACTGATAAGTACCTGCAATATCAAGTTGTTTGGCGGAATTTTGATGAAATTAGATTTCTCTTTTTTTATATTTCATGATTATTGACTTTTTGGAAACATGCCATCCCCAAAGAAAGCTGTTCTAAGTAGTCTCTAAGGTCTGTTATCAATACACTAGATGATTTCGTGGAGCGAGTGTGCCTTAGGAAGAGAGGTAGTTAGAGACTGAGACTAAACCAAAGGGACTGGTTGTAGGAATTTCACTAAAGACTATGAGACTCTGAAGCATGGAAAGGAAGAATGACTAACTGGGGTTTGGTTCTCCATGTCTCTTCTCAGCACTATTCCCCTTATTTCAAATAACTTAGAGGAAACATTTTCGCTGCATGGATTTCCTTTATTAAATGTTAACTAAAATTATTTGAGGAACAAAAGCTCCTAGAAGACGCTCAATTTAATAAAAGAGCAAGAATTTATCTCTTTTTCATAAATGTTCTTATTCTCTAATTATAAAAGTCACACACATTTTAATTGTTGTAGTTTCATAATAGCTAGAGCAAATTCCCTTTTATAATTACTTTTTCCCAAACGTTCTCAGAGATTGAAGCAAGTGCCTTTCGGCACGTATCTCTGCCCGTCTTTAACGAGAACTCCCTCTCCTTACCAATCCACCAGTATGGGCTCCAAAAACAGGCCTATTTGCACTAAGTGAGCCTCTCTGATGCTAAACACAGTTGACTGGACCCGGAGGTAGAGATTCTCTCTGCCAGGATTCTATAACTGGGACTCAAATTAATCAATCAATCTGATGGTTAATGTGTCTGTATCAGAGCTCTTTTGGTTGATAGTGACAGAAATGAAAATTCAAATGTGCTTAAACAGAATATAAATAGCTTATTGGCTCATTAACTTAGAAGTTCAGAAGCATGTTTATTGCATGGCTGGATGTAGGTGCCCAAATGACATCTTCAGGACTGAGTCTGTCCATTTCTGAGTTCGTTTTCTTTGGATTGTCTTCATTCATAGGCACCCTCTTCTCCTATAGTGGAAGTTAACCACCAGTAGCTTCACACCTATATTCTACCATTTTAACAACCCCAAAAGGAATCACAATTATTAATTAGTTCTATAAAAATGATCAGGAATCATTTCCATTGGTCTAGTTTTTTTTTTTTTTTTTTGAAGATTTTATTATTTCCTTTTTCTCCCCAAAGCCCCGGTACATAGTTGTATATTCTTCGTTGTGGGTTCTTCTAGTTGTGGTATGTGGGACGCTGCCTCAGCGTGGTTTGATGAGCAGTGCCATGTCCGTGCCCAGGATTCGAACCAACGAAACACTGGGCTGCCTGCAGCGGAGCGTGCGAACTTAACCACTCGGCCACGGGGCCAGCCCTCCATTGGTCTAGTTTTGATTGTGAGTCCATGAACCAATCGCAAAGTCTAGAGTATTTCAATGCTCTGATTACCCGGACCCAAGTCAAAATCCCACCCTTGAGATCAACCACACCCACAAATCATGGACTGAAAGTGGAGAAGAAATGGTTCTTTAGAGGAAAATCAAGGTGCTTTATCTCATCACAGGGACATATATTAGAAAAAGAGGTGATCATTAATTGGTTAATTGGCTACTGGTTAATTGCTGTGTGGATTGGCCATCTAGGGCCAGTCTTGGATTAGTCAGTTCTTGGATCTGAAATATACAAATGGAAAGTTGTTAGCAGAATGGAATGATTGGGTGGCTATAGAGTAGGCTTTTTGTGATCTAGATGGCTCTGCTGCTTTCCCATTCTTCTGACTGAAGGTTGAGCCCTAATCATTGCTCCTTGTTCATTTTAGCCATGGGTTATGATGGAAGAGAATGACTAAGGCACTGGGCCAATCAAATGATGATGCAAAAGCACACACGAGGTTCCTCTCTAGTCTAGCTGAATAGTCAAACATGGTTCACCAAATTCCTGGGGTCAGCCTCAGGTATGAGGACCAAGCCTGCTTATCCAAGATAGCATGGCAGCCTATTGACCCAGGGTGCTTTGTTGGTTTGTTTGCTTCTTGCGATGGTCTGAATGTTTCTGTTCCCCAAAGTTCAGATGTTGAAATCCTAATCCCCAATGTGATGGTATTAGGAGGTGGGGCCTTTGGGAAGAGATTAGGTCATGAGGGTGGAAGCCTAGTGAATAAGATTATTGCTCTTCCAAAAGAGACCCAGGAGGGACCCCTAGCCCCTTCTGCCATGTGAGGACACAACAAGAAGTTGGCAGTCTGCAATCCAGAAGAGAGCCTTCGCCAGAATATGACTGTGTTGGCACCCTGATCTTAGACTTCCAGTCTCCAGAACTGTGAGAAATAAATTCTTTTGTTTATAAGCAATCCATTCTGTTGCATTTTGTTATAGCAACCTGAATGGACTAGACATTGGTTTACTTATCTTTGAAGAAAATTAAATTATACAGACCTGGTATTTGCCAACAGGCAGTATGTGTGGATAGCCTATAGTCCTACTCACTGACCAAAGGAGCAGATATACTCAGTTTCTCATTTCTACAAAATAAAAATTTTTTATTCATTAATTTGAAACAATTTAGAATGAATTCATTTCTCCTCTTCACCAGCTATAAAAATTCAATTTAATTCAATCCAAGTCAAGCCTCATCTCCTTTATAAATCCTTTCTTGATCACTCTGCCTACATCAATTTCCTTCCACTTCCTTTTTCTTCTATCTTCTTTTCCTCCAATAATAATAATAATTTGTTACTCATTGAGGAATTAACATGTGCCAGGCACTTTGCCAAATGTTTTCATAGATTATCTCATTTAATCCACTCAACAAGGCAGGTGACTGAAGATGATGCTGGTTTTGCAAAAGCACAGAGAGGCTAAGAAACTTTGTCCAATGTCGTATAATTAGTGATCAATCATATACCACTAGTCTGTACCATTTATCTATGGCACATAGTATGCACTCAATAAATTGTTGTCACTGTTATCATTATTACATCCCAATATTAGGTTTTCATAAAAATGTCCTGTATTTCCTTCTTCGCACAACACAGACCCCACAACTTGTGAAGCATGTGTAACATTTAATGTGTTACTGAATTGTGGGGGCCTAGAATTGGCCACCCCAAGATATGTCTCTTTGGCATGAGGATTATTTGGGGCTGGTTACTTTTAATAAAAACTGCAGACAAGAAAGGAGCTCTGAGAAGCAGAGTTTACTTACCCTTTGTTAAGAAACATTTACATTTGTAAGGGAAATCTCCATCTGTAAAGTTGTCTCCCTCTCTACCAGGAAGAAGGGGGATGACCTTATCACTAGAAACTCCTATCAATACAGAATGCAAGGACTTAAATCTGCATAATAATCTTATTCCTGTTTATTGTGCTTGTCTGGTAACCTCCTGTAACTGACTCCCCCCACCCCCAACATCCTCCTTTGTCTTTAGCAGGGTATGATATTTAAGGTGGTGGTTTCAGCCATTTTGGTGAGTTGCTCAGCTTGCCTGAGCCTCTCCCATGTATACATGTTATAAAGCTTTGTTTAATTTTCTCCTGCTATTCTGTCTCATAAGTTTTTTAATTCGTTCTCCGGCCAGAAGAACCCAGAGAGGGTAGAGGTAATGTCTTCCTCCCCTACAGAATCTAATCTATCAATTAGACCAGAAGTAGAAACATGCTGAGTATTACCATCTCTATTAGCAGGAATAGTAAACACTTTTTTTCAAATTTAAGAAGCAGAAGTCTTTTGTTATTTCTTCAGTTTCATAAATGTACCAATGATTTTAACTATTGTTTATTTTTTACAGTGGTACCAGGTGAAAAATATAGGATGGAGTCTCTGGAGAAAATTCTCAGATTCTCACCAGATTTACTGTATTTTATTTCCAACTTTATTGAGATATGATTGACATATAACATTGTGTAAATTTAGGGTGTACAATGTAATGATTTGATACATGTATATATGGCAAAATGAGATTAATTTTATTTTTATCATAATATTTTCCAGCTATTTTTAAACTGCCTCATGAAATGAGTGTTATTTTATCATTTAGAATGGAGCTAAAATTAAAATTGAAGTGTATTAGGAGAACATTGACTACATGTAATGCATTAGAAAAATCCTTCAAGTTTTGTCAGTTTTGAAAACACACCCCATTCTCTCGTGGACATTGCGTACCTGGAGAAAGTTCCCAGGTTACAGGTAACACAGTTATGGCAATTGAGAATTTTACAACCAAGACATTTGGGTCATGTTTAATATATATGGTAGACAAATTTCTAAAATGGCCCCCCAAGATTTCCTACTCTAATATGATGAGCTATCAAGCCATGATTTAGTTACATTATATGGCAAAAGGGATTTTGCGGCTGTAATTAAGTTACTAAACAATTGACTTTGAGTTAATCAAAAAGCATCTTATCTGGGAGGGCCTGATCAATCACACGAGTCCTTTAAAAGAGAGAGCTTTCTCAGGTGAGTGGCAGAAGAAATCGGAGAGATTTGAAGCACAAGGATTCAACACGTCCTTGCTGGCTTGAAGTTGAAGGGGGCCACATCCAAAGACCAGAGAGACGCTTCTAGTTTCTGAGAACGATCCCTGGCAACCACCACCAGGAACTGAATTCTGCCAACAATCTGACTGAGACTGGAAGCAGATTCTTCTCCGGAGCCTCCAGAAAGGATCCCTGTCCCAGCCTGAGGTCGAGTTTGTGAGACCCTAATCAGAGAGTCCAGCTGAGCCCACTTGACTTCTGATCTGTTGAACTGTGAGAGAATAAATACATGTTATTTTAAGCTGCTAAGTCTGTGGCAATTTGTTGCACAGCAATAGAAAACTAACAGAGATTTCTTTTTATTGGTTGACCCATATGAAATTGCCAATATTCACCGTCTTGAACTATAAAAATAATGATTTTATTTGGTCCAATCTAATATTATTTGGATGTGTTCAATCTAATATTATTTGGTTGATGGGTTCTTATAGCCTTGACATCTTAGGAAGACAGCAAAAATAAATGTTCACGGAATTTACTCCCTCCCTTGTCCTTTATTCCCCAAAATGCACACACCAAAAAAAGTATTTATGTTGATCATTTCTTCAGTGTTACACCAGAGAAAATGTCTCTTACGTCTAACCATGTTGTTTCTAACTGCTGCTATTACCAATTGTGAGCCATATTATAGCTTGTGTCTGTTCTCAAATGTGATCTTAAAGTATTTGAGGTCAGAAACCATATCTTTATTTCCAGTACAATTTTTTTTTACATAGTACTCTCTTAATAAATGAACACTGCAATGCTCAGGTTTACAATGATGGCCCTTTGAAAATGCAAGGAGTCTATGATTCAGTTATGTCAAGTCATAAGGGGGATTTTGTTCTTGCATGACCACTGGAGAGAAAAGATGTTTTACAGTTTAGACTATAGACGGAGATGTTTATTTTTTTTTAAGATTTTATTTTTTGTTTTTCCTTTTTCTCCCCAAAGCGCCCCCCCCACCCCCCAGTACATAGTTGTGTATTCTTCGTTGTGGGTCCTTTTAGTTGTGGCATCTGGGATGCTGCCTCAGTGTGGTTTGATGAGCAGTGCCATGTCCACGCCCAGGATTCAAACCAACGAAACACTGGGCCGCCTGCAGCAGAGCGCGTGAACTTAACCACTCGGCCACGGGGCCAGCCCCTAGATGGAGATTTTTAAACGTTTTCTTCAAAGTAGAAGAGCAGTTGAGGCGCAAAGTAAGTTCCCATGCACAGAAAGAGGACTCCAAGAGCTGACGATTGAGCTGAGAATTCAACAAGCCATCCTTTCAAAACAGCTCACGAAAGCATTCGAGAACAAAAAAGGGCAGAGGAATCTTCCTTGGCATGAAGAATCCAGCAGTTGTATTATCTTGATGAAACATAATATTTTTCTTTACTCTTTACATATGTAGACCAAAAGATGCCAAAGGTGAACTCAATGCAAGTAGGCACAACGTTTTGATTCCATGGAGTTTTGAGACAGAGTAAAGACCAAACAGCTCCTCCTAGTTGTCACTGAGGGTGTGGCATTTAGTATCAAATCAGAAAATGCATTTCTGGGGAAGCCTAACCCTGAGATGGAATGAAGAAATTACTCATGTGTCATGAGCACTGTTGCCTCAAGGACTGTACATTGGTGTTGTTCCTTCCATCCAGACAAAAAGAAGCTGTGGGTAAATTATAAATTATGGCCAATTCACTAGAATCCATCTGCTTAGAAAATTCTCAGGACCATGCTTCCAAATTAACACTCTACACTTTGTTCATGAGTTTCCTTTTACAAATTTTACGATCGGCCAAGTAATTCTACCAAGATCACTTACGGTATTGTTTAAGGAGTAATACACAGGAACTATTCTCAGAACTAGCAAAGGAATACTAATAAGACACTTCATACATGAAGAATCTTTTTTTAATCTCCTTAGAAAATAGATATGGTTCTCACCACCGGGATTTGTAAAATTTAATTTCGAATGGTCCCCTTCTTCTCTAACCCATTTTAAATGTTCCTCATTCTTTTCTATTAGGATGAGCAGAGGCATGCTGGGTAGTTTTACTATATTCTATTAACTAAGACAATAGAAAAGAAAGAACTTTGAAGGAGTTGACGTCATTACATGTTCAGTAGCTCTTACAGAACAGTGGAATTGAAAGAGAACTCGGAAGTCACCCAATACAATACAAGCATGAATGAGTCTCCTTCAAGTGCCATCACCAAGTACAGCTTTTGTTTGACTCCGGCAGCCCATTCCGGTCTTGCAGAGCTCTTCCCATTAGGAAGTTAAGTTGAAATAAAATCTACCTCCCTATAATTTCTATCTATCGTCATGAAAGTCAAACAGTGCTTAAGATTGTAGCTGTTTTGCTCTCATCTTGCTAGTTATTATTCAATTATAAGTCCTTATCTAGTCACTGTGAAAACTCTGCTAACATACGCATTCTATCAAGCTACATCCTACATTGTACATCGATATAAATTTCCATGGAAGCAATTCGCACAAGTAAGATTCAATTTCCAAATGGCACAGTCTTAAACATTGACTCAGAAGCCATTTCATTCATCAAATCCATTCAAAACCACTTCTGAAGTTTCTTCTAAAACACTCACATGAACTCAGATTGTGAAAATGAGTTATAGCTTCTTTGAAGTCAAGCGCTTTTTTAATTCCTCCAAACAGAAATGTTAAAACTAAAATGTCAAAGTAAGCAATAGTAATACTAACACAATTAATATTAAAGATAAATGTTAAACACATGCATACATTTCTTTGCAAAGAGCATCTGCAAATGAAGAACCAAGAATGGTTTCATTATAGACCAATCTACTTGAAAAGTATATTAAATTGTTTTACATTCCATATTAGCATTTCCTAAGATTGAAAAAAATTCACCAAAGTTTATTTTTAAAGAATGCAGCTAGTGATGATCATGACTGCAGATTTAGAAAGGGAACATGTTCACCCTGTTCCTGATGATCTTCCATAAGCACAGACCTGGGAAGATTCTTTGACTTTTTCCCACTGTGTCTTTCCTTGGGAGAAGTAAAGTGACTTACAGAATTTGTAAATTTGCAAAGAATAACCAGACAAGCCAGCTCAACTCTGCAGGCTTCCTTTTCTTCCTTAGTAACGGAGCCTGTTCACTGAGATCTTTATTGCTTCTCTGTTCCTCCATAGAGTTGGCCTTGCTGGAGCAGGCACATGCCCCGTGTGGGTCACTCCAGTCCAGTGCGGCCAGCAACAGGCAAATGAGACTCCCTAACTCTGGGCGCAGTTGGCAGGCCTACCTTCCTCCTTGATCTTAGCCCCCATCAGTCATCTATTTAGAACTCGGGTAGGGAAGAAATGGCTGTTTTACGAGCTGCACTTCCACTTCTAGGCACCCCAAAAGCAGGACATCATGAAGTAGAATAACAAAGGTCCTTTGATTACTTCAACAGAGGGGAGAAACAAAGTTTTTAGTCTTGCTAGAGGTAAAGCTTTAACTCTTTACCTTTTCTCTTACTCAGAAACACAAGCAAGTTTAGCATATAAACCCATATTCCTTGCTAAGATGTATAATCCAATATTCTAGATACACGCAAAATATATGAATGAATACTTAGCAAGTGAAAATGCGTCATTATTTTCTATTCAGGCATTTTTGAAAGTGAAGTTAAAAAATTGTAATTTACAAAAGCTGTTTTATAATCATGTAATATTTTAGACCAAGAAATAAGAAATAATCTAATTCAATGCACTCATTTTACAAATAAGGAAACTGAGGCACAGAGAGATTTAAGCATAACCAGGGTCACATAGATATAGCTTGGCAAAGCAGCGACTTAGTGTCAATTATATAAAAATGCTAATTGATAAAAATCATGAAACCAAAAGTCATAAATGCTACTCTGTAACCACTCTTACGCATCTTTGCAATATACTAATGATGTAGGCAGATATAATTTTATCCAGTTTTTACGAAAAAAATGACTGAGTTATAAAAATAAGTACTTTTCCTGCAATCATAAGGCAAATCAAGAATAAAATTAATAGGGGCCGGCTCCGTGGCCGAGTGGTTAAGTTCGCGCGCTCCGCTGCGGCGGTCCAGGGTCCGGATCCTGGGCGCCGACATGGCACCGCTCGTCAGGCCACGTTGAGGCGGCGTCCCACATCCCACAACTAGAAGGATCGGCAACTAAGATATACAACTGTGTACAGGAGGGGTTTGGGGAGATAAAGCAGAAAAAAAAAAAAAGATTGGCAACAGTTGGAAAAAAAATAAATAAAATTAATAAACAGCCTAGCTTCTATCAGTGCTTCTGATATCAGATAACACATATTTAGCATGTGACCAGTAATTACACACTGAGATGTTACAAAATATTGGGTTAATTTTCAACTCAAAAGCATTTTCCTCTTAGAATAACAAGGAACCTTAGGCTAGACTGCGCTACCAGAGATTCTTACTCATATTCCTGGGTAGCTAAAAATGAAAATAGTGAAAGCAAGAATTATATAAATTATATACAACAATTGGCCTTCTGAGACAGTTCTTTTGTGTTGTCAATGTTAATGACATCTTATAACTCGAGTTTTGGACAGTGTGCAGCAAGCTCTCTCATCACACCAAAACTGAGCAAGCTTTCCACAGCATCTTCATTTTTGTCCTGAACAATAAACAGTGCCCCCATTTTCACTCAGATTGTTTTATGCACGGCGAGGTCATTTGAACCTTATGGTCTGCCCTCACATCAACAATTCTGGCAGGAGAGCTTTCTTTGAATTTTGCTGCTTAGGCAAGACTCCACTATGGAAGCAATAGATGAGAAAGCATAAAAATGAATCATGAAAGCCAACATGTCATTTGGGAGAGTGGGAAAAAAGAATACAGTCACAAATCAAAACAGATTGGGGGTCTGAAATCTGTGGTTGAGCAAACCCATCTATGTGGCTATGAAAACGGACTTACGCCAGAAAGTATCACCTCTGGCTTGTAGAATCTTCGTCATCTAACCTCCCAACAAGAACTAATTGAAGTTTTGTCATTGTGTTCAACTCAGCGATCCATGCTTGGGAGAAGAATACAAAAGAAACGTAAGGATGATCTTGACTTTAGGGGGTTTATACTTTAGCTGGGGATAGAAACCAAACAGCTGAAACAACCAGACTACAATTTCAATGTAAAATCTCTTAAACAAATTCCACTCAGCCCACTCACCACATTAACCTGTGCTCTGCTTTCCTTCCGTAAAACATACTAGTGAAGCCCAAGGTATGCTCAAAGCCGTGTCCCACCCAACATGCCAACACTCTTCTGCTCCTATTACTTGAGTTATATGTTTACCAGGGGTCAGTTATTGGTTATCAAACTGCTTATTCCATTTGTACTTGTTTTTATAATCATGCAATTTAGTTAAATGTTTTTTAAACCTTTGAAATAGAAGTGTGAAAGGAGAGCATTTTATATAAAAACTCATTTGAATTACTTTGGAAAGACATGATAGAGTTGAGATATTTAAAATATTGCTTTTGAATTGAGTATGAAACAACTAAAAAGATTAGAGGAAATATTACAATAAGCTGGAAGGACGCTTCACTGAGAAGGTATACACCAGGGGTCAGTAAACTGTTTTCCTAAAGGGACAAAGAGGAAATATTTTCAGTTTTGTGGTCCATCTGGTCTCTCTTACTACACAACTCTACCATTATTGCAAGAAAGCAGCCATAGACAACTTGTAAAAAGAAGGGCATGGCAGTATTCCAGTCAAATTTCATTTGTGAATACAAAAATTTGAATTTCATATAATTGTCTCATCATAAAATATTATTCTTTTGACTTTTTCAACCATTTAAAAGTCTAAAAACAATTCTTAGTTCATAGGCCGCACAAAAACAAAAGGTGGACTAGATTTAGCCTTAGGTTTGCCGATCTCTGGGTTAGGTTAGGTACCTTTAAAAAAAGGCAGAGGAGTTTGGAATTGCTGCATTGAAAGGCATGTGTATTTTGTTTTTAGTGCCTATTTAATTTTATTTAACTTAATATATCTGTGGTATGATTTAGAATATTTTTAGTAGATATCCATTAGATCATCAGCACATTCTGGAAATAATCCCTGCTCCTCCCTTCTGATTTCTGATCTAGTGTCTATAGTCTCTTTGCGGCTCAAACATCTCCTTGATCAGAACATGTTGAAATAACTGGAGTCTAGGAATAAGCCTCTTTCTTTTCTCCCCAAGTAGCTGAAATAATTCTTATATGCCAGAGACTGCTTGTGGGTCTTGCAAGTGGAATTCTCCCATTTGCCCTGGCCTCTCATTGTCCTTCCAACTTGGAAAGTTACTGAAGTAGAGAAAACCACAAAATCTATCTCCAGTACTAGAATAATTAAGAACATTCAGTTTAAATCAATTGTCCTGATGGTTCTTTTTTCTTCTTATTTGCTATTATTATTGCTAGTATTATTATCAAAAGATAAATAATACTCCAGGTTTATAATGAAAAGCAGCTGTTCTTGCCCCATTCTTCTCACTCTATTTCTACCATCACCCCACTTACTCCCTACACACACTTTCCTTTCTCTTATCTTCCCAATTCCATCATAATTTTTAGTAAAATTAATATTCAGAGTTTCTTTCTGCTACCCTATTTTTCAATTTCTGAGTTACTTCTTGCTCTCTGAATGCTCATAAATACATAGATTACTACTCATTTTATTTATGCAGTATCCTCTCTCTATAGTCACTGATTTTGAGATTTTCTTTTTCATTTTCTTCTATTCCTTTAATTGTCTCATATTCCACTTTTTTGTTTTGTTTTCTATAAGGCTATTTCATCTTTCTTCATGTTAGAGACTTTCCTCAAATGTTTGTGACCTTTGGCTGTCCATTTTTATTTAGAATTAAGGCACCAAAGATCTGACTGGAAACTGTGCACGTGGTGGAGCTTTTTGACTGACTGGCATCACTGTAGGTGATTGAGTTGGGATCTGGCTGTTGCGCTGTATCCACAACAGATGCTCTCCAAAGAGACTAAGTCCAGAGAGAAATTCTCTAGCGTGCCACATGTAAACTTTCGCTCATTCCTCCTGTTTTCAGCACTGTTCTTCACCTCTACCACCCTTCCTGCCACTGTGTTTAGAATTTTTCTGGTTCCATCTATCCAGACAGTAAAATTCCTGCTTCCTGCCTGGACAAGGTGAGGGAGGGTTGGGTCAGCCCTTGGCTGGGTCAAATAGGGGAGGGAATCAAGAGCGTGTCTAGTTGCTCCTTATATGGAGACTTACAACACTTCTGTCCCCATTTTTCTTCCTTACCTTCAGAGGCAGCTGGTGCCTCCAATTATTGAGCTTTCAAGTTTCTTGAATTTAAAGCTACTTGCTTCTTATTGGTCTTCACTCATTTATTCTGTGACCTCAGCTATGTCTTCTCCATCTGCTTTCCTTCTTCCAAAATTTTGTTGCTATCGCTTTTCTGCTGTCTTCTTCCTTCTTGTTCTCTTTATTTGTGTGGGTTTTTACTGTTTTTGTCTTGAACTATCATATTAGTGTGGTTTCAGAAGGGTGTAGAGGAAATGCTGTGCTTTATCTATCATGTTTTGGTAATGTGCATTTTTAGTGTTACCAAAATGTCCTTTGAAAAGAATGCAGCAATTTACACCTCTAAAGTCTATGCACGTGTATATCTTTTTTCAATGGACACACTTGCCAATAGTATGCAAATCAAATTTTTTCACCCGTGCCAATTCACTACTAAATTATACGTTCCTTGAGTAAGGCCTGCATCTTGCCTCTCTTTGTTTCCTACAATGTTTGGCACAGAAACATCTGCAGGAAAGAGCACGGACCAAAAGGTCAACCATTCCAGCCCTTCGACTGACCAGGAGTTGGCCTTTGGGCATGTTATGTCATGCCTCTAGAGCTCTGAATTTTAACCTGAATTCATCGCTCTTCTTCGTATTAATACTAAACGTGCTTTTATTAGTAAAGCACAGCAAAGTGGGTGGTTTAAACAACAGATATTGGTTGTCTCATAGTTCTGGAGGATAGAAGTCAGAGATAAAGCTGTCAGCAGGGTTGGTTCCTTCTGAGGGCTGTGAGGGAAGGCTCTGTTCCAGGCCTCTCTCAGCTTCTGGTGCGTTGATGACAATCTTTGGCATTCCTTGGCTTGTAGATGCCTCACCCTGATCTCTGCCTTCATTTCACATGGGATTCTCCCCATGTGAGTGTCCTTCTTAAGTGTCCCCTTTTTATAAGGACACCAGTCATATTGGATTAGGGCCCACCTTAATGACCACATTTTAACTTGATTATCTGTATAAAGACCTTATTTCCAAATAAGGTCACTTTCTGAGCTACTAGTGGTTATGACTTCAACATATGGATTTTGGGGGATACAATTCAACCCTTAACAGTGCTCTCAGCAGGTGCTCAAAAATATTTGACAGATGAACTGAATTTATTATTTATATGTAAATAGTAAAATATCAGGAGAGTTTAGCATAGAAGCCAAAATTCTGCGTGCGTATTTGGAGAGAGGAAAAGAGAGAAAACTGAGGTAGGATTGCAAACATCAGCGTAAAGCTGGCAAACAAAGCCCATGCAGTAGCCAGGAATGGGGCAGTTCAACAACTGGGCATCTAAGGAAGGCAGCGACAGGTCCCATATATTGGTTAATATGAAAACCGGGCTGCCGTCCCAAAGATGATCAACAATGCAGAGGCTTAAAGAACAAAAGAGTGTGTTTCTTTGCCATGTAACGGTCTCAACATGAATGGTGCAGGTCAGTGATAAAGCTCTGCTCTTCATGATGATTCAGGTCCCAAGTCTTTTCCAAGACATTCTCATCATCTCCATGGTAAAAGCTGGATGTCTTTCATGACTGCACTTCAGCTGATGGGAAGGAACAAAAGAACCAGGAGGAGGCACGCCCAATGAATTAAGCCCCAGACCCAGAGTAGAGGGTCTCACGTTTCATTGGTGACAACTATTTTCACTAGGACAACTAACTGCAAGGGAGGCTATAAAATGTAGTCTAGTTGTGCACAATGGGACTAACTGTGCAAGAAGAAAATGGATCTGGGAGACAACCAGCAGTGTCCACCATACTTCTTAAGGAACTTCAAACAGTAGAAGTAAAAAAGGCTTCCTGGTAGGAATGAACTCAGTGCCTACCATCAAAGAGTTCGCCAAGCTGCTGGAAGAAAAAAATCAATGTAAAACTTTCAATGAGCTATAATAATAAGCCAGTCTATGTGGACAAAAATATAAGTGTAATCAAATGAGAAGAAAAATATCTATTGGGCCAGAATAATCAGGGAAAGCCTATAATTATTATTATTTCCACTTATAATCATCGTCTTCCTGTTGGTTTTCTCACTTGCACACGGAGATAACCATCATCACCAGTAACAACTTCACACAGAACACAATTTATATCACCTTATTTACATACTAATGATATTAAATAATAATGGAGCCCATAATTATCTACCGATTAGCTTAATAACCATTTGATTCAACACCTAGAGAAGATGTAGTTATAGCATTTGTTTCCCGTCAATTTGAGCTTAAACTTTCCTCCAGTTTCAGTCTTTGACATCATGTTCCAAGAGAAATAAAATTTGTTTTCAAAGAGCAGACTGATGGAAAAGGATATAACGTCTTACAAGGTAAAAGAGAATATTGAAACAATAGTCAAAAAAATATGGAATAAAAAACTGTCAAGAGTATAAAAGAGATGCAAAACTGACTGACTAGAGATACATACGAGAACTCCAAGTTGTATTGGAAGTAAGATTTCAGAGAAGGATAATGTTTTTTCAAGTTATTGATTAGAATATTTAAAATCTCTGAAAACTGAAGGGGATACCCACTTCCATCTAAGATAGAATAACAGGAAACAAACTTACCATCTCACCTGAAACAACTGAAAATTAAAAAATAAAAATGAGAGAGAGAAACTTCCAGAAAAAGAATATGAAACCATGGTTTTCAAGACACTGGATATCCGGCAACAGGGGACAGAAATCCCTGAGAGACAAAACAAATCAGATAAGAAAAAATTGATAAAACATACTTAATCAAAATTGAAAATTTTGCACTTCAAAAGACATCATTGAGAGAAAAAGACAAATTACACAATGGGAGAAAATATTTTCAAAGCATATATCTGATAAACAACTTGTATCTAGAATATATAAAGAGTTCTCAAAACTCAATACAAAGAAAACAAATACTCCACGGAAAAATGAGCAAAAGATTTGAATAGCCACTTCACAAAAGTAGATATACAAATGGCAAATCAGCACATGAAAAGATGCTCAACATCACTAGTCAGTAAGGAAATGACAATTAAAATCACTAAGAGAAGTTCTTATACTCCTATTAAAATGGACAAAATTTAAAAAACCCATCATACTTAGTGTTGACAAGGATGTAAAGAAATTGGAATCCTCATACGTTGCTGGTGGGAATGTAAAATGATACGACTAGTTTGGAAAACCATTTGACATTTTCTTAAAACGTTAAAAAATACACCCACATATGATCCAGCCATTCCATTCCTAGATATTTATCCGAATGAAAAGGAAACATACATAGGGCCAGCCCGGTGGTGCAGCAGTTAAGTTTGCATGTTCCGCTTCAGTGGCCCGGGGTTTGCTGGTTCGGATCCCGGGTGTGGACATGGCACTTCTTGGCAAGCCATACTGTGGCAGGCATCCCACTTATAAAGTAGAGGAAGATGGTCATGATATTAGCTCAGGGTCA
The DNA here is from genome assembly GCF_041296265.1 of Equus caballus. NCBI lineage: Eukaryota > Metazoa > Chordata > Mammalia > Perissodactyla > Equidae > Equus > Equus caballus. The sequence continues at coordinate 5,581,129 of NC_091689.1, read as the reverse complement.
GTCTTACTCAGCAAAAAGAGGAGGGATTGGCAGCAGATGTTAGCTCAGAGCTAATCTTCCTCAAAAAAAAAAAAAAAGGAAATATATGTCCATACAAAGACTTGTACGTAAATATTTCTTGTACTTTCATTCCTAGTCACCAAAAGCTGGAAGCTACTCACATGTCCCTCAGCAGACGAATGGATAACCATATCGTGGTATATCTATTCAACTGAATACTACTCATAACAAAAACAATAAAGTACTGATACAAGCGACAGCATAGATGAATCTCAAAATAGTTATATTGAGTGGAAAAGCCAGACACAAATGAATATATACTGTATGGCTTCATTTATATAAAACTCTAGAAAATGCATAATGACAGAAAACAGATTAGTGGTTGCCTGAGGCTACATCAGCAAGGCAGGACGGTGAGAGTGACAAGGGGCACAAGGAAACTTTTGAAGGTGATGGATATGTTCATGACTTAACAGTGGTAATAATTTCTTGGGAGTATACACATGTCAACATTAATTACATTGTATAGTTTAAGCATGTGCAGTTTATTATATGTCAATTATATCTTATTTTAGAGAAAACAATATGCTCATGTTTTTAAATTTTTAAAAATTCTCTAATCATAGCTCTTTCCAAATGATCTATTAATATTTGGGAACAACCAGAATCACAATTTGCTGAAATATTGAAGTCGATTATCTAAGTTGTAACTTTAAGCCATTTTAATTAGTCTATAATTAAAAACCAAATCTGAAAAAGCAAAGACAATAAAAAAACAAAGATTTTTCACCAGTAAAGGAAAATATCCTCTAATTTGATATATTGTATGCCTAAATCGAAAAACTCAGTTCCTCAGAGAGGTTAAAAAGTTTCAGAAAAAAACTTCAGGTTCTAATTATAATTCCATACTATGTTTACCTTGTATTGTTCTTCTAAACTGAAATGAATTTATAATTTTGGTCTGTAAATATTTGTATTATTTTGCTTTAAAATTTAATTGGACAAAGAAGATGGGAAGATTAATTGAATGTGTAAGTTGGTAAAGTATCAGTAATGTTTCAGGAATTTTGTATAAACTGACAAAAATGTGACCACTTTGCAGTAAAAAATAGAGGATAAATTATCAAGCAGCTTAAGACGAGCTGCAACTGATCACACATAACTAACAAAGACCATTATAGCTACTTTCAGTTTCCAAATTAACCCCCAATAAATGGATTCTGTAGCTTTTAAAAGATGAGTAAAGTAAGTTGAAAAATCAACAGGACATTACGAGAAGTTTCAAAGCATGTCATAAACAGTTGTGTCCCTAAATATCACATTGTATTCTAAGATTAAAAATATGACAAATTATTGCTTGTTTTTCAAGGAGAGTCTCTGAAAAGAGTAAATAATTACTAATCCATCAAGTCTGTCCAAGAATTTTCATTTCTACATAAGGAATTTATCTACACTAAATATTGGTAAGACCTGGGAATTTACTGCATGCAGAAGCAGAGCAGATCTGAGTAAACTTTCCTCGACTTCACAAGCTCTCAGCTAAGTTATTTCAGTATCTAAAATAAATTGAAACGCAAAACTTGCGTTTTTACACATATGAAAAATGTATAAAAATCCTTCGCTTTTACTTACACATTTGTAGATTTATGAGGGACTTTTTTTTTTTTTTAAAGATTGGCGCCTAAGCTAACATCTGTTGTCAATCTTCTTTTTTCTTCTTCTTCTTCTCCCCAAAGCCCCCCAGTACCTAGTTGTATATTCTGGTTGTAGGCCCTTCTAGTTCTGCTATGTGGGACACCGCCTTGGCATGGCCTGATCAGTGCCCAGGATCCGAACCGGTGAAACCCTGGGCCCCCTAAGCGGAGCGCGTGGACTTAACCACTGGGCCCTGGGCCGGCCCCCATGAGGGACTTTTAAAGATAGATTTCTGTCTCTGATGTGATAGGGCTCCTGATCCCAACATCTTTGCAGAAACCAAATTACCCGGTGGGCAAATCAAATTATTTCCAAGCAAGTTAAAAAGGTAAAACAAATACTATATAGTACTTAAAAATAAAATGCTGGCTTCTTTTCTGTGTCATTTTATGAGCACTAGGCCATTTGCTCCTACCATCAGAGCATTTTATTCTGGGAAAGATATAGTATTTGAGGGGCACACATTCAGGTGAAAGTGACAGAGAGCTCATTAAAGACTTGACATACAAGGAGAAATCACTGAGTAATATTAGTTGCTAAGTTTGGAAAAGAATTTGTGTGTCCTAAATCTATTTCACTTCAGTTTCCAACTTAACCCATGGCTTATGCGAGCTGGTCATGTCATGGTCAGAGCCTATTAGAATCTGGATCGTCAGGTGGTCAGCAGGAAATAGAGTTCAAATAATTTCCATAGAAAGGCTTCGGTGAAGGCACTGTTCAAGAGGTGTGGGCACAACCAAAGGATAAAGGGATGTTTACGCTCCCAGGGTCCAGCAAGGTAGGAAGTGTTCTCTCTCTTGGGGAGGGATCCCATGAGAGCTGGCGTCTCAGAAAGCAGCCTGGCAGGAGCTATCATTCCAGAGCAGTGTTCTTCCCTATTTGTCTTTAGTTATTATCCCCGTTCTCAAGAAATACTAAATCTAATCTAAATTCAACCTAATGAGCTAAATTAACAACTAAGGAATAAGATTTTATCAGGTAGGGTTGAATTGGGGTTTTTTCACTCCTCCTTTCCCCAACCAAGAACCAATTTTCATCCCCTTGGGGGCAATATTGCCCCCATTGAGAACACACATTCTAGAGGGAGGCAGCTGCCAGAAGCAGGCTTTGGAAGATGCACTTTGACCTCTTTGTCCTCTTGCCCTCCAGCAAGCAGAGGACCCTGCCAGACAGTCCAAGGGCTCAGCCCCAGAGCGCAGAACAAGGCAGAGAACGGCAGAGCTGGAAGATCTGGAGAACAAAAAACGTAAGCAGCAGAGAATTTGTCCAAATCTGTTAAAACTCACACGGGGCAAAATCTCCTTGGGGGAATCCTTGCATGTCTTGGGGAAGAGTATGAATTTTGTGTCAGGAAGACCCTGATTTAAATCGCAGCTTTGTCCCCTTCTCACGGCATGAGCTTAAGGACCCTCTTTAAACTCTCTGAGCCTCAGAGAGTAAAACGGGGCTATTAATTTCTATTGCTGGTAGTTGCTTTGAGGATAAACTAAATAACATATGCAGGGCACTTAATAATGTAACAAGCTGGATAAATAATCACTAAATGTGACTGTGAGAGCGTTTATCATCTGCCCTTCTTTCCTTTCACTCCTAAGTCCCAGGCACTTACCCAAGGGTGCATAGTGTCCAGTGCTGGGCTTACAGAGTAAACAAGACAGACTGCCCCACCAGTGGAAAGTCAGAGGGAACACTCTTCCACGTGTCACTCAAAATGCGCAAACACAATCAGGCTGTTTGAAGGAAACTGCTATACAACAGAATGGACCTGGATACAACAGATGACAACTGGAAGCATATCTGGTAGCAGACTTCTGTGTGACATCTTCTGAATAAGTTAGTCCCATGTCGAAGAAGTCATCCATTAAATCCTCTAGCCAACTGCTTTGCTCATACTTTCATTCCAGAGGGAGATCATTAAGTGATACCATAATCCTGCAAGGCTGGTGAGTCAGAAAACGTCATTCTAGTTAGTTTTCTAAGCCTTGTACCCTCGCCTGTACAAGACAGAGGATGAGAGTATTTACCTCAGAGGGTTGTTGCTGCTTGAATGAAAAAATGCGTGTAAAACACTTAGTACCAAGTCTAGCTCAGAGAAAGTGCTTCATAAAATCTAACTATTTAGACGTATTTCTCTTTAGGTACTGAAATCTTTGTCACCTTGTGCACCTACTTAAGCTTGCCTTAGTTTTTCATGTTTAACATAGCAATGATTTTAAATATCTATCCCATCTTGATAAAATTTTCATAGCTAATGAGATTATATACAAAATTATCTAGATAATAGTTCAGCATAAATGTACAGATTACATTTATACTTTCATTTTTATAATTCTATTGAACTAAATATCCAGTTGAATATAATATGTTAATTTATTATAACTAATTGCTCTATCTAAAGGTCGAAAGAGTGTCTAGTGACCACCTGTATCACCATAGTCTATTGTAGACATAAAAGTTTACTTAAGAGATAATGTTTATGGTTATTTTTAAGCATTTGACACACCCTTCATGATTAGCTGCTTAGGAGATACTAAAAGTATGTGAATGTAAAAAGGATAGAAAATCATTTAAATACTGGAAATCTTCTAAGTTTTTAAAAACTTTTTTTCAGCCTTTCAAAACAAACCTTTAAAGCCACCAATGTAAAATAAAGCAAAATTGGAAAAAGAAGCAACACACAAAAGTTAAAATTTTCCAAGAAAATGCTACCTATTTCGGAAAGCTGAAACGTTCTATAACACAGTTTTGGTGAAGTGTTCCAGCCACATAGTATTTAGTTCCGTTTTACTGGATGAGTTCGACTTCTTTGCAAAGCCTTTTGGGACTTACATCACTCTAATGAGAAAAGAATACTCCTGTTAAAAAACAAAGGGCATAGATTAAAGCTCTTAAAAGTGCTGATTAAATAATAAAGTAACCTAAATATAAACAAAATGCTTATTAAGTGAAAACTGGCTAGACTTCAAGGCATAAATTAAAGCCCTATCAAGTATTTCCCCTGCTTGCAGGCGCCCTGTCAATTCTAGACAAACTGCTCAGACATTCTACCCATGAGGGCTGCCCGTGGGGTCGTTTACTTTTTTTCTCACACCTGTGCTTAATGAGTAGCAGTTTTGCAAGCTTGGTCATTTTCAAGGGAAGAAGATGGGAAGGATTTCATGCAAAAAAAAGAAAATCAAGATAAGAAAGAAAACTACAGTAATTTATCTCCATCCAACCTTCCTACCGAGACTGTGAAATAGAAAAGGACAACACTAGCTCTTAAGGCTGAAAGTCTGAAGGTCACCTAGTCAGTGGCTGCCCCTCTCACAGCCCTAAAAGGGATTAAGAACAGGATAAAAGCTCCAAGTATTCAGGACAAACAGCCCACTTTCGTCTAAACGTAACCCTTGGGGTCAAGAAGTTATTTCTTATCAGGGATAAGATTTTTTTTCAATAGGCAAGGAATCTGGCTAGGGAGGGGTATGGTCTGTAACGTGCGTTTTACTCTTAAAAGAAATCCATTTTTCACTTGGAAAAAAATTGCCCTTTAAAACTTATTCCTTAAGTTGTTTTGATTTCAATCCTCTTTAAATGACCGGATCTGATAAATTCTTTTAATCTTCAACTCAAATGAAGACAATTCAATGTAGATTTCTGTAACTGCTCCTGCTCCTCATTAACTTCTCCAAGAACAAAACAGCCAAACACCTCCACCCTCCCCACACACAAATATTTGTGCTCCTCTTTGTTGTTGAAATTTAAGTTGTCCTAAATTCTGGGGAAATCCTATCGCCATGGCAATTCCAAGAAAAAACAAGGCACAGTCCTAAATGAAGATTTGTTCTGTCTCCGCCACATACATGCCATCACACAAATACTAGGTTTTGTAAGGAGTCACTGGTGTAGAAGAAAGAATTCACTACTGTATTAAAAGCAAACTTCCTCTTAGAAAAATGAAGAAATGAGGACGCCTTGTGTATGCTGCTGCCACTTGGGAGCATGCCCTTGGAACAAAATTAGAAGGTGGTACAAGTCAAAAAGAATAAAGAAATACCACTTTGAAATCAGCTTTTTAAAGACCACTTTATTGAGGTATAATTTACATACCATAAAATTCACCCACTTTAAGTGTACAACTCAATGATTTTTAGTAACTTTACCAAGTCGTGCAGCCACCACCACAATCTGGTTTTAGAACGTTTATTTCCATCGCCCCAGTAAGATTTCTTGTGCCCACTTACAGTTAATTCCTGTTCCCAGCTCCAGCCCCAGGCGTGTGGGAATCTACTTTTTGTCTCTTTTGTCACATTTCCCTCTCCAAATCGAGATAAGGAAAAGAAATCCAAGGATATTTCCTACAAATAAAAGGCTACTGTTCACTGAGGAACCCACTCTGTAAAAACAGTCTTCAGGATTCTCAGGAGAGCGCAAAGGCATCTTGCATGCTAGGCGTGTCAGCTGAGTCAGAACGGAGTCAGTGTGGTCTTTCAGACTGAATTCTCTCTCCAGATAGAGACAACAGACTTACACAGTTACAAGGGATTTTGATAATGAAAGAAGACTGTAGCAAGCCTTGTCATCTTAACCAAGAAACTGTCTCCATCTCCACAGTTTAAAAAAAAACAATTTTCAAGTAAAAGGGTGAACTTCCAAGCATTCCTATAAAATTCAGTCAAATATTATATTTTTGCTTAGGAGACAGGAGACAGAGACCGTTTCCTTAAATTATGTTTCAATGGGACTGAAATATAAAAGTTTCTTCTGAAATGTAAGGTGGGCTTTTTTCCTCCAAGTTCTCATATGTATTTATTCTAATATATTTTGAGTACAGTAAATATATCAAACTATCATGGTTTGGGTTGACAAAATACTTTTCTAACCACTTATTTCCTTCCCCCAGAATCTATGTATTTTAAGAACGCTTTAGCTCCAGGTTTATCTTGCTTACATCCTGATTTCCAGGTATCCTTCCTTTTGGAAGCAACACACAGCTTCCCAGAAATTTACTAGGAATTTTACAAGGGGCCCTTTTATATGTGAAAGAGAAAACTGTTTTGTCAAGTGATGATGAGAAATTCAAAAAGACTGTAACCTAGACGGGACTCTAAATTTGGGGAAATCCGTGGCGTTCTTTCAACTTGAAATGTTGGTCACAAAGATTCCTCAAGAAGTTATTTTACACTACATGTAGGAAACTGATATTTGCTGTGCGTTTTTTTAAAATTCCCTGCATTAGTAAACACAAATGTTAGTTTTGTGGTCTTTGATGTGTTGGGCATTTTATGGACCATAGAGTTCGGATTACCATATGGCAGGTACTGAAGGTGGAACTTTTGGAGAAAATAAGTACTTGCAGAAATAAACATCTTGCTAGTAGCTTTTATAGGTTCTCAAAGCACACGGGAGGTCTGCAGCTACTAATGTAACCAAAAGGCAAAGCTTTGAGTTTAGGGCTCAGGAGTTACCGAAGAATGTTGCGGACTCCCGCTTTCAAAGATCTTTAAAGCAAGTTTGACTTGGGTTTGCCTGAAAAAAAGAGTAGTGTGATAAGTTGCTAAAAGCTAGAGACTTCTCAGATTCCCTTTCGACCCTCTGAGTTTAGACGGAAAGAGGGGGAAATCTTAAAAATGGGAACTTTACACATTCTTGGAGTAAATAACGATTGAAATAGAAAAAAATCTGGCGGCTGGGCTCGGGGAAGGGAATTCTCTGATGAAATTGATGTCTACCAAAAAAAAAAAAAAAAAAAAGAGCGAGCGCCAAATAAAAGCAAAAAAGGGACTGCAGGAAGGGAAAACTTTACATGGTCTTTTCTCAGCTTTTAGTCAGTCAAACAGGATCTCTGCATTGTGTGTAACGCGCATTGTGAACGTGGGCAGGACTTTAAGATCTTTCTCTGTGGCCGGTCCAACTTTCCAGTTTTCAGGTCGTCCACGACTGATTTCACTTTCAGTGGAAACAGACATCCCATCCCCAGGAAGGGAAGATTTTCCAGCATGTTCAAAAAAGCAAACTGCTGCTTTGTCCCTTCAAGAGAAACCCGTTCTCTGAATTTCCCCCAGATCTGCCAAGGGCCCGGCAGAACTCCTAGTATTTAGTAGAAGCTCATTAAAGGATGGCTTTTCCCCTTTGCTCCCCAGCTAGCACTTCCTCAGAACTGAGCAGGCACAGCTTTTAGAAGGGGAAAAGTCTCTAAGAGGGAGCTGTGAAGGCAAAGAAAGTGAATCCCAAGTCAGTGCACTCTGGACGAAACAGAGGGAACCGGAGAAAACCCAGCCCCGCCCTGGGATGCAAAGTCTGCATTCCTACAGCTGCAAGGGGGTGGCTACTTTATGGTTTTCCTCCCCCCAAAATACACTCCAGTGAGCAGAGATTTTTTTCAGAGGTGACGCAATGTCCTCAACCTCCCCCCCCCCAACCCCCCCATAAAAAAGAAAAGGGAAAGGGAGGAGGGGAGAAGACTTGCAACCCCTTCCCTTCACACAGCTGCAGCCCCTCCCTTTCCTATCCGTCTACCACATTCCAGCCGCTTCCCATCCCTCCCCGCTCGGCCCCAAAAAAGTTTGACGACCGCAAAGGAAACCGAAAAAAGTTCCCTTGCCCGAGTCCTGGCGGGCGATCAGCATCTCTTTTGTTCGCGGCGAACCCACAGTCCCCCTGACGTCACCCGGAGGCCGGCCAATGGGCGCGCGGGCGGCGGCGGCGGCGGCGGCGGGAGGAGGTGGGGGAGTCGGGCCGGTCCCTCCTCCCCGGCGCCCGGGCCTCGCGGGGGGCGGGAGGGGACTGTCCCATATAAGCCGCGGCTCTCGGGGCTTGGCCGCCCGCGCCGGCTGCGCTGTGCAGGGGGAGGAGAGGGAGCCCTAGGCGCGAGCAGGGGAGAGGGGACCTGCAGCGACAACTTCTCTCGTCCTTTCCTTCCCCTCTGTCCCTCTACCCGTCCCCGTCCCCATCCTCCGGCCCCTACCTTCTCCGAGGCTTCAACCCCCAGGAAGCACTGGAAGGGACTCCTCCCGCAGGTTGCGAAGGGAACCAAACTTGGTGGCAACTTGTCTCCTGGTGAGGGCGTCTCTCCCCACACCGTCTCAAGATGCTCAGGGGTCCGGGACCTGGGCTGCTGCTGCTGGTCGTCCTGTCCCTGGGGACAGCGGTGCCCTCCAGCGGAGCCTCGAAGAGGAAGAGGCAGGATCAGCAAATCATTCAGCCCCAGTCCCCGGTGGCTGTCGGCCAAAGCAAGCGTGAGTACTGACCGCGGGCTGAAACGGGCTGTGGCAGGGACGGGACTGCAAAGACAACCAAAGTAGTGACTGAAGTTTTGCGCGCGCGCGCGCGTGTGGAGGGTGTGCACGCCTTAATGAGAGAAACCGGCTGTGGACACAAAAGGCTCTTGCCTTTGAGCAGGCTGGTTCTGAATGCATTGGGGGACGCGCTCTGCAATGTCCTGCAGTGGTCTCATCAGCTCTACACTTTCAGGTCTTCCTCCTGTGAATGCATCAAAATTTGCCGTTAAAGCAAAAAATGCTGTGTGCCTTTAAATTTTCCATTTGGAATTAGCGTGGTCCTCACCGTTCTTATTTTCTTTGTTACTAAAAAACTAGTTAAATGTTTTCAAATTGGGGGTGGGAAGAGGGTAGCCCAATAGCTACGTGGTTCCTAAGTAGCTTGAAAGAGATGTAATTAGTTCAGATTGCTCTGGGGCCCCTCAGGATGCTTCTCCAAGCACAGAGGTCGGAATTCCTCTTCAAGTTTTTGGAAGACACACCCTCCCTGTGCCTTGGCTAAAGGAAACTGCTTGAAGTTGCCCTTTAAAGAGCATTGAAGTTCTTGCATGTTTAAAGATGTGATTCCAGTTAACTGCTTTTCAAAATGTTTCCACTCCTTTGATGTAGACCCCTGGCCAGATGGAAATGACATCATTGTATAACGTTTAGCTAAGTTAAGTGGGAAAAAAAAGGAATACCTAAATATCTACGTGTACAAGTTGTGGTTAACTCTTTAGATAGCTTGTGTCTGTATCTATATCTTAGTGGAATACTGCTTTTAATTCTCCTGGTGCTCTGATGCTTAGCTTATTTTTCTGTTTGTTGCTTAGGCTCATCAATTTAATTGTACAAGAAAATTCCATAATTTTGAAAAAGGGAGGATGCAAATGTGATAACGTTTTCCTTCAATTATTTACAGCTGGTTGTTACGACAATGGGAAACACTATCAGATAAACCAACAATGGGAGCGCACCTACCTGGGCAATGCCTTGGTTTGTACCTGCTACGGAGGGAGCAGAGGCTTTAACTGCGAGAGTAAACCTGAGCGTAAGTGCTGGGGAGCCTGGTAGTTAGTATCTTTTAATAGATGGAGAAGTGGTGCTTGTTAATTAAATGTAGCATTAATAGTAAAAATGCATACGCCATTTTCCTGGTAGAATTGTATGTCATTTCCTCACGTAAAGCGTTTAATAACTGCTTATATTTGCTTTTCACGTGTTCCTCTTACCTTTAAAACAAAAGAACAAAGGTATCCCAAAGTAGTTCCTAGAGTCTTCTTTTTGTTTTATTCTCCCAAAGTTTTTTGATGAGAAAATGAAAGAGTTTGTGCTCTCCTTCAAAAAAAATTGCTTATAAAATTTTAATTGTTAGAAAGTTATCTCAGATCTTAAACTCTAAGATTCTGGGCCAGAAAACACTTTGGGCCCTCCATGGCAAAGTGACTTGACAGCTGCAGTTCAGTGCAAAACCACTAACCGCTTCAAAGTTCTCATTCCTTTATGACGGTTGACATGTTTCTTGTAAATTGTAGCAACTCCTGCAGAGAAGCCCTGATCGGGCTAAAATGGAAATAGGAGGATTAGCAAGTGACCGGGCTTGGTGGGGGTGGGGCTCTTCAAACTGCTTTTATGTGGACCTTGCCTGGTTTGACTTTCTGAGTCAGAGACCAGAATCTAAAGCCCGTCCTTCATAATCTAGCTGGTCCTAAGGTAGGGCTTTATGTGGCTTTTTTCTAAGGGCCTGAGAATCCTTTACAATAGAAATTAATTTCCAGATAATTCGAGAACTTGTCAGAGGTCAAAAATTGAGGCTTTATTGGAGCCGAGGATACTATCCAGAACTCCCACTTCAAATTTTTCAGACTTTCCATTGTACCATGCTACTTCTGGAATGGAAAAGTGAGTTTTCCTTTGGATGGGAGTAGTGGAATAGGAAAGCTGTCGCCTCTGTGAGGCTCTCATGGACTTTCCTTCTCTCCTCAGCTGAAGAGACTTGCTTTGACAAGTACACCGGGAACACTTACCGGGTCGGCGACACTTACGAGCGCCCTAAAGACTCCATGATCTGGGACTGTACCTGCATCGGGGCTGGGCGAGGGAGAATCAGCTGCACCATTGCAAGTAAGACAGACGCCTTGTGGAATGACACTAGAATACCAGAAATGCGAATTTCTCTGTTACGGTCTATTACTCTTATGTGGTCACCCAGCTGGTTCCCATGCTTGTGGAAGATGGCTCTGAGCACAGATGGAATCAATGTTTAGTCTGTGTGCATTTATGAGTGTGTGTGTGTGTACAGAGTGTAACCAAGTGCATCTCTTGGGTTCCAGTCCAGGAAGACATGCTCAGAGGAGTTGCCCATTTGACATTACCCGGGCGTCTCAAGCCAGATTGATCGTGTGATTATCTGCAGTGATTGGGAAGATGGTCATGAAGAGGGAATCAGCCCTTGTGTGGTCTGCTCTTCTTGTTTGCAAAGCAGAGACCTCTTGCATCTCACAGAAACAGTATAGTTTCTTTGTGACCAATAGTTTATACGCAGAAGTAGATCTGTCAATTCCTAGAGATAATATAGACTAATTAGCCTAACAGTGTTTCCAAGGTACTTTGGGGACTGGGTTGACTCTTATCAATTCAAGTTGAGCTAAGGCAACCTTTCTAGTGTGATTCACTGGGTTACTGTTAGATTCTATTAATGTAGCATTTAGTTTTTTAAATCCATCCTTTAAGTATAAGTCACTTCAAAGGCTTCCATCCAAAAGAATGAATCAGTCCTTTGTGTATAGGCCCAATCATCTTTCCCATACTTAATGTTAGGGTTCATCCAAGTTTATTGGCAAATCTTAAGAGTCAGTGGTCCATCGTGTTTACAGTCTAGTGGACAATTCAGTCTTTGGATGTGCCGTTGTGTTTAACACACACCTAGAAAAGTATCCAGATTTTCATACTTGATGTGTATACATCGATTTGCTTTCATCAAAATGACGTTTCTATCCCAGGGTGAAATACAGACTCTCGACGCTCCTGAAAGCTGGATGTTCTGCCCCATGTGGCTGTTTCCTTGAATTAGTCTCAAGCCCAGCCCGCTGTGTGTATGTGAAGGCCAAGCTTGCCAGCCTTTCTTTCTGCTTTAGGACCCGTTTCCTGTGCTTTCTCTGGGGAACCAGGATTTATGACCTCTTTCTTTGCCATTCACTTCTCTCTGTGGTTTCTCATTGTGTTTAAACAAGACATTTAATGAATGACCCAAAGTGACCAGACTCGTCACCTTTCCTGTCTCTGATGGGAAAGCTGTTCCCTGTGTCTTTACTTTGGCTAACCTAGGTGCTTACCCTGGGTGGCACATGAGACTTTTTCTTTTTTAAAAACATTCTCTGTCCCACTCTCTCTAACATTTGCTTTTTATCTTTAACAGACCGCTGCCATGAAGGGGGTCAGTCCTACAAGATTGGTGACACCTGGAGGAGACCTCATGAGACTGGTGGTTACATGTTAGAGTGTGTCTGTCTTGGTAATGGGAAAGGAGAATGGACCTGCAAGCCTATAGGTATGTGACTCTGAGCAATGAATGGGGGCGGGACACCCAGTCAAAATGTTGGCTTAAATCGAAATGTACATGAACGAGATCTGAATTCCAATTAAAAAGAGAGAAATGGAAGTTTTATTTCAAATAATGAAATGTTATATAACCCATAGTTTCCTTAAAGGAATCAGATCGAAAAGTACTAACCATGCATAGAAGTCTTAATTTTGTTTCAAAAATGCAAGATAGAGTTGAAAGATCTAGGAAGAAGTCGTTTCTTCTGTCTAATATCTGATCTCAGATTTCTCCTTGGTCAAGCCATAAATCACTTAAAAGGAAAACATGACACTTTTGACATATTTCTTTATTGGAATGCACTGGACGATAACATAATATTGTGTGTGCTCTGTCACACCTTAATAATTTTTTTTCAAAGTAAAAATTGTCAAGTTTCTTTTGGTCTCAATCCTCAGTTGAACTTGATAGATACAATTCCAAAAAGTTCTGATTACAAATTTTACCCTGCTTACTTATTGTTGTCTCCTGCAGAGGCTTTTATTTTGCTGTATTGTCTCTGTTTTTACAGAATTCCAAATTTTAAATAGCTTTCTTGTCATTTTATTTCGGCATTCATAATTGGTCATTCATAATTAAGATTGGAAGTTTTCATGTACAGTCTCCTACAGACTGAATCCCTACATAGATCCTTTTCACTCAAAATACTGGTGTGTAGAATGGTGCTAGCTGAAAATATACAGCCCATGTACTTATTAAGAGACTAGGATCTCTGCCTGCCAGCTCGACTTGAGCTTCCTTTTGCTTTGGTTATTTACTATGTGCCTCGTTTCAGGGCGTGCCTTTCTTTTGGAACAGGGTACCACTTAAAAAAAATGTGGCTGGACTTTTGCTTACATGATACACTTTACATTATGGGGAGACTGCAAATTCAAAATAACCCCCTTTTTTCTGTTTTTTTTCTCCAAATTTCCCTACAGCTGAGAAATGTTTTGATCATGCTGCTGGGACCTCTTATGTTGTCGGGGAAACCTGGGAGAAGCCCTACCAAGGCTGGATGATGGTGGACTGTACTTGTCTGGGAGAAGGCAATGGGCGCATCACCTGTACTTCTAGAAGTATGTTTTAGATCTTTCTGTTAAAGATGAGGCCAGGTGTCGTTTTCTGGATTCCTAGAGAGAATTATCATGTGATGTCACTTAGAACACCCACTGCCCCAACATGCTTTGGTAACATTTGGATGTCAAGAAAAATTCCATCACTAACTTATTCTGCTTCTTCAAAGAAGACTAAAAAGAAAAATAAAATCTTAGTTCAGTAAAGTCTTAGGCTATCAGCTACTAAGAAAGAACCTTAATATTCACTTCAATGCCAAATATGCTATAGATCAGAACATTAGTTGCAAATATTCAATCTAAATTACGACTGAGATATTTTCCAATATTAAGAGCAAAGAAATCATTAAAATAGCACGCAAGGAGTGTGGAGAGTCTGCATTTTACCGCAGGATAGAAAAGTCATTTTGGTGGAAAGCAAACAGGCATCTTTAGGCATGTGGGTCCTACTGACATGGAAGGGGCAAAGCTCTAAAGATTTAAGTTTCCTTCCATCTTTGAAATTTAAATAAAGCATAGTCATAAGCAAAACTGATGAAAATAAAAAGCACTTATCCCATAGGTTAAAATTATGTGTCTACATGCTGGCCCCATGGCCTGGTGGTTAAGTTTGGCATACTCTGCCTCAGTGGCCCGAGTTCACAGGTTTGGATCCCAGGTGTGGACCCACACCACTCCTTGGTGGCCATGCTGTGACAGTGACCCTCATATACAATAGAGGAAGATTGGGGCCAGCCCAGTGGCGCAGTGGTTAAGTGCACACGTTCTGCTTCAGTGGCCCAGGGCTTCCTGGTTTGGATCCTGGGTTCGGACATGGCACCGCTTGGTATGCGTGTGGTAGGTATCCCACATATAAAGTAGAGGAAGATGGGCGTGGATGTTAGCTCAGGGCCAGTCTTCCTCAGCAAAAAGAGGAGATTGGTGGCAGTTAGCTCAGGGCTAATCTTCCTCAAAAAATAAATAAAATAAAATAAAATAGAGGAAGATTGACACAGATGTTAGCTCAGGGCAAGTCTTCCTCGGAAAACAACAACAACAACAACAAAACATGTGTCTACTCTGGGTTTAAGGGCAGTGTCTTTTACCCAAAGCTCCTAAATAGGCTCTTAGTGCGGTAAAGAAGGTATTCTCTGGTGTCTCTGCTGCTCTTTCTAAGATTGCCCGGAGGCCTCTCTGTTGCCTTAGGGGCTCAAGGCTCCCTTTTTGAAATTTCAAACTAATAGCGACTATAGAATGTTGAAGCAAAAACAGCCATTAAGTATTGGTGTTATAAAGAAATTTAAAATCAAATCTAAATGTTTTGAACTTTATCTACCTTAAAATATTTCACCAGCTTAAAATATTCATCCTCCAAATTTGAATTCTTTGCTAACAATAAACAAGTCTCTCCTGGAAAGTAATAACAATTCTGACCAAATCTTTCCTGGAACCTTACTGGTTCATTAGATTTTTTGCATTTAAAACGTTATTATGATGGTTAGACTTCCAAGACCTTGGGGAGAGTGTTTTAGTTTAAGACAAATTAGGTGTCTGACTCGAACTCTTATCTATTATTTAAAACTCTTCTAATAGAAAGTTGGGAAAAGTTTCTCAAAGAAAAGTCATTTATTCTGTGAAGTTTTGTAAGGCTCTACTTTGTACAAGATGGTATAGGGATGCAGAAATGAATTGGACATTAGCCCAGCCTTCAAAGAGCCTTAGTAAGTAGGTCAGGGAGATGAGAAAGGCTTATACATATTCATCGTCTAGAGCACGATATTAAGGGCTTCCAGACAAATACTGAAAATAGTGCTATGGGGGTCAGGGAAAGACAATCTTTTTAGCTAGGGATTTGGGTAAAAACTGTAAGCAGCAATGACTCTTCATTCAGGCCTCTGCTCTGATGGTAGATCAATGTGGGTGTGTATTTGTGAGAACTTACATCAACTGAATAATTATTATTCTCCAACCCAGTGCAGTGATTTTCTGATTCACAAATAAATCAGATCCTCCCTACTCACATTGTAGCAAATGGGGAAAGCTGGATGATAACTGAAACAATCTATTTACCAGATAATTGAACACAAAGACCAATGGTAATTTACAGTCATGCGCCGCCTAACGACATTGTGGTCAATGCTGGACCGCATGTACAGTGGTCCCATATAGCCTAGGTGTGTCATAGGCTAAACCATCTAGGTTTGCATAAGTACACTCTATGATGTCCACACAACAACAAAATCTCCTAACGACACATTTCTGAGAATCTTCTCTCTGTCATTAAGCAACTCATGACTGTAGTTACGAAGTATCATTTTACATTAATAATCGCACTTTTCTATTGAAGGGTTAACACTGAGCAATTGAAAAGCGGCCATCTTCTTAGTGATTTTAAATAGGTAGGTGTGGGGGAGGGGAGAAGAGGACATTTTAGTCAAAGAAGTTGGTAGTCCCGTGAATTTTTTTACATAACAAATGAAGAAAGAGATGCCGCCATCTTTTTATAGCTTCATTGGGGCAATAGGGGGAGAGCTTCTGAGACCTTCTTGCCTCTCTATTGTTTCGAGTTTCCTAAAGGAAGTCCCTCTGGAAAGGCAGGTCATATACAGTAATTACTCCAGGAAAGCCTGGGAGAGCCTGAGAAGGAAAGAGACGGGAGAATGAATTTGGTCAAAGGAAGAACGTGAAAATGATTAAAAAAAAAAAAATGAGTGAATGAATGAAAGATGATGAAAGAGTCTTTTGGCGGAGAAATGGAGCTAGACTAAATCATGCAGCTCCCTTTCCACTGTAACAAATGTAATCCCATCTTTCAGAATTTGAACACCTGTGGCTCCACAGCTGGATGTGAACATACCACCAGAAAAAGGGCTTCCAAGCTTTAAGCTGCTATGTTCTTTTCTTGAGGTTTGAACTGAGCATTACAAGCTTGACCTGATTTGCATATTTCACTGCTTCCTTTCTGACACAGACAGATGCAATGATCAGGACACTAGGACATCCTATAGAATTGGCGATACCTGGAGCAAGAAGGATAATCGGGGAAACCTGCTCCAGTGCATCTGCACAGGCAACGGCAGAGGGGAGTGGAAGTGTGAAAGGCACGCGTCTCTGCAGACCACATCCACCGGTGAGGCACAGGACGGGCGGGCCGGAACCGCGAACGGGGATAACGCTTCAAAAAATATTTCTGCAAATCCATTTTTCCCTTGACGTGCTATTTAAGATGATTTGCAGTGTTTTGGCTTACTGTAAGCTGAGTTCATTTACAGATCGTTAGCTGTTAAAACTTTGTTTAATGTCAAGTATATATATATATATACACATTTAGATACACATATACATACACATGTGTATGCATTTTGAATATCTAAAGTGCATTTTAATGGAAATGCGAGGGTTATGATGAGTTATATGATTACTTGACTCTTCTGCTAGGAAAGGGGAAAAAAATGTACATTTATTCTTTTCTCAAAATGGAATATATTACCTTGTCCTGACGTTCAGCTCTTTGTAGCAGAAACACTCCTTTATGTGTGGTTTCCATGCTCCAGCAAACTTTGTTGCATTCCATAAAATAATGCACGATCATTTTCTTCATGTATTGGC
Source organism: Equus caballus (assembly GCF_041296265.1). Taxonomy (NCBI): domain Eukaryota; kingdom Metazoa; phylum Chordata; class Mammalia; order Perissodactyla; family Equidae; genus Equus; species Equus caballus. Next base: position 5,563,952 of record NC_091689.1, on the reverse strand, counting down.
ATTCACAATTTGAGAAATTCAGAGAGAACCTAGAGATGGGAATGAATGACACAATATCCAAGCATTTTTTTAGGAAAGGAAGTTTGAATTGTTTCTAGTACAAGAACAAGGTCTTTGCCTTGTAGCTTGTTTTGTAAGAATCTGAGGAAAGAAATATGGCAGTCAGGGGTATGTCCTCCTTCTGTTATTATTCTTAATTGTTTTGAGCAAGTTTTCACTACATAACATGCTGGCATTATTGTTTAGCCTTTTATCAATTGGCCATTTAGCTAAAAATATTAATTATTTGTTTGGATTTTTCTCCTTTTGATGAGTTTTCATCTTGCTCTGAACACTTATGAAGGTCATAAGATTATATTTTATGATATCTTTGAGTTATTTGATTATTATCAGTAAAATGCTGCTAACCAAAAAGAGAAACATTACAAATATCAATCTACTGAAATAGTTTAAGCTAAAGGGGTAGTTGGGGTCAAATGGGGTAAGCATTCAAGAAATATTATGTATTTTTACTAATATTACTAATATACTGAAAAGGTTCCATTGTTCAAAAAGGTTTGAGAAACACTGGATTAAACAAAATGGAACTTCTACAGGATCTCTATGTTCCTTTGCGTTGTGACTCTCCCAGGTGGGACGTTTGAACACAGATGTTGTGTTCCCCCATATGAGTGACTGTGGGACCCGCTGTCTGTGAGGAATCTTTGGGTTCTAGTGTTCAGCAGGACTTAGGAGATGCTGAATTCCGTCTACCAGTCGTTCTAGCATCAGTTCTGACTCTTCTCCGCAGCGGGCCTGGCCTTCAGGAGAACAGATTTCCAAAAGTTTAAGGGAAAGATTGACACAATCTCTTGTCTTACTCTGAAAGGAAAAGTATTTTAAGAGGGTTGATTAGTTTTAGAAAAAACATAACAGAATCACAAGTAATCCTGAGGAGAAACAAAATCTGGAAGGAGGGAACAACTTCTAGAGAATCCAATATGGCTGCTCAGGGCACCCTCCAGTGAGCCCAGAGTTACACAGATGGCAAGAGGTCTGCTGCAGAGTGACAGGGACTTCCCAAAACAGTGTCAGGAAGAGAAATGCCTAGATTGATTGAGTTTATGGAAGCTGCTTAGAGAGGAAGGGTGAGGCAGGCTAAGGAAAAAGCATGAAGACAGCACAGGGTACATGGGGGAATGAGCATTGAGCAAGGAAGGAAGTGGTCAGAAGTGAGCTGGAAGAAAGTTAGGTGTGAAGGATTGTGGAGGCATGGACCAGCAGCTTCCTGGCATGAGTAAGGAGTCTTTGAAGCTATCTGTTCTACCGAGTAGCAGAATAATGTCTGTGGGTTTTGAAATGTAATCCCGGTGGCTCCAGATGAGCTTGGAAGATGGAGACCATTTGGTAGACTCCTGTGGATTGATTCCTAGACTGATTAGCCCAGGCAAAAGCTAATGCAGAATGGGAGGGGCATTTCTTTTCAGTTGCAGGTCAGTAACAACATGGATTTCAGAGTCATCTGTATGGAACTCCGAAGATCCCAACTCTAGAAAATAGTTCTTTTTCTTGTCCAGCTTTATGACTTTCCTTTCTCATGCCCTTAGGATCTGGCCCCTTCACAGATGTCCGAACAGCCATTTACCAGCCCCAGCCTCACCCCCAGCCCGCTCCATACGGTCACTGTGTCACAGACAGTGGCGTGGTTTACTCCGTGGGGATGCAGTGGCTGAAGACACAAGGAAATAAGCAAATGCTTTGCACTTGCCTGGGCAATGGAGTCAGCTGCCAAGAGACAGGTCTGCATTATCTTTTTAAAAAATAGCCCTGGTAACTCATTATTTAGTTTTTGAAAGGCAACACATTCATTTACCCACAAATGTAAAACAAACAAGAAAAGCTTATAATCTTACCACCCTGTGATAACAATGAGGCTTGGCTTTTGATATATTTTCTTCCAATCTTTTTAATCTATGTATTTTCTTTCCTGTAGTGAGGTTTAAACTGTGATGTATTATTTTTACTTGTCTAAAATGTTGTTACAAGAGGATTGCTTTCGGAATAGCTTATCATCCATATATTACATTCTAAATCTCAAATTTCTGGAGCTTTGTGTTGTAAACTTCTTTCAACAACCTAATGCATCTCTTCTGGGATACAAAAGTGGTCATAACTAGAGCAATAATAATTCGTACACTTGACTTTTCCCCTAGAATAGCCTCATGTATTCGTTCTTATGGCACCAACAGAGTCATGCATATCCTTTCAGTATCCTTTGAGCATCATCCTTGATTAACCTGTATAAATATAGCTATACAAATGGGGAAACTGACACATGGAGCAGAGGTGGTAACAAAGGACATCAGCAGAAGAAATCAGGTGTTGCTGTGTCTCAAAAGCCGTGGCTTCCTGAGTAACGCATTTTGACAGACATTAAGCAGATGATCATCTATGCTTGCAGCTTTTTTCTTTGAGGGCACAAGCTCAGTCTCAGTTAAGTTATAAATCAGCGGCAATTGGTGGAAGGTCAATGTAGCTCTATTTACTGAGACTGTCACCATATTTTGGTAATGCTTGCAGCTGTGACCCAGACTTATGGTGGCAATTCAAACGGGGAGCCGTGTGTCTTACCCTTCACCTACAACGGCAGAACCTTCTACTCCTGCACCACGGAGGGGCGGCAGGATGGACACCTCTGGTGCAGCACGACTTCCAATTATGAGCAAGACCAGAAATATTCTTTCTGTACAGACAGTGCTGGTAAGTGTCCCTAGGGGAAAACACAGCAGTGAGAAAAACCCATTTCTCATGCCCTATTTTTATTTGCCGGCGAACTAGCCTCTAATTTTGAGGCTGCACAAGAAATCTCACTTTGGTGCAGTCTGGACCCAAGAGATGTGGAGCAAACTTAGCAGCTGAACATCCTTCCATGTTCCCCAGCACCCTTGGGAAATGACAGCAAGGGAAAAGCCCCCCAGTTCACTTGTTTTTGACACATGGGGATTATGATGTGATTTAAGATACTTGTCTATTGAAAGCAGTAGGTGATCCCACAGGACTGAGGAATACACAGGTGGGATGCCTGAGTGTTTTTGCTCCTCTTCTGGTTAAAACTATGTTTTATTCAAAGAGATCATTTAAGCTTGTTTTTTTTTTTGGCTGGGAAAGTGAGAGTGGAAATCGGATTTCAATCTATTTTGAAGGTGAGGTGAACACGTGAAGGAAGCTTAGAACTATATTATCAGACCTCTGTTATTCTGAGTCAGACTCTGTGAATTAAGTGTAGAAGCTGGCTCTCTCAAACCTTTCTGTAGTAATTCCCCACTGTACCTGGGAAAGCTCGGTTGTAATTTTTTTCTTCCTATTTGTGTATTTTTCTGGGCAGTTTTGGTTCAGACTCGAGGTGGGAATTCCAATGGTGCCTTGTGCCACTTCCCCTTCCTATACAACAACCACAACTACACTGACTGTACTTCTGAGGGCAGGAGAGACAACATGAAATGGTGTGGAACCACCCAGAACTATGACGCGGACCAGAAGTTTGGATTCTGCCCCATGGCTGGTAAGATGAAGCCCTTGGAGACAACCATTTATGGTGTGAGACTGAAGGATAGTGTCCAGTTTACTCCTGTTTCACCTGTTAAAACTTAAATTTAACAGCAGAAAACTTTGTTATATATATAAAATAAAATATATAAGAATTCTATATTTATATAATTTTAAAACCCTATTGATATAATTTAATGTCCAAAAATGTAGAAATACAATAAAAATACGTGTTCAAAAGTCTGGGATTGTAAATTTTGCACAGGTTTGTCTTTTGTAAAGAGCACACAACTGAGTAGCTTAAAATGGTTAATATGTAGCTCACTGCTACTGTCACAGACCTACGACAGACCTACGACATTTACGCGTAATTTTGGTTTGACTGAAATAAGCTCTATCACTAAATACCAAAATAACTAAAACTCTGTCTTTTACAAGTAAAACAAGTAAGCGAGCTTTTTTAAAAAGGGGAGGGGGGCGGGCTTCTAGTTTGTATGAATGGAGAAAGGGGAACCAATACCGTTTATTTGTTTTCAAATTTCAAAAACTCTGTGGATTACCTTTGATTTTCCAGTTGTAGGTGCAAGAACCTGTGCTCTATGCGTTGTCAAGGGTGCATATGAGGCAGGGAAACAGGAAGAAAAGTACTTACTTTTATTTCTCTCATTTCAACAAAAGGGAATGCTGGGTGTAGAAGGAAAATACACTTTAGGTTGCAATTCTTGCACTACCTGTACACATAGTTTCCCTTTGAGCTAGAATAAACTGGAACTAGGAAAAGTTATGGGGCAGTAGTGAAACGTAGGCTTCTAAAACAATGCAAACCCTTTGTGCAAATGTGTAGGTATTATCGTGGTTTCACATCCCCTAACTTTCCGTAATTATTCTGTACAGAAAACCTCAGCTTTAGTAGACTATGTTTTCTCTCTTTGGGGCTCAAAACCCTCCACTTCCACATAGCAGCACCGAGATTTCTCTGAAGCACACAGGACTTCCTTCCAAGTGAGAGTTCTCAGGATAAGCAGACTAAACTGATATTATTGCATGCCTTTTTAGACCTTGTGATCATTGAGCCAGTGTGCGTTTCTTGTTTGTTTCCCAACAGCCCACGAGGAAATCTGTACAACTAATGAAGGGGTGATGTATCGCGTTGGAGATCAGTGGGATAAGCAACACGACATGGGCCACATGATGAGGTGCACATGTGTCGGCAATGGTCGTGGGGAATGGACGTGTGTCGCCTACTCCCAGCTCCGAGGTATGCTTGCTTATTAATGGAAACCCTGGAGAGGACAGAGGGTCCAAAGAGGCAGACTTTTATGTGAAAACTTGAACTTTGCAAAAGCAGCAGAAGAAATATGCAATGCCTCTCCATTAGACTACTGTGCTGGATAAGTTTTGCATTTTAGGCAGCCAGTTAAGAAAAGCCGGCACAGCAATTCTTAGATTCTGAAACATTCCCAGGGTGTAAGTGCTTAGGCTGAGCCAAAAAGATGACTTCAAAGACTAGAGCACAATCATTTGATCCTTTTAGCTTTTAGTTATGCCGTTGGATTCATGTCTAGAAAAGACTGGATCATTTCTGTAAAGAAAAGAGATTTGCTCTTCTGAAATCAGATCTTTGCAGTTCCAAACTTAAGGAGGCAAATACATAGACCAATTTCTTTTGTTCAAATCAAGGTTTCCCCTTTGGACCCAGATATATAATATAGGGATGTTGATTTATTAAATCTCTCTTACGTTTTCTGTTTCTTTGATTTGAAAAGTAAGATTTAGGTAGAACTCTGAGCTAATAAATTGCCCATATAGCTGGTGTGCTGACACTGGCCTGAATTTGTTCTCCTTTTGTGGTGTCCAGTGGACAACCCAATCCAGGAGTCATAATAATTGCATATGGTGGTGCAAAGCTGAAAGGGACCCTAGGGGGTCACACACACCAACTCTTCTTTTTACAGATGAAGGAGCTGAGAACGCAAAGAGGGAAGTAATTTTCTTAGGATCTCTCATAGAGTTAGGAAGAGTTGGCCTAATTTTTTTTTAGCTTTAGAAGTGCCATAGATGTCATTTTATTTCCCAAATCTAAATATCTCCCCACCCCCGCCACTCCAGAGATGAGAACATCACTCCATGCTGGGCGCCGTATAAATATGTTTACTCTTCCTCCTATTTATCATAACAAGCAGAGATCTAAAGGACATTATCAACTAAGCAAGAATTTTTCCGAAAGCAGGACACTTATTTGTTTAAAAATTGGCTTTCCACAGGGAGGTATATCTTACCACATTCTTTAGTTGTATATACTTTGATCTCAGACATTTACAAGTTTATAAGAAAGGATTGGGTGTTTTTTTGCAAAAATTGTATCACTGGCTAAGCTTTGAAAAAATATTCTGTGACAGTTGAAAAGTTATTTTAGTGGGAGAGGTTGATAATTAAGTGGAAGGAACTGTATGCTTTGAAAAGCGTAGCTTCTTTGCTTTTATCCGTGAAAGTTAAAGTCCTCCACCCGTTCCACTCTCTCCTACATAGATCAATGCATTGTCGACGACATCACTTATAACGTGAATGACACATTTCATAAGCGTCACGAAGAGGGACACATGCTGAACTGTACCTGCTTCGGTCAGGGCCGGGGCAGATGGAAGTGTGATCCCATTGGTAAGTGGGCTTGTCTTTCTAGATGGGTTTGGGCCCTGAGAATAGTTAGAAAATTTCAAATAAGGAAAGCTGTTTGATATTATATGATTGAAATTGGATCCAGACTTTGATCGGTGGCTTGCAAAAGCCTTGCAAAGTCTTTTCTCTAATTATGGACCAATATATAATCTTGCTATTGGCAGTCATCTGTTTTTGCTGAATTTGGTGACAAATTCAGATTTATTTTAACTGAATGAAATTCCTTCTTTGCTTCCGAATCATAAAGCCAGTCCATGTTATGAAAGAGAATTCCCCTTTGCTGACTGTGCAATAACATGGGCAAATGATTATGCCAGTAAATACCTCCCTCCAAATGCTTTATTTTTCTTGGCTGCCCTTTATAATTGATCTAAGCAAATAGTGAAGGTTCAGCCTTAAATGAGCTGTGTTACCAGCTTTAAGGTAATCCATTAATATTCCTTTTCTGAAAGAGGAGGGTTGCTCACTAAGAAAACAAGCCGATCAGATGAGTTTGTTTGACCTCAGATTGCCAAAGCTCAAAGAGAAGCCTCAGAGGTTTTCTTAGAAATTGCTCAGCAAGTATTCATAGTTAAAATCTAGTTCATTTATTTGCATGTAAAATTAAGCCCTTCAAAGTTTGAAGACGTGTATAAAACGGACAAAATAATATTTTGTCCTTGCTGTTCAAATGGTAAATCAGTTGCATTAATGTGGCTAAAATACAATATCTAATTTATTTTTCTCAAGTTAATATTCAGAATATCAATATACACTGACATCTAAATCTTAAAATTTTTATTTAGAAATATTGTCCTTTTAGAAAACTAAATATTCCTCTCACTGGGTACTTCTTACCACTAATTGTCCTATAAGGTAAAAGATAGGAGCAAAATACTTTTTAACTGCATATATTTGTAAGGAAAGTTACAAGTTTCTATTAAAACTAAGGATGTATGCTCGAGCACACTGAAACTGAATGTGTGGCTTTAAGTTTTCAAGGCTGCTTATCTTTTACTTCTATATACTTTAGACCAATGCCAGGACTCGGAAACCCGAACGTTTTATCAGATTGGAGACTCCTGGGAGAAATATGTGCATGGTGTCAGGTACCAGTGCTATTGCTATGGCCGTGGCATTGGGGAGTGGCATTGCCAACCTTTGCAGACCTACCCGGGTGAGTAGCCATATTACCCCAGATTGAGAACTGTCGACTGGGTTATGAAAACAGGGCCCATCAGTGTTTATGAATACGCTGATGCCTAAGCTCGAATCTCCTTTCTTTCCCACCCTTTTTTTTATATCACTGTCTAATAATCAATCGAATTTTTGACTACAATGATCTTGCTTTCTCTGCAGTCAAGTACAAGGTGTGGAAGGCTGTAAAAATGTGCTTGTGTGTAATTTGTTTCTTAACACTGTAGAACATTCCATTAAGTTAAAACACTCGGGCTGATTTCATGGCACATCCATACATGGAAACAGAGACTGTGAAGCAAGCTATGCTGAGAGTGAAGGTTGGGGTTTTATGTTATGGTTCCTAGCAGAGAGGTTGCATAGAGAAATTACGTGAATTAGCACATACAGTGTGTGTTCGTTCCGTGTATTTCATGCTGGCCCTCTTTTGTCTGGTTTCGTTTGTTTGATCAGTTGGAGTGGGGAGCAAAGTATCTCAGTCAAGAGTTGAGTAACCTGGTCAGTTCTCTGCCCACATAGTTCAAATACTCCCAAATGTTTGTTGCTTGGTTCTTTCAGTTCATAGGAAATCATGCCTCACCATAGGTAATTTTAGTTCATTTTAGAAAAAAAATTTTGAATTTAATTTTCACTGAGTGATTAATTATAATAAAATGCGTTGAATTATGAAAGTCTAATTTTTAGGCATCGATTATTTGAGCAACTACTGAGGTGTAAACCTCCTCGACCTCTGTTAGCTTTTGACTTAAAACATAGCCTGCATTCAGAAACGAAAAGGAGCGATTTTCAGGGCAGCAGAATCTGCCTGTGAGAGAAATCAAGATTAAGTTAACTAGGTCCTTCCATAACGTGATAGAGATTCACTGTCCTAGAGAACAAGATAGGGGGCAATCTGGCCAAAGGCAGTGTTCACCAAGACATGGATCCCAGCTCCACATGCTGCTGAAGAGATACACGTCGAGCTCCACTCATTATTTCCTATCAGAAAAATGAGGAGATTGTAGCTGATGACCTTGAAAGTTCCTTCCAGCACTGACAATCTAAAGTCTGTGATCCTATATACCCACCACCCAGATCCACTCTTTCTGTGAGCTCTGAAGAGAACCTGCGCCCGCCCTGCCCACCCTCAGACACTGTCAGGGCTCTGGACGGTGGCTTTGCTTTAGGCGAGCTTATTGCACCGATGGACTTTTCTCTTAAATGGTATTTCGTAGTGAATTTGGATATAAGAATCACTTAGAATTTTTCTATTCAATAATTTTTAAAAATCTGATTGCAGAAGTACTGTAGGTTCAGAAAGTAGATAAATGGGTTTGTTTTTTTCTTTAACGACGCAACCAAAGGATAGAAACTTCTCAAGAAATGCTCTCTAGTGTCAATGTTTATGGTTGTTATTGGTGTGGCAATTTATTGAAAATTATTTCCTTCTTACTGATTTAGAGAGAGCCTATTTCTTTCTCGTTTAAAAATAAGCCTGTTCACATAGCTGCTTGCTGGAAGCACTTAGTGGACATGTCAGAGATGAAATCTAGATAGGAAGGAGTCCTCCTTCTGGAGTTTTATGTGTTGACCTTGTTTCTACTCTTTAAAAATGGTAACAAGAGAATCCACTGAGCGTGAGGGAGATGTAGGGGAGAGCGCCCTGGAGTTTGCCCTCAGTACACAGTTTGGTTTTCTCGATGGTCCATGTGGGGCATGAGGAGGGTGGGAAGACTAAAAGAACAACAGATTACCAAGAGATTGTCTCTGAGGCTTGTCCTGTTTGTGCCCCCTACGGAGCATTTGCTGGGGTTGTTCAAACTAACAGAAGATAAGAGGCATTTGGTTTGTCAATAAACAACTAGGAAAGCACAGATCTCAGCAAACTAAATAGAGAAAAAAGGTCTGAGTCGCAAATCCATAAATGTTTAACCTCTCCAGGGTCACTGTTGCTGGCAATTACTCATCGTGACCTGATTTTAAACTGGTTTTAAAAGTGTAGACATTGTATCATGTCTTTACTTCACTATTTTGTTGTTATTGATCATATTGAATAAGAGAGGGAGTGAAGTTTTCACAGGGGTGAGTAATTGCTCAGTTAGGTTAATTTTAAAAGTTTTACCAACTAACCAGTATCAAAAGGATGATCAAAAGAGTTTTAAGTCTAAATAATGTAAAGGATGTCAGAATCTCCCGATTTCTTGTCTTCAAATCATGTGTAGACTAAGGTAGAGTGACAGTTGGAATTTAATTGACCTTACAAATAATGGACACAGTCTCTTTACTTTCTGGACAAAAATGTGCTAAATGCGTGACATCCTCATGGCTGTTCAGTGCAGTTCCCTTAAAGGTGAGCTATGGCATAAACCTTAAATTGAAAACGTAGAATTTCAAACCAGCACTTGAAGTTTTAGAAGGAAAAGAAACTTCCGTAGTTTTACTCCATCACTGGGGTAAAAGCCACTGGCCTGCCTTTTTCTTCACCCCTCCCCGTCTTTTATCCTCCTTGTGGACATAGCAGCATGATTAGACTTACAGGTGGTCAGTAAAGGTGATTTGTGTTGTCTTCTTAAGATTTTGTTTGTTTTTCCTTTTTCTCCCTAAAGCCCCCCGGTACATAGTTGTATATTCTTAGTTGTGGGTCCTTCTAGTTGTGGCATGTGGGACACCGCCCACTCGGCCATGGGGCCAGCCCCTGTGTTGTCTTTCTAAAACTTAATCTTAGTGACATCTAACCATCATAGACTATTTTTTTTAATTAAAGACTGTTTGCTTAGAGCAGTTTTAGGTTCACAGCAAAATTGAAAGGAAGGTACAGAGATTTCCCATATACCCCCTCCTCCACACATGCATAGCCTCCCCTATTAGCAACACCCCCCACCAGAGTGGTACATTTGTTACAATTGGTGAACCTTCATGAACACATCATTGTGTGTTCACTCATGGTGTTGGACATTCTATGACATCATAAACTTCTTCCCCTCAAAATCATGACTGTCAAACTAAATAAAACACATATCAAGTTCCTTATCTGAGGAAATTCTAGTAGGATTTCTTTAAGAGATCAATATTTAAACCACCTTATGCCAATTATCATAAATAATTTAAGGACATGATAGTCTTCTATTTACTGATTTACGTGGAACTACTTGAAGTAGTTACATCTCTAAAATTTTGCTTCAATGTTCATCTTTGAAAACTTAATTACTTTTGTGAGGATCTTCACAAACAGAAAGGGTGATTCAGAGAGACATGAAATTGACTTCTGCCAACTGATTAAAACAAACATCTTGCCGTGTTCTGTGACGTATATACCACTTTAGAGTGGAAAACTGAGAATTTTGTACATGAGTTTTGGAATTCATGTGGCTTGGAAATACCTGCACTAAATAAAATTAAGATTCACACAATATTGTTAGGTGGCCGGCCTGGTGGCGTAGCGGTTAAGTTTGCATGCTCTGCTTCAGTGGCCAGGGTTCACCGGTTTGGATCCCGGGCATGGACCCACGCACCGCTCATCCAGCCGTGCTGTGGCAGGAGTCCCACATATAAGATAGAGAAAGATGAGCATGGATGTTAGCTCAGGGCCAGTCTTCCTCAGCAAAAAGAGGAGGCTTGGTAGTGGATGTTAGCTCAGGGCTAATCTTCCTCAAAAAAAAAAAAAAAATTTGTTAGTCCTCAACCAACTTTGAATTATTCTCAGTGTGGAAAGTGAGTACGTTATTTTGGAATTTTTGAGTCTACACAGATTTACAAGTTATTTATTTGTTCTGCTAGAGGAAACTTTTTTCCAAATAGAATTTAACAGCAAAGATAAATTTGAAAATCAGTATTGTTTTTCTAAGAGCTTTCAGAAAACTTAAATCTGTTAATCTGGTGTAATACTTTATTAACATTAAAATTTTGCTATTTGACAGATTAGCAGTTAGAAACTCTGAGAAAGGTTATTACAAGGAACTTCATTTTTATTTCATAAAAAAGATAACATTTAGGGGAAAATAGTGTTCTGTGCTACAAGCATAAATGTTTCAGCTATTTCATTATTATCCTAAATAGAGTCTACACTATTAAGAAATTGATTCCACTTGATTTATTTTGTTTTTTTTAGAAAGAAGAAAAAAGAAACAAAACCATACTTTAAATTGTATTGGAAACAGTCATGCACATCAAGATGTAGAAATGTTGAATTTGTGTATACTTCAGCATGTCATTTCAGTTGATAACTGCTTTTGAAAAAAAAAGTTATATCTCTTAATAATTTGACCAGACAATAGTATGATTTTAGAGTATACTTACTGAATGAAAATAAAAATAAAACGTTTTTCCAAATTGGTAGGATGTTTAGACTGATGAGAAATAAAATTGAGTCTTTAATTATTACCTTTGTCTATTTGTCTAAGATTCTACCCCATTTAGAAATGTGTTTGTTTTACATCATGTCGTATGGCCTTTGGAATGTTGTTTCCTTCTTAGAGGCTAGATTCATTCTTGATGAAAGCCTTCACAAACTAGAATTTGCTTCAAAGAAGCTTAAAAAATAAGTAAATGAAATTTGTATTCTGTGGTACATTCTTTGTGTTAGGGTAGTTTTACAATTTACTCGTAATTCTTTGAAAACAAAAGAATGCAAGCTAAGAGGCATTTTTAAAAATGTGTTTTATTTGCTGTAAACAAGTTCTATTTACATTTCTCATGTGAAGGACAATAATTTATCAGCTAAAAAAGGATGTCTCCATTGATTTCTAATGTAAATGTGTGAAAGGTCAATCCTGGATGATTTTTATTATACTCATCTTTGCTAATACGCAGAACTGTCTTTAATGATGGCTGTCGCTGTGCACTGAATTTTAAGTTGAAGTGAGTGAATACCCAAGGTAACCAAATGTCAAATTTTTATTTTCAGGCACCACTGGTCCTGTCCAAGTAATCATCACAGAGACCCCCAGCCAGCCCAACTCACACCCCATCCAGTGGAACGCACCGGAGCCATCTCACATCTCTAAGTACATCCTCAGATGGAAACCCGTGAGTGTGAAAGCTCGGTCACCCAGTCTCCCAAAATGAACTCATTTGGAACATTTGTTTTCAGCTTTTGAGCCAACAGATCTGACTAACTAGTCATATAGCATTTATATTTGTTTAGCGACGAAACAACGTGTGGTCAATTGAATTGACATATAGATTTAGCTTTTTGGGTATTTAGAAGAATTTAGTTCTTTCTGTTAGAAAGATCTTCTGAGCAAGGACTTGGAAATGATAATGCTGGAAATTATTCTTCCCCAGTATGGGAAGAAAATCTAAAGTTTCATATGTTTTATAACTCTTTCAGGGGAAAAAATTGTTGGCGTCATTTCCATAATTTGAAAAAAACCCGAGCTAAATTCATATCTTTCTTTTCTGGTTTACTTTTTAAGTGATCATTTCTGGAATTTTGATCCTCTGAAGTTATTTAGATAGAAGAGAAGGAGATGATGAGAAGGAAGTAGAGATGAGGGATGATGGTTGGTTTATTTAAAGAATGAACCTTGTGATTTTCTAATAAAAACCATCTAGAAATCAAAGAAATCATGCTAAAGAGGATATTTGGTCTATTAAGTTTTAGGTTTTTCTTACCCCTTCCAACCTACCCTGCTATATCTCCAAAATTCATGGCTCATAGTTTGAGGAACACTATTTTAAACATAGGAGAAAAATGTCCATTTTTAATCACAGCTATTGAATTCTAGCAATTAAAAACAGGATAAAGCAAATCAAAACATTGGACCAACTCATACAGTTGTATTTAAACTCTTGAGGGAAACTCCAAGCTGTTGAAATCATTCTTTTTCTTCTTTCACCCTCTTTTGTAATGTCCGTAGCATATTGAGTAGCCATTTGCAGAACTTTGTACCTAGTGATGTGACCATGGAATCTTTTTCCCTCCAGCACCTTCTTGTCTCTTACCTTTCATCTCATCACCAATGTTACTTACTTTAAACTTGATTCTGAAGTATTATGTGAGACCACTGTAATAAGGGACATTTATAGGTTGGTATAAAATGTATGTTAAATTGGAAAGTCCTCAAGGAGTGGTAATGATGAATTTCTTTGAGATTTTGAGTTTCAAGGGCTGGCCCTGGGGGCCTAGTGGTTAAGTTCAGCATACTTTGCTCCTGTGGTGCAGGTTCAGTTCCAGGCGCAGACCTACAGCACTCATCTGTCAGTGGCCGTGCTGTGGTGGTGGCTCACATACAAAAAGAGGAAGGTTGGCAGCATATGTTAGCGCAGGGCAAATCTTCCTCAATTGAAAAAAATATATATCAAGTCTGTAGGGACACCTGACTCGGGTCTCTTCTCCCGTCCTCAATCACTCAGTGTCATTTACAACTTATAGCTACAATTTGTAATGTTTACAAGTATTAACTTCTCGTGTGCTCTCAAAAAAATTTTTTCGGGGGTTTTTCCTTAATGTTCGTCACATGAGAGTTTCCTTTCTAGTATTATCTTCTGATAGTTAGCCAAAAAAGTTCACATTGAATAAAAGGTTTATCATGAAATCTGAGCTAATGGAGCGACCAATTTCAAATTTTTTTCACAGTGTATTTGAGTTAAAATTTAAATTTAAAGAGTATTAGGATCACTTTCATTTATCCCAGAAATATAAATGAACACCTGAGTATTTGAATTATTGAGGAACTGATTGGATAACTTTTAAAAATCATTGGGTGTGAAAAATGTATTTTGACTTATGTTTGTTTAGAATATTTGCAACTTAAAAAGATCTCATCTTGTTTGAATAAGGGCGTTTCTTTTCCACACATTTTATTGCAATGAGTTTTGTGATCCGCGACATATTAATGAAGTTGGACAGGATGTGAAAATGTAAACTGGAAGCAGAGACTAAATAAATCAAAATCGCATTCTTCTGGAGTCTTGCCCAAAGTTGGCTAACCACTTTTGGTAGGGTAGTTCATATTCAAGAATGAGTCATAAAAGCAGACCAACTGAACCTTATATGTGATGGCCCTAGGAGCTGAGTCATCAGGCAATATTGCTTTGACTGTTTCTGCAAGGCAAGAAACTTGAATTGTGTCCCAAGTGACAGATAGAATATATGGCTTTCTCTGCGTCAGAGAGGAATATATCTGTTCATTGTAGAAATGAAAAAATTGAGAGAGGCAAAACTTAGGTTCATCGTATTATGTTGCTGGTATTAAATAATTAATCTGGCAAAAAGGAAGGTGCCAGCACCTGTGACAGTGTAGCCTTGGGGGAGATGGAAATTAAATGGGAGAATGCAAGTAAAATACCACAGAACATAGCACATAGTAAGCTCTCCATAAATATTAACTATAATAATAATTATTTTTAATATTAACAAACTCTGCTACAGGTCCCTATTCTGATTCGGTTTTCCATGATTTTCCTCCATGATGGGACTGCCTGGGCCCCTCATTCTTCTTTGAAGGTTACTCCATGTCATCTCTGAACATTCATCCTTGTGAATACTTGTGTGATTTTTTTTTTTTAATTTAAATTTTTAGAAAAATGCTCCAGGCCGTTGGAAGGAAGCCACCATTCCAGGCCACTTGAACTCGTACACTATCAAAGGCCTGAGGCCAGGTGTGGTATATGAGGGACAGCTCATCAGTGTCCAGCACTACGGCCACAAAGAGGTGACACGCTTTGACTTCACCACCACCAGCACAAGCCCAGCAGTGACCAGTACGTACCCCAGTGGCCTCATGTCTGTGCCTGCGTTTCTCAGAGCTGGCTCTCCTCAAGAAGTGCTTTTCTTCTCCATTCATATTCTGCCATGGATGGCACCCACTTTTTTTTTTAAATGATATTCTACAGACAGTGGCAGTAAGCTTTCCTGATGGCTGAAGGCTCTCTTTCCTCTCTCTGTGACTCTGTAGGCAACACTGTGACTGGAGAGACAACACCGTTTTCCCCCGTTGTGGCCACTTCTGAATCTGTGACTGAAATCACCGCCAGCAGCTTCGTGGTCTCTTGGGTCTCGGCTTCAGACACCGTGTCAGGATTCCGTGTGGAATATGAGCTGAGTGAGGAGGGAGATGAACCACAGTACCTCGGTGAGCTAAATGCGTTGTCATGACAGATTTTGAGTGGCTAGTGGTAAATCCTGCTTAGGAGGAGGCATCCAGGCAGGTGGTCTGTGAGCTTGGGAACTAGTTGACAGCTCAGACTAGACAAACGACCCTCTGGTATGAGGAAGGGAAAGGACCCGTGCTTTCTGGAACTGAACTGGGTTTTTCCTGAGCCATGCTCACATTTCCCTGGTCCCCGACATGCACTGTGTTATGCATTTGCCTGGGTGCAGGTCCATACAACAAAAATGTTTTCTCTGTGTATGTGATTGCCAGTATGAAGACTGTAGCAGAAAATGTTCGTTTTTGGGGGTGCACAGTACCCTCATTCGTGCTTTTCAAATTCTCCTGTTTAGGGCCTTTTAAAAGCCTTATTGTAGAATAATAGACATACTGAAATGCGCACAGATCATAAACACAGAGCTCAAGGAATTTTTATAAAGTGAATACACCCATGTGACCATCACCCAGATCAAGAAAAAGAACATCCCTCCTACCCTACTCGCCATCAGCCCCCACCCATAGCCACTACCCTGACTTCCAACCACAGAGGACTGTGTTTACAAAAATGGGGGTGGATTACAAAAATTATACATCTTTAGAGAAAATATTTGGAAAATGGAGAAAAAAAGAAGAAAAATTATCCCATAGTGCATTGATAATTATTGATTATCCATTAATACATTCTCTTCTAGTTTCCCCCTGTCCCCCATGAATATATAATTTTTAAGACGTCCTTCTCATAGGCTGTAGAGTCATTTAAGGGATCAGTATGCTCTGATTAGTAACTTTTCCTTTTTATTTCAAAGATCTTCCAAGCACGGCCACTTCTGTAAACATCCCTGACCTGCTTCCTGGCCGAAAATACATCGTAAATGTCTATCAGATTTCTGAAGAAGGAGAGCAGAGTCTGATCCTGTCTACTTCGCAGACAACAGGTAGATGTGTGCTACATGGTGGGTAAAGAATCTTTTTTTCATGAAACAGACCCATAGCAATATCTCCTGACTCTTTTCTTCTTTTCTTTCTTTCTTTCTTTGTTAGCGCCTGATGCCCCTCCTGATCCTACTGTGGACCAAGTTGATGACACCTCGATTGTTGTTCGCTGGAGCAGACCTCAGGCACCCATCACAGGTCAGCTTAGCTTCCTTTTCTTGGCTGCCTTGTTAATCTTGATGGCATAAGAGGTGAAGATTCTGATCTGTGGACTGGCATATCATTTAAATATCCTATCTAATTACTAGACTAGAGTAGGGATGTGTGTGTGTGTCTGTGATATTAATTAAGAATATGATTATTTTCAAGTCTTAACAGCCTTTCTTATGAATCATTCTCCCTCGAATCCATTTTATCAACCCTCTACCCACACATAAAACACACACAAAACCTCTAACATCAGCCCATTGACTTATTAAACCAGGCGTTCCCATGGTAGAAGAGGGGTAATTTTTCTGAAAACCTTACTCTAACTCTTACTCTCAAAGACGTAACTGAGTTGCCTCCTTAGCTCACTAGTTGACTCAGGTGTCTGAATTTCCTGAAAGACACAGACAGTGCTAGACAACTCCGTGCTCAGGGTGCTTCAGTAACTGCTTCCATTGTCCAGAGCTCAAAGAGAAGAAATTGATTTAACATGAATATTTTCACCTCACGGCTTCTCCAATAGACATTTATTAAGGATTTTGGGTCTTTAAGGATGATAGTCATTTTTAAAGAGGTTTGCATGGCTGTTCGTATTTTATCTTTGTACTCAATAGTCCTTATAAGAAGTGGCAACATTGAAAGAGTCAAAAAGGATCACTAGTCCTTAACTAATCAAGCAAGATGCCAAGGGCTATTGGAAAAGGCGAATTTATGACTTTTAAACCTCTGTTTCATAAAACAGTGTGTCCTGCTTTTTTCTCATCAATCTGCAGGATACAGAATCGTGTATTCACCATCAGTAGAAGGGAGTAGCACAGAACTCACCCTTCCTGAAACTGCCAACTCCGTCACCCTCAGCGACTTGCAACCTGGGGTTCAGTATAACATCACCATCTATGCTGTGGAAGAGAATCAAGAAAGTACTCCTGTTTTCATCCAACAGGAAACTACTGGCGTCCCACGTGCAGGTAACTTAAAGACGCTTCCTGTGGTATCTTATCTCATAAGGCTTAACAAGGTAACGTCTTTAACCTCCCTTTTCTTGGAAGAATGAAACTATCCTTGGATTGTGTTCATCCCACTAGCCTGCCGGGGAGGACCAGAAGTGTGAGATGAAAGAATAATTGGCTCTGTGGGAGGGTTCCTTTGTGTCTGTCAACAATTTCTATATGCAAGTAACTTTATAGATTATTTTATCTGTAAACTTCTGAAATTTGGCTGAAATGTCCTCACTATAAAGTAACCTATCAAAGTTGGCTATTGGCCTTCCTGATTAAAAGCTGCCACCATAAAGTCTTTGTATTTTTCCCCAGAAACTTAAGGGTCAGTTCATCTGTTGCTTTTACGTATTATAAAATGATTCAGTAAAATGAAAACCGTATTGATTTTGTTGTCACCATAAGGGTTTTTAAATTATTTTTTTGTATATTACTTTTAAACCCCTCCAAAGGACACTTCATGTGTTGGAAACTCATCTGCTTACCTGCTTATTTTAGATAAAAGCTTCAAATGTCGTATGGAATCAGTATGACTGAATCCAGAAAATATAAGCAAAAACCATCTTCTCTGGTTAAGAGACAAACTTAGCATTTCTGGAATGAGAGGCTCTATGAATTGCCTTATATGCGGCTGGGAAACTGGCTTTTCAAAACTAATCTTCAGTCGGAATTGTGAATGACCTGTTGGCTCTTGTCTGTTAGATAAAGTTCCGCCTCCCCGGGACCTGCAGTTTGTGGAGGTGACAGACGTGAAGATCACCATCATGTGGACACCCCCTGAGAGCGCGGTGACCGGCTACCGTGTGGACGTGCTCCCCGTCAACCTGCCTGGGGAGCACGGCCAGAGGCTGCCCATCAGCAGGAACACGTTTGCAGAAGTCACAGGGCTGTCCCCTGGGGTCACCTATCACTTCAAAATCTTCGCCGTGAACCACGGGAGGGAAAGCAAGCCTCTGACAGGAGAACAGACAACCAGTACGTCCTGCTTCTGACTACCTCCACTCCAAATTCTCCACTCTCACTTCCAATGTGTGGTGATGTGCAGCCTACAGTTTGCTCCTAGGTGTACAGCTAGAAGTAGGAAAACACTCAGCTGACATAAAGCACGTTAAACTTGAAAACTGAACTCAGACAAGCTCCACAGACGCTAAATGACAACCCAGATGCATGTGCCAGTGGAATGGCAGTAAGAGAGGAGACCTTAAGAGAACCCAGTTTTCTTTGCTAATGGAGACGTGGATTGAAAATTGAAGTGCATTTTTGTGTAAATCAATATATCTAGATCAAACTTCAACTGTAGACTCTTAGCACTTAAGAGTAGAATTACTGATAAATAGTAATTGCTAAAATGTTTAGTACTTACTAGGTACCAGGTCCTCTGCTCTGTTCTTTATGAGCATTGTCCTCATGTTTATATGAGAATATTTGTATGAGGATATCCTCAGATTTATCATCCTCGTTTGGCCTTAATGAGGAAGATATTATTATCCCCATTGGATACATGAAGAAACCAAGGCTTATAAAAATTTCTGCAACTTGTGAGGTCACAGATCTAGGAAGTGATGGAGCTGGATCCACACAGACCTATGTCTTTTTGACTGCAAAGCCCACGCTTCCAGTGATTCTGCTTGCCTATCTCTTAAACATTTCCTCTCTTTTAAAAGTGTTTTAAATTCTGCAGGGAAACTGCTAGTTGTCGTACGCAAGAAGGAAACTCACAATTTGTGTGATTCTTTCTGAGAATGCAAACTCACCGATGTCCTCCCATGATTCTGAGGTTCTGAATATATTGTATCATTATTGTCTTATCTGAATCATGTGAAAATAACGTTTATTTCTCCAGCGGAGGACCATTCATTCAATAAATACAGAGAATATTGCTTTCGGTCCATATGGAGCTATCTTTTTGCTGCCCTCTCAGTGGGCTTATTCCTCTTTTCCTAACATGTTTGGCTGAGAGCAGAGAAAATTGTGGCATTCACAAGTATGCGTTTTGGGTTTTTTTTTATACCATCTCTTTAGTGTTAGTATAATTTTGGAAGATGATGGGAAAGTCAGGCTGGAAAATTAGTTTCCACAGGATCAAAGTTAAGCAAAAAGGGTCAGCAATTTCTCAGGACTGACACAGAGTTTTGCAAAGTTCTGTGGAGCACTCAAATCTCTGACTGGCTCAATTTTTCCAAGGTTTGGACTCTTAGTTTCAACCCTGAGAAGAGAAAACTTGGAAAATTCAGCCAAGCTTTAGAATTTCAGTACGATAATTACTGAGGTTTCAATATTTCTCGACATATTTCATCTTTTTTTCTAGAATTGGATGCTCCCACTAACCTCCGGTTTATCAATGAAACTGAGTCGACTGTCATAGTGACCTGGACACCCCCTCGGGCCCGGATAGCCGGGTATCGGCTGACCGTGGGCCTGACCCGGGGAGGCCAGCCCAAGCAGTACAACGTGGGGCCCTCTGCCTCTCAGTACCCACTGAGGAGTCTGCAGCCTGGGTCTGAGTACACCGTCACCCTCGTGGCCGTCAAAGGCAACCAGCAGAGCCCCAAAGCCACTGGAGTCTTTACTACTCGTAAGCCAAAATTTAAATATCTTTTCTTAGTGATGTCGTAAGTTCTCGCCTATATTCACATTCTCTATTCTTCATTCATATTTTTAAACAGTTAACTTAAAACACTAGGGCAAGGTTTAAATGAAAAATTGTTTTTAATTAAAAAAAAAAAGATTTAAAGCCCTGCTACTCAAAGTGTGGTCCGTGGACCAGCTGCTGGTCCATGAACTGTTTGTTACTAGATAACAAGGAGCTTGTGCCAGCAGGTGAATCATGAAGTACACTGTTTAGTTCAGGTGATCAGTTTTTGGCAAGATTTTCTTGATGAAGGAAGCAGTGCTGTAAATTACAGATGTTGCTCAGCTCCTTATGTCCTTCTGGGACCAGCACCTTGAATAACACCGTTTAAAGCATCCAGTTATTTGAAAACTGAATGCTATTGTATTAAATGAATTTACCAAATACTAATTAAGGCAAGAAAAAATCAGCAGCTGTGTCTACACCCTGATACTTTGGATATCAAATGATAGCAGTCAGTGTAGAATAAAAACATCTACCAATTGAATAGAAACCAACAGAACAAGAAGCCAAAGAAATGATTTCTTTACAAGTGTTGACCGCCGCACATTAAAGTACTTCTGAAGGAGAAAATAGCTTTCCTAAAAATTACTCTTGAAATTCCACAGAGGGAAAAATACTGAAAATAATTTTGGTCATGTCCGTCCTTTTGCTCAGCGTTTGATAGGAAGTGGCCTTAAATCTCTACATCACAATAAAGGGCTGTATTCATAAACTGATTTCTATTAAACACATTCTCATTGACATACAAAGAACTGAGAACGTTTATTTCTACCTGAGCGCTATTTGTTCCTTGTAATTCAGCGTTTTGAATTACAGAAGCACTTAACACTTTTTCAGCATATATTGCAACGATGAACTACTTTGCAATTTTCTAAAATCTTTCAACAAATCTTATTCTTTGGCTAATTTAAAAATATAGATGTTAACAATCATTCAAAAACTGAAGATAAGCTTAATTTGTAAATAACTATGGAATTTATTTTCCGAAGAAAATTCTCTATAAACTTTTCCCTGTAGGAATTCATAATTTACCTAAAATTATTTCCATTTAAATTTCATTTATGAGGTTTGGTTAGTGAAGTCTTTTTTTTCATAAGTAAGTGCTAACGGTAAGCAAGTAAAATCTGCTTTTTATTTGTAAGTTAACCTTTAAATTTTGCTATTTTATGTTACATGTTCCTAAGACACTCTAAAATTTATTGGCATGAAATCAGTGTCTTTGTATTTCTTGTAAATATCTATTTCTTATAAATGCCCTTCACTGAATTGGAATGGAGATTTCAATAGATTTAGTCTTTTACTAACCACATATAATTCTACATATTATCTTTTTTACTCCTTAACATGAGACATATTTTCTGTAGTTTCTTTTGTTGGATAGAGTGCCTATAAAAGAAAAAGCATTTTAAATGATACTAACAGTAATTGAGTAGAGTGGAGTGGGTCAATATAGACGATTTCCGGTACTTTTGAGGATGTTGATATATTGGACATGTTGTTTTATGTTCTGCACAAAACATTTATATAAAATATAATTATATTTGAGTTAAAGTACTAATAGTCAAAACTAATTTTTTTAAGTAACATAGTGCCTTGCACATAGTATAATTTCAAAAAATATTTGTTGCATAGATAATTGAAGAAAGACTGAGAACAGAAATGGCTCAACCAAGCTTAGATTGAAATAAACCTACATAAGTAGGGAGTCCTACAACTTTATTTGAACTTCAAGTACTCCCTGAGGCTGTCAACAGCAGCAGGGATTGCATATTTTAAAAATTGCTTTAAGTTTCTGTTGCTTTTTACTGTCTTACCAAGCTGAATTCTGGGAATAACTTTTCTGGGTTTTGTAACTTGTACTAAATTCTTCAGAGCAAATGTGAGAGGGGGGTGGAATGCTGCTTCTGGGGAAAATTCAGCTTACTCCTTTATAAATAGGGCAAATTTTATTTCGTTAACAACCAGGCTGTTCTTCACCTAACAAGACCTGCCAGAACTCATGGCTTATACTTACAGTCACATCCTTTGTTTGACATCAGTTTGTGGGTTTGTGGTTTGGAGATTTTCCTGTAATGGTCTTCCCAGGCAGAGAGCATCCTGGCGGGCTCAAGCAATAGAAAACACCCAATCTTAAAGCCCAAGACAATTGAGGAGAATGTAATTTGTGAAAAGGTTGTGGCTTTCCAGATGTTTAGCGAAAGAAGCTGACTGCTCTCTGAATTGTTTCTTGTGGCCATTATCATGGTCACTCTGGGCTGGCCACCGCATTTTGGCAAAGTCAGCAGCAGCCGAGTGGCATATGATTTCTGAGACTCTGGGAAGGCATCATAGGTCACCCATCCTAGTTCCCCTGAAAACACCATCAAAATAATAACATGCTTATGAAACAGCTTACTAAACCAGTACTACTTCAGTTCAGCCATTAGAGCAGCCATTACAAAGAGGCCCACACACATATTTTACTTTTTCCCACACAGTATTTTAAAAATAATTTTTTAAAATTGCACATTACAGTCCAAACTGGAAAGCAATGGAAGAATTGCAACACTGGGCCTGAATTCCCACATGGCAAAGAAAAAACAATTGACCGGAGCTGAGTAGTGACTGGAGTCTTAAGACTTTTAATCTCCATTTGTATGATTCTGGAGGATAACTCTTTATCTAATCAGCCATTCTCAATTTAGTACAAATGCACTTAGTAGGTGCCTTCTCAGTGGGCACAGAATTTGGTTGGGATGTAAAGAGGGAATTGTGAAGACCAGGGCTATCAACACACTTGAAACCCTTGAATTAGCTCACCCTACTCAAATGTCTTGGTTTCTGAGACCTCACTTTTCCTATAGCAGCCAGTTATTAAAATGCTTAGTCTCCTTCTTAGAAGATTTAGTCATTCAACCAATTATATTTTAGAGATTCTAAATTCATAATAAGTTTTGTACGCATATTGTTTTTCTTCCTCTCTTGTTTCTTTAAGGAATATCTTCACTAAGAGAAATAGCAATGATGTCAGGATGCCAGGAGATACAAAATACATTTTTATTTTAATTCCTAATTCCAGTGGCAAAATACTAAATTTCTGCAGTATGATTAATCTGAATGAGTAATTACATATTTAAGGAAAGAATCTTTAGAATTTAGAAGCACATCCAGCATGGCAAATTTTGTTTAACTTTCATTTGGTATTTCTGTTGCAACCAAAAATAATTGGTCGTCATTATAGAATAATTCAGAATAAAGCTATTTTTAGATTACCATCTATAATTTAACTTTTGTTCTCAAATTAAAGATTAAGAAGCAGAATGATAATCAGTCTGTGGTGACCAGTTTTACATTTTATATGGGATTTTATGCTGACGACATAGGGAAATTTATTGTCATCAAACTGAAATCCCAGACATGATGAAAAGACACAAATCCGAGAATCCAAGGCGTTGAAAGGGTCCTCTGAGGTCAGCTAACCCCTTGTTGCTGGAGTCTGATTGACGGACCGGCAGCATTGACGTTACAGGAATGCTAAATACCTAGTCCCGTGATGAATTTACAGAAGCAGAACCTGCGTTTTCGCCAGGTCTCAGATGATTTGTGTGGCACATAAAAGATTGAGAAGCACTGACCTACTCCAAATTCTCAGCCAGGGAAGGGACATATGTTACGTTGAGGATCCAGTAGCTGGTTAAACTGAGGTTCTTGATAAAAATACTTGCTATCTACATTCTATGCAATTACCTGTGGTTCCAACACATATTGATTTCCCTTCCACAGTGCAGTCTCCAGGCTCCATTCCACCTTACAACACAGAGGTGACTGAGACCACCATTGTGATTACATGGACGCCTGCTCCAAGGATTGGTTTTAAGGTAAATTGCAGATATTTCTCATCTCTTGGGAGATAGCCCTGAGGTGCCTTCATATTTCTGGATGAGGCAGAAACAGGATGTTCAGGAGTCAGGAGACCTGGGTTTTGTTCCTTCTTCTGTTCAGTGTGGTCTCTGACCACATTGTCGTGGCATAATAAGCCTTCTGCCTCACCGAATCCTGGAAGGATGGATTGAGGCAGTGAAAATGCTTTATTAACGATTAAAACATTGATATGGAACTGTTAGTTGTTGTTATCTTATTTTCTTTCTCCTTTCCCCCGGGGAACTATGTTTAAAAATACATAGAGAAACACCATTTGTCGTGTTGTTCTAAATAGATGTCAACAAGTGCACGAAAACCAATTTAAGGGAGGCCAGTTAAACTCAGAGTCACTTAAAAATCACATTTTCATCCAATCAGTTTCATTTCAACTTGTTCAAAGCCCCTTGGGGGAATCTCCTAATAGAATTTAAGGTGAAAGTCTTCTGCAGATGTCTGGATTCATGTTCTTTAAAGTAATGATTTTAGGAAAGTGATGAAAACAAACGAATAGGTTTAAAAGAATTCCTTTCTTTGGCATTTAGAGTGTGGAGAGAGAAATATTTATTATAATTGGAAATCAAGACTAAATCCTCATAACTGTTTGTTTAAAAAAAAATATGCCAAAGCTCGGTTCTTTTTTGAAATATGTGAATGGCCATATCAATGGTTATGCTACTTAAATATAGAGAAACCCTTTTTGAAGATTTAGTCTACCTTTTAAATTTCCCTAATAGTGTCATTCTGACTTTCTCGGCCTTATAATGAACGAAGGATGTCTCTAGAGTTGAACACTACTCGATGACACAATATTCCCTAAGTTTTTGAAATAAAGTATTGAAAGGATTAAAAATTATAGGCACATTCATGGGGCTGGCCCCGTGGCCGAGCGGTTAAGTTCACACGCTCCGCTGCAGGCGGCCCAGTGTTTCATTGGTTCAGATCCTGGGCACGGACGTGGCACTGCTCATCAAACCACGCTGAGGCAGCGTCCCACATGCCACAACTAGAAGGACCCACAACAAAGAATATACAACTATGTACTGGGGGGCTTTGGGGAGAAAAAGGAAAAAGAATAAAATCTTAAAAAAAAAAATTATAGGCACATTCATTTCAATTCTTCTTTTGTACACATTATCCTGCAAGTTGAAGCTATGAACGTACTTCTTCAAAAGGAGTGTTTTTGAAGTACAGTGTGTTAAAGGGGCTGGTGCCTTTAAATTAAATGTTAACAACTCAATAGAGAGAGAGAGAGCTAGAGGATTTCTTCCAGCAAAAAGAAAAAATAGAAATGAACTGTTATGTGGCCCAAAGCCTCTGTGTATTTCTGGGTTTTGCCAGGAGATGATTTATCAAGCAATACACTGTGGAATGACATTTCTCTGGAAACTTTCATTATAAGCCACCTTAATGCAGTTCTGGAAGATACCTCCCCGACTTGGCCCCCGCGCTCCCCATCCAGGGACTTTCCAGCTAAAGTATCTAAAAGAGCTGAAGTAAGGCACCCACTCATTCCATACTGAAAGCCCAGTGTGCCGTTGCTGAAGAGTTCCTGTTATACAAAGCATAACCACAACCTCTCAGCAGTAACTCAGCTCTGGAAATGTTTGTCCGAGGTGTTTATTTCGCTCTTCTTCTTCTAGCTGGGTGTGCGACCAAGCCAGGGAGGGGAAGCACCGCGAGAAGTGACTTCAGACTCAGGAAGCATCGTTGTGTCTGGCCTGACCCCAGGCGTGGAATACGTTTACACCATCTCAGTCCTGAGAGATGGGCAGGAGAGAGATGCGCCAATCGTGAAGAAAGTGGTGACACGTAAGAGGAGTTCTTTGCCTCTTTTTTTTTTAGTTTTTAGAATTGTTCCACTCTTAAAAAATAACTGATATCAACATTGCTTTTTACTTACGGAAGTGGCACAGGGGAAAGATGCCATCCCTACTCATAGTATGTGCTATTTCTAAATCTGGAGTAGCAAGTTCAACTCATGTCATATATCCCATGGTCAGAAGTGTTCTTTCCATGTCAAAAATATTTACGAAGTGGCAAGGCAGAAAGAATGTCAGTAGTATTGTAAAATCGTTAATTGTAACAAATCTGTCAGAGAATTGCCGTCCATCATGGTTTCATAGCACAACTTCTGTATTTTTACTGATTCCTATAGGAGAGAAAGAGAGAGAGAGAAAGATTCCGGAACTCAAGTACTTTGTGTTAGCTTTAACTTTTAATTTAAAATTTTCTTTCTGTTTAGCATTGTCTCCCCCAACAAACTTGCACCTGGAGGCAAACCCCGACACTGGAGTGCTTACGGTCTCCTGGGAGAGGAGCACCACCCCAGGTAAGCCTGGGATCTACTGGGGGCCAGTATCTGCAGAACCTTTCCAAGACAGAGGCCTTAGGAACTACATTCCTTTCAGAGAAAGATAAGGTCAAAATTCTAAGTACCCAGCTCTCCGTAAAAAATACAGGGGTCCGTGATTGTACATCATAGGGTGACGTGTAGGATGTTTTACCGCATGTTTATTTAAATCACGGGAAAGAGAACAAGGCAGACCCTTACTGAGCTGTAGGGAATTGTGAGGGCTGAGGAGGAACATTCTGGAAGGTGCCTTTTGCTCAGTGACATTCAAAATTGCCAAACAAACAACTGCAGTCATACTGCATAATTTTCTTTTTTGCAAGTTATCATAGATCCTAAGTTTATTATTCACTGAAGTTTTACAAATACTCTGTCATGAATTACACCACAAAAATCTAATATTCAAGTAGCATGATACACCACGGCAACGACGGGAGAAATTTTAGCTATTCCTGGCCTTTGTCAAGCCCATGTGAAAGCCTCTTTAAATGAGAAATGTTAACTAAAATGTCACTGTATCATTTAATATTGGGCACATTGGGGGAATCACTGTTGAAATAGCAGGATACTTATTATTGAGAAAATTCTAAATTAAACCAAAACAGAAGCTCTAACTCATGTTGATTGCATCCATAACTGCTGCACTCCTTAATTTAAGGGCTATATTTAGTTTATCATCTCCTTATTTCTAATTTTATTGTAATTTTTTCAACAGTTCTGACCTTTGCCTGGACACACAGCTAAGGGGGTTATCTCTAATGCAATCACACACAATAAAACCGCTCAAATTATCCTTGTTAATCTCCCTCTGATGGAGAGTGAGTTTGGTGAAGTTTTCCTTACCTATGGAAACATTTTAAGCCAAAGCTACACTATTTCCAGCTGAATTACTCTAAATTTGAAACTTTAAGTTGGCAAGTTTCGTGCTTGTTAGAAGCTGGATCATTCATATTTGATCTTAATGGATGGCCTAGCCCCCCTTCTGGATGGTCAGTGGCACATGTAGTGACCTAAATATTTATTCCGCATCCAGTTGGGTTTCCTTGTACATACTTCAGTGTTCACCCTGTTTCTCATGACAAAATGTACTGTCCTTTCCTTGCCCTTGGGTGATTTTAACTTAAATATACTTTCTCATTTTACTTTTAGTCTGTCCCTGAGGATCTCTAGTCATCACTGTTTTAATTCGAACGTCTCTATCCCCCTTCACGCCCTTACTCCCCAATTTCTCTGATTCCTAAAGTCTTCAGCAGTTACTATTCTTTCTCTAGAATAAGTATAGCCACTTTAGTTTTCTACTTTTTCTCCGTTCTTTATTCCCTTCCTGCAAATCCCATAGGTTCAGACCTTGTTAATTAGGAGAGCCTGCTTTGGGGAATGTTCTTGAAGTTGAGAGCCATTCCTTACTAAGCAGGTAAAATGCAGTATTCTCCAGCTGTCCTGCAGGTGATCCATTAAGGAAAAGCAGGATAGGGTGGCAGAAGGAGCGTGGAATTTGGAGACAGAAAAGCCTTTGGTAATCACTTCCCCTTTCCAAGAATTTTCTTTGGACTCAGGAGCTTAATCCCTGCCTCAAAGGGTTGTTGGAAGCACTGAATGACAGTAGAGTCCTTTCCCCATTTCCCCTTTGTGGGTCCATCATTGGAGTCTAGTTTAATACGCGCTGGGTTGCAAATGTTCCATGCAGTAACGACCTCCTTTCCATTTTCTCCAGACATTACTGGTTATAGAATCACCACCACGCCTACAAGTGGCCAACAAGGCTATTCTCTGGAAGAAGTGGTTCATGCAGATCAGAGTTCTTGCACTTTTGAAAACCTGAGTCCTGGCCTGGAGTACAATGTCAGTGTTTACACTGTCAAAGATGACAAGGAAAGTGTCCCTATCTCTGATACCATCATCCCAGGTAATGGAAAAATAAGCTGTTATCCTCAGAGTGGCAGCTCCAATAAGAGTGGGGATTAACATCTTAATCCCTAGATGGTTGAGTGTGTCAAATAGATTTGGGATTTAATTCTGACCTCTCAACCACACTCTCCAAAACCATGAAGTCAAAGCAACTATTTGGGAAAATGCTTGCTGTTAACACTGCTTGACTGTCTGTGCTTCACTGGGATGCTGTTTGTTGCGATGAGTATGTAATGGAGTGACAACCATGGCATTAACTCTGTACTGTCCGCTCACGTGGAAATATTACTAAAACGATGTCATGTGTCTGTACTCAGTACTGACAGGCTAAAAGTAATATGGTAAATGCATCCCATCAGTACATTTGTGCCTGATTTTACAGTCCATATCAATTTTCCACAGCTATCTATAAAATAGTATTTGTCTCCATATGTGAGCCCTGAAATAGCACTTGGTTGACACATCTAATTCTTTATCTTACACTGTGTAATCCTTCTTTTTTAAAATTGAGGGAAGAAAAAAAAAAAGGAAAGGCCTTCTCTTCAGGGTATTCTTTCTGGTGAATTGAAAGACAACATTAAAAAAACCTATCTAGGGGGGCTGGCCCCGTGGCCGAGTGGTTAAGCTCGTGTGCTCCGCTGCAGGCGGCCCAGTGTTTCGTTGGTTCGAATCCTGGGCGCGGACATGGCACTGCTCAACAAACCACGCTGAGGCAGCATCCCACATGCCACAACTAGAAGGACCCACAACGAAGAATATACAACTATGTACCAGGGGGCTTTGGGGAGAAAAAAGGAAAAAAATAAAATCTTTAAAAAAAAAAAAAAAAAAACAACCTATCTAGGGATGGGCTGGTTGATTGCCCAAAATTGGATTATGACAGAAGAAAAGCGTTGGACAGGTTGTGTCCCCCTTCGCATTACTTAGTAGAATGCTTTTACTAATGCTAATTAAATAACTTTGATTATGAATTTAACAAAATGTTGGCACTGGCCTTGGGCTCAGGCCTATCTGTCTTCTGCCTGAAGGTGCTTTTGAATGGCACATTTCACACCATACCTTCATAATGCATTAGCATTATGGACATAATGCTGTCATGAGTTTTGTATGGGGAAAAAAAAACTCATGAACCATTTTTTTTAACTTCATTTATGCAAGCTTTATTTTCCTATTTAAAAAGTTTTGGATTTTTTAAATATTGCTCATGCTTACTACAGATTTTACGACTAGGTTCTAGGAATGGTTTTGACGTCCTAAACAGGCCTATAATTTTTAGGAACCTGAGAGGTTTAAACTGTACTGTTGAGAGACATTTTCAAAGTGACAGAAAATCCCTAAAAGAATATTACAGTCTGTTTTATTCTCCCAGGGCAGCAAACGATTCATGATGCTTAGGAAGTCTTTTCAGATAATTTGGAAGAGATTGCATATTACCATCATTGCTTTAACAGTCCATCAATTTTACCACTAGTAACCTGATGTACACTGCTTTATTTTTTCCTCTTTTTTGCCTCTATTTCCTTTTGCCCTCCCCCCTTTGCTTTGTAACTCAATAGAGGTGCCCCAACTCACTGACCTAAGCTTTGTTGATATAACCGATTCAAGCATCGGCCTGAGGTGGACCCCGCTAAACTCTTCCACCATTATTGGGTATCGCATCACAGTAGTTGCGGCAGGAGAAGGTATCCCTATTTTTGAAGATTTTGTGGACTCCTCAGTAGGATACTACACAGTTACAGGGCTGGAGCCTGGCATTGACTATGACATCAGCGTTATCACTCTCATTAATGGCGGAGAGAGTGCCCCTACTACGCTGACACAACAAACCGGTGAATTTTGAAAACTTCTGTGTTTGAGACGTGGATAGTGTTGCATGCTGCCACCAGTCACTCTGGTTAAATATGGATGTTTCAAGGGAAAAGCCAGCAACCTGCCAAAGATTAAGAGAGGGCGGGTTGAAGGGTGAGGAATCATGCATATGCTAAGCTGGTGGATGGAGACATGTGCAAGTAGTCTTGAGTATTTAAACCACAAATATGTATAAAGCTAGAGAAATAGAGATATCTGATCTATCAAATACAAAATAGCAAAGGTTAAGTGAATTTGCAGACTGTAGTTTTTTTAAATATCTAACATTAATACCAAATTGCATAATGAGCACCACTTAGTAAGAAATGTACTTCCAAAAATGTGCCATTATGCTCTTCCTTCTGCTCTTCGATAAACTCTATCGTGATCCTTCTTTGTAGTTGACTAAAAATCCATTAAAATTTAGAGTAGAATGGATGGGGGTGTGGTTTTGAGGTAGAAAAAGAAACTTTGGAGCATTCTAGGTTTCACGGTCATGGTGAGGTAAAGAAACTCCTCTTTGACCACAGTCTGGCGACGAGCATGCAACATTATGAAGGTTCTCTGCCTGCATGGTAGGGAACACGCTGAGAACCAAACTGCATGAGCCCTTTTCACTTGTAAGTAGACTTCACTGAATGGAATCGTAGCTATGCCAGTAGCCATAGTCAACTCATGTCGGGACATTTAGGACCCTCTTGTCCTTTTGTCTGTGTGCATGTGTTTCTTTGAAAAGTACTGCTATGTTTTTCTTTGCTGTGTGGCAACTTAAGCCTCTTCAGCCTGGGATAAAATCATCTTCAGTGGCATTAATAACGTACTTAAAATCAGCGTATTTAAAAGTTGATTAAAATCATTCTTTAAAATATATTGATGGAAAAAAGGTTAAAGAGGCCTAACAGTACTGTATCTAGTGTTTTATTTTTAACAGTAGTTCACTATGATTTAGATTAGATTATTTGCATGATTATGACTCGTTTCCTTTATGCATGAAATCCTGGTTTTGCCTTTCCAGTTATTTTTGTTAGCTTTAACTTTAAAATTACATTAACTTAGTCTTCCTTCTTCTTTGAAACCAGCCGTCCCTCCTCCCACTGACCTGCGATTCACCAATGTTGGTCCAGACACTATGCGTGTCACCTGGGCCCCACCTCCATCTATTGAATTGACCAACCTCCTGGTGCGCTACTCACCCGTGAAAAATGAGGAAGATGTTGCGGAATTGTCAATTTCTCCTTCAGACAATGCAGTGGTCTTAACAAGTAAGTGGTCAAATGTATCTACTCAATAAATACAAAGCTAGAGCATAAGGAAAGAATGCTGATTCTCAGGACCAACCGAGATCAAGACAGTTACAACAGAGCTACAGACTAAACTCCGACTCCAGCATGCAGCTCTGTCAATTTTGAAAGATGTCATGTTAATTATTTTAACATATCTTTGATAGCTCCAACTTTTTAAGAATCATAGTGGAAAAACACCAGCAGTGAAGTTCAAAGACTTCAAACAAGTTCTGCTTCCAATTAAGCACGTAAAAGTAAATGTTTATCGAGAGAAATTGTATGGCTAAATCTAAATGTTTAGAGAGAGAAAAAATGAAGATTGAAAATAGCGTCACCATATGCTTTAGTCTCATTTTTTAAAAGTATCAGCAGGTAATCTATTTAGCATTTGAAAACTTAGAAGCAGTAACTGATTACTCAGAATAGATCAGGAGGCTGTTTTGAAGAAGAGCTAGAAGTTTAATTTGTACTTCAAAAAGAATCTTTTAGCAGGATTTCTCTGAAGCTTGAAGACGTAGAAGACAGCTGACACTAAAATAAACAACAACAATTTATGGAAATCGTCTCTTTCTAGTTCCTACCCTTTTGAAATAGACATTATTTATCAAAGAAAATAAAAGGAGGCTGCAACGTGGTGCTGTGTTTCACATAAATGTTGCTTTTCATTATAAGAGTCAACTAGATACATAAGAACAGTAAAAGTTTCTACATAAGGGAAAAAGAGTTCACATTTGGGTACGTTACCAAATGACGTTCTGAAAGCATCCTCTGTTTTCAAAGATATTAGAGAATGAAAGGTAGCTCAGTATGACCACCGTCTTGGTTTCTCATTTCGTGGCTGAGAGGGAGAACATTGTTATGTTTGCATATCGCCTATTGTTTCTGTTCTGGAGCATTCTGGAACCAGTAGTGACAGCATTACCCGAACACAAGCCCCTGCTTCAGGACCACTGTCTGTCCCGCCTTAGCCACAGACCTGTCTTGTGTTCATTATGTGTTCTAAGGTCTTATTCTAGATCCTACTCAAATCTCAAGGAAACCATTTTCCCTCAGAGAAGCCGTTATTATCCTATTTTACAGATGAAGCAGTGTAAGCACTGAGGTCCCCAGTGGTTGAGTAAATTGCCCCTGGCCAAGCAGGAAGGAGGAAATTGGACTCCAAGCATTGGCCCTCTAGTCTTTTCCAAACCTTGCAGGGGCCTCTGGAGAAAGGCTGAAGGGGAGATGGTGTGGAGGGCAATGGGGTCTAGTGAGTCGGAGTTCAATGTTTAGAAGCCTTACTTTGTAGCTTTTTTGGTAGTTCAAAATGAGAACAGAGGATACCCAGGGATGGATGTTTAATTTTTTCTAAGTATTCTGCTCTCACCTTAATATGGCACAACTCATCACTTTCCTATGGAGTATGATTCTTTTCCAGTAAAGGTTCATTGTCAAGACCACTGGTCTTGGCCTGAGTCAACTCCTGTATGATCTTGGGCAAGTACACCAATGAAGATAATTTCTCCATGCCTTGATGTTTTCATTTGTAAAATGGGGATAATTGTAAACTAAACTTGAGATAAAGGATATGTTCATTATCTTGAATGTGGTGATGGTTTCACAAGTGTACACAGATGTCAAAACCTGTCAAACTGCACCCTTCAAATATTTCCAGTTTATTGTCTGGCAATAAAGCTGCTTTAAAAAGCAGGAAACTACCTCCGAGGGTGGTTGTGAAGAATGAATGATAATCCACAATGCCACAGACGTCGTTATCGCATGCCCTCGACAGACGTGCTGTTGGGTGAAGGATGGAGCTATTAGTGTGCTGCAGCAACTCCACCATATTGCAGATCTGGCAGAGTCACACTCACAGAAGTAGATTTGAGGGCAGGGCTTAGGTGACACAGGGCAGGGTGACTTTCCTTATCACCTAATTATAGCCATCTCCAGGTAGCGACATTCCATTAGCTATAAATAGGCTATAGGACTGGATTCTTGAATATTTTATCAGTTGAAACAGTCCCAAGGCTATCTTGATTTTTCAGGCTTTCAAGCACAATTTAAAAGTGAGTCCCACTTGCCTTTTCAGATCTCCTGCCTGGGACAGAATACTTAGTCAGTGTCTCCAGCGTTTACGAACAACACGAGAGCACACCTCTTAGAGGAAGACAGAAGACAGGTGAGTCATGTTGGCAATATGTTTATCCAGTAGCTTTCACCTACCAATTTTAAACAGCAAAATGGAAGGCTACTTCTAAAAAATATCTCCATTTTTGTGGTGGTGGTTGTAGCCTTGTCGTTACTTTCTGATCACTGGTCTTAAAAATTAAAAGACACCTTATTCACCCTGACGTTCAGTCACTACTGTTATACTCTGCTTCCAGAGAGGACCGAAAACAGTCCAGAAACTTTGTTGTCTATCCTCTTAAAAAATGCGCCAAGAATAATAATCTCATAATCTCTATTATTGAGAGATGGTGAACATTCCTTCTCATTGGTGGCTTTGTCTAAGGGCTGACCCAACCCCGTCATTGTCATCTAAGTATTTTCTCCCTTTACTAAGCCTACAAGTTTATTTCCTTTTTTCTACTTGATGAAATATTCATTTACTATGAAAAGGAAGCTGAATTGAATCCCGTAACATTATGTCCCTTCTTAAATATGAGTACTTCTGTTGATTTTTCCCTTTAAAAAAGGGTAACGTAGTATATCTCGTAATTTTATTTATTATAGTTCACTTGCTTGCAAAAAGGAGCTCTGATATCTCAATTTGGTTTGAGTATATATTTGATTAGAATAAGTAAATGGTAGAACTAAAACAAAAATTTGCTGCAAGTGCCAGAGAAGTTAAATGATTTGAATTTGAGATAAATTCTAAATTCTTGTTAATACGCTAAGTTCTTGATTGATGAGAAATTACTTCATTGTAGTTTGTCCAACATGACGTCTTATTTTAGATTGAGAGAGCCTTATGTTTGGCATCATTAACACCCTGTTGACGTATCAATTCCCTCTGGAGTGTAGAAAGCTTCTTAGAGATCCAAACACTTAACCTCAGTGTGGGCAGATCTTGCCTTACTTTGAGAGATACACTTACAGGATGGGAACATAGAATACTTGAACACTGAAGTGTTTGAAAATATCAATTCCCAGAATATCTTAAACACCTATTTTCAGTAGTGATGCAGAAACCTACTGTAATGACACATAAGAATTACTTGGATTACGCAAAAGAAGAAAAAAGAATGCTTGAGTTGGCCATTCTGAACTGAGTCAATTTATGATTTTGAAATTTATATGTGGCTTAGAATCAGAACATCATAACCCGAGGTTTATGGCAACTCACTGTGTGAATGTGAAAGGACAGAAACATTGGATGTATGTTAGTTTCTCCTACATTCTTTCTCACTTCCTAAGCTGGTGGTGTCTTTTTTTTTTTTCCTCTCTCCCTTCCTCCTCTTGGTGGGAAAAACAGGTCTTGATTCCCCAACTGGCATTGACTTTTCTGATATCACTGCCAACTCTTTCACGGTCCATTGGATTGCTCCTCGAGCCACCATCACTGGCTACAGGATTCGCCATCATCCTGAGCACACTGGTGGAAGACCACGAGAGGATCGAGTGCCTCCCTCTCGGAATTCTATCACCCTCACCAACCTCAATCCAGGCACAGAATATGTGGTCAGCATCGTTGCTCTTAATGGCAGAGAGGAAAGTCCTCCCTTGGTTGGCCAACAATCAACAGGTAACTTGTTTTCTGGTCTGCAAAGAAACCCGGAGGACTTCCCTAGGCAGGGAAATAGCTTTGTGTTGTCTAAGTTATATAATCCCTTAAAAAGATAGATCATGGTTATGAGACATGGATAGGGAAGTGAGAGAGTATGTGGAGAAAATCTCCTTCTTAGCATATATTAAAGAAGATAATTGCTTTATCCTAAGAAATTTCTCACTTGATTTAGGTATTTATGAATTTCTTTGTTGTTGTTGTTGAGGAAGATTCACCCTGAGCTAACATCCGTGTCAGCTTTCCTCCATTTTGTATGTGTGTCTCTGCCATAGCATGGCTGATGGAGTAGTGTAGGTCCACACCGGGGATCTGAACCCAAAAGCCCGGGCCACCAAAGTGGAGCGTGCCAAACTTAACCACTACACCATGGGGCCGGCCCTATGCATTTCTAATAACTAAATTTTGTTCAAAATATAGAAAACACTGTTTCCAAATTCCTTTAAGAACATAATTATTTTGATGTAATAATGTTGTTGTTCTTAGAAGATAGATGCTGAAGCTCTTAGGGGAGCAGTATCGTCTTAGTCTCAAATGGATAAACAAAAAGACAGAGAGAGACAAGAAAAGTGGCAGATGGTACCAATTAGCAAATGCCTACGGAAAGGAGATATGGGTGTCCATTATATTATTTTTGTAACTTTTCTGTTGTTTAAAAATTTTTCAAAATACAAAATTGAGGAGAAAAAAACCCTTCAATAAATTTGAACTAATCATTTTATCATAATTAGAATTGTCTCCTTAACCTCTTACCTTGAATGGTTCATAATTTTTAATTTTGCCAGTTTTGTATAGTATTTACATTATGATTTGCAATTACCTGGAAAATGAACAAAGAAAGAATCTGGGCATTGTTTGAAAGTTACGGATATGAAAACTTTGCCATGTTTTTCTAGTTTCTGACGTTCCAAGGGACCTGGAAGTTATTGCCACAACCCCCACCAGCATCTTGATCAGCTGGGACGCTCCTGCCGTCACAGTGAGATATTACAGGATCACCTATGGAGAAACAGGTGCGTTAGCACAATGCTATTTCACATTCTGATCAAGTCACAGTCTGTTGTGGGGAACCAGAAAGCCCAACTGTGGACTCGTAATTAAAGAAACTTTGGCAAGTCCATTCAGTGGATCCTCATCTTTTCCAAGAATACATGGAAAATATGTACGATATAATTGGTGGCAAAATCAAGATAAAAAGTTGTTTGTATAATACGAGAGGAGGGATGGTAGAGCTGAGCAAGAAAGGATTGTAAATTCACAAATAGATTCTCAGCGGTGAAATGATAAGTGATTTGTATTTCTCTTCTTTTTACTTTCCTGTTTTGTCAAAATTTTATTTAACATGAATATATTTCATTACAATTTTGAAAAAAGAACACGATATGTGCAGTCCTGGGTTGAGGACTTTCCTTCTTCCCTTTTCGAATGTTAGTATACAACTCAGTGACATTTTAAAGCTCGAATGTTAAAATAGCATTAACTACAATTTTGTCCCAATTTTTACACACTCATCAAGGTTTACCACGTGCATAAATAAATAAACCTTTGTTTTCAGCCCCAATTAATAGCACCCTCTTAAAGGGAATAAACGAAGGTGTGACTTACAAGCTGCTCTCAAAGTGTTAATTCAGTTACTCAGCAATCCCCAGTGTCTCTTGGCCTCTCACACTTTGAACTAACCTCTTTTCCAACAGGAGGAAATAGCCCTGTCCAGGAGTTCACTGTGCCTGGCAGCAAGTCTACAGCTACCATCAGTGGCCTTAAACCTGGAGTAGACTACACCATCACCGTTTATGCTGTCACTGGCCGCGGGGACAGCCCAGCCAGCAGCAAGCCAATTTCCATTGATTACCGAACAGGTACCAACTCCTCTGGGGTGACATAGACATATTTACTCAGATAGTTAGTTGGTACAACGTTCTCCCAAGGTATTTTCCTCATTGTGGGACTGATTTCTTTTATTAATAAGATGAAGCATCACCTACAGCTAACCAAGTTTTGAGCCAGATATACAAGGAAACACCCTCGAGGGCTGAGATTTTTGTCTGTTTTGTTATTCAGTATATTCCATGTGCCTACAATAGAGACAGGAATAGAGGGTGTTCAATAAATATTTATTAATGAATGAATGAATGAGCTAAGATAAAAAACCAAACACCTACTTGGAATGTAGTTTCTTTGTGAATGAAGCGCCATCTTGAAAATAGATAATGGTGTCTAGGTGGGTGTCACACCTTCCAAAAGATATCTCTGTGTTTCTGCAAAAGAAACACCTAGGAGTTGTTAATGATAGCAAGAGATCATTCTGTATGTACCAGAACTGGAGAAAGGACTTGTCTAGTCTTGTCCCAACGGACTGGAGCCTCACTGGTTTCTCCTTGTTTTTATTTGTAGAAATTGACAAACCATCCCAGATGCAAGTGACTGATGTTCAGGACAACAGCATTAGTGTCAGGTGGCTGCCTTCAAGTTCCCCTGTTACTGGCTACAGAGTGACCACTACTCCCAAAAATGGCCCAGGACAATCAAAAACTAAAACTGCAGGTCCAGGTAAGAATAGCCAGCATCTCACATACATCGGGATAAACAGAATAGGACCACACAAGATGCTTTTTAAATAAATGGCCATGTGGCTCTGAGTACTATACGTTTTCACAGCACGTGTCAAAGATTCCCCATTTGTGAATTCAGGGCTCAAGATTGTTACCAACTCCCTCCACAATAGAATTTTCAGGATAAGTGCATTTCTGTTTTTACATGCATTCTGTTTGAAATGGTCTGGTCATTTCAAATTATTAGATGCATCTTTGTGGTTTTGTTATTGTGCACATCAAGAGGGGACAAATGGCCTAACTGAGATCCTTTTAGCTCTTGTTTTTGTTTTTATATAAAATACTTGTGAAATTAGGATCCTAAGGCAATATTTTAAAGTCAAGTTAATTTTCATTTTTCCAAGAGCAGCGTCATTCATTATTGGGGACATCATATTACATTTGAGGTTTACCCTTTAATGTGACTTTGCTCCAACGTGGTACTTGGTATTAGCAATGAATATATTTGTCCAAGAGGAAGTCCATGTCTGACGCCTCCAGATCTTCATGACAAGTCTACAAATGAAAATTCCAGGCCACCACACATTTACTACCAAACTTGGAAAGTCACTTGGATGACCTTCTAGTGGATGACAAAGATGCTGCCTTTGCTTTTCACTCCCTTTGCAGATCAAACAGAAATGACCATCGAAGGCTTACAACCCACAGTGGAGTATGTGGTTAGTGTCTATGCTCAGAATCAAAACGGAGAGAGTCAGCCTCTGGTTCAGACAGCAGTAACCAGTACGTAACCAGTGTTTGTTTTCCAGTTTCAAAGTCAAATTTTGTTCTTAAGTGTCCGAATGCCCTCTGCATGTCTTTGGCAATTATACGTAGGGAAAGCTAACTTATTCGTTAGTTTGCGTCTTGAGCTGAGCCCTTGACATTTTTCCTTCTCAGTGCCAAGCAGTGAACATCTAGGGAAAGAAGTTGTGGAACTACCATAGTTAGTGCTGTGCTTTCAATTTCTTTTGCTCAAATGGCCTCAGCAAAATCTTATTTGCTTATAGCAAATCTACAAAATATTTTGCTAGGACCTTCTTTTCTAAGACTGGATGGTAAAGTTGATTGATGTGTGCCTCATGAAGCCATTATGTCTAGAGCATTTGGAGGACTGTAGCTGGACCAGTGTTTAATGTACATACGTAACAGAACGGGGAAAAGAAAGAGCTAAAGACAGATTATAACTATCTGAATCTAATATTGAAAATCAACTTTACCACTTCCAAGGTATAGAAAATCCAGGTCTATGAGACTAACAACACATTGCAAAAACAATTCTTGGTAGAATATCTTAAAATTAATAGAAATACATCTGCGTTGTGGGGACATTTTGCTAAGATGTCTTCTCATCTCACGTATGTTTTAATAAGTGATGGGACATTAAATATTTTCTAAACCAAGACAATTTAAGCAAGCGTCAAGTAATTCTCCATTTAATAGTGGGTTAATTGGAATTTAATTCATCAGAGAAAATGGGATCTGCAGAACTGCTTTGCATGTTATAAAAATGCTTATTTCACAACTTGCTTTTCACATAACCTCTTACCATTAATTTGCCTAACAGACATTGATCGCCCTAGAGGACTGGCATTCACAGATGTGGATGTCGATTCCATCAAAATTGCTTGGGAAAGCCCACAGGGGCAAGTTTCCAGGTACAGGGTGACCTACTCGAGCCCTGAGGATGGAATCCATGAGCTATTCCCTGCACCTGATGGTGAAGAAGACACTGCAGAGCTGCAAGGCCTCAGGCCGGGTTCTGAGTACACAGTCAGTGTGGTTGCCTTGCACGATGATATGGAGAGCCAGCCCCTGATTGGAACCCAGTCCACAGGTATATCGTTAACTGCACCACTGGGTGCTCATGTGGGCAGCAGCTTTATGCCCTACTGAATGAATTATACTTTATCGGGCTCCTGATTCCCGTGTAAGGGGGTTCAAAAAAGCAGCCTTTCTATTAGGAAAAACCATCCTCAAAGAAGAATAGTAATAAACAATAAAGTTCCGGTGATATTTAGATAAAGTCTAATAAAAGGAAATTTTGGAGTTGCTTGGCTTATAAACGAGGCCGTAAAGCAAGACATTTGAAGATAATGCGAAAATTGTGGATTATTTCCTAAACTGTGACTCCCTCTGGTTACGTTCACTGCATATAAAGGAGAGAAGTGTGGCATCCTATAGCTTACTTTAAAAGAGGAACCCAAATTGGGCCATTTCATAGCAGCATGATTCTGAGAAGACGTGGTTAAGACCTTCCTTCTCTGGTTAGATACTGTGTGTTGGGTGTGTAATTTTCTTACAGGATTAAGAATCAGACACATGAGACAGTTGATAGGGCAAATGCTTTCCACGATACTTTATCTTCTTGTGCTTTGTTTCTGAAGCAGAGTGGAATGTTAAAGATGTGTCCTCATGACAGCATAAACCCTGGAGGTGACAATCTGTGTTATTGCTCCTTGCTTCTCTTTTCTGCTTCTGTTGTGAGCCAATTTTCTTCTTATGCTGCACCACAGAAAATACCTAAAATTTAGCAGTGATATCTGCCTTGGGGGTCCAAATAAAGAGAATAAAAACATAATTCTATCTTTAGGGGGATGGAATACTCTGTGAAATGGTTTTCCACATAAAGATAATTTATATAGGAAAAAGGCTATTGCTCATCTTTCCATACAAATGGAAAATCAATTCTAATGGCCAATAAGCCAATTTGACTTTTTTCGTTTTTTAAAGGAAAGCAATAATAACTTCTGAAACCTCAAGTCTTAGAGTTCTGGCATGTGCCCAAGTATTTCCAATGATTGTGAGCATTGGTGGATATAAAACACATTTTTTCAGCAAACACGTTCTTCATTTTTGCCTCCCTTCCTGTACTGAATCTTTGCTTGACCAGGGAACCCACCTAACCAAACAAGCACAATCTGTTCTACTTGTTGGAATTCACTTTCTTTTCCCTTTGCCCCATTTCCTATAAGATAACCTCTAACCAATGACCATTCCAACAGCCATTCCTGCACCAACTGAACTCAAGTTCACTCAGGTTACACCAACAAGCCTGACCGCCCAGTGGACAGCACCCAATGTTCAGCTCACTGGGTACCGCGTGCGGGTGACCCCCAAGGAAAAGACTGGACCAATGAAAGAAATTAACCTTGCTCCCGATAGCACATCTGTGGTCGTATCAGGACTCATGGTAAGATGTGCCCTTCCTCATTGGAATAAAGAAGTAGGTCATCTCTTACACAGTTCAAGGTGGTGGACATATAATAAATCAAATTGTATTCGGTGCTTCTGCCATCAAATAATTTTATTGTAGTTTTGTATCAAGGAGAATTCCTTTATGTTGACCTAAGCTCTTCCAGATGACTATCTGGGACAGAATGTTATAAATAGCTTTGGATGTTGGACAGCTCTTTAAAGGTATTCTGTTTATTTTAAAAGCTTGTGTGTGTACATGTGGGTGGGGGGGCAATTTATATATCCATAGGCTGAATGCATAAATCCACTTAAGTTATGCATTTTCTGAGCTCTGTTACCTTGGCAAGGAATATTCTCCTGTTTATACCAACCCAGATTGACCTTATCTTCATTAAACCATTTTTAATTCTTCTAGACATGTATCTAGAAAACTAGCCAGGAGCCTAGGAAATTGATACCCTTCTTAACATAAGGCCACTTTCAGGAGAAACTACAGAAAGAGGGTTTAGAGAGAGAATAGAGCATTCTCTTTGCCTCTCTATGATCAGAAAAATTCATCATTTGCACCTGTCAGATCGTAAAGGAGAAAAACAGGCTAATACCCATTTT
Organism: Equus caballus; assembly: GCF_041296265.1. Lineage (NCBI taxonomy): Eukaryota > Metazoa > Chordata > Mammalia > Perissodactyla > Equidae > Equus > Equus caballus. Next base: position 5,522,277 of record NC_091689.1, on the reverse strand, counting down.
GCTCATTTTGTATCAGCTTAGTGTAAATATGCAAGTTATGGTTTACTTGTGCTTAACCCCTAAGTGCATTTTGAAATTCATATAATTTAAATAGGTTGATCATCTGCAGTGTAGGAATGAAATTAATCTAGGAATTTACAGTGCTGAGGGTTTTGCTAGTTTCTTTTTCTTTGATAACTGCTGTGTTTTTCTAATGCTGTAGTGAAGACCCCTGGGCTGCAGAAGATCACATTGCTAAAGCTTACCGTGCCCTTGTTTCTAGGTGGCCACCAAGTATGAAGTGAGTGTCTATGCTCTTAAGGACACTTTGACAAGCAGACCGGCTCAGGGAATTGTCACGACCCTGGAGAGTGAGTAATCAAACTTTTTAGTGTCAACATTCTGTATAAACAAAAATTAAGCACTGGTAAATGATTTTCTAGCTCACTAAGCTAACAATAGAATGATTCCCAATTTGACACTTGCTCTCCCATCGTTTTGACTTAACTCCTGTGACCTTCTGTGCCCCCCAGAAGGGGGTCCACTGGCACGTAAATGGGATCACTTCATAATGTTACGATGCTGGTGTTATAAACAAGGACTAACTCCTAGTTTACGCTTTACTTGTTAAAGAATTTGTTTTCATAGAGTTAAGTTTGGGGAGGACACGCCGGCTCCTGCTGGATCTTAACAGTGCAATAAATATAGGACAAAATGGGCCTAGATTCTAGTTTTCTGATCAATAACTCACTGTAGGCTCTTTCGGAAGTCACATAAAGTGTCAAACTTTCTTCATATATAAAGTAGAGATGGTGCTATACCTGTTGAGAGAAAAAATATGAAGCCCTATAAAAATAACAAAGTACTACTAATACATGTATATATTATTGCTGGCTGCCCATATTGTAACTCCTACACGCATATTTTACATTATAATAAATTAATAATTTTAACGCTTATTGAGATATTTGTAGATACTATAAAGTTAGCCTTGGGAACCACTGGTAGTATTTGTAAAGCTTTTCAGTTCTTAAAAAAAAAAAAAGTATGTGAGGTTAGTAATTTCGTATTTCCAAATTACTGTCAACTTTTCTTTCTGGATGCCACAGAAGAAAATCTACACATTATTAGTCATGTGTAGAAATGGATGCATTTGGGACATAATAAAGAAACTTTTTTTTGAGCAAGATTAGACCTGAGCTGATATCTGTGTCCATCTTCCTCTATTTTATATGTGGGGCCCCTGCCACAGCGTGGCTTGGTAAGTGGTGCCTAGGTCTGTGCCTGGGATCCAAACCAGCGAACCCCAGGCCATGGAAGCAGAGTGCATGAATGTTAATTAACCACTGCGCCACCAGGCTGGCCCCAAGAAACATTTTAAAATACCAAAACCTTACCCATATGAGCCAGCCAGGCACTAATCTCTAGCTATGATCCCATGTAGATGTCAGCCCTCCAAGAAGGGCCCGCGTGACAGATGCTACTGAGACTACCATCACCATTAGCTGGAGAACCAAGACTGAGACCATCACTGGCTTCCAGGTTGATGCCGTCCCAGCAAATGGCCAGCCTCCAATCCAGAGAACCATCAAGCCAGATGTCAGAAGCTACACCATCACAGGTCAGGGAACTCGCTGTACTGACCACATTTCTTAACTGCTATTCACAACATAAATGAGCTCATTAGTTATTCTGCCAACTACACTGATTAAACTTATTTTCAATGTTTTATGATAATCCTATATTTTTTAAAAACTTATTCTAATACCTTGATCAGAAATAGATTTGTCCTCTGAACGCCTGACTTTGTCTAATGTGTTTGCCAGAGAAATGGCATAAATTCCATTCATAAAATTTGATCTTTCATCAATGGACCCTTTCTTGTAAAAAAAAAAACATTGTAACACAATGCTTAAAACCAAAAGAAACTAAATAGTGGTATATAGTTCTTGACATTAACATAGATTATAAAGCATAATTAAATTTTAAAAAGCAAACACTGCTTCATAAAGATCAAAGTTAAAATCTAAGAATGTTCAATATTTGGTCAATTTAGGTCTTTTTGAGATTTAAAATTCTGATTCCACTTACCAAACTGCGACCGTCTGACTACAGTAAAGAGACAACACACTCAATAGGAGCTCGCCCCTCATTCTCCAAGAAGGTCACTTCTAACATAGCATTTTTGTATTTTAAAATTTATTTTAGCCAGTGTCTCTGTATGCATCGGTGTTTTTCTTTTGAGATATGTTTCTCTTTAACAGTTAACACCCATACCATGCTCTAATTTATTGTTCAAATGTGAACTGCTTCTGTGGTCTATATGAATATGGGATGGTGGAGGACCCATGAAAATTGTAGATGAGTTTGAAAATTTTCTTAGTGAATCAAGACCAGATACAAATCATCTCTTCACAAATCTCAGGTTTGCAACCCGGCACTGACTACAAGATCTACTTGTACACCCTGAATGACAATGCCCGGAGCTCCCCTGTGATCATCGACGCCTCTACTGGTAACTACACTTTCTACTGAAGAAATGCCACTCACCTATATGTGATCAGTCATGTGAACTTAAGAAACAAATATGAGGCTGATGTTTTTGGTTTATAAATCACAGTGAATCATTTTTACAGTTTATAGAATCTCAGATTCTCTGAAGTCTTTTTATAAGGGTTGGGGAAAGAGCATGGGAATAATTTTCTTGGTCATTCATTTTCTTAGAGACTTAATTTCATTTTCCTTTAGCCATTGATGCACCATCCAACCTGCATTTCCTGGCCACCACGCCCAACTCCTTGCTGATATCATGGCAGCCACCCCGTGCCAGGATTACTGGTTACATCATCAAGTATGAGAAGCCTGGGTCCCCTCCCAGAGAAGTGGTCCCTCGGCCCCACCCTGGTGTCACAGAGGCTACTATTACTGGTATTGCTGCTTCCATTCTGCCATTTTCCTCCATCTCTAGGACACACAAAGTGCTTAGCAGACTCCAGCTGTGTCTGTGATGCTATACCATGAGAACAAGAAGCCCCATTTCTGATAACTTCAAAAAGCATCCTCTATGTAGGAGCTATAGAGCTCTATACATCTGAAAAGGCATGAATTCATGAAAATGCAACAATTTCAATGCTGTCATAATGGCATAACTAGAAACATTGTACTTACTGTCCATTTGCCAGATACCTGTCAGTCTAATCTTAGAAAAAGACATTTTTCAAAACATACTGGCTAATTGTGATCCTGTCCTCTCACTCAGCTCCCGAAAGATCTGATGATCTTGCAGGACTTGCCAGAGTGCCCCTGCCATTGCCCCCATTATCCAGTTTCACAGAATTTGTCTAGAGGCAAAGCGATTCCCAGCCACCCATATTGGACACAATGCCTGGAATGAGGAATAAAAGTTGTCCATTTCGGTGGGAAAGATCATAGGCCTCTGGTATTATTTTCGTCCAAAAGTTTACATTTTTAAACTGTGGCTAGGGTATCCTCTTGGACTTAAAAATCCTATAGAACACACAGGTGCTAGAAGGAGACACTGCTCTTTTAGAAACTTTGGAGACAGGGAGATAGAATCAGATATGGAAGGAGGTGCACTGCACGGGAATTGAGTTGTGCACAGACACCACACAGGGATGGGTCACTTTTTTCTGTAGAGCGTTTACCTTTAGTCTCACTTTTCCTCTATCCTGCCACCGAGGGCTGTCTGGTTATTAGGCCCAAGTGGATTCACATATACAGTCTGCAATGTTCTCTCCCAAATGTATATTCCACTGGCAGTGTACAAGGCGGATAGATTTTCTGGAATATAAAAGGACAAATAATACCACATGTTAAAAGAATACCCAGGAGAAGTTAGTATGAAAGTGCTTACTCAGGCGTCAGATTTGATAGGAAGATAATTAATTTGCTAAGTGGCCATCGTATGCAGAGTATTTGGGTGTTAATGGAAGAAAAGTCAAGTTGATTTTACTGGTCAAGAGGCCAGTGGCCAGCTAGAGAGAAGATGCTTGCTCCCCAGTAGCATCTCCTGGTGAGATGAATTGCCAGTTGACCAGCTGAGCCCACAGACATGATGTGGTGATCTGTCCTTCCGTTAGGTCTGGAACCAGGAACCGAGTACACTATTCAAGTCATTGCCATCAAGAACAACCAGAAGAGCGAGCCTCTGATCGGGAGGAGAAAGACAGGTAAAGAGCGCCTTCTGGGTACCATGGGGATAGTCAAGACAAAACTAATTACAAATGATCAATTTTGCAGTGAAACTGTTCTCCAGGTTTTGATGCATTTCTCATGGAACTTTTTTTTCTTACAATATAGTATATATGTTGTGTTCTTTGATAGGGAACAACCTAACATAATCTGCAGAGTTCAGTTTTATTTTTTTCTTAGCCAGTCAATAAAAAGCCTGTCATTCATCTACAAAAAATTCAAACTAGATGTTTTAAAATGTAAAAACCAAATTGCTATCGTTGCTATCCTTTTATACCTTTTGTTAAAGTTAAAAATGCTAAAAGAAAAAAATACGGGAGAAAAATCTCTCCCATTTGTCTTTATTATTTGGTTTCTGAAACTTGGAGCTAAATAATGTCTTACTTTTTCATCCAATTTCAGTTGAACTTGAAGAAAATGCTATATTTATGCTAATAGGAGAATTTTTAAAATAGACATGTATGTATTTTTATCTATTTTTACCGTGAAAATCCGTTGAGTCGAACCTCTGGAATTCTCATACTTCAGATGCTGCTATAATTAGTGTGGATTCTAGTCCTTATAACTATTCTCAGATGAAAAGAAGAGAGAAAAGGCTGCACATTTCAGTTCCATTAAGCTTCATTTGAGCAAAGGCAGCTTTTGTGGGGCTCAGCGACTCAAAGCTTTGTATGTATGATTTATTCATACTAACACTTTTGTCGTTCTAAACTATAAAGAAACCTTTGAGAAAAATCATAAAGATTTTTCTGGAAAAAGTGTTTGTGATCTACGAATTGCCGATTTTCCAGGGGCTTTGATCAGAGTGATAAGCAGTCATTGTTGCCTGAATTGATGATGACTCCTGCTGCCACTTCTGCAAGCTTAACGCGCTCTGCTCTTTTTTGGCTCTAACCTCTCTTGGCTAGATGAGCTTCCCCAACTGGTAACCCTTCCACACCCCAATCTTCACGGACCAGAGATCTTGGATGTTCCCTCCACAGTTCAAAAGACCCCTTTCATCACCAACCCTGGGTATGACAATGGAAACGGTATTCAGCTTCCTGGCACTTCTGGTCAGCAGCCCAGTGTTGGGCAACAAATGATCTTTGAGGAGCATGGTTTTAGGCGAACCACACCGCCCACAACGGCCACCCCCGTAAGGCATAGGCCAAGACCATATCCGCCGAATGTAAATGAGGAGATCCAAATTGGTCATGTCCCCAGGGGAGACGTAGACCAGCACCTCTACCCTCACGTTCTGGGACTCAATCCAAATACCTCTACAGGACAAGAGGCTCTCTCTCAGACAACCATCTCTTGGACCCCATTCCAGGAAAGCTCTGAGTATATCATTTCATGTCATCCAGTTGGCATTGATGAAGAACCCTTACAGGTAATTAATTTTTCTCTTTATTTCTGGGCAGCCTAGAAAGGAGTAATCTAGGTAACTGAAGTGACCAGAGGTCTGATGTCAAGTGGCTGCACTTCAAGGACCTCTTAAATATGGTGGCACTCTTAAGCCCTGACTTTTTCTTTTTTAAATCTCAATATGGCTCTACTTTGGGGACGTACCAAAGAGTGTCAGTAGCTTTTGTTTAATAGAATAAAATAATTTCCATTGTTCTCACACTTGTGAGGCTCCTTAGTAATATAGACAAAGAAATAATCCTAGGAAAAAGAGAGACATATTCTACCTGAATTTACATTTGTGTGAGAAGGGCTAAAATGCCATCCTTGTAGTTCGTCCTTGAAGAATTCTATAATCTACAATATGTCTGAGGAGAACGAACTTAGGTGAAGTTGTGGGTATCAGCTGTTATAAGTGATTGATTGTCTCACTAAAACTTCTCTTCTTTAATTTGCCTTGCTGGTATCAATTCTTATTGTGTTCTTATTTTTAGAAAGTGGCAGAATTTAAGAAAAAACACTACACTGTGAAGATGTATGAGCTTAGAAACATGAGTTTGAGGATTTGCCAGGGTATTTTAAGGACCCCATGTTGGGGTCAGACACCACCTTGCCTGGGATGAATATATCTCCCACATGGCACGGTGCCCACCTTGTATGTGAAGGGGCCATGGCCAGGGTTTCCAGTGGGCTGGTACAGACCCGCAAATAGAGCAGGATGAGGAGGAAGCTGTCTCTAGGATTACTGAGGGCTCCTGGTACCTCTGAAGCACCTAAGATAGATTTTTGGCAGGAAAATCTGGCAGGTAGAAATGATGGCCCCTCACCCAACTTACACTTCTCTCCTTGGCTGATTGGGACCTTTATACCCTCCCTCTTTTTATGTTTCCCTTTGCTTTGTTTAGACAGTGAGGGCTATTGATAAGAGAATAGGGAAAGTCACATCATTCCTCACTATAATGCTTTCTCCCTCACTTTGGATGTGCCAATAATTGCAGTTCCGAGTTCCTGGAACCTCTGCTAGTGCCACCCTGACGGGTCTTACCAGAGGGGCCACCTACAACATCATAGTGGAGGCACTGAAAGACCAGAAGAGGCACAAGGTTCGGGAGGAGGTCGTTACTGTGGGCAACTCTGGTATGTGAAGGCCTGTGTTATTCAGGCACAGGCTCCCCTCTGGACCACGTCAGAGATGCTTTCTCGACTGACTGTTCTGTGGTTGCTGTTGTCTTTTAACTTTGGGAAATAATTCCATGAAGTAAATGAACACCTTTAAATTTAATTATTTCCCCCTCATAGTATCCTAGTATCTTTGTAAAATGCATCCGTAAGTAGAGGCTCAAACAGTGATATGATGATAGACCTGGATGGGACTTCAAATACTGTTTAGTCCAACACTCTGGTCCCTGCTAGTGAGTATCTGAGCTGATACAGGGCACAAGTCTCCTGATCTCTTTCCCAGACCTTCTTCATCTCACCATGTTGCTCTCCTCGAGTGGTTTTTAAGTACTGAAACCGATTACCTATACGGGAAACCCCCATCTGCAGACATTAGGGACAGCTGGGTTTTGTTCCTGATGCAAAATGCTGCCAACATAGCCCATTTCTGTCCAAAGTGCTCCCTTATTCCAATGCTATTTCAATTTGGTTTTTTTCTGATTATATAGATCCTAAGCCACAATAGTGGTTAAATGGTCATTGACTCTTCTTTGTAGCACCTGAAAAGTCCTTTTAAACCAGTAGTGTATCACCTGGCTTGTCAACCAGCGGCAGCTGAAGATTCACAAAGAACACGAGATAGAGAATAATCAAAACCATGAATCTTGACTCTTCCCTTTGGAAGGGAGATTGCACACCAGCAGAGTGCTAAATTCTGTCTCTGCCAAGTGACAGGCTGTATTCCTAGGGCCAGCTACTTAATCTCAGCCTCCTTCCTCATTCAATAGGTGACTGTGCTATTTTACACGTATAAACGCCTGTGAATTAAGCAGCTGAGTATTTGGGGGGATCCTTTTGTTCGCTGTGTTCTACATGCACAATAATGTATCCCTTTTGCCTTGTGTCGTTCTACTAGTAGAATGTGATGTGACAGGAATTTTCAAGAGCGCAAAGGTCTTTGTGCTTCTCCACATAATTTTTTAAAACGGATTCCATCCCCACAACTTTAGTCAGGTAGAATTTTAACTCCTAGCTATTTTTAGGAAGGTTATTGAAACCCCCTGGTAGCAATTTAAGTTTCTTCCATTTTTCTTTCTGACTCCTTATTCTCAGCAGCAATATTCTGCATTCTAGCCAGGTTTTCCTGGCTTTGAGACATTTCAGACTTCCTTGTTTCTCCAAAACTCTATTTTCTTCCAGAGTGATGCCTTTTAAAATATTAGGCACTTAAAATATCTATTGCTTTTGAGCTTTTGAGTTTTGCACTGTAAAAAGAAATAGACACCCTGGAATTCAAAGTCACAGAAGTTAATTTAATTTTTGGAGAATAACTTGAAGCATGCTTTGTTGGCATAGATTATTTTAAAATAAGCTTTCCCAAAACATGAAGACCAAGATCTCAGGCAACATGAAGAGACTCCATTCCTTATTCCTAAGTCATCCATATCCCATTGCTTCCTCTTATTTGGAAGAGTTGATTTTATTGATAAAGTAGAGCACTCCTATCATTATGACAATAATGTACAAAATCTAAGATTTTTCACTATTATACCAAAAAACACAATAGTGGAAGTGAATATGTCATTATATTGGTATATAAAAATGCTAAAACTTTTGCATTAAAAGCAAAAGATGCCCCCCAAAAATTATTCTTTATTTGGTGAGCACTTTCTAAGTGTTGGCAATGGAGCACTGCTTTGAATTCATGATCCTATGTAATTTTCACAAGATCCCAAGCAGGTAGAGATATTTTTATTATTATCCCTGTATTACAGATGAGGAAGGTAAGGCAGAGAAATGTTAAATAACCAACTGATGGTCACCTGGGTCCTGATGGAGAGACATTTCCAGGTTTTGCATCCCACTGAAGTTCTTAACTAGCTTAAATTGCCTCAAGATCTGTTCCATGTTCCCTAAACTAGATTTATCAGAAATGATGATTTTTTAGAATTGATGACAAGAATGAAAGATAGGCACCTTTTAAAATGCTTCTGGCAAGTGTCCACTGGCGACATCTAAGCATTGTTTATTAGAGCACCTGATGCATTGATAGAACACATGAATGCTTCTTGACGCGACTGGGATTTTGGTTGTAGATTAAGTCACTGTATACAATAATTTAGTTTTCTTCTTATGATCCAAAACCACCAATAAGATGTCTGTTTTTGCTTTCTCCTCCTTTTCTTCATGTAGTTGACCAAGGCCTAGGCCAACCTACGGCTGACTCGTGCTTCGACCCCTACACCGTCTCCCATTACGCCATCGGAGAGGAGTGGGAGCGACTGTCTGAATCTGGCTTTAAACTCTCCTGCCAGTGCTTAGGGTTTGGCAGTGGCCATTTCAGATGCGATTCGTCTAGTGAGTAGCTTGCTCTGTCCATCTCTTCTGGTTCCACGCATTCGCACCACGTGCCCAGGGAGCATGTTTGGCAGACACGGGCTCTTCCAAACATGGAGCTAACGAGGGGAGGCTGCTTCACTCGAAGTAACATTTTGCATCATAGAAAAATGATGGGAAATTTTACTTGTTGAATATTGCTTCATTTCAAGGGTTGTCTGTCAATGCGACAATTAATTAAAAATAAATTTGTGGTGGTAATAATGATTTTAAATAATTTTTTAGTTAAAATGATCCTAGGAATTACTTATTATGTGCTTTGAGGTTTAGTACTAGAATTTATACATTTTTCATGTGTGCTTTGATTTTAGGGGATGTGATTATTATTGACAATTGGTTCATTTTTATAGGTGTTAACCAACCTACCTTACAAACAGGCCTCCGTGTAGACATATCCAGAAATTATATTTGGAGAAATACAACATATAGATTTTTTATGAAGATTTTAAAAGTATTTTATTTAACTTGTATACATGAAATGGTTTAATTCAGACTGAAATACAATAATGACTAATTTTTTCACTGTAGACTATTATGCTTGGTATCTGAAAATGGAAAGACAGAGCGATGGGAGTGTCATGCTGTTTAGGAGTTGGAAGTTTTAATATTTGGTGTCAATTAGATCGTTTTTAATTTCTGAAACTGAACTATTTTTGTTTGTATATTTATTACCTGGATAAGTACTTAGGTGCAATTGTGGGATTAGAGCTATAAGTTGATTTATGTGATTCTTTGGCTCAACTTACATAGTCTTTGCTCAGATGTCATAATTGTTGAGTAATTTTTTTGAAGTTGAAGGAATGACTGACATGTTGATAAAATGGAAGTAGTGTATTATTATACAAACTCCTGAAGTTTGTTTTGTTTTAATATAAACCTTGGAGATTAAAAAGTCATCTTCTATGTATAGTAGTTAAAGATATATACTTGTGACTTTTAGATAATCCTCAGAACCAGTCTTATTTGTAGGAGAATAACCACTGGCTTATCGTTTTGATTGTTTTTGTTTTGTTTTGGTACACAGGTTTATTCTCTTTCTCTTCCCTTTTACAAGAAACAGGCTGTGGCATGTAGAAACCAGCTGATCTTTGTTTTTTCATTAATTGCACTACTTTGTACCCAGGATCTCTGCAAATCCGAAAAAGTGACTTTTCATCTATGATCTGTTCCTAAAAGACAACTCATCTCCTACTTTAATATCTCACAATTTTGAACCCTAATAATGAGAATTCCAATGAAGGTCATTAACTATGCTTGTGACATGATTATGGTGGAATAAAAGGGATCTTAAGATATCCTAGAAAATGTTAAATTTAGGTAAACTTAATATTTTTAAATCCAACCAAAAAAGTGGTTTGTCATAGGGATCATGACCTGTAACTTTCCTTCCAGATACCTGGCTTTTAAAACCCTGTGCCATGTCCCAGTGCACGCACTGTCTTGTGAGTCAGAACACACAATAACTTTGCCTCTGGTTTTCCCCACGTCCCAGAGTGGTGCCATGACAATGGTGTGAACTACAAGATTGGAGAGAAGTGGGATCGTCAGGGAGAAAATGGCCAGATGATGAGCTGCACATGTCTTGGAAATGGAAAAGGAGAATTCAAGTGTGACCCTCGTACGTTGCCACAGATCATTTTTAGTGTCTATGAAGCACTCCCACTTTCATTACCGAGCTGTAACTCTCATTCACAGAAATGGTTGGAGACTTTAGGGCTCTTTGAGGAGTGAACAGTGGGTTTGTTAATCTTTTGATTTGGGAAAGCAGAGACAAGCTTCAAAAATGAGCCATGATTTAATGTTATTACAGGGCGCTTTCACACTTCTCCAACCTGAGGATTTTGACCATAATCTGCAGCAAAATGTTATAAGAAAGCTTCACAGGTCTTTAGATTCAACTTTTAAAATAGGATCTTTATCCTCCCATTGAACCTTTTCCAGTTTATTAAATCTAGCTTTTGGAAATGCTGCCCTGAGATCTATACCTCTCATAGGGATGTTTCCCATAAATGCAGTGTTTTGGCTGTGATGGTGCAAATTTAGGGGAGAAACACGACCTACCCCTATCTAGGGGTCAAGTCTGTATTATTATTCTCAGTCTTATGTGAACTTCTGACTGTGTCTCCATGTAGATGAAGCAACATGTTATGATGACGGGAAGACGTACCACGTAGGAGAACAGTGGCAGAAGGAGTATCTTGGTGCTATTTGCTCCTGCACATGCTTTGGAGGCCAGCGGGTAAGACCAGACGTGCCAGGCTCCCTGCAGTTTAAATAAGATAAAGGGGAGGCTCCTGCACTGGTGGTTAAGAGTTCACCGTCTTGAGTGTGTGCTCTACACACAAGTGCAACAGGGCCCCTGATGAAATGTTGCAACACCTCATTTCCTGTTGGCACATAGCTGGCAATGTAAGGCTCCTGAATACCCTTTCTCCCTGTCTCTGGCAGCCTCAGCCAGTCCCACATCTACTAGTTTCAAGCTGTCTCTTCTTCGGCTACTAAAGCTGGGTAGCAGGGGCCTCCAGCTCCAGTCTATGCACAAGTGCCCCTGTGGTATTGATGTTAAATATTATGAATGACACCTCAAATCTAAGAAAATACCACTTCTTTGTACCCTCTCTAAATCCTAAAATAGATTCTTGCTATAGGTCCAGCACTGTGCTAAGGAATACAGGACAAACAGAAGGAATGAGAAATCATCCTAGCTCTTAAGGATATAGTCAGAGACACTAGATTAGCATACGTTGAAAGTCAAGCTAATTAAGGTTCTGAGTGAGTTTGATAAATAACACAGTTTCTCGGTAAGCTGGAATCAGCAAGAAAGTTTCATGGAAAAGAGAAGTGTAAACTGGCTGGGGTTTAGGATGGTTAAAATTTGGTTGAGGGAAGGGAGGAAGCAGTGTGACCAGAGTAAGCGCACTGTCCTGGGATGGGAAGGAGCTGGCCCATGTGGGCTCCAGGGAGCCAGTCCTTGCCTGGTGTCTTGTGGTAAGAAATTAGATGCGAAGATGTGGGGGGCCACTTATGGAGGGCCTTGCAAGTCCATTATTTAAGCCAGTACTTCTCAACCATTTCTAATCTGCTTCCTACTTCAATATAGTAGAAAATGCCGTGCCTTTCTCTAACATTTGAAATTCAAAATAAAATGACTCTTGTAACTCAAATAAAAGCAACGGAATATAATATTCCTTTGTTTTCAATGAAAACATACCCTCCTCAACAGCTCTCAAGTTCTCCTACATGAAGAGGGTGCTCCCTGCTCCAGGTTAGGAGTCACTGGTTGATGCCTTTGGCATTAGCTAATTGCAGGTGTCCAAGAACAAAAGGAACGTGATGGAAAATGGTCTTCAGGAAGATTAGTCTGGCAGCAGGAAGGGGTCTTCAGGGGTCTGACTCTGCCCCTACCCAAGGACCTGGGGCAGCCCATGGAAACTACTCTGATCTCATTCCACCCCCAGTGGGTGGGTGGGGAGGGAGGTGCTCCCTATTCTGATAGAGAGCAGCTTTGGTCTCTCTCTCTGTCTCATTAACACTTACAGAGACTTGGTCATAGAACTCAGTCATCTCTGCTGATGTGCTTGGTATAGACTGTGTGATGGAAAATGAATTTGTTGGGAAGTAGGTCTGGGTCTCCCTTCAGCATCTCCTCCTTATCATTTATGTACGTGAAACCTTTCATGTGTGACGCCTATTCTGTTCTAAAGCAAATGAAACACTTAAGAAAGGAGTGGGAACTGTTACATTTTTATATGAAAGCAAGATTCACTGATTCTCTAAGTAGGTATTTACCCGCATTGTATTAGGTATTATGGAGAATAGGCTTTTAAATGGAGAAGCATGTCTGAAATATTTAACTGACAATATAAGAAAGAAAGTGATTGTGCTCTTTAGGGTTCTTTTGGTTATAAGAGAAAAGCCCAACTCAAGTTAATTTAGGCAAAAGAAAGCTCACATAACTGAAAAGTCCTAGGATCTACCAGCTTCAGGGCTGGTCCAGCAGTGGCATCCGGAGTCTCTCACTCTCTCATATGCTTTGTTCCCTTGCATTGGCTTCATTCTCCAGAAGGCTCCCCTGTTGATGGGAGGAAGATGACCTCCATCACCTCCAGGTTTATCTCCTATCAGCATAGGAGCAACAGTAAAAGAGAACCCATTTCCTCACCCTTCTAGCAAAAATCTCAGGGAGGAGCCTCACCGGTCAGCTTCTCACTCTCATTCCATCTCTAGCCAGAGGAAAGGCTACCAGGCCACTAGCTGTGGAAGTTTAGGAAGAGAGTGGCAATGACTGCAGTAGAAAGAGTGTGGCCAGGAGTCACCCAGCTGGGTGGCACTCGGTTCACTGTGTGACTTTCCTGCTCCCTCTGAGCAAGTCATTCTTTGGGTCTCATTTTCCTTACCTGTAAAATGAGGGTGTTTGTCCATGTCCACGTCTCCTAAAAGCTCTAGAATTCTAGGAAAACCTCTGCTATCATCCAGTGTGGAAATCTTATTAAGGAAGTAGGGACTGGAATGATCCTTAGCAGATGGGTGGGGTTTGAATAGGAAGAGAAGACATTTCAGGAGAAAGAAAAAGCTTAGAGGCACCCATAAGATACGAGCAATCAGCCAAAGTGTATTCTACGGGTTATAAAGGCATGAAATCATTATCAAAGCCACCTTAGGATGAACTGACTATATTTTGCCAATGGCTAAGAGCTGACATTCTTCTTTAACAAATGTGATGCTCCCGTGTTATCATAAATCCCATTTGACTTCATCCCCTCTGCTGTCTCAGGGCTGGCGCTGTGACAACTGCCGCAGACCTGGGGCTGAACCCGGTCACGAAGGCTCCACTGGGCACTCCTACAACCAGTATTCACAGAGATACCAGCAGAGAACCAACACCGTAAGTGCATTGGCACCACGAGTGCTTCTCCCCTAAATGCAATGAGGGCACAGCAGGGAGTCTCTTTCTGTAGGTACCTTTCTTCTGAATGAACCAAATGCTTTTTTAATCTTTTAAATGACTTATCAGTAGAATACTGTATCCTGTGACATAATTTAGGTTCTAATGTATTAAACTCTTAAACATCTCCTATTGCCCAGTATATTGCTAGGTTCTTAAGCTAGAAATAGTCTCCTATCTGTAAGTAATTGTCATAGATAACCCCCCATTTTTTTGCTGTACACTTTATAGTATTTGCCGCTAATTTTTCTTCTTCTATTTTAACAGAATGTCAACTGCCCAATTGAGTGCTTCATGCCTTTAGATGTACAGGCTGACAGAGATGATTCCCGAGAATAATATCTCCAACCCAGAGAAACCAGCGTGGACCTCTGCCAGAGTCCATCCAAACTGGAGTGACAACAGCAGACCCCATCTTAGAGTGTTTGTTTCTTTCTTAGGCCCTTTGCTCTGGAGTAACTTCTCCAGCTTCAGCTCACCTCACAGCTTCTCCGAGCATCACCCTGGGAGTGTTTTGAGACTTTTCTCATAAACGGGGGCAGTACATTGCCTCTTCTGCTCCAAAGTACTCACTACCGCTCAGTATTTTAAGTGAAATGATTCTAACTCGTGATTTGGTTTGAGATCAATAGGGAAGCACACGCACCAACCAAGATGCAAAATGTATTGAAATGATATTACCAAAATTTTAAGTAGGAAAGTTACCCAAACACTTCTGCTTCCACTTAACTGTCTGGCCCGCGATATTGTAGGCATGTCCTTGGTTACTGTGATATTTAAAATATCCACAGTGCTCACTTTTTCCAAATGATTCTAGTAATTGCCTAGGAATATCTTCCTCTTACCTATTATTTATCAATTTTCCCAGTATTTTTATATGGAAAAAAATTGTATTGAAGACACTTAGTATGCAGTTGATAAGAGGAATTTGGTATAATTATGGTTGGTGATTATTTTTTATACTGTACATGCCAAAGCTTTACTACTGTGGAAAGACAACTGTTTAATAAAAGATTTACATTCCACAACTTGAATGTCTTGGCTTCTTTTTTATATAAAGAAATTTAGGGGAAAATAGTCCTTCTGAATGTTCTTTCTCTCTTCAATACAGCAAACATTTGGAAATCGATGGTGTGTACAGCTCTGTGATTCTAGGTGATTTCAGTACGAGAATTTCTAAGTCTGTCACTACAAAAACAGATTCATTCTTGTCGTTTCATCTCTTCAGTAACGGAGATAGTTTTATATCTTCCGCTTTACCAGATTTAAGTCGACTAAGATATTTATTTAACTTCCTAGCTAGCTCTTCAGAAGTATAATTGAAACAACCTTTAGTTGATCTTTTCTAATCATTATAACTCTTCCTCCCTCCCACCTCCTTTTCTTCCTTCATTGAATAAACATTTATTCAGAGAGATTATCTGCTAGGAAAACACAAGGATGACTGAGATGTTAAAGCTACTTGAATGGTACAGCACAGAGGAGTTTTGTATTAAGGCAACTGCGTGGTATAATAACCTCAATCCAATTTGTCTTAATTCGTGTCGGCTGATGCTGTTAAGGTGTCACAGCTGAATGAAGTGCGATGACTCCTGGTCTGCAAAGGCCATTTCCTTTTCCATTTAATTTTGGGGAGACAACTAAACTTTGAGATTAAGTCTGGCATTCAGCGTGGCAAATAATGGCACTGCAAATAATTGATTATTAATCAGTAAAAGATTAGTAATTTATAATATACAAGGGGCCAGGCCCATGGCCAAATGGCTAAGTTTGCACGCTCCGCTTCGGTGGCCCAGGGTTCACTGGTTCAGATCTGGGGCACGGACCTAGCACCGTTCATCAAGCCATGCTGAGGCGGCATCCCACAGCACGACCAGAAGGACCTACAACTAGAATATGCAACTATGTACTTGTGGGGAGGGCTTTGGGGAGAAGGAGAAAAAAAAAAGGTTATAATATACAAGACTTGGTAAACAGTTTTACACCCTATTATGCAATGTAAGAAGCTATTTCAATAAATACCCCTGGCAATGAATATTAAGACTAAATATAGAAAGAGATTTCCTCAGGGCTCATTTGTTTAAAAAACAAAGGGACAGACTCACATATGACCTACAGTGTATAAAATGCTTTGACACTTAGCGTCTCATTTGGGGAAGGTTTGACAGTCTAATTTTGCAGACTTCAGCTCAGATGAGTTCTTTAGCAGGACACAGACCCAGACCCTGGACTTCCGTTTAACATCGCTAATCTTTCAGCTTTATCAGGCCAGTAGTTACCAAGATAGCTCTCTGTACATGTGAAACAAGGGGAAAAATCACAGAAAGTACAGATCATGATGATATTAATGACCATCTCACATACGTGAGTCACCATTGCTCACTGGAGAGAAAATGTGACTTGAGACAAATCCACACACTGTGCAATGGGGCGTGCCACTGAAGACACTCCGGAGGGAGAGCAGGCTGGTCCCCCCATCTTCACAGGTGGAGCCGAGGCCCAGGTAACTCACAAAGGAAGACATGCACCTCAGCTCAATCTTGTTCAAACGTCCTTACGTTTAAAAACCAAAGGCAAGAGTAGTTTGGGGTTGAGACTGTGCTTCAAACAACTTATTTAAGTACAACCTAAAAATACTTTCCCCAAAGTTAGTTTAAGTAAATCTAGCTGGACTGTATTAATTTAAGGAATAGGAAGCCCTTTTGACAACTTACACACAAAAATGTAAAAATCACAAGGTCCGCCATTTAAGATAAAAAAGTAATGCTTTTTCCAGAATGTCTGCTAGATTCTCAAAAGCAATATATTAAACTTACAATTTAAACTATTTTAATAGTGAGTCAGTAACTACTTTAAATAATCAGAACAAATTAAACAAATTTAAATGGCCTTTTATGTTTTGGCATTGCAATACAACAATAGTAAAACTTTCTTTTACTATTTCTCAGCAAAATCATTCAAACATGAGAATGGAGAGGGTTTCCAGAGATCTTTCATAGTTTTTACTGACTCATATTACTGCTTCCCCTGAGAATTGTCTTAAGCAGGACAGATTGAAAAGGCGTAATTAAAAGACCAATCTGGATTAGGCAAGAAATTGTCAATTCAAGAAAAACCAGGTAAAACTAGTAAATATATCAGACTTTAAAAAGAAAAATCTTAGTTTTGAAGTTTTACCTTGCCTTGCTTCACTTGATTTGTAATGAAATTTATTGTTGTGTATTTATATTGTTTTCAGCTCTAATGACCTAAATGAATTATGCAAATTAGTCTGTATAATAATATGGCTATAAGCTTGTAAGGCACACTTTCTATGGAGGTGAATAAAGAAATGATCAGGAGGAAATTACAAGTATAGGAAATGACTTTTCTATTTAATTATATTTCCATTGAAACTTCTATTCCATTTCTAGTTGTATGAAACTTATTAAAAGTGATTAAGACACATCACGTCAGCACATTTAAGTGTTGAAATTGCTTCCTATTCAGCATGTTCCATTACTGTGGGAAGGAAAGTGGCAGGCTACAATTAAAAATTCTGATTTTCAGGAGATACATTGTAACCACTAAAAAAAAATTAAAAGACCACTCTTGGGATTTCTCATGTTTGGGCATATTTAAAGATTATCATAAAGGCTGATAAGGCAGAAGAAGCACAAAGATGACCTTGCACTGCCAAGGGTTCTTCAGATGAAGACAGGTTTTTTTTTTTCTTTTTCTTTTTTAATGAGGAAGATTGACCCTGAGCAAACATCTGTTGCCAATCTTCCTCTTTTTGCTTGAGGAAGACTGTCCACGGGCTAACATCTGTGGCAATCTTCCTCTATTTTTTATATGTGGGATGCTGCCACAGCATGGCCTGACAAGTGGTGTGTAGGTCCGTGCCCAGGATCCGAGCCTGCACACCCCAAGCCGCTGAAGTGGAGTGCACGAACTGAACCACTACACCACTGGGCCGGCCCCAAGAAAGTATATGGCACTCATATTTGATTCAGGAGTTATTATCATTGCCACATCATCCCACTCCCTATCCTCATTGAAATAAAAGATCTATTTGAATTGCAAACAAAAATCTAGATATAAATTATAAAGGAGGAGAAGAAAATACTGTAAGTAATAAAAGAGCAGGAGAAACGATGCTTCAGCTCAAAGCCAAAAAACGGGAAATTCCTTTCTAACGTTCCTCAGTAGAGTCGGATATGAGATACTAAAGCATGTTTTACATTTCCTTGAATTCCTTTTTAGTTACCCTTAAGAGACATACAGGTTTTAGGCATCTTAAGAGCCAGCGTTACCTCTAAAATAGCTCTCACTGGAGCCCGCCAAGACTTGAAATTAGCATCGTTCTGGGGCTGCGGGCGGCAGCCAGCATGGGGTGGCGGTCAGCATCCTGAACTCGGGGGGCCGGGCTCGCTGTCCTGCAGGCTGCCCATCACAGCAGGTTCCCTTCGTGTACACACACCGGAGGCTGAGGATCCTCCTCTGGCCTTCTCTCTTCTCTCCGCATCCCAGTACTTCGGAAACCGCCATTTTGTTCCGGAAGGAAACAATGTCTCTGCCAGGAACCGCTGGACAGGACTTTACAACGAAACCTGCCGCTCTACAGTTCAGCACTGGCTGTAAGATGCTGAGCCAAGTGCTGAAAAGCTGTATTTGACTCAAAGACATGCCACTTCGGTGGAGGAATTGGAACCCTCATACACTACTGGTGGAATGTAAAATGGTGTAGCTGCTGTGCAAAACAGTTTGGTGGGTCTTCAAAAAGTTAACCATGGAATTACCATAGGATCCAGCAATTCTAGTCCTAGCTGTCTACCCTGGAGAACTGAAAACATAGGTTACATGAAAACTTGTACACGAATGTTCACAGCACCATTATTCATAAGAGCCAAAATTTGGGAACAACCCAATGTCTATCAATTGATGAACGGATAAACAAAATGTGGTATATGCACACAATGGAATATTATTTGACCATAAAAAGGAATGAAGTACTTATACATGCTACAACACGAACTTTGAAGACATTATGCTAAGTGAAAGAAGTCAGGCACAAAAGGCCACATATTCTATGATTCTATTTACATGAAATGTCCAGAATAGGCAAACCAATAGAGACAGAAAGTAGATTAATGGTTACCAGGGGCTGGGGGTAGGAAGGAATAGAGACTAACTGCTAAGGGGGACGGGGCTTCTTTTGGGGGAAAAGAAATGTTCTAGAACTAGATAGTGGTGATGGTGGCACACCTTTGTGAAGATACTTAAAATCACTGACTTGTACACTTTAAAATGGTTAAAATTGTAAGTTTTACGTTATATGAATTTTATTTTAATAAAAAAAGAAGAAAATGCCACTTTAGTTGAAGAAAGTCTCTTTAAGTCCTTTGGGTTATTGCTAAGAAGTGAGGTATGGAAAAATAGAGCAGATGAAAGGTTGAAGGTCACAGAAAATTTTGGCTACCTATTTGGAAACTGAGATAAGATCTTTCAGGGCCAGCCCAGTGGTGCAGCAGTTAGGTTTGCACATCCCACTTTGGCAGCCTGGGGTTCGCTGGTTCGGATCCCACATGCGGACATGGCACCGCTTGTCAAGCCATGCTGTGGCAGGCATCCCACATAAAGTAGAGGAAGATGGGCACGGATGTTAGCTCAGGGCCAGTCTTCCTCAGTAAAAAGAGGAGGAAGGGTGGTGGATTTTAGCTCAGGGCTAATCTTCCTCAAAAAAAAAAAAATCTTCCATAAATATACTTACTACTTTTTATAGTAATTTCCATACATTAATATCATCCTTCACTTCCTCCCCTGCCCCCCGTATACACAAAAGCATTATGAAAACAACCAGCCCTTTTTTACAAACAGTACTTCTCATGTCCCAGGTGGTGTTCCAGGTGCCCTTGTAGATTTTGTCTCCTTCCCTCCTCCTCAGAGCAACCCTAAGAGGCGGGTACTGTTATCACTGTCAGTTTACGGAGTGAGTGAGGGACAGGCTCAGAGAATCAATCGCCTAGTATCACATAGCTCCGTCAGGAGCAGAGCTGGGACTTGACCCTGACAGACCACCTTCCCGGGCATGTGCTTTTAGGGGAGCTATTCAGCCTCTCCAGCAGTGAAAGTGATGTGGATCAAGGCTGCCCCAGGGAGAGAAGCCCAAGGCGTCCTGGCCTACATGCCGATCTATATGACCCGACTCATATCTAAAGTTATACGACCACACGATAACCAGACCCCACCTGCACTGATACCATTTAATGATTTTTTACATCATCTTTCCTTTGTCTAGTAGAAAATAAGTCATGTGCCCACGTCTTATAAAATTAGCCCTACCCTCAACACATTGCACCTCTTCACTGCCCGTGGGTTCTGTCCCCGTGCCTGCAGCTCTTCACTGCCCATGGGTCCTGTCCCCATGCTATTCTCTGAATAAAGGAGCACTACTACCAGACCTTGAGAGTCCAGGAAATCTTTCTTTCGACTCCTCGGTTCGCCAAGCCCACTTCAAAAGCATCTCCATTTTATAGATGAGAAACAAACTCCAAGAGGTTAAGTCATGTGCTAGAGATCATGCAACTTGTGGAGTGGCAAGACAAGGTAATGATTACCATAAAGGGAGTGAAAGAGCGGGCCATGATCAAGAACAGGCATGTGGAAAGGAGGCTGCCGGCAGCATTATTTTTCTTGACCTGGCTGGTGATGACATGGGTGTTTGTTTAAAAATGATTCTTTAAGCTGTAGATGTTTTATGCACCTTCCATAAGCATGATTTATTGTAATTTATTTTTTAAAGTACATTTGTGCCTAGCACAGTGTTTAGTTTATCAAAAATAAGGTTTAAGAGTGTCCAGAAATGGAAGGCACTGGGAGCTGGGTGTTTGTGCTCTCAGGAAGGGACAATGGCCTGGGCTTCAGAAAGAAGGTGCCTCTGGAGGCAAGGAGACGGGCAAAGGGTGCCCGCAGTGCACGGTTCACAAATGAATAAGAGCTGCTTCTCTTCTTCCTGGGCCCCAGACGCTCCCCCTGTTGAAGGACACTCTTTCCTGATCCAGATGTTTTATGTTACGGGTTTCCTGCCCATTCTGTATCATCGAATAAGAGGTTTCAGATGATTGTGTGTTTCATTTAAATACCAGTGAAAGTCCAGTCTTGACGTTTTGAATGTTTTAATTGCATTAGAAGGAGACTGTGGTAATGGGGTTCCAGCTCCACATCCTCCCAAAGTGTTGAACTTCCTTGGTTACTGGCTCCCTTGACCGAGACAGCACAGGTAAAGGGAAACAGTAAGACACAGGGCCGAGAAGGGGGCACCTAAAGGATGAGCTGGTGGCTATTTTGAGAGGATGTGTGTGGGCTGGTGGCTCTGGCCTAAGGCAGGACACTGCTTGGCAGGGCAGTGGGAGGTAAAGTGAGAAAACAACTGTGGAAAGCCCTGAACTGAGTTGTTTTGAAGAGTGAATGACTGACAGGTATTTGCTCCCTGGGGTGCTCCTCCCCAGGGTTCATTCCGGCCTGCCCTCCCTGACCCCTGGGACCACATCTGCTGTACGGCCTCCAGCGCTGTCTGCCAGGGTCGCGGATACCAGTGGGGGAAAAAATGAGCTCACCGGCCAACACACCAAGACATTCTAGAACAAAGATTTCAAAACAAAAATAATGTACTAGATTAGATTCCAACAGAAGTAGAAATAGTAAAACAGAACTAGAAAGAAGATATCCACAATATGAAAAAACCAGAAATATTACAAATTCTAGGAAATTTATCCCTGTTATTTCTTCTGCTAATATTTCCTCTCTTCATTTTTATTTCTCTTTTTGGAATTTACATGTGAAAAATGTAACTGCTGAGATAAAGGGCTCCATGGATGGGACAAACAGCAGGATGGATACAACATAGGAATTAATCAGTAAATTTAAAGACCAGACTAAAGAAATCTCCTGGAGTGACAAAGGAAAGGAAAAATAAATATGCAATATAAAAGAAAAGCTAAGAGATATAGAAATTGTACTAGAAATGCTAACATTTGGATAAAAGAAATTCCAAAAAGAGAAATAAAAATGAAGAGAGGAAATATTAGCAGAAGAAATAACAGGGATAAATTTCCCAGAATTAAAAAAAAAGGACCTCAGATTGAAAGGGCACACAGAGTGCCAATAAGGAGAAAGAAGAAATCCACACACAAATACATTATATGGAAGCTTGAAAATATCAAAGAGAAAATTAGATAAAGCGTCCTGCCAAGAACAAGAACCACATTGACTTCAGATTTTAAATACAATAATAGATGAAGAAAACAATGGAATAGGTTTCCAAAGTACTAAAGGACTTAGAACTCAGAATCGTATGTGTAGCCAAAATGAATTCAAATACAGAGGCTCTCAGGCACACAAGGCTTCAGAAGCTTAGCCACACAGACCACACGGCATACAGTTTCTACAAGAGGGAGAAACGCAGGAGGTATCACAAGAGATTCGTGACATAAAAGGTTAACAGAAACCTTGGAAGCTTGTCTTAAAAAAAAAAAAAGCTAAGAGAAAATGTATTTCCCTACCCAGAATTGAAAGTCTGGCAATCAACATTATGGGAGTTTTTGTGGGTGGGGGCGGGGAAAAGTTGTGGAAGTTCTTATCAGAGGAGAAATACAGCTATCAATTCAAAGCAATGGTAAGAAAGGAACAAAAAAGTAGGTCAGACTTCATAGGATGGTAGAAATAGGGTCCAACTAGATCAATAAGTGAAATGAATATAAATGGGCTGAATGTAGAGGTGAAGGTTGGCAAACTGCATTAAAAAAACAAAAACTAATTCCAGATGCATGCTACACCCAGAGGGTAAGACTTAAACAAAAGAGGAACGAAAAGACGTGTTAGACGTATAGCAACCAAAAGAGAGCTAGTCTAAGCTAGTCTATGCTCTTATCAGATAAAACTCATTTATATCACATATTTTATCTAAGACAAAAATTGTTAGTAGGATTGGAGTTACTATATAATAAAAGGTTGAAATCACTATGAAAAATAGTAACTTTAAACAGGTCTGCACTCTTTCAGCTTCAAATACAGATGCAGCCAAGATTTCTAAACCTGCAGGGGGACCCTGGCCAACTCATCTTCACAGAGAGGGGCTTCAACACATCTTTCTCAATTGTTGATAGACCAAGCTTTAAAAAAAAATAATCTCACTACAGCTGTCATTTTACAAGAAGTAACGGAGTAGAGGCACAAACGAAATGACATCACCGGGATGCAAGAGCAAAATCCAGAATGTGGGAAACTCTGTGGAAACAAAAGTCTGGTATCTTCAACAACTGACTGCAAGAAAAAAATTTAAGAGGAGGAACCAGTCAATTAAGAGGCTTGAGATACAGCAATCAAATGCAATGTGTGCACCAGGCTGGATCTTATTACCAAAAAACTGGAGCAAAAGAAAAAAAGAGCCAATATAGGAGATCCGATGGTGACTGGATATTTGCTATTAAAACTACTGTTAAGGGGCCAGCCCTGTGGCCCAGTGGTTAAGTTCACAGGCTCTGCTTTGGCAGCCCAGGGTTTGCTGGTTCGGATCCTGGGCACAGACACGGCACTGCTCGTGAAGCCATGGTGTGGTGGCGTCCCACATAGAACTAGAATGACCTAAACTAGGATATACAACTAGGTACTGGGGCTTTGGGGAGGGGGAAAAAAAAAAAAAGAGGAAGATTGGCAACAGATGTTAGCTCAGGGCCAATCTTCCTCACCAAAAAGCTTACAAAAAAACAAAAAGAACTACTGTTAGGCTTCTTGGTGTGATATTAGAACTGTAGTTACATATTTTTTAAAATAAACTTTTTTATTTTCTAATAACTTGATTAAACAGAAAAAACTGTGAAGATAGTACAGAGTTCCCACCTATCCCACACCAAGCTTCCCCTTTGATTACATCTTACACTATCACAGTACATTTGTCACAGTTCGTCAACATTGATACAGACTAACTAGACTAGACGCTTTATTTAGATTTTCTTAGTTTTTATCTAACGTCTTTTTTCTGTCCTGGATCCCACATTCCATTTAGTCCTCATGCCTCCTCAGGCTCCTCTAGACTGAGTTCCTCAGACGTCCCCTGTTTTGGATGATCCTGACAGTTTTAGGAGCCCTGGCCAGGTATTTTGTAGAATGTCCCCAGTCGGGAGTTCGATGTTTTTCTCATGACTAGACTGGGGTTCTAGGTTTTTGGAGAGACCAAAGAGATAAAGTGTCAGTCCCGTTTTGAGGTACATACCATCAACATGACATCATTGGCTGGGCACCTTGACCACCTGGCGGAGGGGGCGCTGTCAGGCTTCTCCACTGCACACTCTTCTGTCCCCTCCCACACTGGACTCCTTGGAAGGGGGTCACTATGCAGAGCCTACACTTAAGGGGCGGGGAGTCATGCTCACCCCATCAAAGGCGCAGTATCTATCAAATCACTTAGAACTCTTCTGCATGGGAGATTTGTTTATTCTATCATTTATTCCTATCAGCATGAACTCATAGATATTTTGTACTTGGGGTTATAACCCAACACTACATTATTTTGTTGCCCAAACTGTTCCAGCTTTGGCCATTGGGAGCTCTTTTAGTTGGCTCCTACGTCCTTTGACATACTCCCATTGCCACGTTTTTGTTATTTTTTAAGCACCTTCTGGCACTGTAAGATGCTCCGAGCATCTCATCTTGTATTATTTCCTGCCTGTCTGGAGTCAGCTACTTCTCCAACAAGTCCTGGATCAGTTTCTTGGAGAATGGTAGTAGAAACCAAGATCTTGGCACCAGGTGTGTTCATTGCTGCTGGGGTGTCATCATTTCTTGGCTCTCTCAGCTGACAGACATGGTTATACATTTTAAAGGGTAAAAACACTGTTTTTAAAAACTTATTTTTTTGAAGTTACTTTTAGATTAACTGACTAAAATACCTAGAATTTGCTTCAAAATAATTAGTGTTGAGGGGTTGGAAGTGGGGCAACGGTAGATAAAACTAGAATGGTCACAAGTTAATTATAGCGAGATGATAGATACATAGAGTTCAACTATTTTAATAGTGTGTCCATCCCAAGATTTCCATAA
Organism: Equus caballus; assembly: GCF_041296265.1. Classification (NCBI taxonomy): domain Eukaryota; kingdom Metazoa; phylum Chordata; class Mammalia; order Perissodactyla; family Equidae; genus Equus; species Equus caballus. The sequence continues at coordinate 5,497,118 of NC_091689.1, read as the reverse complement.
TAAAGAACTTTTAAAAATTCAGAATATTCCTCACAATTATATGGCAATAATTTTGAAAACTTAGACAAAATGGTCAAATTCTTAGGGGAAAAAAACATTTTGCTAGAAATGCTTTTAGAAAAAAATTAAAAAGCTATTTAAGAAACTGAAGCAGTGATTAGAAATTTTCCTATTGGGTATTCATTGGTGTTTCCAATTCTCTTAATGATAGAGTAAACTGTACTGGACAATCCTCCTACAGATAATTATGAACACTGGACAAAAATACTAAAAAAATCTATTTGCTGGGGTCAGCCTGGTAGCGTAGTGGTTAAGTTCATGCACTTTGCTTCAGCAGCCCAGGGTTCATAGGTTTGGATCCCAGGTGCAGACCTACACACTGCTCATCAAGCCACGCTGTGGCGGCATCCCACGTTCAAAAAGAGGAATATTGTCACAGATGGTAATGTTAGCACAGCAACAAACTTCCTCAACCAAATAGAGGAAGATTGGAAACAGATGTTGGCTCAGGGCCAATCTTCTTCATCCCAAAAAATCTATTTGAAGGCACAGAAGAGCAACCAAAAGCTGGTGGAGGATCAATATTCAAAGGGAAAGAGGGGGATATATGCCAATTCTCCACAAATCCATCTACAGACTCAATGCAATTCCAATCAAAATCTCAACAGGCTTTGTTATAGAAATGTAAAATTTATATGGATATGCTAAGGACCTGCAACAGTCAAAATAATCTTCAAAAGAACAAAGATGAAGGACTTGCACTACCCGACTTCAAAATTACTGTAAGCCTACAATAATCAAGACAGGGTGGTCCTAGCGTTAGGACAATGGAACAGAACAGAGTAACAGAAACAGACCCACACAAATATTGTTAAACCCACAGAAAAATGGTTGAGAGTACAAGGCAATTCAACAGAGTCTTTTCAATGAACTATGCTGGAACAACTGGATAAATGTATGGAAAGAGGGGCTGGCCCGGTGGTGCAGCGGTTAAGTTAGCACGTTCCGCTTTTCTGCGGCCCGGGGTTCGCTGGTTCGGATCCCGGGTGCGGACATGGCACCGTTTGGTAAAAGCCATGCTGTGGTAGGCGTCCCACGTATAAAGTGGAGGAAGATGGGCATGGATGTTAGCTCAGGGCCAGTCTTCCTCAGAAAAAAGAGGGGGATTGGCAGTAGTTAGCTCAGGGCTAATCTTCCTCAAAAAAACCAACCAACCAACAAACAAAAGTATGGAAAAAAAATGAAACTTGACCCACACATCGCACTTAAACTGAAACAGATAATGGACCTGAATGTAACAATGAAATCATAAATCATCTGGAGAAAAACATCAGAGAAAATCTTCACAATCTTTGGGTAGATAGGCAAAGACTTTTAGTGTTTAGGAATACATAAAGATGCAAAGATGAACTTGGAACTCAGAATGAGGTTATCTTGAAGGAGCCCCCGAGACGGGATAGGTTAGCAAGTTGGGGGCACCAAATCATTAGATTAAGCTATTGTCCAGACCCTAACTTGTTTTGGGAGATGAGGTCACATTTCTATTACATTATTAAAACTATCTGCATCGACCAGTCTGTCATGAACTAAGGATTATGATTATTTCAATTCTGTAAACCTGAGGTCCAAAAGAAAAAACTACCTGCAAAAAGATTAAAAGGAAATACTCTATAAAGCATTTTGAGTCTCTACAAATTAATACTGCACCTCCATATCTGGGAAGTAACGGTGGGTGAAATTTTAGCTCTCACACAGCCCTCTTTTCTGCCAGTGTAAAACAGTGATGAGAGGATGAATGAATCTGATAAATTTGGACAAAAGAATCTCTCATTGAGATGTCTGTAGTACCACTCTTAAAAATACTTGTGTAAGCATGGTTAGACAATATAGTATTAAGTAGAGCATCAATTGTTCCAATAATTATACCCTTAATGTCAACCTGTGGTCAAGCTAAAGAACAGTCAATAACTTGGCGGAGATGGAATGCACACTTCACCATTTATAAGCCAAAATCTCTACTAGCTCTTTACTGCTACATAACACAGTACCCAAACCTTTGTGGCTTAAAACAACAATACCTCTCTCTGTTTCCAGGCCTCAGGAATTTATGAGAAGCTCCTTTGGGCAGCTCAGGCTTGGGGCTCTCAAGAAGCTTCACCTGGATGTCGCCTGTGCCCGGAGCTGAAGGACCACTTCCAGGGCGGCTTGCTCACACGGAGGGAGGTGGCGTAGGTGGTCTCTCTCCCGTGGAGCGCTGCTTCAGTGTCCTGACAACACGGCAGCAGCTCACTCCAAAGCAAACCATCCAAGGAACTAAGTCTGAAGTTGTAATGCCCTTCACGACCTATCCTCAGAAGTCGGTTTTTCTACCGTATTTTATCAGTCACACAAGTCAGCAGCCCTGTTTCAGTGTGGGAGGGAAGGACTAGATTAGTCAATATATCAATGACTAGAAGGATGACCTTAAAAAAAACCTTCAGAAATTTTAATTTATGGAGGAGGTGGGTTGAAGACACGGGAAGAGGCTGGGCCTCACCTGGCGAAGGGTTTAGCTGGTCTCGGATCTGGCGTAAGCGAAGGGCCAGGACCACGCACAGGGTACACTGGCGCAGTTACGTCCTGCTGCCCCGAGCCCTGATTCCCGTGGTCAGGCCGCAGGGGAACACTGGGTGCGTGTGTGGGCCCCAAACACAGGTTACATGTTTAATGCAGCTCCAAGAGGATATCAAGGGCTTGCTGAAATTACGGGAAACAGTTCACTTAACGCACAAGGCCAAGTACATACTGGCATTATCCCTCTACGAGGTCAAGAGAAGACTTATTAATCCCCTTGAAAGCTCTAGTTCACAGGAAACACTCTGCTGTTTGTTTAGAAGGTGGACAAACAAGCTTTTTAGAACTGTGATGAAAAGAAACTCCCCAGGAGCAGAATCCCCTGTGAGGAAACCCGTGGGCTTTAGGATGCTCGAGTCTTCCACTGGGGCGCTGCCCGTCTCTCTGGCTCACCGCCGATTTTCACAGGTTCACATGGGGACTGCTGTGGGAGGAGCTGAGCTCCAGGAGGGAGCGGTGCCCCGCAGGTCTCAGCACAAATGCTGTGTGCAACGTCTGTCACCTCAAGAGCCCACGCCCTTAAGACACTAAATACAAAACCAAACACTGTGGATCCAGGATTCTTAACATTTAATGTTTTATTCTTTTTAAAGGCATTTTCAGAATTTCACACATGATTTTTCACCTCCACATAAGCAAGCCATAAAGCAACATGTGACGAGATCAGTGATGGAAGAGCCGAAGATTTGTATGAGCGAGGATTATTCCCAGCTCGTCGCAAGCCTCGATCACAACTTTGTCGGCGGCAGACCCAGAAGGAGCAGCAATGTACGCCACACCACTCTGAGGGGAGAGCAGATAAGGACTTCAAAACACAATTTTATGTTAAAACACGAAATTCAAAACCCCCTCTAAAAAGCATAAGCTAACAATGATTCACACTGATTCACTCAAATATTGACTTCCAAAATACGATTTTATGTTAACACGTGAAATTCAAAATCCCTCTCTAAAAAGCATAAGCTAACAATGATTCACACTGATTCACTCAGTCAAAAAGACAAAATAACAGGATTTGGGTCATCTATACATCAAATGGAAAAGTCAAAATAATTCCCTAAATATTACGGACATATCACACCGCCATAGCTTGGATTATAACTCACAGAACCTAAAAATCAGAAGCAGGATTTCTGAAGTAGTTTCTGCATCATGACCAATTCTACGCACCTGCACACCAATTCGCACTTACCCTTTTAGCTCGGTCTACGTTATCCCGGAAAGGAAAGAAGGCATCGGAGCTGACAGAAACTCCACTAAGTTGGTCAACCCATTCCTTCTTCTCTGCCTCGGTTAACAATTCAGGGACTTCCTCAAACAGTGCCTTCCACTTTGCCAAATCTTCATCCTGAGTCACGGGGAGAGGGGAGAGGAAGGTTTCTGCCACCATCTTGCCTGATGGAATCAGAATGCCGGAAAGCACTGGGCACTTTTCCTAGAATCTCTTAATTATGAATAAGGACTCTTATTTATATTCAATCTCATATATAGAATCTCTTTTTTGATGCTTTTAACATTAATGAAGAAAAATGAGTCTAAGTGCAGCAAATAAAGACTTATCATTTACTTTCTAAATAAGCTTATTTCAAACGTATTTTGTTTTTAATCTCTGCCTAAGTTAAATCTACTACTTTATTTCCCTCTATTACAGCAAGCAACAAAACAGACGATGGACATTCTAGAACTGTGTTTATACAATTAGCCTCAAGCATACAGTCAAGTCTCACAGACAAATCAAAATATGATTCATAACCATATTTCAAGAAGGTGCTTCCATTTTGGGTGATTTTTGGGCTTAAACAACATGCTTTTATTCTTGTTTACACATAAACCCTTCCAGGACAATTAGCAGGGTTTTGCTGGATAATATCAAACAGAAAATAGAAGATTAAAGTAAAAATGCAAAGCTGTTTCGAGGACTTCACCGTGACAAGGCACAGTCTGCAGCCTCCCTTTCAACACTTCCTACGTCACGGATCCCCGTCTCTGAACGGATAACTCAGTGTGGCCGACTCGCCCCTTCAAAAAGGCCCCGACATTCTGATTACTGGGCCTCTCTCGTTTTCCATCTAGTATTTGTTAAGCACTTGCTACGTCCAGAAACTTGGCTAAATTCTATTCTTCTGACAGGCTGCCTGATGCATGTGATTTTAATGCTCCCATACCCCTTCTTCAAAACAGAAGACGTCAAAGAACATGAAATGTAACAAAAATATAGTGAGTTGTTAATGGAGCTTGTAGCAAATGCGAGGGGAGAAGGAAGACACTGGTCACCTGCCATCAGGTGGTTTGTATTTAACGCTGAATACACACCTACAGCAGAGCAAGCACAATGCTCGGCTCTGTCACCGACACCTTGAGACAAGTGAAAAACGGTCCCTGCCATCAAAAGCTTATAATCAACAGGCGAAGTGCAAACATATAAAACTAAACCAACGGTTATAATTTAAAAAGATAGAGAAGAAGGTTTATGGAGACAGAAAGGGATGAAGAACCATGAAGGAAATTAAACGAGACAGAAGACAACAGGGAATTGGTAAGAAGTTTAGACTAGCAATTTTAGACAATATAGAATTTCAAAAAAAAAAAAATACCTTTTTCTCTCTGTAGTGACCAAGGTGAAGTGTGTTACACGGAAAAGGGTGAATGCATTAATACCCTCCAGCCAGACCCAGCGAGAGGCCTTACCTCACCAATGGTTCCAGTAACATACTGATCGATGGCATTGGAGATTTCTGCTCTCTTCACTCCAGCTTTAAACTTCATCGAAAGCACCCGGGGATGGTGTCTGAGCCACCAAGAGTTTGCCTTGTCCCCTGCGAGGCGTGTGCAGTGTATCCGAGACTGCTGTCCTGCTCCAATGCCAATAACCTGAGGAACATGGACGTTAAAATGAACACCTCTTCCAGAAACACGTTGTTCTCAAAGGATCTTCTGCACATATTCCCCAAAATCTACCTATTAATTTTGTGCAAGAAAATATCGGCCAAAATAAGAGAAATGTAAATAATTCTTAAGTCATTAAGAGGTGAAGGTAGGAGGTTTATGACTACTATTTATACGTTTTACCTCTTAAGTGACCTCTGAAGTATGATTATTAATGTTCTGGAAGTTTCTAGAACTCCTGGATATCAGCAGTGAAGTGTGATCTTACTGGAACTTAATCAGACCCTGAGCCCAAGAAGACCAGTAGCCACAGTCTCCAAGGTCTCTGTCATTAGAGACTAGCAATCTTTTAACAGTTGGTGATCACTACAATTCGGAATTTGAAAGGGTCTTCCAGGTCACGTGTTAATTAATATCTACTCACCTCTCCCACTTTTGGGCCAAATATCTTAACAAATGTGGAGAGAAGAGCTCAAGACACTGTGGGAAGAAAGGGCTCCCAGTGCTGCTGAAGCGACGGCAAAACCAGGTTCATCCCAGTGTCAGGAGAAGCCTGAGTGAGGAGCTCGCTCAGTCCTGCATTCTATGGCTTGTGCACCAGGAAAGAAGTTCAACATCAGACAGTACAAACTGTTCAATATTGGGGCCGGCCTGGTGGCCTAGTGGTTAAGTGTGCATGCTCTGCTTTGGTGGCCCGGAGTTTGCAGGTTTGGATCCTGGGTGTAGACCTACACAAAGCTCATCAAGCCATGCTTTGGGAGCATCCCACATATAAAAAAAATAGAGGAAGACTGGCAACAAACGTTAGCTTGGGGCCAATCTTCCTCACACACCAAAAAAAAAAAAAAGTTCACTATCTTGATTGCAGTAGTGGTCACACAACTATATGATTTGTGAAGACTGGTCAAACTCTACACTTAAAAAAGGATGAATTTTACTGTATATAACTATGCCTCAGTAAACCTGACTTTAAAAGATCACCCTAACTCCTAGTCTACGGATCCTTGGTAAAATAACCTAAGAAACAGATGCGAAAATACCATCTACGATCTGCAAAAATAGGGGCTGGTGGATGGCACTGGCATTCTCTCCTCCCTCTCCACTGGAAATGCTCCCGACAGTGGGGAGGGGAGGAACACACCAGTTTGTAGCAGTTGTCAGTCTCACTAATCCAGAATGTGCAACTCCTTCTGAGCAAGAAGCAAGGACTGACTGTGACACTTAGTTGCAAAGACACCTCATAATCAGGAGCTTTACCATCCGCCGAGCGACTGAGCAAACACTGACAAACCCAGGGGAGCAAAGTTTGGCAAATTTTCCATTTCAGCTGGTGTGGGACCTGAGGCAGCTGGATTTTTGAACACCATTGGTAAAACAGCTGCCCGTCAGGGGAGTGGCAGCTTGTTACCTGCCCGTTCTTGGCGTAGCACACGGAGTTAGACTGGGCATACTTGACTGCGATGGTGGCTACGACGAGGTCTCTGAGCGCAGACTCCGGCAACTGCAAACACACAGCACGGTAAATCACGTCAGGCTTCTTAAACTTCCTTCAACTTCAAGTATCTTACACGTCACTTATTGTAACAGACTTATAATGCAGTTCTCTCACCCAAATGACAGTGAAATTAACCGTTTATGCCAAGGACTATCATGTTTTACTGAAAAGATCAACATTTAACATATTGGTTGTGAAACTCAGCACAACGCCTAATGTGTCATCGACTCAAACTGATGATGCCCTTTTGCAGCAACTTTGGCTTAGGCCTGTTCACAAATCACACAAGATAGGAAATACCATATCCACTCCAAAACTGACAAATAATATTTTCTCTACCACAGTACCAACAAATATCTGGAGGCGTGATGACATTTATGTTGAGAAAAAACACAGAATAATTTTCACAGACATTGCAAACAACTGTGATGCCCACACACAGGCCAGCCTGTTGAGGGAAAATCAAATTAGAATCATTTTCTGCTTTGTCTAGAATATTCTAAGTAGAAACTATTCAAAAACGCATTGTGAACTATCAGTCTAAATAGAATAAAACAACAAATATTATAGCCCAAAATATCACCATCTTTAACGTAAAGAGAAAATACAAATGACAAAGAAGGACAATGACCTATGTTGGTGTGCTACATGGACCAAGGGTATAAGCGGCAGCTAAGTGATAAATGAGCTAACAACTGATAAATCAGACTTCATCAAAATTAAAACTTCTGCTCTGCAAAAAAGCCGGTATTAAGAGGATAAAAAGCTACAGACTGGGAGAAAATATTTGCAAACAACATATCCAGCAAACAACTAGCACCTAAAATATATAAAGACCTCTCAAAATTCCGTAACAAAAAAAATCTAATAAGCAAATGGGCAAAAGACATGAAAAAGTATTTCACCCAAAAAGGATACACAGAGGGCAAAAAGCTCACAAAAAATGCCTATCATTAGCCATAGCAAATGCAAATTAAAATCATGAGACACTGCCACACACCCATCTTAAAAAATATAAGTGACACCACTGAAAGCTGGTGGGGATGCAGAGAAGCTGGACCACTCAAACAGCGCTGGTGTAAAATGTAAAATGGCACAGCATCTCTGGAAAATAGTCGGCAGTTTCTCAAATAACTAAACAGACAGCTATGATACCATGCAGCACCCAGCAATGACACACCCGGGCATTTACAGCAGAGCAATAAAAACTTACATTCACATAAAACCTGTTCATGAACGCACAATCAGTGCAAATTCCAGAAAGGGGAAGAGATTAGCGGCTGCCCCAGGTTAAGCAGGGGGTGGGGGCGGGAGGGATGTGAGTGTGATTGTCAAAGGGCGACATGAGGGCGCCTGTGGTGATGGAAAAGTTGTCTCGACTGTATTAATGTCAATGTCACAGTTGTGATGTGGTAATACAGCTTTGCAAGACGTTACCATTAGGGGAAAGGGGTAAAGGTACATGGGAACTCTCAATACTGCACGTGAATCTACAATTACTTTCATCTCAAAATTAAAAGCTTAATTAAAAAAATAGTGTTAGAATCTCTTCAGAATTTACTATTCTGGTGCTATTGACGTAATATATTCTTTCTTGACTCTATCTGTGTTTGAGTCATCAACTATACATTTTATTCCTTTGGTTCTAAGATTAACAACGAAAGCCAGCTTTCCCAGAGCTCTACCTTTAAATATAACCCTGGAATTCTGCGTCAGGATCAAGGAATATGAGACACGGCAACAGGGGTGGGGTGGGCTGGGAGTGAGGGAATCCAGTCTTACAAACACGGAATAAAAAATTAAAATAAATTAAAGCATTATTCAAAAAAAGGGAGAAGAGCAAAAAATTCAAACATGTTTAGTAACGCTTAACTCTCACTTCTGCTTTCTCAAGACTGAAACCGTTCAGACCTAATAGTTAAATGTGATGATTATGAGGCTGGAATGTTAACAAAAATCTGCTTTAAAAGAAGGGAGGGGAATACAGAGAATAAAACCATCATTCTCATCCTTAAGTTTCCAAATTTCTATTAAAAATACATATGAGGGGCTGGCCCCGTGGCCGAGTGGTTAAGTTTGCGCACTCCGCTGCAGGCGGCCCAGTGTTTCGTTGGTTCGAATCCTGGGCGCGGACATGACACTGCTCATCAAACCACGCTGAGGTGGCGTCCCACATACCACAACTAGAAGGACCCACAACGAAGAATATACAACTATGTACTGGGGGGCTTTGGGGAGAAAAAGGAAAAAAATAAAATCTTAAAAAAAAAAAATACATATGAAACAAGGAGAGAAGAATTTAGAGAAAAGACTAAGATCATACCTTCGATCCTTGTGAAAAACATCCAAGCTAGCAGAGCCAGAGGCACAAAACCTGTCAGATATCACTGAGTTATTCAGCAGTCCGACAGCCACGACGTAACAAGGACAACTCACAGAGGGAAGAGTCTCGGTGGCTCGGCACAGCTGTCAACCTGGGACCACGGAGTCTGGGCCAGCACGCTTTCAGCGTTGTTAACAATACATTAAGCAACCAGGCTAACAAAAGCAAAAAAAGGCCTTCTTCTACTGTGAGATGCTTAAAGTAACGCTGCTGCAAACACTGTTTCCACGCAGAATTCTCTGCACCTCACGGCCTTGACCGCAGGAGCGGCTTCCACAGAGCCGGAAGACACTGTACATCTAACACCTACGTGGTCCTTTCCTTCAGGACACCACGAACCTTCACAGACAAAAGTGGAGGAACATCCACTAAATCAAAGATCACGTCTTCGTCACGTCATGCTTATTAACAGAACCATCCAGATAAAGCTTTTAAAGCTTATTTTCAGCAAGTCCGCCTAAAGCCTCAGGAGTGGACCGGGGAAGAACAGCTCCTCTCTTCACTTCTGCTAAATGAACGACTTGCTAAGAGACTAATCCTCTTCTAGGAACAGACAGAAAAGCTGAACACAGAGCCAATAAAAGAGCAAGTACTGAGAGGCAAAGATCCCAGAGATAAAGGGAGCAGGAAGAAATGAGTGAGACCATCTACGCTTTCCCCCAGGGCATCTTCCAACTTGCAAGGCCAATAAACGAAGAGGTAAGGGAGCCGAGCACAGCTTTTGGAGGTCTCACAGGACTCAGGGGCCAAAAGGGAGCTGGAGCGCACCAGGGACGAGTGGAACCAGGGGACACTTGGTGCCTCCAGCAGGACAGGGTGAACCACAAACAGACTGGTGCTCACAAAGACCGAGGCCCCGACTCCAATCAGCTCAATTCCTGCCAGGATGGAGAGGACCCGCCTCTGCCTGATTTGCCAGCCATAAGTGCAGGTCAACTCTCTGCAGGGAAGACACACCATCCAGACCTCAGAACACCTCCACAGTTTCTACATATCCAGTGCCCAGCATTCAATCAAGAAGAGCAGGCATGCCAGCAGACAAAACCGGAAAAGAACGGAGTTCCACATCTGAAGTACTGGAAAAGTACAGCCAACGTTAGATCCCTGCAAAAACATCCTTCAAAACCGAAGGCCCAATTGAGGATTTCAGAAAACAAATACCAGCCCATCCATTTCCTTGTCATGTAACCTTGGGCAAACTTCTTATCTGTCCCCTATGTCACAATTTTGTGATCTTCACAATAGAAATGATAGTAGTCACCCCCTCATATAGAGTGCTGTGCATATTAAATGATACAACACATGTAAATATAAAAAAAAAAATCACCATTATTATACTAGGAATTTGTCCGTCCTGAAAGATGACAACCAGCCTAAGAGCAGATACTTGACTACAGAAAAAAAAGATCACATCACTGAAAATGGGAGCCACCTGGACACCCACCATGCACATCCACACATCAAGTACCACATGGCCTTTCAGATGAACACGTGGATCTATATTTATTGACAGAGAAACACACTTGGAGCATAGTACATGGAAAAAAGGCAAGTTACAGAATCATAAAAGATATGATCTCATTTATGTATAATTGAAGATAAATATCTCTATTACGTACATATGCACAGGAGCTTCTAATATGGTCTTTTATCCATTTTTTAAGCTCTGAAACTTACTTGACAATCAAAGATAGAGCTAGCAATTTGCACATCAGCCAGTTTTAAATAGAGGTCTTAAATACATAAGCTTATAAATATTGAAAACACACCTACTGAATTACTAGCATTCAGTTCAGATATTTTCCAACTTACATCTTTATTCTTGGTAACAACATTGCTAAATAACGACTTGTCGATGACACTATTATTTCTCTGCTGGCTTAAACGAAGACCAAAGAGGGTTCGAACTTCATTTTCATCTGGATTGTAAGACTGGTCCATCTAAAACACAAATTCAAAGAGTTAAAAGCAATGCATCGACATCCCTCAAAAAGTCTCATTTATTTTATGTACAAAACGCCTTTTTCCTAATTTGAGCCCATGAGAGATCATGCCAATATGGGCAGAAGAGAAGGGCAAGGCACCAACGTTTTGCCCCCCAAAATTTTACAGGTTTTACAACCCTGTAGGGTTTTACAATTTATACCAAACATAATAAAACCAATGATTCCAGCAACAGCATTTCTGCTTAGGCTAACTGGGGGGCACTGTCTGTGTAGCCCTTTTGAAAGACCAGCAGACAAAACAGATTTGCTACAAGAACAGGCAGGGGCACAAAAGTTAAATGTAAATTTTCCTTTCTTCCTAAAAATCTATTACAAAATACCTAGCTAACACTTGAATTAGAAAGTTAAAGGGAAGGAAATAGCATTTGCAGTATGAGTCTTTGTTACTTGAAAAGGAAGATTTGTCATTTATTGCTACCTTCCTCTCCTCCAAAATTTTGAAGTGAAAAGATATTAAGACCTGGGAATAATCTGCCTAGAATCACTCTCTCCCTAGGTATTTTTCTAAACTTGGAAGTATTTCTTTATTTATCCTTTGTCTGTTTTTTTTGAGGAAGATTAGCCCTGAGCTAACATCTGCTGGCAATCCTCCTCTTTTTGCTGAGGAAGACTGGCCCTGAGCTAACATCCATGCCCACCTTCCTCTACTTTATATGTGGGACGCCTACCACAGCATGGCTTGCAAGTGGTACCACATCTACACCTGGGATCCGAACCAGCAAACCCTGGGCCGCTGAAGCAGAAGGTGCGCACTTAACCGCTGCACCACCGGGCTGGCCCTTCATTTGTCCCTAGGATGATCTTTGACCTAGAAAGCACTCATATCTACAACTTATAAGCAAGCCCTCATATAAATTCTGCTAACTCGCATTTTCTTGAATTCTAAAATGCTCCTTTTTCCTTTGCATTATAAAATTTCTAAAATTGGAACATGCCCTCCTATTAACTATGTCACAAGACACTTCTCCTCGGCCAGGCAGAGGAACAGCTGTTTCGTGGATGTAATTATGTGTCCACGTACAAACTTAGCCAAACTCTCAAAAAAATAAAAGATCGAGGAAGCCCAATATTCTTTTTACACCCTCAAATATGATGCTGTCAGGTGCTCAAGAGGTCATGATGATGGGCTCAGGGCTGGGAAAACATTCTCCATGATGCTACGTGTAACTGCTAATAAGCTGTAAGTACTTAACACTTTTAACAATAAGAACAAAAAAACACTTAAGAAATTCAAGAATATAGTTTGAGCTCACTGAATGGTTAACCTTGCTATCAAGCGGCCTAAAAAGAAAAAGAACTATGTGTATTTAATGTGTTATTTTTCCTTCTTTGGAAATCTGATATGAAATCTACGGTGAACCATGCAATTACTGGTCTCTTACAAGAAAGGAGATGTACTCACTAACTTCCATCATATAGAGTTGGGATTCCAAAGATTTTCTGACATCAACACCTTCTGAAAAATGGCATTATGAATTTTTACTTTCAGTTCAAATAACTCTTTGCTTTATCCATGTATAATCTGAGACTACGGACTTGTTTCTCTAACACATAAGAGCTTCTAAAAATCAGTAAGGAAAAATCTCAACCATCAATTAGAAAAACAGGCAAAGAAGTTGGGCAGACAGTTCATAAAAGGAAACAGCCTTAGATATGAAAAGATGTTCACTTCACACAATGAAAAATCAAAACCACAATGACACGTCATTTTCATCTATTTTATTACCAAGATGAAAAGTTGAAGAACACGATGTGGGCCAAGGTGTTGGGAAGCAGGCCCCCTGACCATGGCCATCGAGACACAGAACGCGCTGTACGACCTCCAAGAGGAGCGGCACTATCGCAACCACCGGCACCAGGGCCTGCGCCCAGTCCTGACCCCCTCCAGGACTGCGGCCTGGCTAGACAAGACACACACACACGGGACACATTTGCAAGATGGTGAAGCAGTGTGCCTTTCTGGCGGTGGGGGAAAAAAGATGAAGAAATGCAAATACCAACAGTGGCTAAATATGTATAGGCTCAGGAAAGACAAGCAAGAAATTTAAACTACCAGTTACTTTTCAAAAAGGTAACGGGGGGGCTTTGGGGAGAAAAAGGACAAAAATAAAATCTTAAAAAAGGTAACAGAGTGGCAGAGGGGAAGGATGGGGAGACTTTGCATCAAATAACATTTAAGACCTTTTGAATAGCAAAGCAGGTAAATATATTATTTTTAAAAATTTAGGGGCTGGCCTGGTGGCACAGTGGTTAAGTGCGCACGTTCGGCTTTGGCAGCCTGGCATTCGCCGGTTCGGGTCCCGGGTGGAGACATGGCACCGCTTGGCAAGCCATGCTGTGGTAGGCGTCCCACACATAAAGTAGAGAAAGATGGGCACGATGTCAGCTCAGGGCCAGTCTTCTTCAGCAAAAAGAGGAGGATTGGCAGCAGTTAGCTCAGGGCTAATCTTCCTCAACGAACAAAAATTTTAAAAAGTTAAAATTAAGGGTAAGGATGCTATCCTCATACTAAATCCACAAATTAATAGTAAGGAAAATCGCAAAATTAAGGATAAAGAAACCGCAGGATAAATTAGAAGGCTGTCAGCACAAAGGGAAAATTAAATATGGAGAAAAAGAAACACAAAATAAGAGAGCAAATCGTGTTTCAAACACAAATTGCACCCACCTGAAGAACACAGTAGTTCCCATTTTTCTTTTTGGAAAGTATTTTCAAAGCTTCGTCTTCATATCCTGGGGCAACAATACCATCAGACACCTGTAAACATATTAAGTATTAATTTCTATTTAAAAAAAGCAGACAGAGCCTCAAATAATCTCAGACGATCATCTGTCTTTAAATAAAGCAGCAGCGCGTTCTGCGTTCCGCCTCCAACAGACGACACTAACACTACTTGGAAAAGACGAGCCCATGTGAGGACACAGCTTTCCACAGCTGACCTCATCTCATGTGCTGTCCTTTCCAAGTTTCCGGTTGGTTGTTTCAGTTTTAACTAAGACTATGTGAACGATTCACTCTAATACACGTACTTTAGAAAGAAAACAGATTTCATGCTGCTCTGTTCACGGGTGGTATTTTGCACTAGAAAGAGCCTGTTCCAGCCGACTCTGCGAGGGCCTGGCTCAGTGGCCTTAGGCAAGGCAAAGCCCTCACAGCAAGACAGGGCATCAGACTGAATCAGAGCTCTAACGATACAGGAGCCCCAGCTCACAGCCAAAGCCGGTGTCCTAACCCACAGGCAGCACGTCAGCGGCACCGCGGTTGGGAACGGCAGCGAACGGGCAGAACGGCTGAGAAACCAAACACTGTCAAGCCCTTCAGCCCTCATTTCTACGTGTTTCCCCTCCAAGTAATCTGAGCTACCTTCTCTTTCCTTTCTGTCTGTCTCCCCATCCCAAAGCCACCCCCACCTTTCTGGAATGCTTGTTTGGTATTCAACTGATGGGGGTTTTTCAGACTAGTTGACAATTTCTCCCATTATACAGATCTACGAAAGTTTACAGGAAGGTTCATTATCACGCCAGCCAAGATGGCATCCTCTGCTCTTCAGATACAACAACTTTGCCATTAAGATATTTAAAAGAACTAAATATATAAATTAAAACTTTTTCATGATAGTCAAATACTCATGTGAAAAATTAATTCACTAAATTTCAAAATTACAATTCAAAGATTCATGTTCTACATAAAATATGAACGTTCTGAATGATAAACTTGACCCATTTACAGATGGCACACATATAAACATGACAGATTCTGGTTTCATCGAGCCCTCTGTGCAAACAGCGCCATCCTCAGGCACGCGTGCATCAAGGCACACGGATGTCCACTGACCTCTCTGGAGATGATTTTGGCAGTAGGAACATCACAAACATCAGATAACGCCACAAAGTCACCAAATGAAGACATCCTATCCGCCCCTGGAAATAAAAATTAAAGTGAGGCATTTATCACAAAATATCCTGGCACAGAAAAAGATAATGTTTTAAAAACCCCAAGGTGATCATATAAAATCCACTTCTCTAAACCTAACTTTGTTTACATTAGATTTAAATAACAGACTAGTACGTCATCTAACTGAACAAATAGTGAGAAAGCATTCTTTCATTTTATCTTCTAGACTAGCACTTGGCAAACATTCTGCGAAGGGCCTGATAGCAAATATTTTTTAAGCTTTGCGGCCACACGGTCTCTCTTTCAACAACTCAAGTCGGCGGCTGTAGTTTGAAACCAGCCAGTGATAACACAACCAGCGAGAGGCCCTCTTCCAACCAGACTGCATTTACAGGAACAGGTGGCAGGCTGCCTTAGTCCATGAGCCACAGTCTGCTGATCCCTGATGTAGAAGAAAAAGTGTATCAAGTTTCTCAGCAGCCTTCCACAAGCATTTCAGTAACATTCACAGGTTATTAAACCCATGAATTACATATTTCTGAAATATACCAAATAGAACTCTAACCAAATTCCGTGTAGTTAAAAGAACCATACAATTTTACTCATATGTTAAGCAATACAAATGCATTCAACAGCCTAAATCTGAAGTCACATGCACTGACTCCTAGTGGCGCCTCCATTTATTACATTAAAACACTAACACATTTCTATAAACAAATGTATTCCAAGGTCCACAGTCATTCTGAAATATTAATAAAAAACAATTTGAAATCCTCTAATAAAACAAAGGCTATTACTATTTTATCCTATTTAGGATAAAACATTGCTTTTCCTCTCAAAGAAAACAAAACCCCTCCTGCTCTTCTGACCTCTGGCTCTCGCATACGCGGTGGCCACGGGCGTGAGGGTTTCATACAGATCGTAGACCATGCAGACTTTGGCCTCATCTTCACTAAGCGGGATTCCAACAGCAGCGCCTGGTATAGAAAACCATAAAACACACCAAAAATTGCAAGTTGCTTCTTGTCAACTTCTAAATCAAGAGGACATTTCTCTTAACATCTAGTCTATGCAGCATAATTTCTAGTGTCTGCGCCAAATTAAACAAAACTCTGTTTGACCAGATAATTAAACACCAAAACTCCAGCTGCAGGAGAGGGTGGGAGTGAAGCCTCTCTCTGGCCTCTGGGCCAGCCAGCACCAGGCAGGCGCGTGAAGCCACTTCCTTACCCACTCTCTCTCCATCCTGTCTGATACCTCGCACCATTTATTTCTTCCCTGCTCGAATGGCTTTAATATCGAATAAATGTCAGAGAATTAACCATGTGCTGGATGGTCAGCAGATGTGGTGACATAAGTAAGTTGTGGGTTGGCTTCAACACAGAAGCAAAAAGCTTCTCTCATAATCGCTACAAAAAAGTTACAAAGTATCATAAGAACAACTTCTTTATTGTTTTCTCATTTCCATTTTCAACCACGTGGAAAAACATTTAGTCATATTGCATGAAGCCATTTCACTTTTTTATTTTCTACATGTTTCCACTACAACAAAATCTATCTCCTGATCTTCCTATCTCATAATAATGTTCCACGATTATACATATGCAAATAATGTTTTATTTTATTTTCAGATTTTATGTTACTATATTGATACTGTTCACAGATTTGCCAAAAGCGTTTCAGAAATATTCAAAGAATGTCTATCTTCACATTAGAACAAGCCAATTCTTCTTAAAATTAAAAAGAAGTAGGTTTCAAAATGGTTCCAGAGAGTTCCAGAGTGCAGCGCATTACCTGCAGGGCTGACGTGTTTGAAGGAGGCAGCAGCTGGGATGCCTAAAGCTCCTCTGAGTTCCTTCACCAGCTGCCAGGCGTTCAGAGCATCACACAAGTTTATAAATCCCGGGGCTCCATTGAGAACTACACATAAAAATATACACACACCGCCAAGCAGGGCAGTAACGTCAGATACACATACATTTCCGAAAAAATAAAACCATATATCAAGATGGCAAAAATATGTTTAAGTGAAGTCTAATTCAGAGGCAAACATATACACAAACATATATGAACTGGATGAGAAAAGTGAACAGATGCACTAGACTCTGAGCCCGTTTCACAAAACACCATACGAACATGCACGCACGCACGTGCATGCGCGCACGCGCACACATGCGCGCTACTGGAGGACCAAACCCAGCCCATCTAGAAATAAAACAGCAGAGGATTCAGGAATGGGAGAAAGAATGACAAGGTGAGTCATCACCAGGGATCCACTTCCATCCAGAAGCAAGAGTAAACAATTATGCTAATTACAGAGACAGTATAAAATTTAAGTTATAAATCTTGTCATTTTAAGAAATAATATTACAAACTAAAGCAAGAGCTGTGGGGGGGAGGAAAGAAGGGACAAAACGTGTTGGAGTTTTCCTCTTTTACACCAGACTCGGTAGGCCCTGCCTAGAGTTGAAACGCAATCGAAAAGAAGGCTACAACTTCAGAGGTTTTCACTGCCTATTTTCTTCCCAATGGCAGGAGTTTTTAGGAGTTAATCTCTCTCGAGATTAAACATTTATAAGAAGTTTACACATATAAAAAAAATAGTGGGCCATTAATTAAAAACAAATTTATACTGCATTTCCCTTGTGTTATGTTGGATAGTAGACACTTTTAAAAGTAGAACTGGGCCAAACACTCACTGAGCGCCTATGCTACACCGTTAGGGCCTGTTCAGGCACTCGGGATTGGGGAGTAAAAAGTCCCTCCCACCCACCCCCAAAACATCCCTGGCCTCACAGGGCTTAGGCGAAAGGCAGAGAAACAAAACAGGCAATACATAGCAAAAAAGAGAAAATATCAGGTATTTCTACACATGGCTGAAACCATGTCCACACAAAAACTTGTACTTGAATGTTTTTTAGCAGTTTTATTCATAACTGACAAAAGCTGTCCCTCCATTTTTGATGTCCGTCAACAGGCGAGTAGAGAAACCAACCATGGGACACCCACGCACAACAGAACCTGATTCAGCAGAGAGAAGTGAGCTCTGAAGCCAGGCCTGGAGGACCGTAAATGCAACCCGCTAAGGGAGAGAAGCCTGTGTGAAAGGGCACATGCGTCCCACTCCAACGTAAGGACGTTCTGGAAACAGCAAAGCTAGGGAGCCGGGAACCAGAGCAGTGGGTGCAGGGCTTAGGGGTGGGGTGGAGGGCATGTGGTGGTGAAACTACTCTGCGGGACGCCGTCAGGGTGGATACACGACATCACGCCCGTGTCAAGACCTGTAGAATACACAACACAGAGTGAACCCTGATGTAAACTATGGGCCCTGGTTGCTAACAATGACTCCATGTTGGTTCATCACCTGCATTAACGCACCATACTAATGCAAGGGGTTAACAGGGGAACCTGGGGGGTAGGGGTGGAGGGAGGGAATGTCTGAGAACTCTATTGAGAAATTTTTCTGTAAATCTAAAATTGCTCTAAAAAAATAATCTATTAAAAAAAGGTACTTTAAAAAAATAGTTCCTGGGGCTGGTCCCGTCACCTAGTGGTTAAGTTTGGCATGCTCCACTTCAGTGGCCCGGGTTCAGTTCCTGGACACGGACCTACACCACTCTGTGGCAGCCATGCTGTGACAGCAACCCACATACAAAATAGAGGAAGACTGACACAGATGTTAGCTGAAGGTGAATCTTCCTTAGGAAAAAAAAAGTTCCTTACACGAAATATGAATGAAAAAGCTTTGGAAAATGAAGAGAATGGGCACTTTCGGGGGCTATCCTGGTGGCATAGTGGTTAAGTTCACATGCTGCACTTTGGTGGCTCAGGTTCACAGGTTCGGATCCCAGGTGCAGACATAAGCAGCACTCATTAAGCCATGCTGTGGCAGCGTCCCACATACAAAAGAGAGGAAGATTGGCACAGACGTCACCTAAGTGACAATCTTCCTCAGGGGGGGAAAAAAAAGAATGGGCACTGAAAGTACATGGCAGTACTTTTTGCCTCAGAATCTAAATGGGGAACATTAACCATAAAGAGGAAATATCTGAGATAAAACGCAGATAAATCTGATTTAACAAAGTCTAAAAGTAAAAATTTGTGCAAAATTCTAATTATTCATTCAATAAAAATTTAGGGAACATTCCAGGCCATATTCTAAGCACTGGGGGTACAGCAAGGAACAAAGACTGAAGATGATTAAAATGCAAACTGTTGCAGTGAAACAGAGTTGGGTGACAAAGTGTGAAGGGCAGCTACTCTGGTCCGGGTGGCCTGGGAAGGCTTCTCCGAGAAGGTGACATTTAAGGTGAGATCTGAATGACAAGAAACCAGAGGGAAGATTCAGGGTGAAAGGAAGAAGGGGTGCCAAGGTGCCAGAGAGAAGCAGCTCAGCCTGTTGTGTGAACAGGAGGATGGCACCGGGGAGGAGCAGGCGAGGGGAGGCTGTCCAGAGCCAGACAGCAGGGTCTGCCAGGCAGCGCACGGTGTCCAGGCAGGCAGGCAGGCCGGCAGGCCAACGAATGGTTCTAAGTAGGTGTAACATCACATGCTTTCTACATCTAAAAGTTGACTCTGCTGCGAAGGACAGCAAGGACAGAGAGAGCAGAGAGATCCTGAGGTCACAGCAGGCCGGGAGACGGCGGGGCGGTGTCAGGAGAGACGCAAGACATGTTTGAGGGAGAGGAGTAACAGAACTTGATCCCTGGATGTGAAGGCTCAGGAAGAGAATATTTCAACATCTCCTCCAACCTGCCACATACTGCCGGCTCCTCCTCTCCCCCTGCTGGTGACAGGAGAAGAGGCAGGCAGATGGGAAGGAGCGCCCCCTGCTGGTGATGCAAAAAGAGGCAGGCAGACGGGAAGGAACGCTCCTTGCTGGTGACGGGAGAAGAGGCAGGCAGGCAGACCGGAAGAAGCACCCGCACGCTCCCTCCATCAAATGAACAGGCCTGTGTGCCCTGTGCCTGCCATTTCAGTACATGCAGGAAGTGCCCTTGCCTCACCCAACACCAGCCCTCCTTCCAATGCTCAGGCCTTCACGCCCTCCAGACCCACAACTCTCTCTCTGCCCCGTGCATCAAGTGTGAGGAGCAGCAGCTGCTCTACCAGCCCACCTTAAGAACAAAGCAGAACCAAAAATTCAAAAACCCTCTTGTTACTCTACAAACCCAGGGAAGTCCTGATTTCTCTGTTCAAAGATCTTTATCATTGTCATCTTCCTATGTCGGCCCACTTCAACTGGGCTTCCAGATTCCTAATTCCCAGGAAACTGCTTCTGGTCACATTCCCAGATCATACAGTCACTTCTCCATTCTCAGCAGCATTTGACCCGGTTGAAGCTCAAGTTTCCAAACCTGGTTTTCCTCCCCTGGTTCCTCCACTGCTACCCCAAGGCTTGGTCTTGCCCTTCTATGAAATCCAGGCCATCCCATCCCATCCTACATCTTCAAAATCATCTACGTGACAAAGACATTCCAGTCTGTATCCCCAACTTGACCTCTCCCCAGGACCCCAGCTGTCTCAATATGTTTTGCTCACAAGTCCCCTTGGCATCTCAAACTTCAGGTGGCTATAGAGATATTATATAATTTACTTTATCTCCTAATTGTGAACCTCATCAGATACGATATAAGAAAGACACACACACCGAGACACAGCGACACGTGCCACAGAACACTCGGCCTTTACCTGTGACAGGGAGCTTGGGCTTCAGCGTGTACAGCTGGGCAGGAGTCTGATGAGGGTTCATCCCATACCTCAAGGGCAGCTGAGATATTCCTTTACCATACTGTTTCCGGAAATAATCGGAAATTGCTTCATCATATTGTGCCGTATGAGTGAAAGCCTACAAAAAATAGAAGTTTTGTGACACACCAGCAGCATTTCTCAAAGTAGGGACAAGACAGTTTTAGGTATGACATAGCCAACTACACTCCCTCCCCTGCAGAGGAAAGACACCAAATAATACTAAACAGCACAATGAATGATTCCCTTTCCAATTCTCTTTCAACCTTTTTAACAGAACACCTCTTTAATATTTGGTCTGTTCATTTATAACAAAAGGAAAACAGCGCCAAGCAGAATCTTGGGATCTACTCAGCTAAACATGGGTCCCCACCTTCAAGGCTAACTGGCGTCTAGTCTCCAGGGAGGTGTCTTGACTGTCGGAGGTCTGCATCTCTGCAGACACGGCAGCGTAGTCCCCCGGTTCACACACGACTGTCACTCGGGCGTGGTTCTTGGCTGCTGCTCTCAGTAGGGTGACTCCACCTTCAGGAACAAACGATGACCTGCATTTTCAGATCCGTTTCTCAAATACAGTCACTGTACACATACGTCTACTTTAATTCCCGACTTACAAAATAACTCAAATGAATCTCTACACAAAGAAATAGCTCAGAAAACAAAGACTAATCACTGTCATCCCAGAACACAATCTGGGAACAGTAACTATTTTCTATTCCCTCAACAGTGAATTTCAGAATGAAATCCTATTTAAAATTGGAACAATCCTCTCGTCAGTCAGTGTTCCAAAATGGTCTTTCTGACTTACCAATGTCAATTTGCTCAACAGCCTCTTCAACAGTGACATCTGGAGAACCAACTGTCTTCACAAAGGGGTACAGGTTACAAACGACAACTCTAAAAGAAGAATTTAGCTGTTATTAAAAATTCAACGTACGTGGCTTACAGCTATGTAAGAAAACGTGACCAGAACACCTAAAGATGGAACATGCCAGCTGTCGGCCTGCCACTTTAGAATTGTGAAAAGTCAGGTTGAAGAGTGAGGACCCCGAGTGTCACAGAGCAAAGGTAAACAGAAGGGGCTGGAGTCAGCAGGGCACCCATGACATTAGTTCCTGCTGCAATGCTGCTGCTTGGGTAACCCTAGCTACCCATCATACTATCAAGACATCAAACACCTTTTAAAAACTTTAACAGGGGCTGGCCCTGTGGCCGAGTGGTTAAGTTCGCGCGCTCAGCTGCAGGCGGCCCAGGGTTTCGTTGGTTTGAATCCTGGGCGCGGACATGGCACTGCTCATCAAACCAAGCTGAGGCGGCGTCCCACATGCCACAACTAGAAGGACCCACAACGAAGAATATACAACTATGTACCGGGGAGCTTTGGGGAGAAAAAGGAAAAAATAAAATCTTAAAAAAAAAAAAATTTTAACAGAAATGTAAAATACGAGCCTACAGATAACATCCTCATTTTGGAATGAGAGCCCAATGATCTAGGACATTCGATTTTAGATTCTATTTCCAATGGATTGTGTACAAGGATGAAAAACAATGGATCATTCTAAGGGTGAAAGATTTATTTGTAAGTTCTGTCTTCAGAGAGCTCATATCCAACAACGGTAACAAGAAAGTCAAAAGAACAATGTGAAATTCGGGAATAATCTAAAATTAACCATTAGTTAAATAGAGTTCTACTCCTAGGACCTCAACGTGAGGGGCTCTGCGGGGAGGTTCCCCAGTGAAATAAACAAAACTGGTAAAAAACTAATAAAACAAGAAACACAGAAGAGGGGGGAAACGCTTCCCACCGTCTAGTACCCTGACACCAAAGCCACACAAAATGTCACAGGAAAACCACAGACCAATCTCTTACAAATACTGACACAAAAATCCTCAACAAAATACTAGCAGACTGAATCCAGCAACACATAAAAAGAGGCGCACAGCTGAGCCAAGCATGGTTTACCCCAGGAATATAAGGTGGGTCTAACATCTAAACATCAGTTAATGGAACAGACCACTTAACAAAATGTGGGACAAAGCCCACCTGGTCACTTACATAGAGGCACAAAAGGCATCCGAGAAAACTGCTCACCCTTCCTGATGAACACACTCAGCGAGTTAGGAACAGAAGAATTGCTCAACACAATTTAAGAAAAAGCCACAGCTAGCATCATACTTACAGGTGAGGACCAAAAGCTTTCCCCTAAAACCAGGAACAAGGTTAGGGTGTCCACTGTCCCCCCTTCCATGTGACACTGTACCAGAGGCTCTAGCCAGGTCAATTGGCAAAGAAAATGAGAGAAAAGGCATCAGGGTGGGAAAGGAAGAAGTGAAGCTATCTCTATCAAGAGGTGACATGATTTTGTATGCAGAAAATCCTAAGGAATCCATAAAAACACTATTAGCACTAATAAATGAGTTCAGCAAGGCTGCAGGATATACGATCAACTGAATTAATACACAACAGCCACGAACAACCCGAAAGTGAAATTAAGAAAACAACTCTTACAATAGCATCAAAAACAAAAAATAATTTAAAAATAAATTTAGCAGAAGTACAAGACTTGTAAACCAAGATACAAAATATTGTTGAACAAAATTAAAGAAAATCTAAATAAATGGAAAGACATCCCATGTTTATAGACTGGAAAACTTAATCTTGTCAAGATGGCAATATTCCCAAGTTGACCTACAGATTCAACACAATCCCTGTGAAGATTCCAACTCCCTTTCTTGCAGAAACGAGCAAGCTGATCCTAAAATGCATATGGAAATTCACAGGACTTGGAATACCCAAAGTAATCTTGAAAAAGAAGAATAGAGTTGAAGGACTCATACTTCTCAATTTCAAAATGTACCACAGAGCTACAGTACTGACATAGTGCTGGCATAACAGAAATATAGATCAAGCGTGCCAAGACCAGTTAATGGGGAAAGAACAATCTTTTCAACAAATGATGTAACAACTGGATAGCCACGTACAAGAGAATAAAGTTGGACCCTTGCTTAACACTCATATATAAAAAGTAACTTCAAAGGGGGCCCGGCCCCACGCCACATGGTTAAAATTCTATGCACTCTGCTTTGGCAGCCCAGGTTCACAGGTTTGGATCCTAGGCACGGACTTACTCCACTCACCAGTCATGCTGTGGTGGTCACCCAAAAAATAGAGGAAGACTGGCACAGATGTTAGCTCAGGGCTATTCTTCCTCAGCATAAAAAAAAAAAAAAAAAAAAAAATCAAAGACCTAATTGTAACAGCTAAAACTAAAAAACTCCTAAAAGAAAACATAGGCATAATTCTACATTATCTTGGATTATCAAATGGCTTCTTAGATAACACACCAAAAGCATAAGCAACAAAAGAAAAAATAGATAAAGTGGACATCAAAATTTAAAACTTTTATGATAGTCAAAGGACACCTTGAAGAAAGTGAAAACAATCCACAGAATGGGATAAAAATGACCTCTTACAACTCAGTAACAAAAAGATAAATAACTCGACTAAAAAAGGGACAAAGAATCTGAACACACATTTCTCCAAAGGTATACAAATGGCCAAGCAGCACAAGAAAAGACGCTCAACATCAGAGGAAATGCAAATCATAATCAAAACGAGATACCCCATCACACCCACGAGAATGGCTAGAATCAAAAAAATATTTAACAAATGCTGGGGAGGATGTGGAGAAATTAGGACCCTCCTACACTGCTGCAGAGAATGTAAAATGAGCCACCACTTTGGAAAACAGGGTGGCAGCTCCTGAAAAGGTTAAACAGGGTTACCAGCAGACCCAGGAATTCCACGCCTAGGTGTGCACCCAAGAAGAACGAAAACACACATCCACACAAATACCTGTACATGAATGGTCACAGCTGAATTACTTGTAACATCGAAAAAGTGGAAACAATCCAAATGTCAATTAACTGATGAACTCATAAATAAAATGAGGTATATCCACACAATGGATTATTTTTCAGCAACAAAACAATGAAGAACTGATATATGCCATAACATGGATGACCGTGAACACATGCTCAGAAGCTAGTCGCAGAGGACCACATAATGTAGGATTCCACTGATAGGAAAAGCTCAGTAGAGGTAAATCCAGACACAGAAAATGGACTGGCAGTTGCCCAGGGGTAGAGAGTGTTGGGGGAAATAAAGAACGAATGCTAACGGGTATGAGGTTTTTTTTTTTGAGGAGGTTGATGAATACATCCTCACATTAACTGTGGTGATGGCTGCAGAACCAGTGAATTATAGATTTTAAGTTGGAGAATTGTATGGTACATGAACTACATCTCAATAAAGCTGTTATGTATATTGAGAAGTGACAGTGAATATCTTTATGCAAATATCTAAGTTGCCTGTATGTACTAAAATTTAGACAACTTCCTAAAGAAACAAAGGTTGTTTTTAGTTTAAGTATGCACTGTGGTAATTCAAACCTGGCAAAAGCAAAATGCTTACATGTGTACAATGTCACACAAAAGGTACTCAATAAATGTTTACACAGTCATGCGTTGCTTAATGATAGGGACATGGTCTGAGAAGTGAGTCGTTAGGTGATGTCATCGTGGGACAACCACAGTGCACTTACGCAAACCTAGATGGCAGAGCCTGCCACACATCTAGGCTACATGGTACTCTATGTTATGGGACCACCGCCATGTATTTTGTCCATGGTTGACCAGAACGTCGTGACGCAGCACATGACCGTAATGAGCCATCAGAAAACTAAACCTAATGCTAATGTTAACCTTAAAAAAGAGGCACCAGCTTTGGCGTACTCTTTATCTTTGATCCTTGATGGATTAAAAATTCAACTTCAAATTTTTACCTGATAAGACTGAAATCAAGTCTGGCCATGTCAGCATTATCTTCTGGGATATTACGAGCCAAGATTCCTAATTTAACAAAGTTAAAGTATTAGGTTCAAAAAACAAGTCAGAATAAGGTACTTCTTTCCAAAATGGTCCCACCAATCAAGTTAGAGCCTCCAGCATTACCTAATTAAGAATACCAAACACACAGTTAAAAATTAAGATTAGCGGGTATATTTGAAAATCTTGTGCGTCAGTTCCCGATTCCCCTTTCCTGAACAAGATATAAAAGGACTTTTCACGTCACTGTCGTCCATCTAGTGCTCCCTGTGTTCCCATAGTAAGAGGCTTGTCTGATGGCTCTCAGCCTCATAGCCTTTCATTCTGCCGAAGTTTACTGTAACTGCTAAGTTAGCAACATACCTGTTTCTCACCATTTTTGATATGCTAGTCAGTGTCTCAGAAATGAACAAAAGTAAAGCACTTTGAAAAAGAACTCTCTTCTGAGTCAGTTACATTGTGATGCTTTATTCCAAATTTGAATCATACAAAAGTCTTTACACACATAAAATCGAAATATTTTCATTAACTCCAGCAGGAAACAGCACTCTGAATTCGTTATCGGGTCAGGACTAACAGCCAGCAGAGGAAAACAACCTGAATCTATCACGTAACAAAGCCAACTGGATTTTAAACAGGTTCCAAGGTATTATGAACTGCAGCAGTGAATGTGATAAAAGCAATATAACCTCACAGATAATTCTTTTTGAGCTTATGACCTATCTTTTCCCTCACTTATTCTACAAAGGAATCAACTAAAATATTCCTGAAAACCACTGAAGGTACCAATACTTACCCGCATGGACCGCAGGATGCAAGGTTTTCACACGTCCCCCTAACATTTGGGGAAATCCCGTCAGCTCAGAGACATCTCTGAAAATAGAGAAACAGAACGTTGCTGAACTGTCATTCCACGTTTTACACTATTCCAAAGCATCTTCCAACATCAAGTCTACCGTTCTCATTTTGAGAGACTTTTCACAGCCTGAATTTTCAGAATTCGGAAACTGAATCATGAGCCATACTAATGAAAGAGTATAAAGAAATAAATTCAACTGAGAAGTAATTTGGGAATATATGACAAAAAGTATTAAGAAGAATTTAGCTTTGGGGCCAGCCTGGTGGTGAAGCGGTTAAGGTCACACGTTCCACTTCGGTGGCCCGGGTTTGCCGGTTGGGATCCCAGGTGTGGACATGGCACTGCTTGTCAAGCCATGCTGTGGCAGGCGTCCCACATATAAAGTAGAGGAAGATGGGTATGGATGTTAGCTCAGGGCCAATCTTCCTCAAAAAAAAAAAAAAAATCAAATGAGTGGGAAAATAAAAGATTGTTAGTAAAGTGGTGTTGGTATTGGAATAACTGGTTAACCCCACAAAAATAAATTCAGAATGAATCAAAGGTTTAAGTACCAAAATTAAATATGTGAGGAATTCTTTCGAAGTATTAAACAAAAGATGGATATATCTGATTATGTAAATGTTAAAAACTTTCACATGGAAAAAATAATCGCAAAATATGACAAAGGGTCAAACAAGACACAATAATGAAATACGGCTCCATATCGCCAAACTGCCATGAACCCTCTCTGGCAGAATTTACTAGCAAATTCTAATGGCACGGGAAAAAAGCTCACCATATGTTAAGTGAAAAAAGGCAAGAAGCAAACTGTCTTCCTAGGAGGTATGAAATAAAGTGTGTGCTTATAAAAACAGTGGAGGGCAACACATCAACATATTACACAGAATCGTAAGCCATCTTTACTACTTTTATCAAAGCTTCCCACATTTTTTAAATTCTCTACAATCAATAGATATTGCCTTTATAGTAAAAAATAATATTTTATTATATTTTTTATTATTTTTTGTGTATGTGAGGAAGATTGGTCCTGAGCTAACATCTATTGACAACCTTCTTTTTGCTTGAGGAAGATCGTCCGTAAGCTAATATGTGTACCAGGCTTCCTCTATTTTGTATATGGGACACCACCAAAGCATGGCGTGATGAGCCAGCCGTGTGTAGGTCTACGCCTGGGATGTGAACCCGCAAACCCCAGGCCACTGACGCAGAAGGCCAATAACTTAACCGCTATGCCACCGGGTCAGCCCTTAATACACACTTTAAAGCAGCAAATTCCACTGAAAAGATAGAGAATTCTCTGGGCAGATCCTTGTATTCAGGAGGGCCATGTGCAAATGATTGGTGTCTGACCAAGGACACACATTAATTCCAACATAGATGGACAAACTGGTGACGTGGTTTCCAATTCAAAATTCTCTTTCCTGGAATTCAGGAAACAAAATCCAGATTCTCCAAATGAGGATAATCGCTAAAACAGACAAGGCAGATCCATTCTTAGAATTAACAACCACTTGAGGTAATTAAAAAGCTTGCCACTCCTTTATATTTAAGAATTTGTACCTTAACAGCTGCCATCTTGGGAATAATTCTCACTATGCTCGCTGATTAAAATCTCATCAGTTTTCCTCAGACCTCAAGGTTAATGTCCTGGGATAAAACTGTGTGATTTGGGGCAAGTTACTTAACTTCTTTGTGCCTCAGTTTCCTTATTTATGAAATGGGGATAATATTACCTACACCAAAAAGGTGCTGTAAGGATTACACGAGTGAGTATACATATGAAAACGTGAACAGTCTCACACTCTAATAGGAAAGAAACACATTCACACTCCCAATTTTTAAAAAAGGTATCGCCATAACAGGGGTGAGTGGGGAGGGGTGCAGACCAAAAAAGACGAAGTGCTTGATAAGCATTTAAACTGGGTGATGGATGTGCAACATGACGCTTCATTACACTTTTCTCTCTACTTTGTGTCTGAACTGTTCCCATTAATACAAAGTTTGGTGGGGGAAAAAAGAGGCTACAGAAGAGGACCTTACGTCATCTGAAGGGTCCAAAAGGATCCAACAGGGTCCAATGGAAAGAACACTGTCTAGACTTTGGATGCCCACCCGGCTGGGGTTGAGAAAGAGCCGCCCTGCTCTGCACGATTCTTACAAGGTTCCTACGAAAACCGCCTCAGGGAAAATATCAAGCATTTATTTAATAAATGACCTAAGGCATTCTCGCCATCTGAACTTGTCAAATTTAGGGAAGCCGTGTACTGCCCACCTAAGGCACGATTACAAGAGGACAAAGGTAATAATCCAAATCTACATGGATCTAGAGGGCAGGCAGCGAAATTTTCCACATGACAACAAAAGCAGACAGATCTTTCACTCTTTTTTCTAAAGCATATTTCAGGGGCGGTATGTCCTTTCTCTCCACCCTCACCGCAGCTTATTACAGCTGTCCTAGGCCTGTTTCATTTTCTTGAGGTCAGGAATGGTGGCCTCATTTACCGTTTGCCCATTCCTTGTTCCCATCACTTAGCCAGGTAATGAACAGCTTATGGAAGAGGGGAAGAATGATAGATTTGTGGCTTCATATGGTTACCAGAGATGCTAAGGGAAGGCAGGGAGACCTGAATCTTAACGTCAACAGTTCTACTAAAGAGCCAGTCAAAACAGATCATGGGAATCATAACGTCAGTTTTTCTCGCATAAGTGGCCCGCCTAAATTAATGTGTTATAAGAAGTGGCTAACAAGGGGGGGCTCTGAAACGAGGATGCGGGGTTCCAATCCACGGCTCTCTCTTACTTAACTCTGCAAACCCGAGCAGAGTTGGTCAATCTCTCCGAGCCTCACCCTGCTCTTCTGCACCGTCGGTGACACTGCACCAACCGCACAGCACTGCTGGCAGGAGCGCTCACGTCTGCTCGGCGCCTGGAGTCCATGACGTTCCGGTTAACGTGATCACACGGCGTGGTGATGGGACTTAGAAACCAAGCGGGGCCTTACCTGACCGCCAGACCTGCATCCCTGAGCGCGTTTGCAGTCCCTCCAGAAGCGATCAGGTTCAAACCAACCGCAGACAGGCTTCTGGCAAATTCCACAAGGCCTGTTTTGTCAGAGACGCTAAGTAAAGCTGAAACAGAAGACAATTTCCGTCATCACTGGCAGCACAAGAGATTCTGTCCCCCTGGGCCCTGCGCGCAGGGATCGAGCGGGCCCACCCCCCCCTCCAGGCTGGCCGGGGTCGGGGGTGGCCCTGGCGGGTCGCACGCGCGGGCGGGGCGCCCGCAGGCCCGCAGTGCAGCCAGGCCCGGCCGAGGGTCCCGCCCGCCACCGCCTCGCGGGCCGCGGGCGCGGGGCTCACCGAGCTGGCCGGGCGCCATGCTGCAGGCGGCGGGGTCCGCGGCGCGGGGACCGGGGCGGCGACGCCACGTGCGGGGACAGGCGCTGCGCCGGACGGAAGCGCGCGGCCGGCGGGCTCCGACCTGCCACGTGACCGGCCGCCCCGCCCCGCGCGCTGGAGGCCGCCCCCGAGCCCCGGGCGGAAGGGGCGGCGGGCTCCGGAGGGCCCTCCCCGGCCCGCGGCTCCCAGGGCCGCCGGCTCCATCCCGCGTCCCGGGCCTGCCTTGTCCCCGCGCCCAAAAGCGCGGCCGCCCGGGGCCTGCGGCGCAAACGCCTGTTGCCCTTGGCAGCCTGTGCCCAGAGGCCGGAGTGTGGACGGAAATGTGGAAAGCCCTGACACAGAAAACACGAGAAACACGAGAAAAAGTTCACAGAGTTGCAAAGGTAGACCGCATCTTGGCAGTCAGCTACCATCCTCCCGCTTTAATATATTTAAAAAAATAAAACGAAGAACTAAAGATGAAAGATGCCGTGCTTGACTCCACGGTTCTCATGCGAGAGGCAAAACGAAGGGAAATTGACACTCATTTGAGGTTTTGCGGCCATATTATTAAATAGCCTGACATCTGCGTAAACATGGTGTCTTCTGGCAAATCGGCAAATGTTATTGACTGAAGCCTGGCTGAGAAGAACGATAATGGTCGAGGGAGAGGGGAGAATATTTCTTAGTTCATCAAACATAGGGAAAGCGAAAGCGAACGCATTCGTTCCTTTTTTGAAAATAACACCTTTGCCACGAAATAAATATATATTGCTGTCTACGGAGATCTTTAACAATGTTCCTTATTGGAATTATATTACAAAATAATAATGTGGCCTATCTTTCATTGTTAATCTGAGGCTTACAGCTGCGGAAAGGAATCTATTTTCTGGTTACCCACATGCTATTTCTTTCTGTTTTTCCTCTTCCCCGCTCTAAATTCTTCTAGTCTTTTCTTTACTCCCCAAAATGAATACCTATTGGCTGAAATCAAGAGCTCTATTTTATAACCTTTGAGTATGGGAACTCCTTGCTCTGAATATTACTTACATTTCTAAGAGAAATATATTAAGATTATCACAGTATCTTCAGAGTATGTTTGCCAGCTTTGAATTTAAAAAGACAACGATCACAGCTAGTAAAGGAAATTTCTCTGGCCAGTCTCCATTAGGTTTTTATAGGAAATAGAAAGCAGAGAAAGGGGAAAATAATGCTGAGATTTAGCGATAAGAGGAAAATAAATAGTATTCAGACCCTCGCATTTTTCCTGCATGTGAATTTCAAATATTCAATTTAATAAGTATTTATTGAGCCCTTTCTGGCTGAATGGCAGAAATACAGTGTCAGAATGACAGAGATGAATGTCACCTAATTACTGTCCTGAAGGAGCTCATGATGGAATCAAGGTATAGAAACATAGTCAGGTACAACTAGAAAATATTAATAGAAAGAGAAAATATGGGATTAAACTGATTTTTTAGAAATCCTTTGGAAGGCTGCCGTATGTATTAAAAAGGAATGAACTGCAGGTTCCAGACCAAGACACAACTCTTTTCATTTAAATATGTTTACTAAGATTAATTCTGATTGATCCTTCTGTAGTTTTAAATTTCACATCATAACTACCTCATGTTAATGGCAAAAAGAGTAAATGAATTTTTGCTAGCTTTGTGATCCTGGCCACATGACTGCATGTTTGGGGACTTTGGTTGCCTTGTCTGTAACATGGGCACAATATTTATTCTGTAGGCTTCATCAGATTGTAAGAAGCAAGTTAATCTGTTGAACGTACAAACTGTAAAGTGGCTAATAAGGATAATAAAGAAGTGTAATTTCCTTCTCAGTTCATTCTTTTGATGTAATTGACTGAGAATGTATCTCTCTGTATTTCAGAGTATCCTCCTTAAAGATGCTAGTCACAGGCAAGCTAGTGAGTTAGAAATGGAAGATGTGCCCACAAAGATGTGGACTTGTTCCAAGGGTTTATCCACTCACATGGATGTAGTCTGCCATATCAAGTGATTCCCAGGAGCTTGGATAATTGGATTAGTGTATTAAGTATTGTCTACAAAATCCCTCTCTACTCTAGGCCAGAGATTTAACTGTTTTATGACGTATTAAGAAATTTCAACATTTCCCTTGAAGGTTTGGGGCTATTTGAAACTATAGAGTTGGCAATAGTACAAAGAATAAATTAGAATAGTGAGAAGCAGAGAAATCAGTTAGGAAGGTTTCACTTTAACCCACACAAGTTCCTAAGCAAAGGGCTGAAAGCATGGAGAAGGAGAGATTTAAGTGAGACAAAAATCAAAGTAAAATGGTTAACACATGCAGTTCAGTTTCATAAGGGAAATATGAAGTGGAAAGAAATAAGGGAGATTTCATCATTTCTAGCTTGATCATCTAAATAGCTGGTGAGGCAAATAAACAACATAGAGAAAGTCAGAGAGAGAACAGTTTGGACATGTGTCTGTTTATTCGAGGTCAGTGTGAGAGTTTGGGTAAATAAGTTTGAGCCTCTAAATGTTGATTTTAAAGTATAAATAACTGGTGGACATCAACATGAAAGTGTGCAGTAAGTTTTCAGAAATACGAATGCAAATCATGAATGGACATGAGGCTAAAGAGAAATAAATCTGGAAAGTTAATGACACTGACGTAATAGTTGAAGCCTGAAAGAAGATAAGCTTGCTTAATTAGGCCCAGCAAATAGCCTAAGTCGGAAGGCCAAAAAGAGTAAATTTGTTCAAGTAAGCATTTAATGCCCTAAGAGTGAGTGTAGATTTTAAACATTGAGCATTCATATAATTAATACTGCAGCTAATAGAGTAATAAAAAAATTGATATTATAGAAGTGTTCATCTGATGAATGTTTATTGAGGATGATATTCATTCACTCACTCACTGATTCATTCAAAAAATATTTACTGAGGACCTGCTATGCAGCAGGCCTGATGGCAACGAAGATGCGAAGGTTGGTCACCCAGGCAAAAGAAAAATCTTGGCGCTCGTGGAGTTTGCAGTCATGCAGGAGGAGACGGTCAATAAACAAAAGAAGTGCATATAATTTACAGTGTGCTGGATAAGGAGATACTTTATCCCCATGGAAAAAATAAAACAGGGAGGAGGGCAGGGCAGAAGGGCAGTTTTAAGTAGGCTTGTCAGAGGATTTCACCCTGAGAAGGTCCATCTAAATGAAGAACTGAAGTGGGGGTAGGGTCGGAAGCCACAGGGTATTTGAAGGAGAATATTCCAGGCAGAGGGATTAGCTAGTGCAAAGGCCCTGCGTAGGGAGTGTGTGTGCCTGTTGTGTTTAAGGAAGGGAGTGTGTGTGCCTGCTGTGTTTAAGGAACAGGAGGGAGGCAGTGTGGCTGTAACAGAGGGAGCAAAACTAAGAGGAGGAGGAAGCCGTGTCAGCAGTCAGACTGTACAGGGCTTTCCGGGCCACCGTAAAGACTTTGGCTTTTACACTGAAAAGGGAAGCCCTTGCAGAGGTTTGAGCAGAGTGACATCCAGCTTATGTTTTAACAGGCTCACTCTGGTTGTACGAGAGCAAAGGTGGAAGAGGGAGATCCCTAAGGAGGCCATTGCAATAATCGAGGCCCTAGATACTGGAAAGAGGAGGGTGGCATGGCCCAGGGTGACATCAGGGATATTGTGACAAGTTATCAAATTCCAGATATCTTCTCAAGGGAGCGCCAACA
Source organism: Equus caballus (assembly GCF_041296265.1). NCBI lineage: Eukaryota > Metazoa > Chordata > Mammalia > Perissodactyla > Equidae > Equus > Equus caballus. Next base: position 5,463,265 of record NC_091689.1, on the reverse strand, counting down.
AGATTTGCTGACAAATTGAATGTGAAGTATGAGAGGAAGAGAGGAAGCAAGGATGACTGCAAGATTTATTGGCCTTTATAACTGGAAGGCTGAAGTTGACGTCAGCTAGCATTGGGAAGGCTGCAAGCGGAGTAGCCCAGAGAGTGAAGGTGGGTACCTGAGGGTTACTGTGAATACGCAATAAGGACATGATTACCCTTTGACCTTGTCCCCAGCACAGACAGATGAAAAGATGTTAATCTTGTCAATTTGCTGTTTTCTTGTTTAAACTGAGGGGTGACTCAAGGGTCAGAAGAATTTACGAGCTTGTTTTGCAGAAGAAAAAGAATGCCTTTACCTTTAAGGAAGTTGACCGCTAGATAACCAGCCCCCAGGTGCCACTGACACCTAGAAGTCTGATTGCCCAAGGGCTTATCTGGAGTGAAAGAAACTGTATGTCTCTTTTTTTTTTTTTTTAATGCTTTTTGTAGCTAATTTTTCTTTTCCTTCTTTTTTTTTTTTGGAGGAAAATTAGCCCTGAGCTAACATTTGCTGCCAGTCCTCCTCCTTTTGCTGAGGAAGACTGGCCCTGAGCTAACATCTGTGCCTGTCTTTCTCTACTTTATATGTGGGATGCCTACCACAGCATGGCTTGCCAAGTGGTGCCATGTCAGCAGCCGGGATCCAAACTGGCAAATCCTGGGCCGCCAAAGCAGAATGTGCACACTTAACTGCTGCACCACCAGGGCGGCCCCTTTTTCTTTCGGTTTTTGTTTTTTTGAGGAATATTAGCCATGAACTAAGATCTGCCACCAATCCTCCTCTTTTTCTGAGGAAGATTGGCCCTGAGCTAACATCTGTGCCCATCTTCCTCTACTTTATAGGTGGGATGCCTGCCACAGCATGGCTTGCCAAGCAGTGTGTAGGTCTGCTCCCGGGATCCCAACCGGTGAACCCTGGGCCACAGAAGAGGAATATGTGAACTTAACTGCTGTGCCACCAGGCTGGCCCCTGTATTCCCCCTTTGTTTCTCAGAAACTCTTCCTCCCAAGCCCCTTAGCTCTAAAGATCCATCCCTAACTCCCCCCACTTCTTCTTTTTTGAGAGATTTTAGAAAACAGTCCTCCTGCCTTCTTGTTTTGGCCAATTTAAAGAAAGCTTTCTCCATCTCCAAGCACCCATGACTTAGTGATTGGCTTATTGTGCATCGGGCACACGACTTGAGATATAAGAGGTTTGGTATCAGGAGGAAGAACAAGAATTAAGTTTAGGACATGAAAAGCCTGTTAGATACCCAAATGAAAATGTCTAGTAGGCAGTTGGAGGAGTCCAGCAGGGAGCTCCAGGCTGGAGATATAAATCTGAGAGTCATTAATGTATAGTTTACATTTAAGGCATGAGACTGGAAGAGATCAACAAAGACGCAGAGTGATTGGAGATCAAAGGAGCCCCAGGAGTGACCCCAGGAGGTTCCAATTTCAAGGTCAAGAGATGAGAAGAAACAATCAGTAATCCAGGAGGAAAATGAGGTGACGTGGGAGACTAGGGTGTGCTCGAAGCCAAGTGAAAGGAGTATTTCAGGAGGACAGAATAGTCAACACTTTGGCAAATATTGCAGATCTGTCAAGTATGATGAAGACTGAGAGTTGACTGTTAGATCTTGGATTAGCCTTATAAGGACAGATTTGGTGGCATGGTGGGGGCAAAGGTCTGGTTGGAGTGGGTTCAAGAGAGAACGAAAGGAATAATTGGAGATGTGGAATAGAGAAAACTCTTTTTAAATAGTTTTACTCTAAAACAGGGTTTCTTAACCTCAGCAGTATTGGCATTTTGGACCAGGTAACTCTTTGTTGTGGGGGATTGTCCTGTCCATTGGAGGATGTTTAGCAGCATTCCTGACTTCCGCTCATTAGTACCAGGAGGACCTCCAACCCCCAGTTTTGACAACCAGAAATATCTACAGACATTGCCAGTTGTCCCCTGGGAAGGGAGAGAGTGACAGTCACTCACAGTTGAAAACCACTGCCCTAAAAAGGGAGTAGAAAAATAGTGTGGTAGCTGGTGGTAGAAGCAGGTCTAGAGATGTTATTAATGTTTGTTTTGTTATAATCAGGTTGGAAAAATAACCACATTTGTATGTTGATGGGATTGATACAGTGGAGAAGGGGAAGGGGGACCTGACAACGCAGGAGAGAATAAAATTTTGTGAAAAAGGAATCTTTGTGGCAAGTGTGGGTGGGGTGGAAAAGGATTCTTGAAGAAAATATTTTTTGAATAGATGCCTTTTAAAGAAGCAGGTGTCTGGCAGAGGAAGAGATGGGGAGGAGAGACTGTTTCAGGAAGAGAAACTCATATGTACAAAGACCAAGAGGAAGGGAAGATTACAGACTGTGGAAGAAATAGAAGCAGCCTTGGATATCGCTAGTGTAGAAACTGAGGGGCAAGAGTGTATCAGGGGTATTGGAGTGGGTCCATTTAAATATGGTCCTGTGGGTTTTAGTCTTATTTCTAAGAGCAATGATAAGCCACTGAAGAGTTTTAAGTAAGGGATTAACTCAACAGATTTGCATTAAAAAAAAAAAAAACCCTTGTGTTTGCTGTGTGGAGAATAGTTGGGAGGAAATTGGAAGGGATGTAGGAGATGAATGAAAGAGAAATTCATAGTGGTTTTGTTTTTTTATTGAGATAATATTGGTTTACAACATTATATAAATTTCAAGTGTACAACATTATAGTTCGATTTCTATGTAGGTTACATCAGGTTCACAACCCAAAGACTAATTACGATCCATCACCATGCACATGTGCCCAGTCACCCCTTTTGCCCTCCTGCCTCCCTCCTTCCTCTCTGGTAACCACCTATCTAATCTCTGTATCTATGTGCTGTTTGTTGTTGTTGTTTTTATCTTCTATTTATGAGTGAGATAATGCAGTATTTGTCTTTCTCCCTGTGACTTATTTCCCTTAGTGTGATATCCTCAAGGTCCATCCCTGTTGTCACAAATGGCAAGATATCGTCTTTTTTTATGGCTGAGTAGTATTCCAATGGGTATATGTACTACATCTTCTTTATCCGTTTGTCCCTTGATGGGCACCTAGGTTGCTTCCAAGTCTTGGCTATTGTGAATAATGCTGCAATGAACACAGGGGTGCATAAATCTCTTTGTGTTGTTGATTTCAAGTTCTTTGGGTAAATATCCAGTGGTGGGATAGCTGCGTCATATGGCATTTCTATTTTTAATTATTCTGAGAAATCTCCATACTGTTTTCCATAGTGGCTGCATCAGTTTGCATTCCCAACAGCAGTGTATGAGGGTTCTCTTTTCTCCACATCCTCTCCAACAGTTGTTATTTTTTGGCTTGGTAACTATAGCCATTCTAACAGGTGTAAGGTGATATCTCATTGTAGTTTTGATTTGCATTTCCCTAATAATTAGTGATGTTGAACATCTTTTTGTATGCCTGGTGGCCATCTCTGTGTCTTCTTTGGAGAAATGTCTGTTCATATCCTTTGCCCATTCTTTAATTGCATTGTTAGTTTTTTTGTTGTTGAGATGTATGAGTTCTTTATATATTTTGGAAATTAACCCCATATCAGATATAGGGTTTGCAAATATCTTCTCCCAATTGTTAGGTTGTCTTTTCGTTTTGTTGATGGCTTCCTTTGCTGTGCAAAAAGTTTTTAGTTTGATGTCGTCTCATTTGTTTATTATTTCTATTGTTTCCCTTGCCTGGTCAGACAAGGTATTTGAAAATATGCTGCTAAAACCAATGTCAAAGAGCATACTGCCTATGTTTTCTTCTGGAAGTTTTATGGTTTCAGGTCTTATCTTCAAGTCTTTAATCCATTTTGAGTTAATTTTTGTGTATAGTGTAAGAGAAGGGTATACTTTCATTCTTTTGCATGTGGCTGTCCAGTTTTCCCAATACGATTTATTGAAGAGACTTTCCTTTCTCCATTGTATGCTCTTGGCTCCTTTCTCAAAGATTAGCTATCCATAGAGATGTGTGGGTTTATTTCTGGGGTCTCAGTTCTGTTCCATTGATTTATGTGTCTATTTTTATGCCAGTACCATGCTGTTTTGATTACTATAGCTTTGTAGCATATTTTGAAGTCAGGGATTGTGATGCCTCTAGCTTTGTTCTTTTTTCTCAGGATTCCTTTGGCTATTCGGTATCTTTTGTTGTTCCATATAAGTTTTAGGATTCTTTGTTCTATTTCTGTGAAAAATGTCTTTGGAACTTTGATAGGGATTTCATTGAATCTGTAGATTGCTTTAGGAAGTATGGACATTTTAACTATGTTAATTCTTCCAGTCCAAGAGCATGGAAAATCTTTCCATTTCTTTATGTCTTCAATTTCTTTCAACAATGTTTTATAGTTTTCAGTGTACAGGTCTTTCACCTTTTGGGTTAAATTTATTCCTAAATATTTTATTATTTTTGTTGCAGTTGTAAATGGCATTGTATTCTTTATTTCTCTTTCTGCTAGTTCATTGTTAGTGTATAGAACATAAGTGATTTTTGTATGTTGATTTTGTATCCTGCAACTTTACTGTATTTATTTATTATTTCTAAAACTTTTTTGGTGGATTCTTTAGGATTTTCTATATGTAAAATCATGTCATCTGCAAATAATGAGTTTCTTTTTCTTTTTCTCCCTGAAGCCCCAGTACACAGTTGTATATCCTAGCTGTAATTCATTCTAGTTCTTCTATGTGGGATGCCACCACAACATGACTTGATGAGCAGTGTCTAGGTCCACACCCAGGATCTGAACCAATGAAGCCCAGGCTGCTGAAATGGAGTGTGGGAACTTAACTATTCGGCCATGGGGCTGGCCCTCCAAGTAGTGAGTTTCACTTCTTCCTTTCCAATTTGGATCAGTTTTATTTCTTTTTCTTGTCTGATTGCTCTGGCTAGGACTTCCAATACTGTATTAAATAAGAGTGGGGAAAGTGGGCATCCCTGTTTCCTGTTCTTAGAGGGATAACTTTCAGTTTCAGTTTTTGTCTGTTGAGTGCAATGTTAGCTGTGGGTTTGTCATATATGGCCTTTATTATGTTGAAGTATTTTCCTTCTATAACCATTTTATTCAGAAGATTTTGTTTGGTTGGTTTTTAAAATTTTTTTTGCTGAGGAAGGTTCACCCTGAACTAACATCTGTTGCTTATCTTCCTCTATTTTGTATGTGAGCCACCACCACAGCACAGCCACTGACAAGTGGTATAGGTCTGTGCCTGGGAACTGAACCTGGGCCACTGAGGTGGAGCTCATCAAACTTAATCACTAGGTCGCCAGGGCTGGCCCCAGAGTTTTTATCATAAATGGATGCTGTATCTTGTCAAATGCTTTCTCTGCATTTGTTGAGTTGATCATGTGATTTCTATTCCTCATTTTGTTAATGTGGTTTATCATATTGATTGATTTGTGGATGTTAAATCATCCCTGCATCCCTGGAATAAATTCCACTTGATCACGGTGTATGATCTTTTTAATGTCTTGTTGTATTCAATCTGCTGGTATTTTGTTGAGGATTTTTGCGTTGGTGTTCATCAGTGATACTGGCCTGTAATTTTATTTTTTGTGTTGTCCTTGTCTGGTTTTGGTATCAGGGTAATTTTGGCCTCATAGAATGAGTTAGAAAGCTTCCCCTCCTCTTCAATTTTTTGGAAGAGTTTGAGAAGGATAGGTGTTAAGTCTTCTTTGAATATGTGGTAGAATTCACTACAGAAGCCATCTGGTCCTGGACTTTATTTTTTGGGAGGTTTTTGATTACTGTTTTGATCTCCTTACTAGTGACTGTTCTATTCAAATTCTCTATTTCTTCTTGAATCAGTTTTGGAACGGTGTATGATTCTAAGAATTTATCCATTTCTTCTAGATTATCCAATTTGTTAGCATATAGCTTTTCATAGTATTCTCTTGTAATCTTTTGTATTTCTGAGGTATCTGTTGTAATTTGTCCTCTTTCATTTCTGATTTTATTTATTTGAGCATTCTGTCTTTTTTTCTTGGTGAGTCTTGCTCAAGGTTTGTCAGTTTTGTTATCTTTTCAAAGAACCAGCTCTCAGTTTCACTGATTTTTTTCTTTTTTTTTTTTTTGTCTCTATTTCATTTATTTCTGCTCTAATTTTTATTATTTCCTTCCTTCTACTAATTTGGAGCTTTGTTTGTTCTTCTTTTTCCAGTTACTTAAGGTGCACTGTTAGATTGTTTATTTGAGATTTTTCTTATTTGTTGAGGTAGGCCTGTATTGCTATAAACTTTCCTCTTAGATCCGCTTTTGCAGTATCCCATAAATTTTGGCATGTCGTATTTTCATTTTCATTTGTCTCCAGGTATTGTTTGATTTCTCCTTTGATTCCTATGTTGACCCAATAGTTGTTCAGTAGCATTTTGTTTAATCTCCACATATTTGTGGCTTTTCCAGTTTTCTTCCTGTAGTTGATTTCTAGTTTCATACCGTTGTGGTCAGAAAAGATGGCTGGTATTATTTCAGTCTTCTTAAATTTATTGAGACTTGTTTTGTGGCCTAATATGTGATCTATCCTGGAGAAAGTTCCATGTGCATTCAAAAAAATGTGTATTCTTTGATTTTTGGATGGAATGTTGGTGAAATTCATAGTAGTTTAGATTAGGATGGTGATAATAGTGATGGAGAAAAGTGAATAGGGTGAGTAATGTTTACAAGATAAAATCAATAAGATCAATGAATGATAGGATGTAGCAAGTGAGAGAAAGGAGAATTTTAGATAACTATAGTTTTCTCTTTTGAATAACTGCCATTAATTAAGATGGGAAGACTGGTAAAGGGGCAGGTGACAGGGTTGTGACATAGAGAACTCTGTTTGGGGCAATGTTACATTTGAGATTTCTTGGAAATTTGTCAATAAAGATGATGCAAAGAGAAGACTGGTCTGGAGATGTAAATCTGGCCCCTCAGCATGTCAGTGGTGGTGCAATCTCCCTGAATGAGATGAGTTGGGGAAGGGGATCGCAGAGTGAAAAGCGGGCATTGGGCAAAGTCTCAAGGACGCAATTACTCCATATGTTATGAAAGCCAAGGACAGAATGTAAAAAAAGCTGTCGGCTGTTTTAAATGTTGTTGGAAGGCAATAAGGAGACCAAGTGGCTATTATGATAACAATGCTGTCATTATCAAGGTCAGTGATGATGTTGGTAAGACCAGCTTCAGTGGAGTGGTAGCAGAAGCCAGGCTGCAGGATTGCCAGGTAGGTTGAAATCCATGTGAAGTTGGTGATGGTGAGTTTACAGAGACTGTTGAAGTGTGCAATTTTCCTCCAGCAGCTTGGTAGTCCTCATACAGACACAAAGAAGGCAGATGGTTCACTTCATCCAAGATCAAGGTTTTCCTGAAGGATGAGAAAAGAACAAGAGTCAAGGGACTTTGGCATGTTGGCAAGTGTGATTGACTTGATGGGCATTCGAGTCTAAGCTGGACAGAGACAGAAGTAAAGGCAAGAGAGACCCTGTAGCAGGTCAAGCATGAGGCTGAAGACTAGTTACAGGTCATTGCAAGCTGGAAGGATGGGAGCACTGTGTTAGAGAGTGGGTTTTTAGGAGTGGAGTAGTTTAAGGTGTTGATAATATTTAAGGTGTGATCCTGAGAGTGGGAAGTTAAGGGCAGGAAAGGTCACTGGGGTGCCCAGGACTCTGCCAGTTTGTATCTCTTGTCCTGGGGTACTTGTTAATACCAGCTTTTACTTTCAAAAGGTTTACTTTCTCTATTTGGAAAATAAAATTATATGGTCCAAAGAGAGTTTTTATCATTTTGATAATAATAGAATAATATGTAACTCAGCATGAAATACCAATTCTATTAATATATTAGGTAGGACTTTCTTGAAGTCACTTATAATGGATTATGTTCACAAATTCGTATCACATTTAAGATTTCCAAGTGTCTTTTTCCTTTGGCAGTCACTTTAGCTCCCCTAGGTATTTAAGGACTTTAAAATTAAAGCCAAATATTACAAAATATTGATGATAAAAACTGATTCAGACTAGAATTATCAATGTATGCTAAAACTGACAATGGGGCTCCAGCTACTGTGCAGTGCCTGTTTAGATAATGGGCATTCTGGGCAAAGATTTATAACTAAAGGCCTTTATTTTTGGTTCCTAATGTGCAGTTGCTTTTCCAATCATCTGCCAAGTAGACTAGTCTACAGCTGGGATTGGGACTCTGTCTGTTCCTTGTCAGCCCTCCTATCTTGGTCTTCCCAGACATAACTGCCGGGATTTTCAAATATTTGCTAACAACTGTATCTTTCTGGCCAGCCCTGCCCAACTGTTGAATTCCTCTGCTACTTATCTTAGATCACTTGTGTCCCCCATTTGTCAGAACTGGGGTTGGAGATTATTACTCAACCCCAGCCTCCATCATATTTAACCCTTTACTAAACAGCCACCATTGTAGTTTCTACAACTTTCTCAGCACTTGGCCCCCTGAAATCCTATGCTTTAAAAAATACAATATAATGAATTAATCTCACGATAGAGCAAATAGCTCTTATATTATCTGTCCTTCTAAAGGCTTTCTTTATCACTTCATCCCCCAGGTAGATTGAGTCTTTCCCCTCCTTTGATCCTGGAGCTTACTTTAACTATAATACCTTTGACACTGTATTGCACTCCTTTCTCTATAAAACTGTCTACCCCATTAGACTTAATGGGCAGAGATCATGTTTTACTCTTCCGTGTTTACCTGAATGCCTAATACAAGAACTAGTAAATAAAAGACATTAACCATGGAGGCTTAAAAGGTCTACTACTCTCTATTCCTAGTCTTTGTCACCTCAAATTCATGGACACCATCCTCATTCACAGAGATGCTGGCACCAGGCTCACAGTCTCTTTCTACCTCAACTTCTATGATTAACTTGGCAAAATTCCTTAGAATTTTCCTTGAGAAACTCCCACTAATATATTATTAGGACTGGTATTCCAAAGTGAACTTTATTAATGACAATAAAACCAAGTAAAACTATATTATGTTTAGGTAGATTATAATTTATTGCCCAAACCAGGACAGACCAGACAATCTCTGCCCTTTGAATTGGGTTGTTTAGTCCATTCACATTTAATGTTATTATTAATATATCTGAATTTATGCCTGCCATTTTGCTATTTGTTTCCCATGTCTCATGTCTCTTTTGATTCTTCTTTCTTTACTATCTTCTTTTAGATTAAGTGGATATTTTCTAATCTACCATTTTAATTCCTTTGATTTTTAACTATATTTTTGAGTTATTTTTCTTAGTGGTTGACCTTGGGATTATAATGCACATCTTAATTTATCAGAATCTAGTTAAGATTTACACTAACTTAATTCCAGTGAGAAAAAGAAAAATCGCTCCACTATAGTTCCTTCCCACTTGTTTCAATTCCAACAATGCAGTGTTATAATTGTTGCTTTATATCATCACATGTCTTTTGAAGAAATTAAAAGGCAAAAAAATATTTTCCAAGTTTTTATATTAACGTTCTTCGTAACCATTTCCAGTACTCTTCACTTCTTCTTGTGGATTTGAGTCTTTGCCTGATGCCAGTTCCCTGCCCCACTGTAGCTTCCTTCCTTCTCCACTTCTTTGTGCTGTTACTGTTAAATATATTATTTCTCTATATGCTGTAAGCCCCAAATGAAATTTTATGGTATTGTTTTAAAAAAATCAATTAAGAGAAGAAAGAAGAAGACATACAATGATACTATCTTTTGTAGTTGCTACATAATTGCCTTTACTGGCACCCTTTTCTTTTTTAACGTGGATTCAAATGACAGTCTGATGTCACTTCCTCTCTGTATGAAGAAGTCCATTCAGTATTCTTGCAAGGCAGGTCTGCAAGCAGCAAAGTCTTTCAGTCTGTATATCTGGGAATGTCTTTGTTTTCTGCCTTCATTTTCATAAGTTAGTTTTGCTACATGTGAGATTCTTGTCTGACAGCTTTGTTTTCTTCTTTAAGCACTTTGAATATGTCATCACATTGTCGTCTGATCTGCATTTTTTTTTTTAAAGGTTCACTCTGAGCTAACATCTGTTGCCAATCTTCCTCTTTTTCTTCTTCTTCTCCCCAAAGTCCCCAGTACATAGTTGTATACTTTTTAGTTGTGGGTCCTTCTAGTTGTGGCATGTGGGATGTTGCCTCAGCATGGCCTGATGAGCAGTGCCATGCCCGTGCCCAGGATTCGAACCTGGGCCGCCGAAGTGGAGAGGGCAAACTTAACACTTGGCCATGGGGTCGGCCCCTCAAACTTCTTTTTGTTTGAGTAATCAATGCCTTTTTTGTTTAAGCCACTTGATTTTGAGTCTTCTATATAAGTAGCTTAAAACATCCTAAAAGAGTTAAAAAAAGTAAGAAAATAATTGCTCCAGAAAGAGACTAGCAAAGGATAAGACTTATCTGTACTTAATATAGTTTGTTGTCAGCTATTACTCTCTCATTCCATACTTTCCAATATGGTAGCCACTAGCCACATGTGACATTGAACCCTAGTTTGAACTGAGAATTTTGTAAGCATAAAATAAACACCATATTTTGAAGACTTAGAGAACCAAAATAATAAAATGTTTCTAATAATTTAAATTGATCACATGTTGAAATGACAATATGTAGGACATATTGGGTTAAATAAAATATATTATTAATTTTTTTCTTTTTATTGTTTTTAATGCTACTAGAAAATTTAAAATTACATATGTGGTTCCCACTATATTTCTACTGGACAGCACTGATCTAGATAGAATCCAAGAATTGTCGTATCACTTGCCAACTAAGGTAAGGCACAGAATTCTTTGAAATGCTTTATACTTGACACTTTTCAAATAATACCTACACGGAAAGATTCAAATATAAATTACAAATTTTAGGAGTAATCTGAAATTAGAAACATGATATATTTGGTTTTCCAGAATTCTTAGAAGTTCTAGAGACTTAGGATCGATTATATAAAATGTGATTCATAAATTCAAGATTTGGTACCAAACCTACAGATGTATTTTTCATGTCTTCCTCCTGTCTTTGAAATACTAAATAAAATACAGGGACAACTGCATATTGTACTATTTCAATTCTCTAGATCAGAAATGTAAGTTCCTCTGACTCTGAAATCTTAGATTTTGAGTTCTGATAGGGTATGTTTCTAACAACACGCAAAGCTAAATTATAACTTTATTTTTAAAGTAATTATCATTAGGAAGGATATCATTAGGATAATTATCATTAGGAAAAACAGAAGTAGCACATGGCCTGATGCAGGCTCTCTGGATGTCCCTGTAGGATCCTGTGGAAATGGGTGAACCCCGCCCTCCCATCTTGTCGGAGAGCTGAGAAACAATCACCCATGTGAAAGTGTCATTTATTTCAGGGTTGCTTGCCAATATGTCAGTTTTCAGATTTATAAATAAAATAGTTGAATACGTACATAGATTTTAAAGTGCACATTTTGGCCGAATACCTGGGAAAGTAAATTTCCGTATCTCAGGGTTTTCATAAAAATATTGTCTGCATTAATTTTTAAAGGAAATAATTTGTATGGATTTATATTAATTTTATACAATTTCTTTCACCAAAATATGTTATACTGACTTCTAGCAGTGTATGGATACCCATAGCATAACATACATAACATACATATGTATGCCGGTATGTATAGTTACAGCAATGTCCATGTGCCTATTAGAAATGTATAGCTAGGAGTTATACATCACTTACTGCATGCTGCACACTGTTGTCTACAACATACACAAATGAACTAATTTAATCAGTGTACTTTCTCAGAATTTATCCACGAAAATCAAATCTTTAATATTACATCATATTTTCAGAACTTGAAATCAATATCCTAAGTGTTTGGAGAGAAAAGGTCATTCTGCAAGGTTAAACTAAAATCTTCAATCTAACATCTGGAAAAGTTCCATATAAAAATCAATAGCAAAAGAAAAATATTTTGGATCACTTGAAACAATAGGATCATAATAAAATACTTGGATGTTTTTCTTGGAGCAAAAAATGTGTCACTCTTCAATAGTAGAAAAAATACTCCATATGCTCAGTTACAAGATGAAGCACCATTGTCATCTGTCATATGTCTCCTTTCCCCCCAAAGAATCTAGTTTAGGATTAAGATTAAATATCAGATCTAAGAGACCACACGCTGCATCTATTTTTACTGAACTTGGATGTCAAAAGAAATTCTAAGTAGCAGAATTATTTCAGAATAGCATCAGTATAATTTATTATCACATTTTTTTGTCATTAAAGATTCAGGGATGTCAAGTGTAAATAAATATTACTTTTAAGTTTAGTTTTTATGAAACCCAAAACATAATCTATTTGAGCTCTTTGATGCTGGGTTTTCAATAAGTGTTTAAGAATGCGTCTCCTCTATTTATTTATTTTTTTGGAAGGACCGTTGAATCAACATGGATGGAATAGTAGGAGAGCACAGGGCAAGGACTAGTCCTTGAAGTAACGTAATAAAGAATAAGCTTGATTTTTGCTCTCAGGAAGAAGTTTTAACTTGTCTTGGCCAAAAGTGAAGGGAATCCAGAAAAAGCTACGTTTAAATAAAATTATTAGTCTTCATTATTAAGGATAATGCAAACTAGAAAGGGGCCTTTGGTTAATAGAACATGAATATGAGTGGACAAAGTGTTCACACACAAAGTCGTTTATAGGCTTGCTCCTCCCTCCAAAATTCATTCTTGCTAAGATGCTAAGGGCAAGAAGATGGGAATGGATAAAACGAGGGTATTTAGGACATTTAAGCATAACAACCATATCAAAAAAAAAAAAAGCATCTCCTCAAAGAGTAATGAAAGCAAAGATGATTTATTTCTAGAGCAGTGCTCCCAGGAGAACATACTACCACGAGGGAGCAGCAAAGGTTGCTCCTTGGGGCATCAGCATCAACTCGGAATTTCAAACTCAAAGGTAACCAACCACATTTGCACAATGCTTTCCGGTTAGTGAAGTGCTCTCATCACTCATTTTTGTTTTATATAACACAGCGAGGGGCATTCTATTCTTACCCCCATTTTTCAGATGCAGAAAGCGAAGGCCTAGAGAAGCTCAAGGTCAAGGTAGTGGTCGAGTTGACACTGCATTTTCCCACTCTAAAGTCCGAGCTCAGTCTAGTAGGTATAAAGAGCTAAAGGTAAAAGACACTCTCCTGGGAGCATACATTTCAGCCTAGAAAGCAGCAATCGCTGACTCTTTCAATTCTAAGGGGTACCATTGATTTTCTATCAGGCTTTTTGTTGTTAGGTAGGAGAAGACGTCCAGATTAATTTAAGTTGCATTCCAATTTCAGAAAATTAAAATATAAAAAAAGAAAGCATGTTGTAAACTTAAGGAAGTGGGGTTATATAAATAAGTCAGGTATCCTTGTTTATATATGTGTGTGTATTCATATTTATATGTTTATATATGTGTATGTGGGTTGACAGTCCTTCAAAGAAACTGGTACAATGAGTCTGTACTCTCTTATTCTTGGCCTTGTCTTCTTAATTCTTCCTCTTCTTGTTAGATTCTAAAGTGTGTTTATCCTGTACCTCATTGTTTTAGGGCTGGTTCTCACTTGAAATTTCAAAGTGATGTTTCCAGATGGTTCCTGATTCATTAGTAAAGTTAACAGAAGGATCCTAAGGTTCCCTTCTCTTCTCAAAAGCATTTATTCCTTTAAGAAAGGCGATGCTCCCCTTTCAGGTCAGGCAGTTGCAGTGGTTGGTGTCAAAAGAGAAGGGGATTCCAGAAGAAGGATTTTGCTGGAGGTGGACTTTGCAACATCACTCAATGCCACTATGGAGGTGGGTGCATTCTGCCCTCTTAGGCTGCATTCTTATGAAGGACCACCTCCTTCTTGCTTTACATGTATTTCCGTCTGCCCACGATGGGCAGACAATTTTCAGCATGTAGGAAACATGATTGCTTTGGCATCAGGATTTTTGAAAGACTGAGAAATCCTGGGTTAATACTGAAATGAAGAGAGGCCTACCCAGTGGTGTAGTAGTTAAGTTCATGTGCTCTGCTTTGGCAGTCCAGGGTTTGCCAGTTTGCATCCTGGGTGTGGACCTACACACTGCACATCAAGCCATGCTGTGGTGGCATCCCACATAGAAGAACTAGAAGGACTTACAACTAGGATATACAACTATGTCTGGGGCTTTGGGGAGAAAAAAAAAAAGAGGAAGACTGGCAACTGATGTTAGCTCAGGGACAATCTTCCTCACCAAAAAAAGAGAAATGAAGGAATTGGATTAGATCACTGTAAAGGTTTATTCATTCAATAAACATTTATTTAACCTACTGTGTGTCTTGCACTAGATTGGCACTGGAAACATTAAGATAAGGAAATAGTTTTCAGACAGAGAAACCTTTTTAACGACACATGGTAAGACCAAGACAGTGCCAACAATAAATGCAAAATGGGGGTTGGTAGCTTGGCAGAAAATCCTTTCTCCCAGCTTCTTTGTATGAGGAAACAATAGTGAAACACCATTTGATAAATATTGCATTATCAATTCTCTTGATGGTACACAGGAAGTTATTGTGTGGAAAAATATGGAAATCGATAAAACTGGGTTTGTGGCAGTCAGCCTCCAAAATAGTCCCCACTGATGCCCACCTTCTGGTCTTCTCACCTTTGTGTGGTCCCCTCTCACACTGCAGCAGGGTTGGTGTGTGTGACCAATAACAGTGCAGAAGTGACGGGCAGCTTCCATCAGGGACTCTTACCTGCCCTGTCTCTTGGATCACTAGCTCAGGAGAGGACAGCCGCCACGTTGTGAGCAGCCCTGTGGAGAGGCCCTAGTGGCAAGGACCCGAAGTGGAGTCTCCTTCTCCAGCTGCAGCCTGGCTGACAGTTTGACTACAACTTCCTAAAGAGACCCTGAGCCAGAACCACCAGGTAAGCCACCGCCGGATTTCAGACCCACAGAAACTGTGAGGTAATGAATATTTCTTGTGTTAAGCTGCTAAATTTGGGAGTAATCTGTTACACAGTGTTGAAATAACTTTCTAGGCCCACGAGGGAGCCATTTCTGCCTAAGGTGCTACATCAGCAAAGAGAAACGGATAGCTTTCCTGTTTCCGTAGGTGTTCCTGCTGACCAGAAATGCAGGGTATCCCGTCAGCCAATTCCCAAAGGCCAGGCCAACTCTGGGCTCTCCACTTACTTCCTTGTTCCTTCTCACCCCAAACAAGGTGGACTCGGAGGCCCCAGACTATCAGATGTGTTTTCTTTGTGTTTTTCTTGTTCTTTGTTCTTCATCCTATGAAAGCTCCCTGCCTTCCACCTCATTTTGCAGTTCTCTGAAAGGAGACTGTCCGCTCCGTGAAGTGTTAACTAAAAGTTGTTGTATCGCCTAAATTGTCTTCTAGAATCATTTTTTTTAACACTTTTTGGTGCTGAGGAATGTGATCTGAGGCTGACTGCTAACGGTCTACAGGACAAGAAGACACACAGGTGAGGCGCCCACTGCACCCTTTGAGTTCCCTGTTGCTCTCTTGTTACGGGAGGGCCATGGGGAAGTCACTTCAGATCTGAGCTCTGCTCCCTTGCGTGCAGCTCTCTGCTCCACTATGTGTATATAGTGTTCCCGGAAAGGTTCTGCAGTCCAGAAGGGTTCTGGGTTTATTAAAGGGCCCACAAAGGTTCTGGGTCTGGGATCCTAGAAAGGTTCCGGGGTAGTTATATTGGGAGTCCTCAAAGGGTGGCAGCCTTTAGGAGACTCACAAAGCCTTGAGGTAAGTCCACAGCATAAATTGCTGGAGGATTTGGGAAAATCAATTAAGACAAGAAAGGTGGACTGTTTTGACCGTCAAAATCAAAACTGAGCAGAACAGTGTTGATTCTCAACACTTTTTTCCATCCTCCAGAGAATACCTCCCTTCACATCTCAGTCACTGACGTCTATATCCAACCAGCTGCTTAGGTCAAATGCCTTGAAGTCACCCTGAACTTCTTTCTTTCTCTCGCCCTCCACATCCAATCTCTCAGTAAACCCTATCAACTCTATCTTCAAAATGTGTACAGAATCTAACCATTTACCACCATCAGCCTGGCCAAGTAATGGTCATCTCCCTCCTGGATTATTGCAACTGCCTCCCAAATGTTTTTCCCATTCCTGCCCTTGCCTCCTGCAGTCTATTCTCAACAAAGTAGCCAGACAGAGAAATCCTTTTAAAAGCATGTACACAATCACGATTCAACTCTGCTCTGACACTCCCAGTGGTTTCCCCTGGAAGTTTACTCTGAGTAAAAGCCGAAGAACGACCACAGAGCCTATGCCATCCGGCCCCTGACTGCCCTGTCCTCTCCCACGGCTCTCCCTCTTGTTAGTTCAACCACAGTGCAATCTCGGCTCCTTCTTCCACACGCCACCTTGCAGTCACCTTCAAGGCTCCCTTCCTCACCAACTGCACATGTTTTCTCATTGTCGTCTTTTCAGAGTGGCATCCTGACTGCACTTTTCATTCACTCCATATATATTTATTGAGCCCTTACTCTGTGTCATGCAATATTCTAGAATCTTGGGATACAATAGTGAATCAAGTAAACAAACATTCCTGCCCTCATGGAGGAAGGGGAGGCAGATAAGTAATACACACAATAAAGACATAAATTGGGCCCTAAATCTTATAGAAGAAAGTAGACTACGTGACAGAGGATCAAAAGTGATGCATTTCACTGATCAGGGCAGGCCGCAATATGAGGGTGATATTTAAGGAAAGACTTGAGAGGGAGGTGATTGCAAATCCCTTCATACTCTCCCATACTTTCTCCCCCTTCCTTGCACCATTTCCTCTCTAGATAGCTTCATCGCCATCTAACATACTGTAAATTTTAAATATAAACGAGAAGGTGATTTTATTTACTTACCTCCCATAATGAAATGATGGAATAAAATTAGCCTCTGAGGGAAGCCTTTCTCATTTGAATGCAAGATGTTGCTTGAAAAAATCTCTAAGAGAGAATAGCACGAATGTATGAGGACAGATAAAAACGTGAATGTTGGTGGTGAGCACAATGCAGTCTATACAGAAACTGAAATATAATAATGTACATCTGAAATGTACACAATGTTATAAGCCAATATGACCTCAATAAAACAATTTAAAAAAAATAAGGAGAATAGATTCCGGCAGAAACCAACAACCAAATAGACTTTAGGGAACTCACTGCTTTTGAGATGAAATCCTCTTGGCTTGATATAGGAAATCAACCAATAAAAATACCTTATAGGAGGCAAGGATATTTCATGATATTCAAGAAAGGATTCTCTCTGTCTCTTGCGCTCTCTTGGCTTTTGTCGGATAGAACAGAGAAATCAATTTATTCTTTATGTAAAGAGACCGAGGAAGACTGAGACCTTAGATAGCCAAAAGGAGAATACATGTTTTTAAAGCCTCTGAAAGTTTAAAGAAAAGGAATAAGGGCTGCAGGTGTTTTAACACTCATAGAACTGGTTTGCTGGTGGTGAATCCACAATGCCTGGACAAGCCAAATAAGTCAGAGCGAGTCAAATACAAGCCAAGGGTAGGATAGCATCAGATAAAGCTCCAGTTTATAACTATTTGGTTAGAGCAAAATAAATTTTTCTGTACAAGAGAAGCCCTAGCTATTATTTTGGTGAATGGATTATTAAACTAAAGCATTTTGTGAAATTTTGTGATTGACATTCTTCTTATCTTTTATTAGTTAAAAAAAAAAAAAAGAAATCATTGACTACAGTCAGCTCCAGGTTTGACTGGTTTCTGTAGCCCCCAAACCATGATAAAGAAGGCTATCAACCTGAGAAGTTGGGGTGTCCAATTGGAGGTATTTTGGGGCTGAGGGATTTGTGCTGCTTCATTCAGATTCTTACTAATCGTCGGATCCCTCTTGTGGTTAATGATACAGTGTGAGTTTGCAAGACTAGCTTGACCATTTGGGGATCAAATTCGAGGGGTCGGCTTCATCAGCACAGTAACTAACAAGCTGAGCTAATTGGTCACACGCCACAGCCACTTTAAAAATGATTATTTGTAGTACGTCAAAGATGGAGTCATAAAGTATATTTATAGCAAGCCCAACATTTTGGTTTATTTATAAGTTTTGAAAACAAGATCTATAATAAACAGAATAATGCATCTTACTTCCAGGCATGAGGTTTACAATACTAAACAATTTCCTAAAGGAGTGTTTTTGCAATTCTTTTGAATCCACAGCCTCTTATTTTAATAAACATAAAATTCTAATGTTCCATCTGAAAATCATTGCTCTTGTCTACATATTCCCACCAGTCAAAATAAATTTATGGAGCTTCATTTACATAGTCAAATATAAAATATTATAATATTGTTTGCTTTTACGAACTTCAAATGTGCCTCTTAAAATGTCTAATATAGCCTTTCTTGTTCTTATTCTTCTGCCTATTCCATCTCTAACCAACTAGACTCAAAATTGTCCTTTGCTATGATTTTCTACAAAGGTTAACACATTTGCAGTTTGTTAACACAAACTTTCAAGATATGAATATAATTTATATACAAGTAGATAGCATGGATCAGATGCTTATTTCACCAGTAGGTTAACAAAAGCAGGAAAAACAAAAATATGAAACTGATATATATAAGTAAAAAATATAAATAAAACGGAATCCTGAAATTAAAGTTTTGCTAAATTATATGCAAATCTGGCTAATGTCCTACATGGAAGGGAATCATAACCTTCAGGGTTAGCTTCTCTTCAGGACAGAAATCCTTTGCAGATGATCAGTTTCCACAAGTTAAACATGTAACTTGACAGATTTTAGACCCTAATCAGGAGTGAATAGTAACTCAAAGAAAGTTACATTCTCTAGTCAGATGACCCTTAGGTGGACTTATTTACATGATATTGAAAAATAACAGAATCATCTTTTCTCCGAATTTCTGATCATTTTTCCTAATGCAAGTTATAACAACGTGAGCATATGATACAAAATAATAAATGACGAAGTGGTGGGGTTTTGTGGGAAAGCTTTACAATGATTATATAACATCACAGTCCCTTTTCCTATCCATGGATCTCCCAAGATCATTTCTCCTTAGAATATTTCAGGAATTTTGTTTCTCTTACATCAGCTCGTGAGTAGTCCTCTTGACCGTTGCCTGTCTCGGCTCTCTGTTCTTCTCCATCTGGTGGTGTTTTGCTTTGGGATTGATTGTTACTCTTTTTTGGTGGTAACAATGCTTACACATCCTGGAAAACAGGTCTCCCGTGATTGGATGCAGAGGGATGGATGAGCAGCAGCCTGCAGCCCCTTTGTTACTCCGTCCCTTAATTCCATATCCTGGCCACACTAGGCTGTACAGATGTATCTGACTCACCTACTGTGTTGGGAGTAAAGAGAATTAGGACATAGAAAAAAATTTAAACTTTATGCTACATGTCATTGTTCCCAATGCCCAAGGGAAAAGCTCCCAGAGGCTAGAACCTCTGTGAAGGATTTCCTTTGTGGTCACAGCTCAGGTTCTTTCCTTGATCTCCTGCCCTCAATTCCACATTTCCCAACCACTGCTTTCTCACTCATGCCTACACTGTGTGAGCCTCAAATTCCCTTCTGGGAGGCTCACTTCCCTCCTGATCTTTCTCTACCATGCAATCCCTAGACGTGATAATCCACAACATGCCATTTCTGAATATCTGAGTTATTCAAGCTAGAATATCATCCCTGGGGGCTTCACCATGACAGTCTAAGGTGGGCACTAGACTCCAAGTCCAAGCTTCCTCGCCATGCCCTCTTTCATAGCCCTCCTCCAGTGTAAATAGAGATAGACTCTTTCACTGGAAGCCTCCAATGATCAAATCTAGTATACACACAGACATGCATAGGACAAAGGTGCTTTTCAGAGAGGAAGAGAAACATTTAGCTAAATAGAGCAATTTGCCAGAGTCCCTGCTCACGTATATATAACACTTTTATTTATTACCCTGAGTAGTAATTGATACCCTTTAATGTAGTTTCTTTGAAACTATGCCTTTTTCAGGCACTCTTGGCCCATCTGCCCTTGTTCCATACCCTTTAATATAGAAGGAACTAGATAAACTTTGAAATGACCACATTTCTGAGAGCAAAGTGGAGCATCTTTAGTTCACTTTTTTTAAGCAGAAGAAAGAGGCATAAGAGGATTTCTTCTTCTCATGCCCAAGCATCAGCAGGGATGTTCTTGTGGTTAAACTTCCTCTGTCTGACAAGAACATAGTAGAAAGTTTTTATGCATTGTTATGGGTTGAATTGTGCTCCCTCAAAATTAATGCTGAGGTCCTAACCCCTAGTACCTATGAATGTGACCTTATTTGAAAAGAGATCATAGATGTGATCAAATTAAGAAGAGGTTATAGTGAATTAGGGAGGGCCCTAATCCCATAGGATTGGTGTCCGTGTAATGAAATGAAGAGAGAGCCAGTCTTGATGGCCTTGTGGTTAAAGTTCGGTGCTCTCACCACTTTGGTGGCCTGGGTTCCGTTCCCAATCTTGGAACCACAACACCTGCCCGTCAGTTGCCATACTGTGGCAGCAGCTCACATAGAAGAACCAGAAGGGCTTACAACTAGGATATACAACCATGCACCGGGGCTTTGGAGAGGAAAAGAAAAGATGAAGACAAGAAACACAGATACACACACACAGGGAAGCTGGCCAGATGAAGATGGAGAGAGAGAATGGAGTTATTCTGCCACATGCCAAGAAATGCCTGAGACTACCAGTAGGGGGAAGAGGCAAGGAAGGATCCTCTCCTGGAGGCTTCAGAGGGACCATGGCTCTGCCAGCACCTTGATTTGGGACTTCTAGCCTCCAAAACTTGGGAGGAATAAGTTCGTATTGTTTTAGCCTCTCAATTTCTGGTGCTTTGTTATGGCAACCCTAGCAAACTAATACAAGCATCGTCTTTATCATCATCATAGGTACCATTAGTGACATCTACTATGTGACCTTTACTGTGTCATTTGCTTGACTGATTTGTGTGCCAGATGAAGTGTAGGTTCTGCGTCAAATTCTGGCTCACACTTCCAGATGTGTGACATAAGGCAAGTTACATAATTGTTACCAGCTATTTTTATTTTCTCAAATTATTATAATAGCCCTGAAAGGTACATATTGACATCCCCCTGTAACACTAGAGCATTTTGAAGCATAGAGAAATTCACCATTTACCCATGGAAATGCAATTTTTGAAACTTTTGAAAATATTTTAAATCTGTTTTAACTTTTCAGATTGAATTTCAAATTCATAGAAAAATTACAAGAATAACACAAAGTGCTCTCATATACCCTTCACCCAGACTCCCCAATTATTAACTTTTTTTTTTTACTACATTTGTCCCATTATTGGCTCTCTCTTTATGTATGTATATTTTTAATACATATATAATTTATTTATTTTGTATTTTTTCCCAAAGCCATTTGTGAATTATAGACATCTGCCCTATTACTCCTTAATACTTGAATATGTAGTTCCTAACAAGAATACTCTCCCATCTAATGAAAGTTCAACCATGAAAATCAGGAAATTAAAGTTGATACTTACCATGTTGGGTATTTTTTTAGTGAACTTTTTATCTAAGAATAGCGTACATACAGAAAAGTGTACAAATCATAGATATACAGTTTAATGAATTTCCACCAAGTGAACATACCTGTGTAATCACCGGACAGGTCAGGAATCACCCAAAAGCTCCCCACCCTTTGTCCCTTCCTAGTCACTTCCTCTTCCTCATCTTCTTCTTCCTCCTCCCCAAAGGTAACCATTATCCTGACCTTTATCACCATAGATTAGTTTCACCTGTTTTTGAACTTTACAAATGGCATTGCATAGCTGCACTTTTTTTTATTTTTTGTTTTAAAAGATTGGTTTCTTTCACTCAATATTATATATGTGAGGTTCATTATTGTTGTTGGCTGTATCTGTAATTTGTTTATTTCTTATTGTTTTATAGTATGTCATTGCACAAATACATCCCAATTTATGCATTCTGCTGCCATTGGACATGTGGATTTTGCCAAGTGTTTGGCTATTAACATTTTGTACTCATCTTTCAGTGCACATATGTGTACATTTCTGTTGCGTTTATTACTAGGAGTGAAATGATCAGGTCATAGGGTATGGCTAAATTCAGTTTTAGCATATACTGTATTGCCAAATAATTTACCAAAGTGGCTGTACACTCTTCAGCGGTGTATGAGAGTTTCACTTGCTTCATGTCCTTACCAACACTTGGTATTATCATTCTTTTTAATTCTATCCCCTTCTGAAGGGTATATACTTGTGTCTCATTGTGGTTTTTCTTGTTCAATTACTCTGGCCAAAACCTCCAGTACTATGTTGAATAGGAGTGGCAAGAGTGGGCACCCTTGTCTTGTTCCTGTTCTCAGAGAGAAGGCTTTCAGTTTTTCGCCATTAAGTAAGATGTTGGCTATGGGTTTGTCATATATGGCCTTTATTATGTATAGAGGTACTTTCCTTCTGTACCCATTTTATTCAGAGTTGTTTTAAATCATAAATGGATGTTGGATCTTGTCAAATGCTTTCCCTGCATCTTCTGAGATGATTGTGTGATTTTTATTCATCATTTTGTTAATGTAGTGTTTCACATTGATTGATTTGTGGATGTTGAACCATCCCTGCGTCCCTGGTATAAATCCCACTTGATTGTGGTGCATGATCCTTTTATTTTTTTATTTTTATTTTTTTTAGAGGAAGAGCCATGAGCTAACACCTGTGCCCATCTTCCTCTATTTTATATGTGGGACACTGCCACAGCATGGCTTGATAAGCTGTGTGGGTCCAGGCCCAGGATCGGAACCGGCAAACCCTGGGCTGCCAAAGCAGAACAAATGAACTTAACTGCTATGCCACTGGGCCAGCCCCCAGGATCCTTTGAATGTATTCCTGTATTCAGTTTGCCAATATTTTGTTGAGGATTTTTGCATCTATGTTCATCAGCAGTATTGGCCTGTAATTTTCCTTCTTTGTGTCGTCCTTGTCTGGTTCTGGTATCAGGGTAATGGTGGCCTCTTAGAATGAGTTAGGAAGCCTTCCATCTTCTTCAATTTTTTGGAATAGTTTGAGAAGGATAAGTGTTAAATCTTCTTTGAATGTTTGGTAGAATTCTCCAGAGAAGCCATCTGGTCCTGGACTTTTGTTTTTTGGGAGGTTTTTGGTTACTGTTTCAATCTCTTTACTTGTGATTGGTCTATTCAGATTCTGTATTTCTTCTTGATTCAGTTTGGGGAGGTGGTAAGAGTTTAAGAATTTATCCATTTCTTCTAGGTTATCCAATTTGTTGGCATATCATTTTTCATAGTATTCTCCTTTAATCCTTTGTATTTCTGTGGTATCTGTTGAAATTTCTGCTCCTTCATTTTTAATTTTATTTATTTGAACCTTCTGTCTTTTTTTCTTAGTGAGTCTGGCTAAGGGTTTGTCAATTTTGTTTATCTTCTCAAAGAACCGGCTCTTTGTTTCATTGATCCTTTCTAGTGTTTTTTTTTGGTTTCAATTTCATTTATTTCTGTTCTAATTTTTATTATTTCCCTTTTCCTGCTGAATTTGGGCTTTGTTTGTTCTTCTTTATCTGGTTCTTTTAGGTATAGTTTAACATTACTTATTTGAGATTTTTCTTGTTTGTTGAGATGGGCCTGTATTACCATAAATTTCTGTCTTAGAACCGCTTTTGCTGCATCCCACAAGAGTTGGTGTGTTGCATTTTCATTTACATTTGTCTCTAGGTATTTTTTATTTCTCCTTTGATTTCTTCATTGATCCAGTGGTTGTTCAGTAGCATATTGTTTAGTCTCCACATATTTGTGTCTTCCCAGCTTTTGTCTTGTAGTTGATTTCTAGTTTCATAGCATTGTGGTCAGAAAAGGTGCTTCATATATTTTCAACCTTCTTAAATTTATTGAGGTTTGCCTTGTTTCCCAACATATGGTCTATCCTTGAGAATGTTCCATGTGTACTTGAGAAGAAGGTATATTCTGCTGTTTTTGGATGGAATGTTCTATATATACATCTATTAAGTCCATCTGGTCTAGTTTTTCATTTAATCCACTATTTCCTTATTGACTTTATGTCTGGATGATCTATCCATGGATTTGGGTGGGGTGAAGAGGTCCCCTACCATTATTGTGTTGCTATCAATTTATCTCTTTAGGTCTTTTAGCAGTTGCTTTAAATACTTGGTGCTCCTGTGTTAGGTGTGTATATATTCATAAGTGGTATTTCCTCTTGGTAGAATGTCCCTTTTATCATTATATACCACCCCTGTTGTCTCTCATTTTCTTTTTTATCTCAAAGTCCTCTTTGTCTGTCATTTGTATGGCGACACCTGCTTTCTTCAGCTTGCCATTTGCTTGGAATATCGTCTTCCATCCCTTTACTCTGAGCATGTGTTTGTCTTTAGAGCTGAGGTATGTTTCCTGGAGGCAGCATATCATTGAGTCTTGTTTTTTAATCCATCCAGCCACTCTGTGTCTTTTGATTGGAGAATTCAATCCATTTACATTTAGAGTGATTATTGCTATATGAGGGCTTAAGATCTCTTGTTTTCCAGTTGTTCTATATTTTCCATGTTTCTCTTCCTTTCCGTTTCTGACTGCCATAACAATTTGGTGGTTTTCTGTGATGATTTTCTAAGTTTTCTCTTTATTTAAGAATTGTGGCCCTGCTCTGATTCTTTGTTGAGTGGTTACCATGAGGTTTGTGTAAAAGACCTTGCAGATGAGATAGTTCATTTTCTCATCGCCTCTCATCTCCATTTGCCTAAGCAGGTTCCATAACTTTCCTCTTCCCCTTCTGAGTTATTGTTGTTACAAATTCTTCCTGTTGATCTTGTTAGGTTGTGACTAAATTGAAGGGTTTGTAGTTATTTTTCATACTTTCCTTCCTTTTATCTTTTATGTTATAATTGTTTTCTAAACTGTTCTTATAGAGAGATGCACTTTTCTGATTTTGTCTATTTATCTCCTTTCTCAAAGCTTTGTAAACCTTTTCTTTTTTGTTTCAGGTAGGAGGGTTTCCTTGATCATTTCTTGTAAGGGAAGTCTAGTGGTGCTGAACTCCCTCAGTTTTGTTTATCTGGGAAAGCTTTTATTTCTCCACTGTATCTGAAGGATAGTCTTGCTGGATAAAGTGTTCTTGGCTGAAAGTTTTTGTCTTTCAGTACTGTGAATATATCATTCCATTCTGTCCTAGCCTGTAAGATTTCTGCTGAGAATTCACTGAAAGCCTGATAGGGGTTCTTCTGTAGGTTATTTTTTTTTTAGAGTAAGCATTTTTTTTAATTGAGTTCATAATAGTTTACATCAATGTGAAATTTCGGTTGTACATTGTTTCTTGACTGTCATCACATAAATGCTCCCCTTCACCCCCTGTGCCCAACCCCACCCCCTTCCCCTGGTAATCACGGAACTGTTTTCTTTGTCCATATTTTTGTTCATATTCCACATATAAGTGAAGTCATCTGGTGTTTGTCTTTCTTGGTCTGGCTTATTTTGCTTATCATAATTCCCTCCAGGTCCATACATGTCATTGCAAATGGGATAATTTTGTCCTTTTTTATGGCTGAGTAGTATTCCATTGTATATATATTACACATCTTTATCCAGTCATCAGTCGATGGGCACTTGGGTTGTTTCCATGTCTTGGTTATTGTGAATAGTGCTGCAATGAACATAGGGGTGAATATGTTACTTTGAATTGTTGATTTCAAGTTGTTTGGGTAGATACCCAGTAGTGGGATAGCTGGGTCATATGGTAGTTCTGCTTTCAGTTTTTTGAAGAATCTCTATACTGTTTTCCATAGTGGCTGCAGAAGTTTGCATTCCCACCAGCAGTGTGTGAGGGTTCCCTTCTCTCCACACCCTCTCCAACATTTGTTATTTTTAGTCTTAGTGATTACAGCAGCTTTAACAGGCATAAGGTGGTATCTTAGTGTCATTTTGATTTGCATTTCCCTGATGATTAGTGATGTTGAACACCTTTTCATGTGTTTATTGGCTACCTGTATATCTTCTTTGGAAAAATATCTGTTAATATCCTCTGCCCACTTTTTGATCAGGCTGTTTTTTTTTTTTTATTGTTCAGCTGTGTGAGTTCCTTATGTATTATGGAGATTAACCTCTTGTCAGGTATATGATTTGCAAATATTTTCTCCCAATTGGTGGGTTGTCTCTTTGTTTTGATCCTAGTTTCCTTTGCCTTGCAGAAGCTCTCTAGTCTGATGAAGTCTCACTTGTTTATTTTTTCTTTTGTTTCCCTTGTCTGAGAAGACGTGGTATTTGAAAAGATCCTTTTAAGTTCGATGTCAAAGACTATACTACCTATATTATCTTGCAGGAATTTAATGGTTTCAGGATTTATCTTCAAGTCTTTGATCCATTTTGAATTTATTTTTGTGTATGGCATGAGATAATGGTCTACTTTCATTTTTTTGCATGTGGCTGCCCAGTTTTCCCAACACCATTTATTGACGAGACTGTCTTTTCTCCATTGTATGTTCTTGTCACCTTTGTCAAAGATTAGCTGTCCATAGATGTGTGGTTTCATTTCTGGGCTTTCAGTTCTGTTCCATTGATCTGTGTGCCTGTTTTTGTACCAGTACCATGCTGTTTTGATCACTATGGCTTTGTGGTACATTTTGAAGTCAGGGATTGTGATGCTTCCAGCTTTGTTCTTTTTTCTCAGTATTACTTTAATTATTTGGGGTCTTTGGTTCCCCATATGAATTTTAGGATTCTTTGTTGTATTTCCATGAAGAATTGTCACTGGGATTCTGATTGGGGTTGCATTGAATCTGTAGATTGTTTTGGGTAGTATGGACATTTCAACTATGTTTATTCTTCCAATCCATGTGCATGGAATCTCTTTCCATCTCTTCATGTCATTATCAATTATTTCTTTCAGTAATGTCTTATAGTGTTCATTGTATAAGTCCTTCACCTCCTTGGTTAAATTTATTCCTAGTTACTTTATTCTTTTAGTTGTGATTGTAAACGGAATTGTATTCTTGAGTTCTCTTTCTATAAGTTTGTTATTAGAGTATAGAAAAGCAACTGATTTTTGTAAGTTGATTTTGTACCCTGCAACTTTACTGTAGTTGTTAAATATTTCTAATAGTTTCCAATGGATACTTTAGGGTTTTCTATATATAAGATCACGTCGTCTTCAAACAGCGAGAGTTTCACTTCTTCACTCCCTATTTGGATTCCTTTTATTCCTTTCTCTTGCCTAATTGCTCTGGCCAAAACCTCCAGTACTATGTTGAATAAGAGTGGTGATAGTGGGCATCCTTGTCTTGTTCCTGTTCTCAGAGGGATGGCATTCAGTTTTCCGCAATTGAGTATGATTTTGGCTGTGGGTTTGTCATATATGGCCTTTATTATGTTGAGGTAATTAACATTTACTGAGAAAAGTCGGGCACTGTGCTTAGCTCTTTTATATGCATCATCTCATTTACTATTGCAACTCTATAAAGTAGCTTGTATTATTATCCTAATTTTTATAGATGAGAAAATTGCTATTTAGAGAGGTTAAGTAACTTGACTAAGGACACATAGATAATAAGTGGCAGAACCAACCGAGGATTGAACCAAGTCTGATTGATTGTGAATCCATCTTCTTAACCTCTATAAAAAAGTAGCTGCTCAACAATAGAAGAATGCTCAATACAACGTAATATTACACAGTCATTGGAAATTATGTATCCAAATAATTTTTGTTATTTGCAAAATATTTATATTTTAATAGTAAACAAAAGAATAAGATATAGGCTGATATAATATGTTCTACACATAATGATCTCAACTATATAAAAAAATATATATGAATGCCCATAGAGAAAAAAAGGGAAATAGTATATACATGTATTAATAATGTTTATCTCTAAATGTGGTAAGACTATGGATGACTTTAATTTTCTTACACATTTCTATAATGAACGTGTATTACTTTTATAATCAAAAAAAGGTAATAAAAATCTTTAATACTTACAATAGGAGAGAGGAAATATGAAGACTTGGTTTCTGTGATTAAAGGAATAAGTCCATTTAATAACTGCTCTGTCCATTAAGAGGTGCAAAGAATTCAATTTGAGATCTGTTTCTGATGTGTGTGGCTATCAGATGTTCAGACACAATGTAATATTCTTCTGCTTGCTGTGTTTTGTTCTTTCTGCCTTATGTTGGAGATAAAGCAGAAAGTGTGTCTTTCTCATTGGGAAGTTGGCATTTGAATGAGACCGCTGCTTTTCTCAGCTTAAAGAAGATAAAAGGAGTTATCAAGTAATGTTTTCTTTCACATAAGGATGTTGGTCCCACTCCAACAATTGGAATTGATTGAACTCCAATGCTTGCAAATTTACAAGCCTAACACAGGGGATCTGCTCACTCTGAATTTCACAAATCAACGGATAAACTCAAAACAAAAACCCATTACAGAGCACTGTATTGTTTATCTGTTTGGCAAGATAAACACTTGTAAACAGCACTTTCAACTGTGAGCTTCAATAATAGCACTAAGAGATCTGTATTGGATGTGAAAATTTGTGTAGAATTACAAACTTAGAACAAGCCCAAAGAAGAAGATCACTTTTTTTAAAAAGAAAATTGTCTTCTGAAACATATTCTCAATTAAATTGCGTTTCATTCATCTAGACTGGAGTCATTTCTCTTGACTTTTGATACCATTTTTATTATTGCCTATGGAATGTGGCATCATATGAAACAAGTATGCTTAAATAGTTGATAATTGATGAAATAGTATTGATTCGTGGAAGCCTATAAACCATTGAACTAGGCAAAAGAAGTGATATTAAAGAGACGTATATCTGATGAGCATAATGATTGCTAGTTTCCTATTTAGCCCTGAAGTTGTCAGATCTAAATCTTGACATTAAATATGGACTTCAGTGCTTTACTTATTGAGATAAACCAAACTGGAGGAAAACTTAAGACGGCGGTATCTGTGTGGAATCAGTACTTTTGCGTGAAAAGATTACCTATTATATTTCATCAACAGACCTAAGGGCCTTAACATCTAGATCAGTGCTTTGCAAATCACCTTTGATGATGGACCAGGTTCTCTGCTGCAAATTTGTTGTAGACTGATACTTTTATAAAATACAATAAAATTGAAGTTCCAGAACCGTGGGAAAGTGAAAATAACAACATATGAAATAGAAACACGTCTTTTTTTTTTTTTTTTTTTTTTTTGAGGAAGACTGGCCCTGAGCTAACATCCGTGCCTATCTTCCTCTACTTTATATGTGGGATGCCTACCACAGCATGGCTTGCCAAGCGGTGCCATGTCCGCACCCGGGATTCAAACCTGTGAACACTAGGGCGCTGAAGCGGAATGTGCGCACTTAACCATGGGCTGGCAGCCCTAGAAACACATCTTTTATTATTAGTTGCAACAGACATACAATCATTGCCAGATTTTTCTAAATGTCTTAGATTCTTACTCTCCATGTCTGCACTTATCTTGCCACCAACAGTAACAGACAATTCTCGGACCTGCAGCAGGTCCACAGTGTACGGACCACACTGTGGGGCTGCCGTGGGTTCTTCTGCTCAGCTCCATTCCCACGCTGCTGCTTGGTTTGGGCTGGGAATCTGATCAGGGAGTGGAATGAAGCTGACTTCGTTATCCTTACCTCCACCTCCCTTGAGAAGGCCTGCAGACGATGATTATACCTGTGTGGCACCAAGATCTATCACGTGTAGTGTCCTGATGTTATCCCTGTATTTATAAACACCGAGGCATGTGTTCCCAAGGTTCAGCTGGCTGCAGTGTCATGTGATCACTCCAAACGATAAATGGGCCAATGTTAGGGGATCCCATGAATAGCACACCCAGCTCAACCAGGGGAAAATATTCCTGAGTGTTTTACATCTATCTGGAAGAAACAGTTAACAGCTCCTGCAGTGTGTATGACAACCACGGCCACAACAATGAAGTTTTCAATAATTGTTAGTACCCAGTGTAATTGCTGACACTGAGTCCTTTGTGGTGGCTCCTGCAGACAACTAAATCTAATTCATTTAATTTTCTCCCAGTTCGAAGCAGTGAATTTTCAGGTCAGCTCAGGATTTAGAATTCACTCAACATTTCAAAGCTTCTTCCCCCCTCCTCACTGGTTGATTCTAACACCCCAGGGAATGGATGGAGCCTGCAGCCTAAGTCTGCAGGGGAGGGGTGCGGTCTTTTTGCTCTGTCATTTCTACCAGCCACATTGGCTGCCATGCTGTTTTGGGCATAGTCTGCATGGCAACTGCTTCAAGAAATGGGGAATTGGCATTTCTGCTGCTTTGGCTGCTTCTGTTACGTCATTCACTGGCCTAAAGATCCCCCAGATGAAACTGAAACTGTACCCCCACACATGCTGGGGTCCAAGTATGTCCTTGTGCGGAGCAGGAACTTCTCTTAGCGGGCACCTAGGTTCCCTCCCTTGAACAACTCCTGTCTTCACTGGGGAGCTACTGGACTTGTTCCTCCAGCTCTTTTTCTGCTTGCAAATCCCACCTTTGTAGGGGCCAAGAAGCAGGAAACCCATCCAATGAGGACGTAGCCCCCAGGAGTCTCTTAGCCAGGGGTAGGGTGCTTGGGTTGAGATGTTGGGGAGATGATGAGGGATGGGGAAGGGAGGAGCTCTGTTACCTAGGTCATCTGGGCTCCCAGCCAGAGTCTGGCTGCTCTCATGGCTATTTTCCCAAAGTGAGGGCATCATTTTCATTGGCTCATCCAGCCAGGAAACTTGGAAGCGTCCATGAAAACCACCTTTGATGAAACTAATCTATGGTATTTGGAAATCAGGATAGTAATTACCTTTGTGTATTGGGCCGGGTGGAACCTGGGAGCAGATTTGGGGGGCTTCCTGAGGTGCTGATAACATTGTTTCTTGATCAGGATGTTGGTTACACAATTGTGCCAGCTTTTTGATATTTTGAATTTTGTAATTTTACTGAGCTGCACACCTGTGGTTTGTATACTTTTCTGTATTTATGCTATACTTTCAATTAAATTTATCTTTTGAAAACTGCACTCCTTTTAATTTACAAATGTTGACCTTGACAGGTGACGGAAAGGTAGGACTATGTAAAAGTTGTATTCATTTTCTGAGTACCTATTTACTTTAATGTTATTGAATTCAATCTAGAAATGTCTACAATTTCCCAGCTATTTGGGGTTACCTGTTTTGAATTTAATATGCTGCATTTCTTCATCTGTGACAGAGACGAACATTTGACAATACCTGCTTGTATGTCCTGAAATCTATATTTTGCTCTCTCAAGACTTGGGTCTTGGCATTTGTCAAGTGATATATTCTAGAACAACAGTTCTTACAATGTGGCCCAGGGATGCTTAAGATTCTTTTAGGGTGTCCACAAGATCAAAATTCTTTTCATAATAATACTGAGATGTCATTTGCTTTTTTCACTCTCATTGTATCATACATGGAGTTTGCAGTGGCTCCATGACACGTGACGACATCTTGTTCTGCTGGCTGATAAAGCGCACTTATGTATTCTCTTGTATATTCTTCGTAATCCCAGTCTTAATTTTGCCTATGATAAATATCAATAGATATAGCCTCCATAAACTACAGTTGTTCAGGTCTTCAATAATTATTAGGAGGGTAAAAGATTATGAGACCAAAAATTTTGAAAATTGCCACTCTGGAAGAAGAATGTGGTTAACTGCGTTTACAATGAAATGCAGAGACATTTTGGCCATGAGAATCTTAGGCGTTTTTCTTTTTATTACCTGGTGCCCAGTATCGCCATAGTAGCTGGACAGTGTCTTGGCAAGGAACCAGATTCTCCTCAAGAGCTTCCAGGAGAAACACAGCCTTGCCAACACCTTGATTTTAGGACTTCTGACCCCTAGGACCATAAGATAACCAATTTGTGTTGTTTTAAGCCATGAAGTGTGTGGTAACTTGTTACGGTCACAATAAGAAACAAATACAGACTTGTTTCAGAGGAAACTAGGATTTGTTGAATATGCTATGTGCTGGCCCTGAGCCAGATTACATAGCCAGATATTTGAAAAACTAGGATTCAAGTTCAAGTTTGCCTACATTCAGAGACCAAGCTCTTTTTGCTAATCTAGCTTTTTCCACCTAAAATAAAACGTCATACTCTGGTAGGATTGGTGATGGAGACTTCTAAACTCCTCTAAGGACAATTCTAGAAGTCCAGTGCGTGAGCCATGTTGCCACAGATCATTAACATGATTAAAGTCCCGATGCCACAGCCATCCTGTCCCCTCTGTGGCTACTGACCATCTGCTTGACATGTCGAGTGCCATGAGTAACTTTACAGTCACTCGGTGATTCCAGTTAGGACTTACTTTCCCCCACGTTACTCCATTTCTTCCTAACTATGAATTAACTCTCAAATTCACTGCACCATGTTCATTTACTTCTAAGAAGGAAATACGTGTGTTGTTGACTGTCAAACTCTGCCTCATGAGAAGGAAATTCTAGAGTGAATTCTCATTCACTGCGGGTAAGATAAGATTATTGTCTTTATTTTTTTTAATTTGATGGTGAAATATGCTGATTCTCTTAGTCTAAAGGTGGACATTTACCTATTATATTGATGTTTACCACCAGTTTATCTGTAGGAATAGTTTAAAGACAGGGTTGATTTTAAAGCAAATCCTTTAGGATTGATGGAACTTGCTTTGAGAGGTAGCTTAAATGGAAACAAGTAAAAAAAAAAAAACCCTCAAAACATCCAAATATTCAGAGATGTAATTTAAGTGCCTTAGAGATGTCATATATTTGGGGAAGCCACGTTGACGGGTCCATGCTTTAACATGGTGGTGATATACAGGATATCTCCATCTTCATTTCGCCTTACTTTTCTCCCACTCCATTCCAAACTTGCTCCAGTCATTTCTGAGTTGGTATTGGGCCAGGACTCGAGACTGCTGAATCCCTAAACAGCCACTTGTTGTGATCACAGCCACTTCTACTAGATTCCCCATGGGAGATACACGCACTGAGCATGAGGCCAGGCCCGTGAATACTGTTGATTACTAGTGGGTTTGGTGCCAACATCCTACGTGGAATTCCTAGGCCCGATGACTTGTGCTGGACTACACAGGGCTGAGAACGTTCCTCTGTGTCTTTTGTCAAAGTCCTAACTAAAAGAAGCTCCTGCAGACCTTCTCACTCTAGTGAGAAAAAAGATAAACCCGAAGAAAGAAAGGGGTGATTGGGACGATTTTTCTCCCCTAAGACCTAGACCAAAGTGGTCTAGCGCTCTATCTCAGGCCAAGATTTCCTTTCTCAACACAGCAAGTGGAGTTTGGCTGGGTCACGAGAGGGGCGTTGAAGGAGTCAATTAGTAGGTGGAAAGCAGGGCCTGGCTCTCTTTCCAGAGCAGTGGCTGGTGGGGAAGTCGTTTTAACGAGACAAATCAGAATGCACAGGACTCCAAGAAACCAGATCCAGCTGGAGAGCGTTGCCTAGGAAGCATCAACCTTTATGCCCTTTTCTTACCGTAACCCTGAAAGTTCTCCTCGCTGCCCCAACACCACGGCCCAGCAAAGGTCCTCGGAAATGAACCCTGCTTCTCTTAAGAGGAGAGGACAGGGAGCGCTGGAGCCTTGATCTGACCCCGAGGCCAACTATGTATATTATCCAACAGATGATTGAAGCCGTGGTCGTGATTTACCTCCACAGGCATTTCTACGGTCTGTCAGCTCCATCCACGGAGAGGTGGACTAGAAGCTGAAGCTCTTCCTACCAGCCTTCCAGATGGCTGTGCTGCCTCAGTCCTCCAGCATTCCATTTAAATCAAGGGAGGCACAGACCCTGCTGGTTTGCATTGTAATGAGATGGATCTGCTCGCAGCCCCTGAGCGCTCTGGCGTGTTCTGCGGCAATGCAGTTACAAGCATGAATCAATTAAGCGGCTATTAGGTTCAGACTCAGGCAATGGCAGAGCTGACTTCACGCTGACTTGGTTATATATGAAATCCCCAAA
The DNA here is from genome assembly GCF_041296265.1 of Equus caballus. NCBI lineage: Eukaryota > Metazoa > Chordata > Mammalia > Perissodactyla > Equidae > Equus > Equus caballus. The sequence continues at coordinate 5,429,238 of NC_091689.1, read as the reverse complement.
GAGAATAATGACTTATCTAAACTTTCATTATATTTTATAGTAGAATGAATATGGATCAATAATAAATTTCGTTCTAATATAACATTAGTTTCAGAAGAATTTCTCTCTTTTCCTCTTTCTCTGTCGAGAAATCAAATTATAACCATAAAAATAAAGGCTTTTCTACTTAAGGCCTCTGTGAAGAGAACAATGGTTTCCTTTTTAATATTCATATTTTAGCTTGTATTTTGAAATAACCTTGGGTGATTTTATACAATGTAGAATTAAATTTGTTTCTCAGAACATGAACTTACATTTGGATGTTTTTAAGAATCCATCTTTTTTACATGACAATGAAATTAGATCATGTATTATTAAAATATAATTTTACTTTTTTTTCTGCTTATTCTCCCCAAATCCCCCCAGTACCCAGTTGTATATTTTAGTTGTGGGTCCTTCTAGTTGTGGCATGTGGGATGCCACCTCAGCGTGGCCTGATGAGTGGTGCCATGTCCACGCCCAGGATCCAAACCGGCGAAACCCCGGACCACTGAAGCAGAGCGTGCGAACTTAACCTCTCAGCCATGAGGCTGGCACCAAAATATAATAATTTTACTTTTTTAATTTAACTTTTTAAAATGGGGAAGTACATCAAATATATTGACAAGGATGGAAAATAAAATTATGGAAATCCATTATTCATATATCTACTAAGTTTTGTTAAAATAATATTATGCCATTTATAGTTGACTAGTTCCTGAAGGAATGATATACTACAGATATAACCGTGGCCACCTTTATTTTTCCCCCCATCCCATTACGCCTCTTTGTTCTGAGAGGTGACCACTATCATGAAATCCATATTGAATATTCTCATAGTTTGTATATTTTTACCATGTATACACAGAAACTATATAGCCTTATATTGCACGCTGTCATACCATACATATCTTTCTCCAAGTTGATTTTTAAACTCAACATTTCAGGTAGGATTTTGACCTGGGAAATCTGGGACGTGTATAGAGTTGGATAAACCCAAGCCTTTCAATTGGGATGCACAGTCTCCAGGTGCCACCTAAGCTCATGAAATTATAGGTGCATGCATATTTTTCTGAGGAGTAGGTCTACAGTTTGCACAAAATTCTCAAATCTGCCTTTGACCTCAGAAGTCTTCCTTCTTCAAAATTTTGAGATTCTGTTAATGTGCAAAGCTTTTTTTCTAATCCCGATGTACGATTATTTTCTTTATTTTTTTCTATATGTTATTCTATTCTGGGCGCAGCATTTGTGATAATTCTATCAATACGCTGATTTTTTTTCCTTCGAAAGGTCAGCGAGGCATGTTTTGAAGGCAGGGAATGCCTTAAAAAAAACCCGCAGATACCACTCTGACCGCTAGAGGGCGCTAGGACAACTGAAAACAGAGAAGGCGACTTTTTGGAGTCAAGAAATAAATGCCAACGCCGGAGGAGTTGCTTGCAAGATCGTCACATATTTATTTATCTCTGTTTACAGATTCCTACATCGAGCTTCTAATATGTCCTAAAACTTTCATGTTCGAGTTATTTTAATGTTATCAGTCTCATAAAACACACTTAAAGCAGGCCTGAAGGGGAGGCCTTCAATGAGTGAAATAGAGTATGTCAGATTCTGCCTGCTTGTCTAGTCGTTGCTGAATTTTTAAGACACCAATTGCTGGTCAATTAATTGATATCTTTATTAACAAAAACAACATGACTTAGGAGCTTACATAGGAAAAAAAGAGCCTCATCATTTAACACTTTACTAAAAATGCTTTGTCATCAATTATGCAACCGGTGCACACATTCGAGCTTTGGGAATGTTCCAGATCTTTCTTTTGCCAATTAAGAAGGCTGTGAGCATTTTGCATCCCAAAGAATGTGCTGCTGGGACTGTAGCAGCAAGCAGTATCCCCAGAGAACCCGCCCATCGCCCGCTCGTTTGCTGCGTCCGCTGGAAGCGAAGGGAGGCAGGGATCCATTTTCCTTCCAGAGAGAACTGCTCCGGGGCTTTCTACGTGCCAACTGCCGACTGTCAATTAAGAGCCAAGAAAAGGCAACCTAAGCAGTATTTTAACACAAGAACATTAAAATAACTCGTGTTTATAAAGCACTTTACAATTTACAAGAAGTCTTTGCCTACAAGCCTGGCAATAATTCTTTGAGATAAGAAGGTAATGTACAGTTAGTCCTAGTTTGTGGACTAGAAACCTGAAGCTCCAAAACTATTGGGTGCTGTGGACTGTTCGGGACCTTGGTTGCCCCTTATGGTCAGGAAGCGGCGGAATAGAAACTTCTCGGGAGCTTTTCTGATTTCTGGGTAGCCAGGAGTCCCTTCTACTTATTTATCCATTCTTTTCCTTACTTGTTTTGAATACGTTTCTTTTTGAGGTTTAATTATTCTATTGCATGGAGTCTTATTTAAAAAATAATGTTATTTATCCCATTTTCTTGACGTTGCTCTCCATTTTCCCCCTAAATCTTTCATCGTTTTAACCATTATTTTGATCCAGTCTCGGAATTATTTAGTGAGTATGTAGCTATTTCTTAATTCATTTCATCTGTTGAACAAAACAAAGATCCACATACCAATGAGGCTTACATTGTAGAAGGGGAAGGACACATATTAAACAATAAACATAAAAAATAAGTAAATTACATTGTATGTTACAAGGTGCTAAGTGTTATAGGAAACTGACAGAGCAGAGTAAGTCATGTGGAGAGCCCTGGGTGGGTTGCAGTTTTCAGTCGGGGGCCTTCCTGAGAAAAAGGAGAGCACCTGGCTTGTGGAGGGTCACCAAGGAGGAGAGCAGCATGGCTGGCGTGGAGCGAAGGCTGGAGAAATATGAGGAGAGGCCTTCAGAGAGGTGCGGTGTGGGGCAGATCATGGCAAGACTTTGAGGGCGCTATGGGGACTTTGACTTTGACTCTGAGTGAAATGGGTAGCCATAGAGGGGAAGGACATGATCAGAGCGAATATTTTATTTTATCTTATTTTTTGAGGAAGATTAGCCTTGAGCTAACATCTGCTGCCAATCCTCCTCTTTTTGTTGAGGAAGACTGGCCCTGAGCTAACATCCGTGCACATCTTCCTCTACTTTCTATGTGGGACACCTACCACAGCATGGCTTCCCAAGCGGTGCCATGTCCACACCCGGGATCCGAACTGGCAAACCCCGGGCTACCAAAGCAGAACGTGTGAACTTAACTGCTGTGCCACCGGGCCTGCCCCTTGAGCGAATATTTTAACAGGATCATTCTGACTGCCATGTGAGAACAGACTGTGTGTATGAGCGGGGAGAGAGGTAAGTGTACAAGCAAGACAAATAGGTGATAATTATAGCAATCCAGATGAAAGGTCATGGTGCTGGACCTGGACGGCGGTGGCAGAGGGGTGAGAAGGGGGGGTGCACTTCTAGATACGCTTTCAAGGTAGAGCCAACCCAATTTCCTCATGATAAACATGTGATATGAGAAAAAGAGAAGAGGTAAGAATGGCTTTCGAATTTTGCATCTGAGCAACTGGAAAGATGGAGTTGCCATCAACTGAGAGGGTGAATAAAGGCTGTGAGTAGAGCAGGTTGGTGCAGGGAGGAGGGCAGGTCAGGAATTCAGATGTGAGCCTATTAGCTTTAAGATGCAATTGGACTTGGAGTGGAGATGTTGACGAGGCGATGAGATATGGGAGTTTGGAGTTCAGGAGAGAAGTCTGGCCTGGACTAGGTGTAAGATGGTCAGTGTTCTAGGCATGTGGCTGGATGTCACTGGCAAGGAAGATCACCAAGCATCTATTCCTGGGTCCTCTACTGTTAAGAGGACAAGCCAAAGAGGAGGAACCAGCCAAGGGACAGAAAAGAAGTGAGCAGTGCGGTAGTTGGACAACCAAGAGAGTTTGGTGTCCTGGTAAAGGAAGAAAGGGTAGTGGGTGGAAGAGGCTGCGGCTGCCCGTTGAGCCCCACCCCTCCACCTTGCGACTCTCCTGCCTTTTCCCACCCAGGAGGATTATCAAGTGGCCTTGCAACGTGGCCATTTTCCTCTGAAGGAAAACAGAGGGAGGGGGAATTTGTCTCATTCTTACTGTTTTCTCCCCCTATTAGTTACACGTTTACTTTATTTTTGAAGATCTTAGCATCAATTAAATTCTACTACCTAAGAATAAAACCCAGTAAATGGAAACTTTTTGAAATAATTTATCCCATGAGATCTTGCTTCTGAGATAATAACTGCATTTTACAGAATTTTCTACTTCCTTCCTATGCATGTATTATTTGAGTATTCAACTATTTCAATAGTCTCTAAGATAGGATGAGCTTGTATTATTCCATTCTTTAGGTACAAAAACTGAGGCTTAGAAAAATTACTTATTGTAACTACTTTTTCGACATAGCCAGTATTATAGATTTCCACAAAGTATGTACTTTAAAGATGTGCATCTGTGACTAAAATTGAAACCTCAATTTTATCTGCCTTCCTTTCACAAGGGTACTTTATAAAGACATATTATAAAAAACACTTATTCCTAACATTCTGGAAGCTCCTTTGGGGAATTTTCACCATGCAGTCCTTTTACATTTAAATTTCATAACAAGGTGGTTGTGATATAAATAGGGAAAATCTTTTCATAGGGCAGCTTTGCAAAACTTAACCAAATCTTAACACTTTTGAATGTCCAATTTTGATCCAACAATTCTACGATGAGAAATTTGCCCTAATGAAATAGTTAGAGACAAGAGGAAAGGGTAAGACTGAAGAATATTTGTTATCTAAAAAAACTAATTGGAAACAACGTAAATAAATGTCATATTAGGACAATGCAATGCTATACAGTTATAAAAATAAGGAAAGACATTCACTGTATGGTATACGTGGAAGATGAAAGCATGTTATTAAGCAATATGTATGATATCACCTCTTTTTATTGCAAATTATAGCTCTATCTTGAGAAATAACTGGAGGTCAGCAAGCTTTTTCTGTGAAGGACCGGATAATAAATGTTTTGGATTTTGTGGGCCACATGGTTTCTGTTGCAACTACTCAGCTCAGTTGTTGTAGTGCAAAAACCATCATCCACACTATGTAATGAATGGCACGGCTGAATTTGGTCCCCGGGCTGCGGTTTGCCCCCCATGGGGTATGGTAGTCTGCCGACCCCTGATCTATAGTTGTAAAGAGTGATTATCTCTAGAAGCTATAATTCTAGATTTAATCTTCTTCTTTTTGCTTCTCACAGATAGTTCTTCATTGCCAACAGAAACACAAGATTTGATAACATGATGATAAAGCATCTAATTATATTTAACTTTTATATTATCAATGATATACTGCTCCTGTTAGTAATTCAATCAGAATGGGATTGGGTCACATAAATATTGTAAAATATTTATCCGAAGAATAAATTAAAATAAAGACAATGTTTGATTACCTGCATCCTGAGAATATTCTTTTCCAGCCTCGTTCTTTGTGACGTTTTAAGTTCTGGTCCAGTTCGCCCTGTGACCCAAAATATTTCCTATGTTGTATGTGCCCCCAAATGAAAGATGATGTTAATATTCGCTTCAGAAAAACATAACTAGGAAGGAGGAAATTTGGTTGGTGGGACAAATAGGCATTGCATTTCAAAGAATTTTCCCAAAGCTTCTAAATTTGGGGATGTCTGCAGCATTCTTCGCTCCTCTGAAAGAGACAACAAGGTCAGTTGACTGTGTAAGTGACATATCTGCCGGAGTTAGCAGGTCTTCCGGCCTGGTGGAGTCCAGTCAGTGGTGTGCTGGTAAATGTTTAACTGGTGGGAAAGAGGGAGGAATGGAAGGGAAAGAGCCCTGATTTGTAGCATTTGCCAATTGCCATGTAAACATTCCCAACCGTGGGCAATTTCAAGCTACCAATGGGACACGTAAAATTCCTGAATATTTAACAATCACCTGTGTGAGCCAGCTCCAGCACACCACTGGGTCCAACTAAAATGAATTGAGCTCCCAACTTACTTACTATGAAAACACCAGGTCCTGCTCTTCCACTACCTCCCCTCCACCCAGTCTTTCTGGGGAGCCCGGAGCAGGGCTTAACTCTCCCTGCAGGTCATCCTGCTGCCCGCTTTTCCAGAGCTGCTCTGCTTTTCACGTTCCCCGTGGCTGCTGAGGCTGCTGCTGTCTGCTGCTGTGCGGGCCCCAGCACTGCTCCTTCCCGGAGGGGGCTGCTGTAGGTAACTGTCATCATCCTCACTTCCATTCCATTGAGTCTTGCCAGCTCCGCCTTGAACACGGGTTCTAAACCACGGATAACACTGTCCTATCCATGTTCAACCACAGGCTCCTCCAAGGCACGGTCGTCTCTCTCCTGGATGACTGCCGTGGCCTCATAATTGGTCTCCTGTTCATTCCCACGCGGCAACCAGAGTCATTAAAAAAATTAAAATGTGGTGTTTATGTGTGTCAAGCACCAAAAAAGAGGAATAATTTGAACATAAGAGTGGACAAAAATCTTTTCCTATCAAGTTGTCTGAATGTCAGTATTTAGTTACAAAACATGAATCATATTAAAAGAATTATATTAAAAGAAAGGTGTTAAGGGGCTGGCCCCGTGGCCGAGTGGTTAAGTTCGCGCGCTCCGCTGCAGGCGGCCCAGTGTTTCGTCGGTTCGAATCCTGGGTGCGGACATGGCACTGCTCATCAGACCACGCTGAGGCAGCGTCCCACATGCCACAACTAGAAGGACCCACAACGAAGAATATACAACTATGTACTGGGGGGCTTTGGGGAGAAAAAGGAAAAATTAAAATCTTTAAAAAAAAAAAAAAAAAAAAATAATGTTTTGCTAGGAAAGGATAGTGGGGCACAGTAGAAGTGGTTTTGTCAATTTTCATGATAGTTATTTTTTGTCTATGTACCCAAAATAACCCCACAAGGGGCTGGGAAATGAGTTGGTCTGATTAATTTAGTTATCTTCAGTCAGGCTGTTAACAGATTTCTAGGGTGTCTTACCAGCAACACGTGCCATGGTCTTGACATTTGATTATTTACCCTTGGGGCTTAAGGGTCACTCTATGGTTTATTTTTTTTCCCCCAGAGTATACCTGGTGCTCTACAGTCAACTTAAAAGATACTGTATTATTTTGAGATATTTGTATAGCGAGTATAAAGTGTCGTATTGGCATCTTTGATAAATCTCTACCAGAGAGGGGCTTAGAATACAACACATCTTATAGGTGTGGTGACTTTATAAAAATTATTTGAAGATGACGGTGAAGTGAATTCTTAAATTCAAAAAGTTATCATTTATCCTTTTAGACTTGATGTATTCCTTTAATTATTTGCATCTTTACCTTCCTTTTTATAGGAAAATTACTTGTTTCAGGAAGTCAAACGAGTATTAAATTATCAAAACTTGTACTTCTTGCACTGTCTCCTGTTTATATTCCTGATTCTTCAAGATATCATTCAGATTATTAGCTACAGCTGTTTATACTTCTGGACCAGGGGCTGATTCTTTTACTGAGTAAAAATATGTACTTCTTCTATTGATCAGAGGGGAAACCACTCATTCAGCCATCGTTTTCAAAACTATTGCATTTCCATGAATTGAATTATGTTTTCTAGGAGTAGTTTGAATTTCTTATATGGAATAGAACAATGAAACAATAGCATATTTTTTTTTCTCGGAACTTTCCTGGTTGTTTATTGAACATTTGAGTAACAGTGAATTTATTCAATATCATACTGTAGTCTCTGTTAGCCATCGTTATGGTTTACTTACATTTTCAGTTTAAATAAAATTTGTAGACTTTCATTAGGCATTAAATTGAGTGTTTTGTGAAAGTCAAACTGGAGTGCATCAATGTTCAGTTAATATGATTCGTTTTCCCCACTAATCCATTCTCCCTCCCTTCTTTGTTTTTGTCCCTTTCCTTCTTTACTCTCATTTATATTTGCTAAATATCTATAGTGTATCATGCCAAGTTGAGTAGACATCCCCTCACCCACGGGGAGCTCCCAGTTGGGCGAGGCCTCTGGTGATCTCCCCCTTGAAAATCTCATCTATTTATGACTCATGGACTTTCCTTGGTAGAGACCTGTTACCTATTATTCATTTGCATACAGTTTTCTTCCATTGTTTTCCATTATGTTGCAAGCGATTTTTTTGTGACTTATTTCATGTTAATTGCTTCAATCACCTCTTTAAAAGATACAATTGCATTTGTTTTCTTTCAGTCCCCTAGCAACTTCTCAGTCTGTCAAGATCTTACAAAAATAATTCAGGCTGTGGTGAATTAACAAATTCCCTTTATAATTTAGGATTCTTGTCAGACCTGCCAGTGTGTGCAGAGCATATTCAAATGAGCTTTTTCCCTAACCTGCTTATAAAACAAAAACAAACAGCAAACTCCTGTTCTTTTAATATTCTTATTTTACCTTGAAATTGTTCATTGTTATTTTCCTTTAAATGAGAACACTTGGTTTTTTCTCAGCCATCTTAGATCATAATTATTTCAGAGTTTTCGTATATCAATAGGTTTCCAGAGTTTTAAGGGAAATGTAATATTTGAAAAACTTACTTATTTCTCTAAAAATTGTTGAACTGGCATCAGTTTTCTGATTGTTGATGGTGCTAAGTCTTGCTCCATGAGAATAATTGATACTCGAAAGTCCTATGGAGATCATTCTTGCTTTCAGTTTTTCCAGAAATTAGATTTCTTGCATCAGATTGTTTGTCGACCATTATATGCTTGCATTTTCAGGATACAATGAAAATATTAATCATTTGAATGTCTAAACCTTCTTTTATACCCACGAATATAAATGCTCAATATTATCTAATATTTCCCACTAGATTTAAAAAATATTTCTACTTTTTATTATACATCATGTGAACTTATTATTTACTTTCTATTACTTTAGATGTTTTAGTTTTAGATAACCAACTTTCCTTTTTTTTAAATTTTATTTTGAAACGATTTCAATCTCACTAGGAATTTACAAGAATAGTACAGTGAACTCTCTACCTTTTAGGTGGATTCACTATTTGTTAATGTTTTGCCACATCTACTTTATCATTTCCTTGTGTGCTCTTCTCTCTCTCTGTCTCTGCTCTCTCTCTGTGTGTGTAGGTGTGTGTATGTGTGTACAGATGTAAATGTATACATGTGTGTATGTATCTAGATAGATGGGCAGAGAGAGAGAGATTTAAATAGAGATATAATTTGTTTTCATGAACACTTGAGAATAGGTTTCAGGCACCCTGCTCCTTTATCCCTAAATACCTCAGTGTGCATTTCATAAGAGCAAGGATTTTACCTTCCATAACCACAGTACAAGGACCACAATCAGGAAAGGTGACATGGATCCAGTATGATAATGTAATCTTATAAAACATTTTCAAATGTTGCAATTTCACTAATTGTCTCAATATTGTTCTCTGTATATTTCTCCCCCTAGTCCAGGACCCAATCCAGGAACCACATTACATTCAGTTGTCATCTCTCTTTAGTCTCCTTCATCTAAAATAATACCGTAGCCTTTCTTTGTCTAAAATGACATTAATGCATATTTTTAATCTTATTTTGAGTGTGAGAACATTTAAGTTCTACTTTCTTAGCAATTTCAAGAATACAATACAGTGTTATCAACTACAGTCACCATGTTATGCATTAGATACTTAGGCCTTATTTATCTTATAGCTAAAAGTTTATGCCCTTTTACAACCTCTCTTCCTATTTTCCCCAGCCCCTAGCGATAATCAATCTATTCTATAATTTCTTTTTTTGTTTTTTCAGATTCCACACATAAGTGATACCTTGCAGTATTTGCCTTCTCTGTCTGGCTTATTTCACTTAGTATGTCCTCCAAGTTGATCCACATTATCACAAATGGCAGAAATTCCTCCTTTCTTATGGCTGAAAAATATTGCACTGAATATACAAACCACACCTTGTTTATCCATTCATCCGATGATGGCCACTCAGGTTGTTTCCGTACTTTGCCTATTGTCAATAACGCTGCATGAACATGGGGGTGCAGCTGTCTCTTCAGTATCCTGCTTCCATGTTTTTTGGATTTATACCCAGAAATGGGATTGCTGGATCGTATGGTAATTCTATTTTTAATTTTTTGAGGAATCTGTATACTGTTTTCCATACCAGCTGTACCAGTTTACACTCCCACCAACTGTGCACAAGGGTGCTCTTTTCTATACATAAAATGACATGAACATTTTTGAAGAATAAGGGTTAGTTATTTTGTAAAACATCCCTCAGTTTGGGTTAGTTTGAGATTTCCTTGTTACTAGATTTAGGTTACGTGTTTTTCGGGAGGAATACCACTGAGGGAAATTTGTGTCCTCAGGAAACATGTCTTCTCGTATAGAGATATTCCTTTTTATTTTATAATACTTGCAATTTATAACTAATTTATGGGGAGATACTTTGCGATTATGTAAATATCCAATTCCTCATGAAAAGCCTTCATCTACCAGTGTTAGCATCTGTTGATAATTCTTGCTTGAATCAATCATTTATTGCTTAATTATTAGTCAATTGTTTAAATGGTGATTTTCTATATCTTTATTCCTTCTACATTATAATGTGAAGAAGAGCTTTCCTTTCTCCCTCTTTCATTTTATATCAGCATTTATTCTTGGATTCTTATTTTAATTATTTGGATTATGTGCTGTAACTTTCATTATTTAAATTGAGGCACATATTGTCTCAGTTTTGGTTGTTGAGAGAGCTCCTTTGGGACTTTGTTTTTATATTCTCATTTTCTTTCATTCAGTGATACATAGATCCATAAAAGTTTTCTTTGCTTATATTCATTTACTATCTCAATCTCAAAGATGCCATCTTTTTTTTTTTTGCTGAGGAAGATTCTTCCTGAGCTGACATCTGTGCCAATCTTCCTGTATTTTGTATGTGGGTCTCAGCCACAGCATGACCACCAATGAGTGGTGTATGTCTGCACCTGGGAAATGAATGTGGGCCACCAAAGTGGAGCACACACAACTTAACAACTAAGCTATGGGGTTGGCCCACAAAAGTGTTATCTTGATGAAATTACCAAAAAGCAAAAAATAGCATTAGGTGAAAGTATAATTTTCAAAAAGTTAAAAACATGACCCATATATAGCCATAGTAAGTGTGTTAAAGAATTTTTTTAATTCATTACTGAAAGAACCAATAGGATGGTAAATCTGATTAAAAAGGGAATTTGAGAGCCTGAGTACTTATGGTCAATGAAACGTAGAACGCGGAAATAAGATTGCATAGCTAGATATCAAACTCCATAATGTGCTACATAGCAATAAAACTGTAACCATTTGTATTATCTTTTCTATGAACAGAAATCCACCAATTTACATCTAATTTCACAGAGACTAGGTACTTACCAACATAAAACAGTAAATCAAACAAAGGTACATTCTCCTCGAAATTTAAATACTCCTTGAGTGGGTCTGTTACACAATTCTTCACATTACATTGCAAGAACAGACACTATCCTCTGACTTATTTCCATATTTTGGATAATTTTCCTTATTACTTCAAAGTTGTATTTGTCTTAAAATGCCGAGTCAGATCCTTTGAGTTCTATTCTTCAATTTTAATTGAAAATCTAAAATTTTCATTGGTGTCTCTTGTGGTTCTTCTTAAATCTCTTTCCCTGCAATTTAACCCCGTTTCACACGTGGAGTTAGACTTTGTCTGCTGCAATAATCCAACCTGAATGTGAAGACTTCGTAGACTCGTGATCTCCTCTTCTTTGGAATAATTAATTCTTTCCCGGTTTTCCTGTATTTTCTATCATCTTATCTTTGAGTGTTTTGTTCTTTTTCCGGAAACTTTTGGCTTTTTTCATAGTTCTTAAAACTGCAGAGCCCCAGACATGACGCTGTATTCGGATGAGTCTAACAAATACCCAGTACATTGCATCTATGCTGTTTCAACATACATACCCATATCTGCAAAGGCTGTACGGGATAGCACTCTAGACTTATGCATTTAGCCCTGCATTCATTTAACTATTCATTCATTCATTCAAAATTATTTTATTGTAGTAAAAATACACCATATAAAATTTACACTTCAACCATTTCCAACTGTACAGTTCAGTTGTATCAAACGTATTCACGTTCTTGAGCAACCATCTCCAGAAATTTTTCTTCTTGCAAAACTGAAACTCTATACTCATTAAACAATAATTCCCCATTTCTCCCTCCCCCAGCTTCTGGCAACCACCATTCTAATTTCTGTTTCTATGAATTTGACTACTCTAGATACTTCATATAAGTGGAATCAGACAATATTTGCCCTTGTGTGACTGGCTTATTTCACTGAGCTTAATGTCCTCAAAGTCCATCCATGTTGCAACATCTGTCAGAATTTCCTTCCTTTCTAAGGCTAAATAATATTTTACTGTAAGTATATATGACATTTTGTTTATCCATTTATCTGTCAACGAACACTTGCGTTGCTTCACCTCTTGGCTATTGTGGGTAATGCTACTATGAATGTAGTTATGCAAATACCTCTTCAAGATTCTGCTTTTAGATCTTTTGGATATATACCTAGAAGTGGAATTGCTGGATCATATGGTAATTGTATTTTTAGTTTCTTGAGGAAACACCATACTGTTTTCCATAGCAGCTGCACCATTTTTCATTCCCACTAGCAATGTACAAGAATTCCAATTTCTCCACATCCTTGCTATCACTTGACTGTTTTTGTGATAGTAGCCATCCTAATGGATATAAAGTATGTCTTCTTGAAGTTTGGATTTGCGTTTCTCTAATGATTAGTGATGTTGAGCATCTCTTTTCATATGCATGTTGGCCATTCATGTATCATCTTTGGTCACTCAGTCATTTTTAATCATCTTTTGAGTGCCTTTTAAAGCCCTAGATCTTGCGCTAAGTACCAGAGAAACAAAGAAGAATAGAATAAGTTTCTAGATCTCAAGAAGTTTATAAAACTGCTTAGGAAACTAACCTGTCAACAAGAGACTCCGAAACAAAGTGGTAAGTGTCCTGAGAGAGGTATGTGCAAAGTGCTTTCTGGTTGTGCATCCTACCTTGCATCTCTAGTATTTTTCTTCTTAGTATTTGCTTCTGAACATACCAATGGCCAATTATACCTTATTCCTTCAGAGATAATTTACAAATTTGCCCCTTCAGCTACTTATACTTACCTTTTATTATTCATTGGCTTTTGCAACTGAGCTGAATTTCCTCAGCTCCCTAATGAACAGAATAAAGCAAAATAGTCCTTTCAAGCTTACTTCAGTCATCAAACAACTGTGGCCTGTCACGATGCCCAGGACCTGACATATTGCCTCACTGCCAATTCCTAAACTCCACAGGAATTTCCTCTCTTTGCGACTAATTTGAGAGGTCAATGTTCACTCCCTCAACAATCGTTCTATATTTTCTGCAGTGCAAACATGGCTCAAATACTAAACTGTGTCTCTTTCCCCAGTTTTACTTCCTCTTTGCATAGAGTCAGGAAGAGTCAGGAGAAGGAGGAATATAGAGAAATATGAGAGAAGAACTGTTACCAATATGAGATTGGTTGACCTAGGGTCCTGCCTACGCTTGTTAAATGGTCACTGATTTAAAAAGAAAAAAAATGTATGTATATGCATATTCTTCTAAAATTTCAAGTTTACATGGAGCCAGCCACGGTTCTTAAAGCATTACCCATCAAACTACTTGATCCAAACCACTAATCTAATGCCTTTATGCTGTGATAATAGAAATCCATTTATTTTCTCTCGGGAAATAGCTCAAATAGTAGAATCAGACTTATGTAAAGTATAAACTAACAAGGACTCAGAACAGATCTCTCCTGCAGGGGCGATATCAGTGGTTCCCACCAGGCTAATATTTAGCCATTAATCAGCCATTAACCTTTGATTTAATTCCTTATTTTTTTAGCCGTACATACTTCAGCCTGTGCTCATTTGGTATTTCTTAGAAATCACTGCTGCTGCAGTATTCTGGGATAGTGAAAACAGGGCAACATTTACTGAACTCGACAAAGGTAGTTCCAGTTACAGCCTGTCATTTTATTTCCACCCTGAGACAACATCTTTTGAGGATGAGAAGTACCATCCTGTTTATCTATTTTTTTAAGCTGGACAAGAATAGACGCTAAAAGTCACTCACAGTTATTCCTGACAGTTGGGTATGACTTCCATTCTAAAACTTGAACAAATTGTGACTTGAAATGTCTATTTGGGATAGTATTTAAGAATTTGATGTCTCTCTGTTTCCTGAGATTTATATGCTGAGAGGTTTTCTCTGTAAATTATAGCAAATAAAATAGTAAGGATCTAACAGAAATCGGTCCTGCTCCTGACAGTTTGCAGTGTTAAGGCACAATGCTATCAAACTGGGCTCCTAGTCTGGTAGCATCGCAATACCTGGGAGCTTTTTATAAAGACAGGTTTTCTTTGAAATGGGCAAATTTCTTTAAAAGACACAAATTTCCAAATGAACTCAAGAAAAGAGTAGAAAACTTGAATGGTCCTATAACTGTAGGGAATAGATGTATAAAAACTATATACTAAAAGCTCTGCAATTTTGCTGAAGGAAATTAAAGAAGACCTAAACAAAGGGGATGTTTGCCACGCATAAATTCTAAGTCTCAATGTCATCAAGATCGCAATGCTCTCAATGCCAGACTTTTTTTTTTTTTTTTTTTTGAGGAAGGTTAGCCCTGAGCTAACTGCTGCCAATCCTCCTCTTTTTACTGAGGAAGACTGGCCCTGACCTAACATCCATGCCCATCTTCCTCTACTTTTTCATGGGATGCCTACCACAGCATGGCGAGCCAAGCGGTACCAAGTCCGCACCCTGGATCCGAACCAGTGAACTCCGGGCCGCCAAATCGGAAAGTGTGAGCTTAATCAATGTGCCACCAGGCCGGCCCCCACAAGACATTTTTAAAGAAATTGACACGTTTATTCTAAAATCTAAATGGAAGTTCAAAGAAGCCAGAACAGCCAAAAAAACTTTGAAAAAGGAGAAGAAGTTTGGAGAACTAACAGCCCCTGAATTCAAAGCTTACTATAAAGCTAGAGTATTTGACACAATTTGGAACAGATAGAGAACCCAGAGATAGAGCCACGCATACAGGGTCCAACTGATTTTCACAGATCTGCTCGAGTAACGAAGTGGTGCTGAAACAACTGGATATATGTATGGGAAAAAAAATGAACCTCAATTCTGACTTGATACTATACCAAAAATTAACTTGAAGTGGACCTAAAAGTGAAAGCTAAACCTACAAAACTTCTAGAAGAAAACCTAGGCTAAATAAACATAGGATAATCATTGTGACATTGGCTTGGGCAAAGATAAAGAAGACAGAAAACGCAAACGATGAAAGAAACGCAATCGTAGACCTGCTTCCACACCTTCTGAATTATGGCCTCTGACTGGTGGAGCTCAGGAATCTGTTTAACAAGCTCTCTGGGTGATCCTTTTGCCTGCTAAGGTTTGCGATCCAGCATAATAAGTGTAAAAACATATTAACATGTGAGTATCCAAATTTCTCCTCATTCCTCCCTTAAAATAATTGGAGAGGAGGAGAAGAACGGGAAAGAAAAGACTTGTGATTTTTTTGATAAAAACAGTGAGACAATGAGGGTTGAAGTAAATTCCAGCGTCCAGAGTGGTGCATAGCCCAGGAAGCAACACCACATGCACAGAGAGTTGAGAGCAAGAAAGGATGAGTATGTGACAGGGTTGAAGGAGTGAGAATCTCCAGAAAAGTTTTCTACATCTTGAGTTTTTTTTTTTTTTTTTTGAGGAAGACGGGCCCTGAGCTAACATCTGTGCCCATCTTCCTCCGTTTTATTTGTAGGACGCCTGCCACAGCATGGCTTGGTAAGTGGTGTGTAGCTCCACGCCCGGCATCCGAACCAGTGAACCCCTGGGCCACCGAAGCAGAGCACACGAACTTAACTGCTGCACCACTGGGCTGGCCCCTTGAGATGTTTTTTTAAGGTGAGGAATAAGGATATTGACTTCATTTTAGCATTCTTCAAGAAACTTAAGTTAATTTTAGAACATTTTCCAAGTTCGTTTTGGGGTCTGGACAGTGTTTTACTGAATGCAACACCTACTCTAAGATTTACCGTGTGCGTCTCTGGGTTCATAAGAATTACAGAAGAACATTTTGTTTCCACCTCGATTACCAACAATTATTCATTCAATGAATGTGTGAAATAATTGAAGACGTACTTCTCCAGCATTATCAGATATTATTTAAAGAGTACCATTTCACAAACAGGTCAACATCAAGGTGAATGCATTGCCATTAACTTTGCAAAGTTAGGTCACCTCTCTCCACATTGCAATTTGGGTATTAGGTGACATATTTTAGGATGGTATGCAGAATTCACAAGAAAGCCTTCTAAAGGTTCACCTTTATAAAGGTCCAGAAAAATACCCTGTCCATTTAACGTGGGCCTCAGATCACAAATTTAAAATAGTGTTGATTAAAATGCAGTCCGAAATAAGTAGCTGAAAGTGTTGGAAAATATGGATTATATAATTTAACATTGAAACAATACTTAGAATGGTGCCTGGCACATAGTGAATGCTATATAAGTGATAAGAAAATAAATTCAATAAAATATGTACATTTCTTTATTATTGAACATTTCCCATACAGCAGGCCCAGAGCAAAGTGCTGGGTTTAAAATGACAAGCCAAAAAGAGAGAACTCTTGTCTTCATGGCACTTAGGGTCTACAGGTTAGACACTCAGATAATCACATAAATAAAGATATAACTAATTATAAGGAAGGAATAAAAAATATCTGGTGCAGTAAGAAAATAGGATGTAGTCTGATGAGTCAAGGAGCTTCACAGAGGAAGTAATATTTAAGCCAAGTTCTGAGTCATGGATAGGAAACAGCTAAGCCAAGGGAAGAACTTGTGTTAATTCTCTGGGTAAAGAATAAAAGTAGCACCTTTCTGAAAATGGAAGCAGGTTTATTTGACTGATGTAAAGAAAATGAAGCCTAAAGGGGCTTACAGTGAAGCTGTAACTTCACTATGCACTTTGTAAATTATGCTAAGATAAGAATGTACATCTTCATCCTAAAATCAGTGGAAGGACATCAGAGGTTTTATTTTTTTTAAAGATTTTATTTTTTTCCTTTTTCTCCCCAAAGCCCCCCAGTACATAGTTGTATATTCTTCGTTGTGGGTCCTTCTAGTTGTGGCATGTGGGACGCTGCCTCAGCGTGGCTTGGTGAGCAGTGCCATGTCTGCTCCCAGGATTCGAGCCAATGAAACACTGGGCCGCCTGCAGCGGAGCGCGCGAACTTAACCACTTGGCCATGGGGCCAGCCCCAACATCAGAGGTTTTAAGTAAACAGTAAATGTGTCTGTGTATGTGTGTATATATGTGCACACACACATGTGTGAGAGAGAGAGAGAGAGGTGCTAACTGAAAAGATAACTCTGGCCCAGGTTGGAGAATGGGATGCAGAGGCAAGAGTGGATGCTGGGAGATAGTGATCCAGGAAAGAAAGAATGCTGTCTTGGACTAAAGAATTAAAGTCAGGCTGTGGCTTTAGGGAGAAGTAGATTGATTTGCTTGATTAAATCAATAGCATTTGTTACTGGATTGGATTTGAGGGAGAGGTGATGAAGAAAGCAGTATCAAGGATGACTCCTGGGTTTCCATTGAACATGTCCTTCATTGATACAAGGAAGAGTCGGGGAAGGGGCAGGCTTTGGGGAGGAGATTATAATCTAATTTTAGATATTTTGAGTTTGAGGTAGCTTTGTGATTTTTCAAGTAGAGCTGTGAAGTAGGCAATGCTATTTGGGATGTGAACTCAGAGAAGGGGTACGGGCTAGAGATATAGATTTGGGAGGTAACTCTGTTTAGATGGTAATGGGAATCACATGCATAGATGAGCTTCCATAGAGCTTTCAGAGTTAGAAGAATATAGACTTTATGATGAGTCCTCGGGAATGTCAACATTTAATGACCAAGCAGAGGGGACAGAGCCTGCAGAGAAGACAGATAATGAATAGCAGACAAGCTAGAGGCTATCAAGGGAAGAGGTATTTCTAGAAGAAAGAAATGGTCAAGTTGAATGCTGCTGAGAACGGGTGAGAAAGGACTGAAGGAAAAGAGCGATAGGACAGTTACAGCTGACACCGGACAGAGCAGCTTCTGGGAAGTGGTGGGGGCAGATGACAGACTGAAGTGAATTGAAGAATATGTTCTGGAAAATAGCAGAATCAAAGAGACTAAATCTGTTTAGGAGTGGAGGAGACTTATTCTGAGTTCTGCTTACAGATTCCGAAATGTGAATGAAATAGTACCGGGAACTGGCAGACGCGTCTTAACCAAGGGACCCAAGTTAGCATCTTCAATAATAGGATAAACTGACATCTTTAATGTCATTATCTGAGAAGGATTTAACATAGCTTATGGAGACTCTCTGCCAACTGTGCGTAAGCTGAATGCAGTCATGAGTAAACAATCAGAAAAACCCAAATTGAATTGGCCTAGATTCTTAAAAATCCATGTCATGACAGAAAAAGGAAGGTTGAGACACTGCTTCAGATTAAAGGAGAATAAACAGACACATAACTGAATGCAACGTGTAGTATTGAATTGGATCCTGAATCCAAAAGGAAAAAAGTGCTATAAAAGACATTATTGAGACAATTTATGGAATTTGAATATGTATTGTATATTAGATGATAGTCTTGTAGTAATATTTAATTTTCTGAATTAGATTTTTCTCCTGTGGTTGTATAAGAGAACATCCTGTTCTTAGAAGATGCATACTGAAGTATTTCAAGGTAAAAGGTCACAAATGATTTAGCAAAAGTGATATGTGTATACATATAAACATAGTCACATATAGAGATGCAGACAAAGCAAATGTGATAAAAAACTAGCAATTGCTAACTCTATTCGTGCAACTTTCCTGTAAATTTAAACACAGAAAAGTTCATTGTGCTATTTGTGTACTTTTGCTGTAAGTTTTGAATTATTTTCACAGTAAAAAATGTAAAATTCAGGAAATATCAGAGCTCTACGCTATCTGCTAATGTTTATTATTCACAAGATATCATATGCAGATTGGAAAGAACAATTTTGGATGTTCTGAGTATTAGTAACAGCGTTCATTTATGGCATGAATATGATTTGAAACCTAATTTCAGTGGTGAAGGACAGATACCTTCCATGACCTTTCCTTCACATGACATTCTACTAAAATCGCAAGACTGTCTTTTCTGTCAAAAATCGTCACAGTGATCCTACGTGAGAACTTAACTAGATTCAGCTAGCATCTGTGGAGACGCTCTAAGTGTAATGCTAGAATCTAGGTATCGTAGGGACTGTGGAGATGAACGTGAGCATCGGGGCTCTCAAGAAGCCTGTGATCCAGTATGGAGGCTCTGACAGGATCACATTGTCACAGAAATTCGTGAAAACACAATAAATGTACTTCAAAGGGAGAGGAAGCCTGCAGAGCAGTTTCCCAGACTCTGGATTGGCCAGAGTGGTAAAATGTTACCACCAACAAAAATGGTGGGGAAATTTAAAAACAGGAAGGATATAAGAAAACAACCATCATCACCCACTTTCAGTATCATTTTATAGAGAAAAGAGATTTTAATACGAAAAAACTATGAAGGACGACATCAAAGTAAAGAAAAGTTTTTATTTACAATTTATTTTATTTATTTATTTTCATTGAGGTAACATTGGTTTATAACATTCTATAAATTTCAGGTGTAGATCATTATATTTCGATTTCTGTGTAGACTACATCATGTTCACCACCCAAAGACTAATTACCACCCATCACCACACACATGTGCCCAGGCAGACCTTTTGCCTTCCTCTCTCCCCACACCCCCCTAGTAACCACTAATCTAATCTCTGTATCTATGTGTTTGTATCTTCTATTTATGAGTGAGATCATATAGTATTTGACTTTCTCCCTCTGACCTGTTTTACTTAGTGTGATATCCTCAAAGTCCATCCATGTTGTCACAAATGGCAAGATTTTGTCTTTTTTTGTAGCTGAGTAGTATTCCATTGTGTATATACACCACATCTTCTTTATCCATTCATCCCTTGATGGGGAGTTAGGTTGCTTCCGAGTCTTGGCTGTTGTGAATAATGCTGCAATGAACATAGGAGTTCATATATCTTTATGCATTCACGTTTTCATGTTCTTTGGATAAACACCCAGCTGTGGAATAACTGGATCATATGGTAGATCTATTCTTAATTTTTTGAGGGATCTCCATACTGTTTTCTGTAGTGAATGCACTAGTTTGCTTTCCCACCAGCAGTGTATGAAAGTTCTCTTTTCTCCACGTCCTCTCCAACACTTGTTATTTCTCGTCTTGCTAATTACAGCCATTCTGACGGGCATGAGGTGATATCTCATTGTAGTTTTGATTTTCATTTCCCTAATAGTGACATTGAACATCTTTTCAAGTGTCTGTTGGCCATCTGTATATCATCTTTGGAAAAATGTTCCATGGTGTATATGAGCCTGTTCATATCCTTTGCCCATTTTTTTGATCGGGTTCTTTTTTGTTGTTGTTGATTTGTATGAATTCCTTACATATTTTGGAAATTAACCCCTTGTCAGATATACGATTTGCAAATATTTTCTCCCAGTTGGTGGGTTGTCTTTTCATTTTGTTCATGGTTTCCTTTGCTTTGCAGAAGCTTTTTAGTCTGATGTAGTCCCATTTGTTTATTTTTTCCTTTGTTTCCCATGCCTGAGTAGACATGGTATTAAAAAAAAATGCTGCTAAGACCAATGTGAAAGAGTGTACTGCCTAGATTTTCTTTTAGGAGTTTTATGATTTCAGGTCTTACCTTCAAGTCTTTAATCCATTTTGAGTTGATTTTTGTGCATGGTGTAATATAATGGTCTATTTTCCTTCTTTTGCGTGTGACTGTCCAGTTTTCCCAACACCATTTATTGAAGAGACTTTTCCTTCTCCATTGTATGTTCTTGCCTCACTTGTTGAAAATTAGCTGTCCATAGAGGTGTGGGCTTATTTCTGGGCTTGCAGTTCTGTTCCATTGATCTGTGTGTCTGTTTTTGTGCCAGTACCATTCTGTTTTGATTACTATAAGACTGTGGTATATTTTGAAATCAGGGAGTGTGACACTTCCTTCTTTGTCCTTTTTTTCTCAGGATTCCTTTGGTTATTTGGGGTCTTTTGTTGTTACATATAAATTTTAGGATTCTTTGTTCTATTTCTGTGAAAAATGTCATTGGAACTTTGATAGGGATTGCATTGAATCTGTAGGTTGCTTTAGGAAGTATGGATATTTTAGCCATGCTAATTCTTCCAATCCAAGAGCATGAGATATCTTTCCATTTCTTTGTGTGTTCTTCAATTTCTTTCAACAATGTTTTATAGTTTTAAGTGTACCAATCTTTCACCTCTTTGGTTAAGCTTATTCCTAGGTATTTTATTCTTTTTGTTGCAATTGTAAATGGGATTGTATTCTTAATTTCTCTTTCTGCTAGTTTGTTGTTAGTGTATAGAAATGCAACTGACTTTTGTATATTTATTTTACCTGCAACTTTACCAGATTCATTTATTATTTCTAAAAATTCGTTGGTGGATTCTTTAGGGTTTTCTATATATAGAATCATGCAAATACTGACAGTTTCACTTCTTCCTTTCCAATTTGGGTCCCTTTTATTTCTTTTTCTTGCCTGATTGCTCTGGCTAGGACTTCTAATACTAGGTTAAATAAGAGTGGCAAAAGTGGGCATCCTTATCTGGTTCCTGTTCTTAAAGGGATAGCTCTCAGTTTTTCTCTGTTAAGTATGATATTAGCTATGGGTTTGTCATATATGGTCTTTATTATGTTGAGGGGCTTTCCTTCTATCCCCATTTTATTCAGAGTTTTTATCACAAATGGGTGCTGTATCTTGTCAAATGCTTTCTCTGCATCTATTGAGATGATCATGTGATTTCTATTCTTCATCTTGTTAATGTGGTGTATCACATTGATTGATTTATGGACGTTGAACCATCCCTGCATCTCTGAAATATATTCCATTTGATCATGGGGTATGATCTTTTTAATCTATTGTTGTATTAGATTTGCTGGTATTTTGTTGAGGATTTTTGCATCAAAGTTGGTCAATGATACTGGCCTGTAATTTTCTTTTTTTGTGTTGTCCTTGTCTGGTTTTGGTATCAGGGTGATGTTGGCCTTGTAGAATGACTTAGGAAGCTTTCCTTCCTCTTCAATTGTTTGTAAGAGTTTGGGAAGGATGGGTATTAAGTCTTTGAATATTTGGTAGACTTCACCAGAGAAGTGTCTGGTCCTGGACTTTCATTTTTTGGGAGGTTTCTGATTACTGTTTGGATTTCCTTACCGGTGATTGGTCTATTCAAATTCTCTATTTCTTCTTGATTCAGTTTTGGAAGGTTGCATAATTCTAAGAATTTATCCATTTCTTCCAGATTATCCAATTCGTTGATGTATAGCTTTTTGTAGTATTCTCTTACAATCTTTTGTATTTCTGAGGTGTCGTAATTTCTTCTCTTTCATTTCTGATTTTATTTATTGGACCCTTCTCTCTTTTTTTCTTGGTGAGTCTAGCTAAAGGTTTGCCATTTTTTAAAGTGTTTTCAAAGAACCAGCAGTTAGTTTCATTGATTTTTTTTCTATTGTTTTTTTTTGGGTCTCTATTTCATTTATTTCCACTCTGATTTTTATTATTTCCTTCCTTCTGCTGATTTTGGGCTTTGTTTGCTCATCTTTTTCTAGTTCCTTTTGGTGCACTGTCAGATTGTTTATTTGAGATTTTTCTTGTTTGCTGAGGTAAGCCTGTATTGCTATAAACTTCCTTCTCAGAACCGCTTTTGCTGTATCCCATAAATTTTGGCATGGTGTGTTTTCATTTTCATTTATCTCCAGGTATTTTTTGATATCTCCTTTGATTTCTTCATTGACTCAATAGTTGTTCAGTAGCATGTTGTTTAATTTCCACATATTTGTGGCTTTTCCGGTTTTCTTTCTGTAGTTGATTTCTGGTTTTGTACCATTGTGGTCAGAAAAGATGCTTGGTATTATTTCAATCCTCTTAAGTTTATTGAGACTTGTTTCGTGGCTTAATATGTGATCTATCCTGGAGAATGTTTCACGTGCATTCAAAAAGAATGTGTATTCTTTCGTTTTTGGATGGAATGTTCTGTCTGTATCTACTAAGTCATCTGGTCTAATGTGTCATTTAAGGCCAATGTTTCCTTATTGATCTTCTGTTTGGATGATCTCTCCATTGATGTAAGTAGAGTGTTAAAGTCCCATGCTATTATTGTATTATTGTCTATTTCTCCTTTTATGTCTGTTAACAATTGCTTTCTATATTTAGGTGCTCTTATGTTGGATGCACAGATATTTATAAGTGTTATATCCTCTTATTGGATTGTTCCCTTTATCATTATGTAGTGTCATTCTTTGTCTCTTGTTAAAAGTGTTTGTTTCAAAGTCTATTTTGTCTGATGTACGTATTGCTACCCCATCTTTCTTTTCATTACCATTTGAATGGGATATCTTTCTCTGTCCTTTCACTTTCAGAATGTGAGTGTCTTTAGGTCTGAAATGTGTCTCTTGTATGCAGCAAATATATGGATCTTGTTTTTTTATCCAATAGGCCACCCTATGCCTTTTTATTGGAGCATTTAATCCATTGACATTTAAAGTAGCTATTGGTAAGTATGTACTTATTACCATTTGGTTACTTTTTTTCTGTGTGTTTTAATAGTTCTTGTCTGTTCCTTCTTCTCTTGCTCTCTTCCCTTGTGGCTTGATGTTTTTCTTTAGCATTATGCTTGGGTAACTTTCTCTTAATTTTTTGTGTATTTATTATAGGTTTCTGGTTTGTGATTAGCATGGGGTGCATATATAATAACCAACATAAATAGCAATCTACATTAAGTTGATGGTCTCTTAAGTTGGACCTCTTGCTAAAAATTCTACTATTTCACTCCCCTTATCACACATTTTATGTTTTTGATATCATATTTAATCTCTTTTTTGTATGTGTGCATCTGATACCCTCATCATGGAAGTAAATAAATTTAGTACTTTTGTGTTTTAACCTTCATATTAGTTGGTTGATCTGCTACCTTTACTGTATTTTTGCCTTTATGAGTGATTTTATTGCTCCCCCTCCATATTTTACTTATTCCTATTTGTGATCTTCTCTTTCCCACTTAAATAAGTCCCTTTGGCATTTCTTGTAAGGCTGGTGTCTTCGTGATAAACTCTTTTAGTTTTGGCTTGTCTGGAAAACTCTATCTCTTCTTCCATTCTGAATGATAACCTTGCCAGGTAGAGTATTCTTGTCTGTAGGTTTTTCCCATTCAGTACTTTAAATGTATCATTCCACTTCCTTGTAGCCTGTGAGGTTTCTACTGAGAAGTCAGCTAATAGCCTTATGGGGGTCCTTTGTATGTAACTTGGTGCCTTTCTCTTTCAGTGTTTAGGATTCTCTCTTTATCTTTAATTCTTGACATTTTAATTAAAATGTATCTTGGTGTGGGCCACTTTGGGTTCATCTTGTTTGGTGCTCTCTGTGCTTCCTGTACCTGGATGTCTGTTTCTTTCTTTTGGTTAGGAAAGTTTTCAGCTATTATTTCTTCAAATAGATTCTCTACCCCTTTGTCTCTCTTTTCTCCTTCTTGGACACCTAAATCTGGATGGTAGTGCACTTGATGTTGTCCCAGAGTTCCCTTAGACTGTCTTTATTCTTTTTTAATTCTTTTTTATTTCTTCTGTTCAGCTTGGGTGATTTCCTCTAGTCTTTCATCCAGCTCACTGATCTGTTCTTCCGTATCATCTACTCTGCTATTGATTCCCTCTAGTGAAATTTTCATTTCCAGTATTGTATTCTTCAGTTTTGATTGATTCTTTTTTATATTTTCTAATTCTTTGTGGAATTTCTCACTGTACTCATCTCTTCTTCTCCCAAGGTCAGTGAGCATCTGTATGACTATTAATTTGTACTCTTTATCAGGTGGATTGTTTATCTCTGTTTCATTTAGTTCTTTTTCTGAGGATTTGTCCTGTTCCCTTGTTTGGAACATATTCCTTTGTCTCCTCATTTTGCCTCTTTCTCTGTGCTTATATCTATGTGTTAGGTGGATAAGGTAGATCTCCTGATCTTGGAGAGGTGGCCTTATGTAACAGATGCCTTATGAGGCCAAGCAATGCACTTCTGTCTTGTCACGTCACCAGTTCCAAATGTTCCAGGAGTGTCCTCTGTGTGGGCTACATGTGTCCTTCTATTGTGGCAGAGTTGCTTTTGCTGCAGGTGCCCAGGGAGGCTAAGCTGTCCCCCTGGCCGATTGGTTGTAATGCTCAGCTTCATGAGGCTGCCACAGTCCCTTCAGTCACTCTATTGGGTGGGTGGGTGGGTGGGGGGGCCCTAGAATAGTTGGCTGCAAGGTCTAATAGCACATTCCTGCTGCAGTTTTTCTGTTAAGTGAGTAGGCCCCCAATGTGGCTGGTTGCTAGGCTCAGAGGCTCATAATCGCTGTAGACCTCTGGCCTGCAAGGCTATTGTCAGCTCTCAGTAGTGCAGCTGGGTGGGGCCAGCCCCAGGCATGGCAGCACACAATTGTTTCAGGTGTTGGAAAGCAGGGCAGTTCCCCTATGTGGCTGTTTGAGAAGCACAAGTCTGTTGCAGCTGACAAGACCCACTGCCTGCAGGCCCATACACCCCATCAACACAGTCCTGCCCCACATGCAACCTCCAACCCACTGAAGCTGATCTGCTGGCCTCACTGCAGAGGCCCCACACACCCCACATATGTGGGTCCACAAGTTTCCTGAGGGCTTGCTGGTGGATGGGGCCAGTTCCCAGGGCAGGCTGCGTGCCCTGGCTTAGCTGGATTAAATCCGTGCTCTGGTGGGCAGGGCAAAGCCCTCTGCTAACAGGCCAGGGGAAGAACTCCAATGGCATCTGCTAGTGTCTGTGTCAACATGCGTGTACTAGGTCACAATAATGGCTGCTGCCATTGTCTCAGTCCCTGGGGAGGTGGTCCCCACTGCCTGCTGCCTCCCTGAGATGAGTCCAGAGCCTATCAAATAAGTCTCTTTCACCAAAGGAGTGGGCACCTTTCTTTTTAGTGATTTTGTGTTGCTTCCTGAAATGGGTGAATTCATGAATGACCCCCTTAAGAGCAGGCTTTTCTTTCTCTTATGTTCCACAGCTTTTATGGGCCTTCAAAGCCAGATATTATGACACTCATCTTGGTCATGCTGAGCTCAAAAGCTGCTTATTGTGGCAGAGCTCTCCTGCTCAGATCCCCCTCTCCTCCAGGAAAATTTTCGTACCTTAACATTGCTCTCAGCCACGAAGCCCCACAGCTATACTGTGGCCTTTTTGTCTCCAGAAAAGTATTTCTGCCTCTTCCACCTCAGTCAGCACCGTCCCTTGTTGTGGGTTCTTTTTATCCAGATTCCGGTTCTCTCTCAAGGGTAATTGTTCCAATGGTAGTTGTAAATTTGTTGTGTCCATGGGAGGAGGTGAGTTCAGAGACTACCTACACTGCCATCTTCCCAGCAATCTCAAGAAAAGCTTTTAAAAATTAAATAAATTTCATTTTACTGAGAAAAAAATAGATGATAATAAGAGCTTAGTGAGCGATGCCAACCAAAAAACTTGAGGGAAAGTTTTTGAGAAAAAACTTGAGAAAGTCAAAGCAGTTTTTTAATATTGAGAGGAAATAAGACTTACCCAAGTCCTTAAGCAGCTATGCTGGTTGCGGGTCATAAAAACAGACTTTGAGAAATTCACATGTGGGAAAATGACGACCGGAAAAAGGCCCCTGTTGTTTTCCACAGCATGCTGTGGGCATTCAGTGACCTACAGATGCATGATTGAGCTAAATGTAATAAATATTGGATTAAATAATTAAATAGTATCTTGAAGGCTTGAAATCTTGAACCTAACTTCAAAATCACTTAAGAAAATGTGAGGAAAGTTGCTTATTTAAGAATAAAACAATGTGTGAACATGTGTGTGTGCATTTATATACATAGATACACATATACATACTCCTAGGAAATTTTAAACAATGCTTATAGTTGATTGAAAATTACTGAATTATATTATGTATACTGCTATTGACTTAATATTTCCAAATCTCCCTAGTTTTAACTTAAAAAGTAAATATAAGATCTGTTTAATAAGAAAAACAAAGATTAAAAAAGGTACAATATCAATTTTTGTATGAATACTAAAAATAACATTTTGAACTATTGATAAATGTTTCCAGTGGATGTATTTAAAATCAGGCTTTCCAACTCAATACAACAGTGAAACTCATTCTTTTGGACAATTCAATAAACTCTCCATTTAATTAAAAGGAAGCAGTTGCATGGCAGTAAAAAGTTTGTTGAAAAGCAGAAAAACAGTGGCTTCTTTGTGCTTTGTTTCCATTGATAATATATTTGAAAGAACTTGATTTATGAGTGGTTAAAACAGACTTGCAGACATCAAATATATATCCATTTTGCATTGTATTCTTAAATTTTTTTCTAGCAAGTACCTGATGTAAGCTGTGTTGTAAGCCACACTAGATTTCAGACTTTCCCAGCTTCAATATTAACGGCTCCTTCCCTCTGTAACATCCTGCCAAACCTTCCAGCAAGTCCACTAATGAGGAAAATTGTCTTCTGGCTTTCTGACTGCTGTGTCCTGGAGATGCATTGTGAAGAGTGAGGTGCATATTTAACAGTCAGGAGGAAATCCTGCACCAGGGATGGCTGTCACTCAAACCAGCCCTCCTGCTCTTTTTATTACAGGAAAAATGCTGATAAAGATGAATGCAACCGACAAAATAAAAAGGAATACAAAACTGGAAACATTTGAGATCTCCTTACTATATCCTTGTCACAGATCATTGAAATACAGTTCTATCATGATGTCATTAGAATTAGAAATGTATATAATTATTAGATTTGTAGACAGAAATAAATATTGTTTCATATTCTTAAAACATTTTGACTTTGCACCACTTGTGCAGTCCACCCAATGAGATTGAGTGAGAGACTCATTTGCTGGTCTTATCTACTCAGTCTTTAATGCATCTATGACTTTGGTTTCCAGCCACTGTTATCAAGATCTGGGTATTATTTGTGTTACAACTGCTGGAAGAGGAAAAGGGACTATGACAGAATGATGCCTCCATTGTTGTTATCTTAACCTTGCCATCTTAGGTAAGTCATCAACACACTACTCTACCTGTTTCTTCATCCCCATTGGGATCATTTCCCAGCCCCACATCCTCCCCCCCAGGGTGTGAGCTAATAGCACCATAGACGTTATGCACGCTAAATTAGCACCTTCCATAATGATATGCCTAATCCAGAAAAATAACTCGCATGGATCGCAAGGAGTGAATAGAATGCAGGGAAATCTGAGGTAGTGACACTGGGAGTGTGTCCATAGGCTGTTACTCAAAGCTGCCACGGAAAGACCCAGAGCACAAGAAACACATTTGAATGGATTGGATCTGTCACTCAGGTATTGTCTGAGCTTTGCTTATTTACCCACTGTAGAGAAGAAAGTAGCTGAGAAGAAGCAGTGCTGGATAATGGGCAGTGAAGCAGGGAAACACAGTAGGAGGTCATAGGTCAAAGATGCTGTTTATGGCAACTGCAGTGCATGCTGTCCTTCCTGTTTTCCTCGTCTGCTCTGAAGTTAGAACAGAGTACCTTTTCAGGGTGACTTTTTTCGAAAAGTGTCCTTGGCACGTGCCTTTTTCAGATTTAGAAACAAGGACTAGGCTTTAGAGTTAATATTTAAACTTTCTATTCCTGGTTGCAAGGGGTAGGGGAGGCGCACTATGATCCTCTCAATGTAAAAAGCAAGGGCCTGTAAATTTGGGGAGCAATCTGGGCTTCAGAGACAGACAACTTTCTAATCCCTAATGTAATCTTGGCTAAAATGGCTTATAAAGACCAGTCATCAAATATTTTACTTAGAGGAATTTTATTTTTTCTTATGCTGAAAGTTTATCGCGTCTCCATAGAATTGATTTTTATCTGAAATGTTAGCTTTTGATTCCTAAGGCTGAATGCATAAAGGGAGGAGAGAAAAAGTCTTAATAATTCTACTTTTTTACATTGTATATTCAGACAAATTATTCTAACAGATGTGAGCTAAATTGAAAGTACAAATGAGGCGGGAGGCAGTTAAACCTTTTTTCATTGGTATCTGCAGGACTATGAACTCACCCGGGGGTAGTTTCGGGCAAACCAATCAAATTAGAGTTCATTCAAGTGTCCACATAATAATGTAAAAAGAGCATCCACTCTGTGTGTGGGCCAGAGGGAGGGACAATGCATTATCCACCAATAAGAAATGCCAAGATGGTAAGTCGTGTCCCTATTGCTATTTTTGAAAAATATGTGGGTCAACATTTACAAGCCTGGCAAAGCAAACAACTATTTCTTCACAGACTAGAACCAGCTCTTTAATGATCAGAAAGGACGTTGCTAGCTGATCGTGATTATTTCTAAACTGAAGTCTTCTGCCACCATTTGATTTTCTTATTTCATATTAGGAAATGGATTACTCCATGTTATTATCCTTATTTACCAGTTGATACATGATATATGTTTATACATATGTATATATGGTATACATGTACAAATGATATTATAATTTGTAAACTGCTCTGCAACCTATCTTAATTGATAGGTTAATGTCATGTCAGCCTTCATTGCCTGGTTCTTTTTGGTGGTGGCATTGTGGTCCATATTCTGGGTATAATTATTTACATACGCAATCCTGTATTGAGGTTGTTCCCCACATCCATTTTTTTTCCCTGTTCTTAAAGTCATTCATTCAATTAATTTTTTCTAAGTTCTCGGGTATCTCTCTAGAAAACAAATTTTAGAATGATGGTGGGCCTGGATACGAATGGTTTGGCATTAATTACGTACTGAAGTAAACCTGGCGTGGTCTCATTACCGAGTTCTTAGAGGCACAGATTGACTTGACAGAGGTGACGAAAGGTTTGATTGTTGTAGCAGTACTGATTATTTCTAGCTTTTTGTTAAGTTTTGAGACTTTTAAACATAAATTATACATTCAGTTAAACCTTCTATGCGTTGGCCGTGGTGCCAGGTATCCTTCTAATATTAAACTTTTATTGAGTGAGGTATAAAATTGAATAAAATAATAGCTGACATTTATTTTAAATTTTCAAATTTTAATTGTGACATATTATACATTATATGTACATATCGGGTCTGTAGAGTTGTTGGTATGCATGGTTGTGTATATATCCTATATGTACAAAGTAAGGAATCGTGACAAAATGAATACTTACGCGCTTACCACTCAAGTCAGGAAATTAACCTTGGTATGCACCTTAGGAGACCTCAGTGTCCCACCTTGATTGCATCGTCTCCCCCCCTACCCCCAGACCGGGTTACAACAATATTGAATTTTGTCTTAATAATTCCCAGGGTTTTCTTTATAATTTCACCACCTCATTTTGCTACAGGAGCACCTAGGATGTTCTAAACAGTACATTTACTTTTCCTTATTTTTGAATCACATATAAATTGTGTCATACAGTATATATGCTTCTGGGGCTTGATTTTTGATCGTCATTCTGTTCTTGAGATTCATCCATGTTGATATTTATAGTAGATTGTTCATTTTTCCTAATATACTATATTACGTTACATAAATACACCACAATTTACTTATCTATTTTACTGGTAATGAACATTTGTGTTGCTTCCAGGTTTTGGCAATCATAAGGTAAGATAATAGCACTGTAATAAACATTTTTCTACTTGTTTCCTGGTGCACATATGTAAGACTTTCTATAGACAGTGGCATTCAAAGTTTTTTGCCTAGATACACAATAAAAAATATATTTTTCTTTATAATTCAGTTAACACACACATACATAATGTGTGAAGAAAACAGTGTCACCAAACAATACTTACCCTTACTAATTGCAGCACATTCTGATATTTCTGTTCAAGTCTATTTCATTTTTTAAATGAGTGATCATAACCCACAGTTGAAATATACTGCCTTAGTGTACATATCTAGGAGTAGAAGTGTTGTGTCACTGTATGTGCATGTGTCCAATTTTATTAGGTAATGCCAGACCCTTTTCCAAGGACCTTTTGTGCTTCTTTCTTCACTCCTTCATTCATTCTTTCATTCTTTGACTATTTTTCTTATTTATTCATAGGTATAATTTACATATTCTGGATGTCAGAATGAATAAATGTTAGCTATGATATTTGCATTTTATTTCAATTTTTTTATTAGCTGTATGTTCTAGATATTTATTCCATTTATTTTGTAAGGGCTTTGAAAATTTCTAGAAGTTCCTCTCAAAATCACCCCAACTGTTCAGATTTTCTCCATCAACCTGAAACTAAGCCTATTCTTTTTCCAAAGAAACTACATTCAAGACAAATTTTGGATGCTTCTGCCAGTTTATATATCTTTTTTCCCCAAAATAATATTGTAACAATAGTATTTTACAGAATTGTTTATAGTAAATTCACAATGTTTAAATTATACATCTAATCTACTAATGTGAAAATTTATGACATTTTCCTCCCTAGGAAGATACTTGTTCAGTTCTGAAGAACCAATTTACAGTTGGATTAAATATCACTCTATACTCTGAATTTAATTTGTGCTTTATTTGATTAAAACTTTTTCCCCCTCATCCTATTAGAAAAGTTTTAATGAGACTGAAATAACTGCATTTTAATACTTAATTGGAATTTTCCAGGACAGCATAAAATAATTTTATATATTGGAGAAAAAGTCATAATAATGAATTAACTGAGAAGTTAGATATACATGAGCAAATGATTTCTGGACCTCAGATTTTTCGTCTATAAAAGACAAGTTGGTATGCTGGTTTATTTTCCTTTGCAATCTTCTCCAGTTTTGTTTATCAAGATATCTTCCAAGATAAAGTTGGCTCTAGGGTTCTTCTTCAGGAAGAAAGGTCTTTGTTTTGGAGAATAACTCTTAAAGCCTCTTTGCTAACGGGGAGCAGTGTACACATAAGAAAGTGCCTTGCCTAGGAGAGCAGAGAAAACAAAAAAATCAGGAGCCTAACAACATGGTTGGAGGTTGGAGCCCAAGTTGTTGAAAATAGCCAAAAGGGTTTTTAAGGAGGATACTTAATATTCAATTTAAAATCTTTTGCTTCTTCACTGTAAATATTGTCCGTTTCCCAAATGGTCAGAATGTTATAGTATAATTTTCAAAAGTTAATAATGTGGTTCTCATGTAAATAGAAAGTGAACATATGTCAAAGATTTTATTCAACTCGTTAATTAATGCTGGAAACTGTGATATTAACACTAGTTCAAATGAGAATTTCAGGAACAGCAATAAATACGAAATTAGGAATACTTAAATGAATTTGCTAAATTCATTTTAGCAAAACTGGTTAATTTCTTACAGAGCAGGAACTTTTTAAGTTTGGGGTCAATGGTTTCTATAAGGCAGACATGAATTGTATCTTTACTGGGCAAAATTCATTTCCTTTGCTTTGGACAAGAATCATTTGCATTACTTTCAGTGTTTTAGAACCCTGAGAGAGTTGTGAAAGAGCCTAGTTAATAGAAAGAGAATTGGAGGTGCACACTCATATAAAGTCAGGTAACCTCCACTAGACTATGCTCAGGGCTTCACTGAAAGGACACAATAATTTCGATAGCCTCCTTTGCTCATTCCCAAGTCATAGACAATTTTTCTTGGTAGAAAAGACAGGGAGACACACACTAAGTAAGTTGCATAAAAATTATGGAAGAGGATTGAAATACAGCTTTGAGCTGATGCGTTTAAGGAAAACTATAGCATGAGCAGAATGGTGTGACGGCCCACGCACTAATCTAATTCAGTGGAAACTGGAGTTCAACATTTAGGTGATTGTAAGAACAGACACTGACTGGGAAGTCTTGCGGGAGGACATTGGACTGCTACGAGATGTAAACCAGGGCTCAGTTAATCTCATCTGGATTTCAATGGACGAGGTGACCACAAGCACAGCTGACATCTTGGTTGCACTTTTCATAAAATGATATTCAATTGTAAGAGTTGAGTTCTACTTCCTTCAACTTCTATGGAGAAGTTTGGAAAATAAAAAATTTCAAGTCCAATCAGTAATGGTAACATCTTCAGACATAGCAGCGACTTCTTTGCTTTTCCAAAGGCTGACATAGCGCTTCAATATCCTTGCAGGCCACCGTTGCTCCTGCCTTGGCAGCTAACGTGAAAGAAAACCGTGAGTAGATGGACAGAGAGGCGCCTTTCTCAGCAATGGCTTTTGAAGTGCACCTGCTCACAGGGCACTCTACGCGCTGTTTTGCCCGTCTCTGTCCCTAGCAGAGCCTGTGATCACTGATTGATGAGTTTGGAATTAACGAGAAGATCAGAGGTGTGTTGGTTCCAACAAACAAATCAAAATCTGAGCTTGGCTATTCTAGACTTCTTAAGGTAGTGCCATTTTGCAATCTTTGTGAGAAATTCAGGACTGATTCCAAGGGGCAGCAGAGCCAAGTGGCACAGGGTTTTGGTTCTATAGCTGGACTCCCTGAGTTTGAATCATGATTCTACCCTTAGCAGTCATATAGCCCTGGACAAGTCACCTCTCTTCTCTCTGCCTCAGGTTCCCTCGTTGTAAAACAGGATGATGGGTGTGCCATTCTCATAGAGTTGAAGTGAGCATTAAATAAATCTATTTGTGTAAAATAAGTCTGTCACATACTAAGCACTATATACATGTTAGCTTTTGTTCAAAATTGACAGTTTTAATTCACAAGACCAAGGTTGATGAAATGTTTCCATGAGTAATAGACATTTAGATGTGTTTGAATACACACACACACACACAGATATGTCATACATATATGATATACAAAATAGATACATGTTTACTAGAAGTTTACGAATCAGAATTCTACCAGACAAGTAGAACCAGTAGGATACACACACACATTATATATGTAGTACATGTGTTATATATAAAGAGGGAAAACATGTATGTAACATGTATTTTATATATGTTATATATGATATAATATACACATATGGAGAGAAAGGGAGAGAGACACTGACTTCAAGAAACTGGCCTATGTGATTGTGGGGTCTGGCTAGGCAAGACCCGTCTCCGTAGGGCCGGACAGCAAACTGGAACCCCTTGGGCAGCGCCTTAAATTGCTGTACTCAGGCGGAATTTCTTTTTTCTCAAGGAAACCTCAGACTTGCTCTTAAGGCCATTCAACTGATTAGCTGTGGCCCACCCATATTCTAGAAGAGAATCTCCTTTACAAGTCAACTCGTTGTGGATGTTAACCACATCTGCAAAATACCTTCACAGCAGCACCTAGATTAGTGTTTGATTGAATGGGGGTTACTATAGCCTGGCTAAGTTGACACAAGAGGCTTTCAATTCTAGATTGACTTCCTGATGTCTAGGCTTTTTAAAAAAGGATTATGCAGGAGATGCTCATCCTGACATTACCACCACTGCTTTGCTGGCATCATTTGTTTTTGATGCAATTAACTAGTTATGTGTTAACAATATCCAGCTACCAATATCCAGGCGTTGTTTTTCCTTTGTTTTTCCCCCTTGAGATGCACTTTAAGAAAATCATCAAGAACTCAATTGTTCTTGGCAGAAGGGTTTGTCACTCTCTGTCATCCACTTGGGGACACAACTTTCCTCATGGTAACTGAAGAGAGCCTTGGGGCTGGGGGAGGAGCCTTGCTATTCTTCTGCAAAGAACCCTGGAATCATAGAGTTTCAGAAACT
The DNA here is from genome assembly GCF_041296265.1 of Equus caballus. NCBI lineage: Eukaryota > Metazoa > Chordata > Mammalia > Perissodactyla > Equidae > Equus > Equus caballus. The sequence continues at coordinate 5,394,389 of NC_091689.1, read as the reverse complement.
GAAGTGCCACCCTCCTTCATTTTACAGCAGAGGCGCTGAAGCCCAAGGACCCAACATCACACAGCAAGTCTGTGTCCGAACCAGGAAGAAAACCAGGTTTTCTAGTTCCCATTTGAGTCTTAAACCTCTTCTCATCTTTTCTACTTCCCTTTTTTCCAGGCTATACATTATCCTGAGCTATTCAAAGTCTAAGGATAAAAGACTTAGCATTAAACCCAACGATCTATAAAGCATCTTCAGGCTTTTTCATGAAAGTCAAGGTAGCTATAATTTCATTATTTTGCTTCTTGATAATATAATGCTGCAGATAAGCACGAGATATTCTAAAGAGAGACTAGATACTTCAATTTGAATCACTAAAAATCGAAATGAGTGTTCATTTTTAAAATGTCTCAACCTGGGTAAAAATGGATAGAAGGCTTTGTTTCCTTGGTGTACCGACCAATAACAGCTAAAAAAGATGTCATCCCCAAACCAGTAGGATTCATTTCAAGCAAGCACTCATCTTTGGGGACATAAAGGACGTAGTCAGCATTGCATTAGAATTTCCCATGAGCACGTCTGTCACCTTCCATGCCCGTCCAGGAGCCCTTTGATAATCAAAAGTCACTCATCTTTTTAAACCTCTAGTGCCTAGAACAGTCCTTGACACATAACTGGCAATTAATATATGAGATGAATTAAGTGCACTCCTGGAATTAAGGTCTTCGGCTTGTCTTAATACAGGTGGTTGGTGATAGCAAAACACTTCCCACTTCTTTTGAGATGGAACAAATAGCCATTAGTTATTGTAAGTTATACTATCAGAAATATGTTCAACATATTTATACTAGAGTTATTGTCAAATGCTTGTAAAGAGGAATGACAAGGCTTGAAGATAATATGACATTAAAAGTAACACAGTGAGTTACTACTGCCTTCCTTATATCTAGTGAGAATGGGACATGAGATATAGTATAGATTTTTGTAAATATTTTCCCTTCTTTCCTTTTAAAAAGAGGTTTAATGACAAAGATAAAAGTATTGTTTAATATTTACTTAGTACTATATTGCACATCTAACTAAATGTTGTACCATACGTTAGTCAGGGTCGACCATGCAGGCAGGAAAAAGTGGAATGGTGAAAACATGGTTAGAATAGCTTCTTTTGGAAGAGACGTCAGGTTATCATGATCCTACCAGCAGACGTTATAATACAAGCAGACCCTTGGCTTGTCCAAGCCACAGGTGTGTGTTGTTACTCAAGATCCTAGCTAGCAAGTCCTTTGTGGGTAATGTTTGTTGAAGGTTGAAAATTTCCAATTTGATGCCTATAAATTGATCGTTCATTGATAGACTTGCGTTTCTTAAAAGAGTTTCAATTCTAGGACAAGCTCAGCCTCAGGGAGTTTGTATGTTTCAAAACAAAGTCTGTGAAATGGACTCTACCTGAATTCCTTAATTTGAATATTTGGGACCAATTTTATATCACCACGAAGAGAGTTAGACATTTCCCCGTAATTTATGAGCCCTTGGAGGGCAGGGCCACTGTACTTGTCCCTTTTGCGCTATACTACTCAGCATGTGTAACAATGGTAGCAGTAATTTCCCTTATTGAACATCTATTTAACTGTCAGCAATTACATTAATCTAATAATATTAGAATGCTAATTAACTTAATAACCTCTAGTTATCTGATGCAGGCACATCTCTAGGTGCTTTACACACGTTGCAGTGTTTGAAGCTTACGCCAACATTGCAAAGTGGATTTATGATCTCCATTTTAAAGGGGAGAACTGGACTCAGAGAGGCATAGGAATCTGACTGGAAAGTGGCAGAGCCAAATTTCAAGGTGAGATCTGGCAGATGCCACCAGGTCTGCTTCCTTTCTTCCATGGGGTCTGCACTCAATAAACGTTGAATGAAGGAATGCTCTCTGTAAAATCTTTGTAAACGATGTGACAATTGCCTGGTTTGTGTTTAATTTTAAGGAACTAATGGGACATTTAAACTTTAAGGAATGATTTCCATCTTCTAAAGTAGATGGTTTGTTTCTAAACAGCACAAGAGTAAGCATCCAAGTATTCTATTCATTCATGAGCTCTGGGCGTGTTCCAATGACTCTTATAGGCCTTGTTTATTCAGACCCTCACACATACACTGATTTACTACAATGCACCCACCAGCGAGGACTCCTTACTCACACAAGATACCCTCTGTTAGATCTCTACTCTGATGAGCACGTGTTCAACTGAAATCACCTTGAGAAAGATTTGGGATATAAAAGTGCGATGAATTGACACACAGTCCTCATTATGATTGCAAAGTGCAAAGTGTGCAAAATCCTCCTGATCTGTCTAGGCAGAGAATTTTGCCAAATCCTCTCTCAGTGTCTCCTCATGGTAGGAAAGAGCGCCTGGGACAGTCTGCAAACGCAGTCACCACCTGCCAAGCTGGAATCAAATCTTGAAAGCAAACGAGGAGGAAGTGACCTGAGTTCCATGAGGATAATCTGGAATTTGTACATGGCTCTTTATCTTAAGTACAGTTAATAAAGGAGTGAAAAAGAGTGAGGTTTATAACTTTTATATACCATTTACTACATGCCAGGAAATACGCAATGTGGTCTACTTACATTTTCTCCTTTAATCCTCTCATTCCAGCCTTCCATGAGGGAGGCACTGTTCACTTCATTTTACAGATGAGCACTCTGAGCAGAGACACTCTAATCTCGCCAAGAGTCACGCAGGTAGCAAGGAGTGAGGGCAGGAGTCAAACCACCACCCGCCCAACTCCAGGCCCACGCTCTTTGCTTCTTCAAGCCGCTACTGAGAAGTCTTTTTTGACTCAAGGATTGAGAGACTTTGACGCCGTTTAGGAAGTCTCTGAACATCCAAAACTTCACATGTTCACAACTTACTCTTTCCTCTCCTGCCCCCCATCCTGGCCTTGATCGTCCGTCCTCTTCTTCCTCTCCCCCTTATTTCTTTTCACATGGTCTCCGGACTTGAAATGTTGGCATCTGTCAGTTGCCCCTAATAGTTAATTTGTTGCCAAGCTCTGTCACTTTCTTCTGCAGCGGGCCTTGAATCTCCCTCTGACTTTTCCTACCTAATTCCCGCTCCTTCTGTTCAGAGCTCACTGCTCTCATCTAGGAACTTGCGTTTTCTGACTGATTCTCCTGCCCCCTTTATTATTACTGTTGTTGTTAGTTTTAAAAGTAGCACATCCTATCATTATTCCAAGATTCACCCGGAAGCTAAGCTGTGATAATTCCTCTCCTCTGATTTTTTAAAAAAGTCTTTCCTCTCTTTTGCATATGGAATTATATCCAAATTCCTCACCTGAGGCTGTGGGGAGACGAGTTGAGACTCCCTTCTCTGTAGCTGTCGGAGCAGACGTGGGGTTTTTCTGGCCTGAGAGAGCCATTTGCACGCAAGGTTGTGGCTCTTGCATACAAGAGCCACAGGAAGTAGTCACGTGCTTCTTATCATAATAAGCCCTGGGTTGTTATTTCACAAGCAGGACAATCAAGGCTGTGTTACAAAGAGAAACATGACTTCCTCATAGGAGACGAAACTGTGTTGTTTTTAGAAGAAAATTAATGTTTGTTCTAGTGAGATGTGTTTGTCTTTGGGTAACTTGGGAGGAACCCAGCTGTAGCCTTTGTGGTTCGGCTTCTTCCCCACCTCCGAGGAGCGGCACCCACCTACCCTCCCTCAGAGCCTGACAATCCTAAGCATGGGGAGTCGGCATGAGTGTGTGGTTGAAGGTCAAGGCTCCAGGGCTGGCAGAGTACAAGCAGGGAAGTAGCTTTGCCTTCTTGCTGGAGAAAGGGTGGAGCTCTGAGATGAAAGGGATTGGAATTCCGAATGTGGAGCATTGAGATTGAAAGGGGATTCTGAGATGGTTGTCACAGGGATTTAAAAGAGAAACCGAGGCTGGGAATGAGAGGGGCAGCCTCCCTCTGTATCTCTCTCTGTAAGTATACATTTATTCTGACTTTTCTTTTCTCCTCCTTTCCTTTTAGCACTTATCACACGTGATTTCTAAATCAGTTTGTCTGATTATTGTCTATCTCCTTCCACTAAAATGTAAGCTCCATGAGGACGGAGAGTCTTACATTAGTCATTACTCCCTCCCTAAAGTCTCAAAGGAGACTGGCACAAGGTAGGTGCTCAGTAAGTAAGTGTTGAATGAGCAAAGGCAATAAAGAAAGAAGGACAGCGTGAAAGAACTTGAGAAGGCACAAACTAGGAAGTCTTTCCCATCGTGTGCACTATAAGGGACTGAGTTGGACTCTGTTTTTCTACACTGTTCTGCTTTGGAAGCTGACCTGATCTTTTAGGAAGTGAGCTGCTTAAACATGGATGCATCTCACAAACCTAATATAGAGCAAAAGAGAGCAGGCCCAAGAGAATACATATGAGTCCATTTATTTAAAGCTACACAGACAAAAGGAAACTATATTGTTAAAGGATAGCTTCAAGGTTGATAGGACTATTTTTTTTCTTTTTAAAGCAAGGAGATGATTATCAAAAACGCCAGGATAATGAGAGTTAGAAAGATGGTGTGATTGGCTGGGCTATTTCTTGGCCAGTATCCACCCACACAGCCCTATGAGATGCTCTCAGTTGATGCTCTTCTGACTTTTCATGGACTTGAAAGTATCTTGAATACTGATTGGAAGGTGTTACAGGTAGTATTATTGCATGACAAACCACCTCAAAACCTAGTGATGTAAAAGCATTTTATAACACTCACAGACTTGGCCAATAATTATAAGACTACTGAATGGCTGAGCTCGGGCTTGCATCAAGGACTCCTGAGTGACAGCAGTCGCCTGTGCCCTCTGGACCTCTGCTCCCCTATCATTGCGCTTTTCCTCTTCATCTCCAGGTCGTTTGGTTTCCAGGTAAGCAGGAACAATGGAGGAGGCAATTATTGCCTCATGTCATTCATCTACTAGGTCAGCTTCAAAGCTGGAGCTGGCCTTGGGCCTGTCTATTGATTTGTCTGAGAGCTTCTACCCACCAGCCTCTGCCTCAGGCCAACACTTGGTCAAGATGAGGAGAGACCAGAAGAATTAAAAATATGTTAAAGGAAACAAGTCAGCTAAAACATTAAGAAATTAGGATTATGATAGGAGGAGGGGAGAATGGTTTCTCCCAGATAAACTGGTCAAAGAAAATTGTAGGTGAGCTTGGAGAGAGTGACACACACATTGTGGAATTCCAGGCCTTTAAAAAGGCGCTTTGTTGTTTTGGTCGTATAAGATGTCAATATCACTCACAGTGAAGCAAAAGCTAAGATTCCCATCAGTGTCTATCAGTCATTGCCCAGGGAGTGCACCCTCACTTAGGTGTGATGTCGACAAGTTCATCAACAGACCGGCTCTCCCCTCTGTCTGGAGCACAGACATATTCTGTATGTAGTGTCGGTGTGAAGACCATATGGTAAAAGAAAGTTCAGAAGAGCGAAACAGCATAGACCAGACTGGCCATTTACGCTCACAGTGTTAGTTGCTGGTGTGGGGGACTAGATTGGCCACCCTAAGATATGCCTCTTTGGCATGAGGATTATTTTGGGCTGGTTACTTTTAAAAACTGCAGATGGGAAAGACACTCTGAAAAGTAGAATTTACTTACCCTTTGTTAAGAGACATTTACATTGTAAAGGAAATCTCCATCTGTAAAGGTGTCTCCCTTTCTGTACCAGGAAGGAGGGATGACCTTATCTCTAGAAACTCTCATCAATGTGGAAGGCAAGGAATCAAGTCTGCATAATAACCAGCTCTTGTTTACTGTACCACTTGTGTGGTAATCTCCCTTGATCAACTCCCCCAACCCTCAACATCCTCCTTTGTCTTGAAGATGATATTTAAGGTGGTGGCTTTGGCCATTTTGGCAAGTTGTTCAGGTTGCCTGAGCCTCTCCCATGTATGCGTGCCATAAAGCTTTGTTTAATTTTCTCCTGTTATTCTGTCTCATGTGAATTTAATTTGTTCTCCGGCCAGAAGAACCCAGAGCGGGTAGAGGAAATGTCTTCCTCCCCTACACTGGTTAGCTTTCTTAAAAATGAACTCTCAGGGGCTGGCCCCATGGCAGAGCGGTTAAGTTCTCAAGCTCCGCTGCAGGCGGCCCAGTGTTTTATTGGTTCGAATCCTGGGCGAGGACATGGCACTGCTCATCAAACCATGCTGAGGCAGCGTCCCACATGCCACAACTAGAAGGACCCACAATGAAGAATATACAACTATGTACCGGGGGGCTTTGGGGAGAAAAAGGAAAAAAATAAAATCTTAAAAAAAAAAAATGAACTCTCAAAGTAAAAAGAAACACACATCTACAAAACACTGTGCCAGATTCCTTATGCTCATTCTAGTTATCAGTCTCATTTCAAAATTTTTTTGCACTCAGATTTGTCTACATTTGTAGCAGAATGGACATGAAGACATTGTCATAGAGCACGTGGTGAAATGCTTGCATTTTTAAAAAATTTGGGGCAAAAGAGTAATAGTATCGGATTGCTTTGGGAAATGCTGCATAGGTAAAACTTCAGGAGAATTTGTCCAGACCATCTATTCAGGTTAAAGTTGCCATCAGAAATAAAATTCCAGTGTTTAGAAAGTTGACAAGAATATGAAATACCTCTTAAAATCATTTTTTTGGTGTGACTGCTAATGTATCAACCAAACCTATGGGTTAACGTCACTGCATCATTTTTCACAGTGATGACTTCTGAGCTCTTTTCCTTCAAATAGTGTGTGACTGGCCCTTGTTCTTTCCACGTGAAGGGACTTCCCCCACACATCTGTCCGTCATGCAACATTTCTCATGCATTTCTGGGTGGTCAGCTGTGCTGCCTTCTCTCCTCCTGTGCTGTGCCTCCTTGCTGGCTCCAGGTCACCCGCACATCCCCTGATTTCTTCTTGATGATGGAAGTCAGAGGGCGTCTGCACTGGAAAGGTCCCAGCTCACATTAATTATGCTCTTCTTCCTGGCTCTTCTCCGGGAAGTGGATTTTTAAATGATTTTCAGTAGAAGTTAGCAAATAGTTGCATATCAATAAACTACAGGCAGTAGACTGAAAAAAGAGGAAAAGCAAAAGAATCCTGGATAATCCAGAAACTATATACTGTTGTTAATCACATTTTTTAAGGTGAGAGGAGTACAGTTTTAGAAGGTAGGATATAAAAGAATATTTCATTTTGGTTCACCAAACTGGCTGTGAAATCTTCCAGAATTAAATCGTCTTTCCACATCTCTCTTTTTCTGTTTTTTTTTGCTACCTTTTGGATCATGGTATTTTTGAAGTAATGCACTAATTATATGTAAAATATAGCCGTTAAACTTAATAGCGCATGCTGTTCTGACAATCTCTAATGCACTTTATTGTTTGCCCGAGGGTTAAATGTCATTGTTTTAATCCTTTACTGGAAGAGACAGAAGGTGAAATGATTTACACACAAGCTCACTTTTTCCAATATGTTGTTTGGCAACCATTCCTAAAGTATCTGGAATTGAAGATAGTAATTTTAACAAGAATTGAGTATCGTTATATCTAATAAACTGTGCATTGAAGTATGTTCTCCAGGTTACTTAAAGATACTGGGACAGGACCAGCCCCTGTGGCCTAGTGGTTAAGTTTAGTGTGCTCTGCTTCAGTGGTCTGGGTTCACTTCCCAGGCGTGGACCTACACTGCTTTGTCAGCAGCCATGCTATGCTGGTGGCCCTCCTACTGAAAAACAGAGGAAGACTGAAACAGATGTTAGCTCAGGGTGAATCTTCCTCAGCAAAAAAAAAAAAAGAAAAAAGATACTGAGACATTTTAGACTATCCAGTAACTTTATTCATTCGGGAAATTTGGTATATATAGGCCCAATCTGAACTTCCAAATTAACTTTTAGAGTATGAACATAACTTTGCCTGCTAGGCAGCCAATCACCAGTATTGTGTCAAAAAAAACCCCACCCAGCTTGTGAATGTGAAAGGCTATAGGGAGAAAGAGCCAGGACAGATGAGATTAATAGAAAGGGTAGAGAGAGTGTGGATATTTTGTAGTTTAAAACTTTAGACAAAAGCAGCAATCCACTTTTCAATGCAAGCTAGGTACTATTTGCATGATTGTCCTATTAAAATTGAAATACTATTGTAGTTGATTGTCTGCATTTAGGAGCTTTACTACGGAATACACTTAAAATCAACGCACATGAAGTTCAGGAGAGGATCACTGTGTAAAAATGTTGGTAATAATAAAAAGTCCTGCAATAAATGCCTAAAACACAAAGGTTCGGACAAACTTTGCATTTAGAAATGAAGCTAAGACAAAGGCCAATTTATAAAAATGGTCTGTGTAGACCTGACTGTTGAACAAAATTTTGAGGTCTTCTTGTAAAAAGGAAAAAATCCACCTTTCCTCTGACCTAACCTGTACCCCTTTAACCCAAAGGCCAGGTTCTCTTTGCAGTTGGTCAGGTTAGTCTTTCTCAGGTGCACGTGGCGAGAAGCGGGGGATTTCTCTCCCAGACGCCGTCCGGAGATGAGCCTCCCACTTTGTTCCTTCACTGTGCTGGGCTGACCCCATCCATTGTTCTTTTATTAGGTCCTGCGCTGGTTTTTAATCACATTCGGTTTGTACAGCCTGGACCAGAGAGAAAGCCGCAGGAAGTCCCTTCCAGCTGCTGCGACTGCTCCTCTCCTGGATTCTCAGGGGGTCCCGGAGGAGGTCTTTGCTGCCTCACTCACGAGGTTTTTTTCCTTCTTCTTGATATGAAAATAACTTTACTTTTCTTTCTTATGAAGTTTTGTAACTTTACTCCTGTCTGTTGCTGTAGGTTTTGTTGACTATGCCTAACCAAAGCCGATATGTCCTTGAACTTTCTGGAAAAGTAGAGAGTTTTCCTTTTTTGGGCACCAGGCAAATACTCTACCAATCCGGCCACTGTGCCATTTTATTCTGTTTGGGGAAATCTTGGGCTACTCTTTCTCCTGGTTGTGAGAACATAGTTGTGTTTTTTTTTGGACAGATTCACTGAGCTGAGTTGTCTTTTCATCACTGAAGGGCTTTGAGACCCTCCCTCCAGCTTTTCCAGCAGTAGCGTGTGCAGTCAGCCCCCCAAGTGAGCAGACGTTTACAGAAGAATTGAATTCACCAGATGTTAGTAGACCATCTGAAGGGAATTACTCCTCATTTTCTAATAAATAACCTTGGAATTAGATACAAACTAATGAATGTTTCTCTGACTGATTATTGTTAGATTGATTTGTCGCTGTTTGGTTTCATTTGGGGGTTTACTTTTTTTTCATTATCTTTTCATTTTAGTTTTTCAACAGACGATACATGCATATGGTTCAAAACAGAAAATGTACTAAAAAAACGCATCCTCAGAGAAGTCTTACTTTCATTTATTCATTTCCATCCACACATATAGATAAGCTTTGCCGTGAGTTTCTGGTTTATTTTTCCTCTGTTTCTTTTTGCAAGAATTAGCAAATATGTTTGCGTATGTTTATGTATATTATATATGTTATTTTCCTTTTATCTTATACAAAAGATAGCATAGTGTATATAGTCTCTTGTTCTTTAACAGTAATCGCAGTTCATAAAGATCTTTCTTATTCTTTTAGTTTGTTAGTTTCTGCGTAATACTCCATGATATAAATGTTTTAATAAATATTTTTGGTAGAAATATCCCAAAGTAAAACTTACAATGATGAAAACTGCAGGTCATAAAATTAAAGGTTAAAAATCTATGGAAGAAGCACACTGGGAAAGATCAGATGAAATTAGAGTTGGCGGAAATAGGGATCATAGAACAAAGCTCAAAAAGCTAAAACTTCACCTGATAAGGTTTATCAATCGCTAAAATCTGATACCCAAATCAAATGTTTCTGACAAAATTTAGATATGTCAAATTTGACCTGGGGAATTGGGCTTCTTAAGAGCTGCCCGAGAAAAACCACAATGGAGGAAGCTATAATTGAGAAAATACAATATTTTCAAGAAATCTATTAGAACACTCATAGCTTCTGAGTAATATTTAAGTTGGAAAGAATCAATCTCAGTAAAAATAATTTCAGTTAAAGATAAAAATAAAAAAAATTAACTGCACTGTACAGAAAATTGATCAAAGAATCAAATTGGCTTAATGGAATAAGCTCCAGAAAATATTTCTTGATGAAAATTGATTGTGTTTGTATAATTCTGTTTCAAATACTTTACACAGGATCACAGTATCTACTGGGGCATAAAGTGGTGTTGAAACAAATTGTAGTAGCGGGTCCTGGGCTCCTTTGCTACAAGTTCTGTCCTCGATGTTTTCATCTCCTTTTCTCTTTCGTGTCTTCTAGAGTCTGATGTATCATTTCAGAACGCTTAACTATGAACCAACTAATCTTTTCTTTGAAACACTTCTTTCTCCCTCTCACTTACCTACAACTCAAAGCCTGTTTGCTCTTCATGCTCTTGACTTGAGGAGGTGGTTGGACCGTCCTTCCTTCCTTTTGCCCCATCATGAGTCACATGAGTCACACATCATCTTTGCTGACATTTATGTATTTCAAATATTCGCGAGCATGTTGGAGAAACCAATCAGCCTCCCCTGCAAGTCCCCTTTCCACTTTCACTTGAAGCTTATTTTGATCTTTCTGGCTCCCTGCCTCCTCTCTCTTTCCTCGTCTACATTCTTGATTCTCCAAGGCACATTTAGTCCAGCTCTGACTGGGTCCTATTCTATTCTTGGTTGGAAGAACTCCAGGGGCCCTTGGTGAAGAGCTTCAATGACTAAGCATCTTACTAATCCTGCTGCCATTTCCAAGTTGGCACTGTGCCCTGATTTGGTAATCATATTTAGGGTTGTGCTTTGATAAATCTTCCATTATTTATCCTAATTCCAGGCTCTGTATTCCTGCCTTCTTACTTTTTGCCTAAGTTTCTGTTCTGACAGTCTGCTTGGTTCTCTGGTCTCACTAAGGCATTGTCAGCCTTTGTAAGGGCCTGGAGCCCAACCCTTAAACTCCAGCCTCTGGTCTGGGACTGTGTTTCCTGTTTCCAGAGCTTCCTGATGCCTATCAACCACCTGCCTGACTAGACCTCTGAGTATTACCTGCTCCAGATTACCCACCTCCAGTCTCCTCCTGTTTACTGGAATACCCACCCTTTCTCTCGTGTTGAACCTCTCCGGTATTGACCATTCCACTAGAATCTTCCCCAGATAGGACATATGTCAGGCTATGCTTCTTTCTGTTCCTGGACAATGGCTCCACCCTCTAGCATCTGCTCAATTCTAGGAAGCAATTTTTTTTCCAAGTTTCAGATTAAGCCTTCATTGACAAAACCTTTAACACATCTGAGGACCTAAGCCAACATTTTATTATATCATTCTCTACTCTTTTTTTGGGTTCATCTGTTAATGCTTATTCCCCTTTGGGAGACAGTTTTTTGAAATTTGTTTTTGCTTTACAATGCTCTTATTTATCCTTAAAATAACAAATTATCCACCTACTATCTACATTTGTCCAAAGATTTAATATCATTGCTGTTCCTAAAATAGTAAGATTATCCATGGTTAATTTATCGAAAACTTGCTACGTGACTGAGCACATGGGGCACAAAGGTAAATAAGATATAGTCCTTGTTCTTAAGGAGCTCACACACCACACAATTACAATACAATGGGATAAAATTTCCACCTGACAGGATGTGCAAGGGACTCTGTGAGCACAGAGGTAGGTTTGACTTACCTGCCTTGGAGTAAGAGGATCAGGGATTGCTTCACAGCTTGTTTGAGCTGGTTCCTGAAGAATGAGTATTTGCCATGGAGAGCAAGGACATGCCCAGCAGAAGAAACAGGAAGTAGAAAGATGCCCAGGCATGCCAGCATGGTCCATTCCATTGGGTGGCCCTGTTGTAAGCTCTACCGAGGGGGAAGGAACAGGAAATATGGCTGGAGAGACAGGTTGGGGACCGCTGGTGAAAGATCTTACATGTTATGCTAAGGAGTTGGGACTTGATTCTGCTGATGATAAGGACCTATCCCTGACATTGAGCAATTCCTCAACTGCCTTATGGGGTCATCCAGTCCTTCTTGCCTGCCAAAAATGTATTCATGGCATTTTAAGGACTCAGCAAAACTTCTATGCTCTGGAAGTTACATAATGTTGGTATGATTCTTCCAAAAGGCAAGTACCGTTCTAGACATTATGCCCACAAATACCTTTTTTCACATTTTACCTACAAATATCTTTCTCTACTTGGTGGGTACCTTGTAGAAAATTATACTTAATATCACTTAATATCAGATTGTCCTAATATCTTGATATTTATTTATTTACTTTCATGTGAATTTTATGGCGAGTATAGAAATTTCTTTATAGAAATAGTAAACTTTTGTGTGTGTTATGCACCTGTGAGCATGCGTGCACATGTGTGTGCATGTATGTGTGTATGTGTTTGAAAAAGGGAGAGACAGAGAGACAGGAAGTTTCCTTGACAATGTTTGACAATGTATGTTTTGTGTTTCTCGAAGTTGTTTTGATCATGTTTAGCTTCTTCCCTGACTTAGTGTTAGGGTAAGCTCTCAAAATTTTCTGGCAAAAGACTAACAACTTTAATTTTATCATATAGTTCTATAAAAGGAATTATCTGTCAAGTAATATCATATAGTTCTATAAAAGGAATTATCTGTCAAGTAACTACGAAGATATTTTCAAAACTCTTTCCTTTCACAAATATTTTCCAACAGCTGTGCTCTACAGAAACATCAAAAAAGTACTCCTGAGAATAGCCGATTTTCTGCCTTGTTTGTACATGTGAATCTTAGAGAAATGTGGCAGGATCGATCATTTATTTGTTCGACATTTCTTTAGTATTTACTGTACACCAGGCACTAGGCCAGGTGCTGGGATAAGGTTTACAAAGGTAAAGGGTGATTCCCTTCTTTCTGGTACCATCTTGATATCTGTTAGTCACTCTCTCCTCTGTCTTCCCAGCTCGAGGATGCTTCGCTCTTGTGGGCTTGGCCCCACATTCTTCCTCAGAAGACAATGCTTGGGCCACTGGACTCCATTGTCAGGACCAACCTAGAACAGAAAGCACGGGGGCGTTCATGTCCTCCCAGGGAGACTGTAGGAAATGACAGAGGGATGGGACTTCATCCAGAACTGCTTCTGTGCCTGGTTTCCCTTCTCTCTCTTGCTTCTTCTACTCCCTACCACTTTCTCCTGGGAGCACTGGGACAATTTATAACCTAAGACAATGGCCCTGTGTATCAGTCAAGGTTCTTCAGAGAAACAGAGCCAACAGGAGATAGATAGACAGGTATGGTCTATCTATCTATCTATGTATCTACATCCAGTTGATTCTTGTTATTCACAGTTCAGTAGTTATCTTCTATTAAGTTGCTACAAACACTGAATTAGCAAATACTGAGCCGTTGCTCCTGGGGGAAATATAGAAGTGGGATCCTGGGTTCACTGGTCACAAAATTTTCATCAACTAATCAATACATAACCTGGTTTTATGTATGTTTTCTATTTAGATGTATCTTACTTAATATATCTATCTATATATTTGATTTATTAACATTGAACTCATGGCCAACAGAACTGTAACTCATGCCTGAATAAAGCTGATCTAACACACGTTTTCTCTGTAAGGTACGTCAGAGCCCTCTGGCACATAGAAACACTAGACGGTACTTCAGCACTGTGGTGGGGGTGCATTTTAAAGAGCAAAATCAATAAAAAGCACAAAAATGCAGAAAATGTGGCACTAAATAGACCATGAAAAGGACACTGTTTATAGTATGAGAGCTGAAACCGGAAGGCAGAGATTTGCCTGTTTGACCTCAGCTGGGGAACAAGCACACTGGGCAACTCAAATTTTTTGCTGCTCTCTGCATATCTGTGGATGACCGAATAAGCACTGTGTGTTTTGGTTTTGGAGTTACCAATAAATTTTAGCAAGTATGCAATTTGACAAATACAGAATCCACAAATAATGAGAATTAATTGTACATGTATGTATGTGTTGTATATGTGTGGGGGCCTGGAATTGGCCACCCCAAGGTATGTCTCTTTCGTATGGTGATTATTTGGGGCTGGTTACTTTGCAGACAGGAAAGCAACTGAAAAGTAGAATTTACTTACCCTTTGTAAGAGACATTTACACTGTAAAGGAAATCTCCATCTGTAAAGATGTCTCCCTCTCTGTACCAGGAAGAAGGGGAGATGACCTTATCTCTAGAAACTCTTAATCAATGGGGAAGGCAAGGACTTAAATCTGCATTTGTTTATTGTGCTTGTCTGGTAACCTCCTGTAACTGACTCCACCAACCCCGAACAACCTCCTTTGTCTTTAGCTGGGTATGATATTTAAGGTGGTGGCTTCAGCCATTTTGGCGAGTTGCTCAGCTTGCCTGAGCCTCTCCCATGTATACATTGACAAATAGAAACGGCAAGCAATAGGATATATTGGAGTACATGAGGAAGCCATTTCGTGTAAACCTAATTCAGCCTGACTTTTTTTTCCAAAAGGGCCTGACGGTGGCCATCGAGTACACATTGTATATCTGCTTTAAAACATTTACTATGGCAAGAACAAATAGCCTTAAGATAAAGGTGCAACTTCCCCCCACATTGGCATTTCCTTAAGGATAAGCATCTTTCCTTAGGCTAGGAACTGATTGCTGTGCTCACCTGTGACCACCCAGCTCGAGACAACAGACCTGCCACCCTGCTGTGTTCATGGGGATGGCAGACTTACCTGCTGTGTCCATCCAGCACTGTGCCAACAGAGCAGTCTCGCGACTATTGTAAAAGGGACATTTCAATCCTATGTGAAACATCCTCTTTGGGGTTATATAACCACTCTGTACACCTCACTTCTTTGGTGCCCTTTCTTTCTTCGGGAAGAAAGGCCCCGGGCCATGGTCCTCAGATTTTGGCTCAGAATAAACTCACCCAAATTTTTATTTATAGATTGGTTATGGATTATTTTTGCCGACAGAGCTCTGGGAGATGGGAGATGGGAGATGGGAAGGTGAGCATGGTCCATATTGCAGAATGAAACAATGAGTGATGAGGAGTTGACTGACGGAACACAGCGGTTTAGGAAATGTGTTTCTATTTTTACCTCCCTTGACCCTGTAACCATCCTCTCTTATCCTTAAAGAGCTCCCTGTGTGTCCAGCCTGAGCTTCAATTAGTCTTTGAACGCATCTCTTGCTCTGAGTCCCAGGGTCAAGTCTAGGAACACTGGGTGTAAAGGAAGAGAGAGTTAATAAAATTGAAAAGGAGGATTTTTGGTCTAAACATTTAGCATGTCACTAAAGAGTGTGATATTTATCCCACTTTTCCCTTGCCAATTGAGTGAGAAATCAGGAGAAATTCCTAGAAGGCAGTCCCACGTGAAAAGATGGCCATCAGGGGAAGTCACAGCAGACTGAAAGGAAAAGCATTTGCGAATGTAAAAAACAGTCTCTTCCTCTTCATTCCAGAGAGTGACCCCGAGGAGAGCTGAGTGCATCCCGTATTCTAATCTCCAGCCCATGAAATACAGAAATCACAAAGCGCTGGCTGAAAATGGCTGTTTCCTTTGTTCTCCCCTGCAGAGCTGAGGGGCTTTGGGAGGTATTTACAGGCAGTTCAAGTGCAAATGGATGTTGAGTCGTTCTCACTTTCCAGAAAAAAGAATACTCAAACAAGTTGCCTCCAGGTGCATCCCAACTGGCATGTTGATTGACTTGGTTCAAAAAGAAATTAGGGATGCAAATGTGGTTGAGAAAATTATTACCCAAATCACAACATCCTCTTCAGACAGTTGTTTGATTGAATACTGAAAAGAACATTAAAAGTCTTCCAGCAAAACCTTTGCCAAAGTATTAAATGATAAACTGGTATGAACTCTCTTCTTGCCCTCTGAGAAACAAATCTTCTTTGCCTTTGATATTAATTCAGGTTTGTTTGCATGTATAATTCAGACACGTTTGTAGGTGGCCTTCTGTCAAAATGTCATGAGATTTCATGTTTAGAATTACTAGCACTTAGAGTGATATAATAAATATTGAAATTATTGGCCTGGACAACTGTCACTAATATCTTAAAGCAAATGGGGTGCAATGTGTCCCAGAGTGAATATGCTCAACCTGAAATGACAATAATTAAAATATTTTCCACTTGTATGTTAATCAACCTTTCCAAAAATTTCTTTACATTTATTTTCCTTTTTTATAGAGATCTAATAAACACTTGATCAGATTTTTACTGTATTAATTGATCAATTCACTCCTTGTATAAATAAAGATCAGTTATTTTTAGACCTTAGAGATATGGCGGAGAGCCAGACAGTAAAGGATGCAGTTTCTGTACAACTTAAATTCTACTCTGGGGAGACAAACAATATAAATTAAACAAGTATGTAAGAAAATCTCAGAACTTGAGCTTCGCCTCCTTCCTTCTACCATTAAATCTACCACTGATGATTAATTTCATAAAACAACATCATCCATCTTTTTAAATTATTGCTTATTTGTTAGAATTTCAGCAATAATTTTGTAACATGCATGCATGGAGTCAGGAAGAAGGAGGGAACAAAAAAGAAGGTGGAATTTTTTTCTGATGTTGATCTTTCTAAGTACCTAACAGGTTGGACTTTCCCGTGCTCACTCAAGGGATGGTTATTGGATAATTCTGGAAAGATAATGCTATTTTACTATTACATGACTGGTTCTTTCATGATGCTCTGTTGTTGTAGATTTCCAGGGCCCAAGCAGCATGTATAAAAGCTCATAAACAAAAAATATTGGGATCGATCAGCAATATGTTCATTTGGTCAGCGAATCAAAATTATATATTGCAAATCTTTCTAAATAATGTCCTGTAACTAATAACTGTAGTTTTCAGTACTCAACCAAGTGAAAAAAATCCATTATCACTTCCTAGTTGGACTGAGTCTCTCTCTCTCACCTTCAGTAGCTCAACAGTCTCTCAAGAAATACAAATTGAAGGCAGGAAGTCAGCATCTATAGGGCAGGGCCATCTCTGGCCTTACCCCTTACCCCAGTTGTTGGGACCTTATCTGCCCTTCTTTTGGAGGAGGGGGGAAAGGAATGAATAACTGCATACCCCAAATTGAGATTTGGTCACGCAATTAATTAAACAGGTTGAGGTCAGAGGGCGAGCCTTCTGAGGAGCAAACCAAGCAGTAACCCACTTTAATGAAGAGCCTGCTATGTATTCCTGCATGCAAATACGACACGGAGCCTCTGGTCTGGTGTTGGTGCTGATGTAACCTTCCAGCTGCAAGAGGTGGGAGAAGGACTCAGCCTGTCTGAGAACGAATAACGGATTCTTTTCATTTGGCGAGTTCTGAAAATTACAAAATTATAGTTACTAGTAACAGGACCCCAGTTAGAAAGGATTGTATCTTGCCACTTTAATAAAATTTCCAAACATACGAATTTTCCCCACTGTATCCTACAATGTTTATGTTGTACATTTTGGTCTATACCTTCCCTCTTTGGAATGAACAGAAAATCACACTTTTATAGAAAAAAGCCCCCCAAAATAGACTTGGAGACAAAAGACTAGATTAAACAACTTATTTAATTCTGTGACTTCTGGCAGGTCACTTTTATCTCTGGGCCATGGTTTTTCTCATCGGTAAAACAAGAAGGATCCTTAGATGATCTCTCTGCTACCTTTCAAGCTTCTTAATTCTTCAGCCACTTTGAATAATCAGTCAACATTAGTCTAGCAGCAGTCGACTCCCAGATTCTGTTCCCTTCTGAATTCCTCTTCCTTCTTGTCACCTTGTATTAGGTATAGCAGTTGTCACCCAGAGAATTATAGAACCACTCACATGGAGAGAGGGGAGGAGAACATATTTTTTATTAATTACTTGGCCTAGTCGTATGAATATATTATGCTTATATAACATTTTTATTAAAAATGTATTTTCATATGAACAACTGTATGGGATGCTGGAGAAAATGCAAAATTCACTTAAAATCGATTCCAAGCACAATTTATTTTGTCCACTGTCTCCATACGTTTGTAACAAGGAAAATTCTTTCCATGCCCATATACCAGAGACAGAAATCAGTGCACAATTCTGAAATGATTTTTTAAAATAAATTGGAGCTGATTCTTGAGTAAAGAGATACTTCCACTGTTCATGACTGCACTCATGCCTAGATTATGTCACAGAGAATTCTCTTCTGACAATTCTTTCCTTGGGCCCTGCCTGCCACCATATTTCTTAGGTCTGTACATCCTCAGTTCATAACCACTTCCCCTGGATTTTCACCTAAATTCAGACTGCTGACCTGCTAGGAGAATCTGCCAGTCTCTTCATTTTAAATACATCTTGTAGAGCTATATATATTTAAAAATTTTTTTAATTCACTTTTTTTTTTGGCATACAGTTATGTAAGTTCTGACAAAAGCATTCTCATGCATAACCAGCACCACCAACCAGGATATAGAACAATGCCCTTGCACCAAAAATTTCCTTGAGCTGCTCCCTTATAGTCAGAGCCTTTCCCTCCACCCTAACCCTTGTCAATTACTGATTTATTTTCTGACCTTAAAGTTTTGTATTTTCCAAAATGTCTTGTAATTGGAATAAAATAGTATTAATCTTTTGAGTCTGGTTTCTTTCACTTTGCATGATGCATCTGAGAATCGTTTCTGTGGGTGCATGGACCAATAGCTCGCTCCTTCTTATTACTGAGTAGTATTCCACCACATGGATGGACCGTAGTTTGTTTATCTACTCACCTGCTGAAAGAACATTTGAGTTGTTTCCAGTTTTTGGCAATTATGAATAATGCTGCTACAAAATTCATGTACAAATTTTTGTGTGAATGTAAGTTTTGCAGTTCTCTTGGGTAAATATCTACCACTGGAGTTGCTGGGTCATATGGTAAGTATATGCTTCATTTTATTAGAAACTGCCAAACCATTTTACAGGGTGGCTGTACCGTTTGGCATGCCCACCAATGGTGTGTGAGAGTTGCAGAAACTCCTTTAATAATACTTAGTATAGTCGGGGTTTTTTAGCCATCCTAATAAGTGTTTAGTGAGATGTACCCTTTTTACCACAAGAACATCTTTTACATTATGAAACAAAATGCTCTTTATTCCAGTTTAAGGTGTTTGCACTTGTATGAAATTGCCAATATTGGAGCAAGCCCAAGGACCGAGTAGGCATTTGACTGACATCTGGTTGGCCAAGAGGATGTGTAAGAGATGTATCGTAGAACAAAGGCAGGCTCCAACAGTGACAAAGTACATATCTTGAGCTTAGAAAGCAAATGTGTGGTTCTAGACTAGCTCTCTTGTCCCTGTGACCCACACCAAGGGTTCAGAAACAACTGAAGACTCCTCAGATCGTGCCACTACACAATCAGGGAAGATTTAAAATAAGAAGAAAGAGACAATAACTTTATAGCACAAGTTAAAATATAGACTGCCACGTTTAATGTCAGACGCATGACAGCTTTAGTCCTATTTCTAATAAGAATTACAGCTGAAATCTTTCTGAGAATTGTCTTCTCTCCTCCTGTCTGTTGGCTACTTAGAACTGCTAGTCTTTGAAGTGAGTGAGTCTCAGATTTAGGGTGTTCTAGGCACATGTTAGAATAGCTGATAACCTCACGATGGCTTTTGTCCTTACAGCATCTCAAAATCTTGATTTCCTGTTAGTAGACTACCCTGGCACTCATGGCTTGTCCCATCTTGAAGCTGCTTAGAACGTGGTATAGCTGGGTTACATGTTAAAGCAGAGTTAGGTTCTCAAGTCAGCAAGAAAGACTTAGTCAAAGTTACTACCTCCATTTCCTTAGGACGATGCCAGTTGGAGTCTACCATCCCGTCTCGCATCTGAACTCCGCTGAGCCGTTTTTCCCTCCAGCTTTGGAACAGGTTCCTTTTTCTTCCTTTGAGCAGCAGATGAAGGAGCTGGCTTCTGTTTAGGGGCTATGTTGAAGAAAACTATCTTCCGTGTCTGAGTATCAGAATTCTATTTAGTTCATCTGATTCTCACACTGTGAGAAGCTCAGAGGAACTGACATAAAATGAGACGACAGATTCACGCCCCCTGCTTTTACCCATCTTGGGCAGACTCTCAGCATATTGAGAGAGATGGCAGGTGGAATTTCTGGCTCCATCTTAACTGTATTTTCTGTCTTTCCTGCTACTCTTTGCCCACCTTCCCGAGGTACGTAGTTGGATTTCCACGTGAAAAATGTGCTAAGTGTTTGCAATGCTACTTTCCTGTGCTGGCAGTGTAGTAGCTGTCTCCTGTCTTCTTTTCCATTTCTTCACAATGAAACAGGGAAAAGTTGATGGATTTTACATACTTCTTAATGTCTAGTGGCAAACTTGGCTAGCTCTCCTCCTGCCCCGGGCAGTGCCCCTTGCAAGTGGCACAGCTGATGAGCCTGCCCACAGAGCAGTCATAGCCAGCACTGCTCCTGCACTATTGAGAGACATTCTCTGCTGCTGCTTCTAGCCTGAGGCCATAAGAGTTCCCCTCCTGAGGTCTATAAACACTCAGGCAGATTACAGAGTCGGGCTCATTAAAATCTGGCTTTAGAGCAATGGTGGGAGCAGGATCTGATGTGTTGTTACTTCCATTTTCATTTTCTGAAATGACTGTGGCATTACTCATTGGAGAGGCAGTAGACCTTTTGGACATGTTTTTGTGCAATTAACTTCACAGAAGTAAAAATGCCAACAAAATTGCCAAAATATGGCAATGCAAATCCCCGGGTCTGGTTTAATAATACAAAATAACTGCTGTGTATGTGTAATAAACAACAGTATGCAAAAATAAAGACTCGTAAGTGCATTTAATAAACAAACTATTTTAAAAACCAGATAAGAATTGAAAAATTGCTAGCACAGAGTATTGCATAGCAAGCCTTCATTAAATATTAATTTCCCTCGTTTTCTATTATTTTTAACTCTCTGTGTTTGGAAGATGGGTTTGTTAAAGGCCTATTCCTGGCAAAAAGGAAAAAAGTGCTTAAGCAAAAAGAGTCAGTCCTTGGGTCACCCATTTAATTGTTTACTTTGGGGAGGTAGGGTGGCACAACAGAAATATTATGAATCAGACAACCTATATTCAAATCCCAGTTGGCTGTGTGACCTTAGGCAAACTCTTTAATCTTCTGAGCATCAGTCTCTTATTCTTAGAATGAGAGAATATTCTGAATATTCAAGGGAGTCGATAACAACATGGCCTTGCAGAATTGTAACAGTTTGAGTCCATTAAACATTCAATTCATTGAATTTGTTTCGTTTTGGTTCCAAGCAACCTTCTATAGGTCTCTCTAGCAGGAGATTTTGTGGTGAGCACATGGGCTGCTTGTAAACCAGTGTAAACCAGTGATTCCCATTTACCTAACCCTGTTGCTTTACCATAGAAAATGAACACACCACTTTGGCAGACAGAAGCGTGCTGACTACCGGGGTAGTGAGTTCTCATCTTTAATTATCATACCTCATCTCATGAGGGTGATTGAGTGAGTTCACTGCTTTTCTTAGAGATGGACCTGCTTTTTCTGTGCAGGTGAAATTAAATTTTTGATCCTGCAAAAATGAGGACTAGAAGCTGAAGGTTATACACCTAGCGTGGTAAGGGGTATCACCGAGGGAGAACTTCTGGACAGAACGGTCACGCTCTTTCCAGGCTATTCTACTTCTGCATACCCATTAACATTTAAATTCGATCATTATTAAAGTAACGACTGGACATAATTTAAAAATAAAAAGTAGTACTTGGCTCATAATAAAATGCTCCCAATTCCTGCTACTCAGAGGCAACCACTTTCAACTCTTTAAGCTATTTCTTCTGGTGTTCACCTCCATATTTCTAAATTGTATGCTTCTTGTACTGATTTCTTGATTTTTAAAGTTTCACGCATTTTCTATTTATATCATACTATGAAGAAGGGGATTTTGCTATCCTACACACACCGACCAGTCCACTTGCCTGCTGCTAACACACGTACACAAACACGCATACACGCACACTCTCAATATAGTTATATCACAATTTTTGTTTAGAACATTGAATCATTATATTGGCTATGTAAACATTATTCACAGCTGAGACACAATTCATGAGTATGATAATTGCACATCTTTTCTTGTACAACTTTCGCTTTTTTCTGGAGTAACATTGAGGAGGGGCTACCCCATATGAGCACGTTGTACGGCCTAGTTAAAAGGTTCAAATCTCAGGTAATGCCATTCCCTGAATATTCTGCTGGGCAAATTCTGAGGTCTTTTAAAAATGTATGCTATCTGCACACCTTTCAAATACCCGTTTTGAAGTTTGCTAACTTGCACCGAGAGGATCCATGTTCTGAGATCTCCTCTCTCAAACGGGGATCCTGCTGACTACAAGGAATTCTTGGAAGAGACTGTAGGTTTTATCCGAGTATAAAAGAGAATCAGCCTCTGCTGTGCTGAGGAGCTGGCAGGGGACGGTTTCCAGCCTCTGGCTGGCGAGCCCTCATTTTCTTCCTGCAGTACTGTTCCTCTTAACGACATAGGCTTATTTCTAAATTCTGAGTTTGGGCCTTAATTTCCTGAACAGTTACTGCTTTTCTGTTTTTGTTAGTGTTTTCACAACCTCCTCAGAATAATTTAAGACATATTAGGATTTTGTCATTTTTATTTCTTCTTGGAGACGGGCCTCCTGAAGCCTCCGTTCTGCTCTAACTGGTTGCTCAAAGGCTGGGGCACAGCTGTCATCCAGACGCCCCTCCTCACCTTCTGTAGGAGGCTGTCTCCTCCTCTCCTGTTTGGGGCTCTCTGCTTCGTGCAGCGTGCATCTTCATCTTTCCTGATTTACTCCTCTATTTTGAGGAAGCACATCCTTCAGTAGTTTCCTGGGAAAGGGTTCATGGTAAGTACTTTAATTTTCTTTATGACTTAAAATATTTTCATTCTATTTTCACACTTGCTAGTTTGACTGAGTTCATATATTAGGGTAGGAATGACCTTTTCTTCAATTTTCGAATGCATTGTTCTGTTATTTCAGCTTCCCGCATCGCAGTTGGGAAGTTTGATGCTATATTGATGCTTTATTCTTATTATTAATAGCTTTGTTGAGTGAGATAATTTTATACCAATTCTTGATCCTTTGTAAAAGATGAGGGTTTTTTACCATTCTGATGATGTTTATCTATCTTCGATCCCTATTATTCACGAATTTTATATGTTGTGGTTTGATGTGGGATTTATCAGCGGATCCCTTAAACCCAGAAATATTTGCCTTTCAGTTTGGAGAATATCCTTGTTTTATCCTTTGGTAATCTCCTACATTCTGTTTTCTCTGCTGTCTATTTCTGGAACTATTATTATTTAGATGGTGGACTTCCTGGACTAGTTCAATAAATACAAATTCGCCCCCAATTTCAATATCTCTGTATTTTATTTCTACTTCCTATTTTATTTTTCAATACTTCTGTTTGAAAGGGTTCAGAACACATCACCCCAAAATATGCCAATTTGGCATATTGACTTTTTTGAGTTAAAGGCACTTAAACAACAATAGGTACAAGAAAGCACTCAGATCTCCTCTTTTCTTCCTAAAAACAGGATGGAAAACTTCCTTGTGAAAGATGCTCTCCCTGAACCTGGAGGAAAAGAAAGTTCATGTCACCGGAGACTAGGACCAAGGCTGAGAAAAATCTGTACAGATAAACCTTGTTAAAATAAAGCTAATCTTCCTTTAGCTTCCCTTTGTATTTCAGTTACTTTCCACAACGTAGTACATAAGCACTGAGGCCTAACTACTTTTGGGGTCTTTATTTTCCTGTAAAGTCTTCCACATACTCGTAAAAATAAAATTTGTAAGCTTTTCTCCTATGAGTCTGTTTCATGTCAACTTAATTCTCAGGCTCAGTGGGAGACCCTAATGTTACTGAAGCAGGTTTATTTTTGGCCACCGCCCAGAAAGCCAAACACCTAGACGATGAGATTGCAGCAGAGAGAGGGTTTACTCACAAGGCAGCCATGTGAGGAAGTAAGAGCATGAGCCTCAAATTCACTTCCCCGAAAACAGGGACTCAGGGATATTTATGGGATGGGGGCAAGGTGGAGAGAGGTGACTGGAGGTGAAGAGAGGTGAGGTCATTGATGATCTGGACAAGCGTAGTCAGACTCCATGCCTCTTCATAGAATGCATGTTCACAAAATGGCGGCATTAGCACGATCTGAGGGTGGAGTTTTTAGCTGTTTGACATCAAATGGTCACTTATTGGGCATCTGTGCAGGCCCAGTTGATCAGTTGGTCATCTCAATCGGCCTGAAGTGGACAAGGAGTTCTAATTCCTAAAAAATAGCTCACATACCCATTACCATGGTGACCAAGGCTCCAGGGAGATGTTATCTATAGGAGCCTAATGGGAGTCAGATAGCATATTGCCTAAGCAGCACAGTTAACAATGGGTGGGTTAAATAGCTGAGAGCTATAATCAGTAACTGCAAAAAGGAAAAAAAACTTTAGTTCCTAGCTACTTAATCATCAATGGCTCACTCTCTGCCAGTTTCACTAAGAGGGTAGAGGAGAAGTTTTGCCTCCTGTACATGTTGAAAGGTTAGTTCTGCATTGTACTTTTAATTTTCTTTTTTTGTAGGCAAACATCCCTTGCTTGTTCCGTGGATGCTGGCTCTTCATTTAGCTTGCTCCAGCATCTGTTCTTACCTCTTCAACAAAATTAATTTAAATGTTTTACAGTTTCCTTTTGTTTCTCTCTGTTTCCTTTTTCCATTTGTTCAATCTCTGCCTTTCTGTTAAAGCTTCTTTTCATTGCCCAGTGGCTTCTGGCTGCTCACTTTTCAAGAAAATATTATTGGGAGCTCTGTTCCTGGACACAGTTTGCCAATTGGCGGACCTTGCCACAAGGTGATTGGACATGGGGTCTGGCTCTCTCGCTACAATACTCCCCAACTAATTTTTGGAGTTTTTCTTTTGGGTAGATCAGTTTCCTCAGAAAGGAAGTCTCCAATTTCCTACCTAATGACATCAAATTGGCTGCAAGCATTTTGGAGTCCAGCAGGGAAAAGGTGCTAGTGAACGGAATAGGTGGAAAGCAGCACATTTTATCAGCCCCTAAAAGTTAAGGGCTCTTTGGAGAATGAGCCAGATCTTATTCTTTCTAGCATCCCTTGTGGCATTCAGCCAGATGCCTTACACATGGTGACATGAGGATGTGGGAGCTGTTTGAACGGGATATTTGTCACGCTATTATTTGCGAGGGTTGACTTGAGGGTTTTCTTGGTGCTCTATGTGTATCCTTTAAAAACTGAAAAGGGATGGATGGCCCTCACCAATAGAGAAAGTCTCTCTTAGATCATGGCAAATACATTGCTGATACTGCAGCTACAAGACAGAAGATAAAGTAGTTAATACATGTATAAAGTGTTAAAATAGTTCCTGGTGCAGGAACTATTATTAGATTCATAATTACCAATGATTTAAAATCAATTCACTCATTAACCAAATATGTCTTTCGAACCTACAGTTTTGCTAAAGTGGGCCTCGCTTTGAATAATACTCTACCCTCAAGTAGCTTACATTCCAGGAGACACATATGAAAAATTGATAAATTAAATAATTACATTTACAAAGCATTAAAAATAATAAGATACTTAGGAATAAATTTAACCAAGGAGGTGAAAGATCTGTACACTGAAAAATTACAAGACATTGATGAAACGAATTGAAGAAGACACAAATAAATGGAAAGACGTCCATGTTCAAAGAGCAGAAGAATTAATATTGTTAAAATGTCCATACTACCCAACCAGCTACAGATTCAATGCAATCCCTATCAAAATTCCAGTGACGTTTTTAACAGAAATAGGAAAAAAGAATCCTAAAATTTGTATAGGATAGCAAAAGATCCTGAATAGCCAAAGCAATCTTGAGAAAGAAGAACAAAGCTGGAGGGATCACACTTACTGATTTCAACTTTATCATGAAGCTATAGTAATTAAAACAGCATGGTACTGGCATAAAAATAGACACATAGACTGATGGAACAGAATCGAGAGCCCAGAAATGAACACACACATATATGGTCAACTAATATTTGACAAGGGAGCAGGGAGACTCAATGGGGAAAGGATAGTCTCTTCAATAAATGGTGCTGGGGAAGGTGGATAATCACACACAGAAAAATGAAATTGGACCTGTATCTTACACCCCTCACAAAAATTAACTCGAAATGGATTAAAGACTTAAATGTAAGACCCCAAACTGTAAAACTGCTAGAAGAAAACAGGGAGAAAGTTCCTTGACATTGACATTCTTTGACATGGGAACAATCTAAGCGTCCATCAACAGACGAATGGGTGAAGAAAATGTGGTATATATGTATATATAAAACAGAATGTTATTCAGCCATAAATAAGAAGGAAATCCCATCAAACGTCATAACATGGACGGACCTTTAGGGCGTTATGCTAAGTGACATAAGTCAGACAGAGAAAGACAAATGTAGTATGTTCTCACTTACATGTGGAATCTAAAAAAGCTGTATTCAAAGAAATAGAGGGTAGAAAGGTGGTTGCCAGGAGCTGGGAGATGGGAGAAATGAGGAGATGTTTGTCAAAGGACACAAACTTCCAGTTATAAAATGAATAAGTTCTGGGAATTTAATGTATGGCATGGTAACTATAATTAACAGTACCATATAATACACTTGAATTTTGTTAAGAGATGCCCTTAGCACAGACACACAAAAATGGTAGCTATGTGAGACCCGGGACATATTAACTAACCCTATTGTGGTAGTCATTTCACAATGTATACATGTATCAAATCATCAGGTTGTACACCTTAAACTTACATATGTTCTATGTTAATAAAATCTCAATAAAGCTGTGAAAAATATAAATAAGTAATTAGGGGAAAAAACCCACTGGATGAAACAAAGAATGAAAGAATGAATATCTATGCTATTCAAGAGAATAACAAAGACCCAAGGCAGTCACCTTGCTCCTGGGTAGGACGAATCCTTTCTGCACTCAAAGAGCATCTGGGACTCCTTCCTCCCGGGTTTCTGGGGCTTTAACCAACACGCTTCTCCTTTCGTTTTTATTCTGCTTCAGAGAGCTTCTCTGAAGTCCTTCCGTTCTTGTAGCCCACATATTTCCCCGGGGAGGTGGGCTCACTCAGATTTTTGTTTCTTCCTTGATAGATTTATATTTTTAAAGATGTCCTAACATTTAAGGACAGGTTTGATTTTCATAGAAGCAGGAAGTATATACCACCCAGGACACTTTTGATAAGAATTTTAGCTGTTTTCTGCTGCCCGTGAAGAAACAAGTCATGCAGAGGACTTTAGCAATAGGAAGCTGAAATGATTAGCATCACCCCACAAGAGGATTCAAGCGGGTGGAGGGAAGCATTAGCACGTAATATAAAATGACGGAAAACTAGGTTGGACCTTTTAGCAGGCTGGACTATTGTCCTTGAGGGGCAACTCTGAGACCTACTAATGCATTTCCACCATGGCTGCCCATCATTGCTGCATTTTTATTCCTTGCCGAGATCAAGGGCAGCTTGTGTTTTCAATAAAGACGCCAGACTCAAAAAGAAGTTGTTTTTTTTTTTTAAATATCTTATTGAAGGAAAGGTCTTGCATAACCATCAGCATCATGACCAACATATTGCTTTGCCTATTCATCATGTATATAGCAATCATGCAAGAAGGGAGCTTCTTCCCCACCCACTGTCACTTGCCTGCCTTCAGTTACAACGGAAAATAGTCACGATTTAAGTAAATATCATTCATTCGACAAAAATTTACTGATAGCCTACCTTGGGTCAGGCACTTCGTAGGCCATGGGACATGACGTGATTCCAATATATCAAGGATTTCAATGTTTACAATCCAGTTAGGGAGGCAGACAGGGATGAACACCCAAAAATGTAAATTGCAACCTTAATAAGTGCTATCAAGAGATAAGCACAGTGCTATGGATATTAGACATTTTTAAAGAGTCACTCAAAAAAAAAAAACGTGAGTAGTTATGAACTTAGAGAGTGTAGGAAATGTATGCAAGGCCCTGGGGGAGTGTGGAGAGCAGGTACTGAAGGAAGACAGGTGGAGAGAGTTCAGGAGGAGGATGGTACGAAGGTGGGCATCAGATCATTGTAGGTTTTGACCATAGTAGGCTTTCTGGACGGTTAAAGAATTCTGTCTTTGTCTTAAACACAAAGAAAGGCATTCAAGGGCTTTAAAAGAGGGGTGTGTGTGACATCTTTACATCTGTACTTTGAAAAGGTCATTGTGGCTGCAACCTGGAGAATGATTTGGAAAGACAAGAGTGGATGACAGAGCGCATATCCCTGATCAAACCTTATTGAGAACTGTTACACGAAAGCAGTATTTAATTTATAAGAGAACAAAGCTCTAAAGGACATCAAGAAATTTAATCCGATATTCTCCTTTCAGATCAGTGGATGTTGCAAACTTTCAGGACAAATGACTTCATAAAATCTCCCAGAAGAGAAAAATCTACCGTATCTCTTGGGAACAGATATGACATTTGACTTTATTACAGAGCAGCCTGTTTCAGTGTTTTAAAATGCTATTCTTCTTATTGGATAACCTTCACAACAACATTGAAAAGCAAGTTGGCATCATAATTTTGATTTTACAGAAGTGGAGTTTAAGAATTTAGGTGCAGACAGTAGTGACATATCCTAGGTCGTGAAAAAAATTTAGTAGCAGTTCTAATTGATGACTTTCTTTTCAACCTTCCAGTTCTCTGAGTTGTCCCAGATGACTTCGCGTTCACCAGGAATGTCCCAGAGCACTTAATGTTGGGCAGAAGTCAAATATAATGGTTTAGATTTGTTGGGCATCTCCCTAAAGTTATTTTAAGCACAAGGCTACAGCCTTGACCTCAATTTTTACTTTTTACATAGACATTATGTGAATTTCTCTATTTAATTTCACCAATCCCTCTATGTTACTTGTTAACCTTTAAAGGCAGGTTTATATACAATAGTTTTAGGAACTTATAAGGATTTTGCTAAGTTCTCAGCCCTAATCCATGTGAACTCAACAAAGCTGTGTGTCTAAGGTAATGAAAGTGGTGGGGTTTTCAAAGGGTTGATACGTGTTAATCTCACAGAAATTGATGTACATAAACTTTGGCCTTCTATGCAAACTTTCTCCATTTTATTTCTTAGGTGATAATACATGAAGTCCATAAATTGTTTTAAAAATTAAATTAAATTATGATGGTGATATTCTTCCCTAAAAAGATGGATTTTTAATTAATGTCTCTTGTTTGACCTAACTTGTAATATTGACTCCTCATTCTCTAGAGTCTCTAAGAAGCTTTAAATGCATATTATGTTCGAAAATAATTCCTGGACAATGTCATCGGGAGCACGTTCCTGCTTTCTCTCCTCCCAACACAGGCATCCTTCTGCCTAGAATCTGAACTCAGGATTTTTCATTAGCTCTTTCAAAGTTGCGTTAGAGAAAGTAGTTTTGAATAGTTTGATCATTCACCACAGTAGGGCATTATCAGAGAAGAAGTATTTCATATCACAAGAAGATATTATAATAGATACTGAAATTCATCTTTGAAATGCCAGTAAGGCATATAACACCACATCTGAGTCATTCAACAGTAATTGCCTGGGTAATTTAGGCAAAAGTCATTTATTAGTTTTTGACTAAAACACCCAAATAACAGAAAAAAGCCTTGAACTTTATCAAAATTATGTGTATTTTTACCTAAACCTCTATCCCATGTCAGTCTAGTACATTTTCCTGAAGAGATTTCTAATTTTATCATTATTTAGCCAAAGTATTTTTTAATTCTTTGGATCCTATAATAGGCTAAAGAGTGAATTTAGTGGGTAAAGTTGGTAAATAAAGGTTTAAGGAAGAACAGGATATTAACATAGTCTCAAAATCTCTCTCTCAAAATAGTAACTTTACAGTGTAGAAACCTGGCAGATTCTGTCTTAACCAAGGGCTCAAGATTAATATCTTGACGTCCGATACAAGGATGGTGTTAAAACTGTGATCTAGAGAGAAATTTCACGCTCTTTGACCATGTGAGTATTTACGGTAATGAAAGTCTGCTGAAACGTAAGCCCCGTATTGTTTATAAGGCAGAGACATAGCCTTTATTTAACATAGCTATCTAGTATACCTTGGGGGCTTAATAAGTGTTAAATTCTAAGCAATTCCTAATTTATTTGACATTTCTTGAACATCTACAAGCAAGTCTAATATAGGACACACACACAGAGAACATGTTAAGACAGACCTCTGTAAGGAATTCTGTTACATGGTGGGACCGACACTGAGTTCCAGCATTTTGACTTAAGCATTCGCATTGCGTCATCCTGAAACATGATTGAAGTTAACACAAAGCGTAAAATAAATACCCATGAGTCCATACTGATATAAACAAATAATTGAAGAAATAGAGAAATGATAGACAAGGGACAACACTTCTTTACAGAAGAATTCCATTTAATAAGCACCAAAGGAAGGTAGGAAATAGAAAATCACTATTATAACAGCCTGGTAATAACTGCTACAGGCAAGATCCATCAATGGATGCTAAAATTAGTGGGTGAAAGTTTAAGGAGAAACAAGATACTTGTGTGGTCTCAAAGTGTCTCTTCCAAAATAGTAACTTCACAATAGAGAAAGCTGGCAGACACCACCTTGACCAAGGGTTCAAGGTTAACATCACCAGGAATAAGATATAGTGACATCATGTGCCCTCTGATAGAATGCCCTGAGAAGGGTCCATCACCTCTGGGCTGTTGTTAAATTAGGCAAACCTCATTCTAATCCTGAGTAAGCATGAGACAAGCCAAAACTAAAGGATATTCTACAAGATAAATGAGTTCCTGAGAAAAGTCTCAAAGTCATGAAAGACAAAGACAGACTGAGGAACTGTAGCAGATTGTAGGGGACGGTGGAGATGTGACAATTCAGGTGCTGTTGGATGCTGGAGCAGAAAAAGGACTTTCGTGGAAAAATGGGAAAAATCTGAATAAAGTCTGTAGTTTAGTTAACAATATCATGCCACTGTTAATTTCCTTTCCCTTTTTTTTATTGCTCAGGAAGATTTGCCCTGAGATAACATCTGTTGCAAATCTTCCTCTATTTTGTATGTGGGCTGCTGCCACAGCATGGCCACTCACCAGCAGTGTAGGTGCACACCTGGGAACTGAACCCAGGCCACTGAAGTGAAGTGCACCAAACTTGACCACTAGGGCTGGCCCAATTTCCTGGTTTTGATCGATGTACTATGTCCATGCAACATTGGGGAAGCTGGGTGACATGTATATGGAAACATTCAACTATTTTTGCAGCTCTTCTGTAAGGCTAAAGTTATTTCAAATTAAAAAGACTTTTTTTAAAACAATGAAAATGGAAGCTAACCTTATGACAGGAGCACGATATTCACAGTTGAATGAATATCTTAAGTGGGGAAGTCTAGGTCTCTGAACCCTTCACCCCTTGTTTTCTACTCCATCTCCACGGCTTGAAGTGCATTTATTCCTCAAATATTGGATTTTAGAAATGCGCCCATGGCGCAATGTAACTGTCTTTAAAGATAACACTATTCTCTCGATTTCCATCTGCATGTCAGCTTTCATCGCATACCAACGGATTTCAGCATTTTCCCTGGAGAAGGACGATGAGAGGTTCTGTAGAGTGGGTGTCACGCGAGAAATACTTGCAGTGTCAAGATCCATTGGGGTGCTTACTTCTTCAGCAAGTTCTGCCCCTTCAAGTGCCTTCTTTGCCAAGTTGGTTGTTAATAAGACTTGTTACGCGGGTGTTGTCATCCGCAAAGCACGATAGTAAGGCTTTTTGGTTGTTGTTCAAGCTGACTTTTGTAACACAATAGTGCTGTTCCTTTTGCTAGAATATCTCAAATAAAATATGACAAGCTAGCTGTTCTCGAATCCCTTGTGTGTCATATGGATTATTTGTGGTAGAAGAATGATGAGAGGGGCCATTACCTTTCTCTTTATGGCTAGTAATTTTGCTGTATTATGCTGTTCCATGGTTACATAACTGTTCTATGTGTGTTTCTCAATACATGCATACACATAGGATATTCAATAATACCGTTAACAGTTTAATTCATATAACATTCATAAAATTAACATAATTAAAACATAATATAACTAACATGATATGATATAATTCAAGAGAAAGATGTTCACCCACATGTTTTCTGGAAAGAATCTTGTACCTAGGATTCATATCTTATCAAGTCTCAAAAATTCTTCATCTTCAACCATGGAAAATATTTAGCAGTCTATAGCTTTAGTTTGCATTTTTAACCTTTTTAGACACTGAACTATAAGAAAAAATGTTTGTTTTAAAAAAAACCTTAGCAAAGCATGCTGTTTTGCTGTGATTAATGAGAACAAAATGTGTTTGGGGAACCTCATTTTTCTTTAGTATTTTCTTTTATTCATAGTTTTCATTATGACTGGATCAAAGATAATTTATCATGGACGTTTTTGTAAACAATTTTGGAGGTTTTTCTTCTGCTGGAATTCTGAAGGAGCAAAGTTGACATTTTGTTTGTAATTCCTTCTCTCAGAATATCAAGATTCCAAACGAAGCAATTTTCTTGAAATAGTCAAGGCCTAAATGTAGTTAAATAACTAATAGTTAAGTGTCCTTCTTAAAAGTTATTTTATTTACTGTTATAAATACCAGCACATTAAGCAATTCTATAAGATTAGAATTAAGGTATAATCTAATCTCTATTATTCTGTTTTGTATTATTACTTAAAAAATCTGTTAGGTTAAGAAGTATTATATTTATAGTAGTTACGTATTGGTACATTAGAAGTTACCCCAAAACTTACTGGGTTAAGACAACAATAAACATTGATTATCCTCAGTTTCTGTGGGTTAGAAACTTGAAGTGTCTTATCTTGGCAGTTCTGGCTCGGAGTCTCTTGAGACTGTAGTCGCGATGTGGGTGTGGGCTGCAGTCCTCTGAAACAAGGACCCGGGCTGGAGAGTCTGCGTCCACATGGACTCACACAAATGACTGGCAGGGGTGCCGGTTGTTGGCTAGAGGCCTTCTTTCTTCCCTGCATGTGCTTCTTCCCAGGCTGCCTGACTGACCTTACAAGATGGTGGCTGGCTTCCCCCAGAACAGGTGATTCAAGAGAGAGCAAGACAGAAGCCTCAATGTCTATTTTGACACAGCCCTAGAGTTCACACTTTGTGATTATTGCTTACGCAGGTTTGTTTTATTTAGTATAAGAAAGTACTATACAAGGCCAGGAACATGAAGACGAGAGGATCGCTGGGCGCCATCTTGAAGGTTTGTTACCATGAGAGTGGTGCATTGTCTCTTAAATTCGTATTAACTGTCCATCTATTTTCTTGTTTTCTTAACAATTTCAAGGATCTTAATCCTTGTTTTTGTACATTGAATTAACAGCTTTCAAAGCATCATTCTAGCAACATTTTACTCTTGCTATAATAAATGTACATTTCTATGTCAATTGACATAGAATTTCAATATGACAAGCACATAAGCAAATTTTCAATCCAAATTCTATCTGGAAATTTTACCGATATTTAAAAGGAACAATTAAGATAATAATAAATCCCCCAAATGACGTATCTTATTCATGCTATTGACCATGAAATTCTGGTACGATATAATGGTAACATACATGACATGCACAGTCAGGCACACAGCAGTTCAGGGATGTCTGAAATGACATTTGCTTAAGTCTTTGACTCTTCATCTTCTAGTGGCTGAAGCCGTAGGGCAGATTTCGGTCAAACAATGAGGCCAAAGCCAAATTTCAGGGCAGTTCCCAGACAAAAGGCCTTGGCGAATTGTTATGAGGCTCCACTTCCCCCTCACTAAGGAACTAGTGCTAATTCTCATGGGACTACAGCTGCCATAGGGTGTCAATCTGGATTGTTTGGGATCCCCTGCCTTATCCTCACTCCAATTTTGCTGTATGCTGGAAGGTTTGATGTCTGAAGGGGATTCAGGGCCTTAATTCCTGATTATAAATGGCTCTTACCGTTTGGCAGGAAGATTAGTCTCGTTCTTTTCATTTTACGCCACATTTTATCACCTGAGCATCAAAGAAATTCTGCTGTACTCAGAGTTTCACAAAATCTTTTGTGAACATTTTCATCAGTTTTGGGTCTCAACTCTATAACCTCAGTGATTCAAACAGTCCAGATTGTCTGAAAAGGGGCAGATACCACACATTCCCTTCCATTATCTTTCTATTCTAACTCATCCTCAAATAAAATTCTTCTCTCTTATCACAGTTGTAAAACAAAAAAACCAACATAAAATCTTTTAGGATACTTTTTTTTAAAGATTTTATTTTTTCCGTTTTCTCCCCAAAGCCCCGTGGTACATAGTTGTACATTCTCCGCTGTGGGTCCCTCTAGTTGTGGCACGTGGGACGCTGCCTCAGCGTGGTCTGATGAGCAGCGCCGTGTCCGCGCCCAGAACTGGAACCAATGAAACACTGGGCCGCCTGCAGCCGAGCGCGCGAACTCAACCACTCGGCCACGGGGCCAGCCCCCTTTAGGATACATTTTTAACCTTTCAGTAAAAGAGCCCAGAGTACTTATATTAAGACAAAGTTGAAATTATTCTCATGCTGCTATTAAATGTGCAAATAAAATGCAGCTTCTCTATTTTCTTTAACAGATCAGGTCTTTCTTACAATATTTTAGTCGACTGGAAAACATGGAGGAAAACCCAATTTTACAAACTTGGCAATATGCAGTTTAACGGTCTTTTCTAGTTTTTGTAACCTCTTTACGATGACTCAGTGCATTTGGGATAAATCCTCAGTCTTACATTTCTTCTTCCTCCTGGTGATCCTCTTCAAGATGACGATGAAGTTTAGTGAAGGCTGGTTTTATGATCTTGAAGTATCAGGGACCAAAGCTGGCAGTGAATCTTGGGAAATGGGATGCTCACAGATCCACATTCATTCTGGAGCCTCATTAGTCTGTACTAGAGTGACAGTTGCTGTCTCTTCTCTAGACTTGTAGCCCCTGAGACAGTCTCCTTGATGGTTGGAGGATGATGCTGGCTCCCACCGCTAACGGCCACTTGCCAAGATGATTTGTCTAGTTTTGAAGATTACCTAAACTGCAGTTTCCTTCTTGTTCATCCAATGGAGTTTACAGTAATTGTTTGAAACTTCCTCACTTTTATGAACAACGTTTCTTCTTAAGAAGTAGATACCATTTAAAAAAATTATTGAAAGCAAATGCCTTTTTCCCTTAACTATTTGGCTATAGGCATAAACTGTTTCAGAAACTTTTTAAAAATTGAGAGGAAGAAAAAAAACATTTGAAAAGTTAGTTTTCAAATACCTGCCAAGTTCTTCTGGATTTAGCTTTTTATTTGACATCAATTCCTTATGACTGCTGAAAGTCTGCTTGTCATCAAGTTCTTGGGGCCCTGTGTTGGTTGGGGTTCCACTAGAGAAGCAAAACCAGCAGGAGATATACATGAAGAGATTTCGTACAAGGAATTGGCTTGTTCAGTTGTAGGGGGCTGGCCAGGCAAGTCAGAAGTCCGGAGCACAGGATGTCAGGAAGGGCAGGCTGGAACTCGGGCTGAAGCTGCCCTCCAGAGGCTGAATCTCTTCTGTATCAGGGAAGCCTCAGTTCTCCTCTCAAAGCCTTTCAACCATTGAATCAGGTCCATCCAGATTATCCAGGATAATCTCTCTTACTTAAAATTAACTAATTATGAACCTTAGTCACATCTGCAAAATAACTTCACAACAACACCTAGATTAGCCTTTGATTGAATAAATGGAGACTTCCCTAGCCAAGTGACACATCAAAAGGCCATCACAGGTCCCAAGTGTTTGTCCCCAGAGTTCCTTGATGTTGCTCACGATCTGACTTTCTCTCCTTCATCTTTTTAATCATAGGGGTTCATGTGCATGTTCACCTGATATTTTTTGATATTTATTGATTTTTTTTTTGTGAGAAAGATTGGCCCTGAGCTAACATCTGTTGCCAATCCTCCACTTTTGCTTGAGGAAGATTGTTGCTGAGCTAACTAACATCTGTGCCAATCTTCCTCGTCTATTTTGTGCAGGATGCCACCACAGCATGGCTTGGTGAGTGATGCTAGGTCTGTGCTGGGGATCTGAACTTACAAACTCTGGGCCGCCTAAGCAGAGCATGAGAACTTAACCACTATGCCACCAGGCCAGCCCCATATTTTTCATTATTTAAGTGGATTGATTCTAACCTGCAAAGAAGCATCAGTATAATGAGTACATTCTAAATGTAGGAAGTGCGTGTTCATATAAACCATACATAACGTTATTAACTACTTTAACCTTTGTTTACTAGTTCAGACTCTATATTTAACCAGAACCTTCCAAAGGACAATCTTCTCTCAACTTAAAATATAACCAAGAAATCCTTTTTTTTTTAAAAAGATTTGCACCTGAGCTAACAACTGTTGCCAATCTTTTTTTTTTTTTCCTGCTTTTTCTCTCCAAAGGCCCCAGTACATAGTTGCATATTTTAGTTGTGGGTCCTTCTAGTTGTGGCATGTGGGACGCCACCTCAGCATGGACTGATGAGCAGTGCCATGTCCGCGCCCAGAATCCGAACCAGCGAAACCCTGGGCCGCCGAAGCAGGGAGCACGAACTTGACCAGTCGGCCACGGGCCTTGCCCCAAGAAATCTTGATTTATACTCAAATGGTTTTTAGAATGTTATGAATGAGTCACTTACTGATAATTTACTTCCTTTGTGCTGAAACTTTAAATTTTGTTATACATTTGCATGTGTTTGTTTAGTACGACTATGAATGTATAATTTCTGTTACAATATTTTATGTTAAGTCCACCTCCTTCTTTATTTGTTTGCTTCACTATGTCATGTTAATGATGTCAAGTCAAAGCCTTAAAGTACATCAGAAACATAAGAAAAATTTCAGTTATGAAATATGTTTGCCACAGAGAAGTATTACTTTTATAACTTGTAAAGGAATTGAACAATTCTTTTGAGTTTGAGTTACAATAGGAGATAGGTAACAATTGTTGCTGTTTTCACATAAGGATGAGAGGACCTAGACAGGTTTATCAGTTCATGAAAGGCTGACCATTTCTGCCACAGATCATCACTTGATACAACTGTTCACAAAGCGTTCATCCAGATGAAGCAGGGTCGGCTTACTTTAATTTTTCAGAGTACCATAAACACGAAACCACCAAAATGTTAAATCTTCAAAAAGAATTCTTGGGCCCCTGAGAATATGTCGCAGATCCCCGAAGGGTCTGCTCTTCTACTCAAGCTGCCTCGTGCAAAGGAAAAACAGAAAGTGACAATATTTCATATGTCCTGATATGTAATTGAATATTGCTTTGAGTTTGAAATAATTGCTGTGGAGTTAATCTCATTGTCTGCCTTGATTATCACTGTTCTGCAGGTTCCAAGTGATCAAGCATTATTTTAGCCAGTAATAATGGTAATTAACTGTAAGGAGTTGCTGAAATTTTTCTCCTTTAGCAGCTGCTGACAGAGTTTCTGATGGAGAGAAAACAGTCCTTATTCTGGTGACTGATAAGCTTAGATATAAATGCATCCCTCTCGAGTCTGGAGGTCAGGAGGTGCCCAAGCTTCAGACAAGGAGGCAAAACTACTCTGCAAGAAAAGGAGAGGAGTTTCATTGTCCCAGCACAGAAGGAGGAAGCATGGAATGGAGAGAAAGAGATGGGAGGAGCAGAGAGAAGAGGGCTAGTCAGTGAGATTGAGAGGCACGCATTTTACAACTGTGACCCCCTGATCTCCAACAAGGATGCTAAACTCACCAAATACTTTGTGTGCATTTTTGTTTTGGTTTTCCTGTACACATCACCAATGGGTTGAGTTTCTGTCCGGGTTGTGTAGGGTGTTAACTCAAGCCACATGTGTAGACATAGGAACTAGGGGCCAGAGAGGCCTTAACTAACATCTAGGTTGTTTTACATTTGTTTGATCCTTCAATCTAATTCCTCAGCAAATCTGTAGACTGAACATAACTATCACACCACTTTCTAGATACATTTGAGCCTCAGAAATCAACCTAGCCGGGAAATGGCAGAGTGGCTCCAAATTTGTCTCCTCACTAGACTCCCTCTGTTCTTTCCCCCATAACTCTCTGCTTCCTGGCTAATCAAAACAAGTCTCCTTTAAATAAACTCTGTAGTGTTCTCTTCTCTTACAGTAAGTTAGTGCCTTCTCTTTCAAAATGATTTGACATTTCTCACGTGGCCCTTCCTTTAGGGAATGAAGTTGCTATATGAAAGCGGCATCTTCCAGTGACCTCCTGAGGCTGCAGAACCAGAGCATCAAGAGATCTCTGTTTCGGGGGCTCCCTATACTGCACAAAACGCTTGTTTTTCTCTAAGCAATGAACTTTCGTTACTGAAGGAAGGAGGAAGATTTGAGGGTCAAGCTGTAGGTGAGAATGGGATTATGTTTCCCGTAAGAGCCTTAGTGGTGGGGAAATTTGTGCAAGCCTCTCAGAGAGTTTTGAACCAGTTTCTTCTTTATTATGGGGCATATTTAGATCACAACCAGCCTTCAAACCAAGTCCACGGTTCAGAGAGACAGCCTGAGTAGCGGTAGAATGGGCAAGATCAGCTTCGTGCATTCATTCAAATTGTGAGTTTAGACTGAGATATATTCATTTTGTTTTACCTGTGAGTACTTCCTCCTAGAGAGTTTATGTATAAACTTAGTTTAAAAATTAATGAAAGTGCAGTTATTTAATTTAGAATGGTTTTGAATTTGTGAGTTTTGAAAACTACTGTGGGTATATCTAGATGTTACAAAATTTGATTCAAGAGGTCTGTGCAGTTCTCTGTAGCAAGACTTGACTGACATCATGGCCATATGCTCCATTTGTCACATGTTGTCATTAAAGCACTCGTTAAAATGCTTATCTGGAGGGCCAGATGTTTCCTTTTTATTATATACCATTTTCTTCACATTTATAATCCACGTATGCTTATATAATGGCTAAAATTTTGTGAATGTTTCTTTACATACTTATGCATATACTTTGTATTTCTAGTTACATGTTTGTAAAGAAGTAATATGAGTATATATTTATGTCTATATAAATACGTGCAAAAAGGGATTTTTTGAGTATGGACTTATGTATTTATTCCCCTCTATTTAAAAACTATATTCTCTTGTTCAAAAGTCAAACTATGTGATACCAATGTACGTGATAATTAGTTATTCCCTTCCATTTCTTCCTTATACGCTTCCTTCTTCTTTGTTCCAAAATATTGCTTTCGGGCTAAAAGGAAACAAAAACAGAGACCTTAATTCTCTACATAGTGGCTAATTCATAACTCATACTGGCTAAGTCTGAATCATCAGACTTTTCAACTAAAATATTTTATTATCAATCTGAACTGAAATCATTGGCCAATCTCTTCTCCCTTAGTTCTATCTTTTCAAAGCAATTCAGTAGTAACACACGTAAAAAATATATAGAAAAATTGTATATTGCTCAAGATTGAGGTGACAGATAACTGGACAACTTATTTTTCTTATGCTGAATGTTTGGAATTTCAAAACGTTAGAAATGATCATTTTCTAGCTTATTCAAGAAAAATCAATTTTTCTGAGATAGTTTCTGTTGTATTCAAGACAATGCATGCTGCCACATAAATACAGAAACTTCTAATATTTGTCATATTCTTTTTTAAAATTTCTCTGGGAATAGGCCAGTCACCAAAGACTACAACACATGCAGAAATTGCTTTGTTATATTTTTTTGATAAAGAAAGAAGTGATAGTAGATGAAAACATAGATTTGTCTTCTAAGCTGCTTTAGGTTTTATGGGGGAAAAGACATACATTGAGAAGAAGAAAACAACAGTATTTTATTTTCATTTTTTCCTCTAAAGTGGAGAATTGATTAGAACTTCCATTGCAAAAAGGGAAAGACTGCTCTTTCTTAATATCTATGTCAAATCTTTCCTTAAGTTAATAGATTGGCCAACCCCCATTCTCCAAATTTTACAGACTTCCATTATTTCTTATCCTCACAAGATTACAGCAACACTTGTACTAAAATTAATTAATTCAACGTACTTTACCAGTTTAACCAAGCAAATTATTACTCATCCTGGGTAAGTGAGTGAGTAATTCTTTGCAAGACTGTAAACCACCTTGAAATTCCCAGACTCACATGACTCGATGGTAAGTAAGATAATCAGTTAGTTGATCAAACTGGCTCTCCCGAAAAGACCATGTTATTTGCGACGGGGCGTTCTGTCCCACTGTACCATTTTGGAGGGAGAAGCTGCCTCATAACTTAGCTTGGAGGAAGTGAGTCTTGTTTAAGCCCCCTTAAAATATGTCTTGCTTCCTGGTTTTGTGGATCAGATTTTTACCAGTTGCTTCCGGACACATCATACCAGTTGCTTCTATCCACATCATCACTGGAGCATGAGTGCTGATAAAGCACCTGAAAATCCTGAATCTGATACCCTCCTCACACCTACCTGTTTCATAGCATTGGCTGTCACCACCTTCTATCGCAGGTGGATCTTAGGTAATGAGGTATTAGCAATTGGTGCCTCATCGTCTTAAGCCTCTGGTGGAACCCCACCCTCCTCATAAAAGAAGGATGCTGTTATTTTTGCTATGAGTTAGATTCAATTTCCCAACCTGTTGCACATTTCCACCTGCCTTAAACGTACACACTTGCCGTGTTCTCTTATCCATGCTTGCTTTATGAGAACAGGCTTTGCGGACAGAAAAACCTGGGTTCAAATTACTTTTCTGATACTCCTTAGCTATGGGATTCAGGAAAGCTACTTAACCTATGCTTGCTCATCTATTGAGCAGAGATTATAATATTGACTTCATGGGTTTATTATAAAGATCAGATCCTGTATGTAACGAGCATCACATAGAATCCTAATGTAAAAGTCAATTAATGATGGGAAAACAAGTGAGTTGTCACTATAATGCCATGGACAAAAACCAATTTAGGGGTTAAGGAATAAAATTATGGACCTAGTTGCCAATAAAATCCCTAAACTATTTCACTTCATCATTAACTCAATTCCACACTTTTTTCTCGTTCAGAATGGAGCTTTCAAGTCTCAACCTGAATCTCTCATTCTACTAACATTTACATCTTCCCACAGCTTCCATTTTATCATGCCCTGTCTCTTTAGAAAGTTGCCAGGAACTTCCCATTCTGAATCTAAAGTCCTATATCCCACGGCATCTTCTGTTCTTTAGCAGTAAGGTCCCTGACTCTTCAAATTTTATCTTCTACAACTTCAAACCAGCTCCTTGATCTAGTAAGGCTAGAGTTCTCACCATTTTCCGGGGATACAGAATGAATCCTCAACTCTTAGTGTTCCGTAAAACATGGTCTCTGTCTTCGAGGGGCTCAGTGTGTAGATGGGGAGACAGACTGACTGTAACAGAGACTAATGTGGAGTTGACTATCTTTATGAACAGCGATCTATGGCACAACGTGTGAAGGAGTGATTAATTCAGCCGGGGTGGGTACGTGGTTAGCGGAAGAGCTGGGAAAGACTTCAGAGAAGAAGTAGCACTTGATTTAGTTGTTTAGGAATGAGCATGATTTCATTTTGGGCAGAAGAAGCAGCATGACCAACTCCTGAAAGTGAGTAGTCCTCAGCCGAGGCTTTGGAACAGCTGGCAGGAGGGCTGGTGAAGCCAGCAAGGGCCAGGCTGGGAAGTTCTTGGATGTTCTATCAAGGAGACTCAAAAGAACAGCTTTCCTTTTCCTGAATTCCAGGTGCAATTATCCTTTGTGTTCTCACTTTGGCAAGAATTTTTCATTTTCAAT
The DNA here is from genome assembly GCF_041296265.1 of Equus caballus. Taxonomy (NCBI): domain Eukaryota; kingdom Metazoa; phylum Chordata; class Mammalia; order Perissodactyla; family Equidae; genus Equus; species Equus caballus. Next base: position 5,352,497 of record NC_091689.1, on the reverse strand, counting down.
AAATCTCTACAAGTTATTTATAGGCTCCTACAGAACCAGGGAAACCCTGAAGTTCTTTTCTTTCCTCCTCAGCTCTTCCCATGCAGGCAGTACACGGGGTTGGAGGCAGCAGCATAGAGAGGAAAAGTATGGACTTAGGGTCCGAGTTCCCTCTCTGCTGTTCCCACTGTCCCAACTTCTAACTGGGTGAACTTAGGCAAGTTACATCACCATCCTGAATGTCACATTCTTCCTTTGAAAATGGGGATATGCCAGTTTCTGTATGATGGGTCTCCTACGATGACTCAATAAATGCTGAACATGTGGTTGCTATTCAATTATTCAATAAGCGTTAATTGACCACCTCCTATAGGGCAGACCTGTGCTAGATTCCTATTACACAGTGATGAGTTAAACAGCAGGGGCTTTGTAGTCTAGGATTTATTATTAGTAGTACTATTATCGTTAATATAGATCTTTAATAAATACTACGTAAACAAATTAGTGTGTTTCGGCTGCATCAATATGCTATCTGTGGTTGGACCAATCCCCTCTTGTCCTGGTCTTGGAGTGTGCTACATGACAATCAGCTGACAAGAGCTGCCACATCCGATGCTTATGGAGCCTGTCAGTTACACAGCTGTGCAGCCTTGGCAGAGCCATCATTCCAACTAGGTTCAGTAAGTGAGGCGACCCTGGAGGTGTCCCTAGATGAGAAGGACCTCAGGAGGATGACCATGCATGCTCAAAACATTCCAGGCGTGGCTCAGTCAAATCTGGGATGTTTGAACTCTTCTCCAAAACTTTCAATTGCTAGAGCTCATGAAAGCAGAAAGCCAGAATCCTGGGATTAGCTAATTTTTGTGCAAGCTGTTTCATGATAAATCTATATGTTTGTTTTCACTGCTGATGAAGTGAGAGTACAAAAGCAAACACTGCCTCAGTTCTGGTAGATGTGATGACTCCATACTTGATAGAGAGATGCACCTGTTGATCGCCAAGGAGTAGAGTCGCCAAGAGCAGAGAAAGGGAGTGGAAGCAGATGTTATGGACTGAGATTTAGCAGTCATCCTAGAGACAACCTGGGCCTGCCTCTGGCAGAGGCAGTGGAATGAGCGTGTGGTGTGGCGGATCACCACATCCTGCCAAAGAGAGTAATTAACTTCTTGGTACAAATATAAGAATAAAAACTGTAACCAGCTTACTTGTAAATGTGTTTTTTCATGAATTGTATTGTTCTAAATTTGCTTCTGTTTATTTGCTGCTCAGTTTAGCTTTCAGCTTTTTAAAAAACGTTTTCCAGCAGCTGTGTGTCCTGGGTGCAGCTTATTTCTGCTTGCCAAATTGTTCTGTTTTTCCTCAAAAGGAAATCCTAAGATATCTGCCAACAGCACCCCAATCTATAGTCAGGAGTGGGGCACAAAGCTACGTCTTCCTTTCTGCAGAAAAATGGGAAAAAAATATATTTCAGAATCTTTAATCTCCTTCCATTCTCTCTCTCATTTTCTTTTGATTGGTCTAATAATTGCTTCAAGTTCTGTTCTGATCAGAGGTTATGATTCCTGATTTATGTAAGCTATAGCTTCCAAGATTAATGTTAGGCAAGGCCTTTTCTGCAATGGAATTTTAAAAGATATTTTTAAAATCAAATTTTTTTTATTGAGTTAATGATAGGTTACAATCTTGTGAAATTTCAATTGTACATTAATGTTTGTCATTCGTGTTGTAGGTGCACCACTTTACCCTTTGTGCCCATCCCCCACCCCACCTTTTCCCTGGTATCCACTAAACTGTTCTTAGTCCATAATTTTAAGTTCCTCATATGAGTGGAGTCATACACAGATTATCCTTCTCTCGCTGGCTTATTTCACTTAACATAATTCCCTCAAGGTCCATCCATGTTATTGCAAATGCAATGATTTTGTTCTGTTTTACAGCTGAGTAGTATTCCATTGTATATATGTACCACATCTTCTTTATCCATTCGTCTGTTGCTGGACACTTAGGTTGCTTCCATGTCTTGGCTATTGTAAACAGTGCTGCAGTGAACATTGGGGTGCATAGGACTTTTGGGATTGCTGACTTCAAGCTCTTTGGATAAATACCCAGTAGTGGGATGGCTGGATCGTATGGTAGTTCTATTTTTAATTTTTTGAGGAATCTCCATACTGTTTTCCATAGTGGCTGCACCAGTTTGCATTCCCACCAGCAGTGTATGAGGGTTCCTTTTTCTCCACAACCTCTCCAACATTTGTTACTATTAGTTTTAGATATTTTTGTCATTCTAACGGGTGTAAGGTGATATCTTAGTGTAGTTTTGATTTGCATTTCCCTGATGATCAGCGATGATGAGCATCTTTTCATGTGCCTATTGGCCATCCGTATATCTTCTTTGGAGAAATGTCTGTTCATGTCTCCAGCCCATTTTTAAAATCAAATTTTAAAAGAAATTTGAAAACCTTAAAGAAGGTACTAGAAGCAGATATGGTCAATATAGATGCAAAGTTATTGATACTCAGAGTGGGCCAAAATTTGGGTGTCTGATTGTCTGTGTACCCCAAATTAAACTACTCTGGATTATGTTTTGTGAAAGATTACCCCAGTCCCCACGGAGGTATGTGTGACGTTTAAAGCTATGACATCATGTGCCTTCAGGTACAAAGGGATATCTTACATATATTAAACACCTGAGGTATAGTTTTGAAATTACTTTGAAGAAGTAGATCTGGGAAGTCATGGGTTGTAATAAAATACATTATCTTTATCAAAAAATTAGAGGTAGTAGATGAAGGTGTCCAGGCAAGAGGATAGCCTGAGAGAGAATCTTTAACCAAAGTTAAACAAACAACAAAACAACTCCATGACTATACTGGGCAGGTGACGAGCAGCTGCTGGGAGAAACCATTTGGTACTTTTCGAGCTGACCTTTCACCTGCATGAGCCACGTGGTGAGTCAGTACTTTTTAACCTGAAGTAACCTGACTGAATAAAGTGACTCTGAGCTGCTAAAGTCCCTTGACACGTAGAGTCACATCCTCAAATCCCACCTGCTCTTCACAACAGAGTCATGTTTATTTGTGAACCAAACCGTTAGTGATTTGTAGACTGACAGATGGCAGAGAAAGAAAGAGGGAAGCAAGAGCTGAAGTCATTGGCAAAGCTTGAGAAAGCCAGACGAATCTCTTTTTTGCTGTTGCGGTAACATTGGCTTCTAACATTATATAAATTTCAGGTGGACATCATTATGTTTCAATTCCTGTGTAGATTACATCAAGTTGACCACCCAAAGACTATGTACAATCCATCACCACACACATGTGCCTAATCACCCTTTTCGACCTCCTCCCTCCCCCCTTCCCCTCTGGTAACCACCAATCTAATTTCCGTCTCTATGGGATTATTTGTTGTTGTTTTTATGTTCTGCTTATGAGTGAGATCATACAGTATTTGACTTTCTCCCTCTGACTTATTTCGCTTAGCGTAATACCCTCAAGGTCTAACCATGTAGTCACAAAATGGCCGGATTTCATCGTTTCTTATGGCTGAGTAGTATTCCATTGTGTATATGTACTAAATCATCTTTATCCATTCGTCCCTTGATGGGCACCTACGTTGCTTCCAAGTCTTTGCTCTTGTGAATAATGCTGCTGTGAACATAGGGGTGCATGTATCTCTACACATTCATGATTTCGTGTTCTTTGGATAAATACCCAGTAGTGGGATAGGTGGATTGTATGGTATTTCTATTCTTAATTTTCTGAGGATACTCCAGACTGTTTTCTATAGTGGCTGCAACAGTTTGCACTCCTACCAGTAGTGTATGAGAGTTCCCTTTTCTCCACATCCTCTCCAACACTTGTTGTTTCCTGTCTTGTTGATTATAGCCATTCTGACGGTGTGACGTGATATCTCATTGTAGTTTTGATTTGCATTTCCCTGATAGTTAATGATGTTGAACATTCTTTCCTTTGTCTGTTGGCCATCTGTATATCTTCTTTGGAGAAATGTTTGTTCAGATCTTTTGCCCAGTTTTTAATTGGGTTTTTTGTTGTTGTTTTTGAGCTGTATGAGTTCTTTATATATTTTGTATATTAACCCCTATCAGATCTATGTTTGAAAATATCTTCTCCCAATTGTTAGGTTGTCTTTTCATTTTGTTCATGGTTTCCTTTGCTGTGCAGAAGCTTTTTAGTTTGATGTAGTCCCATTTGTTTATTTTTTCCATTGTTTCCCTTACCTGGTCAGGCATGGTACTTGAAAATACTGCTGCTAAGACCGATGTCATAAGAGTGTACTACCTATGTTTTCTTCTAGAAGTTTCAGTTTCAGGAATTACATTCAAGTCTTTAATCTGTTTTGAGTTAATTTTTGTGTATGGTGTAAGATAATGGTCTACTTTCATTCTTTTGCATGTAGCTGTCCAATTTTCCCAACACCATTTATTGAAGAGAGTTTCCTTTCTCCATTGTATGCTTTTGGCTCCCTTGTTGAAAATTAGCTGTCCATAGCGGTGTGGGTTTATTTCTGGGGTCTCAATTCTGTTCTATTGATCTGTGTGAGCCAGATGAATCTTGGACAGTGCATCCCAGGAGTGGTGAAGGAGAGCATTACCTCTGAGGCCCTCAGCTGTCTGAAGAATGCCTTGTCTTTAATCTTTCAGAAAAAAATTAAGATTTGTCAAATTCTAGATATTCAGGACAGACAACCTCAGGAGGATTGGGCTTGGAAAGACTCATCACAGTAGGGACAGAGCCAAAGTTGAGGTAATGGGCATGTGCCAACGTAGCTCCAGTCAGCCCCAGGCTGGCTGCCATCAACCCTGCAGAGTTGGCACGGGACCAGGAAGCTGAACCAGAATTTGCTCTGGGTTTGAAGGGAGAACTCAAACATTGCTTGAACTGATTTCACAGATAGAGTCTGGCTCAGTCACGGAAAAGTGTGAGGATCGAGGGGAGCTTCCTCAGCCTTGGCTCCAATAATCCATTCAATTAAATTCAGCAGAGGTCGTTGAGCATTGACCATGTGTAAAATATAGTGATATAAAATAGTCTGGGCTCTCAAAGAATTTGCAGTCTGGTGAGAAAAATAAGACGTAGAAAAATAACAATAAGGCAAAAAGGTAAGTGCCTTGAGAGAAATATAAACAAAGAACTATGCTGGATTTGAAGGCAGGAGAGAGGATTTCTTATGGGGTATATGTAAAAGGTCTTCATGGAAGATGTCAGATTGGGGATAATTTTGAAAAGCAGCAGTTTAGAGAGGGAGGAGTGTACCCCTGGTAGAGGAGCTAGCATAGGCAAGTCAGGGACCAGAAAGCAGGGGTTACGTTTGCATATTGTAATGTACACAGTTTGGCAGGTGGTCAAGCATTGGTAGACTATTAGAAGATGAGATCGGAAAATGGCTGAAGCATTGACTATCAGGGCGATGGATTTCCATTAAGGTATTTAAGCAAGGTTCTTCCTAGATGCCATCATGCCAGACTTCTCCATCATATATACCTTTAAATCACAATGAAAATTACTCAGTTATAAAGTACCTTCAATAATTCAAGCAGAGAGTCTTTTTTCTTTTCCTCTAATCTACAATAGATTTCTTCTGCTGGTTAAGCTATTTCATGTGCAGTAGAACTCTGTTATACCATAACTCAGAACTATCCCGGGTCAGCCTTTGTCTGCTTTAACCGTAAAAGCCTGAAACAACACAGATTCTCTGTGATAGATGCAAGAATCCCCGCCCCCTAAAATGAGGGGTCCCTTGTATGTCATTTATGTCACTATAGGGAAGGAACTGTCTCTTCTTCCCTGCTAGGTTCTTTGGCTGGTCTAATAATTAAATTGACATAAGACAGATTAACAGGAGAGAAATTTAATTTTATATGTACTGGAGCCCATAAAAATATGAGATTCAGAGACGTGACCAAAGCAGGCAGCTTTTATACCTTTTAGATAAAGAAACAATAAATTTGTGAAGAATTGACAAGACAAAGAAGTTTGGGCTTAGGGGAGGAAATTAATGAGGATTTTGTTCATCTAGACTTCTCGGCCTTGAATTCCCTATCTCTGATGGTAAGCACGCCTTCTATCCTCCTGGTATAGAGAGGGTACCTTTCACATGGGGGATTTATATCTTGCTTTTGGGGGGACAAAGGAGGGTCAGAGTAACCTTCTTGCACCTGCTGTTTCTTAAGTAACTTTAATTCAAAACAATCCATATGCCAAAGTGGCATATTTGGGGTGGTGTATTTTGCTCTGCTTCATCCCTGTAGCCTACCTTTTATTTTCCGCATTTTGCTTAACCTAGTAAATTGTGATAGAAGGTGAGATCTAGCCAACACAGTCACTTCCTCTCGAATCAAAGCATTCCACTGAACTTTAGGCTGAAGATTGAGACTTCCTCTGTATGTCTAAGGATGGGCTGAAGTTCAGAGATTCTCAGGAGAGCTCTGGCCTTGTTGACTTACAGCATCTTAATGACACTTTAAATATTATAAGAGTGGCCGGGCCCAGAGTCTATAAAATCCTCTCTGTGTCTTGCCTCTGCTAGAGCAGGCACTACATAGTAAAGAACGTGAGAGAATGTAGGACAAGTCCTACTGGCCTGGCAAGGGTCCCGCCTAATTCCTCATGACGTGTCCAGTGCAGGTGACACCTTCTCAAAGGTGTGGATAGGCAGTTAATTTCATGGAGTGTAGGAGGTGTGGGTTCAGCTTCTTTTTTTTTTTTTTTTTTTTTACAGTGGAGCATTATCTGAATGATATTCATTCTCCCTTGAGTCTGGGCTTCATGCAACAAGCAGCAACTGGATGTTATTTTAAAATAAGCAAAAGCCACCAAAAGATCCTGGTCTGGATCCTTGTTTGGGAAGAAGAGTTGGTTGAGAAGTGCTCCTTGATCAAGGATTAATCCAAGGGAAAACTCCAGCAGGAAGAGAAGATTTGTGGGTTTTTTACCCCATCTCCCCTGAAAACTATGTCGTGAAAAGGGTTCTGACCCACTGACACACAGCGACTTGGACTGGGTACCACTTCTTTTTTTTGAAGGGTGGAGGAAAAGAGAGAAATTTCTTGTTTGTGGTGTTTGAAGGATGGCTTCCCAATTTCATCAGCTCCGGGTCCTGGTCTGGAAAAATTGGCTAGGCGTCAAAAGGCAACCGGTGAGTAAAAAAGGGAAGCGCACCCTCCTTCCCCGCCCCCCCCACCTCGCCCCTGCCAAGAAAGCAATGCTCCAGGCAATCCTGAAATGTGGTGATAATGAGAGGTAAAAAGAAGAGTTTTCTAAAGGCATTTTCTAAAGGAAGAAATAAGAGATTTAGAAGTCATCTCTGCATTTGTCTTCCAGCTAATGGGGTGAGTCTAAACATGCCCCCAAAGCAGCCTTTTGATTTCAGTAAATTAAAAGAGTACACAGGACATGGTCCAGGCAGAGGAAAGAATGCGTCTTGTTACTGGTTGAATTGGAACTAGTGTTGAATTCTAGGTTTTAGGCCAAAATGCTTTCAAAAATTTTCTTAATGAATTTAATTAAAAATGAGATGAAGAAAAGTATCAGATGAAAGGTACAATAAATGGGGGAGAACTGTACTTGAAAGGCAAAAGCAATAGAAAGCTTGGTTGAAAAGTAAGATAAAGAAAGAAATAGTTTGCAGGCTGTTGGTATAGAAAGTGTCTAAGAAATTTTAGTGTCTAAAAATTATTTACTAGAAATGCCAAACAAGAGTCAATATATGGGCCATGTTTCAAGCGTATTATTGACTCACTTAATCTTCCTGCTGTAGTCTGTCTACTCTGCTCACTGCAATATCTTTTCTGTGTTCTCACGTTCCTGGTTGCTTTTTAAATTACAAAGCTAGCTATCGACCCTCACCAGATAGGGTCCAGGGAGACTGAGAAAGGAATTGGCGTCTGTGAGTTGTCATGGATTCACAAGAATGCTTGAAAACCAGGGAAATCCAGAAAGGCACTCAATCTATTCATTTTAGGGTGGTAATTCCCAGCCTTGAATGACTAATATAAATATTACGCAAATCATATATGTCATAGAAACCAACATCTTATCTATGCACCTTATCTCATTTTAGGTTTGCTTATAGAGCCTGACACCTTACTTAAGAGTTCTGATGTACATGTTCAGAGGGTGAAGCATATGTTCACTCGCCTTTGTGAATTGGGTGGGCAGGATTTAAAATCCTAAGGCATTATGTGATTGCATTGCTGTAGGGTTTGGATATAAAATTTAAAATGGCTAACATTTTTATTTCATTGTTTTAAAATTGGAAACAAGACAAAAGTAAAACTTCCCATAATTACCCCATAGGTAGGTTCTGTGTAGAATTCAGCAGGGGAAGCGTCTGGGGAGGTGCATGGGGTCAAAAGGTGAGAGCTGGGTTCTTGGTTCTGCTCCTCACCAGCATCGTAACTTGAGTAGCGTATCACAATTTCTCTCAGAACTGGCTTTCCCACTTGTAAATCTGTCTCATAGGCTGGTGAGAACCAATGTGCTAATGTATTTCAAAGTGCTTTATAAATGGCGAAACACTTGGCAAATAGGATATAGGGGGATTTGGGGAGATGTGTGTGTCATATTTTATTCAAAGCATGATGAAAGGAAATCCAGAAGAAGGGAATGTAAGAGAGAGGAAGAAATTTATGTACAGTAAAGTTCTTAAGTGACGAAAACTCAATAGTTAAAAATGAAAGCATAGAGGAACTGAAAATTTATATCTGTTGTTGCTGATAAATTGAATATTGAAGTTGTATATTTTCCTTACAACTCCATTTTACCTAAAACTTTTTTTAAAACCCACAGGTAAATAAGTTTTTTCATTGAGAAATTTTATCTTTGGAAACTTTAATAAGTTCTTTCCTCATCTGTAAAGTAGCTGGTGTATCAATTTTCTGCTTTAGAGTTTTTCTCCATTTCATTCAATTTCTGTTGGACATGGCATATTTAGAAGAGATGGAAGTCAGGCATGCTAAAATGTTTTCACTCTATATCTTATATTATTCCTATATAGACAAAATTCCTAAAAAGCTCCTGGTAATTATACTTTTGCCTGGAAAAGAGAATACATGGGCTATTAGTTCATTTGAGAACATCACATGATTCAGATCTTAAGTGCCCCTTGAGAGAATGGGACCCAGGACAGCTAAGTCTGTTGAAGCAAGTGAAATCAGAAGAAGTCCAGAATTTGGGGCAATACAAAAAGCCCACCTGAGTTCAGTATGACCAACTAGAAGGACACAAGAGACATTTAGAAAATAGTGGTGCCAAAAGGAGAGGAAAAGATAAATCTAGGTGGAGGGCAGGAGAGCAAAGAAAGGTATATTTCTTTCTTCATAGTTTTGCCTGGGGCTGGAGCTCTCTCTTGGCATTGGAAAGAAGACTTGAGGACACAAGTGGAAAGAATATAGGTGTGCCAGTGTTACTTAGGAGCAAAGAACGAGAAAATCAAGAGGTTGGAGAGTCAGGATTAAAGATCTAAAAGGAGATGAAATGAGAAAAATTGGGAAAAGAGAAAATATAGACAAATTAAAAGACAGAAAGTGAAAAGAAAGTGTATATAAATTTGAGGAGAGGACGTAGTCTCTGTGTAGGAGCTGGACTTTGTCATCCATCAAGTAATTATTTAAAATGCAATGATTTTTGGCTTTATTTTAGTAATTGTTCTGTATATGGCCCTTTAAAAATATACATTTATACCCAGGAAAGTAGAAATTAAGTTGTGCAACACTGGAAATGTATAGTCCTTACCGAATGTTAAAGAAAGATGCTAGTGTCACCACCATGACTTCGTTTTCCACTTTCTTTTCAAGAGATTCCCCCACAAAGCAAGGCGGTGGGAAGGACAGTCTGTGAAGGAAGAAGTCAGAAATCTATTAATGGAGAAACAAATGATACACAAGCAAAAACCCAAAGATATAGTGAAAATATTAGAGTGGAGATTGCTGAGGAAATATATTATCAAAGTACACGCTAGAAGAGAAAGTGAGAAAGGAACTTCAAACAGCTCTACAGCCTAAGAAATAGAATGACAATGCGGTAAGCTAAATGTTGGATTTGGCTGCAAAAAGGGGAGCCAGGATCTTTCACTTTTGAGGTGATCTCCCTTGAAATTGTTCTTAGGCTAAATGTTTCTCTCTTTTTTGTAAAATCAAATATCAGGATTCTGGAATATTTGAGATAATCTGATTGTCTTAATTTTAGAGAGTCTCAGAGAGTTCGAGGGACTTGCCCAAGGTCACACACTGAATTTAAGGACTCAGAGTCAGACTTTCCCCAAATAGATCTGTTCTTTCCATTACCTCCTGCTGCTTCTCTATTGCTGCTGGGTTGAATTTCCTTTTGCGTTGTTGCCTGACCCCTGCTCGGAGTCCAGCCCACCAACAAAGAGATCACATTTGCTCAGGAGGCCTTAGATAGTGCTGTTTTTTAGCATCAGTGGTAATATGAATTCTCAATTATATTGCAAAAAATGAATCCTAAAGGAGTGTGGAAAAATACATTAAGCACCAACAGAAATGTTAGGTCGTAGGGAAAATCAATTAGATGCAGTTGCACCCTGCTGGGTTTGTAATTTAATTCTAAAAATAATGGAAAAATGAAGCTGCCTTCCGCTGAGGAGGTTAGCAACAGGGAGGCTCACCTAAAGGGATGCTGGGTAATGACGGGAAACGGTCCTGGGACAGCAGAGAGGCTGCAGGACGAAAGACCACACAGTGCAAGATGGGAATTTATCTTCCATAAGAAGATGGTTCTACAGGCATATCAGGAGTGACTTCAAGTCTCTGTGGAATATAATTCTAGACTGATGACCTGAAGAAGGAAAATTAACTTCAGCTGGTTATTTTCTGTTGTTAAATGTTTGGCTAGCAGATGGCACTTCAGCTCAGTTGATGATAGAACCAGTTTTGTTTTATTTTTTTTTAATCACAGACTTTCCCACAACTTGATAAATTTCTAACACTTTGGATTGAGTTTGAAACTTCCTCCTCAATTCCCACCTTGCCCATATAACTTCCCCTTACAGTGGCTAGAAAAAGAGAAAGTCTTGACTTCAGAATTTTGGAGCAGGTTAAATTTTTGGTTTTTTTGGAGGGGAAGATTGGCCTTGAGCTAACATCTGTTGCCAATCTTCCTCTTTTTGCTTGAGTAAGCATAGCTCTGAGCTAACATCTGTGCCAATCTTCCTCTTCTTTGTATGTGGGACACCACCACAGCATGGCTTGACGAGTGGTGTATGTCTGCACCTGGGATCTGAACCTGCAAACCCCAGGCCACCGAAGCTGAGCATGCAAACTTAACCACTACACCACTGGTTTGGCCCCTAAAATAATTTTTTGATTAAAATAATTTAGGATTAAACTCTAATCCCAAATTTAATACTACATTGGATTAAACTGAATTAGGTCCTGTGCAATTCACTCAACTATGTTGTCAAATGTTTCAGGCCCTTTACTTATTCTGGATTGGTACCACTTACTCCCTTAATTCCTTTTAATTGTTCAAAAAAATCTAGACGTACCTGTTGATTATGGTGCCTGGTACATGGCAGAAATGCATATTTTATTAGTTTTGTAAGTTAGTAAAAAGTAAATGAGATGATGTTTTAGAAATGGGGGCAATCGAGGAATACATTAGCTTAAAATCCAAGAAGAAAGAGTTGTTTTTATACACATCACAGAAAATTTACCAATCTCAAAATGTATTCTAATCTCTAAGTATAGATTTCAGCAAATTTCCTTGATCCCAGTTTTCAGACGAGTCATTTACACGGATGGCAGTGTAAAATAGCAGAAAGCCCAATTACACTTAGAACTCTGTGCCACTTTTGTTTCCCTGTTTTGGGTGTGGAACTAAGGTTTATTCCAGGTCTAAAGTACCAAGTCTTACTCAGAATGTGAACCTTGGCATTTTCTCGGAATCATCAAGTAACAGTCATCCTTGACTTACAGGACAATACAAAAAGAAAGGAAAAGAAGAGGAAGGAAGAGACAGTATACATTATAAATGGAAGGCTGGGAAATTTTTATATTCATGTTTGTAAGAAAAAGTTATGATTCTAAATTACAGGACAACCTTTAAATGACTTTCCATGCTCTTATAGACTGAACTAATAAAAGTATAGTGTTACAATCAAACAGAGCTAGTAATCTATGCTGTCATGGTCTGGCTGCATAGCTTAATGGTTAACTGTGCATGTGCTGAAACCAGGCTCCCTGGGTTCAAATACCGGCTCTACCACTTAGTGGCTTACGGAATAAAGGCTTATTTAGTCTCTTTAAGATTCTAATTTCCCATCTGCAAGAGGAAATGAGATGATTATATTAAATGAGATAATGCATGTTGAGTGTTTAATACAGCATCTTGCACATTTCTAAGCAGTCAATAAATATGAGCTATTATCATTTGGAGTACTATATTGAATTCTGATACTAAATAGAAGAAAAAGGCCACTTGACAGCAAGAATTCATCCTGGGGAAGATATTTTGAAATCGTGTTCAACAGGGAACTGGTGAAGGTGCTGGCGTTAGTACCCAGGAGGAAAGGGGACTTGGGGTCGCCTCAAATACTTCAGAATTCTCATGTGGAAGAGGAGGCCAGACTCAGACAAATGAGTCTTAGTCACAGGAAGGAAGATATCACCTTGCTATGAGCAAAAAAATCAGACAATATGAGTTGTCCGATAATGAAGAATTCTCTTGAAATAGTGAGCTTCTAGTCACTAGAAGCAATCAAGGAGAGGCTGGATAACTACCTGGCAGAGATATTTTCCCTAACTCGATGTACCAGTCATTCTCGAATTATTCCTCTTTTGGAATATTCTACGCTCTTTCCCATCTGTGGGTCTTCACCCATATGTTTCCTCTGTTTGAAAGACCCCTGCTTCTTTCTCCCACTCCATCCGACACACATATTCTTTCTTCTTCCTGACCCTTTTTCACCGTTTAGATTTTAGACTCAGCTTCCTTGCTTTGTCTTGCTTTCCCACGCTTTACTTCCTATGTCTTAGCATTACCTATTACATTTGGTTATAATTTTTTTTAATGCTTTCTGTCCTCAAAAGACTGAAAATTTTGATTGCTCTATCCTCAGTGCCTGGTACACAGCAGGTGTTCAATCATTGTTTATTGTACTAGTGAATGTATAAACCTTCAATAAATGATCGCTGTAGTGTATGTTCAACCCTAAGTGTCCTTAAGTCTCTCCAGGACTATGATTCCATGAAGAAGTGGAGAGAATCTTTATCCTAAACATTTTACTTTTATTTATTTTCAGGGTTAGGCAAAAAAAGTCCCCATTACAGTTTAGAAATTGTACTGATATTCAGTATCATTCATTTCAGACACAACCAACTTCAGACCACTCTAGTGCGGGGCACAAACACACATATCTGTAGGGGCAAGAGAGGTAATGTGACTATGTGAAGTGGGCCATGCATAAGAGAGTAGGGAATAGTGACATTTATGGTTAAGACTGGAGAGAGAATGCCCTATTTAAAGGCGTTCAAATAGTAGTAGTTTCTTCAAATTTTTAAATATGTAGTAACACAATTTAAAGTTCACGTGCATCTTATTTTCCTATGTACTTTTAGTGAAAATTATAAGAAAATAATAAAAGTGGTAGACAAATAGAATCAGATGGAATAGCAGTAATTAGAATAAAGGGTTCTGACAAAGTAATATGGTGTGATTGATCTAATGTTGAAATTACGTGCTTTGCCCAGATTTTTCAGAAACTTAGATTTGAGATGTTTTCAAAAGTTCTAGCAAATGCGGAGGCAAATGTTACTAGGCTTTAACAGTTATACATAGAAATTTTGGAGTGAAGTTACACGTCATTCATTCAAGGAATTTCTTAAGATTTAAACTTATAATTTTAGGTGGATGACTTCACTGACTCCAAAGTCACTGATATGTGTCTTGTCGTCATCAATAATTCCCCAAACCTTAACACCTGTGTGCAACAGGATAGAGTTCCTGGAGATGAAGCGTGTTTGTTTTCATCTCTTTTTCTTGGCCTTTCATCACTTCTCTTTTGCTGTCTTTTAAAAATTGGTTCTGGATTTTCAAAAAGAATTATTTTAAAAATAATTTCTAAATTTTTAATTTTAAAACAATTCAAGTTTAAAGAAAAGTTGCAGGAACAGGGGAAAATTTTTTTCTTGAGCTAGTTGACATTGATTTCCCATTGTATCGGATAATTTAGTGCTCACAATTTACTAACAAGGATATTCTCCTACATAACCCAAACCACCATCAAACCCTTAGACCCAATTCAAGCTTCGCCAGTGGTCCCAACCATGGCTTTATAGCAAAAGGACCCAGTTCAGAATCTCATTCTGCATCTGTTTTTCATGTCTCTTGTTTCCATCAGTTTGTAAGAGTTTGTTCGTCTTTCCTTGACTTTCATGGCCCTGACACATTCTGAACATTCAAGACCAGTTGTTTTGTACAGTATCTGTGGTCTACTGATTTTTCGACTCAGGTTATTCATCGTTGGCGGGAATATCACAGAAGTGGGGCTGTGTTCTTCCAATTGCATCGCATCAGGTGGTGCATGATGTCAATTTGTCCCATTTTGTGGGGAAAGTATTTTGAGAATATGTACATATCCAATTCCTCATCAAACTTTCAATTTATCTGTTTGCTTACATGTTTATTTATATCTACATAGACTCATGTATTCCTTGTTTATTCAACTAGATACAATCTTTCATTATCATGTATTTTAGCGTTTAAATTTGTCCAGTGGGTCAAGTTTGGTGCTCACATTGGGTCATGGGCTGGTATCTGTGCCCTACTGCTGTGTCCCCATTATTCTCTGAGCAGTGTTATCTATCACCCTTCTATCTATTGAGCTACCTACCCCTCTATTTCTATCTGTCTCTCATCTTTCTACCTATCTATCGATCTATCTATCTATCTTCTACATATGTTCTACATATTTTCTGTAGCTCTGTCCAGGCTTAGAAACAATGACACTCCACTAGCAATGAACATACCTAGTACTCAGATGTCCATTAAAAGAAGCTACTGTTTTCTGGAAAAATGGGTATTTTCAGGGCTGGGATGAAGTACAAATAAAGCAGAGACAACTTGTGGAATCAGAAAGTAGGAAATAAGTTATATGCACACATTTATATCTATATTTCATGTCTCTTTATAAATTTTGGAAACCAGGACTTTATACCTACATCTTTAATTCTAACCCAACAATACAGGGTTCATTCTCGTTTCCCCCTTTTCCATGTTTGTAATTCCCCAGATGGATAGTGAGAAACTTGGCTCCTCTACCGGGGGATAAATTTACATTTTTGGTCAACTTCCCTGTATGAAACCAACCGCCTGCTTCTCACTCTGCACACACTCTCTTTACCCTACTTGGGCTCTGACACCCCATGTCTGGTTGCTGTACTGTGGATGTCCTCTCCTCCTTGCTAAGGACCCACCTCCCTCACTGCATCACTGTGATGCCCCTAGTCCTGGTGTGGATTTACCTTGCTGGGCCGCACCTAAGGACCCTTGGGTACTGAATTTTTCAAGAAGGAAAAGGAGAAAGAGAAAGAATAGAATGGGTCATCTCAATAGAAAATAAACTCTGGAGAAATAAAAGGAGACAAATGCCATGGCCCACTAAGGAACTATAAACTACTCAATGTGCTTATGCCTGTAGACGTCAAGAACACAGGGAAAACGAAATGCAAGGGAGGCATTGCAAGAAAGGCAGGTGTGAAATGATTAAAATATTAGTTTTAAAACTCTTTTCCCCAAATTTTCAAGTAGCCCCAATGTCTTTATATGTAAAATCAATATCCTAGCCCTTTCCCCACACAAACAAAAGTCATAGCTCGTCCGGTTAGTATTTGGATCCCTGCTGCTGCATTTGCTTCTGGGTTGTTTATGAGAATCTTTAGAACGGTGTTGAGAGCAATCCTGCTGCTATGAAAATTTAAGTTTTGTTTATTTCTTGCTTTTGTGATTAACTTGTCAACCTTACGTTTTCGAGATCACAGTGTGGAGGGCTTTGTGTTTATTATCCTTCTAAAATGCTACTGCCTACTGGCAGAAGTGTTCTGCAAACCTCTCTGACCTAAAATCCTGGGGGAAATCTTCTGATAATAGATTGCTTGGGCTTGCTGTGATTTTTGCCTTGAAGAGAGTCTCAATTGCCTTAAACTTCTCTGATATAGATTACATTTTTGTCTGGATTTAAATCATGCCTAAAATTAATTTCAAAATTGGCCAAAACATCCTCATGAAGGCCTCAGATTAGATCAGCCGAAAGACAACTTAAAGATATGCCTTGACATGTGTCCCTTATTTGAACGTGAATGTACATTTGTGTTGGTACAATTGATGCCAGTTGCTCACCGGATTCTCCTGAGGTGGCTGTAGAAAATGAATAGATGCTCCTCAAAGTGGCTCTGGGGCATTAAACCTACTCAGATGAATCCTTTTTTTAAGAATAACTATGGCCTCAAATATAAAACCAATCAATCCACACACATTACAATTTTTTTTAACATTAATTCTTTATAGTCTACATTTCAAGTGAGTCACACGGAATAAAAACGGGACGTTGTATCTAGGACCTTCGAAGAGCAGACTCTAATTTTCGAATACATCAGAGACTAGGCTAGAATAAAAACACATCTTTTATTTCTATAGTACTTGTATTTTTCCAATATGCTTTCTGTAATGCTTTCTTATTTGTTCCTCCGAGCGGTATGGTAACTTTAAAAAAATCCTAGCCTAAGTAGTTTGATGTTCAAATCTTTGTCTCCTGCTTCCCAGCTGGATATGTGACTTTGGACAAGTTATGCTAACCCTCTGCTCTCCAGAGAATAAAAAGGCCATTGGATCAGATCGGGTCTTCTTAGTCTCTTCTGTGCTATGGACATCTTTAGCAGCCTGCAGAAGCCTATGGCCCTTCCAACAATAATGTTTTTAAATCAGTATAATAAATAGGATTACAAATAAAGCCAATTATATTGAAATTCAGTTACCGAAGTATTCAAAAAAATTTATGATATGCTAATATGTATTTCTTTATTATAGCATTAAATAAATACGACGAGCCCATAGCTGCCGCATTGTAACGTCGTGCTGAGTGTGAACAGCACTTTCAGGCATCTGCAGCAACACTAACATGACTTCAAAATATCTGTGGTCTCTATTGGTGACAAAGTCACAAGTACTTCTAATAACATTGTGCTTCGTTGCCTACATTCATCATTAATGGAAATGCTAAATTTCAATCACAAGCCAAAGAAAATAAAAATGTGATCTATTTTTCCTAACCGAGTTTACAAGTGTGCTGAATTCTATGCATAGATGATCTCAAAGGAACTTTCCAACAAAACATTCCAGGACTTTATAAACAGTTCTTCTAGTTAGGTGGGGTAGCGTACATTTAGAACTGCTCTATTCCAAGTGTGGTCCAGCAGCATCAGCAACACCCACCTGGAGCTTGTTAGAAATGCAGAATCTCAGGCCCGGCCTCAGGTCCACTGAATCTGACTGGACGTATTACAAGAGGCCCAGGTGATCTGGTCTGCACGTTAATGTTTGAGAAGCACTGCTAGAGATTAGGCTTTTCGGCTGGTCTGGGAGCTTTTCAGCTGTGATCAAACTGAGTACTTTAGGATTCCTTAGATCTACAGTTAACTTCCTCCATTTTTTAAAACTTGTCCTTATACCCAAAGCCTAAGAAGTTGGTCACAGGCTTGCCAGAAAGAGAGAGAGCAATGTTGTTAGACACACAATGGAGATTTTCACAGAAAATTGATGAATAAATGACAAGCAATAGGATATATTGGAGCATATGAGGAAGCCATTTGGTTTATTTTTAGTTAATTAATTTTTTTTTTTTTTTTTTGCTGAGGAAGATTAGGCCTGAGCTAACATCTATGCCAATCTACCTCCACCTTATATGTAGGTCACCACCACAGCATGGCTGATGAGTAGTGTTGGTCTACGCCCAAGATCTGAACCTGCGAATCCAGGCCACCAAAGCGGAGCAGGCCAAACTTAACCACTACACCATGGGGCTGGACCCTGAAGCCATTCAGTTTAAAACTAATTCAGCCTGACCTTGTTTTTCTAAAAGGGCTTGACATGGCCTGTTGAGCATGCATTGTACACCTGCTTTAAACATTTACTATGTCCCAAAGACGAGAATGATGCCCTTAAAGATAGGGGTGTAACTCCACCCACATTGTCATTTCCTTAAGGATAAGCATCTCTTCCAGGAAACTAAGGATTAATTACTGACCTGCTGTGCTTACCTTGTGACCACTGACATGCTGTGCCAGCTAAGCATCCCATGACAGTAGTAAAAGAGATATTCCTGTCATAAGTGATGTGTACTTTTTGTTCCAAGATGGTATATAACCATTCTGTACACTCCACTATTTCGTGCCCTTCCTTCCTTGGGGAGGGCAGGCCCTGGGCTAGAGTCTTCAAGCCTGGCTCCTAATAAACTCCCCTCAATTTTGATTTATAGACTGATTATGGATTACTTGCGTCGACAACATTTAGGTTAGGAGTTATGTAAGGATCAATAACTGAATGGGTCTAGATTGTCTCGGAGAGTTGAGGAACCCTGGGCAGTAGTTTGGGATGTGGCAGAAGCAAATCAATTCAGAAAAGTGGAGGAGTGATCACAAGTCTGATGGCAAACCAGGCAGAAGTATGGCTCCACGTTTTGCTTTAGGAAGTAGAGGCGAGGTTTGCACTGTAGGGTCTGGTTTGAGCACTGTAACCGTTTGCATATCACAGGTAATGTTCCTGCGAGTGCGTGTTTTTTACTGCTCTGGAACCAATTTTGTAGGTATGTAAAATATTAAGCAGTTAGGATCTTACAAACTGAATCATGTCTACACGAGGAGAAAAGCTGTGTCTGAACTGAAATTCTCTAATAGAAATTTCAATGCAGTATACATATTTTGAGAGTGTATTTTGTACAAGTGGAAATTCAGGGATGAATAAAACACTTCTCCTGCCATAAAAGAACTGCCAGTTTATTTAACAGGCAAAATTGCGAGACAAAAAAATTATTGATGGTAAGAGTGGAAGTTCTATGATAGAGGCAGACACAAGATATTATCTTTAGTGGTCTTGGGGGAAGGGAGGGGTACATGGAATGTAAAGGTCCTGTTTACTCATTAGCTCAGTTATCCATTCATTCATTTGTTGAACAATGTTTTTTGAGCCATTATGCAATGTCACATAATCTTTATGGCTGAGCATAGAATGTTGACATTGGAAGTGATAAGATAGGTCTAGGTGGAAATTACGTTGGGTTTTGTATGTCATGTTTAGCATGCTGAGCCTTATCCAACAAGAAACTGGGAAACTCTAAAAGATTTTTGAGTAAGGAAGTCACAGATCAGATTTGAATTTTAAGATCACCACTTTTGGGTCAGTCAGGAGAGGTGACTGGAGAAGGGGCTTCAGAAGATCATTTTAAGGTTTTAAGCCTGGAAAAATAATAATTCTGTTCATTTTGAGGTCTCTTGCATTTTAAAAAATCTCTTGTTCCTTTCTTATTAATAATATTTACAGGCAAATATCTGGCTCATGTTGGAATTTTATGGTCTTATGTACTTCTTCCCTGTTTTTTTGGTTCAGTAATATAAATAAGTTTTTTTTCTACCATTATTTTACAGCTTTGGACTCTCGTCTTGATTTTATGGCCAGTTATTATTTTCCTAATTTTGGCTATTACCCGGACGAAATTCCCTCCAACAGCAAAACCAACTTGTAAGTAAATGAAATTGATTTGTTTCCCTAACTTTTGGATTCTAGTTAAAATATATTTTGGTATCACTTTAATATTTTATTCTAAAATTTAGTTTTTTGAATAGCGTTTCCACTTGGAAGTATTTGTACGTATACTGAGTATGTTTTTTCCCCATTTGTTTGAATTAGTTAGTAAATTGAGCCTGTAATATTTGTATAGAAAAATATAAAGCACGTAGGAGTCAGAATGTATTTTAGTCTTTATCTGTAAAATTTTGATTCATTTATTATTCACCTCATACGTCTCACCATAGTATGCATAACACAAATATGCAGCAATGTCAAAGCTGGATCGTCCTTCGCTCTGTATTGTAGCAGAAGCCATAGATTGGCATTTGATCAACTGAATGAATGAAATGCAGACTATTATAAGAATCTCTTCTCTCTCTTCTGGCCTGACTTTTGAGTGGCGCCAATGTATCAACACATTAGTTTAAGAGAAGATTGTTTTCCGTTAGTGTTGTTTCCGTTCCATTTACTCATTCCTAAGTTATAAAATGGGCATGATGCCCAACTCAGTTTAGTATTTTCTTTTTTGGATCCAGACTGGAAATGCAGAAAAGACTCAGAAAAGTCCTCAGAACCGAGGGGGACAAGCCTTTTAACCCCAATGATCTGACCAATGTTGTTTAGGCTGTTGTTCTTAAATTTTGGAGCCCATTCTCTTAGCAGAGGAGTAAAAGTCAGGTGAGATGTTTCACATTTCACAAAGCAGCCATCTCCTAAAAAGCTTCTCGTAAATCAGATTTCTGTAAGTCAGATTGTATTTCAGATCAATTACGGCAATTTGCTATGGTAAAGAATACTCTGCTGAATTATTTGTAAAGAGAATTAGGAGCTAGTGACTTTTAAAAATAAGCACAGTGCTTTTCAGACACCTAGTCCTACGAAGTAAGATGAGAGCCGTGGGGAATCCACCTGAATCATACACAACAGGATGGTTCAAAAGAAAACATCAATTCAGTTAGTGTGGAGCATTGAAACTCTTGGTGCCAAAATAAATAATTCCTTACATTCGAATAGCACCTTATCATTTCTAAAGGACTTCTGCGCAAGTCATTATATAGAGTTGTTGATGACATGTTATTAGGTCGTTCATCAAACAGCATGATTTTTTCTCTTCATATTGTGTGTATATTAGTTCTTTATAACAGGTTAATTCCATGTGATGTTGTTGGAATGTATGTATTCCTGCGTATCTTAAGAGCACGAGCTTCAGAAATAATGCTTTCAGCATATAAGGACAAATATTCTTTGAACTCTTCTGGTTTAAGATGCTAATTACCAATTTGCTAATGATAGTGACAGAAGAAATTCATTAGCTCTTTTCAACAACTAATTTTTTGTTTTTAAGTATTTTTCAGTTGTATAAATTTCTTTTTGTAAAACTTCCAAGAGAGAAATATAAGGTGTGTGAGTGAATAGTTTAAAATTAATTGGTGCTACTTGGTCGGATTTAGAGATTCATGGAGAGAATCATGGAGAGTTCTTATAATTCCACTAAATTAAGAAGAAAAAATGGGAAAAACCGTGTGACAAGTGGCTCATAGACCTAATCTAAAGGACTATGCAGAAACACAATATCCAAAAAGGAGATGTGTAACCAATTTTTACCCTAGACCTATCATCATACCTTAATAATAATTGGCTATAAGCGGATTATCTTTATGTTTGTGGGTGGAGAGAACAAAATTAAAGGAAATCTCAAATAGTGAAAATATTTCTGCTAGTCGCTCAGACCTCTAACACTCAGTCCAAAAAAAATAGTTTATTGGTTTGTTTTTGAAACTGGAAGCAACCCTCTCCCTTTACGGATGAGAACACTGGGACCCAGGGAGACAGTAATTTGCCAAAATTCAGTCATGTGGGGTAGGAGAGAAAGGTATTGGAAACCACCTTGACTTATTCTTTGTTTATGAGATTTGTATCCTTATCTTACCCTCCTATACAAAGGGCCAGACACAAATTGTGTCCAAGATTTCAACTCTTCCCATAATCAGTAGGGTATAAAATGTAATTTTATAATTGAGGGTGACGTTCTGTAGAGAAATTTAGAGAATCTAAAACTAGGATAGACACAGTTACTTTTTTTCTCCTTCTCTTGTGATAGAGAGGGAATAACTTCAAAATGATGGTTTGCATTTAGGTATTTTTCATCTTTTTTTTTTAATTGTTGTGTTTCTTTGTTTCTCACATCTATTACACTGAAAGATTAAAATGAGTTCATAATAATAAATAATGATGATAAGTATTTCTTGATCTCATACTATGTGCCAGACACTTAGTGAGGCAGTGGCAGTGTTATTCATTGCACAGTTGAGAAAACCAATGCCCAGAGAGATTAAGTAACTTGTCCAAGATTGCACAGTTAATAAGTGCTGGTGTCAAGATTTTAAGCCAGGCAGTCGGGCTCCAGAATCTGTCATAAAGTTCACATTTCTTATGGCTAGTAGTCAGTACTAATTTCTCATGTTGCATTACTTAGGTTTTCAAAAGTAGACTAAAAATTAGAAATTAGGAATATAAACACCTCTACTCTGTCTCTATCATGAAATCAAGAAATATGAGAAGAGGTGGACTCTGATACATGTATCAGAGTTAGCCTAGATATTAGTATTCAGTGGAGAACACGGCTTTGCCTGACTAATTCTGCATGAATCGCTGTAGTTATAGTGTCATGGAAATGAAGGCCCACTTAACAGAGTTAAAATCCTTTCTGGGCTACAGTGACTTCTTCAGCGCTAGTTGGGCAATAGAGAAATGAAGATGAAATTCCAGACCGCACCCCAGCTGAAACTCAGCCATGGCAAAAATGGGAGTTGTCATCCGTGGGCACATTCTACTCCCAGAATAGCTGGGCAGGCCTGTAGGACAGATAAATCACTCAGAACAGATATAATTAGCAACCCAAAGGACTCCCCCCACAGTCTTTTTGACTGGTGGGCATCTGGAGAAGTCTGGATTTTGGTGAGTGAGGAAGCTGCTGCAGTCTCTGCCATGGTGAACACAGGTCCGGAGCAAAATGCTTGCTTTTGGCAATGTCTGCCTTCACGGACTCCCTTTTGTGTTGCTACAAACAGCATAGGTCACTAGCCTCTGGAAATAATAAGTCCTGGGTAAAGAAAGCTTCTGAAGACTGCCAGGCAGGCCCCGATGCTTCTCGTTCACATGGGGAGGAAATGGGCAGAGGCACCAAGTGTGTAATAGTTCCAACCGCTTGTCATTGCTACATGCAGTGGCTTGTCAAGAGGCAAACTTTAAAGCCAAAATACCATGCTTAGGAGCAAAGGCAACTAAACAAAACATAACTCTCCAAATGTATTTAGACAAAGCCAAGCTACAGTGTGCAGTGAGCTAATTTTGTCTCCTTTCAACACAGACATACCCATGAAAGTGCAGGCAAACGCTTCCTAATTACTGTGGAATTGACTACTTTTTCAACAGTAAAACCCTGCCATAATGAGATAAGTGGACTCCAAAAAATGCAGTCTTGCCGAACAAGGAGTCGTGTTTTTATGAAGTTAATGAAAAACAATATTTTTCAAGTAGTCAAAAATATCACTAAAAGCATAGAGGAGATTATACTGTGTAAGTATGACTCTACGCCAAATTAAACCCCAACCCTCTCGAGGTGGTCACTTTCGAACACCCCTGCCCCCTCAGAAGATAAGAAATTCAGCCCATCCCATATCTGAAAACAGGGGCCCATGGAAGGCAGGAGCCAACTGCTGATTGAATTATATCTAAATTTGTGTAATCACAGAGTTAATATTGAATATTGTCCATCCAGATGTGGCCCCGTAGCTTTGGTCAATGCAAGGTCAACATTCCTAACATGTCTTTTGACCTCCGAAGCCTACCTTTTGTCTTCAGAGATGCAATAAAAATAATAAGAGGGGCGAATATTTATTGAACAGTTTACCATGTGTCGGACACTGCTAAGTACTTTGCATATATTTCCTTGCTTAATACATCATCTCTTTGAACTATGTGATATGATTATCCCCATTTTGAAGATGAAAAAACTGAGGGACAGAAACCTTAAGTAACTTACCAATGTTCACATGGTTACTGTGTGCCTGAGCCTGGATTTTAAGCACAATTTTTACCTGTAGAGACAATGGTTTTTTTCTAGGTCATGAATGCCAACAGCAGCAATTCCAGGGTCTGGTTCATTTGAGTTTATAGCATCTCTTTTTTCTTTCTCATACGACTTCTCAGCATTATCATAGATCAAACATGGCTGTAAAAGTGAGCTCCACTGGTTTTTCTGCTGTCTGCAGCTCTAGGAAAAAATGTGAGAAAGAAGATTAAAATCATTGAATAATTGCCGGGTAGTAGGATTCACGCATGTTATACCTATGGCACCTGTATTGTTAAGAGGGAACTATTGTGTAGTTTTATGTTGAAAGAGCCTATGAGCCTTCTCAGTGCTGAGGGTTGTGAAAGTCAGAGCAGGGAAGGTTTTTCTGGCCCTGCTCTTGCTGCTGACTTTTCACGTGGTGTGTTTTTACAGAAGTGATGGCAGGTGCATAAGGACAGAATTCGCGGGTGTACCAACCTCTCTAGCACACCCATAATTTAACTGTAATAGTTGAGCGACTCATTGTAAATAGTTTTCTTCTGGACTTTGACTCAAAACTAGTGTAGGTTTTATTCCGGGAAGCTCAGAACTCATCATCCATCTTCTGTCAGGGATTGCTCAGTCGAATTTCTCCATTCTCACTCCTCCCAGCAATACTGGGTAGTCTCTCAGGAAGAAACATCTGAGTCATCTTTGACGCCTCCCTTTCCTTCACCTCCCGTAGCCACTATCCTTAGGGTCAGAGTCCCCCTTGGGAAATACATCCTGGAGTTGCCCCTTTCTTTCAAGACCTTCATAATCAGGATTCATCAGCTTTCTGTTCTGCAGTATGGGGCCTGTGCCCAGAAAGGCAGTGCCTGTATGTCATCCATGCAGGCCATGCTCATTTCCACTTGGATGCACATGCTCCTGTCTCACCCTCAATGTCTGCTAAAGGACCAGCTCACATCTGACGCTTACCATTTTGCCTTCCCTGATCACTCAGACCCTAATTATCCCTCCTTTCTATCTCTCTTGTGGATGTATTGGCAAATAGTGGTCCTTGAGTGCTTTGTGCTTTAATTTAGACTCATTCATTGGACAGAGAGTACATTAATGGCAGAAATCACATCATAATATCACACTTGTATCAGATATAGCATGATTCCTAAAACAGGGAACAAAATAGGAGTGCAATATATTGGTGAGAATCCGATACAGTTTGAAAGATTGATATGGGTGATTGGATTACAAAATTCACCCAGAGATTCACCCAACGAGAGTCTGAGATGAGTAAAGGACAAGATGCTAGCTTGTTTTCGGTTGGATTTCTACTTCTCTGATCTAGGTAAATCTGACTGTGCTATCAAAAATGTCTATAATGCTAATATTGGGAAAAGAAAATGGGAAAAAGCCCCTCGTTCCTTCTCAGGTAGATCCACCTGGGAATTTTCCTCATGAATACCTAACAGTTCTTGTGAATGCATATGAAAGATTTTTGTGTGGGAAACATTTACAGTCTGCTTCTGGCTTAAATTACAGAAAATATTGGAATAGCTTTTGAATTTCACAGCCAAAGCCACTTCGCTTACTTCTTTCATCAGCACATCAGTGGTTAACAAATGTTTGGGAAACATTACTGACCTTTTAGATGGCAACATGGAGATAAAGGCTGTGAAACTCATGGAAACTGAGGTTGGGATTAGATTGCCGTTTGTTTCCTCCAGCATTCTGCACAGAGCTGTAGGAACGCAACAGGAGGAAGTGAAAGGTGAACATGGCCCCATCACACTCGTACACAGGGACAGCTACGGCGCCTGCTGGTAGTCGCTCATCTCCCCCAGCTCCTGACTTGACATTCTGCCATGCTCTCATGCAATGCAGGCAGGCACACCCCACTGCCAGATAACATGACAAAAGGATTTCTCAACTAATGCCCTCTTTGGCTTGGTCCAAGATTTGCATCAGAGAACTGGAAATGCTTTGAAGTACAATAAAACTTAACTTAACAAGTAGAAAAATAAAGAGTAAAGAATAGCTGTTGACAGCACAGTGGAGGATCTTTTGGTTTTTTGTCCTGTCCTTTCTGCGGCTTCTCTACTTTTCATCACTTACCTCACAAGCTTCCCAGTGGTGACCGCCCCACTGAAATCAGCTCTGGGAGCCACATGTCTTCTCTTCTTTATTCCTTTTTTCTTCATAAAGAGCAGAGGCTCTCCAGCTACTCTCAGATAGGGACCTTTAATATCTAAGTCTATATGATAAATGAGGATAAATAACTGATTATTTCTGAAATTCTCACAAAGGTAGTAATGTCACTTGCTGAGGTTGCCAATTTCAGTTGATGTTTCCAACTTCTCCTTGAAGCTAAGAGCCAGATTTAACAAAGTAATTTCAGCCCATTCCCCTTCTCTGACCAGGAAGCATAAAGCCCAGGCACAGGCTCACAGGTGGGGGTCAGGCTCCATGGTTGGCTGACGCTGTGTTTTTCCAAGTGCCTGTTTTATTAAATCTTCTTTTAAGCATCACCCGGGAAACTTGGCCTACCAAACCTTAGTCATTTTATGTAACTCTCACTATTCAAGTTTTCTCATCCTCTTTGATTAGGTCACATCGTGTCCTTTGCTTTGATAAATGCACCAGTGTATTTTTAGAGTGAAGTCACCCTCATGGAAGAAATGCCACAGCATGCAATATTCGCTGGTCTCGGGTCAGTTAGAATTGCATTGTGGATCAGAATTAGAAAGGCCGATAGTATTTTCACATTTTAAAAATAAAATCTTTGTTTTGTTACATATTTATATTTATATAGAGAATTATTATTATTATGAGAGGGAATATTGTGGCTTGAAGCACAGAGTCCACATCCAGACTGCCTAGATTCAAACACGAGCCTTGGATAAGCTCTTGGTTGTTCTGAGGCTGGTCCCACATCCGTATATTGAGGCTAATAACACCTGCCTCATAGAGTTGTGAGAATTAACTGAGTTAATAATTGTTAAATACTTAGGAAAGTGCCTGGCACATAGTAAGAGCTACGTTAGTGTTGGATATTATATTATTTATAATGTAATATAACATGTATAGAGTATAGCATCAATCATTGAATGTTATTGAGATAATCCAGTATCTCATTATTTGACAGTTAAGGAAACTGAGGCTCAGAAAATTTAAGAGACTTGATTGAAGTTTCACATTTATTCCTGTCATTATTACATACTTGAAGGATACCTGTTACTTCTATCTTGATTGAAAGAGCCACAAACCCTCAGAGCAATCAAGTCTATAGGAGGGAAATAAGTATATCGGAAACTATAATAAATAAATATGGAATGTGATAAATTCCACCGTGGAGGTAGATCAGAGGCAGCAGAGAAGAGGGAGTCCAGACACCTTTACCTGGGATGGAACTATGGTGAGGCAAGTACAATGCAGAATTTGAGAGGTTAACAAAAAACTCTAATCAAGATCAATCATATTTCAATACAATATTCTAAAGTATCAAAATTAATTTTAAAGTTCTGTGATGAACAAAATGTGAAAATTTTAAATAAAGTCAATAGCAGTATTACTGATGTTTCTTTTGCCTTGGGCTCCAATGTGGCTTACATAGCACCACCTGGGATGTCAGGAAAGGCTTTTCACTAGGTAGTTCTCTGTCATAGCATGGATCTTGAAGAATGAGGAGGAGTTTGTCAGCTGGACAGCCAGTGTCTTTGCATTCCTAACAGAGAGTGACCAACAAAGTGAGGACACAGGACGTAAAAGAGTTAGGTGTGCTAGGAATCTGAGTCTGCTTCGTCTGAAAAAGGAAGATGTTTGCTGTGAGTGTCGGGAGATGACGCTATTTGGTCAACACCAAAACTATGGGACTTTATTTTGAAGACGATGAGAAGCCTTTGGAACTTTTTAGTAAATTAGTTTTGTTTCAAAATATTTATATCTTTTTCTGACCATAGAAATACATGCTCACTATTTTAAAATTAAGTAATGTAATGCAAGTGTACATATTGTAGGAAGCCGAAATCTTGCATAATCTTGCCTTCTAAAGAGAACCATTGTTAACATTTCAGTGTACATTTCTCAGAATTTTTTCTACGCACATACCAAACACACACACACACGTACGCACAACCAAAATGTGGCCATCGGGATCAGATCACACTTTGGAAAGAGCTCCTGGGACCATGTGGCAGATGAGTTAGTAGGAGCTGGTGACTGGATTAGGCCCGGGGTTCTGGTTGTGACTCCCATTTCAGTTTTTCTTTTCATGATCTCTTCATTGCCCTGGAAATCTACGGAATTAAAATCTCTGTAGACTTCTCAATCACAGCTAGCTCTTTCCCCAGAATTTTTTTTAACACTCCCTTCTTCAATCCTCATTTCCTTTCCAGATTTTTAAGTCCAGATTTCTTTAAAGAACAAAGAATTTCTCTTTATAATAAGGAGATTTTCAACACACAGCTAGCTGTAACTCTCTAATTTAATCCTGTCCAAATGAGATTAACACAATTTAGGACAAATTTGAAGAGTGGAAATACAGCTAACTAAAGAGAAAATAATATAGGAATCACACGATATTATCAGTATATTTTCCTCCTTGTCCTTTCTCTGTCTTTGTGATTTACAAACAGATATGTTCAATCATTCCACCTTAATCAAAATTATCTAAATACATCTGTTGAAAGATATACATTCCAGAGTCTTACCCTAGGCTTTCTGAATTGTCATCTGGTGGGGGTGGAGGAGGAGGTGGTGGAGATGATAAGATGATGAGGTGATGAGGGGCCCATGGTGGTGAATGGGGCGTTGTTGACGAGCAGACAGCTTAAAGAACAACGCAGGTGATTCTTAAGCAACTTAAATTTTGAGAGCTACCTTTTCCTTTCTTTTCAATTATCTGTTCTTATTTTAAATCCGTTGCATTTTTTACTAACTCACTGCTGTTAAAGCAAACCAGGGGATGGATTTAATTCTGTGAATAATTTCAGGGAAAAATTTGCTTTCACCTGAGTTACCCTGTCGCACTCAAATGATGGTCAGCACTCCCTGCTTCATTTTAGCCCCGGATCTTTCAGTGTAATTCTCAGGACGTCACAAGTCTCACACCATTTTTGATGTCTTATGTTGAAGACAACATTTTCAAGACAGTTGAGGAGAACGTCTCGTCTCAGAGAGAACTGTCAGACCAGTGACTAAGGAAGGAAAGGTTCATAATTTCCTGAAATTTTATCCAGAGGTGTCTCTCCAAGAGGATTTCATGGTTCAGTTACACGGCCAGGGAAAGAAACCCAGTCCCACATAAACGAGTGCTTCACACTGTAATGCTGGATCACTGTGTTCTAGTTTCATAAATAGCAGGAGAATGAGAAAATATCAAAAACCGTCCCATTATTTTGAAATTGTTTCTCCCTTTGGAGATGGTACAAAGATGCTTCTGGAGATTCATATTCTACAAGATGTGCCTAGGGGTGTAAGGAAGAGATCTGCCTTCTTTCCTCAAGTTGCTTACAATCTAATTGTGGGGTGAAGAAACACTTACATAAAAAGGTACATGCCATAATAAATTAAAAAAATTAAAAGTTAAATATAACTAAAGTAAAGGTGTTGAATATAGCTCTCGGCACAGTGCTTTGCACATAGGAGGAACTCAAATATTTATAGATTAATTAATAGTGACATGTAATAGCAGAGTGAGTACCTAGGAAAGTAAGTGTTGAATAAGCAACATTGACAATAAAAACTACAGGAAGATTAAAAAAGGAAGAGATTGCTATGAATTAGTGTAATCAAGAATGACCCCACGACTTAAGTTTGCAAGGAAAGAAAAATGAATATGCATCAAGAAGAGATGTGTCCCTGAAGAGTGAGAAAGGTCATGGTCAAACACTGGATGAGGATAGGTTTGGCCAAAGTAGAGGGTGCTGGAGAGTAGAGGAGGTCAGGTTGGGTGGGGTCTGGTCATGTAGGGTTTCAGTACTAGACCTACGAGTCTGGGTTTTCTCCTACAGTATAGAAACATTGGAAGTCTGTGAGGAGTTATTTAATGTTTCTTTTTCCAACATAGGTGGTAAACTAGAGGAAGTTTGAAACATTTCCCTCACAATCGTTTATCTCATCCAGATGTTTCGATCACAGACTATATTAGTTATCTGTTGCTCTATAACTAGTTGCCTCCCAAAACTTAGAGGCAACATCAGTAAACCTTTATCATCCTCCGGTTCCCAGGGGTTGGAAATTTGGGAGTGGCTTAAGTGTACAGTTTTGGCTGAAGTCTCTCGCGAGATTGCAGTCAAGATTTCGGCTAGGGCTGCCCTTATATGATGGTTTAACATGGCTGGAAGATCTGTTTCAAGGTGGATTGCTCACACGCTTAGTGAGTTGATATCAATCGTTACTGAGAAGCTTCGGCTTCTCTCCATAGGTTGTTTCAGCGTCTTCAGGACACGGCCACTGGCTTCCCTAGACAGAGCATTCCAGGAGACAGTCAGGAGGAAGCTGCCCTTTTCATGACCTCACCTTGGAAGCCTCAGAGCATCATTTCCACCACTTTCTGTTCATTAGAAACAAGTCACCAAGCCTGACCCATATTCAAGGGCAAGGGAATTAGGCTTTATCTTTTGAGGATAAAAAGTATCAAAGAGTCTGTGGATACATTTTAAAACCACCACATAGACTAACAAGAGTCAGTGGTGCAATAAGAGAGTGCATTAAATATGCTTAAAACGTTCAGCCCCATCACGGCAGAGTCCTTATCTGCTTGGGGCAATACTGCATTCCTGGCTTCTAGAATAGTGCCTGCACATGGAGGCATCATTAAATATTTTTTGAACTATAACTGTTGTATGGATGAAGATATTTGTTTCCAGAGATTTTAGTGACAGATCTAAGTCAGTCAGTCACTTGTTGAAGCCAAGATTTAATTCAGTCTTACCACCCAAATCCTCTTTCTATACACCATGCTGTCTGTCAAACAGAATCACTCATCTCTATTAGAAACACTCGCCTTGCTGTTGGCACAGCTAACAGAACCACTGTCTGGAATATTGCCTCCCACTTAGCAGTCACCCAACAAATATTTGCTGAACAAATGAACAGATTTGGTGCCACAATACACGAAGGCTGGAGATAGGAAGAAATCTCTTCAAATTTATGTACAAGCCAATGGAAAACTGAGAAATACAGGCCAGAATGCTTGCCTCTTGTGCAGGTTATCATTTGTCCTACTCATTGAAAGGACACCACGTGTAAAGTGGAGCAGTTAGAGACTAAAAATATAGAAGAGGTGGAGGTGCTGTGGTTTGAGAAGCTTCTGATCTGATGACCACACAAGGATTCTATGGAGAATGAACTTTGTATCATTGTGTCATTGTTTTGAATAAAATCATTTCAAGAGTGAGGGAGCAGTAGAGCAGGAAACATCAGTGTGGTTCAGCTGGAATTCTCCTCCTATGAATAGCATTGTGCTTTGACATTCAGCCCACAGACAGAGGAAACGATGAATCAGAGCAGAGCTTGGCAGACCTAAGCCCTCACACCCCTCTCCACGCGACTCTAACGCTATTCGCTCTGGCAAAATTTGTGCCAAAATTGACCCTACGCTGCTTCGAAAACTTCACTCACCTTCTGTGAATCCTGTTAGCCGTTTTTAAAATTGAGTGCTAAGCAGGGCTCTGAAGACCAGAAAAAATATATAGAATTTTGTTACACGGATTACACTCCTTTCAGAGGCATGCCAAGAGCTGAAACTTAAGGTCTTTATTTTGTTGATTTCTCTTGAGTTTTATACAGAAATTTGGCATTAAATAGATAATCTGAAGGATAAATGATAGGGACCAGTGACTTTCACAGGCAGGTTCAGTTTTTGGGTTATTATGAATTCTGTGTTAACTTTAGGTAATGCAGCCAAACCTCCAGAACAATAAACAATTAGTTTTTCTGCAATGTTAATGCAAAGAGTGTCAAATTTAAGCTCAAATAAAACCTAAAGCAAATGAACAAGAGTGGGATTAGGTTAAGCTGAAGCATTATGAAGGTCGCTTAAGGTATTAAAGCCACGATTCTCATGCCTACTTTTGTTACATAGATTTCTAGCCATCTAGCTCTGCACACTCCTTGAACACTCAGCTGTTCATTAAACAAACACTCATTTATTATGGCACTATGTGGAATCTAAAGGAGAGGAACAAAAGGTTTTTAGATAAAAACATCAATAATCAAGCTGCGGGGGCAAGATATAACGCACCTGACCCTAAAACCCATAATCTGTTACGGAATCAACTTTGAGAGCAGGAACAAAGAACTGCAAATGCATTAAGATTTTTCTTTAAATATGATCTTTGGAGACTAGAGAAGTTAGCAAAGCTTAATATTGGAAGCAGGACTTAAGCTGCATCCTGAGAAAGACTGATAGGATAGTTGGATTTGAGTGGAGAATAGGGAGTTTCTCAAGAGAAGGAAGAGAATGAACCAAGTTCATGGTGGTAGGGATGTAAGGCAAATGGTCTTATTTTGCCTTAGGGAACCTTCCCTGAATTTCTGTACTATGTTGGTTTTCACCCCCCACCATTCCTCCTTTATAATTGTAATTTACTATGTATATCTATTTGGTGTTTTGGTCCTGGTCTCTTCTTCATGAGGCCCATGCCTAAGCCTATCTTTTCCACCAAATAAAAACAGTGCCCAGCACATAATAGCTGCTCAATAGATAAATAAATGTTCCCTCCCAATTCCATTAGATTCTACTGAGAATGGGTATAGGACCATACCCAGAGTCAAAGACCAGGGTGATGTTACTGGGAGGTCTTCATCTGATAAGCAATAAAGAATGACACATGGTAATAGGAATATGATGCTCCAAGTATATTAATCAGGTAGTGTGAGAAGGCTAGATCAGGAGGAGGAAGGCTGGAGCAGGAAAAAGAATGACACAGTTATTGAAATTATAAAAAGTGATGGACACTGGCACTGATACAACTGGAGAAACAGAAATGGAGAAGAATGAAGAAGTCTCAAAGACACTGGCAAGAGAGAGTCAGCAGGTGGGTGGACACTGGATTCCGTGGACGGAGGAGTGGTTGGAAATAAAAGCACTCTCCTGCCTGTCTATCTGGGAGTCTGAGAGAATAGACCAGAAATGACTGTAGCAACAGCACAGATCCCTTTTGTGTAATATTGTCTTTTAATTCTTGTAAAAATCCTGAGCGATTCATTATGTGATTTCCATTTTACAGATGAGAAAAATCAAAACTCTGCAGGAGGCAAATAGAGCCTCCTGATCAAACCCGTGGGCTCATTTCAAGTCCCAGTTTGACCTTGAGAAGTCACCTAACTTCTCTGAGCCTATTTCTTCATCTGTAAAAGGAGGCTATCCAAAGCAACTACCTCATAGCATCTTGGGGGAGTTAAATAAGATAATACATCTAAGAAGATAGCATGTCATAAGATCATTTGTGATATCACAGAGAAGGATGCTTGTAGTCTAGAGATGCATGCAGTAAGTGCTCAACAAAAGGTTGTTATGATTAGATGACTTGCCCAAGATGAAACAGTTAGTAAGTTGGCAGAGCTTCTGACTTGAACCTAGGTCTTTTGATGTATTTGTTACACATATCGTGTTGCTACTAGAGAAAAAATGAAGGCACAGGGATAGAGTCATTCAAAATATTGGTTGTTTACTTACCCAAAGGACATCACTTGTTTATTGCAGTACATGCTTTAAGAAACACCCATCTGCTGTTTGAGGAAAAAAGAAATCAATGGTTTTTATCTTAGTTCTGCCAATCTAAATTATCCTAAGATTAGGGAAAGGATATAAAGTGTTCTTTGGGTTCTATACTTATGTGCTGGATCATATATGTGAAATTGTGCCAAGAGAAACACACTGGATAAAAATCCTCTTAATGCTAAATTAGTCCTATAATCTTTAGCAACAACCAGTGTTAATGGAACTCGTTTCTCTTCGTGAGTTTACGCTTTAAAACTGAAAGCAATAAAGATGTTACATCAGCTGTTTATAGTTGTGAAGCCAAATACATTTTAATAGAACCAATATTTGAAAGAATTTTACTCCCTCCAGCAGGCCCCAGACAGCAATCACACAGGAGAGGTAACTTGCTGAGAAAATGTATTCTGAGAGCAGAAATAGTCAGAGGCTTTCTGGCTTGCACGCTCATTTGTAAAAGGTAATCCTTGCATTACTATCATATCCTTGTCAGTGTTTGTCTTGATTTCCTTCAATACAGGGGTTCCTAATAGCTTTAGAGGAGTAACAGTCACTCTTTTCCTTTTGACACGCTCTTTTCCCGTTCTTAGAAGAAGGAACATGAATATCACAAAACAGCAAGCAAAAGATTACACAGCTTATGAGGAACTTCTATAAGCATAAGTAAGGCTTGAGGAAACAACAACAACGACTTGAACCATAGCTGAAAAGAATCCACTGGAACCAGAGTAGGCGTTTATTCAGTTTAGTTATTCTTGTCATATCTTTGGCTTCCTTGTTTATACACTGGAGATCTGAAGTACCAAAACCTTTGAGTGTTCTCCCCAAGACTTTATCCTTTTCTTTTTAAATTTATCCAAACTCTCCCAGCGCTTTCAATGTGCATGGCTCAAGGCAGATGTTCAATAAATATTTATCAGATGGATGGATATATGAATGCTTTATGGAATGACTAAATCAATGCGTCATTGAAGTTTCACCCAAAATACCAACTCCCTGTTAGCCACTAAAACTCATCTGAGGAGCCGTTGTGTCACGTCACCAACATCATTCAGCATTACTGATGACAAATGCATCATCATAACTAGGAATTAACAGGCTTTCTCCCAAGAACAGGTGTCGCTATTCTCATTTCCTCTTCCTTAATGAAATAAATTTTGCCTCTTCCCATTTGTTAAAATCCTAGTTTGGACTGATGGCAAATAATGCCAAACTAAGCCTCTGACAGCTTCATTTCCAAATCTCCCAGTCAACTCATGATAAATGAATCTAATCCGGCTCAGTTCTAGCTATTGAAACCTAACAGTTTTTCATTATGTTAGACAAACCCAATTGCAATACCTAAAGAAAGATAATTAAGAAAATGTGCGTTTGTTATAAGACTTCAACAAATCTGCTCCTAAACCCTTTATTTTCCCTTTCTCCCAAACTGGCCATTTCATAATGTGGGGAATGGATTCACCGTCCTCCAAGTCATCCAGAGCAGTAAAATAGTAGCCACTCTTTGCCTTCATCTCATATCCTTCCGTCCAAGTCCTGTCAACTCTTCCTTCCAAACGTCTCTCAAAACTCTCTTCTGTCTCCATTTCCATGGCCACTGCCTTAGCAGAGGTCTCCATCCTGTCTCTCTGCTACAGTAGTTTTTTATCTGGTTTCCGTGCCCCTGATCTAGCTCTCTTCAGTCTGTCATTTATACTGATACCAGTTCTTTTTCTAAACACAAATCTATACATGCCATTTCCATGCTTAACATCCTTCTGACTCAATGTTACCTTCGGGATAAAATCCGGTCTCTGTTGCATGGCACCTAAGACCTTCTGTGATCATGCCCTGATGTAACTCTTCAGCACCATCTCTGTCCATGAGCCTCACCCCATCACTCACAGCCACGTATACTTCACATTCCAGGCACTTTCAATGAATTAAAGGAAATGCTGCTATCGTGTTAAAAGTGGGGTTCAGAACATTCAATCATGTAAAATGCGGAAGCCTGTTTTGCAAAGATAATGAAATGACCTGGTGAGCCAATTTCTTTATGTCTGAATTCAAGTTATTGCATTATGATGGGGTTTTATTGTACTTCAGGCTCCTCAAGGGCTTTCTCACATTTACGCCTTTGCATATATTATTCTCTCCCTTCCCTGTCATTCTCTCGGCTAGCTCCAGCTTGTCCTTCAAAACTCCTGGCAGGTACCACCTTCTTTAAGTGACTCCCACCTGCCCACATTACCTTCTGCCACCAAATTGTATGAGGAAATTTCATTCTTTAATGGTATACCCAGTGCACGATCGTATCATCACAGCAAGCATCGTGCCAATTATAATTGTTCGGACACATGCTTGTCTCTTTTCTTTTACCTTCCTGGACCCCTCATCACACAACACACACACACAAACACACGTGCGTGCACCCACACTTGCACAGAGCTTGTATGTCCATTTGGGGTAAGAATTTTATTTTTCACATCTATATTTGCCCTTAATATACAGCCCAGGGGCAGGCACAAAGAATAAATTTGTGATCTAAATGGAAGCTAAAAATTTGCACTTGCGGTAAACCATTTGAATGAATACTTGCTATTTTGTGCTTTCCAATCTGTTACGAATATCCAAAGCCAATTTGACCATTCTTGATCATTAGGTTCTTCTTGGTAGATGATATTAATACTTGTCTGATAACTTGAGTGAGTTCCGTGGGTTTCCTCCCCAACCATCTTGTTGGCAATTGGTATATTTACAATGAAAACAAGTCTCACAGTTTGCCATCCATAAAAACATTTGTTAGCAAGCATGTGCAAAAGAGGTCACACGAACCTGTTTGTGAAGCTCCATGAAGTCGCAGCTCTTAATCCTTGCCCGCGCTCTAACAGGGACCTTGCTGGAAAAGTGCGTCGGAGGTACATGCAGCAGTCATTTAACAGCAATGGGTATTAGCCCTGGAACCATCTGGTCAGGGCTGGAGCATAGGGCTGAATGGGACTCCTAGATGACAAGTGTGCTCCAGAGAGTGTTAGGATCCTGGGTTTGCTGATTCTTGCACCCCATTAACACAAAGGTGGAGATGCAGTTGTAATATTTCTAGCCAAGCCACATTAACTTGAACGCCCTTTGTTTCACTGACAAAAACTTACTTCTAACACACCTTATGCTACCTACCATGCTCCAGAGCTGACTGAAGTAAAGGCACGGGAAGTATTGTCTTTGCAGAGTGCCATCCTGGCACAGGGCCTCCTAGGTTTTCTCATTTAGATTTAACTATTCCTAGACTGTTTATTACTGATTTGGGAGCTTCAAAAGTTGACTAACACCCTCTGGGTTTTAGATTAGAATTCACTTAAAAGTTAATGGTTAGTTGCTGGGTTAAAATTAGTAAACACGCACAACCCACTGTATCTTGATGTATTTTAAAATATCGGCTATGTAGCATCTATTAACTCTTGGATTCTTTGACCAGTCACAATGGTTTGTGCCAGCTCCGTCCTAAAGATGGTGCCCAATAAGCGCCGCTGACAGCAACAGATTTGGGCCAGAAGGTTTGGTTAGCTGAGCAAATATTCTCCTCTCATAGCTTAAAATATTTCCCATTCCTTATTCCCTCTCTGTGTCCCCCTTGGTTGTGATTGTTCTCTCATTGTCATGTCTTCAATCAAGGGGTCCTGACTTATTCCACCACTGTTATTACCTTTTACGTTTTATATTAAAATCGTATAATGGTCTTTTCACTTATATATGGGGTCTATCAATTAGATAGTATTGCTTGATTCTCCAGGTCACTCTATGTTTACTTTCCTTGTGGAAGCAGACTGATGCTTTGTTGAGTAATTCTGCCCTTCTTCCTTCTTTCTGCTTCCCCTCCCCGTGGCAGTAACTCTAGTGCCCAGCACAGTTACTTACGTGTATAAAATGCTAAAACATCTATAGAATGAATGAGAAACATTCCACATTATAGAAGGGAGAGCCTTATCTTTGTGTACATAATGCTAAAATGAAGACAGAATTGTTACATATAAAAGCAATTTACTTTAGGCCAGGTCTTGTTGAAATAAATCCCGTTATAAAAATATTTATGTATGAGGACTTAGCATTTATTGTGCCCAGGACTATGGTAAATTTCTTACCTACAACATCTCATTTCATCTTCACAATATCACTCGAAGGTAGATGCTGTTGTCTCCTTTTTGGCCCTGAAAAAAGAGGAAGTGAAACCAGTTGGCTAAAGTCATGTACAATGGTGAAACTGGAGACAGGCTTTGAGTGCAGGTTTGGGCTAACATCATACAAATCCTCATTATAACCTATTGCCAAACATATTTTGAAATCTTGATCTGGTTCACTTAATTTCAATTAATATTTACAATAGCAAAAGCCTAATAGAGCTAAAGCACAGGGAGCTCATTGTAACTGAGATTTGAATGTTATAGCATTAGCTTCTCATGTAGGCACAAACACTGTGTCATTTGCTCATTTCTTCGTTTGCCAATTCAACAATACTTTTTGAGCTCCAATGCCAACCGTTATCTATATATGGCATGATACACATAAAAAATCTTGCCAGTAAGACAAATTGACCTTCATGGAGAGTTGTTAACTATCAATAGATTCCTGGGGTCAAATGAGCACATTAACCTTTGTGCAGTTGGAATAATAGTTATTAGAAGCTTCAGGCCAAGCTCCCTCTTTTGAAGGTTAGGGATTTTAATTCATTCTTGGTAGTTGAAAAACTTTAATCTTACAGCCATTTCAGGTAAGTAGAAGACTCTTTGACCTTAGCATTTGTAGTTCCTTCTTCAATTTTCCATCTTTGGTTTTAAAGAATTACAGGAAGACGAATGCAACTATTTTGTTTAATTTGAATAATAAAATGATCAACTGTTGTGACTCAGATTGACATTTGGTAAATAAAGGGTCATTGCACTTTATTGCTGTCTGACGTAATGCTGTCTCTAAGCAAAAGTTGTGATTCACATGTAAATTATGTATTGATGTCTTGGGTGCAGATTGGAAATATTCTTCATAAGAAAGACAAAAGGTGGAAGGAGAAACCCCGTAATGATAAACAAGAATATCATAAACACTAAGCTATATCAAAATATTTCCATTTTGAAATGATGATTTAAGAAGAAAATATGCATAGCAGTTAAAGTTAAGGCACTCAGCATGGCATACCATGTACCTTTGTTGTTGGATTCAATACCCATCATTAGCCACTTGCCAAGTCATGTGAGCTACACTGCCTCAGTATACCCATCTGAACTATGTCCTCAGGAGAACACCATGATGGTAAAGTGATAGGATTTCAAGGTAGCATGCTCTAGAGAAATAATACACGTATCCACAAGACAACTGAGTGTGGTTAATTTGTTCCTGTCTTCTTGCATATTCTTTCCAGTTGTCCAGTGTAGAGGGACTTTGGTATATAATCTCTTACCATGTCCAAAGGCAATTAGTGTTTCCAGACCATGGGACACTCCCAGCCTTTCTCCTTGGATCCCATGATGCATCCCAGCGCTCTCTGACACTTTTGTAATGAATGCTGATGCCTAGGTCTCTCATTCTGATGTCCTTCTCAGGGACAGCTTCATGCTCAGGACAGTTCCAAGCCTCCTTTCTCTATCAAACTTTCACATTCCACTATCCACTGCAACAGACATCCGTTCTCTGCTAGGTGACTCTGCATGTTAATGACAGTCATCCCCGTGGATACGTCAGGTAGCCAATGTCTTACACGTCTCAGGTAGCATAATCTATAACCTGGCTTAAAAGCACAAATCTCGAGGGAAACATTATGTATGGAAATGCCTATCATCTTGCCAAGTAAGGGACGAAGATTTAATTAGAACCAGGGGGGACTTCCATTCTTTCATCTGTTTTCAGATCACACAATGTAAACAGAATGATATGGAGGAAATAGTATGGGATTGGAAATCACAACTCCCAGCTCAGAGTTCCAAGTTTGTTTTCTTACAAACGTCACTGAGCTTTTATTACCTGACCCATAAAAGGGGAATGGTGCTTACTTTCTGTGGTTATGTGAATGAGGCTCAGCTATGATGTAATTTGTGAAAGTACTTTTAAAGCTAAAGAGCATTGAAACACATGATAATTACATATGTTGTTATAGTAATTGAAAAAGACAGCCCTTTCAGCCAACTTTTCAAGGAGATACATCAGGTCTCTGAATTCCAAGAACTACAAGAGGACCGGCAGGTAGCAAGGGGCTTGTGTGTGGAATGACAGGTCGCAGATGCAGGGGTTTATGCATCAGCCTCTTCATTGACTCTTCACAAGCCATTGGTCCTTCTTTCCCCTCAGCTCCGCCAGCAGGCTGGGAGCAGTGAGGAGAAAGAAGACAAGTCCTTGAACAAGGAATCTTGACTACCCCGGGCCTATATTCCTGTGAACTCTGTGGCACAATTAGAAAAGTTTTATTGCAAAATAGAAAGAAAGTGATTAATTTTAGTAGCGGGGAGAGACATCCTGTTGTTGGAAGTTACTAGGAGGTGGGAGCTGGTAGGAGTCTTATTCATTGCTAAGGTTTGGACTTTATCGTGACGGTGGGAAGGCTGGTCAGAAAAGAGGACATTAAAATGTTACTCAGGCATAACACGTTTCCACATACTGACTTGTGAAGAGGGACTCACACTTTCATCTGAGGTCTACACAATTTGTGTAACATTCTTAATAAGAGCTAGTCTAATAGTCTAGTAAGAAAAAATTATCCAGTGCCTTTTTAATATTAGTTTTGTGTGAGAAACTTCAAGATCCCCTGTTTATTTCATAGGGGAACAAATCTCTATTCTGAATCTCTTCTTCCTGAACGCTCCTTCTGTTCCCTGTCTCAAGGTCTCCTCTTGCATTCTCTTGGGCTCTCCTGAAGATATGTATATTGTGTGTGTGTGTGTGTGTGTGTGTAAACACACAAATATACATAAATGTTATATAATATATAATAAAACATATATATATACACACACACAAATGTATAATTTTAAATATTAGCTCTGCGATGAATTGTAAGGTAAGTAGTATGTGTCAGAGCATCCCGATGCTTAAAAGTATTTCACTTTTATTTAGGAGGAAACTAAATCTAAAGGCTTCCCCCCTATTTTTGTTTGGTTTGTTTGGTCAAGAAGTGGAGGTAGACTAAAGAGGACTAAAGAGAGCCACCAAAGATACATTTTAACTGGAGCTTTTGAATACAAATACACACAACATAAAATTTAGAGGGAGTAATTGATGTCTTCCTTTGCCTGGCCAGAGATTGGTACCATAAAACCAAGCTTAGTGTAGGAAGCAAAAGTTAATCATAAAATAACCGATTTTCAGCTTCAATCACCTAATTCTCAATCCACTAATAGACAAATATCCTAGCAATGATCCAGAAGAGAGTAAAAATAATATGGCTTTGAAGGGGAAGGAAAGAGTGGATTGATTTACAACTCCATTGAAGGGTTACTGGTACCTCTAGTACCGTTTGTACAAAAACCAAGTTACTGCAGCAAGCCGGAAAATGGAGCATTGAGTGGAATAAGGCACTTAAGATACAATTTTGACTTCCCAGTGGAGCATCCCACTGGTCATGGAAAGGAATAGATGTTACAGCCACTGACTGGGCTGCCTCCAGCGTATCATTTACTCCCAGAGTGTCTTTCTTTTCTAATCTATAAAGTGTAGATAAGTAATTTTTCTCTTTTAAATAGGCTAGGGCAGTTGTTTCTTAGATTTATAAATATATATTCTTAAAGCATGTTGAAACTTAATTAGGAATATATCTTAGTTTTATGACAGATCCTTGTAAATTTCTGACTCAGTTGCATCTTAAGGGGAGTATCCACTTTATATTTTTAAAGGATTTTTTTTTTTTCCTGAGGAAGATTCACCCTGAGCTAACATCTGTTGTCAATCTTCCTTTTTTTGTATGTGAGCTGACGTGACAGCGTGGCCACTGACAGACAGATGGTGGAAGTCTGTGCCTGGGAACCAAACCTGGGCTGCCAAGGTGGAGTGTGCCAAACTTAACCACTAGGCCACCAGGGCTGGCCTTTACAGGAATTTTTAAAAACTACACTAGAGGTTATTAATAATAGATCTAATTTTTCCATAAACAAGCAGGAAAAATGATGTGGAACTGAAGATGCAAAACAGGCCTTTCAAATACATATAGGATACTCTGAATTAATGTATGGAACAGAAAAGAAAATCTCTACCTAGCAGAGTTGTTGTAAGAATTAGAAACTATATGTGTCACATAGAAGAATACGAGAAACCATAGTAATCCATTTATCCATTTATCCATTGGGGCATCTACCCCTAACCAGTATTTTGGTATTAATCCTGCTGGTATGTCTGACTTTAACTTCTTTCCAACTTTCTATATTGTACCTGATTTCATCAGCCTTTTTAAATGTTGAAAGTCACTCGCCTGCAATTTAAAGTTTTGTTGATTTTTTTCTAAACACTTTATTAAGTAACATAAAATAAGAACTGTGCAATGTTACCAAAAGGAATAATTAAAAAGCATCTGGTGCTTTTGGGGAAATTTGTGCATGTCTAGTAGCAATAAGCAGAAGCGGGCAACAAAATGAGAGGGACAATGATCGGGGAAAGCTAAAGTTGAATTGGAAGAATTTAATGGCATTTACCTTGACTTGACTGTCCCTTTAAGCACAGTGAGCAGCCCATGAAGTTACACCAATTTTGATATTTGAAAACTGGAGGATCAGTTTGAGCCTTCAGACCTCTCGCATGTTCCATTGTTATTATACATCAACATTCTCCAGGGCTGGCACTGAGGAGTTGGTGTTGAATATTTAGTAGGATCTTTTCCTTCACACTTTATTGTCTCAGAGTCAGAAAGAAAGTGCTGTGATTTTCAAGTTCTAATCCTTCAATTTCATATCGTTGGTCGCCTTTTTCTGAAAGAACCCACCACTGTCTACAGGAGGATTTTCCTGTGTCTTACAGTCTAGCTTATGCTTCTTTCACCCTTTCCAGATGTTGAACTGGGAAGAGAGGATGGTATGAGTAATGTAATTTTAGTGTCTACTATCTCTGAAGATAAAGCACTTGAGGACGTTTTACATCCTCTGTTTTTCTCCACATCATTAGGTTGAGAGATTAAAAGCATCTGCTTGCTTCAGACACAAAAGAGGTTGCTATAAAGCCCACTAAATATGCATAAGAAGAGACAAGAAGGAAGAAACAAAATGTACTATGCTACTCATCTGGTTCACGTGCTGATTCACATCCCAGTTTATTTTGATTATTGGACTTATGGGAAGGATTTAATTTCATTGTTGCCCCGGAGAAGTCTAATCCTGGAAGAGCACTTCCAAAATAGGAAAAGAGGGGTACCTGCCTGGAGATTATTGTGTCGATTAGACAAAATTCTTAGATATTAATGGCTCAAAATAAAGATGAGGTGACCAAGGTTTGTTTCGCTAATATAGTGAAGCCCGTGTTTTTGCCTGTCTCTCTTTAGTCTTCCTAGGAGTAGGGTTAATTCTAGTTCTCTCGTCTGCCAAAAGCACTTCCACGTTATGTACATGGAGGTGTTCTTCAGCCATTTGTGGATTGATTGAATGAATGAGAAATGATGCTGCATTGCTGATGTAGACACTCATGTTGGCAAAACATCTACTCTAAAAAGGAGAACAAAGGGCAAAGTTATCAGCTGGGGCTGCATAAACGAGGTCCTTTAAAATTAAGAAGGGATTTGAAGGCAACATTGCCCACAATTTAGAAGAGTGACAAGAATTCTCTGATAGCATTCATGTGCTATAGTCAGAGGAGTGTATTAGATCAATATTCTCTCCAGCAGCCAGTCAAGGAAGACAGAGCCTAAACATGATGCTCCATGGTCTTGTGTTACTTTTGTCTACCCAACGATGGAGACGGCTGACTCGAGATTAACTGCGAAAGCTGTAGGAGTCTGGAGAATGAAATGGCATTGCCTCCCTTGGTTATCATTTTCAAAAATCTGAAGAGATTGCACAATGAAACTGACCCACTAATAAAACTGTGTCACTTACCATTAATTGTGAGAATACCTTTAAAGAGCTGCCAGCTGGCTAATGGCTAACCTGTTTTTTAAATGCGAGGAGAGAGATCCTGGGACTTCACATTAGGGGTAAGCAAATTTTTCCTTTAGCAGGAAAAACAAAGCAAAACAGAACAAGACTGCCCAGGTAGCTCACTTGGTATAGTTTCAATAACTGAAGTTATATCTTTCTAACCTGCTGAAATTTCTTAAAAGAATTAACTGAATATTTGCAGTCAGGAAGGCCCAAATTTCCAAAAAACAGTTGAGATGAGCGAATAATATAAATAATGTAAAGTGAGAGCATGGTAATCAGTTTGAACAGTGGGATGACTTTTAGAAACCTAGAAACAATTTAAAAACATGTTTATTAATAATTCAGAAGCAATGCAAATAAATGGTACATTTGCCAACAAGAAGTTTGGAGGATTATGAAAAACTCTTGAAGGACTTAATTAAGCTCAGTAATGGGGTAAACACAATAGCAGATGATGCTCAATGGAGAGAAGATGGACATAATATATAACAGACAGTTTGGAGCCGTGCATTTAATGAGTTCTGAATTAACCGTGCCTTTCAGGAAGAGAGATTCCCAGCTAGTATCATAATAAACAGGGCAAGGGGGACAGTGGGCAGAAAACGCTAAGTCAAGGAGTCACTCACAACATTTGTAACAAGTGGATGGAATTTATCAACCCAGAGAGCATTGTTATAAAGCTCTTCTTGAACTAGCTGGTAGGTAGGATTGCGTTATAATGAGCTTTCTCTGGTACTTCGGTAACT
The DNA here is from genome assembly GCF_041296265.1 of Equus caballus. Classification (NCBI taxonomy): domain Eukaryota; kingdom Metazoa; phylum Chordata; class Mammalia; order Perissodactyla; family Equidae; genus Equus; species Equus caballus. Next base: position 5,308,104 of record NC_091689.1, on the reverse strand, counting down.
AAAACTTCCTAGTTAAGGTTTAATGTAATTCCAGCATATTATCGTTCCAAAGAAAAGTGTGAAGCATTTCAAACACATTGGCAAGCAAAAAATTGACACAAACATTCATGTATCCACTACCTAACGTTATCAAAACTTAACATTGTTTTTGACATATTACATAATACTATTTTGCAGGTTTTTAGAAAAATTCTGTGATTTCTGGATCTTATTTAATTTGTTGTTATTGTTGAACAAGTTGTCTCAGTAAGAGGGTGTTAGAAGGAAACTATCGTAGAATTTGGACTTTGGGTGCTAATTGACTAAAGTCATTATGGTAAACTAAGACAATGTTGTATGTCCAGTTTTTTTGAGATATAATTGACATGCAACATTGTCTTAGTGTAAGGTATACAACATGATTCCATATATGCATATATTGCAATATGATTACCACAATGGCTTTAGTTCACATCCATCACCTCACATCGTTACAAATGTTTTCTTTCCTGTGATGAGAACTTTTGAAATCTACTCTCTTAGCAAGTTTCAAATATACGATACAGCATCGTTAACTATAGTCACCATGTTGTACATCACATCCCCAGAACTTATTTATCTTATAACTGGAAGTTTGTACCTTTTGACCTCAGATTTGTAAACTTTATATAAATGGTACCCTGCTCTAGCATCCTTTTGCATCATGCTTTTTAGGCTGAACATTATGCTTTGCTCAGCATTGTGTTTTGTGTGTTCAAGCTCTGTTGATTTATGCAGCTATGATAAATAGATGAACAATCTATTTATCCATAGTCTTTTGATGAGCATCTAGTTCTTTATTCAATCTATTACCAATAATATTGTGATGGATACTCCTTTACATGTCTCTGTATGTGTGTGCATGTGTCTCTAGGTTATATATTTAGAGCCATGCATATTTTAAACTTTGTTGAATGTGGCCAAATGCTCTCCACATTTGGAGCTTTATTGCTTTACTTTTCCCACCAGGAGATGAGAGTTCTCGCTGCTGTGAACCCTCTCCAGAACCTGGTGTTGTCAGACTTTTTAACTTTTGTCAATCTGAAAGGCATAAAACGGAATCTCTTGGTTTCAATTTGTATTTTTCTGAAGTGTTTTCAGAAAAAAGAACTTTCTCTTAGAAAAAGTAGGAAATACTAATTGCTATGTTAGTATTTTTTGACTCTACAACTTAGGAAAATGTCACTGGGGAATTTTTCTCTGCCTTTTTTTTTTCCCTAATGAGACGGTGGCTTTGATAAAAACTGGTTCTACAGAGGGAGGGACAAAGGCAGCAATATGTTGTGGGTTACAAAGTAAGCCACAAGTCACTGACATTGTCTCTTTCTGACTGGCAGAGGCCTTGGTAAGAGAATCCTTGGTTTAGGAGAAAGTCAAGTCTGACAAGAACACGAGGTTGCTACCTGTCAGCTGTGCCGCTTGAAAGAAAAGGTTGCGACATCCATTTCCCACTGGCAGGTTGTCACACATATCATTTGTAAAAAGACAGAATATGAATACCAAAGACCTGAATATTTCACAAGCTGTTGAGGACAGAGAGGATCGGAACCAGACTCTGTTCTTCCCAAGTGAATAGACCATCTGTTGAATTAGAGAAGTTACTAAGCTTCTGCCTGTATGGAATCTATTTCTTCTTTTCTATACAATGATCCTAGTAATATATTTCACTGGCTTTTATTTTTACACAATAACACACAAAATTCTCTGTGGTAATAACTGAGTCAGATTTCTCAACCAAAGAAATGGCTGTTAGTAACATACCTCTGAAAGAGTAATTACTGAAATTCTTTTCTCCATATCATTATTCTTAATGGGTTACTGAGATCACATGTTAATTTCTAAACATAATTTTCATCTTATATTAAGTGCTTAATACTTCAATATGGCTAATCTCCTTTTACAGGAGATTTTTCTACTTGTAATAGTTGTGATGGATGGGTGGTCCAGATTTATTTTTCCTGCATAAGTGAGGAAACGACTCAAGGCAGAAGGTCGTGGTTACATAATAAATCATGTTCAAAGCTAGGATTAGAAGGATACTTTCTAAGTCTTGTTCCTGTCTGATACTTCACTCGCTAGAATAATTCTTAAAATTTCTGCCAATATGTAGCTCCAGGAAACAACTCATAACTTAGCCCAGTCACTAGAAAGGCAAAGGTTTGGGGGAGAAGTTAAACAGGACATTTTTCTACCTAACCCCAAACAACTTTACACTACTTTCACTGTCTTGCTCCGTATTCTGTGTATCATACTATGATAATGGTGGCCCAACCTGGTAGCGACCCCTTTAATAAGTAGTGAAGGAAGAAAAGCACCTCAGTTTCTCCCCAATCTTTACTTCCTAATGGCAGGCACCATCAGTCCGCATTAAGGATGGGTCCCTGGGATCGTGAGTCACTTTCATTGATGTCCCTGTGCTGGGTGGGGGCGAATACACTGGGACCCACTGAAGTCTACAGCTCTTGGTGCCTGAGAGGTATGATTTCTTTCTGTATAGGAAAAGCTGTACCTTTCCCAGTATGTTTATTTGTTTTTATTTTATTTTATGCACACTGTGAACGTGGTAAATGATCATTTCTTTGGTTCTTAGGACATTCAGATTCAAATTTGCGACCAACCTCTAATAACACACAGACCTTTGGCACCTATTATTGTGCTGGCTCTATTTTTTTCTTACCCTTTTCTGCTCTCATTCTGATTTTCTCATTACCTTATTTTTTCTTATTATAGAGTGTGTACTTTTATAAGCCTTCCCAAATCTTTCTGGAATGAAGTTCCCTTCTCCAAGCAATGTCTTAGGTTTTGCTGAAGGACACCCACAAATATTAATGCACAGTTATAATGGACTCCCACAAATAAATGCTAAGGTGCTTTCTGAATTACTATATCTAAGTCAAGTAAGTGAGGCGGCAGTTTACAAGTAAGTTTTGGTCTAAGACTTGAAGGCAAGATATTTCCTCATGTAAAAATTTCCCTCCTTGGGAAAAAATAAATAAATTTCCAATTCCAGGTCTCTTTTCAGTTGGGAATATGTGAGATCTTGGGTTAAGACACTGTTTCCCAAAGTGTGCCCCATGCAACATTTGTTCCCAGAATATTATCCAATGTCACCTTAAAAAGCAGGAAGAAAAAAATAAAAAGAAAAAACATTCTGTTGTCACGTATGTGGAAATGTGGAATTAACCAAAGTTATTCAAATTTTTAATATGCAAATAAATTCTGGCTTTCCCAAAAGAGGAGATAAGAGTTTAGTTTTCTAAACTCATTTGGTCCCAGAGTCCGGTTGATGGAAATCCTGATGCTCCCCCTCTCTTTACTCCCTCAATTCCCAGCATCACATTGGAGACCATCGTAATAGGAGAGGAATTAGTTTCTCAGCTCATTCTCAGTGCAGGCTTTCTGAGTTAATTACCTAGGTCCCTGGTTGATATGCAATATGGTTAGCGATTAGCACAGAACTCTCACAACTCAGAAGAGATGTGGTGGCACTGGAGCAAGCTCCACACCTCCAGAGGACCCACTCCCCCAGAGGACCCACTCCCTTTGCCAGATGTTGCTGGGTCTGTGGAAGGGGGCTGTGTCTCATGGGAGGGGCTGCAAGTGATGGGGCTCAGCACAGTGGCTCTCAACCCACCAGCGCCAGGTAATTCTGACATGAATCAACCGAGTCATACCAATGTGCGCCCAGCTTCATAGCCTTCCTTAGAGGCCAAAGGGCATTTTCCTGGCTAGCCACACCAAAGGAGAATTAGGAGATTAAGTTTTATAGGAAGAATATCCTAAAAGGAAATGAGAATCTAGGGTTCATTTTTCTTGTAACTTTAATCCAGATTTGGAAAGAAATCAACCATTTGCCAAGATTCTGCTCATAAATGGCTATGGCAGAGGGATTTCTTTTGAAATGCAATTGTGAATCTTTGTTTCTGAAAGACAAGTTTCAGAAAAGCAAAATGTTGGTTACTATTAGGCCCATCCAACAAGACAAACGGACTCCACTCACCCCGGATGAGCCGTAGAACTCAACATTCTTTGTTAAGCAGGAATATTTGAAAAGTGTTAGTGAGATTATTATTTTTAAACTTCCTCAGATTCAGTCCATGTGGGAGTTTATTATCTGGCGTGTCTGTGTTACTGCTATGTCTCCCAGCCTTGAGTCAAACCATCTTCTTGATAATTTAAGTAGCTCAGGCCATGGACTTTGGAACCCATCACCCAGCAGGGTCTCCTTAATGACCAGAAAGGAGGGAGTTGCATTCTGTTTTGGAAATTCAGTAAGGTGGGTTATGGAGCCATTTGGGCTGACCATCAGTTCCAGTGAGCACTTTAGGATCAAAGATAGAACGTCTAAAGAGATAGCAAGGTCCCGAGTCCAAACTGCCTCATCCTCTTATCTTAAAAAATAATGACAATGATAAACCAAAAGCATGAAGAAGGCAGAAATCTTTCCCCATATTTTCTCGTACCTGCAATTCCACAGCCATAGTCCCCAGATTATCTCCATAGGGACACTTTTTGTACCTTTCAAAACCTTTGGCTGTACTACTTGGATGCAACTCTGAGGGATGTGGGAAAATCCCAGCACATAGGACACCAGCTCAAATGACCCAAGGTTCGTTCTTGTTCTCTGTGGTTCTAGCCATTAAACATATACAGAAGCCAACATTTGAGTCTAACACCTCCTCACCCACTGCTTTAAAGATTAGGCATCTTGCTTCAGCCATCACTGCCAGAAACAGGCTACCTTTTTGCCAATGGATTTGACCTTGGGAAAGTATCTGTACTATGAAGCAAGACTTGCCTGGGGAGAGTTTGGAAGAATGTGTCATGGCACTACACCCACTGAGCACGCAGTAATTGAAGTACTGTACCAGTTGATACAGGTACATATTATGAATTACTAGGGAGAGAAACATATCATGCAATACTCCTAACCACTCATTGGCTCTGTGCACAGAGATGGGAGACCAGGCAGAGCAGCAAAGCCCCAGCCACTGCATGGAAAATTAGACAAATTTTGCAACAGCGGTCTGATGAGCAATGGTAACTCATGATGCTATGGGGCCTTTCCTCTTCAATGTTCATAGGACCTTACACAAGCTTTATCTAATTAATCTTCCTTATGCCTTGTGAGGTGGCAAGGCCCATTATCCGCATTTGGTAGATGTGGAAATAGAGACATAGAGAGGTTAATTTACCCCTGGTGATTCAGTAAATCAACAGCAAAACCAGAAATGGTACCTGTTTTCAAATTCTCAGTCTATTCATTTCACGATACACTGAAATTTAGCTGAACAAAATGTTGTTTTTATTATTATCATATATCATGTAGTTCTAGATCCATCTGTGACATTTTATTTTTCACGTGACCTTGAGCAAATTGCTTGATCTCTCTCAGGTTATTTGCAAAATCAGTATAAGACTTGCCCTGCCCATCCTATATGACTATCATGGGGCTCTCATGAAATGATGATCGTTTACCTCCCCCAAAACCATGGAATTTTTTTTAACAATGTTTTACTATTTATTTTCAAATATACACTATTTTTACACAAAATATTTCTAACAATTCAGGAAAATAGATGACTGCCATATGCATTTTACTTAATGAAACTGTGATGAGCTTTGAAACCAGGCTTTCTCTTTCTCTCTTTCTCACACATACGCTAATAAGCCAGAGCTATATTTTTTAAATGTTTAAATTAAAAAAATTGCTTTTCAATGGACGAATGAACCTTATTTAGCACTCCAATCCAGTTCCAAGCACACAGTATTTGTTCAGTAAATATTTACTGAATAGATGATGGATGGATTCACTTTGTGGATAATAAATTCAGTGGTCGCTATTACGGATATCAGTATGTACTAGCTAGATTTTCAGAGAAACCAAGACCTAAAGAGCTTATAACAATAAATGTTATTGGTTTTATTACTCAATATCGACCTGTTCACTTTTGTAAGGCACATGAATATAATGCCACGTTATCCATTGTGCTTACTATCCATTGAACTTACTATAATAGTGGGATAAAATTAGAAACTTTGTCCTACAAATAATAAAGATGTATGGTTTAAAGTCCTGAGTCGTGTAGTCTTCCTGTGACCCTCAGGGCTTCATTCATTCATTGGTTCATTTATTAATATAATTAGTAATTACTTATAATGTGTCAAGCATCGTGCCACCTCACAGGCCACAAGGAAGATTAGTTAGATAAAACTTGTAACTATGTGAGGATTTTTCTTTCTTTCAAATAGCTTATTCTTTATCCAGTCTCTCAAAAACTGGGATTTTATTGGGTTAGTGTCTCTATCTGAAGATTCGAAGTCATATGAGTTTTTAACTCTAGGCTGAGGTCATTTGGGGCCACAAAGGTGTAACAGTCCTTGTTTAGAGGGACTGAAATCAGGAAGAGCTGGTATATTTGATCTTTGCCCTCTGGTGACAGGCAGAGGCACAGGGCACCTCCCTTCAGGGAACAGCCTGATCTTCCAAATGGAAGTTTGCATGAGGGACAACTGGGATAGTCCTGTGGGTTCCTGATACGATGTTATGAAACCATGTGAAAGGCCAGGTTTATGTCATGTATAATTTTAATTATATCTTTAAAAATGTAATTGAGAACAAAATTTGCTCAAAAATGACAAGGAGAATAAAAAGGCTTACTTTAATAAATTATTACAAGCATACTTCTGAAATTCAATTCTTTTCCCGTGTTTTCTATATTCATGTTTGGTTAGTTGATTATTTGTGGGTGATGTTTCTGGATATGCTTGTCTCATCTTGTACTCTTGTCATGGTGACAAATTCTTGTTGTGGTGTTTTCCAAGGAGACATCATTTACCTGAGCAGAAGACCTGGCACTCATTCTGCCAATGTGACCCTGTATCCAAAAAGTTAAGAAAAATATAATACCCCAAATGAATAACTCTCTATTTTAAAAATTCAGAATTTCCTTTTAAGATTTATCATTCATCTCTTCATTGGGGTAAAAACCAAATTCCTTTCACCTGGAAACACAAATATACCACCTAGGTTGGGTTCTGACTAGCTTTGAGAAAAACACAAAGAAACACAGTGGAAGTTCTCTAATTCTACCGTTATTATAATGTCTACAAATGTCACCAAGGCAGCCTACAGAATGCTTCCTGCGCCTAATGATGTCAAATGGAAGTAGCTTCATTATTGAAAAGACTATGACATTTCTTTCTTTCATAATACAATAAATAGAAAATAGCACTTCTGTAGATAGTGCCAATGAGCAATGTTGGTCTGAATTTATTATGGAAGTGGTCAAAAATCCTTTTGTGGTGATGAAAAAGGAAAAGGAGTAAGAGAGGATGTCAGGAGAAAGGTGCATTCCTGGCTGTGTCAATGAGTAAAGAGATAGAGGGATGGGGGAGAGAAAGGGGAGAGGCAGGAGGAAGAGAGAAAAGAAAAATTGGAAATTGAGTGAAAAAAAGAGGCAGTAAGTGGAAAAGAAAGAATAAAAGATGGAGAAATAGAGAAACGGGGGTATTAGATTAGATGAGATGAGGGAAGAGGAAAAGAAGAATGCGGTAAAAAGCGAAAACAAGAAATGAACAGGGCAGAAGGAGAGGCACAAGTGTAAGAAAGATTATCCTCCTGGGGGTCAGCAAACTACAGCCTGTGGGCCAAATCGAGTCTGCTGCCTTTTTTGTAAATAAAGTTTTGTTGGAATACAACCAGGCCCATTGATGTACACATTGTCTATGGCTGCTTTCATGTTACAACAGTGGAGTTGACTAATGGTGATGGAGACAGCATGGCTCACAGCTGAAAATATTTACTATCTGACTCTTATGGATAAGTTTGCAGTCTAATCAAGTTGTTCTCAGAATTAACTGGAGGGTTTGTTAGGGTAAAGACTGCTGAATCCCATCCTCAGAGTTTCTGATTAAGTAATCTGGGGTGGGATCTCAAATTTTCATTTCTAATAAATTCCCGGGCGATCTGATGCTATTGGTCCACGGACCACACTTTGAGGAGCACTGCTCTAATCTTTACATTATGTCACACTAATATGCTTCTGAATAGAACTTTCGTGCAGAGAGGGAAAGGAAAATCAAACTCGATCCTCCTTTTAGGTAAACATAGATGTCTAGGTTGATAGCTCAGTTCTTTTGTTGCTATCACAAAGTATCTATTTTTTAAAATTCTTAAACTGGGATCTTTTTGTAATGCTGGTTTAATTCTTAAAACAATGAGAACTGAATTTGATTTACTTGAAAATTTAGTTGGTGGTTTGTTCCTAAAAATGTTTTATAGTTTTGTTGATTCAACTCCCTGAAATAACATTGGACTCTGCCGAATTTATCCTCGGACTGTGTCGATAATGTTGACTGTATCCAATTTTATGAGAAAAACCTCTCTCCACCTATGGGTGGCTGCTCAGATGACCTCACTGCCTTTGCCCAGAGCCCTTGAGAAACTAAGCCATAAGTGGGTTGGGATTTTGCTTACTTACTACCCCACCTCTCTCTTAGGCTGTGTTGGAGTATTTTGGCTCCAATTTCCCCATGAAATTTCAATTTCTTCAATAGCTTTTCTCCTGGAAATGAGCATGAATGCATCCTGGGTGTGAGACCTTTGGGAATCATGATAATAAGGATTTTATTCTGTCTAAAGACTCCACTCCAAGACCCCGAGATTTAATTTTTTCCTGCAAGTCGTGCCATGGTCTGCACAGTTATGATCTTTTATTTGTATTCTTAAATCTGTGCTCTGGCTATGAACATGGGCAACCAATTTTTAGCCCTAACTTTGCATGTTCCGTGCTTCCTGCACGGAAGTTCTGTGAAGGACAGAGAAATGTTTCTCTTTTTCCTGCATCCAAGCATTTGGGAATATAAAAATTGAAACATAATTTTGGAACCTGAAAGTGCCAGAAACACAGATGTTAGCTCAGGGCCTATCTTCCTCAGCAAAAAGAGGAGGATTCACAGTGGATGTTAGCTCAGGGCTAATCTTCCTCAAAAAAAAAAAAAAAAGTGTCAGCAGGGCTGCATTCCTTCTGGAGGCTCTGGGAGTATCTACTTCCTTGCCTTTTCCAGCTTCTAGAGGTTGCCCACGGTCCTGGGCTTTGGGCTTCTTCCTCCATTTTCAAAGTCAACAGTATAATGTCTTCCAATCTCTCTCTTCTTTTTTTCCCTCTTTACTTTTCTTCTCACCAGTTTTTCTATTACCCTTTCCATTTTATTTCCAATCTTCTTTCTTTATGAAGATCTGTATTTAAGTTTTACTTAGAACAAATTTCTATTTATAACTCTCTCTGCTAATATATTAATACATCCTTAGCCATGTTGCTCTTACTATTTTCGTTTTCTTTTGCTTTTTCCTCTTTCTTTTTATAATTAAAACAGACCTGTACTGAGACTCTTTTTTAATAGATTCATGACAAAGTTAAAGTTTTGCTTTTTAGTATTCTTCAGTTTTGGGTTACCTTATAGTTTCTAAACCTGCCTTTTTGGAAAGTTCATTGTCTCTATATTCCTCCAAAGGGAGGAATCTCATGTTTTAATATCAAACCTAATTGTGAAAAGATTTGTACTTCACAGCTTGCCTATTGTCTTGGCTCATGTGTACGCCATCATCATATTTTACACAGCAAATGTTAAAGTAAAGGTTACAAAACCCTTTACTATTACAGTTCTTGTTTTCTGTGACTTTAACATTGGGAAAATCTGCACATTCATTCACACCATTATTATTGCTTTTAAATAGGAAAAAATGTTGTGCAGTTAATTTAACTGTTATGTTAAATTTCAAGGTGACTAAAAATATTTCCTGGCATCTGGAAGATTGGCTGCATTTATAATGACTTTCTTACAAAACAAGATATGTGCATTTTGGGAAAAAATAGTTAATATATAGTCGAATGAAAGTAAACAAAAATCATGCGAAATATACCACTCAGGAAAAAAATCCCTCGAGGTTTTTTAATATACATATATTTACATGTTTTTAAAAGATTATGACTTCTGGTCATACTCTTTTCTAATCAGCTCTTTTTAATTAACCATATATTGTACACATTTTCTATATTATTTGACACCATTTTTATTGGCTTTGTTGTGTTTTATCACATGAATACACTGTGATTTATTCTTAAAACACTCTAGCAAATGTTCCTGCAACTACTTCCTTAGAATAAAACCCAGGAAGAGAAATTCGTGGGGCAACAGGCAATTTTAAGTCTTTTGATACATGGGAGGCCCAGACAGTCATGATCCAGAGGGTAACCTCACAGGAGAGAGCTACTGCCCTTCTTTCCCTTCCCAGGCAAAGACGTTCTGGTGACATAATTATTGTTATTTTTAATTTCAGGTTACCTTGCACCTCGAAACCTTCCTAGTACCGGCTTCTTCCCCTTCTTGCAAACCCTCCTTTGTGACACAGACTCGAAATGCAAAGACACGCCCTATGGGCCACAGGATCTGCTTCGGAGGAAAGGGATTGACGACACTCTGTTTAAAGACAGGTAGGAGCATTCCTCAGTGTGTTCAGCTGTTTCGAGAGCTCGGATCTTCTTTCCTTCTGAGATATCCAGAAAGCCATCCTAGGTTAGATATACAACTGTATTTTCTATGTCTACGGATATAATGATCTAAATATGAATGAACAAGGTGGGTACAAGCTGAAATTACCATATTTATGTGGGATTAAGCATAATCTATTTTGGGTGAATTACTCAAACTTTGCTTTTTTAGAAAATTATTTTATTGAGGTCATATTGGCTTATAACATTGTGTAAATTTCAAGTATATGTTATTATATATCAGTTTCTGTATAGATTGCATTGCATTCACCATTGATAGTTTAGTTTTTGTCTATCACTATACACAGGTGCCCCTTTTGCCCTCCCTCCACCCACTTCCCCTCTGGTAACTGCTAATCTGTTCTCCTGATCCATGTCAACTTTGCTTTCTCAGCTGGGTGGCCAGGGCAGTCCTCCTTTACTCCCCTCTGTTCTCTGTCCCACCTCAAACTGTCAGTGACACGCGGCCCGAAGACTTGATCACAAGCCTAAGATGTAGGCCAATGTCAGAGGCATAATCTCCCAGAAGAATGAGATAATTATATTATTCTATGTGGTACTTCTGAATAGAACAGAAACCAGGAAGTGCAAAGAAGGAAATTAAGAGTGTAGAAATCAAAGTAATAAAGTTGAAAGTATACATAATTGAACAACAACCTTTAAGTGAGGTTAATGTATGTCTTATTTTATGGTGTGAGAGGAAGCTGAAGAATAAAGATAGGGAATCTAGACCATTTACAACTTGACCGTTTATAACCTCAATTTTCTGTCGTGGGATTCTAAACCTAAAGAGACTCCCAGGAGCCCTCCTGTGCATAGCACTGCAAACAATATTATAACTGAATCACCCATGAGACAATTCCTATAGAGATGTTTTTTAAGTGTCTCGCAAGAAAAAGATTATATTTATCTATAATCAGAGATATTTGGTTCCAAAATTTTAATTTAAACTTCTTGGCATGTAGCACCATTTCTCCTTTAATCTTATCAACATGATTTGGTCATCAAATAATATGAGTGCCACTTTGAGAGCAACTGCAAGCTCGTTAGCATAAAATATAAACATGCCAAGAATTGTCATGGAAATGACTTGGGACACATAAAATTGTTGGGTTGCTAATTCACATTGGTTTTGTTATTTCAATAAGTTCACTAGTCTTGATGGTTGAAACACACTGATGCTCATTCATTCATTTATTAATTTACTCAAGAAATAATGACTGAGAAATTTCTATGTGCCAGGCACCATTCTAGGCACTGCGATACAGAGGTGAATCAGACAAATTCCCTATCCTTTTGTTACTTGCATTCTAAAGGAAGAGCAAGCAAAAAGATGAGCAATCGAATAAATAAATAGCGTAATTATTGATAATAATAAGTGTGCTGGCCAGAAAGTAAAGCAGAGATAGAGAAGGTAGAAGTTGAAAGGTGAGATTTTAATAGGGTGGTGAGAGAAGGCCTCTACTAGAAGGTGACTTTGGGTTAGAGATCAACAAGAAAGACCAGGGAGGAACAGCATGTGAACATCGGGAACAGAGTGTTCCAGGTGGAGAAATGGCAAATCATCCTGAGGTGGGGACAAACCTGATGGTTTAGGGGAACAGAAAGTCAGCTAATATGGCTAGGACATAGTGAGGGACGGTGATAGACAGTGGTAGGGACATGTTGAAAAGGAATATAGAAGATGGAGCATGCAGAATCAAACATGTGGGAAAAAGGAAGGGATTTGCAATTTATTTATTTATTTTTTCTGCTTTATCTTCCCAAACCGCCCCCGTACACAGTTGTATATCTTAGTTGCACGTCCTTCTAGTTGTGGGATGTGGGACGCTGCCTCAACGTGGCCTGATGAGTGGTGCCATGTCGGCGCCCAGGATCCGAACCCTGGGCCTCCGCAGTGGAGTGCGCGAACTTAACCACTCGGCCACGGAGCTGGCCCCGGGATTTGCAATTTATTTTTAGTATGGTGAGAAGCTATTGGAAAGTTTTAAGTAGGAAAATGAATTGAGATATTGTGTATGAGCCGAACATGTTCTAAGTACATACAAGCTTTACCTCAACTAGCACTGGTTGTCTATCTGTGCAAGGAGACCAGAAGCTAACTGGAGACTATGCCCTCTTGTGTAGTCAGTGTAGAGGAAAGGGGAACCACGGCATTCTTGATTGTTCAACCAGTTCACAGGTGGTCTCTGTGTCCCTATGTGAGTGGTGAATTAGGTGTGATCTATGCCTATGTTCTAGCAGCTGAGAAAAATATTGTCGACTATGGTAATAGGAGATAATGCAATGAAGAGTGCCAGAAAGATGCTGAAACAAGACATCTTCCATATTTAAAGTAGAAAGAGAGCTTTCAAATGGAGTAATCAGTTAAATCTTCATGAAGGGGTTGTATCTGAGATGGACGTTTTGTGAGCCAAGTGTTAGAGAAGATATGGCAAAAAATTAATGTCCATTATTTACAAGTGGATTACAGCTTCACCTGGGGCTCTCTTCCTACTTTTTTTTTTCATGAAAAACTAAGTTACAGTGAGAGAAATACTTAACAATATCTAAGAAGTATGTAAATATACCTCCCCCGGAAGGAGTATTTTGCTGTGTGAAATAATAGAGAACGACATTCAAGGAGTTGCCTGAGATAAACCGTTGAGCTGATTTTGGAAGTAGGATTAAACTCTAGGTTTATTTTATCCTCTTTTGATTATCTTCTAGACAACTGGTCATGCCTGCTTTTTTGTTCGTTTTCTTCCAACCTCAGGGTAGTTTGTCTAGCTCAAGCTGTATATTGCTGTATATTCAGTATTTTCTTTAAACTACCAAGTAATTGGAGCTTAATTTAGAAAATTATGTACAATAATAAAATTCCATTAATGATATTTCCCAGCATGCTATTAACTTTTATGGGTTATATAGCCTTGCAATGAAAGTGGGGCATGGTTACTGGGTAAGCCGTTCCACTAATTGCTTCCCTTTGGTGAAGAAAGGTTCACCAGCATAACCTCATTAAGAAACAAAACAGTCTTCCTTCTGTTTTGTAAGTGAGGGGAAAAAAAAATGCCATCTTTGGCCTCATCAAAAGAGGCCCACCATGTTTATTCTGATAGAATGGTTTTCAAAAAGACGTGATCACACTGCAGTCACTGCTTGCTGGCTAGTCGCTAAGTTCTCTGATGTGTATTTGCATTGGCACTAGCCTTCTGTTATTAAATTCATACTTCTTTAAGCCTTAGCTTCAGGATGACATGCTTTCAAAAGATGCAGCGCTATACTCAGCATCAACTCTAACTAGCTGTCTGAAAGAAGAAACGATTACATTTATGCTTTTCTTGCTAATTTGTACAACGGATGATCTAACATCGTAGGACTTACCCTTCTGGTCCTTCCTCCCTGCACTGCCTCTAAGAATACATCAGAACGGTGGGAGCCCCTGGCTGTGCCATTGCTCACACAGCTGGCGAATGGAGAAGATCATCCTCCAGAGCTCACGGGGTCATTATCTGGAGAAGTGACTCAGCATTCCTGCAGATCCTGTGGCGGAATAGCCTCGATAGATTTTCTCCCCATCTCTGTCATGTTGACACTCATCCATGACCTGTGCTTTTCAAACTCATACCTCTGCTCCTATTGAATGGCTCCTATAGAAGTTGAAACGTAGCTAATCAGATTTTATTCAGGGATAATTTTAAAGTGCCAAGGCTTTAGTTTAGTATTGAAAAATATGGATGTGTTTAGAAACTGACCTAAAGATATTATTGGGAATGTAAGGTACGTGGACACAGGCACCTGTCCTCATTTGACTAGAAAGATGAGGTAGGATGTAGGTAGGATAGGTAGGTAGGTAGGATATTAGAGGTAGGTCTAATATCGTATTAATTTCAGAGTAATTTATAACTGTTTAGTAATCATTTTAGTGAGTATTTGTGTGAAAATAAAGGTTAAAACTTCGTTTATCAAAAAACAAAGTGGAAGGATGTCTTAACTGCTATGCGGGCAAAACTGTTCACTCATTGAGTAAGAACGTATTGACTATGTACCGCATACTGCACTGCGCAAGTCACTGTAGATGCAGAGATGGATAAAGCACATATGAATAAGGCCTATCCAAACTCACAACCTAGTGGGAAAGAGAGACAAGTAAATAGGTAAATTACCATATAACTTGGGAAATGTGATGAAAATATTTGTTTAGGTCTCACTGTGCCCAGAACATTAGAGAACAAATCATGAATAGTTACACAGGCACCACAAGACGTTGTTTCTGTCTGAGGAATACGGAGCTTACTGTTGGATATATTATTGGGGTGGAGAGGGGTTTGGGTGGAGAAATTCAGGAGGGTCTTCCCAAAGGCCAAAGGTGAGATCATTAAGGACAGATAGGGTGGTGGTTACCAGACTAGAGGAAGGTATATTTGAGATAGGCCATAAAGAAGGAATCCCAGAACTTAATGAAAGAAGGAAATAGATGGAGGCCCTTGCATAGTATTAGAGGGATAGGCAGACAGCTTTGCTACTGACTGTGATGGAAAAATTACAAGTTCCCCTGTAGTGTTGCCAAACTAATCTGCCTGTTTCAGGGCTGTGTAAAAGATAATCTGTACAGTGTCATGTGAAAGATACTGTGATGTTATCTTCTCCCTGAGGTTTTAGATGTTTCTGATACACATCTACTCCCTAGGACACGTCCTCATCTGTCCATCAAAGTGCCTTTAAAAACTTGTAGAAATGTATTAGCTCAGAT
Source organism: Equus caballus (assembly GCF_041296265.1). Classification (NCBI taxonomy): domain Eukaryota; kingdom Metazoa; phylum Chordata; class Mammalia; order Perissodactyla; family Equidae; genus Equus; species Equus caballus. Next base: position 5,292,798 of record NC_091689.1, on the reverse strand, counting down.
ATCTATCTAGATCTCCAAAGTCTCTTCTAAGAATTGAAACTAGCCTAGACAGGGGAACATAGTAAGGCATTCCTAAGTCGTAACATCTTAACTGATATACATTGTTGACTGGTAAGTGGCCCACCTAGATGAGAGATATGTTTTGAACATAGGCAGTAGGGATTATATCCGAAGCATCGGTGACCCTGAAGGAAGGAAGGTCAGAATGAAATACAAAAAAATAATGAAAAAATATTTAAAGTTTTCTATGAATGATTTCTGCTTGGGGGCAGCCAGGAAGGACGACTGCATCAAACCACGGAGGGACCTCCATGCCATTACAGTGTCCTTATTTGTAGTTACAAGTCAATGATGAATGTCATCTGAAGCTGGGATGAGAATGGAACCCAGAGCACATCTCACATCTTCTTTCCAGGTGTCACTATATACCCGTATAATTATAATTTTGCGGAAAAAAATATAAAAAGTTTAACGAACCCTGAGAGAAAAAAAAAAAGGGTTTCAGAATTTTCTTTCCAGGATTTTCCATATGTGTCTTTCCCGGTAGGAATTCTTTTTATAGGCAGAATGTACCATGGCACAGATGGATACCACCTACACAGGTAGTCTTTCCACACACAGGAAATACAAAGACATCCAGTACAAGTGCATCAGTTCTACCGTTAAGATGATATCTATAAATGTGACATTTCCCAAATATAACATTTTCCAAATGTAACTGTTGGTAGACATGTCTGAGAAGAAGTAAAATCTACTCTGGGCCTGGTTTCCCTTCAAGTATCTTAATCTAACATTTTGAATCCAAGATGTGTTCTTTATTGAATTCCAAATAGAGCCCTGTAAACGCCACTGAGGCAGCATCTGCTTCTTCAGCCTCTTAGAGGAGAGGCCCTTGGCCACCTCCGTGCTGCTGTACATGTAGCTGGGTCCAGTAAAACGTAGTTAAATGATGCCATGGGACACTTGGAGATGTGATTCAGGCTTTATTGCCTCACTCAGAAGGTTGAATTTTCTGGACTCATGTGAGCTTATGTGCTGGATTCAGGAGGCATCTAAAGTTTTGCATAAGGCTTTAATATACCTCCCAGAGGTATCCGGTATGAGATCGATTCTCTGAGACTTCCTTAGAATTATTGAGAGTTCCTAAGTAGGATGTTAAGTCTCCTGAGTTGATCCTAGGGAGTGGGAATGGGGATAAGTCATCATGGAATAAATCCACTTATCTGTCATAGCCTAGTGCAGGGTGTCTCAACCTCAGCATTATTGCTACTTGGGGCTAGGTAATTCTTTATTGTGCTGTACATTTCAGGATGTTTAGCAGCATCTCTGGCCTCTACCCAGTAGAAGCCAGTTGAGAACCACTGGGCTAGGGAAAGAGTGAAGGAAAAACTTTAAGATGACAAGAAGCTTGAATTATGCTTATGACTCTAGGATCTTACTCTGTAAGAGACACAAGGGGCCGGCCCCGTGGCCGAGTGGTTAAGTTCATGCGCTCCGCTGAAGGTGGCCCAGTGTTTCGTCGGTTCGAATCCTGGGTGTGGGCATGGCACTGCTCATCCAGCCACGCTGAGGTGGCGTCCCACATGCCACAACTAGAAGGACCCACAACTGAGAATATACAACTATGTACCAGGGGGCTTTGGCGAGAAAAAGGAAAAAATAAAATCTTTCAAAAAAAGAAACACAAATGTTAAGTCTGATTTAGCAGTCCCTGTCATGTGTTCCCAGTGTCCCTTATGTGTGTTCTTACTGAACTAATGTCATTAATGTATTATAATTCCTAGTTTCTTATTTGGCTTGCCATTTATATTATATATAGTGGGAATTTAATAAATGTTGGCTAGTTAACGAATGAAAGTGATGAGTATAGTGTAAGATTATACGTTTGTGTCTTTGGGACCATCCCTAGGTATTTCCTCTTTAGAAGACCTTTGCAGAACCAGGGCAGGCCAGGCTATGTCAAAAAATATGCTTCCTTAGAGATCAGTTTTTCCAAGTGATATTCTTTATTATCTAGTATTCAATGCTTGTCGTGTGTTAAACATCGTACCATTTGCCAACACTGTGCACTGTAGATTTTTTCAAGAATTTTTAAGTCTAAGAAGGGGAAAATTGATCATTACTACAAATGGGAAATTCTTCCTAAGGAATTGATCAAGAAATTGAATAATAAAATGAAGAAGAAGTTACAAAACCCTGGGTGAGGTCGTTTGCCTTGTCTCACCTTATAAGCCAGTACTCACAGATTCCAGATCTATGAATACAGGGCTGTATCCATTTGGACATCTTGAAGCTCTAGTATTCTGCAGGGATTACATCTGGAGCATAGATGTGTAAGTATGGGGCTTTGGCTCCATACTGATGGCAAAGTCTGTGTCTTTGTACCATCTTCTTTCTTGGATACTTTGACAGTTAATATTGGTGAGTGCCTACAATGAGAGGGCTCAGACAGGTGTTTGACAAGTGCATCTCATATAGTCTTCCCAACAATCTTGCAGGGTAGGTGTATTATTCCTAATCTGCAGAAGAAGGAGGCAATGGCTGAGATCTTTTAGGAAGAGGCAGAGCTGGGATTCCGAAGGTATCTTCTAACTACAAAGCTCTTTCCAGCACACCCCAGCAATACAGCCTCTTTTTGTTTAATCAGCCATCATGGTCCAGTCTGTGCTAGGTGTTTGGAATAAAAAGATGGATGAGATGTGGTGCCTACTTCCCAAGATGTCACAGCCTAAAATGGAGACATGGTAGGAATAGGCACACAAACAAACACAATACCCTTAAAATTGGTATAAAGTAAGTATGTAAAAAGTGCTTCAATTGTGTGAAATAACAGGTAAGGTACTGTTTCTCACACTCAGAGAAGCATATAGGGCTCTGTCTGTAAACATGGTCCCTAATTAGAAAGTTCAGAGATTACCATTAACTCAGTAAGACTGGCTATCTCCTTGCCCTTCTTTAGTAATTTAATGGGGAGTTAATAGAATTAATTATCTTTGCTGGGGGAAGTAAGCTGTATTTCAACTTATAGCCTTAATTTATATTTTTACCATAATACTCTGTTGTACATTTATTTTGTGGTTTCCGTTTTAAGAGTTTAAAGACAGTAGTTTTGTTGTGGAGTGGCAGTAGACACATGCCATCACACTACACATTATAAACGCAAAAGAAAACGGGAAAATCTGCAGGCAGATGAATGGCAAAGCACCCGTGTTGTTGTGAGCTCTCAAGAGACAAAATGGCGTGCCAAAGCCATGTAAAAGGAGATGGTCCACCTCCTCACTCCCATAACATGGAATGCGTGGGCAACCACAGAACCATGGGGATTTCCTGGTCAAGGACAGTTCCTATCAGAAAAGAGGGCTCCATAGTTCCCTATCTGGAAGCAGCCATTTTACTGATAAGCAAAGTCAGAACTGCTGAGCCTGCAGGATGCTGGGAAGCGGATGAGCTTGTCTTTCTTTGGTGTTTAAAGACTATTTGAAGAAGTAGTTTTCGGACTCTTAGCTGAATGTGGGAAGATGGGCAAGGTGTCGCTTTTGCTTTTCTAAGCTCACACTTTCTAGTTTCCTATCACCGCTTCTTTTTTTCCTCCCCCCTGCCATTTATTATTCAGTCTGTTTTCTCTTGCTCCTTCTTTGCTCCCTTTGATCTTTGTCATTCTCCCTTTGGTTTTTGTTCCTGTCCTTATTCTTTAAAATTTTTATGAATGTAGTTTTTTGCTTTATTTTCAAAATGTGTTGATATTCAATAGCTTTCTTTATAGTATTTCAAACTGAACTAAAAAAGTGTTGAGAAAAAGAAAAATGAACCCGACTTTCTCAAACTTTCTAAAACTTCTGTGTGAGAGAAGGGGAAGGGTTCAGGGCAGTTCTTATTTTTATCTGAACAGTTTTCCCATCCGAAAAGTCAGCACAAGGAATGCAGAAAGATTTAGGGGAATACAGTCATGGTCATGAATAATTCAAATAAACATTAAGAATGCAGAACTTTTGAAGCAACCACTGCATTTTATAGCGAATATTGGAAAAACACTAGGGAATAGAAACAAATATCACCTCTTCTTATAATTTTTATTAAAGGGACACAATTTAAAAAAAAAAACCCACAGATTATTTTTTCCAATTATAAATCACAAAGTAGCTTAGAACCAGGATTCAGATCTTGTTTCTGAAAAGGAAGTCAAATTGAACCACAGTAGGAAACAAAACTTCTTGCTTTCCTCACTATTATCTTTTTCTATCCATCCTTATGTACCTTGAGTAAGCTTTTTTATAAACAACTGCACAAAATTCACCAACTTTTAGGAATTCTAAAAAATATTCACATCCAGGCCTCTGGACTGGTTTCACTCTTGAACTATATACTTTTATTTTAGGCACTTACTTTAGGTATATCAAATTTTCAGGAAAATATGATGATCTCCATTTTCATAATAATCAAATGAACAGGAAGTGAACTTTTAAAAAGAGAGTAACTGACTTGTGGGAAGCTCCGGGAATGTTTTCCTCCGAAGCTAATGTGATCACGTTTTTTTGGGGATTCTTGGCACCACAGTGCCATTATTACTGCATTGAGGCATTTAGCCCAATCAAAAATCTGCTTACATTTTTATTCCTCTAACAGCTGGTGCCATCTGTAATGACACCAACCACAGTGCCTATCACAAACTACATAACTCAGTAAATGTGCATTCTTTTCTTTCCTCCTTGAATCTGCCTTGCAAGTATTCATCTTTGACAGTCTTCAAAATGCCTTCTACAACATAGGAAACTTGTTCTTCTTTCAGGGTTGACAGATAAACAGACTTTTGTTTCAGTCCCCAAAGCACCCTTGGACTCTTTTCGATTTGGGATTAATCATCTTTTTAAAAGGAAAAAATATGCCACAAGTACTCTCAACATTTAGCTCTCATATTTAGTCCTCTTAAAATGATTTCCTTTCTACAGAATTAAAGCAAAAATAACTATTTTCAACCCTCATCCAGGCCATTTTCTCTGAATAAAAATGTCTCTTGTAGGAGACCTTATGTATTCATTGGTGTATGCTTAGGTGAGTTCTTCCGTTAAAATCCTAGCAAGTAAATTAAAAATTTGAAAGTCCTTGGAGAGCCCTGGAATCTGCTACGTAATACATTGCTGTAGCTAACTGAAATTAATGTGGATGAAGTTACAGGGTTCTTGCTTTTTCTTCTTTAGTGAAATTCCGAGAAAGTCATCCAACCTGGAGAAGGACAGCAGTTTATCATTCCAGAGCACCGAAGCTCCAGAGAGAAGGCGTGCATCACCAGGTGAGCTAGTCTGTTATGTTGAGTTTAGAACAGACATTTTTGAACAGCCAATAAAGGTCTAATCTTTAAAAGGGTTAGACTTTTAACTTTTCAAACAAAGACGGAGTGCCTAGACTATCCCTAAGAGATCAAAATGTTTCTTATGTTTGCCTGAGTTTGGTGGTGCAGTTATACAAAATGCTTGAGGATAACTGAAAATTAAGTTCTTACTGAAATACTGTCCAGGAACAAAAGCCTAGATGGTGCTAATATGATGTTGAGAATTGCACCCTTTCCCAGAATCGACTGGGGACTGATTATCTACAATTAGATGATGCTGGGATGGTTAGAAAGGCCAGTAATGAAAATTGATGGATGGAGTCTCAGAGATTTGTCCAAACTTTCCATAACAGATGAGGAATATGAAGCCCAACAAGGTGACGTACCCTGTCTATAGTCCTGTGGCAGATCTGGTACTAGAACAGCTGTCAGGCCAGGACTCAGCCGTGCTCTCATTCCTCCCACCCAATGCTCAGCATCACAGTCATTCAATGGGATCATCTACTTCCTTCATTCAAGCCAGGCCAGTGGCCCTCAAACTTTAGTATGCAGGAAACCTGAGCTTCCTGAGCCTTATGCCCGAGTGATTCTGATGCAGATGGTCTTGAGAAATGGTCGTCAGAAGCCACAAATCGAGAATAAACTCCCAAAACAGCAGCTCTGTTTTACATTCATTTGACAAATATATATTGGGTGCCTGCTGTTGTGATGCACCATCTTATGGACTGGGGATTTATTTGTAAACAAAACAAGGACTCCCGGATGTTGGAATATGAGTGGTGCTCTGGAAAAAAAGGAATATCTCTTAAAAATGCCATGGGATATTTAAGATTCTATGACATTAAATAGCATTCTAGTACAAGTTGATGGGTCAAATGAAAAAAGTCCAGCGTTGATGTAGTAAGAGAGTGGTGGTGAGCGGTTTTGAGGAGTTAATGTTCTGTTGTGAATGGTCTGTGGGTGTTTGGCTGTGTAGGTTAAAGCACGGTAGAAATAAGATCGGAGTGCTGTGATCCAGTAAGCTTTGCTTTGCTCAGTAGCCACAGATGATGTTTCTCACCCTGGCCAGTCACCTCACAAATGTATTGCCTTGGTCTAGAGGAATCAGCTGATAAAGTCTCCAGCTCCATAAGCATTATAATAAAGCCTAGGCCCTACTGATGATAGGTCACTGTATCTTTAAATATTAAGATCCTTTGATGTGAGGATAGCAAAGTGTTTCTGTCCAAAATTTATAAAAGTTAACATACTGACTTAATGAACATCCATGCCATAGACATGAACATACACTTGTAGCTATTGCTTCTAACCAAGAACACACTGCCACATTATAAATCGTACTAGGTAAGGCCATTTGGGGAATTACTTAATTAGAGTATACTGTAGTCCAAACTAATTGCTTTATTCCATTTACTTGATCTGAAATACCATTCAGAAACCACTTTGGGGAGGAGAGAATTTATGATCCTAAGCAGATTTCAGCCTCCCAATTGAATAATTAAAAAGAAAACCATTATCGCCAGATGTGCATTGGCAGATCCTTTGAACAGATGTTGGATATGATGGATCTGTGGAGCTGGTGGAGGCACCTCAAATCCTCTAGGCCTGCACAGAAATGATTCAGTTTATTAGGCAGTAATATTGGTGATGAAGTTTAATGACATAAACTGGAATGAAAGCAAATGACGTCTAAAATGATTGGGAAAAAACCAAGAGTAGACCAAAACCATTGCAATTTTATGTGAAAAGAAAAACTGATGGAATTTGCCGTTTTGCTAGCATGAAACTTTCATGGAAGATGCATATTTGAGCCCTTCTTGCTGTGGGGTATATGAGGGCACAGGTGATGTTTATGGATTCTTATGTGAACCTGCCCATTTCGTGTGTGTGTGTTTAGAATGCTAATCTGTTCTTTCTTCTACGACAGCCACAGTATTTCCCAGTCCAAGTTCTGATTTGGAAAGTACTGGAACAGATACGTTTAATGGTAGTCAAGTGCTTGCCTGGATCCTTCGCTTGGAAAAGGTAATTTCACTCAGTTTTGTAATGAATCAATAACAAAGAACAGTTGAACAAAAGCCTCTTACGTTAATAAAGAGACTTCCCAAACAAAAGGAGCTTGGGGGCACCTTTCCCATTTGGAGTACCATCTCAGGGGATTCTTTTCCTGGGAGCTCTTTGATAAAAAGCTTAATTCTGAGATATTCAGAAATCCTTAAGGTCTTGGATATTTATTTACTTCCCTGTTAAGTCTCTTAATTGAACTTAAGATTTTCATTTAGCAAGAAATAGGATGGCATTATATGTGATCTTTTAATTTCCTGAAGCAGGGAAGAAAAGAAGCTATATGAAAGCAAATGAAGCTATAACACTCATCAAACTTGCTGCCTCTTCCATACTAATAATGCCTTTGGAAAAATTAGAGCTGTAGAAAATTATCTCCCCAAAGTAGTAAAATCTTTTTCCTTAGCATAGTTTAGAGAGCTTACCTATGGCTTTCTGTCTGTTGACTAGTCATCCACTTTAAGATCCCAGATTGCAAAATAATAAACATAATTTCTATCAGAGGTGTAACCTGGCAGCCTTGTGAGCTGAATGTGTGTGTGCATGCATATCAGGGGATTTTAAGAAGCTGAATTTGAATGCCTTTAGGCAGAACAGGTACTCTTGTTAACTACAGTCCTCACTTTCCCTTATTGTATTTCATCCAGCCAGATTCATACGTTTAATATGAATCTGCCTTTGGCTGGCCCCTACAGACACGAGTGTCTGCTATACATGCTCTTCAGAAATTAAGAACAGAACATTTTCAACATTTTGGAATAGAGATTATTCTGGCTCTCTCTAACACACACACAAGCATTTAAATAATATATCTGTGTCTTATGTAGTAGAATTTCTTCCATCTGAATTATGGGGACGTATCTCTGGCCTTTACTTATATTCCTGTGACCAGAACCACTGCTGCTTAATATGTCTCTATTAACATTCTGCATAACTGAAGCAGCTCAAAAAATTGGTTTATGTAAACAAGTCAAAGGACAACACAAGGATGTATGCTGGGAAAAGGCACCATACTCTATCAAGGCAATTCTGCCAGTGCTGGCCCAAACAGAAGGCTTTCTCTTTCAGTCCAGTTTGAAAGCCTAGTTTAGATAGCGGTTGAGGTACCTAAAACACCCTATCTGGCTTAGCAAGCCCCTAATATGCCCAGTTAATTCCAATTTAAAACATCCCCAAATCAGGGCGGTATGTAAACTAGGGAAAGTTTTTCTATTCCATTCTATTTCTTCCACATTGGTTCCTACAAGCAAGCAGTCTTGCATTGGATCAAATTCAGGGCTGTCTAGAATAGCAACACTATTCTCCAAAATACCACTTCATTGTATCGAAACTCTCAAATTCTCTTCTCGTAGGGAATGAAAGTTCAGAATTTTGTGAGGCAGCACAGAGTCATATATCCAGTGGAGATAAGTCAAAAATGAATTTCCTATGTATAGATATGTATTTTTAGAGCAGTTGGAGCAGGGAAGGGATGTAAAAATTAGGATGACATATTGATGCCTGTGTCAGCAATCTCTCTGATTCCTCTTTCTTTCTCTTTACTGCTTTCTGCAGCCCTTGCAAGAATGAGTAGAGAAATCATTTTGGGGTGAGTTTATGTGTAATGTTAGGAAAGAGGTAGGGATGAATGACCAGAAGATCTGGCATTTATAGTATATTCTAGAATAAGTGGATCCCGTCTCGTTCCATTACATTTAGAAGGTCAGTCTCTGAAAGGCAGAGTATAGATTTTGTAACATAAACTTAATGGGAGGGTGAAGTTAGTGCAGGGTTATAAGAATTAATTATTAGGAGGGACTTATTAATTATTCCAACCAAATATTATTGGCTCTGTAAATATCTAAACAACTTAATAACTGTCAATGTGATCAATATTATAGCTGAAAATAGTGCAGCATCTGTGACTGCTCTGGACTGGGAAATATATGAGGGGCTTACAATGATTCCATTGTGAAAATGCTTTCCAATTATTGCTTTGGTAATTATAGATTTTTACGTATTTATATGTATGCTTTTCTCTTTTCTTCATATGCACAATTCTTAAATGAAATAACTGCTTTGCAAATGAAGCATAGTCTATATTTGTCCACTTCTCTAAGTAAACACTCTTGGTCTTGAGAACAGACTCTGAAGTTCTTCCTCTTTAAAAGTCTTCCAAAGATCGTGACCGATTTCCCAGGAAGTGCCACAAATCGTTAGGACACCGAAGTCTCTGCTGCTAAATGTCCAGGAAAAATGAAAACTTTTAGGTTTTCTGCTCAGAGATAGGGAATGAGTTCAGCGAAACCATATGAAAATCATTTAAATCATAAGAATGACAGGAATTACCACATTCACACATTCTCTCTGTGACTTTTCCTGGGTAAACCCAATGTATCTTAGTGTCATTTTAATAGTTGCTATAGTGCAGGACCTTAAAGTGGCTATTGTGAAGACAGGTCAGTTTTCTTGAAAACTGGAATACTTTAATATCTATGCTGACTAACTTTGTTATCTCACTCCTCTCACACGCATTTTTAGCTGTTAAAGCAAAATTCAACTTCAGAAGATATACGAAGAGAACTGTGTGCGAGCTATCCAGGATACATTGCTCATTCTACCTCCTCTTGGACCACTCTAGGGAAAAATGTTTTTAACAAATTTTGCCTGTCCAACATGACCCTTTTAGAGTCTTCTTTCCAAGAACTAACAAACCAGTTCTTGCAGGTGAGTGTAAATATTTGAATATGATCAAGATCTCATACACAATGGAAGCAAACGTATTGTTTCCGTTCTTGTGTGCACAAAGTGACTCAACATGAGTCAAAGAGCAAGCCTGCAGCCCACATGCGTGGGAAATGCTGACTGGAATGTTTGCTCCCCTTTGACATGGATTCCTCACACAGCTATTTGCACACAATGTCTGATTCTAAGTAATGTCTGCTTCCCATTTGGGCAGGATTGAAATGATTTCAATGCTGAACCAAAAATATTGCATTATGCTTAATGGAGACAAGTCTTTGTAGATGAAATATGGCTTTGCTCTATGGTGAATGAAGATTGACTATTTTCTCTGAGATATTTAAGTGAGATTACTCAGGATGTAACGTATGTTTAATAATTAACCTGTATAGGGCCGGCCCAGTGGTGCAGCGGTTAAGTTCACACGTTCCGCTTCGGCAGCCCGGGGTTTGCTGGTTCAGATCCCTGGTACGGACATGGCACTGCTTGGCAAGCCATGCTGTGGCAGGTGTCCCACGTATAAAGTGGAGGAAGATGGGCATGGATGTTAGCTTAGGGCCAGTCTTCCTCAGCAAAAAGAGGAGGATTGGCAGCAGATGCTAGCTCAGGGCTAATCTTCCTCCAAAAAAATAAAAAATAATAATAATTAAACTATAGGAGCCATACAACTTTCAGAAGTTAGAATAATGGGTAATCTTTTAAATTTTTCTCACTAACATCAAACCCCAATTGAAAAGCTGATTTTTGACAAAACAATATATCCCTCTCCCCAAAATATTATACATTAGAACCAAGAACTTTAAACTCTGGAGTACTAATGGCCACTTCTATATGCTAGTCTTAAACTATGATGTGAAAATAAGACATTTATAATCTACGTTTAACAAAACCCCATATACAATGAAAAATCAGGATAATATTCAGAATCCTCTTGAAATTTTATAAACAGGAATAAATGCAGCATGTCCACTTCTAATATTTCCCCCTTGAATCACTGAATTTTATTGTAAGTAATTGTAATAAGTACAGAATGCTTAAATTGCCCTTTAGTAATCTGAGTTTTTCAAATGAACTAGATTACAGACGTTATTAGAATAACCTCAATCCAGCGGAGAGCACTTAAAATCGTTTCCTAACAAATTCAGCCTTCATGTAGGGTAGAACATATGGTTAAGAATATATTGTTCAGGGGCTGGGTCCTTGGCCGAGTGGTTAAGTTCGAGCGCTCTGCTGCGGCGGCCCAGGGTTCGGATCCTGGGCACGGACATGGCACCACTCGTCAGTCCACGTTGAGGCGGCGTCCCACATCTCACAACTAGAAGGACCTGCAACTAAGATATACAACTATGTACCGGGGGAGTTTGGGGAGATAAAGCAGAAAAAAAAAAAAAAAGGAAGATTGGCAACAGTTGCTAGCCCAGGTGCCAATCTTAAAAAGAAAAAAATGAATACATTGTTCAAAATCACATTCTCAGCGTGAAAGGCCTTGAATTAAGACAGAACAAAAGCCTGGCTTTTCCAGTATGAATGAGCTTATTAAGAAAATTGCTTCGGGTGGGAATATAATGAGGAAAATACTTTACTTCTGAGAGTATTATCTTGGTCCTTTGATCCAGAGCAAGAGCAAAAGTCACGGTTTTTGTTTTTTGTTTGCTTACAGTATAAGACATGATTATTACATAGGCTCACTCACTAGAAGTCATTTATTAGAAATAAATTTCCTGGTACTGCAAGAACTTTGGAAATATTTTATTCCACCAAGTATGCATAATTGCAATAGTAAACATTTATATATATATAAAAATATATAATATTAGTGTATACATAATATAATATATAATATAATATAATGTAATATAATATAATGTAATATAATATGATGTAATATAATATAATGTAATATAATGTAATACGTATATTAGTTTTAAGGATTCTTTACCCAAATAATGAATAATATACGGTCTACTAATGGATATAGAGAAATATGTTTCAGGCTTCTAAACCAGATCCTAGGGAAAAACAAAAATATTACTCAGAAACTAATTTTATTTTAAGAAATTAATTTTAGTTTCCAAAAATACTGTTTAAAATATTTTGCATAAATATAGCCCTGTTAACCAAACCTTAAATATGCCAATTTCTAGAGGTATAGGAGAAAATCCAATTATGTTTAAGAACGTTAGAGATGATTATAGTCTTTCCAAGTAAAAGATGACTTCAAACTGAATGCAAATGTGAAAGAATTATTTATGTGGAAATCTAGATTTTTAATGATTTCAAAGACAGTAAGCCATGTGATTACAAACGTCGAAGTCTCGTTTTGCCCTGTGTCTGGTTTTATTTTTTAAGATATCCAGTGGCCCCAGCAACCAGCACACAGTGTTTCAGGAAACGGTGAAGGTGCTGTCCTTCTTCACACAAGTGCAGGAGCAGACAGCCGTGTGGCAGCTTCTCTCGAGTTTTCCAAATGTGTTCCGGAATGACACGACACTAAGCAATTTATTTGATGTGCTTCGAAATGCAAACAGGTAAGAAAATGTAAGAATTAAGTGAGACATTAGGATTCACAAAGAAGCCTTTTTTTCTTTTTAGTGTTACCTGTGAGAATCACTGGTAGGTAGTAATTTAAACACGGAGCAAATAATCCTTTAGGGCCTCCTTGTGGATTTTAACAACAAAGGTTAGGGTATTAATTAAACAAAGAAGAAACACATTGTGGTCATCAGAGGTATTGGAGTGTACTTTAGGAAGTGAGGAGAAACATTCGTCTTAACTGTATATACCACCTGCATTGCCAGTTGGCATCCCAGAGCTTCTGAGAAAGAGGTGGATGGCAGGGTCTACGGTAGACTGGAACATTGACTCAGGCTCGTTTCAGGACAACCAGAGCTCTGGCCATCTAGCATTTTTAAACTGCCCGAGAATAAACCACCTCACTGGGTTTTGTTGATACTAGCCAATAGAAAACAACCCTAGTGGTTACAGTTTTGAACCAAACCACTTCAAGGGAGAGGATTGGCCTACCTCACATGCAGTCGGCCTTAAATGGTCTTTCTAAGCTTGAATATTGAGTTGGTTTTATTTGGCATACATGACACAAAGATTTGAAAGTTTTTGCAGAGGAAATCCCTTTAAAGGTTGCTTTCCTCATAAAAGAGATCAGAGTATGGCCAGCATTTAGAGTTTAATGGACTTCTAACTTAGGTTTTGACTGTCCTGTCTAGCTAATTTGGAAATGTGCATTAAAAACAACAACTACATCAGCAACTCTCAATTACTGAGTGCCTATTACATACCAGACACTTTACTGGGCCCTTTAAATATGTCACATTAAATCCTACAACTAAGCTATTATTTATTTATAAATGAGGAAACAGAAGGTCATAAAAATTAAATATTTGATGATCATGCAGCTAGGAGGGTTGGAACCTGGGTTTTCTAACTCTGGAATCCTGACTGCCTCTCTAATACGTCATTAAGAGCATCATGTGTTCCATCTGTAAAGTCTGAACACCAGAAGTGAGCATTCTCCTCTTCTGTGGAAAGCTTCCAAGAGCTTACGTTTGTTCAAATACCTTGCAATAAGCCCTTGTGTTGGTACTTTAGTCTCATTTGATTCTCACAACAGTGCTTGAGATTGAGACCGCAGATATCCCCATCTTATAGGGGAGGAAACAAGCCCTCATGGAAGTCAAATGATTTCCCCAAAATTCTACAGCTAGTGAGGGGCAAAGGCAGGAGCGGAACTCAAGGAATCCGAATCCGAGTCCTGTGCTCTTTCCACAGCAGCACGGCATAGCTAAATCGCAGAAGGAGCAAGACACTAGGAAGTTGATTCTCTAGCGTGGTCTTCATTTTAGCACTTAGGGAAATTTTCGCTCACCCAGAATTTTGACACTTGATCCTCTTCCTTCTATTTTTATTCTGTCTTAGAAAGCAAACATGTAAATCAATTCAAGGAGAAGGGATATCATTTGAATTGTATAGTTTAGCCATAAAAAGAGTCAAAATAATATTCAGACCACAATAAATATCACTACACACTCACCAGAATGGGTAAAATTGTCTAAGATGGATAACACCAACTGTTGGCTAGAATGCAGAGCAAATGGAACTTTCTTAGATTGCAAGTTAGAGTGTGAAATGATACAACTGTTTAGGAAAACAGTGTGACAACTTCTAATGAAGTTAACAGTAGATCCATATGACATAACATTCTACTCTTGGATATTTACCCAAGAATGTGAAAACATGGCCACATGAAGGCTTGTATGCTAATGTTTACAGCAGATTTATTCACAATAGCTAAAAATTGGGGGAAAGACAAATATCCATAAACAGAATGGCAAAAAAATTATAGTTTACTCATACATTGGAATTCTATGCAACAAGAAAAATAGGTTAGTGAATCAATCAACAATGTGAATAAATCTTATGAATATTATGCTCACAAAAGCGTCCAGACAAAAAAATAGAACACATACTGGATATGTAGGTATTGTATTATTTCAATTGTACGGAGTTCTCGAATTGACAAAATTTATTTATTGTGTTAGAAATCAGAGTGGTGGGTCCTGGGGCAACGATTGGGAGCATGAGCAACTTTTGGGGTTATCGACAGGCTCTGTATCTTATTAGCTTGGTGGTTATGTGAGTATACACATTTGTCAAAACTCATTGAATTATAACCTCAAATAGTTGCATCATACTGTATGTGGATTATGCCTCAATGAAATTTGGTGAAAAAACAACAGATAAAGCTCAAAATTCCACAAAATAATATTCAGTAGAAGATAGAAGTTCCAAAAAATACTTTAGGGTCAAAAATAAATAAATAAATAAAATACTTCAGGCATTATTTTAGTGGAGTAAATGTCATAGGAAAGATATTACACTGCAGTATAATAATTCTCTTAAAATTTAAAATAAAATTATTGTGTTTTATAGCATTATGCCATAAAACATGCTGTCAGGTAATGATTGCAAATTTTGTAAACCAGTCTACATGATAATGACGGAGAAAAAAGAAATAGCTAACAGAAAAAGCTCCAGATTATTTTACAGCAAATCACATTTGACTTTAATCTGAACAAATCTTGTTTTAAATGGTCAACTTTTATTTAATTTTTTATTGCTAATTTATGAACTTGTTCTTCAAATATGATGGCCTTTAATCACATGTGGCTTTGGATGAAGGAACTGAAATTTTAACTTTATTTAACTTTAATCAATTTAAATTTTAAACACTGATACTTGATTCAGTTAATGGTAAACCTGTTAGTATTTTGGAACAATGTGGGTTTGTGAACTGACTTTTCACCTGCAAATGTAATAAAATCTAAATATAGAGTAAGTATTTTCAGTGAAAATTCAGCATCTGAATTGAGATGCCCAATAAGTGTAAAATACGTGGTGAATTTTGAAGACTTAAAATACTTCATTAATAATTTTTATATTAATTAGATGTTGAAATGATAATATTTTGGATGTATTGGGTTAAATAAAATATATTAAAATTAATGTCATCTATTTCTTTTAACTTTTTTAAGGTGACTACTGGAAAATTAAAAATTATGTTGCCTGGGTTATATTTCTGTTGGAGAGCCCTCATAAACCACTTTTTAAAGTTAAATCATTTTTACTATTGTTATTAAACTGCAGTACCATTAAAAGCCATAATTTTCTCACAAATGACTATATTTTATCACCAAATTATGGACTCATTACTCTTTGTTGATCAAGTAATAGGGACAAATAAATCCCATAAAAACTTTTGTCATTTCCTTCGGCAACTTTTTTTTCACATTATGAGTTATTATATAATCCAGTCACCAAATCAGAACGTAGAATGTTAAGGTTGTGACAGAAATTAGCAAAAATGAGCAATCTCAAAGAGTCCAGCAGGACATATGTAAAAATATACATGATTTTTACTATTTATGAGGAAGAAGACGAATCATGAAAACTCTTTTTATATCTTTACTTATAAGGCGACTTGTTTCAGATAAATTTCATTTTTCTACGATGAAGAACAGAAAAAAAATCTCTAGAGTAAAAAAACTATTTTGATCAATGATTCAAAAGATTTCAGAGAGGATGGGGGCCAGGTGTCATTATTTTTGAGTTAGGTTTTGTTAGAAAAAGATGAATTAAATCTCTTGACGTTTTATTAAAGATATTAATACGATAATGCTGACAGTTTCAATGAGATTGCCAAGTGTTCAGTCTCTGAAGGTGTTTCTTTGGGACAACAGATCTGGTGAGTTAGGCAGAGGACCAAGTTGGGGGAAGACGGGCAGAGACCTACGATCTGAGAATGTTAGCTGGTCTCCAGGGTCACCAGGGTTCAGAAACAACCCCAAATCTGAGAACCAGGAGATTCCTAGGGCAAACATAAAAACACCTGGGGTTTGACTGTTTTATATACAGAGCAGAGGCAAAAAATATAGGCAAGTCTCTAAGGTCAGCACGCAGCTGGGGTAACAAGTCAACGATGCCTGCGGGCTCTGGGCAGAAGTGTCCTGCGGTCCTCCTCCCAGCTCCATGTTGTGGGGTGGGGGGGAAGGTTTCTGTGCGAAGGCAAGACATAGCGTAGAAAGAATATAAACTTCAAAACTAGACAGAACCAGCTCTACTGGTTACTAACTGGATAACTTCATGTAAGTTGTTTAACTTTTTGAACTGTAGTTTTCCCATTTGCAAAACAGGGCAAATAAAATTGACGTTATGGGGTTGGCCCTGTGGCTGAAGGGTTGGGTTCATGCACTCCACTTGGGTGGCCCAGGGTTTCGCCGGTTCAGATCTTGGGCGCGGACACGACACTGCTCATCGGGCCACTGCTCAGCGTCCCACAATGCCACAACTAGAAGGACCCACAACTAAAATACACAACTATGTACCGGGGGCTTTGGGAGAAAAAGGAAAAATAAAATCTTTAAAAAAAAATTGACTTTATGGAATTACTGGAAAACTAAATAAAATTATATATATATATATATGCATACATATATTTATGTATGTCTACATATACATACACACATCTCTTTATATATCCTAATATTATACTAGAAACTAAAGGACACACAAAATTTAGCTCTCTAAATATAGCTGCCATTCATAGCTAGGAAGCTAAAATTAAAATGATCTTGATCTAAACATTAAAAATTCCAAAAATATTGTAGAGTACCATGAAAGCATATGAACATATTGTATCTATCTCTGGAGCAAGCCTTCAGTTAATTACGATACACAGGGCAAAACTATTAGCTACTTTGTACCACATTTAACTTCACAATGACAAATTGTTAACAAAGCCTTTGTTCTAGTCACTACTCATGTAAATTAAAGATTATTGGTATAAATCACAGTATTTGTGAAATATAGACATACTTGCATAATGCCAATATTTTTTCTAATGTACTAATGACAATAAGTGGATGAACAAGCCGTTTCTTAAGTTACCAATTGCTTTTTGGAAATATGGAATGAACTCAAGCATAAGTGAATTTGCTGACCATCCAGCCCTGTGCAGACTGCCCATCTTATTAGGAACAGAAAACGCCTACGAAGACAGTGCCAGTGAGTCTGGATATTAATTTTGGGCTCCCCCTGGAGTAGTGCCTAGGGGTCACTTAGAAGATAAAATGCCTTCTTTAGTTAGGACAAGCTCCATTTTTTTCCCAAAAATATTACTATTTTGTTTAGCAAAAAATAAATATTTACCAAATGCTTAAATAATAATTATTCCTGCAATTAGGTCTTTTATCTGGGCTTGATTTTTAATGAGAATAATTTCTAATTTTAATTAATTTTAAATTAATTAACTAAATCGAATTCAAATTAGTATAATTAATTTAATTTAATTACTTTGATTTAGATTTAAATTAATTAAAAAAACAGGAGGTGTCGTTTCGTTGGAAGTTGCTGTTCCTTACCGCTTATTTTTAAGTGTTAACAGAAACAGCTGATATGAATGGTACTACCTTACTTTAAAGGCTTCGAGTCCCAAGGCTTTAGAATCCTGCAAATGTGCAGTGCTCCGTCTGGTTCAAGAAAATTTTGTTGGGATTTTGTGCATGAACAGACAAACAAGTCATTAAATGACAAAAGCAGCATCTTGTCTTTTATGTTGTAAGAATGATTTTCTATACTGTAGCCATTTTCTCCTTGAATGACCTTTCATTTCTGTCTGCAAACCTTGAAGTGCAATCTGGTTTAATTGTTTTTCTACTCGTTAGTGCGCTGCTGGTGGCGCAGAAGGTTTATCCACGTGTCACAACTAACGAAGGTTTCAGAACTCTCCATAAATCTGTTAAACATCTGCTGTATACTCTGGACTCCTCAGCTCAAGGTATTATATTTCCATCTTATTGCATTCAATTCTGTGTTGCAAAGCCCGTTAGAAAGATAAAACAGAGTGTGACTGAAGTAATCATTCATGGATGATATTATTCTTAGGGTGACATTATTCTTAGATATATGTTATGACTAAATCGGGGCCTCTAGCCAATCAAAGTGTGGAGAAAGGAAGAAATGGTCGAAAACAGGCTGTTACTTTCTAGGATTTTTATTTAGGTGAAAATGATCTCTCTTAGCTTGTAAAACTGTTTATACTTGGTATGGAAAATAAATATCAAAAAGTAAGCCTCAACAAACAGATTTCTACCGCTACTTTTGGGAAGAAAGGCCTACAATGAATTGCAGTATTTGTGCCCTCATTTCCAAATTTTGGCTTTTTAATCAGGATGTATCTTTTATTGGTAAAAATACATCCCTCAACTAATCAGCTTGAAAATGCACAATGGGGCTGACCCTGTGGCCCAGGATTTCGCGGGTTTGGATCCTGGGTGGGGACATGGCAACACTCATCAGGTCATGCTGAGGTGGCGTCCCACGTACCACAACTAGAAGGACCCACAACTAAAATATATGTACACTATGTACCTTTTGGGGAGAAAAAGGAAAAATAAAATCTTTAAAAAAAAAAAGAAAATGCATGATGGACATCAGAGTGTGAAGAGATGGGTATAAATCTACCGTCACTCCCAGTAAGACAGGCTATAGCGTGTTGCTAGTGAGTCAGAAGATGTCACCTTTGCAGATATAGAACAACAGTATATAGCACACACACGGAAATACACAGACATATGCACACAGACACATACAGACAAAGATTTAGGGCTGTAAGGAATAAATCTCTATTTCCCATGTAAAATGTTTGGTTAGCATTTACCCCTCCTCAATGAGTTTAGAATTAGGTTTTTTCAACTGAGCTTCTCAGCTTTTAAATATGTAGACTTTACCTTTGGATCACAAGTGTCCTGAGCGCTTGAGGTCACAAGCTGATTGTTCATTATAAGATCTGAAACTATTAGTTTTCATATGTAAAGCAGGTTTGGAAAGCTTTGAAGAATTCTCACTGGAGCGTCTAACAAACTCTTGGACACCAACTTCTATTAGTCTAGAGCATTTTTTATATCTACGATTACAGAATTAATGACCAGCTTGCAAGACTGATTGTTGTTAAATTCAGTGGTCTTGACAAACATTAGGGGAAAAAAATGGGTTACTCTTTAGAAAAAAGCCAGGCCAGAAAGCCAGACGGTGCACTAACAAACACTAATTATTTCCTCCATATTATTTTTTTTGTATTTGCATTTTAAAGACTCGAGCGCTTCAATTTTTCCTCACCATTCTTCCTTTTCATCTTCAGACTCGCACCTTATAATTACTTTATAAAGGGATAAAGTTAAAATTTTTTTACAAAGGACCAAAGCTCATCAGTGCCTTAGAAGCCTGAGTAGTAAGCAGCACTTCTTGTTAACTGAGGTCGCAAAATACTTTTCCTGGTGAACAATATAACTCAGTTTTCAATATTTAGTAATGGCCACGTCTCGTGTCTATGAATATGCTAATGATTTCAGCGTGTATTCAAACATCTCATTGCATGGTCAAGATAACAAGGAAATACATTAAGGAAATGTGCTTTTATTCGTGAAATTTTATGTGCTTAAATTGGTTTGTTTTCTAATTTCCTACATTTGTGACTTCATGCGTCTGAGGATAGCAATGCGATAGTATTAACGTCAATTCAAAAAATTCATGAATCCCCAGTCCCTACCTGCTTGAGCAGAAGTGTCATGGCCTTTGAAAAATCCTTCCAGCTATTTCTGGGAATCCTTCAGGTAACTCAGACTTGTCGTTGAAGGCTGAACCCGTGACCCTAGTTCCACAGTGTGGGGGTCTCTAGCCCCCAATACAGACTCCTGTCACCTTACCCAGGCCACCCCATGCTTAGTCTTCCTGATGTCCAGTAGCATTTGTGAAGCGAAGATATTTTCTCCCTTGGCTTTGTACTCGCTTCAACTGGAGTGGGGTGACAGCTCATAGCAGGGTTGCTTGGGCCCTCTCTACTGTGTAACAAGGTTCACAGAGCTTTGAAGGTCCCACACTACTCTTTCAAAGGAGGAGAATAAAAAGATCATATTTTTTGTGTCAATGATAAGTGCTTTATTATCTTCAACCCCTTTTATCCTCCAAACAACCCTATGAGATATAGTTATTATCCCATTTTACAGACAACGAAACTGAGGCATAAGGATACTGGGCACTTTGCCTGTTATACATCCAGCAAGTGGCCAAACCGAGATTAGAACCTGGGTCTGTCTATGCCCAAAGCCAGGTCCCTTGAGCTCTTTGTTAGATGGCCTCACTTGTATTTACTCTCTGGGACGTATGCACACCTGTTTCCAGGATATCTCACCGAGTACCTGCCATCAGCGACCCTCAGAACAGCTCTGCTTTCAGCCGCTGGTGGAGTTTGACTCCTGGTGCCAGATTCCTTCCCACATGGTACATTTTCCCACAGCCATCCCCCATTCCTCTCCACACTCTGATTTCTGCAAACTTTCTCCACCCCATGTTTATTTCTGATTCAACCTCGATTATGAACACACTTCAAGATTTCTTCAGGAGCCTCCCCAGTCACCTTGAAAATATGCAGATGCTAATGAACACTAGGGAAGAAGCTTATCTCCTAACTTTCCGTTTCAAGGCATCTGATTCTCAGCTCTGTCTCAGCGAGGACCCGGGCTTCACAGTCCCGTATTTAGTATTTCCAGTTATAAACACTGAGTTTTGAGAGCAAAGATTACCTTTGTGACTCATTAAAGTTTGCTGTTTTGCAAAGTAGTAAATTATATGAAATTACATCTTTAAATAGAAAGCCATCCTTGCTGATGAAAAGAGGTTATCTGTGCACTAGATTTCTCTCTATATTTATGGGCACTGTTTTTAAATATGACTAATTCTACAAATTAAAAGAAGGAAAATCTCTCTTTTTAAAGGTCTGCAATGTTTTATACTTCACTAAAGCTTATGTGGTACAGTATTTCTTCCAAGATACTTTATGGTCCAGGAGGAAAACTGGCCACAGAGAAAGTCCCTACTTAACATCAGGGTCAAGTCTATCACTGATATGTACAAAATTAATTTCTATCAGTTACTCATTTTAATAGCTTGATGAGGAAGACAAACTCATAACTACAAAGCATACAAATGCCAATGAACTTGCTCAGCATCACATAGGAGTTCAAAGTGAGCAAGATTTAATCCTGGAAAAATGGTTTTATGTCCTTTTACATCGCAAAAGTATAAACATACTCTCAACAAAATTCTGTCCTTGATTATTCTATATATGAATGCCAACAATAATAGATATTATCATTATTAATCAGGTTTATTTATTTATTCTGGGTATCTTCATTCT
Source organism: Equus caballus (assembly GCF_041296265.1). Taxonomy (NCBI): domain Eukaryota; kingdom Metazoa; phylum Chordata; class Mammalia; order Perissodactyla; family Equidae; genus Equus; species Equus caballus. The sequence goes on along the minus strand of NC_091689.1, from coordinate 5,270,920 downwards.
TGGTCCTTTAACTCACCGATCCATTGCTATCGTTAGGGCAATATTCAGCTGCACGTTGAGTGGAACACAGGAAATCTCTCTGCTGAACAGGAAAACAAAAGGCTGCTCTGCCTGTTACCAGGGACAGTGCAAACATTATTCAAACATGACTGATACAGATGTAGACAGATGTAGACAGGGGGGTCTTTAATTCTGTGATAGTCTTTTTTACACACACGCTAATTTAAATAAACTAAATGATCAGCACCAGAAAAGTATGGATTACTGCATAGTTTTTCACTAAGACCGTTTTAGAAGGCTTTGGGACACGGTAACTGGAGACAGTGAGAGAATTATTAAAGCTGGTAATAAAATATCCTATTGGAAGCGATTAGGCCAATGTTAAAAATGACAGCGCCGAAACATATTGGATTATTTATATGGAATAAGTCGTGTTTGAGAGAAGACTGAAATAAGTGATACCATTTCCCTAGAGAGGCTGAATAAAAGCATTGAACTTAAGATGTTTTTATTTATACAGTAGCCTTTTAAAGTATTTTCATGTGAATGCTTTTGCACACTAACTCTTTAATACCATAACGTTATGTGGCCAACTGAATCAGCCATGTATTTAACTTCTGGGGCAATTCTTGGTGTTGAATTAGAGCTTCACATATGGTTTCCATTAGACCCAACTTAGAGATTGCTTTCCACACTCCAAACCTTCGCATTATTTGAGACAACTGAGAACAGTTCTTTCCACATTAGCCAATTTGCATTCACAGCTGCATTCAGTTGAAATCAGTGGCTGCTTTTTGAACGATGGAAAATATAGATTAGTGATGGCAGATGTTTCTTAAGGCTGCATTCTAGACAACTGAAGGCAACGAAAAAAGTGCAGTGACCCATCAGACTGAAATTGGCTTCATCTGATTACCACGCCACGTGGTAGTCAATCTGCATCATAATATGCAGGAGTCATCCATGCATATGAGGTCTTAGGATAAAATAATGTAATGGTTTTATGCACAGAGAAAGAATTTGTTAGAAATGCATGTGCTTGACCATCAAGATTGGCATTTACTTCCTATAAATACCTTAAATGCTTCCAACAAAAAAAGCATAGGTATCTTTTTCATTTTCTCCCCATTAATTTGACCTGAAATTATTTTTGCTAAGAAAAGTAAATCCTTTAATCAAACATGTTAAATATTCATCTATGTAAATGTTGTTACTTTAGGTGGCTCTGATAATACAACACATGTGTGGAGTGAGGAAGATGGACAGTCACTATCTCCAAGCAGCCTGGCTGCACAGTAAGTCTTTCTTTTGGCTATTCAGAATAAGCGATCAAAACAATTCATGAACATAATTCTTTTATTAGTGTGTAAGACCAAGAAATAGAAAAATCAACTCTTGACTGATCAAAGAAAAGGACATAGTTGAAATGTAGTAAAATTGCAACTTATTTTTTCGTATTATTCAATAACTCTTCTGGATAATGCAACATGAGGATTGCTTTTCCAGTTCTAAGATTCCATAACTAGACCCAATGCTCCCTATCTGGATTTGTTACCTTATGTCTATGAGGGAAATCTAGCTGGAAGTCCAATTTCCAACTCTGTTAAGGTCTTTCTTCATGAAAGATGCATAAGCCTCCGATTTTGCACATTGCTATTTAGTTCGGTTTTTCAAAATCAAGATATTTCTTATGCCCAGTCAAGATAATGCAAAATATGTTTGCTTCAGTAGCATCCAAGTAGGCAAAACTGCTTCCAGATAATTTAATTTGGGGCTCTTATTAGGGCATGGGAATATGTCACCCCAGGAATAGGCAGTGGATGTGACAGCAGCAACCTTGGCTTCTAAGGACCATTAATGACAGGAGTTCTCTGAAGTAGCTGTAACAATTATGGTGGGAAAAGCAAGCACTTGCCGGTGGAAGCTGATTGAAGTAAATTCCTATGGTTCAAGGCAAATTTAGAGAGTAAATGGCCTGTTATGTAAAACTCGTTTTGGACTGATAAATTATACTATTGAAATTCTTTGAGTTTAGTCCCAAAGGATACATTTTTGTGCTAATGGAAATTTGCACAAATAAAAACAAATAGTAGGACTTATTTTCACCATTCATTTCCTTTTCTAAAGTAGGATCTATGCATTTGTTTATAAACTTTCTGTTTTTTCAAGGGAAGTTCTCCAACTCTGGGTTATTCTAGGCAAAGTCTTTCCATAAATAACCACTTCCAGTTTCGGCTCCTACCTGTCTCCTCCTCGAAGGTGGCTGATCCAGATGTTTCTCTGAGAGCTATTGAGCAGCCTTGGGCAATTTCCCCCTAGCCAGGATGCCGTGTCCCAAATAATCGGGTCTTTTAAACACATCCCCTACATAGTCACCAGAAATAATTTTTAAAAAGATCTTTAAATTGAGACAACTGGATGCTTATTGCTGAAGCCAAGTATTTTTTATGAGAACTTTGAGGCATCCTTAGCATTGACAATGCTAGCGCTTCAGACCTGCAAATTGCACGGCAAATGTAGTCACAGACAGCCAGCTGACAGTTTCCTAGGAAGAATTCAATACTTTTAAGATGACTCTTGTTGAGATTGATAAAATTAAGGGATTTCTTACCTTTGGACTTCCTTTCCATTCCCACTTTAAAATAATCACAGAGTGGCAATACTTGGCATAAAAGGTTTTTTGGTCCAGAATTTTCTAAAGAAAGCTACTCAGCAGTATTTTTTCCACATAGCTCTCCTCCCTCTTCATTATTTTTGTTCTAAAGTTATTATTTTTATTGTTTTGTGTGTGTGTGTGTGTGTGTACGTAGTCATGCATGCACACATCTGTGATCTCATCTTTTCTTGTAAGCATTCTTCGGAAGTAAGTAGGATTATATATGAAGGATACATAAATTAATTAGATTGGAGGAATAATTGGATGTTTATGCCAAAACAGTGGCACATAGATATGGAATCTTAATTTTTGGAGTATATTAAATCCAATCTCAAAAATCTCGGCAAACAAATGTTCTTTATGAAGCTGAGAGAATGGCTTAGATGATATTTCAAGGTCACTTCTAGCCCAACATTCTTCTATTTTAAGTTTGAAAATTTGCCATGAGAATCTCTTGTGCCATTCCATCTGGAAGCTTAGGCCAATATTTTGCTGCTGAGCACTGCCCCAGGATGGAAATGGGTCTATGCTACAATGACTATGACAGAGAGGAAGACAAACACAAAAGAAAGGAAGGCAATATCACGAAGAGTCTCTGGTCAAGGAAACGGATAAGCAAAAGCAAGAGGGCTTGGGAACGTGTGCTAGTCTTCCTTTCTGTTTAATATGGAGGCTATGAATTGTATTTCAATGAGTGGCAGCCATCTGAACAATTAGCTGTGCTCTGCCTGCCAAGTTAGACTTTTCTTGCCATAGACTTTTTAACGTTTCTTAAGGATGCAGTGTTGTTAACCCACATCTAAACACCCTGAGACTTCTTTAATGTTAATGCAAACATTTTCCTACGTGTTTACTAGCTATGCTAGGATAAGTCTCTTCCCTTAGTATTTGAATAAAATCTAAGGCAAACATCTGATAGAACTAGTTAATTTGTGTATTGTGCAGTTTGATTTAAAGTAGATGGTTCCAAATCAGCCATGGACATTTATTCTCTATATATGTACATAAAATTGAATAGTAGACACCAAGAGAAGTGGTTACAGAATAAATAGAGATGTAGCCTCACAGTTAAAGTGACAAGGAATGCACTACGCATACTTATCTACTCGCTCATATGCGTTTGCCTCAAAAATCTTAGGCTGTGTCCTCATATGGCAGTCAGTTTGAAGGGAAATCAGAAAGTGGTTAATTTGGGAACACTGTATTGGTTGTTTAAAGAACAAAACGTACTTTTATTGTTCAACTGGATTCCACTACCTTCTGTTTAATCACAATGAAATGAATTTAAATTTACTTAGGAAATGTTATCGGTGGAAGGGATCTGGCAGATCATTTAGCCCCTGTCTGTCCTTTGACAAGAGAAGAAACTGAGGCCTGGTTGGCCGGGGGCGGGGATGGGGTGGGGGAGGGGTGCCAGACTTAGAGGGAAAAAAAGGAAATCATGCAAGAGTTGTAGGTTATACTTACATTGAAAAATTATTTATTGTTTCTCTGAAATTTAAATTTCTTTGGGAGTCCTGTGTTTCATCTGGCAAACATCACTCAGTGATTTTTTTTTCATATATAAATGTGCCTAGAAATGATCTTGATTGCTTATGATTGGATATGAAAATAATTAAATATAAAGATGATGCCCAGGGGAAAGGTAAGTGCTCAGAGAACCCATTCTGCATTTTGCCTGGCAGAGGGAGGATGTCCTGCTTCACAGTGTCTCAGTGCCCGAGGCCACCAAGGCCAGGCCACCAAGGACTCAGGATCTCCGCAAACTGGCTTTCCTGAATGTTTAGCCGACTTAATTCGTATATTCTTTTCTAATTCTATAGGCTCCTAATACTGGAAAATTTTGAAGACGCCCTCTTAAATGTATCAGCAGATAGTCCTTATCTTCCTTACTTGGCATGTGTGAGAAATATCACTGACAATTTGGCCACTGGATCACAAGGTATTACTCTTCTTAGCAGTCAAAATGCTGCTTATGGTTTCTAATTCAGCCCTAAAGTAGTAAGTCTTTTAAGACGTTTGCTTAAAAAAGAAAGAAAATTAGAAAATCTGTTTCCGTTTACATCAGTGTCAGTTTGGTGGTTTGACATATGAAAGGAATATCTAATTATATTATCATATTATTACTTCTCTTGCTGCTGCTAGTACCACCTGGACAGACTTTAGCGCATAATGTGACAATGTGTTGTATGTTATGTGTAATGGGTTATACCTTAGTAACGTATAATAATGATTAATGTGATAATGGTCACCCAAAGTCCAAGCGTCCAGAGTGGATAGGGGCTCACATACCCTTTGTGACATTTTCTATGCTCTTAATAATCTTTGTTGTCAAAAAATAAAAAGAATGATAATATAGACTTCCAAAAGTGGATGTAAATTACATAATCAAAGACATTTTTGTGGCAGACTATTGTTACTTCCTACCTTTACACACACACTTTATTTTTCAATTTTCAGCTTACATGGGCAGCTGTGAAGACTGCATTTAATCAAATGTTTCTTTTCTTTTTTTAAAAGAGAAAATATCTATTTTCTCACATTTTCTAGGAGATATACATTCAGTTTTCCTACATCAAAATAGTTTTATGAGACTTAATGGTAAGCAAATAGTACAACAAATAATTATGCTTGGACTCTGTTTACCAGGCATGAATTAATCAAGGTTGAAGGGCATATTTGTGTCACAATGATTATGTGCCACAAGGAAAGGTTAAATTATCATTCGTCTTATATTTGGATTGAAGTAGGCTATTATCTTAGAAAAAACCTTAGAAATAGGATACAAGTGTCTTTCAAATGGGTTTCCGAAATGACCTTGCAATTCACATAAGCTAACTCTTCTCTCCCCCCTACAGAAAATTTAAAACTCCTGCAGTCCACAATTCAATTTAAAAAATCTTTCCTTCAAAATGGATCCTATGAGGATGACTTCTCTCTACTTCCTGAAGTCCTGAAATCAAAAGTAAGCCATGAAAGAAAAAATAAAATAAAATAAACCTCAACACTTTCCTATAATACTCTGGCAAGACATATTTTTAGTTTAAGTTTTCTGTCTGTATCTTCATAAATACTTGTCCAATTTTGACTCCAGGTTAATGTTGGGGAAAGGGTGACAAATGGGTTCTAGTGCTCAATAGTGGTATTTTGTTTTTAATTGGTGGCTATCTCTGCATGAAATAACCCCTAAGAGCCTAATTACATTCTGCACACACATAAAGGAATGGCTAATAAAATAGTTATCTCATTAAACTTCATAATTTGAAAAAGCATTCATAATTTGATTTCTCATTTGAGATGTCCTTAGTTTTTAAAACTATAATAGTTAATTTTGAAAGCTGATGTGTTAGACTTTAGTGTACAAAAATCTCAGAAGTTGCCTCACCTTATTTTGATTACTGGCATCATAGGAAGAAACTGCTAAATCGCATTCAAATGTATGATGTTAAAGAAAGGGGGAAAGAGCAACTGAAAAAAATGTAAAACTCTGAAGTTAATCTGAGTTGGTTCATTTTTATTTGTCTACTATTCTTTCTTTAGCTCACGCACATAGTATACAGGTTATCATGAAATTCACTTCATTTCTTAAATAACCCTATTAAATTTTGAAAGCAGCTTTCCTGGTAATAACAGCAGTTTAATTGGGTTTATGTTGCCAGGGATAAAGTAAAATTAGAACTGGTTTATTCAGAGCAAGCGAGATGACTTGCTGTGCAGTCAGCATGGCATAATTAAGCAGGCATCCAAAATATTATGTCTATGTGCATTACAAATAAATATACTAGTTAGAGTACCTACGTTTTAGTCCTAGTCTTCTACACAAATCAAAATTTCTAATGTACTTAATTTAGCACTATCTCACTTTGTGCAAATGAGAAGGAAGTTATGCATTCATCTGGAAAATTCCTACTCATCCTTCAAGGACAAGTTTAAATGTCACTCCTATAATATTAGAATATTGCCTTTCTCCCTGTTTTCCAGCCAGGATAATGACTTTGTGCACATGTAATAGTTATCCATTCATTCATTTCATCCATCATCTGTACTCTCCTAACACTAATATATTTATTTAAAAGACGTAATCTCTAACCTCAAAGTCCTTATCATCAATCCAGAGGAGCAGATGGGAAAGCAGACCAATAATTGTGACACAGTGAGATAAGTGCTGTGGTTTGTAGATGGATGGTATTATGTGTAAGATGGGATATCTAACTCGGATTGCAGGGGATGGAGGTGGAGAGAAGACGTTTCGTGGAGGAGATGATGCTTACTCTGAGTCTTGCAGGCTATGTAGGATTAGGTGATAGTTCTGCATTCCAGACATAGAGACCTGCATTTGTAAGAAGACAGAGGTGTGAACCTGAAGGACAGGTGTAGATTCCCCGGAGCTGCATGTCCAGCTAGAGCAGAAGATGCCTATGGGAGAGGCAGGAAAGGGGGTTGTGGAGAGACTGGGCCCAGATCCCAAAAGGCCTCTTTATGTTCAGTCAAGGGGTTTCAATGTGATCTTGAAAGTTGAGAATGTGAAGGAAGCATTGCCATTTTAGAAAAAGATCTCTCTGGGAGAATTATAGGGACTAAGTTGGAGGAAAGCTGGTGGGTGATTTTTGTGGTAACCTCAGCAAAAAGTGAGACCCTGCACTATGTCAGTGGCAGAGAACATAAGGAAGAGACGGTTTCAAGAGCACTATAGGAGGCTGAGTTCACACGAAAGGACAGCCAGTGAAGTGTGGGGCGTAAGGAAGAAGAGTCTGATGACAGTGAGATTTCTGGCTTTTGGAACTTATTACTTAGCATTATAGTTTGTTGTATATGTAGAGTCTATTTCCCTCACTAGAGTGTAAACTCTGAAGAAATTATGCCTTCTGCATCTCTAAAGCCCCACATCTAGCACATAGCAAGAGCTAAAGACTCGACTCATGAATGTGTCAACAAATGAGGGTGCTAAAGAAAAGCCCTGGCAATGTAGTTGCTACCCAGGCAATTCCTCATTGTAGTTCCCAACCTGAAGTAACCTGGCAGCACTCATATACGCTGGAGAAATGGAAACAATATATCCCCAATCATTTACACGAATGGAACGAGAATGGAGCTAAAGACAATTTAAAACAGCATCCACATTTTGAATATACTGCTCCTCTTGAGGGTTGAATTATGAAAAAGGTTCTAGAAAGCCCAGAAGTGGAATAAACTGCAATCTTGTCCCTTGGGTAGAAAATTTATTGTCATTGGTAACAAGTGTGGCTGCTATTTCCAACTGCCAGAACCCATTTGTTCCAAGACTACAAGCTCCATGAGGAGCATTGCAAAGTCTGTCTCTTTACTTTGTATCCTCAGCGCCCGGCGTGGAAACATTCAGCGCCTATCATTGAAAGAATGAAGACAAACTCCTAGTTTTACAAGAGATGTTTTTACTTCCCTGCTTTGGTCTCTCTGGTAATTAGTATTTCGATTGTGACAATCGATTAGTGCCCACCCATTCCAAAACTTTATTCATGGTATTTCTAAGACGGTTTAGACTCTCGAAAAATGTCAAATGCCTGTCATTCGTTGGTGACTTTTCCTTGTTCTAGCTCTAACATTCTACTTTTCTTGAGCTTTTGTATTTTCTCCTCCCTTCGTTGCATGTTTTATCCCTTTCTCTGTTCAGTCTTTTTGGTGGGAAGGATAACTTCCTGATTGGAGAACTACACATAAAGTGGATACTCGCTGCATTGGGCAGAAATATGGATAACGCAGTATTTGTATCGTAACACCTTTAAATAGACTCCTTTTCCTTAATTTACCTGCTAAGAGCCCAAGGGTGTTGTTATCATTTTTATGCCTACAGTATTTTGAGATCTACACCATCATGTCTCTTACAATTCGGATTCGGATTCATTGAGGAACCACAGGCATTGGGGAGTTCAGTCCCAACTGGACATGGAGTCAGTTATGGGTTGTTGTTCAAGTTTAGGCCTGAGCTCTTACTCACTATGTGGAGCAGGGTCATATAAAGGAGAGGACTCCACATGAGGCTCTGACAAACCTGCAATCTGGACTTGACATATCCTTCTGAAGAGAGAATTATAATTCTCTGAATTTAATTGATTATTAATAATCCATGATTCTTCTAGAAGTTTAATGCACATATTGCTTTTAGAAGAAAGTATCGACAAATACTCCATGACCATCGTGTTGCCCCTGGGTGGATGTGCTCCACAGTACTTTCCACGTTATTGACCCTGAATTACATTCTTATTTCAGAGAACTAATTCTACTTCAGTAACACGGCTAGATTTCCAGTTTCTTTTTCTACAGCTTTATCTTCTCGAGCCAAGATTACACTATATGGACTTTTACTGGTTTATTATACATGTATGCCAAACTTGCAATTAAGACATATATTTCAGTCTCTACTGAGTAAAAGTCATTCAAATTTACTACAACAGCAAAAGCCCAATTAAAACAAATATTTTGGACCATGAGTATTTATCCTTTTATTTAAGAAATCACCAAAATGAAAGTCCTTGGAGGATGTGGCAAGAAGGCTTGGCTCTGTTCGTTAGAAGTATGATTATATCTAGAATTTGGAAAATCAAAGTAAAAAATAGAGTAGCAATCCTAGTTATAGCCAGTAAAATGATTGGATCTATTACATAATGGAAAATTTCTCAGAGCAGTAAGACTAGTAAGTAGCATTTTAGTACATATAAGACCATTTTAGATAGTCCAAAGCCAGGAGTCAATTAAAATACTAAATGCAGTGGAAAATAGACCCATGATATTTGCTATCTAGGATGATCAATGTTTAATTGCTACTGCCTACATGTAGTTACTATTAACCTCTCATCAAAGATACATCATTGTGGCTTTCTCATTTGAGGCATGGGAAGAAGTATTCCTAAACATTTGCCTGTATCATAAAATATTTCATTTCTGTCAAAATACAACTTCTAATTGGAAACGAAGTTGCAATGAATGATCCATATATTTGCTTCTTTAGATGTTGCTCCAAATTCTTTGACTTCTTAAAAGAAATAGCTCTGGGATAGCTTCCAAGTACGGCAGCACTGGCTTTCCTAGGGACATATTTTTTTTTCCCAGGAAGCATGACTTGGGAATACACCCTTAGAACTCGGAGAGCATAGTGAACCACAGAGAGGAATAGAGTTGACAGCATAGGAAATTAGTTGATTTCTAATTTTCTCCTTTTCCTCTGGGTGTGAGATTTTAAGTTCTTTTAAACACTGCCATTGAGCAAAAGCACCTAATTTCCCTCAATAGGTAAGAAGATCGAAGATAACATCAACAGGGCAGACGGTTCTGAAACTCTAGGTGTATTCCCATCCATATTTTAAGTGCAGTCTTATTAAAATGCGTGTGATTCTCATGTTGCAGTTTAAAGAAGGGTTTTTTTCTGTTCCATTAATTGTTTTAAGTTGTGGCAAAATACATATAACACAAAATTTAGCATCCTAACCATTTTTAAATGTACCGTTCAGTCCTATTTAGTACATCCACGTGGCTGTGCAATCAATCTTCAAACTCTTTTCATCTTGCAAAACTGAAACCCTATACCCATTAAACAACAACTCCTTACTCCTCTCTCCCCCTCGTCCCTGGCAACCACAATTCTACTTTCTGTCACTGCGAATTTGACTACTGTAGGTACCTTACATAAGTAGGATCATCCAGTATTTGTCTTTTTGTGACAGGCTTATTTCACTTAGCACAATGTCCTCAAGGTTCATCCATGTTGTAGCATGAGTCAGAATTTCTTTCCTTTTTAAGGCTGAATAATATTCCATTGTATGTTCATACCGCATTGTGTTTATCCATTCATCTGTCAATGGACACTTGGGTTGCTCCCACCTCTTGGCTATTGCAAATAATGCTGCTATAAATGTGGGTGTACAAATATCTGTTTGAAACTCAACTTTCAATACTTTGCAGTATACAGGTAGACGTGGAATTGCTGGATCATATGGTAATTCTTTTTTAAAAATTTTTTGAGGAATCACGATGCTGTTTTCCATAGTGGCTGCATCATTTTACATTTCCACCAACAGTGGACAAGGGCTGTAATTTCTCCATATCCTTCCCAACTCTCATTTTCTGTTTGTTTTTTTTTAATAGTAGCTATCCTAATGGGTGTGAGGAGGAAAGAGTTTTTCGAATTTCCAAACCGAAGCTAGTATCTGCCCTTACTCATAATTTAAAATATAAACTAAAATACAAAATTAGTTTAAGTATTTGTGACTTAAGTGGGATGAAACTAAACTATATCTTTTAACCTGTGAATCTACAAAATATGACTACAGTTGAGAAAGATAGGTCTGATAGATCCAAAAATTTTATAAAATTCTTAAGACAACAATGAACTCAAACGACAGAAAGCAATGCTTTGTGGTAAAACTGTTGCCAAATGCCATCTAACCAAACACATATGTAAAATGTTTTTTTTTGAAGTAAATCCATTTTGGTGCCTTATTATCAACTACTAAATATTTGGAATCATATAACTAATCCATTTCCCGCTCTTTCCCCCTTCCGGAAAGCTGTCTCAACTTCGAAACTTGACCGAACTTCTTTGTGAATCTGAAACATTCAATTCAATAGAGAACGTGTGCCAGCTCTCTAATATGGACTTTGGGAAGCTGTGCGAAGAGAGAGCATTTCATGTGCAACTCCTCCAAGCAGCAGAGCTTGGCACCGAAATAGCAACCAGCTTACTGTACCATGACAATATCCTATCTAAAAATCTGTGGGATTTGCTTACTGGGGATCCAAACAAAATTAATTTAAACATGGATCGGTAAGTTTTTCCATTGTTTTCTTCCTTGATGAAATCCCTTCTCGAATAATTATTGATGTACCGAGTTCAACTTCTTCTTCTCTTCTGTTTCGTTCCAGGTTTCTAGAACAGGCATTGCAAATGAATTACTTGGAAAATATCACAAGGTTGTTGCCAGCCACTGAAGCCATGCTGCATGTCAATAACAGCGCCGACTCCTCTGAAAAGCCAGGTGTTTCCCCATCTACACTTTCGATGCTGTCTTATTAGAATGTGTGGGATTCTCATACTCCAGTTTAAGAGAGGCTTTTTTGAAGTTCCCAACCAAACCTGCTGTATATCTGCCCTTACACATCAGAAACCTGAAACTTTCAAATATGGTTACTTGTCTAAAGTAAACACACAGAAAGCTAAAAGAGAATGAAACATGGGGAATATGATTTCACAGCAAAAAGATCTTCAAAATTTAACTGGTTAGAACATTCACCTTTCGTTTCTCTGATATATTAAAGTGAATTAGATAGTTGGTCACAAGAGCTGGGATGAAATTTATTTACTTCCATGAGAATAATCTGATTTAAGAAATAAAAGAGATGTGCTACCGTCTACAGAAATCTCAATTCAGAACCTCCTATTAGTATTCTAAGCATGACGCTCATGCAATAGATTTCTTCTTTGCATAATAGCTCAATACGGAAAAGAAAGGCATTCAGAATTTCGGAGAACAGGCAGGCACAAAATTGGAAGGGCACTAAGTCCAAAACTAAAGAAGGTATATTTGCATGAGGAATACGTCAGAAAGAAATCGAAAGGCGTTTGCACAATGGAGATCACAATCTGCTAAAATAAAGCCAAAATATTGTTTGCTATGCATTAAATGACCCAGATGTCAAGTAATTATGATCGCTGTCCGAAAAGAGTTTGAAGTTAGACACATTCCATTTAAAAGTGAGGTAACGATTGTGAAAACTGTTTATAAATTGTAGTGTGTTGGGCAAAGTTGAGGAAAAATGCTCTGTGGCATTCTGTTGTGGATTTAGCAAACCTTGTCCTAAGTTGACAGTATTATATGATCTGAGGTTAAAAAGCATTTTGAATTTGCGTGATGTTTTAAATCAAGTGGAGAGATATATATTTAGCACGTTACATGATCCAAGTCTGGGAGGAAACCATATTTTCTTTGAGTCAACCTTACGTTCTAGACATCTTAGGAAAATTTACAACCCAGAGCAATCTGTTACCTTGGGTTAATGACATCATAATAGGAACAAGTCTAAATCAGATAGAAATAGATCCTAAAGATGCTAAGTTTGCCAAAACCGGGAGACATCTGTTCCTAACACAAGGCATACATGTTGAATACGTGTTTTACACAGAGAAGTTTTCTCTGTGTTAGTACCACTAAAAAGAATTACATTGCGACGAACATGTGAAGTTGTGTGTTTTTTTTTTTTCCTAAAGGTCAGTTAATAGAAATGTTTAAAAATGTTGAAGAGCTGAAAGAAGAACTGAGAACAGCAGGAATGTCCAATAGGAGTATTGACGGTCTGCTGGCCACTCCTCTCCCTGGTAACAGAGCTGAGGTGAGTATAGTGTATTGGTACTTGACATCCAGGTTTTAAAAGCTTAAATAGCATTTAGTATTTGTTGAGCACTTCTCAGTAAAATACTGAGAAGTTGTATGCAAATCTGGTGAATTTTCCATGCAAATAGAATTCGAGGCCTAATTATCGAAGAAAAATCCCGAGGCAAGATATTATCACTGTCCGTTCCTTCCCCTCTGCTGTTCCTTCTCCTTCCTCTCACCTCCTCTGTTCTCTCCTTTTCTTAAATCCCAGATGCTTTTCTTAAATAATTCAATCAATAATTCTTTATATTCACTCTTACAATCACATTATCTAAGGTAAATGTGTCCATTTTATTATGATGATATCAAAGTCAAGTTTCAATAACCTAACTGGGGAAAAAAACAGAGAGACCATTTACAGTTTGTTGAAACTAAAATAACAATGAATATTCATTTTCACTTTTTAAAATTCCCAAGACAAGACATAGCATATAACATAGATATGGTCAAGGGGACTCGGGGAAAGTTTGTGGGGATAGGAAACATTTTGAGGTGTGAAAATGAATAATGTCATTTCCTCATAGGCTGATAATAGGGTTTTCCACTCAAAATGTCTTATCTTATATCCCTTTTCCAAGTCCGTTGTCTGGAAGTGTCATAGAAATTTTCAAAAGAGCTGTAGAGCTTAAGGCCTCATCCATTCAAAACTTACATGTGACAGAGTGTGTCATTTCTAAGCACAGGCCAGCTATTCTCCAATATTGGATAAAGTTTTTTAAAAGCCTTTAAGCCTGCCTTTGGAAATATTTATGTTTACTTGTGTCATATTAATTGGTTCCCCCACATAAAAATTAAAACTACTTTGCCTTCCCTTTTTTCCTCTTGCTCTAGCAAATACCATTCATTCACCTTTTCCCTTTGATCTCATCTTTTGCTTCTTTGATCCTAAGATCTAATTTCAGCAATCATGTTTTGGCTTCTGAAGAGCAGACTTATTTTACTAAATAAAAACATGCAAATGGAGGGCATACATTCTTATTACTTTCAAAAGGAAAGAGAGAAAAGTTTCAATAAACTTGAATTTCATACACTTTTCTCTGTATTTCAACTCGGTGGCAATAGAGAAGACATCCTACTTGCCATAGTCACACCTCACTTTTTGCATAAGCATCACTGTCCAGGATGGTTGGTTCACATTATTGTGTGATTCTGGGCTTTTTTTTTCTTTTTTGCTTTTCGCCTTTGGATCCCAGGATTTATTGTACGAGATTATAACTTCAAATGATTATAAAAATGAAATGCAATTTGAATACACAACAGTAAAATTTTAAAGGTACCATGAGTCTTCAACTAGTATTTTCCCATTTTCACTCCAAATCAATTCTCTTTCTTGGCACCATCATTCGCACAGTCGTCCAAGAAAGAAAGGGGGAATCAACATAGACTCCTCTCTGTTTCTTTTATCCATCTTATTTCTTAAGCTTTCCAGTGAACTATGGGCTCTCGGTAGTTTTATTGAGAGTAATTAGAGCTTTAAATACAAAATTATTTGATTCTTGAGGCTAATTTGTCATATTTTTAAATGAAGTCTAAGAATATAGGAAACACCTCTCAAAATGGACTGATGACTCTCAAAGGATTCACAGCAAAAAATATTTCCTTCTTCCAACTTGCAGATTATTTCCCATGTGCTCTGGCTGCATTCTTGTGATGCTAACATGACTAATGCCGAATTGGAAGATGCGATGGAGGAATTCTGCAGCTTGCCTCTTCCAGAGAGATCCCGTCGGTCTTACCTCATTGGACTCACTCTTCTGCACCACTTAGACATTTACAACTTCACCTACAAGGCAAGTTGCTGTTGATGGAATATTCTTACATTCATAGTTTAGTGTAAAAGTATTTGATTACACATGTGCTCTCTGCTACTGTAAGAAATGACATCCATTTATACAGTTTTTGGAATTATAGCTTGATTTTAGAGCTAAATGGAAGCTTGGAGATCATACATTGCAGATTTGCAGATTTTATGGATGAGGAAATTAGTATTCTTGCCTTATTAACTCTCAGTTTGTGTACCCAAGACCAGGAATTAAATTTAATATATACTAGACTAAAGTGTGAAATACAAATGTTATAATGTTTTTTTATAGAAGTGAACAGGCTTTAATTTGGTAGCATAAAAATAAAGATCAGAACAAAGTTTTTGTCTCTAAAGTAAAAGAAAAGGGGTTTTTTTGCTGTTTTCAAAAAGTTCTTTTGTGACTCCTTCATTAAGCTAGATAGAGGGTACCATGACTTATCCAGTAGAAGACAACAGATGGTCATTCTTCAGGCTTAGTAAAGTCAGCAACGACTCCATCCTGCAAGAAGCAGTTGCTTTATAAGCATTTGTTTAATAAAAAACTGAAAACAATATAAACATAGGAAAATTAAACATCTGTGTCCACCCAAATCTGTAGTTGGTCAAAAATATTTACACATTATTGGAAACTAAAAAAAAAAGTGTTTTTAAAGTAAGAAATACCAGAAGCAACATGGCTAATTTATGCTGTCAAAACATTATAGGCCAAGTTGGAAAATGTTCGAGGACTAGTTATAAATGATCCTGTTCTGGGTCATCATTATCCTACACTATTATTCCTGTAATGACCTCTTAACTGGCCTCCCTGCCTCCCGCCGCTCCCCTCCTTGTCTCCACCCACCACTCCCTAAGCGACCAGAGTGAGTCTTTCAAAACTTAAGTCACATTATATCACCCCTCTGCTCAATACCTGCCAGTGGCTCCTCATTGATTCAAGTAAACCCCCAAGCCCCATGATCTGCATAATCCCTCTCCATCTCTAAAATCCCACTTCCTACTCAGTTACTCCTTGGGCCCACGGCTGCTGGGTGGCACCACTGCAGTAGGCACCCTTCACGTAATTTGCAGGGCTATTTCTCTTCACTCAGCATTGACCTTCTCAATGAGGCCTCCTCTGACCACCCTGTTTCAGAGGCAACCAACTCACCCACAACACGCTCCAACCTCCTTTCCTTGTTCTATTTGTTTTCTGTTGCCCTTCCGGCATACCGTATATTTTATTTAATATTCACTTTTATTATTTGCTTTCTGTTTACCTCCATTAGAATATAAACTCCATTAAGTCCTCTTTGTTGACTGAAACATTTCAAATGCCAAGAACAGTGCCCCATCACTACAGGAACTCAGCAAATACCCCTTAACTAAATGAATGGGTATTTTACATAGACTATAACCTAAAATGCAAGTGAAGAGAAATTATTAATTTTTTCATCTAAAATTTTAATCCTTATTTTATAATGTCTCTGCAGAGCAGATATCAAACCAAATAATTCTTGTCAAGTCTAGTTATTAAACACGTGCATTTGACAAGCAGAAAACCATTCCTAATTCTTTTAGGTATTGTAAACAAAAATAATGAAATATTTCTCATCATTAGTCAATTTATTTCACATCAACATAGGAATGCCCAGAATTTTGGGCAGAATTGGAAGAAAAATTTAAATGTTGCTTCTGATTTAGACAAATCTGATTGCAATGAGCAGTTGTGTTAGTGAGACATCTGTGTCTTCTTGATTCTCTCCAACTGAATCTTGCGCTCATAATGGTGGTTTGTTACTTCCTTGGACGTGCCAAGAGCTTTCCCTCCTTACAGACCTCACGCATCCTTTTCCCTCTGCCTATAACCTTTCTTTCCTTATTCTTCCTACAGTTCATTCTTTCTCTCCTTTGAGGTGCCATCTTGGAAAGAGCTCCTTTGATTTCTTAGCTAAACTCTCCCTACCTCCTCATAGTCCCCAGCCTTTGGTTCATTGACTTGTTTGATATCTGTTCCTCCTGTTAAACCAAAGCTCCCTGAGTGGAGAGATGGTGCCAATTTGTGCACCACTGTATACCTATCCCCTCTCCCAGTGCTGGGAGAGGTGCTCAGTTAATCTTCATGGAATAAATAAATGAATGAGAGAATGCAATTACTTTAAAATTTTAAAATATTTTTAATATTTCTTCCTGCAGCAGAAAGACATCATTGGATGATGATTAAGCCTAATAAACACTTGAACTCTTTGACAGAGCTTTTCTGATTTTAAGGAGCACGTTACATGATTTTTGAGCAATAGTATACATGAAGAATTATGTAATTGACGTTTGTATTTCTGACTTTTAAAATCATTTAATTTTGGCAACCTAACTGAGATACAATTTATATACCATAAAATTCACTTATTTTAAGTGTACAATTCAGTATTTTTTTTGGTAAATGTATAGAACTGTGTAACTATTACCACAATCTAATTTTAGAACATTTCCATCAACCCAAAAAGAAACCTCGTGTCTGTTTTCAGTGACTTCTCATTCTGACCTCTAGCCCAGGCAACCTCTAATCCATTTTCTGTCTCTATAGATTTGCCTTTTTTGGGCATTTTATATAAATTTAATCATACAATATGTGGTCTTTTTGTCTGGCTTTTTTCACTTAGCCTAATGTTTATGAGTTCCACACATGTAAGATGCGTCAGTATTTAATTTCTTTTTATTGCCAAACAGCATTCCAGCTTAAGGATATCTTCTTGGTTTATCCATTCATTTGGATTGTTTCCACTTTTTTGGCCATTGTGAGTAATGCTGCTGTGGACATTCGCATACAAATCTTTGTGTGGACACATGTTTTCATTTCTCTTGGGTAAATACCTAGGAATGGAATTGATGTGTTGTAGGGTAAACTTGTGTTTAACCATTTAATAAATTTCCAAAATGTCTTCCAAAGTGGCTGTGCCTTTTAATATTCTCACTAACAGTGTGTGAGAGTTCCAGTTTCTTCACATACATCACTTATTTTTATTCCATTCTTGTTAGGTGTTTTTCCCCAGGGAAGATCAAAAGCCAGTGGAAAAGATGATAGAACTCTTCATAAGACTGAAAGAGATTCTCAGTCAGATGGCTTCCGGCACACGTCCTCTGCTAGACAAAATGAGATCCTTGAAACAAATGCATCTGCCTGGAAGTATTCCATTAACACAGGTAGAAAAGTCACCTAGTGATGTTCTTGTTGGAAAATTCTTTTTGTCATATTAACTTTTATTTGACATTAGTTATAATACATTCAGCTACAAATATGGTACATTGAAAAAAATCACCTATAGGAAAGCTCTTCTACTCCGGCAAGAGCTTTTGCCACTTAAATTGGTGAAGTTTAGCCTTCTGATTTACATTTGGGATACATGTTTTGAAGAAATTATAGAAACTATAAGGATACTCTAAGCATTATCAGGTTTTCTTCTATATTGCTTTCAGTAGCATTTATAACTCACATAATGTTAATAAATCATGGATTTTTATCCCATAGGCAATGTACAGAAGCAATCCAGTGAACACACCCCAAGGATCATTTAGTACCATCTCCCAAGCATTATGTTCCCAAGGAATTACGACAGAATATTTAACTGCCTTGCTGCCTGCTTCTCAGAGGCACAAAGGCAACCACACCAAGGATTTTTTGACTTATAAATTAAGTAAAGAGCAAATTGCTTCAAAATATGGAATTCCCACACATACCAGTGAGTATGCTTCAAAATCAACATGGGAATGTCATCTTCTAACAACCCTGTCTACTGGATCTTAGCCTTTTATAATAAATGAAATATTAATTTTCCCCAAGAATAAAAATAGAAAACTCTTATACAGCGCTTACCACACATCAAGTGTGCTATGAACATTAACTCATGCACTCTTCACAATGACCTATGAGGTGCACACGACTATATCTCTGTCTTAGTAAAGGGAAAGGAGGCACAAAGAGACTAAGTAACTCAGCCATGGGTGCCAACTTGGAAGCCTCAGAGCTGTGATATAAACCCAGGCACTCCAGTGCCAAGTTTAGCCTCTTAACCACAGCACTAAGAATCTGCCAGTCATCACTACTCCTTCCTTGCCAGTAAATAATACAAGAACATGTCTTAAATCTGCTCAGCTGAATATTTTTTCTTAACTTTCTAGAATTAGAAATTTGTGTCACACAAAGAAGAGCCTCATGACTGCAGCAGAACTGCAAACATTGAGTGGCACGTCACAGCCGTTTATTTGACCTATAAACTTTGAGATGCAAAATACGATCAGCTGAGCTCTTTTAAATGCTATATAGATGTTTAGTATAACAATTGGACTGACTCATTTATCCACCTTTCTATTCATTCAACCAGCATTTATTGAATATCTCTTATATATCTTGTTCTCCCTCAGTAACAGATTTTTGTATATTTTTTAAAATTAAATGTTTGTGGGGTGGATCTGTGAGAAGAATTTCTGGAGTATGATTTTCAACCTTGCTAACTCCTCTTGGCAAAATGCCATCACTTATTATGGGCTGGCTTATTGGGTTAAATTTTCACACCTAAAAAAATTTGTTACTTTGTTTTCTCACTTTGATACCAGATGCCTTACATCTGTTAATAACGAAGGAAGTATAAGGCATATATTGTTGGGGGCAATAAGAATAGTCTGTGTTAATTTACCATGACGAAGTAGACGTTAATTACATGCACTAAATGGTTTTATTACTTTTTCCTTCCAGCACCCTTTTGCTTCTCCCTTTATAAAGACATCATTAACATGCCTGCTGGGCTTGTCATTTGGGCTTTCTTGAAACCTATGCTGTTGGGAAAGATTTTGTACGCACCATATACCCCCATCACAAAGGCAATAATGGAAAAGGTTTGACAATTATAGCTGAAAGTTTCTATCTTGAGTATTAAGATGATTTTTAAAGTATTCAACTTCTGAATTTACTCTAGCTGACTCAGATTTCTTTATATCTCACCTACTATTACCCTTGGCTTTCTGAAACTCTTGATAATTCTCAACTTCTGACCCGTATATGTGTAAACAATGTGGATTGGGTGGTAGCCCTTTGAAGAGAAAGGAACCATGTTGACGCTTGAGAATGAGCTTAAAGAAAGATCTCAGATTTTTGATTTATCTCCAAAAGCAGAAAATTCTTTTCTAACTTTCTAACTGGTTTTCTAACTAGTTCTAACTTTCAAGTATGTAAAAATAATGGCACTAGAGAAAACAATGTTGGAGCATTATATAACTAGTTTGGACAAAAACAGTCCCTAAATTATAGATTCTTGGCTTCATATTTGTTGTGCAATTTAACATCTTATATATTTATAGAAGATAGATGTTGATAAAGACAACATTATTAATAGTAACTATACTTATCATCTACCTAAGTTAACCATAATAGCATTTCTCTCACACTTTCAAAGTTGGCTTTAATGATTTAAATTATGAACTTAGTGCTTTTAAAATGATAGAGTGAAAGTGAAAAAAAATCTCTGCTTTACCATTACTTGGCCATTAAACCATAGTTTAGGTGAATATAACATTATTTTTAGGTCAATATAAAAATGGACATATCACTGATTTCTAGAATGCTCTTTGTTTGTATTGTTTGTGTTTTAATACTTTCTTTGCTTTATTGACTGCACACTTCTACATAATTTTGCATAAATGAAGTCATCATGTGCTTGTTTTCCATATGTGCCGTCTTTTTTTCTTTCCTTTTTGCTTGACTGTCACCTCTTTCTCTTCTCTTGATTCTGCTTTTTTCTTTCATGTAAACTAATGAATGTTGGCATTCAAAGATGTCTTTCTATAATTTATGCACATTTCTCTAATCCTATATAGATTATTACACTATATATGCATTCATATGCAGAGTTCTTTGGCCATTGTTTGCATTATTAAAAATCATGTCCTGTTTATCTTTCTCTGTCTGGCTTATTTCGCTTAATATAATACCTTGAAGGTCCATCCATGTTGTTGCAAATGGCAAGATTTTGTTTCAAGGTTGTAAACTTTTTAATACCATAGAATTTACTCAGCCAATCCTTAGCTGTTGGGCATTCGTTTAGTTTCCAGTGTTTGCTTTTGCATATGGTTTACACAGTGGTATTTTTATTCCAATGAGATGAATGGTCAAGATGGAGGGATTGAAGGATATTGTATTTTGTTTTAATTACTGTTGTCAGATTGCTTTTCAAAAAAGGCAGCGACACATCCATTTCTACCAGCAATATATGAGAGCATCCTTCTTCTTATATCCATGAAGAGAGATGTTCCTGTAATGTAAAGTTAAGTGCATCATTGGTAAAAATGAATAACTTGTGAGAACTCGAGAAAGCATACTTTCTTTTGGGCTGTAATTCACTGTGAAGCAAACCCGTAAGTTTTCCAGAATTTTTAGACGATCTTGATCCTATAAAAGCTACCGTTGAAAAACTTTGGACCATGTGGGAAATTTCTGACAATATATTTTTTTACTAACTCGACCTGCTAGAACTGTTTCTTAAAGTTATATAACAAAGCAACCTTAAGATATCTTTTTGAAACATAGGACAAATACTAATGGGCCAGATCTGTTTTTGTTTCTCCTTCTTTAAGTCTAATGCAACTCTGAGGCAGCTGGCGGAATTAAGAGAAAAATCTCAAGAGTGGATGGATAAGTCACCACTTTTCATGAATTCTTTCCACCTGTTAAACCAGACGATTCCAATGCTCCAGGTAGGAGAGGGTTCTGTCATTCACCTTCATAGGAATTATAATTCTTTGAGATTTTAATCACATTCATTAAGGGAATGGGCAGATAGTACCTTAGAATCCATATGCAACAACAGTAAAATTACCTCCGCTTCAGAGAGCGGGTCTGAGACAGGATAACAGACCCATCACTCACATTCATCATCATCTTCACCTCTTGTAGTGCAGCTTCTCCATCTGTAATTCGGAGATAAGCCATCTTACAAGTTGATCTTGAGACATAATTAATGACGTAAATCTTGTTTTCCAAAAATAAAATGCTATAGAAACTACTTCAGATTTGCTAATTTTATTTATTTATGCACATTAAATTATATTTTACTATTTTAACACAATCAGCCCTCCTAAAATATTAATATTCTGGAGAATAACGTTAAATTTGGGGAATTCTTTTGTTGAAACATACGATACTCTAGGTTAAATATTTGACAATACAACTCAAATACAGCTCACACTGGTTGAAAAGTGTAATTTGCAATGCTTGCAAGAGATGCAAGGTTTTCTGAAGATGATGCAAAAAATGTGGGGAAATGTTCCAATCAGAGATATTGACAACTACAGATGGAGCAGCAGAGTTAGACAAGCTGTCAATTGGAGAAGAGAAAATGGCAAGAATGATGACAATATAAGAACTTCAAGAGAGAATGGCTTGCATATCAAAGAATTGAGAGAGGCGCGTGAAAAACTGATGGAGCTGTAAAATATTTTTGCAGAAAGCAAGTTCCCTTCTCCATAGTCATGTGCAAGAAGTTAAGCACAGAATGAAGAATTTGTATCATACAACTTTGTCAGAAAAATTATAACCAAAAGATGCTTTACACAGTCTTTGTTTTAAGTAACAATTAGCGCATAGTTACAATTACAACCTGAATTTTATTATGAAGAATTAAACAAATTTCTAAAGCAGATATTTAATACATTTAATTAATACAAAATAAAATTTTCATCAAACATCTTCCCTACAATTTACCATTAAATCTTAAGTGTGTTCAATTTAAGTGGCTTTTTTAAGTGAATCTTAGATAACAAAGACCGGTTGAATAGGACTTTATTGACATATGTAGTTAGCTAAGTGGAAGATTGCTCTTTTCTCCTAAAACTTGTTTTCTGTGAGCAGAAAAAAGTGACACGTATTATTTCATTCGGGAAAGTTTTGTTAGCTAACTCAGTGAATTAATAAAGGACATGATCTATGCATAATTGTTTCAGAGTGCAGTAATTTGCTGAGAAGAAACTCTGTGGCCATGTTCATAAAGAGATCCTCATCTAATGGCAGTATCTTTATTCTGTTCTAGACGAAATAAAGCATTATTCTCAATTATTGAGGAAAAGCTTATTCCTGCAAATGTACACAGAATTTGAAATTTCAAGCTTTAATAGCACCACATCTGGCTTTGCCATTGTGAACTCTAGGCAAATGCCTTAAAATACATCATCTACAGTTTATGAATCTCTAAAATGGGTATATTGATAAGCGCTTCACAGACTTGTGAAGATAATGTGTGTGGAAGCATCTGAAAGTAGTATTATATTTCACAGAGAAGACATTGTAAAAAGAGGTGGGAGAATGGAAATATGATTCCATAGATCATCTCTGAATTGCATCTAACACAGTGCTCTGCCTACTAGTGACGCTTGATTCAGATTTTCCCCTATGCACAAGTTAATTCCTGGTGAATAGTTCGATTTTAAAGGACTTGCGTCGTCATAGTGAGGAGCTGTGTGATAGCCGTCGGTCTACACGCTGCCAACTACTGACAGACCCTCAGCAGCTTTGGATTTAGCAAATTAATTCTTATATACATGCTTTATTAATACATATCCTTTTTTTTCATTGCGGTAACAGTGGTTTATAACATTACATAAATTCCAGGTGGGCATCGTTACATATTTTGATTTCTGTGTAGATTACTGCATGTTCACCACCCAAAGACTAGTTAGAATCCGTCACCACACACATAATACATACTATTCTTAATCATTTATCTCTATGGTAACAAAACTGAATATCTTGATAAGAAGGACAGAATAATAAGTGGTACTGAACTGTCCCCTAAAGGGACAACCAACTTAAGCCTAACTCACATAAAAACTCGGCTTTGAATTTACACGTAAGATAAATAAACATTTCTCCAATCAAGTTGAATTCTCTCTTCAACTTTTCCTTAGCACTTATTAATTGTGTGTCCTTAGGGGAATTTACACAGCTTCTTTAGCCCCAGCTTTGTCATCTATTAACTGAGGACAATAATTGTACTTACTCCAAGGTGTTATTGAAAAGTGAGAAAGAAAACGGAGGTAAACTCCATTAGATAGTCCCCATGACATAGAAAGAACTCAAGAAGTAGCACCTAGTAATACTTCTACAGTGACAGAAGTTATGTCTTCTAATTTGGAAGATAGCTATAAAAGCCTTTATATTTTAAAGCATTTACGTTTTTTTCTAAATATTCAGTCTTTCTATGAATATGGAGTAATTTAAAATTTTATCATCAGTTTATTTTTCCGTGTTCACATAGTTGCACTTATTATGATATAACACAGTCTTATAATAGTTTACATTTGACTGTTCTGATAAGATGAATCCTTCATACCTATTTTATAGAAGAGTAACCCGCAGCTGGGAAAGGCTGGGTGTTTGCTGGAAGCCTCACAGCTGGGAAGTAGAACAACTAAGATACGAATCTATTGTGATGCCAAATTCCTTGTAGACACCACAATGTTTAAAAGTTGTTTTTGTTCCGGTTAAACAAAACTCAGCTGTGAACCACCAAAACTGTGTATAGCATATATTAAAGTCAAATGACACAATAGCTATGGGAAAGAGGACTGTTAAATTGAATATAATTTCCTAACGTTGATAATTATGGTTGGATCTGGCCACATTAGCATACTGACCAATTTATGTGTATAGACAAGCAAAACCCCAGCCTTTCAAGGCATTGCTGGCCACATACCTTCTGTTTATTTCTCAGGGATTTGTATGCGAGTCTTTGTAAGATGGCGCACTGATAATGCCCGGTGGTAGTTACTTCATTTCACTGTGAGTCTCATTAGAGATGATGATTAAACATGTTTTCTTCTTGTATTGAAACTGATCCCCTATTATTATTTGTTAGAATACTCTAAGGAACCCCTTTGTGCAAGTTTTTGTAAAGTTCTCCGTGGGACTTGATGCTGTTGAACTATTGAAACAGATAGATGAACTTGGTGAGTCCAGATTCACAAAACTTTTATTCACTAGTCATGACAGAAATGTGAAAAACATTGTCCCATATAAGAACTTTTCCTTTTCTTCTGTACTTGGTTTCTAGCTAGTTATTCCAAGAAAAGTAAAATCTTGGATATATCCATGATCCTCTTCCCAGATAATTGTACAATTGCAAGTAGTAATGATTATTTGCGTACCCAGTGTCTGTGGTTGGTTTCAATAATGATAATGCAATAGACTCCGTGCGTATGCAGCTTTTCCTACAGTCATGGGTAGGTTGGTAGGTCCCTAGAAGTAAGAGGACGCTTTTTTTTTGGTAACTATGAAAAGCAAATCCTTAAGGACAAAGAAAGATGAAATGGTTTATTTCTGGCTACATTTAACTTTTTATCTCCACTGGCCTCCATATCACTTGACTAACCCAGAGCGTAACTGAAAGAGGTTATAGAACTGGCAAGAGTAAAACAAAGGTAAGGCAGAGACTCAAAAGAAAATAAACCTACATCAGTATTCAAGGTTGGATCCTCCTCTTACGGTCATTTAAAAGGAACAGGCTGAAGAGGATCAAAGGAAGCTGTCTGAACCCGTGCATTCCTTCTGCCACATTCCCACCTTCAACCTCAGGGATGCAAGACATCTAATTCAGTCTGTGTCTGATTCACTGTTGCTATGCAACCACGGGAATGAGGAAGGGATTGAGAGCATCAGAATTTGGCAGCAGTGGAGCAAATGGCCCTCCTCCTCCCTGGCGCCCCTGGGACACGAGTGCCTTACATTGTGCACCAATGGGGAGGAACTATGCTTGTGCTTATATTGTATATAATCGCATGCGTTTTATGAGAGTTGACTGTTTAACTAAAGAAAGGCATTAGTGGATTTATTCTCTAAAAGCATCATTTGGGTAAGAAACCATTTGACTAAAATATCAGGTATATACAACAAAGTTTTTATACAAATTTTATCAGTCCTACTTTAGATATGGGAGGGAGTTTTAGAATTCAAAATAAGACTAAAATAAATATAACAATGAAACTTGATGCTTGTGTAATTATATATGTAACTTGTCTAAGAGGTTGTATAGTTTGAACATGGGGAACACTGACCCTCATAGCTCTTCTTTGATTCTGTCTACCAGCTTTTCTAAAGAATCTTTGGTGTTGTGTTGATTTCCAATGACCGCTGGAGGCCACTGTTCAACCACAATTCTACCCCTCCCCCACCAATGTCCCTATCAACAAACCATTTCATTTTAAATTCTAATGAGAGTGCATTTAAGACTTGCTCTCTATGAGAAATGAAGTCTTCTATTGAAGTCTTCTATGGAACGGTTACCTTTGGGTTCTGTGAGGAGGGATTTACGATATTCACAGTGTTCTCGGTATTTATGATGATCAAGTCAATGAAAATTTAATTGGCCAAGTGATTTATTAACTTGTAATTTCATATTTACCCTTTGTCTCAGTTGATTTCCTCATAAGGAATCATGAAATTAAACAGCAATTAAATCCTCTTTCTTCCGGAATAATTACCTGAAATGAAATCTTGATCATTTTGTCTAGATTAATACAGATATCAATAGAGATAACTCACATAAGGTTTTAAATCAAACAATATGAGAAAGTTGCAACAATGTGGCATGGATTCTCATAGTCTCCTAAGAACTGATTCTGTAGCACAACTTAGTACATGACGTCGTTTATTGGTTCTGCACACTCAACACAGGCTTTTCTTTGTCTAAATCCTTATAAGCACATTCCCTGAACAAAGTAAGCCTTTCTGTTTATTGGAAACTTTCATCTCTAATTCATAGTTTTCTTCCTAACTACACGCAGATTGAGTTTTAAAAAAACTTATCCACCTTTAGTCATTGGTTAATTAAACTATTGCAGAATAAACTTTTAAATTAGTTTGTATTATCCTTGGAACTTGGGTTTACTGTATCTGTAACTTGCTCAACATTCTCCTCTATGAATGTTTGGACAACTGGACACGTTTTCCTAGGTGTATGGTACTGGATATGTTTAGAGTAAATTCTACAACTTCCTGTTATTTATAAGCTAGTTTAATGTTTAAAACTTACCCCAAAATCAGTATTTTGTCTCATTACTACTGGAAACAACATTATAATACAACATGATAATATACTTTTTGTCTCTTTAGATAGTCTAAGGCTGAAATTGGAGAACAGCATTGACCTCATCGATCATCTCAACACACTGTCTTCCCTGACAGTAAATATTTCCTCCTGTGTGTCATATGACCGTATTCAGGCAGCACAAAGTGTCGAGGAAATGGAGAGAGAAGCTAAAAGACTCTACAAAAGCAATGAACTCTTTGGAAGTAAGTGTTATTCTGCTAGAGTTTGAGCTTCTCTTTGTACTAAAATTGGCCAAATTCTTGCCTCACCTCTTTCATCTAGAGCTTAGGAAAGTAGTCTGGGAGGTCACTGTCCCTTCTGATGTCCTTAGAAAAGAGAACCTTTCATGTAGTCAACCAACCACGTTGTCTGAGGAGCCTTCAATGTGTGTGTAATTTTGTTGGTGTGGTTAAAATTAAGATTGAAAAGAATTACATAGTTACAGGGTGAAGTCAAGATTATTTATTTTAAAGCGTGTGTGTGTGTTTTAATTTCAGTAAGTGGCAGAGACTGATATATTTTTAATCTGGCTACTTAGTTTGTGATTATATTCTCAAACTCCTGCTTTGAATCTCTGAGGTCATCACTTCCAATCAGTTATCTTTTTCGTAAATTAGAAGCCTGCACTTACTGTCACATTACTGACTCAATTGTCTGTTTGGTGGCTCCCTAACTGTACCCTCCAAACAATGAATAAGGTCAACCATTAAATAACCTTTCTGCTCTTGTTGCCATTTTATTTTTAGGTGTTATTTTTAAGCTTCCTTCTAACAGAAACCAGCACAGAAGCTATGACTCTGAAAATGTCTCTCTTCCTCCCGTCATAAAATATACCATCCGCATGAGTCTCAAGACCTCACAGACCACGAGAAGCATAAGAACCAAGATTTGGGCCCCGGGACCACACAATTCTCCATCACTCAACCAGATCTATGGCAGGGCTTTTATTTACTTGCAGGATAGTATTGAAAGAGCAATCATTGAATTGCAGACCGGAAGGAACTGCCAGGAAGTAGCAGTCCAGGTCCAAGCAATTCCTTACCCCTGCTACATGAAAGACAAGTAAGTCTGGGCACTTCCAGCCCTTCTTAGTAGTCACTTTTTTGAGAGCTCATTTCTGTTTATTCATTCCCATACATCAGGTGAAGGGGCAACATTCACCAAACCTTAGCCAAATACCTGTTTCCAGGAAAGGGTCCACACTATAGGTAACAGCTACACTACAGCTGCTCATAGTTACAGATGATGGCAGAGTTCTTACTAAATGATGTATATTTTCTTTATCATAACCCTTAGCTTTCCAAGAACATTGGCCCTTGAATTAGGAGAACTGGACTCCAGACCTGAGTGCACTGCTGCATGATTTTAATGTTACCTGCTGTCTATAGGTCTTGCCTTTCTCTAGTCAAAGGAGGGCGTTAAACAAGACAATCTTACAATCTCTCCTAACTCTCAAATTTAACGAGATATCTGTGCATGTATGGTCAATTTTAAGGAAAAATTTTTGATGAAACGGATCATTGATCAACTCTCTGAGATAAATATTGTGCTATCTGAAACTATTTCATGGACTATCAGTCCACTTGCTAGGAATCTTTATCTAAAGGGGTTTGCTAAATGAACAAAAAATGTAAAGATCATGCTTTTAGACAATGGAATTTGAATGTTCAAGAAATATGCCAGTCAGGTAGCCCTGAGTGTCTCCTCCGCTCTGACCACAGTGGAAAAATAAGGTCAAAGGACTACGTTTTTCAAGCTCACCCTCCTACACAAAAGCTTGAGGCTGAATATTCCTGTAAAGGAATTGTGCTTGTTATTCAGCTCGGTTAGTGCAGCTTATGTACAATTCAGATGGTTCTGGGTTGTTTTTTTTCTTTTTTTCTTTCTATTGATGCTCTGTCTCCTTTGGCTGCTTCAAAAGCTATAGATGAGATGAGGTTATGTAACCCTTTGTGCAGCTGTGATACTGGGACAGATGAGGATTCCATTAGCGGGTTGTCAAGGTTAGCAGCTCATTGTGGAGGCCAGTCAGGACTTTGCAGCCTGAACTGTGTGTGAACTGCACAGCATGCATGAATAGTAAAGACCTGTGGGTTCTATTAAATGAAAATTCTCATCTATTTTCCTGCTCATTCTTTTTGTAATTTTCATATCTTGTACCCTTGTAAATTTTCACACCTAGGATGGTGGGGACCTGGATGCTTCTTTTAAGAGTAAAAGTAACTGTACTCTGCATTCTTTGTGAGAGTATGGTCATAATGCCTTACATTTACATATAATGTCTTTGTCGCATGCCAAGTGCTTTCACATATATTATTTCATTTGTTCCCTCCAACGACTTCGTAAGATAAGTGGGAACAGGTATTATCAGCCATACTTTCCAGATGAAAAGACTGAAATCCAAAAAGCTTAAGTAACTTGTCCAAAGTAGTGTAGATGGTACTGCACTGGTCCTGCGAGACCAGCATTTTCTACTTTATACTATACCAAGCCTCAAATACGCAGTCACTTGGAAGAAATATTACAGGGAATTTGTTATTAACGAATGAGAGACTATGCTTAATTCTAGAGCCAGAAACAGCATCAAGGCTGGACCTCAACCAAGACAAAATTCATTCAACAAATATTCTTTAAGTGCCTACCCCATGCTAGACAATTTCCCAGGAACCAAAAAAATGGATGTGGCCTCCGCCCTCACTCCTCCCCCAGCAAAAAACCCCTCATCTCTCTGATGGTGATACACCGAGGATGCCAAAGTGATAATGAGTGATGGCAAGGTCGTGTCCCTTTAATATTTGCATTTTCATGGGGAACTTGAAGGTAATTCCTTAGCCTTATAGATTAAAAAGGAAGTGGCCTTGGGACCTTTCTCCAAACGATAGCTTCCGTGGAGGCTAACACGCAAAACAGATCAATTTAGAGTTTCTCTCAGTGGAAACTCCTCATTTGCCTTAGCCCATGGAAAGTGGCTAATGTCAGAACCATGGTTCTCAAACTATGGCCCTCGGACCAGCAACATAGGCATCACCTGGGAAATTGTTTAAAATGCAAATTCATTACTCTCCCCTAGGTATGATAAATCAGAAGCTTATGGGTGGGGGTCAGAAATCTGTTTTAATAAAGCCCTTCCAGCGTTTCTGATTCACGCTCAACTTTGAGAAACACTTCATTTGAACTCTCAGGTATTGTGGGCAGGCCACTCAGGAAGGCCACATTTGGGGCCTGATGAAGACTTCTAGTGACTCTCTCGTTTAGCACATTACCAGAAAAAACCTTTCTATACTGTTTATGAAACATCTCCTGGAGAATTATTTTAAGGAATTCAAGTTCTTTGTCTGCATTTTAAATTGAATGCTTTGAGTTTTATTTTATTTCATTTTGGGAAATTTAGTTTAATAATAACTATGAGTTTCTGAAGAGTGGATAAATACAGTCATTTGGGAAGATATAGCTTTTAGCTTGATAAACCCATCACCATCTAATTTTAAATCTGCCTTTTAGATAAGAATTTAGTTTAGACAAAAAGGCTTTGAACCTTGCAAATATATCTATATAATGATTATTTTCCTGGACAGGACATACTCAAACACATTTTAAACAATGTGGCAATTTTAGCTAACAATCCAGAGCTGTTTTTGCCTCTTGCAACATTACAGCAAGAAAATCTTGGGTCCACTGTTAAGTCAGCTTCACATTCCATAAATAAAGGTGTAATATTAATGATTATTCTCAAATTCAAAACAAGAGTATAATTTCAATGTAAGAGAGCGTGTGTTCTTTGTATATTACAATCTGCAAGGATGACATTCATTTTGGTCACTGGATTTTTGTGTTTTGTTTTGTTTTTGTTTTTTTACAGCTTCCTAACCAGTGTCTCTTATTCTCTTCCAATTGTGCTCATGGTTGCCTGGGTTGTATTTATAGCTGCATTTGTAAAAAAGCTTGTTTATGAGAAAGACCTCCGGCTTCATGAGGTACATTGAGTATTTCTTCTTATTATGAATAAGTTCTATTTGTATAATCATTAATTACTGTGATTTTCATCATGCCTATGCCAAATCCGAAAGCCTGACCCATACCTTGTGAGTTAGATGGAAAAATACTTTACGTATTTTTGTTTGTTGTTTGTTATTTTTGCGTTTTTCTGGTATGTATTTTTAATAAAGGCAGCTGATAAGGCAATATTTCATCTTCTCGAAAAGTTACATAAAAGTTATTTTATAAGTGCTTTTGAAAAACAAAATCCGAATAATTCTGAATAAAATTTGAGTACAATTTATGATCTTAAGGATAATTTTTGCCCAGGAAGTTACCTATATGAGTTAGGATCTAACAGAGGAAGTTTAAATGACAACACTACTACTATTAGGGCAAGAGATTGTTGGCATGGTAACCAAAGTCCAAAGGAAGATACAGATATAGATACAGACATAGACATATGGCTTGTTTCAGCTCTCAAGAAGCAAATTCTCTTTCCAGTGTACTTGTCTTCTTCAATTACCTTCTCCCCTCTCTCCCACTGACTCATGATTTATAGAGACTAAGTATTTCAGGTTATGCTACTGATTAGGTTAAAAATATGACAATGGAAGACAGGACCTGGGATGTAAAGTGTGATTTCTTCTTAAGCATGCTCTTTATCATCATCCTCAAATCCAAAATATAAATTCTTATTAGCATTTATAAAAAAGCATTGTGTGATTGCATTGGAATAGAAATTATTTTATCCGGTCATCCTGTAATGAATCCATTCTTACCCTCACTCATGGAGTGAAAAGAAAGCAGAAGCATTTCAAAACTGGGGCCTAATAATTATTGCAAGGCCTGGCTGACAACCTGAAATAACTAGGTTGGAGTAACCTGTTAGTCCACTTGTACCTTCAGGCTTCCTTTGCCAATGCTTCTAGGCAATGGATTGTTTCTCCTTCCAAGGTACAAACAACTGCTCCATATTTTCGTCAGTTCAACAGCCACTTCCAGGGTTGTCATAGAGTTTGAACCTATCCTTGTTACCATTTCAATTTGAATTCTGTGTGACTCTCACAGCTGCATTCTTGTATTTCAGTTACAATTTGGTAAATGTCTCATCAGTTTGTTTGAGCCCTGTTGTATTCAGGACTGCGTGCAATGATTTCTTAATTCCAGTTTAGAAACTTGAATCTGTGCCTTGGACCATAATTGTGGCTGCAAGCTCTTACCTTATATTTCTCTTTTAGGTTCCTGGTACTCATAAGTGAATGTTTACAGATAAAAGGAAAACTTTGAAGTAGAAAACTGACAGAAAATGAGTTCTTTTCTACTTCAAAATAAATATCTACCTTAAAAATATTTTTGGCAGAAACACACACTAAATATAAGTATGTGTATGTATATACACATATACATGTGTGTGATATATATGTATGTATGATGTATATATAATATACTCACTATATAAGTATATACATACATATAAAATACACACACTGTATTATTTTGCCTTTGAAGGGGATGCTTTCTGAGTACATCTATGTATGTCACCAAAAAATATCAAAGCATAATGAAGAGTCCTTTCTCAATTGAAGACTTGAAAGACATAT
This sequence comes from Equus caballus, assembly GCF_041296265.1. Taxonomy (NCBI): domain Eukaryota; kingdom Metazoa; phylum Chordata; class Mammalia; order Perissodactyla; family Equidae; genus Equus; species Equus caballus. The sequence continues at coordinate 5,238,374 of NC_091689.1, read as the reverse complement.
TTTTAACCATGAACCAGTTTCTAGTTGGTAGCTGTGTCTTCATGTCGCAGTCATTTATTTTCAAAATTTAGCTGCCTGATATTGGGGGTCAAAGTGACAGAACAGAAGATCACTGAATGTGGAATCAGAGTCAGGCTTTGTGTCTTCCCGTTCATAGTCCCTTGGGCCCAATCCCTTTAACTCTCTGAGTCTCCTCATCGAGACTTCATTCAGCAGGATATTTCCAGAATGTGCCTTCTCACTGCCAGAAGAGACGATGATTCAATTATCTATATTTTATCATTTCCAAGATAATGATTCTTTTCTTCACATTTTAAACCCTCTGAAATTGGGATGCGTTGATAGATCAGGGTGATAATTTATTTGGCAGTGATTTTTCTTTCTTGGTGGCATATAAAATAATGGCACATCTTAAAATCAGTGATGCCCAAAATTCAAAAGAATACAGTCTATTTGTAAGAGGAATTGATGGAAGCAGGTGCGGCATGAGTGGAATGTTCCCACTGCCTCCTGCTCAGCCCCCCTCCACTGCCCACAATTCTAAACTAACCTCCTCCTTTTTAAAGGTGAAAAAACTGAACCCGGAAAGTCAGAGCTGACTTGCTAAAAACCATGGAACTAGTTAATGGTCGATCTGGGTTAGTACTTAAGTGTCATGACTTCCGACCAATCCTTTTCCATATCAGAGCTACCTTCCCTCTCATAATCTTGTTTTAGTAGCATAGACTCTTAAGGTCTTTTGAAGATAATAATAGATAATCTCTTAGTCTACCAGAGATTCAAAATTACTTTTTAATACTATTTTTTTTATAATCAATTAAGGTCTAAAGCTGTCCACTCACTACTTCCTTCTCATTCCAAATTAAACTGGGTGGACCCCATGGTGTAGTGGTTAAGTTTGGCACACTCTGCTTCAGCAGCCTGGGTTCGTGGGTTTGGAGCCCAGGTGTGGACCTACACCTCTTGTCAGCCATGCTGTGGCGGTGACCCATATATAAAGTGGAGGAAGACTGGCATAGAGGTTAGCTCAGAGCTAGTCTTCCTCAGCAAAAAAAAAAAAAAAAAAAAAAGTAAAAATAATACATTTTTGCCTGTGTAACTGGTCTCAAATCTGGGCATGAAAACCAAGTTAGTTGCTATTTCAATGTAGCCACTAATCCTTGACCTTGTTATGGTATGAGACTCCAGTGAATTCCTTTAACTTGTTAAAGCAATTGGCAGAAATATTAATGCCCAATAAGTTTATTGATGAAATGAAGCCTGTTGTTTAAAAAAACAAACTGTTTCAAAATGCCTTTCAATTGGCTTTTGTTCTGTATTCCTTGCTTTTAAGAATTAAAATATTAAAGCTATACAAAATCTGATTTTACGACACATAGGAGAGTACTTTTCCACATTATTTTCTTGATTTATGGGTTAGTTTCATCTATGTGATCTAATATAAGTCATTTATGGGGGTTTCAGTGCTTACATTCAGTTGGAGACAAAATTTTGAAAATGTTCTCTCTCGGTTCAGACAGGTAAACTACAATATCTGTGGGCTGCAGAGATGTTACCAAGAATTATGCAGGGATCTTTAGCCCTTTGGTGCCTCACTTTAAACAATCTTTTATGCTTTCTTGACATACACTATTCATCCCAGTAGTGGGAGTTTAGATTATTCCAAGTAATGGTGACGCCATCCTTTACATCTTATTAAAAAAATAATATAAATATCTATTATTAAGAGAATTTTTTAAAGAGATAAAGATTATCTCAGATACATGGCTTCATTTTGAGTGTATGCATGAGGTAGAAAATGTTGTTATTCCTTATAAATTAGTGCTTGACATTCTTGTTGAGTTGAATAAAGACATTGCTGTCAAGTAAATATACGAATATTTATGATTTCTTCCTGACAGCATTGATGCCAATCCTTGTGCATAAGCTTCTGTTGAATGTGGCAACATGTTTATCCAAAATCTTACAGAATCTCTTTCTTCTCCTTATTTTCTGCCATAAGCTGGGGCAGACTTTGACCACCGTGCACAGGGGTTTTCTTAAGCAACAGGTTGTCAGCTATCAATGAATTGCTCTGGCAGGTTTGGGAGGCTTGAGACAAGTGACTCTTTGATTGCAAAGCTGGCACCTGACGTTTGTCACTTTGAGAAGGAACTAATGACATCTAAGAAAGCATAGCCAACCATTCTCTGTGGGCCACATTCCATCAGCGTTTGGTCTTGTTTATTCTAACAAAGTTGGCAGTGAATCTGGATAATTTATGGATGACTTACGTGTTCTCATTGCTCTCGCTGTTTATGAATAACAGCTGTTTTCCTCATGGCATAAAATCCTGAAGTTTAGCACCGAAGTTTCATGCTAGGATGTTAAGTAGTGGATACTTTGGAAGCAGCTAACTCGATCTACTTCAATAAAACATGATGATCAAGCTCCAGTTTTTACCAACTCTTAGGCACAGGAATCTCATCCTGAGTCTCAAAAACTTCAAAATTACAGTGATAAACGCCTGGTCTTCAGGTTTGCCAAATTGTCTTTTAACAAGTCTGTGAACGGAGAATTTTCTAGATGCGTAAATGTTTTATACTGCAGCTATCAATTGTCAAGGAATGAAAGCACAGTTAGACAAATGAAGTCAGCTTTACTTTATGTCCTTGATGGTGTCCTGGATATTTTATATCCATGTTGCTAAATATATTGACATCGTCTCCTACTGACATATATTGCTATTGGGAGGGAAGTATTTTTCATATAGGCCATGTGAAATTAGGTGGTGAATGTCAACTTTGGAGTAGTTATATGGGTTCCATAACTCCTTATTTAATTATATTCAAATAGGTATAAACTCAGTGAAAAACTCAAAATACAAATAGCAGGAAAGGCAAATAAAAAGCGCTAAAGTATCATGGTCATATTTGAATAGCTGAATAGCTGTGAAACGCAGTTGTAAAACATGACACATTACATTTTCTCAAATGGGTAGCGATGCAGGGAAAGAATTTCTAGAATAAGGTCTGTGAGGTCGTTTTTCACACCAAAATGTAATTTTGTTTTCAGTGGTAGATATGTAGCAATTGGAGGAAAACTTCCATGGTGAATCTTCGCTCCATGCTGACTTTTTTACTCTGACCCACGCTTGCATTCCTATGGAAATATAGGTTGAACCTTCACTGCAAAGGGTGGCGGGGCCGGGAGGAGAGAAGCACCAGGAGAGGAGAGGGTAAGGAAGAGGGCAAAGCTAAGAGGAAAAGTCAGGGCTTTTTCTCAGTGGTGATTAGCTTCAGGCCCTCAGCTTAGACCATTGGCAGTCAGGTAGCTGTTTCCATGGTAACAACCAGAGCAGCAGAGTTATCAAAATGTGATAAGTTGCAAAGGCAGAAAGTAAAATTCACTCTTCTGCTTGCAGAGCAAAAGATCCAGCACATTCACCATCTTTTTTTTCTAATCAAGTTAGGTTTAAGGGGGTGGAACCATTGAAAATCCTTTATTTTATAAAAATACTGAATTAGAAAGCTTTTAGTGGAGCATTTCTTTTGTTCATTTTTTTTAATGAAATATTGGATTCATAAGATTAAAATTAATCATGAGTTGTTAAAACTAGAAACCAAGATATCCGGGTTCTCCCAAAGTACCACACGTCACCAAATTCAAGACGACCAGGTCCAGGGAACTTTAGATCTTTCAGAATCCCTTTGAGTTAACGCACAAGCACATCCTGCTGCTGTGTTTTTCTACCTTGGTGAGGTCCCGAGGCCTCTAGAGGATCACTGGTTATTAAAGAATGGCAACTGAGAAAGAGATGTAGATTATCTCAGGTATATGACTTCATTTTGAGTGTATGAATGTCTTTTTGGAAAACAAAGATGGCAAACTTGCCCTAGACTGCCAGGGATTTTGAGGATGGGGAAGCTGGAGCAAAAGGCAGAGAGTCTCCCTTCAAAGTTCCCATGTTTTAAATTCTTAGGAATCAGGTCTATTCTATTTCTCTCAGGAACGTGAATGCTGATTGTGGTGTTCATTAACGTTTGGTAAAATACATATATTATATATATATGGAATTTTATTATCTTAGTCCTTACATTCAATTTAAAATAAACCATGGTTTTTCACCAGCTTGAAATATTCATGTCTGCACAAATGTCAAATTTACATAAACATGTAAAATTCTGCAGGGAATACCATACTTTTTTTTCCTGAGGAAGATTCACCCTGAGTTAACATCTGTTGCCCATCTTTCTCTATTTTGCATGTGGGTCACCGCCACAGCATGGCTGCTGCCGAGTGGTGTAGATCTATGCCTGGGAACCAAACCCAGGCTGCCAAAGCGGAGTGCACTGAACTTACCCACTAGGCCTCAGGGCTAGCCCCAGGAATGTCATAGATTTTGCTGATCTATTCTAAACTAGTTTAATGTTGAGGCATCAGTTAGATACCAGTTATAAAATGGAATTGAAAGAAAAGAGCCCATTATACTGGGACACTCTGGGAGCATACGGTCTAAGATGGGCTGGCATAAGGGGTCATATTAATTTCACACAGCAAGCTTGGACAAATACTTGACTTATGTAAATCACTAAAATGCCTCATTTCATATATATGAAAAGCCTCATGGGCATCTTGGCATGGTATAGGAGTAATTGCTATTTGAGAGCATATCCACTGAAGAAGCAGCTAACTCTTTCTCCTTTTTACAGTACATGAAGATGATGGGCGTCAACTCCTGCAGCCACTTTTTTGCCTGGCTTATAGAGAGTGTTGGATTTCTGCTGGTTACCATCATCCTCCTCATCATTATTCTCAAGTTTGGCAATATCCTTCCTAAAACAAATGGGTTCATTTTGTTCCTGTATTTTTCGGACTACAGCTTCTCAGTTATTGCCATGAGCTATCTCATCAGCGTCTTCTTCAACAACACCAACATTGCAGCTCTGATCGGAAGCCTCATCTACATCATTGCCTTTTTTCCATTCATTGTGCTAGTTACAGTTGAGAATGAGTTGAGCTATGTCGTAAAAGTATTCATGGTGAGTCAAACATCACAACCGAATGACCAGTGTGTAAAAAGAATGCACCCTGTTTTTGTTTTTAGATTCTCAAACTGAAAGTACACTTATCTAAATTTAAAAGTTCAGTGATAGAAAAATAAGCTTAACTGTCCTAATGATAGTTGTTTTCTACATCATTGTATACCATGTAAGCATAATATTATGAAAAGGAAATTTTCACCCCACAGTCTCTAAAACCCTATTATGTGATGCTGTTAAGAAATAGTTCTTGAAGAAAGAACAATTAAAATGTAACATATCACGTTTTAAAGATCATCAAGAATTCTGACTTCTCTCTGGTCCAATTCCTTGAAGGTCTTAGCGCCTCTATAGCTGGAATTATTCTCATCTATGAGTAATTCTCATGGTTTTCATGATGTACAATATAACTTACAGGCATAAAGACAAATGCACTGACAACATATAATCAATTTTGAATTCTGCCTGTTCAATTCAAGAGTACTAAATTAATTTAAGAATTTTAATGAAAGCATTAAGATTACTGACTGAAATTTGGAAAGCAGAAGTAAATCTCAGCATTGACTGAGAATCATATTAAAACTTTGCTACTTATGGAAATAGAAAGTGGTAAATAACTTTCATTTAACACTGATTATTTTGGGTTTAAACAACATTTAAAATTTTTTTTAAAGATTTTTATTTTTTTCTTTTTTCTCCCCAAAGCCCCCTGGTACATAGTTGTATATTTTTAGTTGTGGGTCCTTCTAGTTGTGGCATGTGGGACGCTGCCTCAGCATGGCTTGATGAACCGTGCCATGTCAGCACCTGGGTCTCGAACTGGCGAAACGCTGGGCCGCTCAAGCAGAGTGCGAGAACTTAACCACTTCGCCACGGGGCCGGCCCCAAAATTTAAATTTTTAATTTGTTGCATTATAAGCATTCAATCAATTGATATTTTAGTATATTTTCATTCTTAATACTTTTATTACCTGAAATCAGTTTATGAAGTAGCCCCTAACATTTTATTTGATTTTAATCTTAACATTGCATTATCCTGTAATTACCTGTTTTATTAATTGCTGAGCAACGTTTAATAAGTTTAGTTATATAGTTTGCATTTTTGACAAATATTTTCCAAGTTATAACTCTCCTGCTTTTGTTTTCTGCTGTTTCCTCTCCTCTTCTTTCAGAGTTATGGTGTGCTTGAGAAGAGACCTCTGTGTTTTTAAATATGCTTAGAGAGTTAGTGTCAGTTTTATGTACATAAGTGCCCAAAGTTTTAAGTGTGTTAAGATCCCTCTGGGTGATATGTATGAAGTCTATTATCATTGCTGTTTATTTTCTTCACAGAGCCTGCTTTCCCCAACAGCATTCAGTTACGCAAGTCAATACATTGCGAGATACGAGGAACAGGACATCGGTAGGCTCACTTTCTTTAAAACAGGATTTTTTCTTTCACAGCTGCAGTACATCTCATCCAAGAATAAATATATGTGTTCGCCTTTTAGGTCTTCAGTGGGAAAACATGTACAGTTCCCCGGTTCAGGATGACACCACCTCGTTTGGCTGGCTGTGCTGTCTAATCTTAGCTGACTCTTTCATTTACTTCCTTATTGCCTGGTATGTCAGGAATGTTTTTCCAGGTATGAACATGCTTCCTATAAACATATGCTTTTATGGTTTTCATCATCATAAATCGGCTAACATACATATTTTTAAAATTTGATTTACCATATATAATCTCCAAAAAATTAATTAAATCCCAAAACTAAGTGAAATTTTTTAAGATAAGATAATACACTGGTGAGTTCCTTCTCTGATGTTCCTCTAAAGGATAGAGTGAATTAAGAAGCATGGAATCCAGTCTTTCCAAATGGGCATATGCGATATTATGAGGCAAAAACCCAAGTCTCCTAATTCTAAGGAAACTTTATCAAGTTCTAATGGAAAAAGACTAGTCAGATTCCCTCTCCTAGGTCTCAAGTGTTCATCACTTCTAACATGCTAGGAATTTTTCCATTAAGCCTTATTTATATTTGTACATTGTTCTGATGCTGTAAATGAATAAAAGAGTATTCTTCCATTTATATAAAATTTCTATCAAAAACAAATATATAGGGACAGAAAGCATATCAGTGATTGGGACTTGGGTTGGGAACAGGGGTTATCTGTAAATGGGCAGAAAAAAACTTTTTGGAGTTCTAGAATGTTCTAATACAAGGATTGTGGCGATGGTTGCACAACTTTATATATTTACCAAAAATCATCTAACTACACTTACAAAAAGTAAATTTCATGGTATACAATTATTCTTCATTGAAACTAAAAAAATAATAAAAGAAAGCCTATATTTTTTATTTTACTTTGGAAACTGAGACTACTCTTTAGTGTTTATAGAATCGGGAAAAAAAAGAGAACACTTCCTGAACCATATATAATATTTTGTTGTTTAGCTTCTGTTGCTTAAATGTTAACAATCAACTAAAAGTTGCTTTTCCTAACACATTTTTATTACAGGTACATATGGTATGGCAGCTCCATGGTATTTTCCAATCCTTCCTTCCTATTGGAAGGAGCGATTGGGATGTGCAGACGTGAAGCATGAGAAAAGCAATGGCCTTATGTTTACTAATATCATGATGCAGAACACCAACCCATCTGCCAGTAAGACAAGTAGGTCAACAACAGGCATTACTATGAGAGAAGTGATATACAATTTACATGACTAGTGATTTTAATTATGTTTTTCAGAATGGCAAAATTATCATCCTTTTAGTCATGGATGAATATGTCTACACGTATGTGTTTAGACTCTTATGGAGATTAAATTGTGGCTTTTTCTGGGCTCATTAGCTCTGTTGGTTAGCATATGGTGCTAATTAGGCCAAGATTGCATCCCTTTGTGGTCCAGTTAGACTCACACAGAGAAAAATTTTATTCCTTGGCTGCAGTCTGCACCCCTAACTCCAGCCATCTGTCACTAATGATAAGGAGTAACCATGTAACAACTATGGATAACTTAGCATAACCCACTGGACCAACAGTTTAAAGTTCATGTCTTACTGACATTGGATGAGTAGGTTATCCTTGCGAAGGATGACCCATGTAAGTGGTCCTTCTGTGATGCCTGAAGGAGATGTAGATAGTAATTAATGACTGGATTCTATAAGCCACAGATTTGAGCTAGCCTTGTCTCTGTAAAATCATACCGTGTAGACATTTATTCCGTAAGTTGGTATTCTCCTGTTCAGTCGGACAACCAAGACGTAGACTTGTCTTTTGAATATTTGAAATCTGTTGAATAAAGGATAATTCATTATTGTAATTCTGAATACTAGGACTGCTTTTTCTGACATACAAGGGTGATATAAACCTTACAGAATATGGTTTCTCACTCTCATTCATTCTTTGACCAAGTGAGAAGGAGGCTAAAAACTATATATAAATTATGTTTTTACTTAAAAGGTTGTATTATTATAGTCTTCAGTTTTTAATTAGAGAAAAATCTAACTCTGGCTGCAATTTCCTTATCTGTGGGCTTACAACTCTTCTCTTAATTTCTCTCCAGGTCCTGAATACACGTTTCCCTCCAACATTGAGCCTGAACCTAAAGATCTCACAGTTGGGGTTGCCCTGCATGGGGTCACAAAGATCTATGGCTCAAAAATTGCCGTTGATAATCTCAATCTGAACTTTTATGAAGGGCACATTACTTCATTGCTGGGACCCAACGGAGCTGGGAAAACTACCACCATGTATGTTATTTTTCATGTATGTTACTACGGCCATAGAAGCATATTACTTAATATTTCCTCCCCTCCTTCATAGAAAATAAAGTTCTTACATCTACCAAATGGACTAAAATAGCTCAAATTGTATAATGTAGAACGGAAGCTAAATCAGAGGTCCCAAACCGTGAGCTCAAAGGACAGATGTTGGCACACCTAGGACTTAAAATTTTTAATTCAGTGCCAATATTTTAAAATGGAGGAGTTTTCTAATATACATAAATATTTGTGGCATCTCTTAGATAATGAAGTTCTAGCAACATTGGGTCTACAGTCTTAAGTAGGGACAATGAGTTGGCTCCAATTAGTGACTGTTCTCTTAAAGGAGGCATTTGCTTTCTGGTTTATCCCGGGTCCCCACCAATCTGTACTGCCTCATACGCCCAGTCTGTTCACTTATTTGCATTTTTATTCTGACCCATGGATAAATTTGGGTTTAAACACCCCAGTATAAACACACTCAGCCCCAGCTGCTCCATCACAGAGAATCCTTGCCTTGATTCCTAAAGAAACAACAGAATCACCAGTTATTAGACAGAGATCAGAAAGGTCAAGAGTGACACGTGGGCTGTTCTTTCTCACTCTTCACTTAATTAGCATTTTCCTGTGTCTGAATGGAGAAGCAGATTCAAATATTCTTAAAGTGACATTCTTCTGCATTTCTTTTTTGTGATTCACCTCCAATGTTCCACATTGCTTACCTTGGAATCAGCTCTAAGGAGCCATTGGTGCTCAATCCTTATTTGAGGAAAAGTGTCAGTTGCTGGATATCTTGTTTAGTATCATCATGAGTAGGCTCAGTGACTGCCAAAACATTCAAATTAATGTTTGTAAATAAAAGGGGACAAAGGAAGGTCATGAGGTCATGAAATGAGTGAACATGCAGCTGTTCTCATTTCTATGACCTGTTTACATTCAGAGTTGGCTTTTTAGTGAGAATACAATGCTTAAAAAGCAAGATTTCTAATAGGCGATTAGAGGCCAATGAAGAAAAGGGATAAAGAAAGCTTTCGAAGAGCCTGCAATTTTAGCTGAGAAAGTCCCCATTTTATTTTCTGAATATAAAGAATGAAGTATATTATTTGTATTTCAATGTGTTTTTATGGGAAGAATTGTATATTGCATTGATTCTCTAGTTAATCCACAATAGCCACTTAGGGTCTATTATGTGCAAAGCACAAGTTAGACACTGAGAGAGAGTGGTGAGAAATGATGTTTCCTGATCTAAGGGAGCTTGTGTTTTAGTGGAGAAGACGGGTATTAAATAATTGCTCAGTTTACTAACTATCTGAAAGAGGAAGAGGAATTATCTAGGTGAGAATGCTCCAGTTACACTGTAGAGAAGGGACTGAAGATGGCCAAGGGCCATGAGTTAGGAGCCTACAGCAGCTGGTAGGTAATTGGTGACGGCAGCTTGCACTAAGGTGGTGGCTAGGAAAATGGAGAAATATGGGTGAGTTAGGAGATGAAGATAGAAGGAGGATGCAAAAACGACTCTAAATTCCAGGCTTGTGCAACCAGTATATACATTTATCATATAGTGAAAGAGGTAACATCAACAAGGGAAAGGATTTGAGGGCAAAGATCATGAGTTAAGTGTTGAATATATTGAGTTTGAGGATCCTGTAAGATGTCCCATGGAGAAGTGGCATTGTCTGTTGGATGGATAGAGCAAGCCCACAACTGAGGGTGGAGATCTGGGCTAGAGAGATAATTTTGAGACTTAATGACCGGTAGACACTATCTGATCCCAGGAAAGGGCGTGAGTTTGCTCAAGGAGACAGTACACTTGCAATTAAAGAGCACAACCGTTTCTATCATTCTTACCAACCTACCACCACCACCATCATGATTATGTAGTGTCTATTAACACTCTAAATTATTAAAAGCTTGAAAGTAATTTTAATTTTTATTCCTATTTAATACTATTTTATTTCATAGGTTGACTTTGAGGAGATACAATGCAATATTTTTTGCTAACAACTGAGATATATCTCGTCCTAAAAACCAAGCTTCAATGCTTGGTTCCCACCTAATTTATCATTTCTTCATTTCCAGCTCCATGTTGACTGGGCTGTTTGGGGCCTCAGCAGGTACCATCTTTGTTTATGGAAAAGATATCAAAACAGACCTACACATCGTACGGAAGAGTATGGGGGTCTGCATGCAGCACGATGTCTTGTTTAGTTATCTCACTACCAAGGAGCATCTTCTCTTATATGGCTCCATCAAAGTTCCTCACTGGACTAAAAAGCAGCTGCACGAGGAAGTAAAAAGGTCAGTCATGACAGGAACAAGAACATGCGTTGGTAATTCCTCTCAAAGAGAATTCAAGCTACGGTAATAAGACCAATAGGAAACATTTTCTCACAAAACAATTGGTTTTTAGTTTTTCTATTTCTCTGGTATGTATACATTTAATGTCATTTTCCTCAGCAGCCTGTTATTATACTGGAACTGTTTAAATCTCTTCTTCTCTGGTTCATATATTGCCCCAAATCCTCTGCTTCTACTCTCCATGGCTACTGCACTGGTCCAAGCCTCTCAACTGGACTCCTGGCTTCTACTCTCCCTTATACAAACTATTCTTCAAAGAGCAGCCAGGGATCTTTTTAAACTGCAGATCAGACCATGTCACTCCTGGGTTCAAAACCCTCTGATGGTTTCCCACCACACTCAGTATAAAACTCTGTAATGTCCTTATCAAGGGCTTCGAGGCCCTACATGACCTGCTCCCAATCTCACTTCTGATTTCATTTCCTTCTACTCTCCCTCATTTGCTCTGCTCTTGGCACACTAGCCCAGTAGCACACTTGATTATGCTAGGCCTGCTCCAGCCTCAGGGCTGCTCACTTACTGTTCTCTCTACTTAGAGCAGCCTTCCCCAGACAGCCATTTGACTTACTGCTCCGCTTTCCTGGTCTCTGCTCAAATGTCACCTTCTCTGAGGGGACCACCATGTATAAGATAGATGCCTAAAATAGCAAGCCCCAGGCACTCCTTATTTCTTGTACCTTGCTTTATTTATTTTTTTTTGGTGCATTTACCACTGCGTGGCATATTATAAACATCCTTGGGAATCTATTTATTGATGGAATTTCCCCTGCATCCCTCCTGACACATGGACATACTAGATCATAGTGTTATGGGTAGGAATGTTGTCTGCTCACTGATTTTCTCCAGCACCTAAAACACGGTCTGGCACAAAACAGGCAGACGATCCACAAATATTTATCAAATGGATGAGTAAAATCATAAGTCATATATTCCTTTGTATTATTTTCTGAGTATTAACTTTGTATCTCCAGCTAGATGATAAATAATAAAATTTATATCATGAATCCTCAATAGTTTCTTGTACCTTGGTGAGCACATAATAGTTACTTAGTGAATACCTATCATCTAGGGTGCTTATTATATTTTTCCAATATTCCAGTATTCTATCTGCAAAAACTAACCACCATACATAATTTTTGAAGGACTTTGAAAGATACTGGCCTGTATAGTCATCGTCATAAGAGAGTTGGAACATTGTCGGGAGGAATGAAGAGGAAGTTATCTATCTCCATCGCTCTCATTGGTGGATCCAGGGTGGTGATTTTGGATGAGCCGTCCACTGGAGTCGACCCGTGTTCTCGCCGAAGTATATGGGATGTTATATCCAAGAACAAAACTGGTATGAGCACCTTCTTATAACTTCTCCACCCAAGTCATAATTTTGCCCTCTTGGATGCACCCAGACAAGAAGAAGCCTTTTCTGTTTATTATCTCCATTAAAAGTCTCAGATGGGTTCTTCCTTTTCCCAAGTTTTTCTTCTTCCAGTTCAATTTCTGCGTCAATTAGTTAATACAATAGTCTCCCCTTATCCACGGTTTCGCTTTCTGCAGTTTCAGTTAACAGAGGTCAACTACAGTCCGAAAATATTAAATGGAAAATTCCAGAAATAAACAATTCATGGGTTTTAAATTGCACACCGTTCTGAGTCGCGTGATGAAATCTCACCCGTCCCACTCCATCCTGCTCGGGGCATGAACTGTCCCTTTGTCCAGCGGATCCACACTGTAGACGCTACCCGCTGGTCACTTAGAAGCCATCTCGGTTATCAGATCAACTGTCGCAGTACACAGTGCTTGTGTCAAGTCACCCTTATTTTACTTAATATGGCCCCAAAGCACAAGAGTAGTGATGCTGGCAATTTGGATATGCCAAAGAGAAGCTGTAAAGTACTTCCTTTAAGTGAAAAGGTGAAAGTATTCTACTTAATAAGGAAAGAAAAACATTGTATGCTGAGGTTGCTAAGATCTCCCGTAACTTTTATTACAGTATACTGTTATCGTTGTTCTGCTTTATTATTAGTTATTATTGTTAATTTCTTACTGTGCCTAATTTATAAATTAAACTTTATCATAGTTATGTATGTGTAGGAAAAAACAGTATATAAAGAGTTTGGTACCATCTGCGGTTTCAGGCATCCACAGGGGTCTTGAAACGGATCCCCGTGGATAAGGGGGGACTGCTGTATCTATGTAGTGCCCACTGTGAGTTGATCCCTTAACTGGCCTTTTTCAGAGCATGCAAATCCAACAGAAGTTCCAAATTCTGCCTAGAGGAGCTTAGAATCTAATTAGAGATACCAAACATACACAAATGAAAATAAACTGAAAACAGACTAAATAAGTGCTAACAGGATGTGAGGCAGAGGAGCAATCAGAGTGGAGTGGATTAATCAGAGAAGAATATTCAAAGTCTTTAAAATTACTGCTTTTTCATAGTGAAGAAAGGGGGAGAGAGAGTGAGAATGGAAATGAAGCCAAAGGAGCAAATTCACACATTGCCAACGTCCACGCTACAAATGAGGGACATTTAGCCACACAGAATAATAACTGCTTATTTGCTGCCAACTTACAAGAAAAATACCCCCCAATATTTAAGAACACCCCTCCTGAATTTCTCTTGGATGATTTTGGAAGCTCCTTCTGGTCAGTTTTTCCGTTAGCTCATAAACCATGACTCCTCTCATAAATCACAGGACTTACTTGTGCTAACTCTGTATATCTTGGGAACTGTATCTTCATTTTTCACTCTCGGTTGTTCTCCTCTGTGTTTTGAAGCCAGAACAATCATTCTGTCGACGCACCACTTGGACGAGGCTGAAGTGCTGAGCGACCGCATCGCCTTCCTGGAGCAGGGCGGGCTGCGCTGCTGCGGGTCACCGTTTTACCTCAAGGAAGCATTTGGGGATGGCTACCACCTCACGCTCACCAAGAAAAAGGTTCGAAGGAGAGGAAACATACCTTTGTTATGGGGTTGTAAATTAATTTGTGTATGAAAGAGAGACAGAATCTCTCCAACTTTATTCACTGTTAAAATTCACTGTTTATCTGTTACATTCGTGTTTCTCAAACTCGAGCGAGCATCAGGACACCTGGAAGTCTTGGATAGACTCAGATTTGTGGCCCCACCTCAGCAGTCAGAATTCAGTTGGGCTGGGATGGGGCTGCAGAATTTCCTACATTTCTAATAAGGTCCCAGGTGCTGATGATGTTACTGGTCTGGGATCTCACGTGGAGAACCAGTGTGCTAGGTAAAAAATGATCTAAATCTAAATGATGGAGCATCAGCCTTTTAGCTTCCCTGGCATTTCTGCCTGGAGGGCTAAAAATTAGATTTTCTGCTCTATCAAAAGCAAATGAAGAGAATATGCAGGCGTGTGTTCACTTTCCGATCAAAGCTCCTTGAGTGGGACTAACTCAGGCCATTGGTGCTTCTACGTCTCTGAAGAACAAGGATGCTAAGGATCCCTGTGCCAACTCAAATAACGTATGATTCACCAATACTGGGCAAGATAGGTTATCGGGCAGGTTTTGATTATTATCACTTACTTTATATGTGACCATCCCGATGTGACTTCCAAAACATAAAAATTTATTATGTTCATTATTATATTTATTAATTCACTCAAAAATTTATGTGTTAGTTGTGTGATACCTTATTATGTGTCCAAGGCACTGTTCTAGGCACTGGGGATGAAGCCGTGAACTGACGATATTAAAATCTCTGCCCTCATAGAGTTTGTATTCTGATGGAGTGCAGGGAATTCAGATGATACAATTGACAAGTATCTTATTTAGTATATTAGCAACTGATTAATGCTACGGGTAGAAATAAAGAAAAGGAAGGGCAATAGGGAATGCTGGGCAGGGCCATTCTAAGTGGGGTAGTAAGAGAAAGGGTCTCTGAAAAGGTGACAGTTGAGCCAAGAGTAGGGGCCAGGAAAGAATGAGCCGTGTCACTCGCTATCTGGGGGCAAAGGAACAGCAATTGCAAGGCCCTGAGGAGGGCGTGCCTGAGCCTGAAGCACTCTAACAACAGAGAAGAGAGTGTTGTGGCTGGAGTAGAGCAGGGGAGAGGGAGGAGGGCAGGCAGTTAGGGTGGAGAAGGGACAAGCTGAGGTGGGAGAGGAGAGCCAGTAGAATAGTGACTTTCAGACAACTCTGGGGACCCCAGCGGGACAGGGAGCCACTGACGGAGTGGTGTGTGGTCTGACTCAGGTCTGGGGTGGCCCAAAAGAACTCACTACCTTCTGATGAGGGCCCTTGGGCACTACAATGTGAACACAAGGGAGTGTTTAACTTCTGTTTTTGTCTCTAGAGTCCAAATCTAAACGCAAGTACTGTATGTGACACCATGGCCGTGACAGCAATGATCCGGTCACACCTCCCTGAAGCCTACCTCAAGGAGGACATTGGGGGAGAACTTGTTTATGTGCTTCCTCCGTTTAGCACCAAAGTCTCAGGGGCCTATCTGTCGCTCCTAAGAGCGCTGGACAATGGCATGGGCAACCTCAACATCGGGTGCTACGGCATTTCAGACACCACCGTGGAAGAGGTACATCTGGACGTTTCCTTTATTTTTAAAGCTGATATAACTTGCTTTAGAATAAATATGCCTTAGAATAAATAATTGCCTTAGAATAAATATATATAGTGTTTTTAAAAAAGAAGAGAAATATTTTTAAAATAAACATTCCACAATATCAGAAAATCTCAAAATTATCTCAATATGATTCTTAGGTAAGATTGACTTCTGAGAACAACACATCACTCAATTACATGTATCTTTTACAGACAAAAATGTTCACTTTAAGTCACTCAAAAATATTCACTTAAGTCGCACATTTCTCTCAATAAATATGACAAAAATTCAAAATCAAAACTGAATTCAGAAACTAGAAAAGACACGTACGTTTTATGTTAACGAACTGTTCCGGCTTCTCTTTCTAGGTCTTTCTGAACTTGACTAAAGAGTCACAAAAAAATAGTGATATGAGGCTTGAGCATTTAACACAACAGAAAATTGGAAATTCCGGTACCAACGGCACCTCAACTCCTGACGACTTGTCTGTGAGCAGCAGCAACTTCACAGACAGAGATGGTACACCTCTAACGCACATCTTTTGCTTAATTCCAATAAATGACCTAAATGTGAGAAAATCAAGGACAGATTTTGATTTTCTTTTAAATTCCACTTTAAATTTTATTTCTAAATTCAGAAAGACTAAAGAAATATAAGCTTTCTCTTTTGTATATATGCCAAACATTGAACCCAATCGAATTCTCTATTTCAAGAATATTTTGCAGAATGTAAAAGAGCTTCCTTATTAGGGTGGTGATGAGTATTCCTTTCAACTATCAGAAGTCATTTTCAAGACGTAAATTACTAGAATTTGAGTTGTGTTCAAAGAGCTAGAATCCTTTTGTAATCAGTGCTGTCCAACAAGGGACAAAGTTACCTTGTAAGGTAGTTCACTGGCTGCTATTAGACACATTCAAGTGGAGGTAATAGTCATCAAAACAAGTTAGAAAAACAGTCATCATTCTTTATGGGGCCTCAATGGAAAATATGTCTAAGCTTCCCCCCATTGAATGATTCAGGTGCTGATCGAATCCAGGCTCTGAGAAAAGGCTTTCCGGGAGGGCTCTCTGACTTGATGAAGTTGGACTTGATGGCTAGGAATCTGTAATAACAGGTTTCCCCCCAATTCTTCACACAAGATGTTTGAAAAATCATGTTTCTTGACACAACTTTGAGGAATGGGGCTCTTTTTAAAATAACTTATCTTTTTTTTGGTGAGGAAGATTGTCCCTGAGCTAAGGTCTGTGCCAATCTTCCCCTATTTTTTTGCATGTGGGAGGCTGCCACAGCATGGCTTGATGAGTGGGGTGTGTGTGTCCAGGCCCAGGATCCAAACCCACAAACCCTGGGCTGCTGAAGTGGAGCATGTGAACCTAACCACTACGCCACTAGGCTGGCCATTTGTAAAATAACTTTTATTCCCTCTTATTCTCTTTCTGAGAGTTCGCTTATGTCCTTGGAAACACTATTTATTCAAGGAAGCATATACTAAAATAATGTATAAATTATGGAGTAGTCACTCCAACAGTTTGCTTAAATTGGGAAAAATCTCTAAGAGCAGAACTTTTAATTAAACATTTTGTCTGCCTCTAAAACTCAAAAAAGATCATCTCTGATGTTTGTTTAATTCTGCAGCTCGGGAGAGTCATTTGTCCTCTGCCATATTCCTCATTTATCGTCTTTTGGGGAATATAATTGTTGGGTCCATGGAATTGAGGACTTTGATTAGAAAGCGGTCATCTGCTTCAGGAAGAAAATGTTATGTATTTGCCTCTGCATTTGTCCATAATTTGCCACCATTCTTCAGTCGGAATGTTCCCCCATTGACATTATCTTTTGGAAAGCACACTTGCTCTGGATGATACACCTGAAAGTCATCCACATGTAATTTCTCAAGAAACAGAAAAGCATACTAATTAACTTAAAATATTCAGCTCCCTCTGCAATTCTCCTTTGCAGAGATAGGAGTTGCATTTAAACTTGCTCGCTCTGTTTAATTGGAATTCATTTTAAATTAAGCAGCTTTGTATTTTTCGTTATCAGCTAAATGAAGATCATGATTTTTGTGCTGCATAATTTGGGATGGAGAATTAAAAATATCCACAGAGTTGACGAATACTGTCATCTTCTCACATGTAAAGGAGAGCTTGGTGGCAGGCCTTCGGAGGGAAGGCTGTATTTGAACCTATTTTTAGAGAGGGCTGCAGAAATGATCAATTGTAAGAGCATTACTGAGGAAGCAATGGCTTATGACCTCCACAGCGGCTCTCACTCTCGGAAACCATGGAATTTTTCTCAGCACTTGAACAGCATTTCAGAGAGGGGGAGGGTAGACATTTTCTCCAGTGAGTTCTTTTTTGTGACTCTAGTGGTAAAAATGGGCTTTTGAAACGCCATCAGATCAGTCCAAATTTCTAAAGAGAATGTCATGAATGAGTGTTTGAACTAGAATTACACTTTGGAGGGGAGCATTTTCCCTTCCCAGGTTTAAGGCGAATTCATTGCACGTCACATTAGAATGAGAGCTGGTTAGACTGACCATCACTAAGTTACCCACAATAAGAATTTCTTAGACTGGGCTCATGTTTTGGTTTGTATTTGTCCTATTTCAATTCACTATTGATAGAAGCTCTCTCTTGAGTATTAATAATTAGAAATACATACCGTGTCTGCATTAAGACCTTGGAGATTGGGAAAATATGCATTTATAAAATTCTACATATCTCACTTTGACATGTAAAATTACTATGTAGATGACTAACAATACTTTGTGTATAGTGATGTGTAATTTTCAAAGCAGTTTTACGTACAGTTCTATGAGATGGAGAGGCTTAGGCCTAAGGATCATGAAGGAAGGGCTGAACCTCAAATCTAAGTCTTTAGAATATAAGCGCTTTGCTTACCACATCATATCAATCACATCATGCCATCCATCCATAGTTTCTGAAGTTACTTTATTACTTGATTTATCAGGACTTCCCGGAAACATGCTAAATCTCTTTTTCTTAATCAGACAAAATCCTGACGAGAGGAGAGAGGTTGGATGGTGTTGGACTGTTGCTGAAGAAGATAATGGCTATATTCATTAAGAGATTCCACCACACCCGCAGGAACTGGAAAGGTTTCATTGCTCAGGTCATTCTCCCCATCGTCTTTGTAGCCACTGCCATGGGCCTTGGCACACTGAGAAATTCCAGCAACAGTTATCCAGAGATGCAGATCTCCCCATCTCTTTACGGTACCTCTGAACAGACAACCTTCTATGCGTAAGTTTCTTTCCTTTCACTCAAACAGCATTCCCACAATGCCTCCAGAGGTACGGTTGTGCCTGAATGAATGCCACAAAATGCTGAAGAATTAAGAACTTAGGAGACACAGCACCTGATTCTGCCAAAGGAGTGAACACTTTGAGTTATTGCAACATGACACTTCTGTCACCAACAAATAACTTTTTAAGAGTTTTTGTGTTTGTCTACGAATAAAATTATAGTAGATCTTTATTTTTAATGGCTAGACTTTAATCAAGAAAGCCAGGTTATATGTGGCTTCCCGATCTGTTGTAATATGTAGCAAATAACTTTTTATTTTTTTAAATTTATTTTTATTTTTATTTTTTCTGAGGAAGATTAGCCCTGAGCTAACATCTTCTTCTTTTTGCTGAAGAAGACTGGCACTGAGCTGACCTCCATGCTCATCTTCCTCTGCTTTTTATGTGGGATGCCTACCACAGCATGGCTTGACAAGCAGTGCATGGGTCCGTACCCGGGATCCGAATGGGTAAACCCTGGGCCACCGAAGCGGAATGTGTGAACTTATCCTCTGGGCCACTGGGCTGGCCCCACAAATAACTTTTTCTTGATCTCACAAATATTGAATAGTAACATCAGAATTATGTATAATATAATGTTATATATACAATAGGTGATCACTAAATGCATGTGACAATTAGAATAACAAGGCAGCCAAATAGAGACATGTGCTTATTTTTTTCCATGACACTTTTTTCTAAGAATGATAGGTTTCGTAGATTTTTAAGAAAACAGTCCTAACGACAGTGTATTTCTTCAAATTATTCATGACAGTGAGTTTAATACGGGAGTCTAGTGGAGGAATCATGAATTTGTTTCTATCCTTTAATATTACAGGAATTTTCACCCAAGCACAGAAGCACTGGTCTCAGCCATGTGGGCCTTTCCAGGCATCGACAACATGTGTTTGAATGTCAGTGATCCGTAAGTGGTTCTCATTTTTTCCCTTTGTTTCAACATTCCCCTTTGTGTGGGTACGTGTGCATGCATGTGTGTGCATGTGTATGGATGAGTGGGTGTGTATTTGGCTGGAGGAGGGCAGCGCCCCGATAGAAATCTGTGTTGGACAGATTTTATCTGTCTCCTTTAGTTCATTCAAAGCGATGCTATACTGTAAAAATAAAGAGTAGGTGCTTTATACTTGAAAGTTCTTTTGTGTACATATTTTCACTTAGCAATCACAACCCTGAAAATTATTAATCCCATTTTTAAGATGAAGAAACTGAGGCTCACGGGAAAAAGATACTTGTCTAAAGAAATCTAGATAATAAGTTATATAGCTAAGTGGAGACCCAAGTCTTCTGACTCCAATTTCCATGTTTTTGCACTACATAGTGTTGCTTATTCAAACTTCCAAGATAGTACACGACACATGTCAACTGGCATTGGTGCATTATTATTCTGAAGTAGCCCCATCCTGCCAGAGGAGAGGATGAAAAGGAGAAAGAGAAGGAAGGGGTCAGAACACCCCTCCTGCCACATGAAGA
The DNA here is from genome assembly GCF_041296265.1 of Equus caballus. NCBI lineage: Eukaryota > Metazoa > Chordata > Mammalia > Perissodactyla > Equidae > Equus > Equus caballus. Next base: position 5,217,872 of record NC_091689.1, on the reverse strand, counting down.
CAATTCAGTGAGCTTTGGTCTCAACCCTGTTTAATCTATGAGCACTCTCCTTCAATCACTCAGATCAAATCACTTGAAAATGGTAGTGCAATGTATATTCAAGTTCTGAAAAATCAGTAAATTGTATCTAAGATTATACATCTGAATTTAATACCAAATACTCCCTTATACGCTCCTACGTGAACGTAAGAACATGCACCCTTCACTTCCATATTGCTTTCACTTACAGAAGGTGTTTAAAGAAAGACAGTCTGGCAAAATGGGACACCAGTGGAGAACCTATCACTAACTTTGGAGTTTGCTCCTGCTCAGAAAATATCCAGGTAAGACAGAATTCAGCTTCAGTGAAGCAGGAAAGAGAAAGGAATAAATAATGAAACTTGAAAGATCTGTCTGGGTTACCAAAGAGTCAGGATAATTTCACTTTATGGAAGCTAGTGGCTCAGAAATGTGGACCTGGGCAGCTCAAAAATATTGACTTTGAACTTCAGGTCACTGTTTTAAATCCATCTCAAGACAAATTTCCAAAAGTAGGTAATTCTATGATGGTCTTTGTGGAAACCAACTGAAAATGAATTTTTGGTCATGGTTCAGTTCTAACTATAAAGCTCTATGTTTCACACAACAAAATGCCACCATAACAGTCAGATTTGAAAACACAGTGAGACTGATGCCACCGTAGTGGTCAGCTGGAAGTCAGTAATGTGTAAATCCAGGACAGAACTCCATGTGTCTCTAAGCAACACCTCCAGGCTGCAAGAGAGGTCCATGTTCTGAGGGAAACAGAAAAGATTGTTCAACCATCACTTACCCTGTCTGTATTCTATAGATGCACACCTTTGTTTTTTAGGCCTAGCAATTCACCAAACTTTTAAGAAAGACAAATCCACTGGGGAAAATAAAGATTGTTGAAGAAGAGAGGTCGCTATTAGCTGCTGAGGGTCACTATATTGTCAACTTACTGTCCCATAGGGGAGGAATCTAGCAATACTTTCTTCAGTGTCATCTGATTGTAGCCTGAACTATCTTGGTATGATACCTTAGAATGAAAGTGTTTTCAGTGAATGCAACCTATTTTTGTGTTCTCATGCAAGACAATTACTAACAATAAAAGCTGGAATTCAACAAGCATCTTTAAGAATCCATGCATATTTAACTATTAGTCTTAGCCAGTATTTATCTAATTTAGCTAATTTCTGAAATTCTTTACGTATTTCCTTTAGTTCACAGTAAAAGTCAAATAGCTTAGTATTTAAAATTGGAATCTGGATAAATTTTATTAATCAAAAAAACCCCCAGTAGATTTAAAATTTTTCCATTTTTGCTCTGCTGATGGGAATCTCAATGGGTGTAAACAGTTTTTAAAACTATTTGACAGTATCTACTAATGCTGAAGATATATGTACCCTATGGGATCGGCAATTCCATTCCTACTAGATAACCACCAGAAATATGAATAGGCTCACAAGACACATATATTGGGAGATTCAGAGCAATGCTATTCCTAATAGCCACCCAATCCCACCCACAGTAGAGTGGATAAATCAAAGGTAACGTATTTCCACAATGGAATTCTATTGCAACATGAGAATGATTGATCTACAACTACACTCATCATATGAAAAATTCTCACAAATAAATGATGAGAAAAAAACAAATACAAGAGAGTATATATGATATGATTCCATTTATATAAAATACGAAAACAGGCAAAACTATTCTATCCCGGTTCCTTTGGAGGTAGCAGTGATTGGAAGGGAGCATGATGAGGGGACTTCTGGGGTGCTAGCATTGTTTCCTGACCTGGTGCTGGATGCATGGGTGTGTTCAGTTTGTCAAAATACATCAAGCAGTACACTTATAATATATGTGTCTTTGTATGTATAATGTAATCCAATAAAAATAGCTAAAAAAATTACACTTCATACATAATTATTGTGAAACCAGTGGCATTCTAGAATGTGACCTTCAAGTTGACACAACTTGATGTTAGGTGAAATTCAGCATCCATTTTTTTAGAGCAACTTGCAACTTTAAGCTCTTGGCACACACGTGTGATGCTGACCTTAGGCTCTGGGATATTGTGTGAAGGGACAGGAGGAAAAGCTGTAAAGTGCTAGGCTTCTCCAGACTAAACTTCATGGCAGCGGAGCGTAGGAAGCTCCACTGAAAGGTAAGTGGTCAGGAAGTGCAGAAAGCTACGAGAGTAAAAATAAGTGGTTAGAACTAAGCTCTGAGAACGGTTAATGGTAATATACCAATGAAATTGATTTTGACAAGAATATGATGGTAACGTAAGATGCTAACAAAGGGGGAAACTGGGTGAGGGGTACACAGGAAATCTCTGCACAGTCTTTGCAACTTTTCTGTACGTTTAGTCTATATTTAAACATATATATGTATATATATATATAACTTCTATTTTGGAATAATTTTAGATTTCTATGTATAAAGATTAGATTTCACTTTATATAAAATCAAATGATTTAGATTTAGATATATGTAAAATAGGCTCTGACACCTAGGTTGGTTATCCTAAAACTAATATAACGCAAGCTTTTATCCACTGCTGTCAGTCCCTGAGAACTTAAGTCTGTTAATGTCATTTTTTCAATTTGGGGCAAACATTTTTTGTCCCTGTGAATTATTGAGGGAATTCTGAATCATCTTGGCGTTTAATTTTATTCTCCATACATATCAAGCCTGTCAGTACAGTGAAAGAAATATCGCACCTCAGTCAACTTGTGCTCTTTCTTGGCTTCCAGTGAGTCCCAAACACGTGCATATGCTCTCTGTAAGTAACTGTTTGTTCTGATTTCTTGGCATAGGCAAGATGACTTCCTTTCCAAAGCTCTTTAGACTCAGGGGACAGTCTTATCACATTCTACCAGTTGCGATAACAGACAAATCATGAGACTGGAGCTCCTTCACATTGTCTATTTGACTTGCACAGTGGTGGCCAGACAGAACCTAATTTTTAACTTTATTTTTCCAGGAATGTCCTAAATTTAACTATTCTCCACCTCATAGAAGAACTTACTCTTCCCAAGTAGTTTATAACCTCACTGGGCACCGCTTGGAAAATTATCTTATATCAACTGCCAATGAGTTTTCACAAAAAAGGTAAAAAATACGCTGCATATAACATTTAATTGAGCATATCTGGCTTTCTCATTTTAATGTAACTGCCTGCTGAACTTGAGACAATAGATTCAAATTTCTACTGATTACTTATGTGGTCGAAATCTCTGTTTTATCCTAACAACCTTATGTATTAAAATTTAAGTGATGACTCTAAATTAAGATTCATTTGAGCAAATTGAAAAGCATTGGTTTCTTTAGGTTTCGAAAATGTATTGTTAAATTTGTACGTATTTCTTTTTCTTGAAGCACAAGAGAAGTTATTGACTGGATTATCCCACCTCAGAGAGTTTTAAGGCATGGCTTTGGTGACAATTGGCCTTAGTTTCAACACGAATATCTCAAAAGTTAGAGTATGATATACGTGTATGGATGAAATGTGTCCAAGTGCGGGCTTGTAGCTAAGCCGCCTAAGCATTTGCCATGGATGTAAGGGCAGCAGCTCGCATTTCCCATGACGTAGATGGACCCGGCGGACACTATGCTAAGTGAAATAAGCCTGACGCAGAGACTGCAAGACTCTGTCTCCTGAAAGACAAAGACTGCATGACTTCCCTTATATGTGGACTCTAAAATAGCGAAACTCATGGAAGCAGAGAGTAGAATGATGTTTGCCAGGATCTGGGAGGAGAGGAAGACGGGGAGATATTGGTCAAGGGGTACAAAGTTTCAATTATGCAAGATGAATATGTTCTGAAGATCTAATCTAAAGCAATGTGACTATGGTTAAAAATACTGTATTGTATGCTTGAAATTTGATAAGATAATAGATCTTAAGCATTCTCATCATGCACACACACACACAAAGAAAATGGTATAACCGTGTGAGGTGATGGATGTGTTCATTAGCTTGCTTATGGTGATTATTACACAATATATACATATATCAAAATAGCAAATTGTATACCTTAAATATATACAATTTTTATTTGTCAGTTGTACCTCAATAAACCTCTGGGCGTGGGGGATGTTGGTAGGCTTGCAATAGTTTTCTCCTCTCCTCCATCTCTTCCCTCCTTCATTTCTCAATTTTACTAAGTGATAGATTCACTGTAAGATAATTAGAAACCACAGATCAGCAAAAAGAAAGAAAAAATATTCCCTCTCCAATATGATATAATCACTATTGATTATATATCCTTCCAGAAATTTTCTAGTCAGATATGCATGTAAATATTTTCAATGAAATGGGGTTTATTGTAAACAAACTGTTCTAAAACCTGCTTTTTTAAAAAAAAAACGTGAACAATATACTATTGTGTTCCTTGTACATCAAAAATACAGCACCATAGCATCACATTTAGGATGATAGCCATCCTTTCGATTATTCTAGGGTGACTGCATCATTATTTATGTAACCTAACCCTAATTTGGGGCACAAATTAATCTATTCTTAAAATTACTACTTAGATTTTTTAAGTCCACTTTTTATTTTTAAGAGATGATTAACTGACAGGTAGTTATATAGACACAACTCACTTTCAAATATCTGAGAAGAGAAAAAATATAGCACCAGGGAACAAATTAGGGGGAAAGTTTGGGGAGTAGAAGTGGAGCCATCTGTAAAAAGATAAGAAGTGATGTTCTATCATTTTAGTCTTAAATTACCTACAAAAGGATATTTAAGCACTAATATCTTAAGTTTTTTGAAATGATACTCGATCCATTTAAGGAGGAATTGGTTAGATTATGTGCCACTTATTTTCAGAATGATTACTCCATATTTGCAACTGTTTCAAAGGACTTTTTGCTTCTGGTTATAATGTACACTTTAAACTAAAATATGATTTAAAAAAGTGATAAAAGTATAAAATATTTGTCAGGCAGTAGTTATTTCATACTATACATATGTTCCTAATGGAAAGAAAAAATCCAGCTCTTAGTTAAACATTTTAGATCTATTTATGAATATTTTCTCCATTAAAACAAATATAAATTTTATTATTCTCTATAGATATGGAGGTTGGAGTTTTGGGCTGCCTTTGACTAAAGACCTTCGTTTTGATGTAACAGCAGTTCCTGCCAATAGAACACTTGCCAAGGTGAGTTATGATCTTTCTTCTGGGAGGTCATACAGATGAGAATGTGAACTGGGAACATTCAAGCATTTTCATGAGGTTAAAACAAAGCCTGGGCACAATGAATGTGAAAAGCAGTTTGGCATGACGCATGCACCACAGCATGGCAGCTCCAGTCCTGGGTATTTACTCTAGTGAAACATGTCCATGTAAGTACCAGGATATGTATGCAAGAATATGCCTAGGAGTGTTTCTCATCTCAGCCAAAAACACAACCCCAACTGCCCAAGTGAAGTGGAATAAATAAATAAATAGTTATATATTCATTCAATAGAACTTTCCGCAATGGAAATGAATGACCTCAGTTCCATACAAAGAGCAAGCTAAATCTCCCAAACCTTATTAATAAACTAAAGAAAAAATGAAAAAGAATCTGTAACTACAATTGCATTGACTATAAACTTCAAGAGTAGGCAAAACGCATGCATATCGTTTAAGGGAGAGAGAGAGTATTACGATTTGGTAGGACACAGGGTCAAGGAGAAGATGTTCTGGATGTTGGTAATTTTGTTTTTCAACCTGAGTATTGGTTCAATGGGTGTACTCCCTTTATAATTTTTTGTTAAACTACACAGTTCTAGACATATTTTTATGTGTGCATATACATTTAACCTTGCTTTTTAAGGAACATGGAAACTTAAGAGAATTTGATGGATAGAAATAATCCTGTTGACTTTTTTTCTTCTAGATTGTACCTATGCTTTGAAACCAGCTAGAGTCACAGAATCAGATACATAGGAGCACCTATCTGATTGAGAGTAGTCTTTGGAATTTTAAATTGTCCTTCATATATTTCTCATTTGGTAGTAAAAGATATCCACAACCCTGGGGGAAGTGGAGAAGCTAATATTCATTTAGCAGCTGTTGTAAGCCAAGCTCTAGTATCACCTTTTACACAAACCACCTAACTTCATCCTCACAGCATCCCTCTAGATAGATACCATTGGGCCTGTTTTAGCTGATTTTCACAGGCTCATGTAGAAAGCAAACAGTAGTGCTGGGGGTTTGAATGCTTGTCCCTCTTTGTTCCTTTCTTCTCTCTCACACACACAGAGCAAATATTCTTGCATAAACAAGGGAGTTCTAACATTAAATAATTTCTCTGCAAAACAGATTTGTAATTTTGAATTATGAACTGGACTTCGTGAATTAAAGCATACCAGTATTTAAATCCCTCTGCTTTTGACATAGAGGGTAAAGTAACTCACTTCCTGGTGAGTTAGAACTAGGAATAGAAAGTTAATGGAGGAATTTCAAGGTTATCAATTTTGTTACTATGGACACAATGCTTGTGTATGCATTTAATGTCTTTGTATAGCTGGCCCATATGCCATTAATTTTTATTATTACTGCTGAGAGCCAGGATGCCTTAGTTCTAGCCCCAGAATCACTCGATCAGCCACAGAATTGGAGATAATAACAATTTCTCCAGTTTATCTGAAGCTCTGCTGATAGACAAGATCAGGAAGAACTCATAACTTGGTGCTATCACACAGAAAGAATCCTGTTTTCCCAATCTCTGCTCATCTCTAAGTTGGAAACTTAGAGATCTGTGGTCAGCACAGTGTGGGGTGTGGTTCAGAATCTTCCAAAGCAAAATAAGTTATTGGGAAATTGGTGCTTTTCTTTCATATGTAACTTCTGTAGGCTGTCAGATGTAAAGATAACCTAATTTATTTGAGCAATAGTGCTGATCTTGCCTTCCTGTGGAATTTAACAGGTGTGGTATGATCCAGAAGGCTACCACTCCCTTCCAGCCTACCTCAACAGCTTGAATAATTTCCTCCTACGAGTTAACATGTCAGAACACGACGCTGCCCGTCACGGTAAAGTTATCTGTACAGAAGCCTCTTATCTTGCATGTTAGATCCCATTTCTTCCTATGAGCAGTTATTTTATGGTATCTAGATCACAGAATTTTAAAAGGAGTTTGGAAGTAGTAACTACCACCAAGTGGAACATTCTGGATAATCCCCTTAATGTCAGGTTAATCTAGTTTCCTCATTTACCAAGTTAGGATAAAGAGACTGACTTCATGGGGCTGGTCTGGTGGCGTAGTGGTTAAGTTTGCATGCTCTGCTTTGGTGGTTCGCGGGTTTGGATCCTGCATGCAGACCTACACACTTCTCACTAAGCCAAGCTGTGGCAGTGCCCCACATACAAAATAGAGGAAGATTGACACAGATGTTAGGTCAGTGACAATCTTCCTCACCAAAAAAAAAAAAGTTGACTTCCTGCTTATTTCTGCTCTTGCATTTAGTACTATATCTCACAGGAAAATATTTTCTATCTAGTCACTTGTATATCAACTAACAAATTAAAAATAATTAATGTTAATAAATAAAGTTCACAATCTAAACTTGAAGACAAAACTTTTAAGCTAAAGAGTTCTACACCTGACCAAAAGTGTTACCATTAATCGAGCACTTACCATCCAGCCCCTGCTTTCTATGAAACATTGCCAATCTTACAAGCACCGTTTCAGGATAAGTATTATTGTTTCCTACTATTATTTCTCTGGGGCTCTGAAGCAGGATTTGAACCCAGGTCTGTCTGACTCCTGCCTCCTTGTTTTTCTAGTACTCCGTACTCCAATCTTCATTTGTCCAATACTTATCTAGACACAGTCAGGTCTACTTCAGTTGGATTTCCCAAGAGGCTTCCATAGAGTCTTTAAAATAGGGTTTGGAAGTTGAATGAGACTAATGCATTCTTTTCTAATTCAGTTACTGTTCATCAAACTGTTTCAACTTTGTAAGCTTTGCTCAAATTATTTTCCCATATTGATCCTAAAAAAACAATAGAAAAGATGGAGAAAAACTGAATAGCATGTTTGCTGACCAACACTGAGTTTCAAGCCTAATAAATAGGCTAACAAATAGCCTATTAAATAGAAAAAAAGACACAACACATCCTTTAGAAATGCCGACGTCTACTTTTCTTTCATCTCCCTACTGTTGAGCATAATAGTGTGTGCTGTCTATTCTGGTGATTATAGAAGTAAACTGCAGAGTCAAATACTCATCCTAGCAACAGAATCTTTTGGAGTCTTCATTTCAGAGAAAACGGTATTTTCCCTAACTGCTTTGGCATTTTCTTAGCAGGAGGAATCACAAATAAAATAACAAGGGGGCCAGTCTGGTGGCGTAGAGGTTAGGTTCACACCCTCCGCTTCAGTGGCCTGGAGTTCCTAAGTTTGGGTCCTGAACGTGGTCCTAGCACCACTCGTCAAGCCACACTGTGGCAGCATCCCACATAAAATAGAGGAAGACTGGCACAGATGTTAGCTCAGTGACAATCTTCCTCAAAGAAAAAAGAGGAAGATTGGCAACAGATGTTGGCTCAGGGCCAATCTTCCTCACCAAAAAGGAAAGAAAAGAACTAGATTGATAGATAGTCCTTAGATCTAGAACATAGTAAAAGGCTTAATCAAAAGTGGTAAATTAAATTAAATGGTGACTAAAGCCAGGCAGGTCTAGTATAACCTGGTTTAAAATACTATTGAACGCTTGACTTTCAGTAGGATGTCTTATTCAGAGCAGAAGACATTTGTTGCTATGACAGATAATGAAAGTATAAAAGCTATAGAATGACTAGCGGAAAATAGCAGATGTATGTAGGTGAAAACAAGAGACCAGTGCCACTTTCAGAAGGTCAGCTTCTGAAGCACATACTCAGGTTTTATCTGTCATTAGTGTTCTTTACCCAGATCAAAGCAATCGAAGTCACTCTGGACTCCAGCAGGCTTGTTGTGGCTCCTACCACTGTGTTTTTTTAAGTTAGAGAGTCTAAAGAACTAAGAATTCTGGAACATAAACTTTATGTTGATCCTAAAAAGAAGTTTGGTTTTTTTTTTATTTAAAAATAAGGCTTAGCTTGAGTTATAGAGAGATTGTGCCATCTATATTTTATTAAATTTTCTTATACAGACTTGTGACAGTGGTAGCTTCCCACTCTCCCTGGAAGGAGTCTGATTTCTTTCAAAGAAGCAATCCAGGTTCCCCTGAAATACTTTTACTGTTTTGTGATGCATGTGGGGGCTCTACCAGGCTAGTATTGTCTTTAAAAATCAACTCAATTATCCTCCTGCCACCTTCACCCACTACACTAGCTTTTTAAAGCCATCTTTGCTGGATTCCACATGAATTGGGATTTTGCTTTAGCTGTAAAATGGATTTTCTTTGAATTCTAACATGCTAATAAACATCTTTTAATTGGCTTTCCTTTGCAATGTCAATATCTATGATATTCATGTGGTTCCCTCTAGTGGTTAATTTCACGTCAAAATTCTGTTCTTTTGTCCTAAAGAATATAGGTTTGCTTGTTTTCCCTAACAAATGTTGCACAACTAGGCTCTTTTTCAAAAATACTGACACATTGCTGCCTGCACCCTGCTGTTCATTCTTGTCCTTCATTGCATTAGCAGCAATAGTGGGTGGAAAGCATCTCATTTTAGGTTTACAACTGTAGAGACGACAGAAAATGTCCTATTTTTAATGTATATTGTATGTGGGGGAAACAATTGAAATTTAAGATTCAATTAGATTTAATAAGCATTCATTGACTAATCGCTGTCCTCAAGACTTTATGCTGGATGCTGTAGAACCCAGAGAAGATTTTGATACAGACCCCCAACTCTGACACATTTACTTGATCTTTCAGCTAAAGATATGTATAAACAATTGGTTCAGCACCATTTTTCATAGTGGAATAAATTTATTTTCAAAGATCCCTCTGGTGAACTAGAGTATTTCTTGACTCAAATACAAAACAGAAATAAAAGAAATGTTTGCCTCCTGCCTATATTATAATTCAGCAACAAGGTTTAAGTAGGACCCTGAGGAAAATTGAATCTCGTAAAAAGAGAGCTCATTAACATCATAAAAGATAAGAAAATTTCCTACCCCCAATGAAATGATTAAAATTAAGGTCAAATTTGTTACTGTTGTTAGTTTCTTTGTTTTGCTTTAACCATATATTATTTTCTGTAACATATAACAATTGCAGAATTCAACCTCAAAATATGTCACATTCTACTTAATAAAAATTATAAATTTAAGTTAATAGAATATAACTTTAGAATAATCTATTACATTTTGGTGCTGTGAAAGGGCCTTAATTACCTAACATAATGAGCATATACTATATGAGCAGTAAGTGAGAAAGTTCTGGCTCAGCTTTTCATTCTCTAGGAACAAATATTTAAGAGCTATCTTCTTCCCATTTCCTATCATTCTTTTCCAAAATTTCTTGGACAGTATAGACCTTGTCTTCACACTCTGGTCCTTGGGAAACTGTTGCTGGCCCACTTTGACTCTGGCTAATCAAGGTCCTCTAAAGAAAGAGAGAAAAGAACCTTGTTTTGATCTCAGAAAGTATAATCAACTCTGGGGATCCCAATAATTTAGGATGGTATTGGAATTAAGTGACTACTTTCCCAGAGCCAACTAGTTTCTCTGAATCCTCCTGGATATTTATGTCTCAGTGAGAAATCTCTTGGGAGTGGCTGAATCTCCCAAGCTCTCCTCTGGTGGAGTTCTGGAGCAATAGGCATCTTAGGAGTAGTAAAAGATAAGGAGGGGTCCTCCCAGGCTACAGCATTTCCCCACCATGGCCAATAGCACAATAAAGAGGGATGGCTGTGGTGTCTGTTCTTTATAGGATCCTCATATAATTTGTCTCCCTTTGAGTTGCTCCTTTAAATGTCGTATATTTCTGAAGTGCTGCAGAAATGCAAACATATATGTGACCAGATAGAAAGAAGAAAGTGCAAACAATTGCTTAAATGTAATAGAAGGGAAAACGCTATATAAGAATTGTAAATTCTTATCCCTTCCCCAAAGTTCCCATACACCTAATTGTATGGGATTGAGATTAGGGGAAAAAAACCAATCATTTTCCTTTAAAAAATTATCCCCAAAGTAAAATTCTTGAGATCATTGCATAAGGAGGAAAGTATTCTGTATGATTTGTCTAAAAATTGGTATTTCTGGTTAACTGAACTCCTACTAAGGAAAAGAACTGTCTCTTCTTTAAGGCATTATCATGTACAGCCATCCCTATCCAGGAGTGCAAGACCAAGAACAAGCCACGTAAGTAGATATCTCCGGCATGACACTTTCTCCTTGGCTTATGGAGCCTCTGTCTAAAGTACTATAATTGGAAATCACAGTTGTATCTGAATGAATGCCAATCTAGAAGAACTGGCAATATAAGCCACTGACTGGGATAAAAGGAAGTTTCTGAAAGAGTGTACAGTGGGGTTGCCAAGTACAGCTTGTTGACTGCAGACTCACAGAATCTGCCTCTTTATAAGTCAAGTGGCTGGGAGCTTCATCAATTCAATTTCCCTGCATAGCAGTTAAGTGCTATTTCTATGCTCAAGAACTACGTATCCCTTGCATACACCCCATAACCCTTGGAGACTGAGGTTTTTCTATCAAATATCCCCAGTCAATTCAGACACACGAGAGCTGCATTTATTCCAGGGTCATAGCCAAGTCATAGAGAAGATATTATCTGGCTGCCTTGCAGGAGGACTTACTTGTGTCACAGCCAACCCTTAGACTGTGTTGTTGATGGTTTTAGTCATGAATCTTTCTGAAAGGCAAAGACTTCCGAAAACTTATGTGTGTTTTCCTCTCCCTATTGCTCACTATAGAATGAGCAGCTTAATCGATATTTTAGTGGCACTCTCCATCCTGATGGGCTACTCTGTCACCACCGCCAGCTTTGTCACCTACGTTGTAAAGGAGCATCAGACCAAAGCCAAGCAGCTGCAGCACATTTCAGGCCTCGGTGTGACATGCTACTGGGTCACCAATTTCATTTATGACATGGTGAGTAACTTGTGTCGTTGAAGGAAGGACAAGATTGGTTTGGGGAAAAGACATCAGTTTTATATTCAAGATTTATTTACCCTAGTTTGTTCAGATCATTACCATAAAGTTAGCAAATTCATCAAAGAAATAATTTGCAACAGGCTTATATTCATCCAGGGGTTGGAGGAAAGAGAAATCCACATACCCTCATCTCTGTGGTCTTAGGACCACCTGTATCTGATTCCCCAGGACACTTGAAAGGCAGATTCCTGGGCCCCACTTTAGACCTATCAGATCCATATCTTTGGAGTGGAGCCTGGAGAATATGCGTTTTTAACAAAATCCCCACAGGTATTTTATGCCCACTGAAGTTCGAGAACCACTACTGTGGAGAAATAGAAGTTTAGCGGAATAGCTTTGCCCAATGGTACCAAATAATCAAGCTTATAAAAATTTAATCAACCAATAGTGAAAACTTCAAAGTAGCAGCCCCTGCTGAACAACACATTAGAGAAGATTAGTAGGGACAATAAAGGATGAATTTCATTGATAGCGCCTTCATTTGCATAAAATTGTCCCAAAGTTCAGATGGTTATTCTCAACTCCAAATGTGCCAGTGTTGGCCAAAAGCCCAGGATGGGTATACATTTGGCTGGTGATTATGGTGAAATTTCTAAGATGCTGTAAAGATCACTGATTTGAAGGGTTGGAGAGTAATTAACTGCATATCCATTTTGTTAATGTATCCAGTGAGGTCTGAAATGCGTTTGTTGTAGAAGTCAAATTCAAAAGAATGGTAATTCTCTGGACTTACTAGGAGTTTTAATGTTAAGAAAGCTTCAAGTGCACACTTTTGTGAAGGGCTACTTACTACTTAGATTCTGTTGTTATGTATCTGGTGTTCATTCTAACTTAGGAGATTTTCCCCCCAAATTAAATTACCATCTCTTTCATTGTGTGTGTCTTACTGCAAACTCCTTAACATTTAATGTTTCTACTTGTCAATGAAACACTGAGTTCTTTGTTCATACACCTGTGATTCTGAGAATGTTTGGGACCTGCTGCCCTGCTGTTTTTCACAGAGTGGCTCACACTGATAATCAAGCCTTAGAAATCAAACATCTGAGAAAGTTCCAGCATTCAAAATGAAATCAATACTTTGAGGACTGAATCTAATACCAAGATTCCTGACTGTTTTATCTTTCTTACTGAACCTCTGTCATCGGATGATCCCAAGTCTCAAAGCCTAGAGGCAGGAACACCAGGCACTCCATGTATATCTATACAGATGGAGACAGGCTTGACCTCATATTGCAGGAGACAAATTCTAGAGCGAAATCAATGTAAAATAAACTAAGCATTATAAGGAACAGGAACATAAATAAAAATTCATTCCTTCAAATATTTCTAGGTCAACTTGTTACAGTTTTAGACTTGAAGGGCTATTGATTTTTTCTGAAAGATGTTTGCCATATATTAAGCATAGTTTTACATTTTCCCATAGGTCTTCTACTTGGTGCCTGTAGCATTTTCGATTGGTGTCATTGCAATTTTCAAGTTACCTGCCTTCTACAGTGGAAACAATCTAGGCGCTGTCTCTCTCCTACTTCTGCTGTTTGGGTAAGCTACAGTGAAAGAATTAACAGAATTAAACACTCCTAGGCAGGAACAAGACCTAATCTCATTAGCTAATTTACAATGATCTTGGGGTTTCATTAGCCATGAGTGATGACTAACAATACATCACACTTGCTAGTCCACAGTTTGTAAAGTACAATTCTTCTGAAAATGAATGTTGTTATTAATAGCAATACCCACCATTAATGAGCACTTACTGTGTACCAAGTTGTTGCGTTTAGCAATATGTGTGTAATTTAATTTACGTTAAACTAGAAGCTTTAGAATGATCAGAAAAATGTGTATACATATATGGATTTATATATTGACAAGTTATGAGTATATATGGCATTATAACGTACATATATTCGTGTGTATTTATTTTATTTGTATTTTTATAGATGTCTACAACGCACGCATAATATTGTTTCTGTATTAGGGTAATACAGGTTGACATAATCAGCACTTAGCATAGTAATTCTGTCTGCCCTGAATGCACGGGCAGTATCCACTTAGTTAGCAATCATAGCTGATGAAGGATCTCTCTGTCCCTAGTTCTACTTCATTACCCCAAAGCAGGTTCAAGTATTTGCTCAAAACAGGACATCCAGCTCCTAAGCATGCGCCATCTGCTTACCTGGCTTACAATAACGTCATTATTTTTTATTTTTTCTCAACTTTAAATTATAAGATTTATATTGATTAAACTCATATTTTTGAGCAAAAAAAAAAAACCAAAAAAAAAGTCTTGCCTGGGTGAAATAACACCATCTTTAGGAGGAATTAATTTGCAGTTGTAATGATGTAGGACTACTCAAGGTTCCTTAAAAGAGAGACTTCTTACTGTCATTTAAAAAATATCCTTTGGATTTTTTTTAAAGGAGTCCCTTTCCTTAATAGATAAATAAGAATTTAGATGGAGTCACAAAGTGAAAATAAACATTAGAGATGAGTTGTCAAACCTTGTGGCTAGAGCTCTCTTTTATTCCTGTTTTTGACCAAAACAAAGAAAGTTAATTACAGCATAATTTTCATTCAGCCAGCCCTGGTGGTCTGGTGGATAAGATGCAGCACACTCACACCGAGGCCTGGGTTTGTTTCCCGGTCAGGGTACAACACCATCCATCTGTCAGTTGTCACACTGTGGCCGCTGCATGTTGCTGTGATGCTGAAAGCTCTGCCACTGGGCTTTCAAATACCAGCAGGGTCACCCACGTGGACGGGTTTCAGCAGAGCTTCCAGACTAAGATAGACTAAGAAGGACCTGGCCACCCAATTCTGAAAAAATTGGCCACAAAAACCCTGTGAATAACAGCAGAGCATTGTCTGATAGAGTGCTGGAAGGTGAGAAGGTGGCGCAAAAAGACCAGGCAGGGTTCCACTTTGCTATCCACAGTGCCGCTAGGAGTTGGAATCGACTCCAGAGCACTAACAATAACAAACTTTAAATCTTAATATTATTAACATACAGGTATGCCACGTTTTCTTGGATGTACTTGCTGGCTGGGCTCTTCCATGAAACAGGAATGGCTTTCATCACTTATGTCTGCATCAACCTTTTTTTCGGCATCAATTCCATTGTTTCCCTGTCGGTGGTATACTTTCTTTCCAAGGAAAAGCCTAATGACCCGGTAAGGTCTTTTATTAGTCTGCTAAACTTCAGTGAATGTATCAAACGCTTCAACATATTCAGGGTAGAAAGATTTTTGGTATGTTGTATCCTCTAAATAGAAAAGAGGAATTTCATTTGCTTCTATTAAATTTAGTAGAGAAGAAACTACGGCCTTTCAAAATTCTTTTTAGGCTCTATCTGGGTTAATGCTTCTGATTGTATTTCCCAGTGTCAAAACTATTGACATTTGATAAGGCTTGAATGGGATGATGGAGGTGGAATCAGATGCACTGTATGCCACTACAAAAATCATACAACCAATCGATCAGCTGAACTTTATACTCCTTAACAAATTATTATGGTATGGTAGTGACAGGGACAATGGTTTAGTTATTTGACATGGGTTAAGATTCATTTCAACATTCGCAGAAGGGAAACCTAATTCATTCCCTTTCAATCATGTGTTAGAGTCTACTTCATTGTAGTCATCACTTTCCATTCAGAGCTGACAATTATGATTAGTGAGAAAGGAAGCACTAACAGTGCCAGGCAGTTGAATGGAAATGAATAGAGAGGAAATGAAGTGAAGTGAAAAATAGACAAGCACACTACAGGAGGAAGAAGAAATTTCATGAGGTGCAAGTGGTTGGCCCCAAGAGTGAATAACGTGAAAATGAGCCATTTGCTCCTCGTTGAGATAGGTTGTCTCTCCTTCCATCTCATTTCACCATTTTAGTCCCTCTTCAAGAAGGGATTACCTGAGGTCCTGAAACTCTACTGTACTGAATACCTCCTTTACTCAGGCACCTACCAATGCCCGGCATCAGACCCCAACACCCCAGCTGTTCCTACATTCCTGTCTAGAAATGATTCTGCCTCCAGGACTTTGTCTGGCACCTTAGTCATCTCAAAAAAATATAATCCTTTTCTACTTTTATTTTAGTAATAAATCTCCACTATTTGGTTACAGTAGATATTTATACGTAAATTCAGCATACGTGTGAAATAATTACCAATCTAGATAAGCTTCTCAGGTTTCAATATTTGTCTACAGCTAGCTTTAAATTTTTGTCAATTTGTTGGATGTCTAACACTGAGCTTCACTTTTATTTCTCTTATTTCAGACTTTAGAACTTATTTCTGAAACTCTCAAGCGCATTTTCCTGATTTTCCCACAATTCTGTTTTGGCTACGGTTTGATTGAACTTTCTCAACAACAGTCAGTCCTAGACTTCTTGAGAGCATATGGAGTGGAGTACCCAAGCGAAACCTTTGAGATGGATAAACTGGGCGCCATGTTTGTGGCTTTGGTTGCTCAGGGCACCATGTTCTTTTTCTTGCGACTCTTAATCAATGAGTGGTTAATAAAGAAACTCAGGTAAATACAATGAACACATGTGTTTGACAACCATGATGGAACTCAATTCAAAACATTCAAGGAGGGGTCAATAGTCTAAGGTCTTCCATTAGTAATATGGAAATTTTTTGCTCAAAATCTTTAAAAAATTATAGCATGATTCACCATTCATTTCATTCAGTAAATAGTTATCAAACCTTAGTATGCGTCTGCAAGTATTGCTGTGAAGTACACGTTGAAGATAAGTATAGAGAGAAGTATAGAGTGAAGGAGTAAGATTAAATAAGCACAAGTTAGCCTTAAGGAAATTAAGATTGAGTGGTGGAGAGAAAATATGTACGTAAACAAAAGATGAGGTCTTTGAGTTAAGTTTGGAAGAATAGAAAAGAGAAATGGGGAAAGAGGATTCAGTGTGTAGCATATTAGCAAAGGATTTAGGAAAAGAAAATTGAGTAAAGTCAGGACAGAATCCTAAATGAAAAGAAAGACACATCCCATTGACCCACCAATTCCATTTCTAGGAATTTTTCCTACAGATATGCTCACACATATGCAGAATTATGTATGTATAAAGATAGTCATCACAACAACAATTCCTAATAGCAAAAGAATGAAAACAACCTAAATGTCCTTCATTTAGGGACTGATTAAATTATATATATACATTCATAAATTAAACACTATGCAGCCATTGGAAAGAATGATGCAGTTCTCTATGTAATATTTGGGGTTACTTACAATATTTATTAAGTGAAAAATGCAAGGTTCAGAACTATGTATAAAGTATATCACCATTTGAGTTAAAAAGAAAAGAAAGGTGTATTATTGATGCATACATATGAATAGGCTATCTCTAATTGTGGGTGCCTCTGCTGAAAAGACCTGCACGTAGTTGAAGGAGATTTACTTTTTGTTATATATTCTTTAGTGCCATTTTAATTTTAATATATGATGTGCATGTAATCGTGTATCACCTATTGAAAAATAAACTTTAAATTAATAATAGTAAAAAAGAAAGACGAGCAAAGAGAGAAAAAAATCTTAGGGCACATTTGAGAAAAGAGTAATACGATATGATTAGAACATAGAATAAATGTAATGAAAAAGTAGGAATTAAAGCATGAGGTTGGGAGACTATGGAGTCTATTGAATGCTTGGATAAAGAGATATGGTTTGGAATTTATTCACCAAGCAAATAGTAGTCTTATTAAAGGTTTTCGAACAAAAAGCAATATGATCAAATGGTGCTTTAGAAGATGTGATTTTGTGGAGGTAATGCAGATTAGAATAGAAGAGTGAGAGACACTGAGCAGTTTGCAGTTCCTGGAAAAATCTAGGTGAGAAAGAGTGGAAGCCTATGATGGTAATAGACATGGACAGAAAGTGATCGATGACAGAGTATTATAAGGCATTTCCAGTGCCGAGAGACTGACTGCGTGAGTGGACTTTGGTATGGAGAAGATTCAAAGAAAGCATCACAGCAGGAATCTCTGGGGATATCATTAAAAGAAGCGGGACATTGCGAGGACTGCCAGAATGGATTTGTTGGGTTTTTAAATTTTGTTTGGTTTCATTTGCTTTGGTATTTGTTAGGCAAGATACTGGGGTGGGTTTGAGACAGGGAATTTTCAGGGCTGTTAACCTTAACATATTGGCTAGATCCTAGGTGAGATATTCACAATAAAAAGAATGTAGAATAACATTCACATTATTGATGATAAAACAAGAAATTGACAAGATTGGAAAAAAAGGTGATCATTCGTTGTGCGCTTTTAGGTAGTAAGTCTTACTAATGACTCTGATCTCTGTTCGGAAGCAACTTTCAAACCCAAATGACCCCCTTGTTACTGAAATTAGGATTCTGAATTGCAGCAGTGGATCTGTAAGCATTTAAAGCATGGAAAGTGAAAGCTCTCTCCCAAATATCATAGCAAATATGGTGAAGAGCATCCATACTAATTTTTAAATTTTTTGAGGAGCATATAATGCATAACAAACTTTAAGATAAACCCACTATGTGATAGCATGCTTTTAGTGAAGTGAGAACCCAATAAAAATGTCAGACTTGAGTGATGCCATTTCAAAATCATTGATGCCAAATCATTGGGTCCATCTTTCAGAATCTTCTTCAGAAAATTCAGTTCTTCACCTGTAATGGAAATAACAGATGAAGATGAAGATGTGCGAGCTGAAAGGTTAAGAGTTGAGAACGGTGGGGATGAATTTGACCTCGTGCAACTCCATTGTCTCACAAAGACCTACCAACTTATCCACAAAAAGATTATAGCTGTAAATAACATCAGCATTGGGATACCTGCTGGGGAGGTGAGGAACAATGTCTGGTCTGTAACTGTCCTTTTTATTGGCACAATAAGTGACAAATAAAAATCATTATCCTTCCTTAATTTTTTTCTAGAAATGTGAAAGTCAACCTCTGAATATTTTGATGCAGTCTATACATAAAATTTACACCTGTCCCTATGTTACTTACCCTATAAGTCTCCCCTCTTGGCAGGGAGGATGCACCACACACCACGTCCTGAGCACCTTCCCAAGCTACCGTCCTCCCAGGGGTGGACTTTCAGTCAAGAAGCCCGTGTAGGGTGCAGTCTTCAGCTGTTAGTTTCCAGGCCTCTTCAAAAGGCAACATAAAGAAATCAGTTTACAGAAGTGAGGTCCTACAACTGCATCCATATTTATTCCTGCCATTTTCCTGGAAGCCATGTTAAGGCAGAGCGGCAACCTAAATGCATCACATATCTTCGATAGCATAAAAAAAATGATTGCTTCAGTAGCTTATTCAGTAAAGTTATGATTTTGTGTGAATAATGTGAAATCTAGGAAGATAATTACTTCATCAGCTTAGTAGATCTTACTTGTGGGGCCTTTTATCACGTTGCACAGAGGTGTACTGTAAGATGACGTGTAAAACAAGTCCCGTGTATATATACAGTGTTCAGGTGGTTAAAGGAAAAAAAGCTAGGTAAGCACTCCTTTGTTTCAAAAGAGAAAGCTTTATCAAATGCCAACAGTCCACTATGATATCCATGAATAATTCCAGGATTTATTTTTCCTGGTAATTTATTTCCCCCAAGGAGAAGGAGGAAAGCGATACAATAGTAACATGTCTTTGGTTTGGATTAAGGTTTGCGTCTCTTTTTCTCTCCCCAAACCAGTGCTTTGGGCTTCTTGGGGTCAACGGAGCAGGAAAGACCACTATCTTCAAGATGCTGACTGGAGACATAATTCCTTCAAGCGGAAACATTTTGATCAGAAATAAGACTGGGTATGAAAAATAAATACTTCAACTTACTGAGCACCACAGAATTAAATGAGAAAAATCATTAAAATGAACTCTTTATGTTATTTTGTGGTTATATTATGAAATCCTTAGGGAAAGAACAACTTTCCAAGCAAGTGGAAATTTTTAAGCCTTTAAATGTGACTATGGTGGTGGGATTATTTACCTCTTTTTATCAGAATCACTAATCACCATGACCAAAATAGAGCTATCTTCCAACATTTGGGGGCTGGGAGGGAAATATCTTTTCTAGTTTTTTTTTTTTTTTGAGGAATATTAGCCCTGAGCTAACATCTGCTGCCAACCTTCCTCTTTTTGCTGAGGAAGACTGGCCCTGAGCTAACATCTGTGCCCATCTTCCTCTATTTTATATGTGGGATGCCTACTACAGCATGGCTTGCCAAGCAGTGCGTAGGTCCACACCTGGGATCCGAATGGTGAACACCGGGAGCCCAAGGCAGAACGTGTGAACTTAACAGCTGCGCCACTGGGCCGGCCCCTGCGAGGGAAATATCTTTTGAAACTCATGTGTCTTTTTGATTCTCTGGATCCAGATCTCTGGCTCACGTTGATTCTCATAGCTCGTTAGTTGGCTACTGTCCTCAGGAAGATGCCTTAGACGACCTGGTAACTGTGGAAGAACATTTGTATTTCTATGCTAGGATACATGGAATTCCAGAAAAAGATATTAAAGAAGTGAGTATAAATGTGAAAAACTAGTTCATTTGAAAACCATGGTTATTTCTGCTTCCCACCCACCCACCTTCAAGACCAAGCTGACTTCTAGAAAACTACGACATTTTCCTCCTGACGATGATAATGGGTACAGTCTTAGCTTGATCGTGTATATTATATACGCACTTCTGAACTCAGCTTTAGAAACGCGTTGGCCCGTGCTTGTGCAGGCACCTTTTGAGAACCATCACATAACGGATCGCTTGTTTCGGGCTCTGGGTTGAGCATTGGCGCGTGATGCCTGTCCACACTTTAGTGCTCAGATAAGTATAGAAACATGGAAATACCTACAAAATAGCCCAGTAAAATAGAATAGCTTCCAATTTTATTTTTCAATGTGATTTGTAGTTCACTACAATTATTTGCCTTTTTAATGGAATGGCTAAACCTGAGGGCAGTTTCCTCTACTCTTGCAACCATGGGACCTGTTGAAACCTTCCTAGGATCCCGCTATTTGCCAAGGCTATTTAACTACAGAAATAGCTACAGGAACCCAAAATTCCTAAGTTAATATGCTAAACTTTTGATACTGGGTCAGTTTTAAATAGATTTAAAGGCTTTGTGACAACTCGCCCCTCAGTAAGAGGAAAAATGAAACAGAGACCACAATCAGTGAGAAAACTGCCTTGTGAAGGGGTGAATTCTGTTTTAGTTCTTTTAAGCTCTGCCAGGAAATCCTGTGCTAATGCAGCAGAAAGAACAATTGTAAACACACACATACGCACACGCATGTGCGCACACACACACACATTTGGGGGAAAAGAATTCCATTTGAAAGGGAGACTTTACAGAATTGCTCTCTTTAAATGAACTATTAATTTTTAAGTGGACCTTTGAAAGTAAAACAAAAATTTATGTTGAATTTAAATGTTTGAATTTTGGGGGGTATTTATTTCTTCATACTAAAGCTTTGTTTCACAAATAGCTTTCGTTCTATTCGGTGCTGTAAGGGTTTGGTGGGAATGGCCAGCCTGACTCTCTCTTCTGCCCACAGACTGTTCATCGACTCCTGAGAAGGCTTCACCTCATGCCCTACCAGGACAGGACCACCTCTATGTGCAGTTATGGCACAAAGAGAAAATTATCCACTGCCCTGGCCTTGATAGGGAAACCTTCCATTCTACTGCTGGTAAGGGAATCATCGTGAAAAAGGCTACTCCATAATTAGGACTACATGTCCAATTGTGTGTGTTGTGACTTTTCATTTTCATTATTGTAATAAGCATTTATTGAGGTCTCACTATGTGCTGGTTATACTATATGCCCTTAAAAATGTTTTTGCCTGGAGCCAGGCCTGGTGGCCTTAGTGGTTAACTTTGGTGCATTCCACTTCAGCAGCCCTGGTTTGGTTCCTGGGCACAGACCTACACCACTCATTGGTGGCCATGCTGTGGTGACAACCCACATAGAAAATAGAGAAAGATTGTCACAGATGTTAGCTCAGGGTGAATCTTCCTCAGGAAAACAACAACAAAAAAATTTTTTTACTTGAAGCTGTGGCTCAGTCAGTTTCAGAGGAAACACTTAGGAGAATTGAAAGTAGCTGAAACAAATTCAGGATATTCAAATGAGTGAGTAAAATGATGGACTACGGTAGAATTTGATTCCCAGTTGCTGAAGAAATCAGCTCTGTTAGTAACAGGTGATCTAACATATTTTCCAACTTCTACCAAAAAGGAAAGACACATTTTCAGACAATGTGTTGTGCTAAAATGTTATTTCCTTGTTACTTAAAAATATGAGTTATCTAGCTTGGGATGTGATGGACAATATGCCATTCTACTTTATGTGACTATTTTGGAGGCAAGAAATGAATTCCACAATTATATTTTGGTTAAGAGATAGAAAATTAAATTGACCACCCGGAAATAGAAATTCCATGTAAGGATAACACAGCATTCTGCTCCCCAGGCCAAATGTTGTGAAAGGTGCTTATTTCAGAGAAATAAGCTTGCCCTTATTTTGGAAGATTTCCTTCATTCAAGCACTTCCAAACTCCAAAAGAGCCTTAACTATATGCAATAAAAATCTAATTATGAATTACCACATTATTCCAGGGATTAAGTCATACAGTCAGTTCATTTAAACTGCCCAGATAAGAGTGATGCACAACCCATCTTTCTGTGATCCCGGAAGCTTATAATGCATCCCATCCCCCCCGCCAATCGATGCTTATGGTGGAATTCTATTGTGTAAGTGTCTATTAAATTAAACAAAACAATCCTTAGGCACCCCATGAGATAATAGATGTAAAATACTTTCAAATGTTTAAAATGCTATGCAAATGTTATGTATTAATGAGCCAAACTGAAATATAGGCTATGAGAGAAAGATACTGTGTTTTCTTCTGTATGCATTTACTATATATGCTATTGTCTTCAAAAATAGGAACAATAGAAACAGTGACAACATATCCTTTACTGTTTCCCCAAAGTAACTCTTTCCTTTCCTTAAATTTAAATTTTACCCCTTAACATAAAAACCAGCTTCTGGTGTTCCTATGTACATACTTTCCATTACAGATATACATTTTTAATTTTTACCAAATCTTGACCTATAATTCATTTTTAATCATGTGTCAGGATCTATTATTCCTTGTTTAGGTTATCCATTGCTACATTTCTAATTTTGTGTCTGAGCAGTTTTTCAAAACATAACTTACTTTAAAATATAATTTATATCTTTCTATTTGGCAGTTTCTGCAAATCTTATTCTTATTTCCCCAGGACTATTAAATTTCAATTAATAACATAAAACTAAAAATACACCTCAAACATATTAACTGAAAAATCAAATTGTGTCTTTTCTACTTCACATACCATATTATCACTCACAGCCATAATTCTGCTGTCAGCAGCAAGGTAGCAATCTTGCTGATGTAGCTTCAAATATATATGTGACAATGTAGTATTACATGTAAAAACTCTGCTTTGTCAGTAATTGAAGCAGAATTTTTTCCAAAGAAATATAAGAGACAAGTGTAAAGTAACAGGGTGTCAACTTCACTGGGACACTTTTTAAAACAGATTGACAATTTTTTTTTAAAGATTTTATTTTTTTCCTTTTTCTCCCCAAAGCCCCCCGGGTTCATAGTTGTATATTCTTCATTGTGGGTCCTTCTAGTTGTGGCATGTGGGACACTGCCTCAGCGTGGTTTGATGAGCAGTGCCATGTCCGCGCCCAGGGTTCGAACCAACGAAACACAGGGCCACCTGCAGCGGAGCGCGCGAACTTAACCACTCGGCCATGGGGCCAGCCCTCAGATTGACAATTTTTAATGATTAATTGTGAGCTTTTTGACAGCAGCAGAAAGAAGACTATTGAGCATAAAGCAAGTTAGTCACAAGACTTGGCAAAGTGATTTCTATTCCAGGCAAGTGAGATGTGGTGACTTGTGTAAAGAAATTCATCAAACATTAACTAATTTGATAGATTTTTCTTGTAACTTTCTACTAAGGATGAGCCGAGCTCTGGGATGGATCCTAAGTCAAAACGGCACCTCTGGAAGATCATTTCAGAGGAGGTGCAGAATAAATGCTCCGTCATCCTCACATCGCACAGGTAAACCGAGTGCAAGGACTTTAAAGTCAAACGACATGATTTTAGGATGATAGATGGGAAAAGGAAACCTCCTGTAACATACGTTGATATTGAGTGTCCACCACTGGATGAAAATATTTTATGTTTATAGTCATAGGAGCAAATGAGGGAGATTTCATGGTGAGAATCCAGCTCCTGCAGTGGGACAGGGCCTAGGCAATCTTTATCAAACAAATTTCTCATGACCTAAGGCCCTCTTAACGAGGACTTTCTATTCCCCGTCACACAAAGTTCAGCATCCTTCCACGTAGTACGCAAGGCCTTTTCTTATCTCGCCTCATCTAAATTTCTAGACTTTTTTTCCTACAACCCTCTCTTACCAGTCAATCTGAATGAGTCGTGGTTCCACATACACTCAGTGCCCTTTCCTATCACCAACCTCTTTCTTTGGCTTTGCTTTCTACCGGAAATGGCCTTTTCACAAAAATCTTTCCAAGTTCTAATCTTACCGGTCCTTTAAGAACCCCCTCACAGACCTCCTCCATGACAGAGACCCGTCCAATCAGTTAAGTGAAAAGCTACTAAAGCGTTTTATCTGTGCCTTTCTTGTCAAGTTGGCCTTGTATCAAGTTCATCCTTTCGTTGTGATTATCATAGAGTAGAAAAAGTGCTAGATTTGTTTATAATCAAGAGACTTGTTTATATTCTAGCCTTGCCCTGGCACACTGTATGTTCATTTCCATTAACTTTTGAATGAAGTGGACTGGGTGATGCTTAAGATCTCCTCCAGTGATTAGAGTCCATGAAATCTGAGATTATATAATCAAGTACAGGCTGACTAGTCACAAATACAAGACCATAAAAGCCAACTGAATACAGAGTATGAGGCATAATGAGAAAAAGCTCAGTAATATTTTGGAAATGTTCCTTAGGAGATGTGGCTCCTGAGTCAAGGCTTGAAAGAGCTTGGAAGAAATAGCATGCTTAATAGAGAGGGCATTCCAGGAGAGAGGTGGCCTCAAGTTTGAGAAGAAACAGGAATAAGCTCTATGTGAAGACATTGAACTTATATTTTAAAAGATTTTTTTGTTCTTTAAGGGAAAAGACATCTTAAGGAACTAAGTATTTTTAAGGTGCCAGAATACAACAGTTAAACTTATGTTCATGAACTTAAACTCAATTTTTGGTGCCCAGAATTCTGACGTGATTCTGCTGTCTTTCAGCATGGAAGAATGTGAAGCTCTCTGTACCAGGTTGGCCATTATGGTGAATGGAAGATTCCAGTGTATTGGATCTTTGCAGCATATAAAGAGCAGGTGAGGAACAAATGCATTATTTAACATATGATGTAGGGTAATCGATCTACCAGTGCCATCCTCACCTTCAAGGATTAGCTCAGCAGCCTATCCTGCAATAAGGAGTAAAATTGGAATGGAGAAGCTAATCATTGACTCACCTCAAAGTTAAATTATCTTCCTAAGGGTTAGATGTATTTTTAGTTCATAACCCCAAAAGCTAGAAGGCCTAAAAACTAAAAAAAATAAATAATAATAATAATCCACAACCAAAATACTCCCAGGAAGCAGCTTCAAGAGTTCACTGAAGGGGCCGGCCCGGTGGCGCAGCAGTTAAATGCACACATTCCGCTTCGGTGACCCAGGGTTCGCTAATTCGGATCCTGGGTGCAGACATGGCACCCCTTGGCAAGCCATGCTGTGGTAGGCATCCCACATATAAAGTAGAGGAAGATGGGCATGGATGTTAGCTTAGGGCCAGTCTTCCTCAGCAAAAAGAGGAGAATTGGCAGCAGTTAGCTCAGGCCTAATCTTCCTAAAAAAAAAGAGTTTACTGAATAAGAAATTAGAGCTTGACAAGTACATGAAGACACAGATTTTTATCTAGCAGGTTCATTTGCCATTTGCACAGGCTTTCAGTAGGCTATTTAACATTTTTACCACATTCAAAACCTTTTGATCAAGAATACATTGGGGAAATGTGCATAAATACCATACCATCAAATTAAAATTAAATTAATATTTTATATATTCCAGAGTGCATATGTATTTATACATATCCATGTTAATCTCCAAGCTTCATGGTGTGACTTTATACCTTTATCTGTACAACAATTTGTCTTTCTTTTACCATAGTATTAACCAAAATAAGAAAAAGGGATGAAAGATGTCTTATGTGTTGTTCTGAGAGAGCCTGTCGTGACTTGTTTACAAACTCTATTTTAGGTGCCAACAGTTAGCTAGTGTATTGATTTATTATTGATTTATTTTTATTTTTATTTATTTATTTTTTGAGGAAGATGAACCCGAGCTAACATCTGCCACCAATCCTCCTCTTTTTGCTGAGGAAGACTGGCCCTGAGCTATCATCTGTGCCCATCTTCCTCTACTTTATATGTGGGACGCCTGCCACAGCATGTCTTCCCAAGCCATGCGTAGGTCCGCACCCAGAATCTGAACTGGCCAATCCTGGGCCGCCAAAGCCAAAGTGGAACGTGCAAACTCAATGGCTCTGCTACTGGGCTGGCCCTGATTTATTATTTAATTTTAAAACCTCAATGACTTTAATCTTTACTGTTGACACCAAATCTCCAATGACTTGCCTCTCAAGACCTTGTTTGCTTTAAATTGGAAATTATTTAACCCCAGAAATGGACATTGATGGCCAACTCGTGAGTGCCAAAGAAAGCCAAGACTTTGTTTTCTTTCTAACAGAGTTTTTGTCCAGAGTCTGACTTTGTATAGTGGTAGAAATAAAAAAAGAATCATGCTGGTGCACTATTTCCAGTTTGCAACATGCCCTGAACTTTTATGGCAAAATGACTGTCTTCATATAAGAAAAGGGGTTGTAATGGTCAGCTTGGGTCCTGTTTCGTTATCTAGAATTCCAGGGGAGCTATTTCAGCAAAATGTAACTTCTCTTGTATTTTGCACTTTTTCTTTCTAGGTTTGGACGAGGATTTACGGTCAAGGTGCACTTGAAGAACACCAGAGTGAGCATGGAGGCCCTCACGAGGTTCATGCAACTGCACTTTCCAAAAACATACCTAAAGGCAAGTAAGAGATTGTCCTGTCTTTTGGCTTTGACCGCTTTTGTTGGTCATAATCTAATATTGTAGTAGATGTTTGCCATTTTCAAGTGGGCCATATCTTTATTATTAACCTTAATATATTTGTTAGTTCAAGATGCATAAGATACTCGGAAGCACACTTAATATGAGCAAACAGAATCTTCAAATTAATTACACATTTTTGCAGCTATTTAAAAGTAACGTAGCCTTTTTATATACCTTTATTTATTTCTTTATGATCATACTGTGTTAGTTTTTGAGTTGTGTACATAACTAGTTTACTAGTTATATGCATCAGGGAACTGAGGAATGATAGATATTATGTGACTAAGGGCATTTCTTCTTAGAAAAAAATTAGAGTTCCAGAATGTCACAGCTGGAAGAGAATATCTCCTTTGCTCCCTTCATTTGTAATTTAAGCCCAAAAAGTTTTGAGCAGAATTGCTTGGAAGTCAAGTTCTTAAGTCCCACACTAGTTGAAATATCATTCAATTACTTTCGTCTTACATATACAGTCATGCATTGCTTAATGATGGGGATACATTCTGAGAAATGTGTTGGTAGGCCATTTTGTCTTTGTGTGAACACCATAGAGTGTACTTTACACAAGTCTAGCTGGTATATCCTACTATACACCGAGGCTGTGTGATACTAATCTTATGGGACCACCGTCGTATATGCGGCCTGTCATCGATGGAAACATCCTTATGTGGCACATGACTGTACATATCAAGAGGATGGACGCACACAGATATATGCATCTGTGTCTCACATGCTACATACGTGAAATATACGCACTTGACAAAAAATTATCATTATAACAGCTCTGATGTATGGGTAATTTGTATAAGATGATTATAGCAAACGATTGTTTTTAAAAGGGGATCCGGTGCAGAATGGTGAAAAGAAGTTGGAAGACTCGGGCTGAGGTCCAGCTCTGCCTGTGTGATTTCCAGCAAGACATTTAAAATCTCTGAGCCTCATTTTTGCATTTATAAAATAGGAATAATGACATCCACTGCATAAGATTGATGTGAGAACTAAATGAGAAAACATCCACAAACATACTTTGTAAACTATAAGGCACCATATTAATGTGAAGTGATTTTAGAGAGCAAAGGAGTGCATTTTTAAAAACAATTCTTTTATTTCTACAAAATACCTTTGCCTCAACCTCCCAAGCCTTGGCTAAGTTCTCCAGGAAATAATAGCTTTTATGATTCTTATCATTGTCCATTTTCTTTCATCTAAATTAAAATCAAATTTAAAAAGTAAAGGACGCTTTTTTCTTGCACAAATCATGTTGGTCATAGTGCTTTTTCTTTCAGTGAATTTCTGGGTTGAACCTGTGTTAATTCACTGAGGGCTGAGATTTAGACCAGATTTTGCCCTGGTCTGTTCCTCATGGGACCAGGGCTATGCAAGGCCAATGCAGTGATGATAAAGTTTGATTTCTTCCAAAACGGACCACTCTTTATAAGTATGTGGTGCTTTCTAAACCTCTAAAGAGGAAATGGCAAAACAATGTGGGGGTACAAATAAGTAAGATAGCCTCATTGCAGTGACAGGTGTGATGCAAAAACGAGTCGGTGAGAGGGGCTGGGCAGCGAACAAAGGAATGAGAAGAGGCGTTTCCGGTAACGGAAGTCTGGAATCGCAGGCTACAGTACGCAGTCTAGATCCGACCCATGCAGGTTGCAGGGTAGATTCTGGAGTAAGAAAACACCCTGATCAAACTAATGTTTAGGAAATATTATCCTAGCTATTTTGTGCCAGAATAAATGAGTGTATATAGTTTTTGGCTTCTAAAGAACCTGTTGCAGTAACTCAGATGTGCAGTGATGAGCATCAGGTTACTAATAACGATGGTGCAAACAGAAGGAAAGGTTAAATTTGAGAGTTATTTTAGAGGGAAAATAAATAGTATATGGTAATATTAAATACACGGAAAAACAGGGCCTGGCCCCTTGGCCAAGTGGTTAAAGTTCCGTGTGCTCCACTTTGGTGGCCCAGGTTCTCAGGTTTGCATCCTGGGTGCAGACCTACGCCACTCATCAGCCATGCTGTGGTGGTGTCCCATATATAAAGTAGAGGAAGTTTGGCATAGATGTTAGCTCAGGGCCAATCTTTCTCATGAAAAAAAAAAGAAAAAGAAAAAACGCAGAAAAGCAAAATGTTAAAGATACCCCAAAGAACTAAGAATAGATTACTAAGTAGATGGTGATCCTATGGACTAAATAAACTGAAAAGAATTTTAGACTGAGCTGAGAAAGAATGTGGCATTATTTGAATGAGATTTTCCTAGGAAGTGCTTTGGAAATCTAGCATCTTTAGCCAATATAAATTGAACAGCTAATCTCTAGGTTTTTAGAACAAGTCTAATATTAAAAAAACCCGAAATTTCTAGAAGTGGTATCTGAAAAAGCCACTTACATGAACTAAGCATAATCTGACATCTGTAATATCATTCCACAATTTTTTTTTCTAGGTGAGACCACAATGACTTTATAAGTGCACACGAATGTAGAATGCTTTGGAATTTTCATTAGCTTTTTATTTGTTTTCTCTTTGACATTCATCAAACTTTTCCTCTCATCTTTGCAAGCTGTTAGTTTCAAAACATACCCATTGTTTACACTGTAGCATCATCTTCGGTGGAATGAACTTCAGGACTTGTATTAGCTTTTGGCCAAAGTTATGTCTAGTCAAGTCCATCTTACCTGACATTGCAAAACCCATCTTTTTCCTTTGGTCCTGCAGGATCAGCACCTGAGCATGCTAGAGTATCACGTGCCAGTCACGGCTGGAGGAGTAGCAAACATTTTTGATCTGCTGGAAACCAACAAGACTGCTTTGAATATCACAAATTTCTTAGTGAGTCAGACCACTCTGGAAGAGGTAAGCTGGATATCACGATCCATGTGCACAATATCACACATTAATTATTACACATTCTTATTATTTCTTTTTAATGACATTCAATTTGTTTTTAATTGAAGCAATATCTAATCTTGCACCTGAAAAACTTAGCTCAGTTTATTTCTAATGGCATTTTTGAGATGTTAGAAAAAAATGTGAAAAGCATGAACTAGTTTTTAATGGAGAAAAGATTTTTCCCTTCTACAAGATCTATATCCATCGGGTTCTAGGTATCTGTAAAGCAACAATGATTTTCACCTCTAAATCAAATAGCTGTTAACTTTCCTCATTTTCTCCTTGGTGGGTTTCTTAAGTAACATTTCTGTTGTTTGGCTTCCCGGCTTAAGGTAAGATGGGGGTATCTAAAGAGAATTTGGTGCTAAACCTTTAGCTCGTGTAGATTCAGGCCATCAAAGCAGTAAATGCAGGATTCTTTTGTTTCACTCACATCATCTGCCTTACATTTCTCTTCAATAACTTGAGGCTTCATGGGCTATCCTTCATCAACTTTGTACTGGTTTAGTTTTCTACAGCTCAACCAACCTGATATACAGAACACTGGATCCCATCTGTCGCTGGGATGGGTCTGAAAGTGAGGTCTTAGGGGCCTCTGAGTCAACGTAGGGTGCTACATTTTATGTACAATTTTTTTATGGGGATTTAAGGAAATTATGACTTTGCCGATCCAGATTTAGCCTTTGATTTGTAACCAACTACCATCACCTTGTCTGGCACAAAATAGACTCAATATTTCCTGGATGAATCTAGGACTAATAGAAAATGATTTTAAACAAAGTAATAAAGGTCTGCCTGCTAAATAATTGGATCACTGAACATAATGTTAATGTAGGCTTTCTATACAAATTATTAGTGCATTAACTCTTGAAACTAGCGACATTTCTCTCAATATCATCATATAAACATTTGATAAGGGTTTGGGTTCCTTGTTTATACTTGATAGAAATATTGACATAGATCATATAGATAAAAATATGTGGCTGTAGATCCTCAATTACAGCTTTAAATTTATATTAAGATTATAAATGTAGTTATAGTTGTAGATATCGGCATTATTTTCAAACCCCAGTTAAATTTGAATATCTAAATATTCAGATATTTAGTGAATATCAGGTATTCACTAGATCAGATAAAATATCAAATATTCAGATATACACATGCCTAGTGAGAGTGTGTATGTGTGTGGGCATGCCTCTCTAAAATCTAGCTTTCTCCATTTGCTCTCCCACTGTGTGTGTGTGAATTAACTTTATTTCTTCCTTTGGTTTATCAAGTACTAATGGCTTTATTTTCCTTGAAATATCAGGTTTTCATCAACTTTGCCAAAGACCAGAAGTCCTATGAAACTGCTGATAGCAGCAGCCAAGTTTCCACCATAAGCATTGACTCACAGGATGACCGGACAGAGTGTTAGTACCTCCAGGAAACCCAATCTCAGCCGATGGCCAATGGCTTCATTTTGAGGAAGAGCTACAGAAGATACCGCTTCCTCAAAATCTCTTCATTTTAAAGTATTATACTGTATGGAAAGTTGCAATTGTGTAAGTCTACCAAGTAACTGTAAGTGGGACGTTTTCTTTCTAAGGTCAGTGCATGCTGTTGGTACTGACATGAATTCCTGTGTACTCAAGACTGTGAGCATGTGAATTCTTACACAAAGGTGAAACCACCTGAAGATGAATGTCTTAATTTATTACTTTCAATAAAAAGACAGCTTAAAGGCATGGTTATTCGTAGTTGAAAAGTAAAAGTGGAGAGGAAGGCCAGCCCCCGTGGCCTAGTGCTTAAGTTAAGCATGGTGCACTTCAGTGGCCCGGGTTCAGTTCCCGGGCATAAACCTATACCTCTGTGTTAGCAGCCTTGCTGTACTGGGGGCCCATATACTAAAAAATAGAGGCAAATTGGCACAGATGTTAGCTCAGGGCAAATCTTCCTTGGCAAGAAAAAAAAAAGCGGAGAAGAAGAGTAATGTAGTTTGGGGTAGGTAGAAGTGGGCAAGCAAACAAAATAATTTATTTCCAGAAAATAATAGAATGAGCATCATCATAAATACATGAATCTACTGTGATGTGTGAAGTGTTAAGGGCCAGATTAACAGTGGCAGTAAGCAGTGGGCACAATGTCTGCAATGTATGCGTGTGTCATTTTCAGTACCTGTAAATACGTGGGGCCATAGTGAACCCACAAAGTGCCTTTCTGCAAGAATGCCGCAGGAGGGCGGTTTACCCTGGTGGTAAACAGGACTTGGGGCTATTCCTGCTGTGCCTGGACGATAGGAAGGCATAGGGCAGAGCAAGCAGCAGCTTGCTCTTCAGGGAAAATGGGTGTGTCAGCTGGGCAGACACAAATCCTGAAAACTGACAGAGAATTCATGTGCTGCTGGCAGGCAACAATTCTTAAAGCTCTTACAGAAAGCCTCATATTCTAGGTTTCTCTGCAGGAAACCTTCCTGTGGAGGGAAAATGAATATGAAGATAATTTTCAGGTAATTACTCAGCTCACCCAGAATCATGTATATGGCTATAGGACAGACTTTATAATAATGCCAAATTATATGGCCCTCAGGGAAGGTGCTTCATGTAACATTTGTGCACGTGCGTGTGTGTTGTGTGTGTCTGTACAAGTTTGCCAGCTTTGGCATGACTGTCTCTGTTTCAAGAATCAATAAACTTGAAATTTAGAAAAAAAAAATTCATGAAGTCATTTCATTTGTTAGGGAAGAGCCAGGAACCTAACAATTGGGATCATGTGGCCTAAAAGGTCCCATGTGATCTGGCCCCTGCTCACCTCTCCACCCGCATCCCTCTCATTCTGCCCTTCATCTTTAGGGTCTAGCCGTGCTGGCCTCTTCTCGGTTTTTCCAGTGCACCACCTCTTTCCCCTCTCCAGACGTTCACATATGTCATTCCCTGTGCTTGAAATGCTCTTCCCCCACTCTTTGTGCCTGGCTAACAGTCTTCAGAAATGCTATTCTTCCTCAGAAGCTTTCCTTTCCCACTTTCTCAGTTTAAACCCAGTCCCCGTGTTCCAATACTGTCGTTTATTGTACCTCCTACCTTTCCGTCAGAGCATGCATCCTAATTTGTAATATGTCCAGACTAACAGTAGATATCTTAACAGATGGCAATAGAATTTCTCTAAGAACAGAAAATGTCTTTGTCGAGTGTAACATACGGAGAAGCCTTTTGGGGTAAAGTGTGACTCTGAGAGTGTGGATGTCTTCAGGAGCCCAAATGACAAAGAAGAGGGTCAGGCTCCGTGAAGAATAAAAGGATTTGTTTATTGTTCGTTGTGCTTGTTGCTGTGGTGGTGGGGGTTGGTTGGTGGCTCGCTTGCATCTCAGCAAAGGTAGGAAGGGAAGCAAAGGGAAAGGAGAGAGATGCGGAGGAAGGAGGAACCAGTGAGATGGTGGAAGGCGCAGTACTGACGAGCGATGAAGCCCAGTGAGGGGTGGAGTGTTTGAATGGGCTTTTGAAGCGATGAATCTCCAAACACATTTGCAAGTTCATTTTCTGTGCAGCCATGCTGTAGACTGTGTTCATTACCCCTAGATCTTCATTAAACTCAGCTGCACTTACAATGCTTTATGTGAAAGAGTGTCTAATGGAAATTGAGGAAAGGATGTGTTGATATCTTCTTTGAAAGAGTGCAAAATAGTGTCTACTTTGCTGCAAAGGAGACCGTGAGACAGAGAGTCCCAGATACGTTGCCGAGCGGAGTTTCTGACGCCCACAGGACGTGGGTCTGGGGGCTTTCCACCAACCTCATCCACATCTCAGTAGGCAGGGAAGCCCCAGCTGGCCTCCGGACTACGGTAATTGCATTTTCATTTGACTGTCATTTAATATTTCTCTCCCTCACTAGACATGAAGCTCCGTGAGGGCCCTGCAGTACATACACACACCATAAGTATTTGTGGCACTGGATAAATATTTGTTACTGAAATGGGTCAATAAATAAATGAATGAGAAGCAAAAGAGAAGATGGCATGGTTGGTGTCGAAACCAAGCATCTCATTCAGTTTAAGTCTCTGGATTCCCATGAAGTAGTTTGTTCATGGAGAAGAAAAAAGAAAGACAATGCTTTATTTCATGTCATAGATATTGCGATAGATCCACTAGCATGGGTGGATTTCAGTATCTTCTTTGGAATCAGAATTCTAATGCTCTGCTTTTGTGCATTTCTGCACATTTATTTTCTTTGTCTTTTTGTCTGTAAAGTTGTACTGTATAAGAGCTTCACAGCACATTTTTACATGCAGGTAAGGAACATACATGAAAAACTATTTGAACCCACATCCCTTTGGATTTCTCTGCAGTAGAGAAAATGTTTTGAGAATTCCCAGTTCTCAGAGAACTGCCTCCACTCTAGATAACATACACAAAATCTGCTTTTTTATATAAGTTACTTGAATTACCTCTGAGGATTGTGGCAATCTTCACTTCTTCTATAAAAAACCGATTTTTGTAATATTAAAACATTTGGTGCAAAATCAGAAGCATGGAAAAATGATATGCACAACTACCTTCTCCAAATATGCTGTCTGCCTGACGGATCCATTCTCCTCCTCAGAGATGACTATCCCTCCGACGAACAGCAAATGCCGTCCTAGGCGAGGCTGGGGGTGACGGAGCCGCCTGCATCCTCTTACCCCGCCTGACCCTGGGAGTCTGCTTGCTTCATTAACATAAGCTTCTCGAGTTTTTAAATATAACAACAGCAAGCTAAAAGGGAATGATGTTACTTCCTTTGGCATAATGTATAACAACTTAATCCTACTACTCCCTTGCTTATAAACCCAGATTGGTTTTCCGTAATCTGTAGGTTGAAATGCAAACTCCTTAACTGATCTTCAAAGTCCTTCATAATCCAGTCCCCAATGCTTCCACTTCTCTTCCCCACGTAGTCTGTGCTCCGATTTCAATGAATTTCTTGCTGTTTCCTATGATGTCAGATCTTTCCTCAGTTCTGTAGCACTTAGCGGACGCGACGCCTTCCTCTTGAAAAACCTCTTTCCTGTTCCCGCTTAGCTCTTACTTAGAAATTCCTCTTCGTCTTCATCACCACCCTTCTCTCAGGTCTTCTCTTTAAAGCAACCTTCCCAGAGCGCCTCAGGCAGAGTTAACTCTTCTATGCTCTGTTACAAAAGCATTTTGTGCCTGCCTCTGCGGAAACATTTCCATGTTGCGTAATAAATCATCTCTGTATGTGTCTTCCTCTTCGCATGACACTCCGTTTTTTTTTTTTTTTAAAGATTTTTTTCAGTTTTTCCTTTTTCTCCCCAAAGCCCCCCAGTACATAGTTGTGTATTCTTCTCTGTGGGTTCTTCTAGTTGTGGCATGTGGGACGCTGCCTCAGCGTGGTCTGACGAGCAGTGCCATGTCCGCGCCAGGATTCGAACCAACGAAACAGTGGGCCGCCTGCAGCGGAGCGCGCGAACTTAACCACTCGGCGACGGGGCCAGCCCCGACACTCTGAGTTTTTTAAGAACCATGGCCTATTTTTCCTTCATCACTGTATCTTCCATATCCAGCACAATATCAACATGGTGTTGCTCAACAAATCTTTGAAGGACCAGAGAAGTCTATTTCAATTTAGAAATATTTTCACAATTTTCACTTTAACTTTTTTGGCAATTATGATTATTTTAGTTTTAGAAGACCAGTTATGATAATTTAAAGTTAACTGCTGGGAAAAAATGTGCAGATGACCAACATTTTAAATTAAAATGTTGATTCTGCATAAAGCACACTTCATTAAAATACCAAGCATTGGAATACTATTATTTTATTAACAATATTGCTTAATATGGCGTTTGCCTCAGGATATTAAATAAAATTACTATTTAAAATCAGATACTCCCATGGCCAACATGTTGGCATAGTGGTTAAGTTCACGCGTTCTGCTTTGGTGGCCCGGGGTTCACCAGTTCAGATCCTGGCCACAGACCTCGACACCGCTTATCAAGCCGTGCTGTGGCAGGCGTCCTACATATAACATAGAGGAACATGGGCACAGATGTTAGCTCAGGGGCAATCTTTCTCAGCAAAAAGAGGAGGACTGGCGGCAGATGTTAGCTCAGGGCTAATCCTCCTCAAAAAAAAACCAAAAACAAACAACTTCCACCCAAATAGAGTTATGCTTAATCACTCCCATTGCACAAATGGAAAAACTGAGGTGAGACACATAGTTAAAATGACACAAGCCACCCCAACTGATAATTTGTTTCTTGTGAAACATTGTGTCGTGTGCCCTATTTATTATATTCTTGTTTAATTCTCACAACATACTTTCAACTTATTAGCCCGTTTTTATTGACAAGGACACTGAAGATTGGAAAGAGGTCATTATCTTGCTCAGAATCATACAGCAAAAAAGTAAATTTGACTCCAGGAACTATATCCTGACACAAACAAAAAAGAAAAAAAGACTTGAATATGTTGACTTAGATACATAAATTCACTAATAATTTAGGGGTGAACTGTATGTCTGTGTCGACCTGGCAAGGGATCCAGGTAGCTTTAATTATTGCTCCGTCGCCCATAGCAGCACACATCTCTGGCACGAATGAGGAGATTCTGTCTTTGACTATCCTCTTCCCCCAGACCTCTCAGGAAAAACCTTAGCCTTCCATCCTGCCCCCTCTGAAATTCGTCACAAAGAAACCCAATCACGTCAACTAGACACACAAAGATTTACCAATCATTTACATTTATTTTAACTCAAAAGAGTTTGCTCTGTACGTACTGGGATTTTATCATTGTTGTTGTTTTCAATATAGCAGGTAATTTTGTTATTTGATCTCTTTCCCCATTTTACGTCTATTTCCATTTTTATGTTTTCTTATTTCTTTCCAATGGGAATAAAACTCCCTGTGTAAGGAAGCCGGAACTATGAAATGGTATATGTCCTAAACAAGCTATGTCCGGAGAGGCTCTTTCCACACCTCAAGACAGATTTTCCATTCCTGTTGCGTGGGTTCCGTTGAGAAGTCCCTGGAACAGACAAAAGCCTTTCACTTAAACTACTGCTCTTGGCAACTCAGTAGAATTTCAGGTCAAAATCCTTCTCAAAGACAGAAGCTCCAATAAGTAGCCCAAAAGAAGCATTTAGTACCACCAGAGACATTTTCCTTTCTTTTATCTAAAACAATTCAGTAACTACGTAAAGAATTAATACTAATTGTTGAAATATCATTGGACTAAAAAGCTGTAAGCAAGATGTCCTAACCACACTGTAATTTAAGAATGAAATACATGGCAAGTCCTACCAAAGGAAAACTTCAGATACAACTCCAGAAAACTCCTGAAACTTTCGGTCAGAGTCTGTGGTGGGACACACAAACACACATTAACTAAGCTAGGAAATGTTCTTTTCATACTAATCTCCCTTAAGAATTTATCTGATCCCTTCTTAGGTAGAGCTTCAACAGTACTCTCCCATTATGAAAACATTCCCCAAACTCTTCTTTGATAATGAAATTAAAGCATGGATCATCTTATTAAATAATTTATCTTTAATAAACAGAGAGCTTATAACCTTTCTTGACAAGTGTGACCTGTCTAGCGTTTCATGATCCTGGCATGAATAGGGAACCTGTAACATGACTTACCTGTGTAAAGTATACCATCTGTTGAGTACACAAAGTTAAGCACTTTTTTTAAATTGTTCTTTTGCAAATCTAAGGAGAGAAAATAGGCTGTCATAGTATAGAGGACACTTTAGGATGGCTCCCAATTATCTTTACCTCCTGTTCTTATGTCCTTGAGTGACCAACTCCTTTACTTGAGTGTGGGCAGGACTTGTGACTTGCTTCTGACCAACAGAATCTGGCAAAGGTGATTACGTTATACAAGATCGTAACACCTGTCTTGCTCAGAGCCTCTCTCCCTTGCTGGTTTGATGAAGTAAAAGGCCATGTTAGGGAGCCCACTTGGCAAGGAATTACAGGAAGCCTCTGGTCAACAACTGGAAAGGAACTGAAGTGGCCTCTAACTGACAGCCAGCAAGAAACTGAGATCCTCAGTCTGACAACCTGCAAGGAACTGAGTGCTGCCAACAATCACCTGAGTGTGGAAATAGACTCTCCTCCAGTTGAGCACACAGATGAGAATCCAGCCCTGGCCAACACCCAGGTTGCAGCCTTGTTGGATAACCGTTTTCCTTCAAATAACCCTTTCCAAAGTACGCACCTCTAGTGATTACTACCGTCAGTATGGAAAGAACAATCTTATTTACCCTGTTATTCAAGATGAGTTTTCTTCCTCTCACTCTCCTTAAGGTGTGGACCCTTTGGTTAAATTTTGTCTACACTTATGCCATTGTTATAAGTCACAGAAGGTTACCCTCTGTATCTATCCATATTTTATCAGCCACTGATGCACAAATCTCAATTTAATAATAGCTAACATTTATCTAATAGGGCATATAATTTATTTTTTACAAAGCACCTTTGTGTGTGTGTGTGTGTGTATATATATATAACATACATAATCATTTGATCCCCATAGCAATCCCGTGAAGTGTTATTGCCCCTAGATGGAGAAATAGGATCAAAGAGATTAAATAATCTGCTCCAAGCAGTAAACACAATGTATTAAATTATAATAGCCAGCTATATTTTTCTTCTGCTCTAAACTTTTCCACTTTTCTTATCTCTGTGTTTTTCTTGCTCCTATTCAAGAATGAGGCTGTCAACGATGGTGACCACACTCCATCTCAGCAGTTAGGGTGGGCACATGACCCAATATGGCCAGAGTACCTTATTTCTCTTGACATTTCTTCTCTTATTTTAGAGATTGACACATGACTCCAGCAAAACTACTTAATCATCCTTGAATTAATATTTAAGTTTTGAGAGGGATATTTCCATTTCCTGGGATTGCTAAACTGGGTGGAAATGAGTCTAGGGCTTTCAGTTGCCATCTTGGTCATAACATGGGTAGAGCTCACATACTTAGTATGTTCAAGCAGAGACAAGCAGAACTGACAAGTGCAATGATAAACCAAGTCCTGATGATGTTTTTTTAACCAAGGGATCAAATCAAGCCTGAAGGACCACTCTGGCAGCTATGGAGGACAGACCATAGGCAGGCAAAGCGGAAGGCAGGACCATCTGGAAAACTAGTGCAGCAGAGTAAAGTGGTAACTGCAGAGATGGTAAGAAATGGTCAGATTCTGGATATATTTGGAAGGCAAAGCTGACAGGACTTGCTGGCAGATTAGTGAGAAATGTGTAAGGAAAAAAGGAGTAAGAATGAACCCAAGGATTTTGACTTGATCAACTGCATAAATGGAATTTGTCATTTATTAGAGAATGGGGAAACTGGAGAGGAAAGGTAGGTTGAGGGGGAAAAATCAAGAGCCAGGTTTAAGATGCATTAAGTTTGAGATGCTTATTGCATATTCTAGAGGAAATGTTGAGTGAGCTGATAGATCTAAATATATGGAGTTCAGGGAAAGATCCATACTGGAGAAAGTAGCGTGGAAGTTATTGGGGTATGGATGGAAATTCAAGCCACGAGCCTGGATGAGGCTATTCAGGGAGATGAGTGTGCCTAAAGCAGAGAAACAATCAAAAGAGAGCATCCTGGGGCATTACAGTATTTTTGAGATAGAGAAGGAGCACCCAGAAATAACGTGTATTATGCAAACCTGGAAAAGAAAGTGTTTCTAAAAGGGAGGGAGTGGCTGACCTTGTCTAGGCAGCTGCTAGGTAGATTAAAATAAGAACTGAAAATTGACCATTGGATTTGACATATCCGTGGGTGACCTTGACAAGAAAAGTTTCTGTGGAAAGCCTCAGGGCAGAGTTCAATAAATAATAGGAAGGAAAGTGAAGATGAAATATATACTTAACTTTTTTGAGAGTGTAAAGGAAAAGGGAGAAGAGAAATAGTGGTGGTTTGAGGGGAATTACCAGTTATATCAGAAGAGGATCTTACAGATGCTAAGGGGGCAGGAAGGGATGAGGTTTGCCAGGGGTAGTACCCTCTGCCTCTGACAGTCTCTGGGGTGGGCAATGTCCCCTGTTCCTGAGTCCTGTTTTCTGTGTTAGCATTAATGACTGAAGCCTAGGCTGACATAACCTGTGCTCTGGTCTTCTTGGTTTGGCCAGAGTCTGGTAGTCCTTCCTGGCTGACTCATCCTCACCTTTGAGTGTTAGTTACATCTCCCATGTCTCCCACAGGCATTGAAGTTCATCATTAGCTCAGAGGTCACCTAGTCTTGTAAGGTGGATACTATAGCAGGAACACTGCTTTCAAGTTAGTGACCATGCCACACTCAATGGAAGGGGCTAAGCTGAGACCCAACATCTCCTTCGTTATACCATCTTGTGCAATCTAGTTCACTTTGATGTGGCATGTCCCAGAGTGATATACTGTGGCTCGCTTTCCACATTAAGCTCATTTAATACATATTTAACACACAGAGACACGCACGCTCCTGTGTCAAAACTAAGAGGGTAGAAAATTCATACTAAGTTCACTCTTCTCTCCTCTTACCTTCTCTCTCTTCCTTCTCCTACACTTGATTCCCCAGAATGGAAAGCAGGCAAGTATTTTCTACTTGTGATCCCCCTTCTATAAATGAACAGCAGATCTTAAGACAGAAGGTGTATTTTCTTTACATTACAAGAAAACTCTGTGGAAGGGTAACATCAGCATTATGGCAGAGTGACTCTTCCCTTGGACTCTCCCCTCTAAGATACAACCAAAAGGGCATTCATACACCAACAGAGGACATATACATATCACAAAAGACATTTGGGAGGCCCATCAGCCACACACCTGAAGGTGGTGGTAGGGCTGGATCCTCTGGGCGAAGTGGAAGCTGATCCACAGGAGCTCTGTGGAGAGAGATGGGCTGTGGCAGTGGGAAGGGCACAGGTGAGAAGGGCACCCCGTCCCCACCCATACTCCAGCACCAGAATCGTCTGGAGCATGGTCAGGTGAATGAGGTAGTGGTGGTGGGGAAGGTGGGCAGTCACTCCAGCCTCAGGTTCACCCAGAGGAAGATCAGAGAGCTTGGTGGTGGTGGCGGGAAAAGTGTGCAGCCCCAGGGTTGTCCGGAGCTCAGTGCAGAGAAAGCAGCAGCCGTGGAGGGGAAAGGGTGCAGCTGAGAGAGGCACCCCACCTCCGCCTGGTATTCCAACCCCAGAATTGCCCAGAGCACAGTGCAGAGAATGTGGGAGCAGCAGCAAAGAAAGGGAAAGTGCACAGTCCTGCAATCACCCAGAGCTCTGTTCAGAGAGACAAGTAGGGGCTGGGGTAAACGCTGGGGAAGGAGAGCTCCCCCTGCACAGTGCTCCAGATCTGCCATGGATCAGTGTCTCAGAGAGAAAAGCAGTCAGTGGCTGGAGCCCCTGCTCCTGCCAGGCCCAGAATACACAGCACCTGATCCCCATCCTGTGGCAGTCTGTGGCAGCTACGACCAGACAAGAACATGAGGAAGCAAAAATCTACCCCATCATGCAGCATGAGTAGGTATATTAAAGCTCCAGACCAGAAGGAATATGACAAGTACCCAGAAACCAACCCTGAAGGAACAGAAATCCATAACCTAAATGACAAAGAACTCAAAACAGCTATCATAAAAAACTCGAGTTACAAGAAACACAGAAAGACAAATTAACAAATTCATGAGCTTCTTCACAAAGGAGATTGAAACCACGAAGAAGAACCATCAGAATTGTTGGAGATGAAAACCACAGTGGACGAAATAAAGAAAAATCCGGATTCCCTAAACAACAAAGCTGACAATATGGAGGAGAGAATCAGCAAGTTAGAAGATGGTACTATAGAAATGCTTCAGAGGGATGAGAAGAGAGATCTAAAACTAAAAAGAAATGAAGAAGCTCTCAGAGAAATACTGACTCAATCAGGAAATTCAACATAAGGAGTATAGGTATTCCAGAGGGACAAGAGGAGGAGAATGGAGCAGAAAGCTTGTTCAAAGGAATAATAGCTGAGAACTTCCCAAATCTGAGGAGGGAGCTGGAAATCCATGTTTCACATGTCTCCTAACTTTGTCAATGTAAAAAGACTCACTCCAAGGCATATAGTTGTGAAGCTGGCAAAAGTCAGGGACAAGAAAATATACTAAGGGCAGCAAGGCAGAAGAAAATAACCTACAATGGAATTCCTATCAGACTTTCAGTGGATTTCTCAGGAGAAACCTTACAGGCTAGGAGAGAGTAGAATGATATATTCAAAATCCTGAAAGACAAAAACTTTCAGCCAAGAATACTCTATCTAGCAAAAATCTCCTCCAGATATGACGGAGAAATAAAAACTTTCCCAGATAAACAAAAGCTCAGGGAGTTCATTGCCACAGACCCCCCTACAAGAAATCTTCAAGAAGGACCTCATACCTGAAAAAAATAGGAAAGGGGCTACAAAGCCCTGAGCAAGGAGATGAATAGGTAGGCAATAATCAGAAAATGGCAGCTCTCTATCAGATCAGGTTAGTAAACACTTAACTCTAACATCAAGGATAAAGAAGGAAAACAACAAAACAAAAATGATCTCATCTTTTTAACCACAAACTCACATCACAAGTTGGAAAAAGATACAACAAAAATAACTTAGAAGGGGAAGAGGAAAGTGACGGAATCAGTATAGTCTAAGGAAATAAGAGGCTATCAGAAAATGGACTATCCCAAATATGAGATTTTTTAAATGAACCTAAGGGTAACAACTAAACAAATAATTAGAACAGAGACATTCATGATAAACAAGGAGAAAAAGAAGAAAACTAACAGAGAAAACTACCTAATCAAACTGATTGTCTGAAACACACGAGACGAGAAACAAAGGAAATGCAGAAGAACCAGGAAATGTGCAATAAGATGACAGTATTAATCCCTCATATATCAATAATCACTCTAAATGTAAATGGATTGACTTCTCTGGTCAAAAGACACAGAGTGGAGAGATGGATTAAAGAACGAGACCCAACAACATACTGCCTCCAGGAAACACTTCTCAACTCTAGAGACAAACAGACTCAGAATGAAAGGTTGGAAAATAATACTCCAAGCTAATGGCAAACAAAAGAAAGCAGGTGTTGCCATACTTACATCAGACAAAGTAGACTTCAAGATAAAACCGGAAAACAGGGGCCGGCTCTGTGGCCGAGTGGTTAAGTGTGCGTGCTCCGCTGTGGTGGCCCAGGGTTCGGATCCCGGGGGCGGACATGTCACCGCTCGTCAGACCACGTTGAGGCGGTGTCCCACATCCCACAACTAGAAGGACCTGCAACTAAGATATACAACTGTGTACGGGGCGGGGTTTGGGGAGATAAAGCAGAAAAAAAAAAGGAAAAAACCCTGGAAAACAGAGACATAGAGGGGTAGCATATAATGATAAAAGAGACTCTCCACCAAGAAGACATAACACTTATAAACATGTATGCACTCAACACAGGAGCATTAAAGTACATAAAGCAACTATTAACAAACCTAAAAGAAGATATCAATGACACCACGGTAATAGTAGGGGACCTCAACACCCCACTTACGTCAATGGATGGATCATCCAGGCAAAAAGTCAACAAGGAGATAGTGGACTTAAATGAAAAACTAAACAAGGTGAACTTAATGGACACATATAGAGCACTCCATCCCAAAACAGCAGAATGTACATTCTTCTCAAGTGCACATGAAGCATTCTCAAGGACAGACCATATATTGGGAGACAAGACAAACCTCAATATGTTTAAGAAGATTTAAATCATATTTACTATCTTTTCTGACCATAATGCCATGAAACTAGAAATCAACTACAAGAAAAAGGCTGGAAAAGGAACAAAAATGTGGAGACTAAACAAAATGCTACTGAACAACCAACAGGTTGTCAAAGAAATAAAGGGAGAAATAAAACAATATTTGGAGACAAATGAGAATGAAAACACACCATACCAACTCTTGTGAGATGCAGCAAAAGTGATCCTAAGAGGGAAATTTGTAGGAATACAGGCCCATGTTAACAAATAAGAAAAAGCTCAAATAAACAATCTTAAACTATATCTTATGGAATTAGAAAAAGAATAAACAAAGGCCAAACTCAGGAGAATGAGGAAAATAATAAACATTAAAGCAGAAATAAATGAAATTGAAACAAAAAAGACTATAAAAAGGATCAATGAAACTAGGAGCTGGTTCTTTGAAAGGATAAACAAATTGACAAACCCGTAGCCAGACTCACTAAGAAAAAAAGAGAGAAGGCTCAAATAAATAAAATTAGAAATGAAAGAGGAGAAATTATAATGGATGCCACTGAAATACAGAAGATTATGAGAATATTATGAAAAACTATATGCCAACAAACTGGACAATCTAGAAGAAATGGATAAATTCTTAGACTCTTACAACCTCCCAAAGCTCAATCAAGAAGAAATAGAGAATCTGAATAGACAAATCACAAGTAAAGAGATTGAAACAGTAATCAAAAACCTCCCAAAAAATAAAAGTCCAGGACCAGACAGCTTCTCAGGAGAATTTTACCAAACATTCAAAGAGAATTTATTACCTATTCTCCTCAAACTATTCAAAAAAATTGAGGAAGACAGAAATATTCCTAACACATTCTACAAGGCCAACAACACCCTGATCCCAAAACCACACAAGGACAACACAAAGAAAGAAAATTATAGGCCAATATCACTGATGAACATAGATGCAAAAATCCTCAACAAAATATTGGCAAACCAAATAGAGCAATA
This sequence comes from Equus caballus, assembly GCF_041296265.1. NCBI lineage: Eukaryota > Metazoa > Chordata > Mammalia > Perissodactyla > Equidae > Equus > Equus caballus. The sequence continues at coordinate 5,172,924 of NC_091689.1, read as the reverse complement.
CATTAAAAAGATCATACACCGTGATCAAGTGGGATTCATACCAGAGACACAGGGATGGTCCAACATCTGCAGATCAGTCCACACACCACATTAACAAAAGGAGGAAAAAAATCACATGATCATCTCCATAGATGCAGAGAAAGCATTTGACAAGATCCAACATCTTTATGATAAAAACTCTCAATAAAGTGAGTATAGAAGGAAAATACCTCAATGTGATAAAGGCTATATATGACAAACCCACTGCCAACATCATACTCAATGGGGAAAAATTGAACACCATCCCTCTGAGAACAGGAACAAGACAAGGGTGCCCACTCTCACCACTCTTATTCAACATAGTACCAGAGGTTTTTGCCAGAGCAATTAGGCAGGACAAAGAAATAAAAGGAATCTAAATAGGCACAAAAGAAATGAAACTCTCGCTCTTTGTAGATGACATGATCTTATATATAGAAAACCCTAAAGAATCCATCACAGAAAACTGTTAGAAATAATCAAAAATTACAGCAAAGTTGCAGGATATGAAGTCAACACACAAAAATCAGTGGCATTTCTATACTCTAATAACGAACTAATAGAACAAGAACTCAAGAATACAACCACATTTACAATCGCAACAAAAAGAATAAAATATCTAGGAATAAATTTAAGCAAGGAGATGAAAGACCTATCCAAGGAAAACTATAGGACATTACTTAAAGAAATTGATAATGACATAAATAAATGGAAATATATTCCATGTACAAGGATTGGAAAAATAAACAGAGTCAAAATGGCCATACTACCTAAAGCAATCTACAGATTCAACGCAATCTCAATCAGAATCCCAATGACATTCTTCACAGAAATAAAACAAAGAATCTTAAAATTTATATGGGGCCATGAAAGACCCAGAATAGCCAAAGCAATCCTGAGAAACAAGAACAAAGCTGGTAGCATCATGATCCCTGACTTCAAAACATATTACTATATATATATATATATATATATGTATATATATATAAGTTATACATATATATAACACACACACATATATATATAAGCTATAGTAATCAAAACAGCATGGTACTAGTACAAAAACAGGCACACAGATCTATGGAACAGAATTGAAAGCCCAGAAATAAAACCGCACATATATGGACAACTAATCTTCGACAAAGGAGCCAAGAACATACAATGGAGAATGGAAAGCCTCTTCAGTAAATGGTGCTGGGAAAACTGGACAGCTACATGCAAAAGAACGAAAGTAGATCATTATGTTTCTCCATACACAAAAAGAGACTCAAAATGGATCAAAGACTTGACAGTAAGACCAGAAACTATAAAACTTCTGGAAGAAAATATAGGCAGTACACTCTTTGACATCAGCCTTGAGAGGATCTTTACAAATACAATGACCACTTAGACAAGGGAAACAAAAGAGAAAATAAACAAGTGGGACTTCATTGGACTAAAGAGCTTCTGGAAGGCAAAGGAAACCAAGATCAAAATGAAAAAACAACCCACCAACTGGGAGAAAATATTTGCAAATCATATATCTGATGAGATGTTAAACTCCATAATATATAAAGAGCTCACACAACTGAACTCCAAAAAAAATAAACAACTCAATCAAAAAGTGGGCAGAGGACATGAACAGACATTTTTCCAAAGAAGATAGACAAATGGCCAACAGGTACATGAGATACAAATTAAAACTACACTTAGATATCATCTTATGCCTGTTAGAATGGCTGTAATCACCAACACGAAAAATAATAAATGTTGGAGAGGTTGTGGAGAAAAGGGAACCCTTATCCACTGCTGGTGGGAATGCAAACTGGTGCAGCCACTGTGGAAAACAGTATGGAGATTTCTCAAAAAACTTAAAATAGAATTACCATATGACCCAGCTATCCCACTACTGGGTATTTATCCAAAGAACTTGAAATCAACAGTACAAAGGGACTTATGCACCCCTAGTTCATTGCAGTATTATTCACAATAGCCAAGATGTGGAAGCAACCCAAGTGCCCGAGGACTGATGATTGGATAAAGAAGATGTGGTATATATATATATATATAATGGAATACTACTCGGCCATAAAAAAGACTTAATTGTCCCATTTGAACCACATGGATGGTCCTTGAAGGACACACGTTAAGCAAAACAAGCCAGACAGAGAAAGATAAACACTGTATGATCTCACTCATATGTGGAATATAAATAAACTTACGGACAAAGAGAACAATTTAGTGGTTACCAGGGGTACGGAAGGGGGAGGGTGGGCACAAGGGGTGCAGGGGAATATTTACATGGTGTTTGACAAATGTTAATGTACAACTGAAATTTCACAATTTTATAAACTATTTAGACCACAATAAAAAAAATTAAAAAAAAAAAAGAGAACTCTGATCTTGACCACATTCCCTAGTTTTCCAGGCTACATTGTTAATCTACTAAATAGGCTGGAGGAAGGAAGGTCAAAGAAATTTGGCAAATTCATTCTTAAAATATTATCCTGTCCTTCAGAGTTACAATCCTGTTGCATACTCCTATTTTGTTTGTCATAAACTGAATATTACCTTGGTCTTTTCCTCCAGATCACTTCTGTAACTTTTCTAATCCTCTAAAGTCCCTCCCCAACAATTCCCACCAAGCCCCAGCAGGTAAATGCCTTGGGCTACAGGGAAAAGACATCATAATGAGAAAGGCAAATGAGAAAACGCTTCAAAGGAAAAGGAGCTCTGGCAGATCTATCCAGGCAGGGCTTTCCCACACAAAATTGTCTGTATTATTCCTCACTGCACCTCGGCTCCGTGGACTCAGAATCACACCTTACAGCATGAAGTGGATCTATCTCCCATAGGTGGGCTCACATTAAGGTCCAGAACACTGGTGGATAAATCTGAATGCCAGATTATGGTTTTACAATGAGAACTTTAATGGAACATTTCTATCCACCAGCCAATGTATTTTCCCTCCTCATAAGCATGCTACACAGGAAGTCAAGCTTTAATCAGAAAGTTGCTTGCTGAGCAGAGATGGGGGAAGTTGAGTTAATTATACAATTCCAACGTTTAGTGTCATCATGCTTCTGAAGCCTGAGGCATCCATCTCCATAGCAGGATACACCTTCAAAACACATACCTTTGATTCTGGAAACTTTATTCCCTCATCAGATCTGAGCGAGCCCTGAGCTCTGCCATCCTTTGTCTCTGAACAGCTGTCTTCAATGCTTTCATGGCCAGCCAGCTCCCTTTGCATGGACCTTTTTTCTTTAGACATGATAATATAGCACTGCCAATCAAGTACAGCTTTCAGATTTAGTGATTTTGTGTCTTCATTATTTGTTGATTATGTAGCTTAACTCAGACCAATGTTCCCAAACGTCCCTCATAGTAAGAATCAATTAGGGCCTTTCATTAAAAAAAAATAAAATAAAATAAATAATAATAATAATAATACAGCTTTCCAGGCCCTTGCCTTGGAGATTCTAATTCAGAAAGTCAGTGATTAGGGAGTAATTTGTATTATTAACAAGCACCCAGGTGATTTTTATCTTCAGGGAGATTGGAGAACCATTGTTTTAGAGAACAATCTAATGTGCCTTATCTCTATGTTCTTGACTGGGCTCCTCATTACGGCCAACATATACCAACAACATGTACATTAATTATGTCTACATTTTTACAAGCAGCTCATAAAATTGGTCACATCAGATCCGAGAGGCAATATAAAACAGAGATTTAGAGAATTGCTTCTCAAACTTAAGTGAGCATATGAATCACCCAGGAGTCTCATTAAACGCGGATGTTGATGAGTAGGTCTGGGATGGAGTCCAGGATTCTGCACTTCTAACGAACTCACAGGGAAGCTGCTGCCTTGCTCCTCAGACACGCTTTGAAACTACAGTTTGGTCTTTGAACCAACTGCCTTTGTCCAACTCTCAGTTTTAAAGTTCAACACCCCGTTTCGAGGTTCATTTCCAGTTGCCCTAGCTGGACATCTTATTTAGCCTCTCTGTAGCTCAGCGTCTTTGTTTTAAAAATGGCGGTGATGATAGTATCTACCTCGCAGGATTGTTACCAAGATTGCTTGGATGGTAAAGGTGCTTAGAAAAGGCCCTATGGTAAGTTCTGCATAAATGATAGCTCTCATTGACATCTTGGTGCCCTGGCTTGGTTTCAGCTAACAAGACCAGTAACGAATGAAAACTTAAAGACATTTTTGCTTATGGTGTGTCTTCTAAAAGGAAACTCCTAAAAGCAAAATTTTCTGTGGACGACATGATGAATTTTTTCACTTAACATTACAGTCTGGATGCACATTCTGCATTTTGTTGATTCCAGGCATCCCCTTACCTGAGTTTCACTAAGCCCATTCACCTCAAAGTATCTATTCAAACAGAAGAGAGTCACAACAGGAGATCTCTAGTTGACAAAATCATTTCCATCTTAATCTGAGCTCCAATTTTCACAAAACTTTTCCTTTGCTTTATCTCTTTAGGTGAAATTCTCCCAAGAAAGGATCAAAGTATAGTCTTGCCTTAAAAATGATGGTTTCCCTAATTTAAGACTATAAACTCAGTTCAGTTTGATACAAATTGGAACTCAGTAAGTGCTTGTTGAATAAATGGATGGATAGATAGATAAATGAAAGAATAAATGTGATAATTCCTAAAAATCCTATTTCTACTTTTCTCTCAAAATCTAAGACTGAGCCTCACAATATAATATTTTATAAGGCGGAGAAAATAATGTTAGCCATACTTTTCCCATTACGGTACCTTCTATCTCAGTGATTCTCAATTCGAGCAGCACATTGGGAGTACCTGGGGAAATTACCCTGATTCCAGAGGATTTTCCCTGGAAAATAGTTGGTCAGGGTGTGGTGTGGTCATTTAGAGTTTTAAGAGATCTCCAAGTGTTTCTAATGTACAGGCAAGGTTGAGATCCATGGTTCTATCTACTATGGATAATTGATATCTCACCAAAACAGTAAATTCAAACAGTATATAACTCTTCAGAGTCTTATCAAATTTATATTCATCTTTGGTTCCATAGATAGAATTATAAATTGTACTGTCTTAATATAGATCCCAAGTACTAATGCCCCTTGAAAACTTGTGCTATAATCATGCCACTAAGGTTAGAATTGGAGAGAAGAGCATTGTCAGACATCAAATAGTGGTTTTAAATGCTGTGAGAATCAAGTTACACCCCAGTCTTTCTTCTTTTAAACTTATATTTTAAAAATAATGCAGCTTTTAAAAAAATGGATACGCACCCAACTGCAATATACAAGAGAAAGAAACAGCTGAACCTGTTCGGAGTCATTATTTTCCAAAAGAAGTTCTTCCCTACACTGTGCTCTGCAGGACAATCATGATGAACATTCTTTTGCCAGGTGGTTCTACAACACTTATAGGTACTGAATCAGCTTCTAAAGTATTTGTTCCATCTGCTTTTGTAGTTGATGCTCTATTCTTTCTTGTTTTCCTAAAATATAGCACAGAATATGAATCATGTTGAGCTGTTTCTAAAGAGGACTCTTTGTCTCACCATCATACGTGAATTATTTAAATCCTACCTAATAATCCAATTAATGCATTAAGGCATTATGTCATGTATCAGTGAGTAAGAACTACCATGGAGAAGTGTTTTCTTACTAAATTCATTACTTTCAGAAAGATGGTGACACAAAAGTATACTTCTATCTCTGTAGATTTTAGCACTGGAACAGTAAATGGTTCATTACAATAGTTTGACAAAATATGCTTTGTGAATAATTTTACAATTTTTTTTTTTTTTTTTTTGGTGAGGAAGACTCACCCTGAGCTAACATCTTTCTCTATTTTGTATGTGGGATGCCACCAGAGTGGTGTATAGGTCCACACCCAGGATCTGAACCTGCAAACCCCAGGCCGCCAAAGTGGAGCACGTGAACCCAACCAATATGCCACCATGCCAGCCCCAAACTTTTCAATCTTTAAAATTTAAACATCTTTTAATAAAAACCAAAAGTGCAACACTACAATATATGTTTTTAAAGCTCTAGTAAAGTAATATCACAGAAATAGATGGATTAGGATTTAAAAGAGGAAAAATCATGCTTCTAAGTTAAAAAGAATAAAGAATAAAGCAGTAGATATTTATAAAATACTCCCCCTCATTCCTCATTCTCATTATGTTTTATTTCATTAATGTTTAAGTGAATTTTAAATTACTAAATTAACAGACTTCTACAGTCTCACTTAAAACTTAAAATACTACATAACGCTAAAGTGATTTTGACTCCGCTCCCAATTCAGGCTCCCCCCTCATCTCCCCAGAGATAACCACCAAAATGAGTTTAGTGTGTTTCACTCCAGAACTTTTTAGAGTTTTAAATAACCTTACAAATGTGCATGCATATGTGCACGCCAATGGAAAATAGAGAAGCTGGCTCTCAGTCCAAGTTCTGCTGGACCCACCTTTACTGCAAAAACAGAGTAATGGTAGATAAAATGTAAAGAGAAAACCATAACTGGATTCAACAACAAGATGAACAGGCTCATGGACCAGAAACAGAGCTGAAGTAAGAGTCACAGCTTGCTGAAACTCTGGGTCCAAGAGCAAGAGGTGGTGGCCCTGAATTCAGCCCCTGGGGAGGAAAGGGGACTAAAATTACCACAAATAAGATGAGGGGTACCAGAGCTCAGTTACTTCGGCATCCTGAGTGAATCCTTCTTCTTCAAATAAAAACAGTGACTTACCTTAGCACATGTAGAAAACCAGATCCAGAGGGTCAACCTAAAGCAGTTTGCAAACATCTCCCGTGAGAGTGGAGAGGTAGCTCCCAGGAAAGGTCACGTGGGTATGTTGTACTCTTCCTCATCTATTTCTTTTTTTTTATTTTTTATTTTATTGAGGCCATATTGGCTTACAACGTTGCGTAAATTTCAGGTGTGATTATACATCAGTTTCTGTATAGACTACATCGTGTTCACCACCAACAGTCTAGTTTTATTCGGAACCTCATATATGTGCCCCTTTACCACTTTTGCCATCCTCTCACCACCTTCCCCTCTGGTAACCACCAATCTATTCTCTTTATCTATGTGTTTGCTTGTTTATCGTCCACATATGAGTGAAATCATATGGTATTTGTCTTCCTCTGTCTGACTTATTTCATTTAACATACTACCTTCAAGGTCCATTCATGTTGTTGCTAATGGCACAATTTTGTCTTTTTTGTGGCTGAGTAGTATTCCATTGTGTATATATGTGTATATATATATGTATACACGTATATACAGTGAGTAAGAACTACCACAGAAAACTGTTTTCTTACTAAATTCATTACTTTCAGAAAAATGGTGACACAAAAGTATACTTCTATCTCTGTAGATTTTATGTATATATACATATATAGATAGATAGATGTCAGATCTTTATCCATTTATCCATTGATGGGCACTTGGATTGCTTATACCTCTTGGCTATTGCAAATAACACTGTGATGAACATAGGGACGCATGTATCTTTTTGAATTATTGATTTCATGTTCAGTGGATAAATACCCAGTAGTGGAATAGCAGGATCCTATGGCATTTCTATTTTTGATTTTTTGAGGAATCTCCATACTGTTTTCCATAGTGGCCGCCCCGGTTTGCATTCTCACCAGCAGTATATGAGGGTTCCCTTTCCTCTACATCCTCTCCAACATTTATTATTTCTTGTCTTATTAATTATAGCCATTCTGACAAATGTGAGGTGGTATCTCATTGTAGTTTTGATTTGTCATCTATTTTTTGTTTTGTTTTGTGAGGAAGATTAGCCCTGAGCTAACATCTGCTACCAATCCTCCTCTTTTTGCTGAGGAAGGCTGGCCCTGAGCTAACATCTGTGTCCATCTTCCTTTACTTTATACGTGGGACACCTGCCACAGCATGCCTTGCCAAGTGGTGCCATGTCCGCGCCCGGGATCCAAACCGACGAACCCCCGGGCCGCCAAAGCGCGGAACATGCGAACTTAACCACTGCGCCACCAGGCCGCCTCAAGTCACCTATTTCTTTCACTCCCTCTATTTACTGTTCCTTTCCTACTACCTTCAAGGGTGGAAGTAGGATCTGTCCATCCCAGTGCAGACAAGATTGGGGTATAATGTCTATACAGAATTTAAAAGTAATAGTAAAACCAATTAAATGGCATTGTTTTTTATTTTCACCCAGCTCCAGGTACACCAAACAAGGTCAGTGACAAAATACTCCTACTCGAAAACATCTTTCGTCGACCTAGGTTCAAAACAATTGATGTGGTTACTACTGAGTTTTGATAATATATATGTAAGCCTCAAATTAGAAGTTTTAAAAAATTATTTATCCTTTGATAAACGTTGTATTCTACATAGAGGAAAATATGGAGAGCTCCTGCTGATAAGTTCAAGATGATTCAGAATCTTCCAGTTTGTGTGCAGGCAATTTCTGCCTCCAACGCCTCTGAAACTATATCTGCCTGCATGTAAACAGTAATTTTTAAATAAGCAGTGATAGCACTAATTGTAAAGATGAAGAAACAGCACCTGTGACTTCAATTCTGTCATTTGATGTAGCCACTTTGAGTTATTTATGTTCAAAACTTTTTGACTGCACAGACATTTGAAGCTGCTAGAATCAATCCCAAAGGAATAAAGACATGGTGAGGGTTGGGATAGCTGGATTTATTATGAAATGAGATTTTTATAGATCTCTGCCAAATATTTCCTATTTTTAAGACTTTTCCTAACCATTTGTGTAATTGTTGCTCTGAGTAAGAAAATACTTAGAAATTAAAATTTAAAACAAGTATTCTTTCTATCATCTGTGAACAAAGAGAGATTAAACGACCTGGCTATACTTGCTAATGAAGCTAAGTTTGCAAAAATCTATTTTCATGAAGCCATTAACAAATTTGCAGAAAGTAAGTCTTGAACACAGAAACTGTAACGTTATTATTCACTTAAGGACAGGTCAATATGGAGATGTTATTTTTCCCTTTGTTTAGCAAAAAGGAATTTAAGATCACTAAAAAGTATCAATCCATTGCTTTTTTCCTTTGTTGAATATAATACTTAATTCTATAAGTTTATTAATTTTTAAATTTTTTACTGGCATGACTATATATGAAATTCAATAAAAGATAAACCTTCACTGCTTTCATTGTTTATCTGGCTGCTGTTAATTTTATTTCATGATAATTATTAAAAACAGTTTTGTCAATGTAGAGGAGAGAGATGTATAAGACAATGACCCACTCTCAAAGTCAAATATGCTGGCTAAGACCCACTCCTCCACAGTCAACTCTCCCAGTTCCTAAAGCTGCTGGCTAGGGAGGTACTGATGTAACGAAGGCCATTGTATTGAAACTGAGAATGAGAGAGAAGGTTGATACTCTGAGAATTATTTATATCAGAAAAGAATTAATTTATCCTAATGAATTTTCAATTGATTTAATTAGGATTAGACCAGAGGTCACAAATGTGCAGTCCAAAAACCAGATTCTGCACCAAGATGTACTTTACTCAAGCGACACAATCTTATGGAAAAGAATAAAGAGCCAACGTGTTCATTCTAGGTATTGACTTGAAATTCAAATTCCTGGTCTTGAAAAATTGCAAGATCTCACTGACATCACTGGATCTCCACCATTGCATGTCAGCAATTGACTGAAGCTACAGATTTCGGTGGAGCACAATTCCCACCACTGGCACACTGGAAACACAAGGATTTATCCCTGGCTGGATTCATTCCATCCTGTGCCTGCCCTAAGAAACATTTTAAATTGTGGCCCTACAGAATTTCCCTGCCAAGGGGCCAACCCTGTGGCCAAGTGGTTAAGTTTGCGTGCTCTGCTTCGGTGGCCCAGGGTTCTGCCAGTTCGAATCCTGGGTGAGGACATGGCAAAACTCATCAAGCCATGCTGGGGTGGTGCTTCACATGCCACAATTAGAAGGACCCACAACTAAAAATATGCAACTATGTACCGGGAGGCTTTGGGAGAAAAATAAAATCTTAAAAAAAAAAATTTCCCCGCCAAGAGTTCCTCCCGCATATCTTCCTTTCAGTTTTTAACCAAAAAAATATTTATTGTATGCAAACCTTCATTCATTCATTCATTCATTCAACAAGTATTTTTTTGAGCACCTACTACATTCCGGGCATTCGGAATACAGCAATCAACAAGACAAAGTATTTCCTTCCATGGAGCTTACGTGGTGGTTGAGGATGGGTGGGGGACAAAAAACAAACTAGAAAACAAATGCATAAGTGATATATCTTCAGATAGTGGAAAGGGTAACGCAGAGAGTGGAACAAGAAGTTCTCACCACATTTTCCCCAGTTTTGGTGGAGGAATGTTGTAGTATAATTCAGTTCCATGTGCACTGGAGAAGTTACTGATGTCCAAAATTTGAGCAGACAGGGTGTCCCTGTTTGCAGGAAAAGGAAATTGATTATTTCCTTTGCTTGCAAATGTAAACTCTACACATAGATGGGAGAAAGTTGCCTGCTTGGCTGAGAAAACTTAATTCTTCCTGATTTGAGAATGTGCTTTACACTTTAGAGATGTGGCGACCACTCACCCTGGTTTGCACAGGACAATCTTGGTTTACAATTGAAAGTATTTTGTTCATTCAAAATTAGGATGAATTTGATTAACGGTATTTGATATAATTAATATTCAAATTATATGATTTTTTACTGTCCTCTAAATAAACAGTGTAACCATAGAATTTTTAAAAGAGTTGATGCAATGTGTTTAATATTTATATAGTCCTCCCAATAAATGATTGACCATACAATTTACTGTATGGTTTTGAGAGTATAAGGGAGTGTTATGAATAACTAAGCGTATAGGAGCTGTACACAGGAAGCCTGGGAGCTAATTCACTTAACTATTTGCTTACTTTCTTCACGTGACTTAATAATCAAACTACATCTTCAGCAACAAACTGCAAAGAGAACAGGTCCTCAAATGTCTGCTTCTGTAGCCAAGATCCAAAATGGCCTGGCATCTCCACCCCACAAGCAAGTCCATACCCACAGCTCCCTCTCCAGAGTTCCAGCTTCTCGAAATAGTCTGCAAAATCCTTCTCTGAACCAAGATCTAACTTCAAAACAAGCTCATTCTGCAGAGAACAGCTCGTAGCCTATTACATCTCCAAATAGATACTATAACAGAGAGGTCAAATGGCATTTTTCAGGAACAAACAGTTTTCCTCAGTTTCTTGGAAAGAAAAGTCTATGCAGAGGGTACTTTCTCCCTGGATCAATAATATGTGTTTTAACCTCTTCACAGTGTATACCATTCACTAACACTTTCAAAAGGAAAAAGAGATAGACCACAGGTAAGTTCTAAGTGGTGGCATTCAGGCTGTAAATATGCCAACTTAAACAGCACGCCCCTCTCCTGATCATGAGAATGACCATGAAAATACAGCACAATGAAAAACAATGAACTAGAACACAGAAAGTAAAAATAATTATGGCCTTTGAGCTGGGTATGACTTTCATGACTGTGTTTAAGTCTCATAGTAGACAGTTCTAGCTTTTAATTCAAAGTGAATTGGTTTACGTTAGCTTTCTAATCACTAGGGAGATTTTTATTCTTATCCCACCATCACCGTTGTCATTGCTGTCATTAGCATGGTGGGAGATCCCATTGCCCCTTCCCAATGCCATCTGTCCTTGGTGAAAGTCAGGAAAGATTTCCTCAAAAAATGTTTGATTATCTTCTTTCTTCTCTCTTCCCTCTTCTTCTTGTTTTTCTTCTTCAGTTATAAAATCCAAATCTAATATTTAAATACATTTCTCGTGGAACTAAGTTGTTTTCCAAAAGACTTTATTTTGGATAGTTTTTATTCTAATAGTTTTTACTTCAATAATTTTTTCAAAGAAAGATCCCATTACTTAATATATTTTAGAATGAAATTTTCACCAATTTTGCAGATCTGAAAAGTTTCGGAATTCAAAGAAAAACAAAACTTGGTCAAGTGTCGTAGAAATCATCATCTGACTGTAAATGGGACATAATGGAAGAAAACCTGTGCTTAATTATATAAATCCATGGGAGACTGTCGATCTTTTTCTTTACAGAACTAATAGATACAAAACTAAACATACTTTACCACACGATTCAGCAATGGTGCTCCTTGGTATTTACCCAAAACAGCTGCAAACTTATGTCCACACAAAAACCTGCACATGGATGTTTATAGCAGTTTTAATCATAATTGCCAAAACTTCAGCATGTCCTTCAGTAGGTGAATGGATAAAAAAACTGTGTACATCCAGTCAATGGACTATTATGCACTGCTAAAAAGAAATGCGCTATCAAGTCGTTAAAAGACATGGAGGAACCTTAAATGCATATTACTAAGTCAAAGAAGCCAGTCTGAAAAGGCTACATACTGTATAATTTCAACTATGTGACATTGTGGAAGAGGCAAAACTATGGAGACAATAAAAAAGGTCAGGGGTTGCCAGTGTGTGCCTGTTGGGGGTGGAGGGATGAATGCACAGAGCACAGAGGATTTTCCTGGCAGTGAAATGGCTTGTATGATATTGTAACGACGGATATATGTCATTATACTTTTGTCCGAACCCATAGAACGTACAATACCAAGAGTGAACCCTAAGGCAAAGTATGGACTTTGGGTGATATTTCAATATAGATTCATCCTTGGTAAAAAATGTACCACTCTGGTGAGTGATGTTGATAATAAGGGAGATTATGCATATATGGGGGCAGGGGCTATATGAGAAATCTCCGTACCTTTCTCTCAATTTTGTTGTAAACCTAAAATGGCTCTAAAAAGATAAAGTCTTAAAAAACTAATAGAGAGTTGCTTACAGTATTTTCTATGCTTCAAGGTGGGAAGAATAAAAGCTCTGCTTAGAAATGGTGAGGCATTAACACTATGTGGCATGATTTTTCCAAGAATCATAGCCAAGATCTGACATTTATGCTGAGATCTGATGGAGTTAGACAGATAAAGAGGCAGTGGAAGATGATTCCAAGTAAACCTAAAAAGGAGCAAAACTGAAAATGCCATGGCTAAATATCATTCGCTTCTTGCTATAAAGCATATGTTTTAACTTAATTTTACAGAGCATTACTGACAATATCTACATACTGTTCCCTTATTAAATCAAAGAACCTATGTGGTCCATTTTTCACTTTCTTTCCTTCCATTTATGTTAATTTAAACCAGAGGAGAGGAGATTAATGCAGTTGGAAAGATACCTACAGTGTCTATAATAACATCTCTGAATAACTTAATATTCACGCTAATCACCATCAGTTTAGTTCCCATTGTTTTTGTGTCTACAAGTAGCGGAAGTGGGTGGAGTCTTACGGCTGTGACTTGCCGGAGAGAGAGCCAGACCACTCTGACTGAGCAGTCTCTCCTTCCATCATGCCTTATTGTTCACATTTCATGGGAAGTCCCAGTTAAATTGGAAACATCATTTCTGGAAGATATACACATTAGGTCACCGTCTGCCATTAGCATTTTAGGCCAGATTATCTTATTAGATTAGTCCCAGATAAGCTAGACCAGAAGAAAGACGTAGAGCAGAGATTCAAAGCCCTGGCAGCCCTCTCCCCTGATCCAGCCCTGCAATATACTGCTTCCCAATGGTATAGTGTTCATGGCAAAAGACTTTAAATTTTAGTTATTTGCCGACATTTACAAAAGCAATTTCCTTTTGAAATTTAAATTTCCAGCTTCTCTAGAAAAGCCACATCTGGTGCCATCGTCTACCCACCCCTCCCCCACACCCTCACTGCCGTGTGGAATTGGTCCACAGGAGTTCAATGACTGCTTGCTTCAGATGAGACGGCACTTCCCCAGTTTGTCACAACAGCACCTCGGAGTTTCTGCTAACCCTGCGGCTAGTGTCACCTACCTTCAAGAAGCCTTTTCTGACCATTAAAACTGGAGAACTCCCCCATTCCCTAAATCTGGTGACTCTCTACTCCATTTGACCCTCTTTTATTTTCTTGATCGTACTTAACCATTCTCTGAAATAGCCGTACCTGCTCACTGGCTTTCTTGTTTATTCTCAGTTCCACCTACACTCTAGAATAGAGGTTCAACCTAGCAGAAATCACAGCATCCCCAGTGCCTAGAACACTGCTTGATAAACTGCAGACACCCAATCAATATTTGCCGAATAAGAGAACAAATTTATCATCACGCCAACAAATATTTCTCATAGAGCAGAGAAATATTTCTCCATACCTATTCCGTTCTCTAAAGGCCCTGAGGTAAGGAACTACATTCTAAGAAATGAAATTCCAACAGAGCTTGGGGTCTGTTGGATCTGGTCCCTCCGGCTGCATGGACGTAAAACATGGATGGGAACTAAACTGATGGTCATTAGCATGGTGACTAAGATCATTCAGAGGGGCTTGCCCCATGGCATAGTGGTTAAGTTCACCCGCTCTGCTTTGGTGGCCCAGGATTCACAGATTTGGATCCTGGGCATGGACCTAGCATGGCTTGTCAAGCCACTCTGTGGTGGAATCCCACATAAAACAGAGGAAGACTGGCACAGATGTAAGTTCAGTGACAATCTTCCTCAAGCAAAAAGAGCAACATTGGCGACAGCTGTTAGCCCAGGGCCAATCTTCCTCACACACACACACACACACAAAAGATTGTTCAGAGATTTTATTACGGACAATCGTAGGTACATTTCCAACTGTATTAATTTCCTTGTCATAGTCTCTCCTCTGGTTTAAAGGAAAATACATGGAAGGAAGTATATTTTAACATAATATTGGAGTCCATGAAAGTCTGACCTAATTTGATTAAGATGTGTGTTGTGTGGAGGAAAGATGGTCAAGCAAGTTCTCTGTAGAACGCTACGCTTAAGCTGAAACCTGAAGGGTGTGGATATCACCTACGTGGGTGTTTATCTTTTTCTGGGTCCATTAGTATCACTGGAGAATCTCTCAAAAACAAGTCAGAATTTCCCTCTAGACCCTAAAGAAAGAAACAAAAGAGAGAAGAAAGGAGACTGGAAGTTGAGGGCAGAACCTATGATTTGTTCGCTGCTGTGTCCCCACTATCCATCATACTGTCCGCTGGGTGTTCAATAAATATTTACTGACTTCCTGACTGATAGGAGAAATAATCAGATGCTGGGTTCTAAATGGCTTCTGCTGGTTCAAATACTCCACAGGCTTAAACTTAATCTTAGGCTCAATTAGGCTGCGATGAAATGACTACTGGTTTTGCTGTATTGTGTCTTGGAGGGAAAGCCATTTGTTACTGTGAAAAATAATGATTGTTTTAAGACCTTTGAAATGGCCTGTTGGAGTACATTCAGCTCCAGCAATCTGTGATGGCAATCCTGTTTTTCATGCTAGGTTCCACACACATTTTTAAAAGCATGTAAAAAGGTTCTGTGTCCTGTCACCAAGCAAGTCCAGATAGGATTAGCCATAAATATTCATTAGAACACCTCTTCTTCCCCTTGAAAACCCTGTATTGAAATGGAGATTTTGACTTTTAGGATAATGAATAATATGAAAAGCCTTTATTCTTGAAAAATTAATAGATTAATAAAATGGTATTTCTCTATTTTCAGTAGGATGAATTTGGGTTGTTTAAAAGTACATTTCAATGTACTGTACTTGTGTTCATCAGAAAAGCACCTTAACTTTCAGGCATGGAAAAGCTCATTAATAATGTACTGTAATTTCTGTATTCTCTATTAATCCCCAATTAAATGCAGCCAGAACTGTATTCATTTTGGTGCTTAAAGGAAACTTGGAAGCTCTCTTTTGTCTTTGATTAAACTAGAGGAGGCCTCAAGCTCTGCTTCTTTACTGGGTAATTACCAACAAGCCATCTTTTCCCTCTGGAATTCTCAGAGTTGTTTTCTTTTCTTTTCCCTCAAAAGGTGGAAGCAAGAAAAGAAGTCATTGTGAGGACTCATAAACCCCTGCTTACACCGTGTTCTGGAGGGATGTTTGGTACCAAAGCTTGTTTGTTTTGGAGAGAGCACCTGTATTCATTTTAGATAAAACTAGAAAACTATAAAAAGAGAAATATGCTTTCAAAATATTTCAGAATAGAAACATTCAGAAGAAGGTAACATCTTTCTTTTGTTGGTTTATTTTCATTGTTTGATTCATTTTTTAGGTTGCTTCTCTTTCTTCCTGAATGGAATTGTCCAACCCCTGGAAAATTGAGATGGCTCTCCAGTGAATTAAGCCCAATGAAGAGAGATGACTTAATGTTGGCCTCTGCCTCTCAAACCGTGTCTGTGAAATCCAGCTTCTGCTGTGGAGTGTAATGATGGCATGGATTTCTGCTAGGTCTGATGGGTTTGGGTGTGTGTCTCTGCCTCTGCTCAGGCCTTGTTTCCTAATTAGTGTACCAGCCAGTTGGTCTTTGCCACATTCCACTGAAAGAGTGTGATTTGGTTTCTCAATTCCTCACATCCTATTGCTTTTTATTACTTGGAACAGTAATATCACAATAAGGTGTCTTTCCTTTTTACAAGTATGTTTAAAGGGGACTTCTAAAATGTACTTGAAAAAATTCAAGAAGTTTAATTAGAATTAATCTGTGATTCTCTCATAAAATGCATCTGTAGTATGTTGATACAAATTCCTTTGCAAAACTAACAAAAGTTTACTTAAAGTAAAATTGCACTTAATTCTTAGCAACTTTATTTTACAAAAACAGTGATAAAATGTGGTAGAAACTGTTAGGTATGAGCTACGAACTGTTGTCTTCCCAAATGGCATAACCCCTTCCTCTCTGCACTTCTTTCTTGTTGGCCCAGATGACATTCAACTACAGAATCTCAAAATGTCACCTATTGTTTTCTTAAATTTCATTGCAACTAGGTTATGGGCATGTAACCCAATCCTAGCTAAAGGGACCCAAAGGAAAGTTGGCTAGAGAACTTCTGGAAAAGATTTTTTTCCCTATTGAAAAAAGGTAAGGAAGGAAACTTCACTTTTTCCAGCAGCTGTTGTCATCTCTACTTGTGACACCTAAACTTCAGCTACACTCTTACATCCAAGAGTTTTGAATAAACTTAAGGTCCAAGACAATAATCTGAGGATGCAGAGCTGATGGAGAGAAATATCTGAATCCTTCATAGTACTGCTAAGCTGTTGAGCCAATCCTGAAAGCACCCAGCCTTTGGACTTTGTGTGTGTGTGTGTGTGTGTGTGTGTGAAATAATTATATTACTTTTGTTAAAGCCATTTAAGATGGATATTCTATTACTTGTATCCAAAATAATACAAGAAAAATCATCACACTAACTGATAGGAAATTTGGTTTTTATTATGCAATGCAGAGCTACATCTATACCAAATAATATTTATCTAAAATTCTAAATTACACTTATTTACATGGTGTCTACGGTATTCTCTTACTGAAGTTAAAGCAAATCTCTTCAATAACCATCGTTTTCCAGATTTTGTACTAAAAAATCACATTTAAATGGATTCAGGTGCTAACAATATTTTCCCTCTTAAATATGGCATTGATAATTTGGCTGGTTTTTTGTTTATTTGCTTGAGTTTGATTTTTGTTTTTTACTTTAGAATGGGGGGAGGAGAGTTTCTACAAGTCACATAGAGCTCAGAATTAAAATACACCCTCACCTGGGAATTGTGTTTGAATTAAGATATTGTAGAATTGTGGGTGCACACATCCAACAATGCAAACTACAAATTGCCAATGATGAGTAATTTTAAAAATGTAACCTAATGTTACAGTTTGATGCATTTCCAGTACACAAAGAGAAGTCTTCCTTTATTTTTCTCACAATCTTTAACGTATGTTTCTGAAAAGAAAAGCTTCCTCTTTTAAGCAATACCAACAAAACAAGTGGGTAATTTATAAGCCTATCACCTGCTCACAATTCAGAATAATGGACTTACCTGAATTCTTGCAGCAAGGTCAGAATAGAGCTCTAATCTACCGTGGGTGATTTGGACGAAGAGACTGGCTTTAAGAAAAAAGTCAACAAACATGCCACTTTGGCTGATAGCCTAGATAAATTTAACGTGTGAGAGGAGTCACAGAAATGGGATAAGGATTAATGGAGAGAAGAAAACATGAATTTCACATTAAAAAGATTAGGGAAATCCCAACCTTTATTATAAAACATCCGTGGGCCTATAAAGTTGATTTATAATACTGGAAAAGCTTTAGATATGCTTTGGCTAATGCCCCTGGGAGGCTTGGAAAACATAATCCAATTTACTAGTGGTGTACAGAAGAGACATACTTTAAAATAATTGCAATTTTAAACTGTAGCTTTCATGGAGCTATTGGCATCTAACCACAACATAAGGATTAACAGAAATTGTTAAACTACCACTTTCAAAATGGGGTATTTTTGTCTCATGTGTTCCACAGCCCACGGCTTGAAAAGCCAACTGCGTAAAAGAATTGTTTCAACGAATGCACACACCTTACCTTGGCTGAGTCACCACAGAGAGGGAAAAACAGAAACAGACTGGAAGTCACAAAGAAGATTACCTCTTAATTAAGTTTCTTGAATCATCCAATTACTATTCTCTGAGAAAACAATGTTCTGGCTATCACATATAACGTATGTTTTTGAAAGCACATCCTTCCTTTTCGGCATTTGTTTTTCAAAACTCACTACAAGATTCGAAGCATTTTAGTTCAGGATTAATTGTAGGATCAAATTAAAGGAATATGGGAGATGTATTTACCTGTCTTACTTCTCAGGCAGTCTTGTTTATCTCCTAACCAGTAGAAGACCAGGTTTCATGGAAGATTTTTACCTTGGGAATGATGTCTTAGAAAGAAGTGGGCTCCAGAAATTTGACTTCCATCTGTTTTACTTTTGCCCAGTCATCAGCCTATGAATGTTTTTCTGCTATAAGCTATTCTGATTGTTTATTCTTGACAGCCAGTTTTACTATTTATGTATTAAAGTAGCTTCGAGCCGGAGTCAAGCAATTCTGTTCTAGCCCCATTATTGGTATGATGGACTGCTCAGCATTCAGCCGAACACAGACTTTAGTAAACAGTTTCTAAAAGCTAGAAAACTACCATCAGTGCAGCTCATTTTCATGGCTGATTTAGGCAGTGGTACTGCTCACAACCAAAAATTCTTGGCAAGTAATCAAGGGATGTTGATCAGCTTAAAAAATCTTTTCATATTTCTGAGCTTCGACCATCCTTCTGGCAATAACCAGATAACAGATGCAGTTCGTGAAAGAGGCTTATGATGTCCCTCTTTAAATTTACCACGAAAGATCAACTCCTTTAATTAGCTGACTCAAAGTAATGGTCTGTTGTTGAGGTAAGAGCGTAAGATAAAATAAGTTAAATATAAAAATAACATTTAGTCATTCAAATAAATATTAGTGCCTTCTGTGTCAGGGCATTGTTCTAAACACTGGAGGTATACCTGTGAACAAGAAAGATACAGTCTCAGATTTGTTTTAAAGTGAATCAATGTGTCTGTGTCTTCAGGGGAGGCTTGCGAAGGGTTAGTAGATGAAATTCAAGGGGCTTAATTTGATGATTCTTACATGTAGGTGGTGAATACACACATGAGAGTTTGTTACTCACTATTTTTCTGTAGCTTTGAAATATTAGGTGGAAACATTTTTAAAGAGGAAAGGGTATAGAGGTCTTGAAATAAAAAAGACAAAAGAAAGAAATATACTGTCTCTGCTGTCATGGGATTTACTATCTCGCAGTACTATCTAGCAGAGAAGGAAGATAAACATTCTGCAAGCACTTAAAGGTATTAAGGAAGAATTAAACTCAACATCATTAGTCATTACGAAAAAACCAAATTAAAATCACAGTTAACACTACTAAATACCCACTAGAATAGCTAAAATTAATAACTGAAAATACTAAGTGTTGGTGAGGACATAGAGCAAACGTGAACTCTTAAACACTCAAGTGGAAATGTGAAATTGTTGAACACTTTGGAAAACCATTTGGCAGCTTATTAAAAAGTTAAACATACACCTCCCATATGATCTAGACATTCTACTCCTAGGTAATTACCTAAGAAAGTGAAAACATGTCAACATAAAGACTTGTATGTGAATGTTCAAAGTACCTATTTATAAAAGCCAAACACTGGAAACAACCCAGATGTTCATCAACTCTTAAATGGATTAAACCAACTGTGGCGTATCCATACAATGGAATTCTGCTCATCAATGAAAAGGAATAAACTACTGATATGCATACTACACGTGAATGTCAAAAGCATTACGATAAGTGAAAAGACTACATGCTATATGATTCCATTTATACAAAATTCTAGAAAAGGCAAAACTATAGTGATAGAAAATAGACCAGTGTTGCTCATGGGTAGAGGGACTTGATTGCAAATGGACCCAAGGGACCTTTTTTAGGGTAATAAAAATGTTATATTTCATGATTGTGATGGTGGTTATACCATTGTATAATTTTGTCAAAACTCATTGAATTGTATATGTAAAGTTGGTGAGCTTTATGGCATATAAATTATATATCAGTAAGACTGACTCAAAAAACTCTTTCACATAATAAAGGAATTACAGAGTACTGTTATAAGCATGATACAGGGGACCTAACCTGAGTGTTAAGGAGTGGTCTCCCTAAGGAAGAGACATTTAGGACACTTAAATCGAGACCTAAAGAATAACTGAGTAAGCTAAACGAAAATAAGATGAAAAATATTTCCAAGTTAGGGGAAAAGACTACAACAAGTTTTTGCTGGGTTGAGTCAGATTCCAGTTAAAACAACGAAGTTTTAACTAGGAAAGTTTGCTATAGGAGAGTGTTGGGGGTATATTGTGTCCACCCCAAAATGTTTATGTTGAAGTTCCAATCCCTAGGACCTAAGAATGTAAAGGTATTTGGAGATAGGACCTTTAAAGAGGTAATAAGGTGATATAGGTGGGTGCTAATCTGTGTGACTGTATTTGGAGATGGCACCTTCAAAGAGATGATTACGTTAAACTCAGGATGTTAGAGTGGGGCCCTAATACAACATGACTGGTGCCCTTAGAAAAAGAAGGAGAGACACTAGGGATGCTGGCACAGAGAAAAGACCATATGAGGACAAGGAGAGAGGTCTTAGGAGAAACCAAATTTGCCGACACCTTGATTTTGGACTTCCAGCCTCCAGAACTGGGAGAAAATTAATTTCTGTTGTTTAAGTCACTCAATCTGAAGTACAGTCATGCATCCCTTTCTGAGAAAGGCATCATTAGGTGATTTCATCATTGTGCAAACATCATAGCGTGTACTCACACAAACCTAGATGGTACAGCCTGCTACACACCCATGCTACGTGATACTAATCTTACGTGCCCAATGCCGTAGTATACGCAGTCTGTCATTGACTAAAACATCATTATACAGTGTGTGAGTATGTTCTGTTATGGCAGCCGTAGTAAACCAATACAGAGAGTATGAATTTCAGAGAACACCGTGAAAGGTTCTAGGAGGGAGGAGAGGCATAGGAGCTTGTATCAAGAGAAACATAGATATTAGAAATGAAAGAATTCAACATAGTTCGAATTATCTTGGACCGTTAATGGTCTTCTCTGAAGTTAAGACATAATGATTTAAAGTTATTTGTCTCAGAGACAAGGCAATTGCTGTAATGAACATGGAAAAATACTCAAGTGCCTGAGCCTAGGGCAGGGAGGGGACTAACGCTCCCTGAAAGCCTACTCTTTACTCATCATTATGTGCTCATAATTGCACACGATCCTCGCCCTAACTCTTGGAGGAAGGAAGCTAATCCAGAAACAGGTAACTCCCTGGAAGATTCTGAGAAAAGTGACTGTAGAGATAGACTTGAATCCTCGTCTGCCTGAATCTTTGCCCTGCACCATGGGCAAAACAAGTCCTGCTCAGTGCCCATGAAAGGGTAGTGAGAAAACAGAAAAACATTCGACAGTAAGAAAAAACTACCAAGTTAATAAGCTGTTAGAAATGGATTTATAGAAGAAGCCTGTAGAGTTTCTTTTCTTGGGAATCCTTGAAAAACAACACTAACAATTCTGTCTGAGGAATTTGGGAATTGGAAATTGGGAAACAGGGCTCATCATTCATTAATTTATCAGTCATTTACATATTCATTCAATAAACAGGTATTGAAAATTTACTATTTGCTAAGTGGAGAGAAACAAAGGTGAATAACATGTTCACTGACTTTAGGGAATTCCCAGTTTAGTTGCAAGGACAAATAAACCATATTAATATTCAGGTCATTGTGTAACAAAGACTATTAGGGAGGTGCTGTGAGGGGGTTGCAGGAAGATTTTGCCAAGACGGAAGGTGAGAAAGTCAAGGACTCAAGAAGTGCGATACAAACAGCTGAGTTGGTTTTGTGCAGCACGTCCACATATGCATGTGCAAGATATAAAACCCAAACTGCGTGATTTTGGTGATCCTACATTCGCATTAAATGTTTTTATTTTTACATTTAAAACCAGCATTGAACTTTATAAAGATGAACAGTAAAATTTCTTCTACTAACTTAAAATTTTAATTTTTCTTTATTTAGGACATTAGATGGCAAATAAAAACACCAGGACAAGTTGAAAGGCACAGCACAGAAAAAAGGCAAAATCTTTGTATTTCACTAGCTTTAATGGTATTATTTTCCTTGCTCTTTGAACAAGGGACCCCACATTTTCATTTTGTGATGGACCCCACAAATTATGTATCCCTGTCTGGATTTGACCCTGAAGGGCAATGAGGGAACATGAAGAATCGTGGAAAGACATTTTTAAAGGAAATTGACATGATGGGATTTGTGCTTTAGAAAGCTTGCTAGGGGACCAGGGTGGTGCGTGGATGTGGGAAACAATTTATTGGAGACAAGAAATCCAATTAGAATAATGGCAATAGAGATGTAGTGAAAAGGATTGATAGAAGGAAGTGAGTTTTGAGATATTAAAAGTTAGAAATGCCAAGACTATCTGACACACTTTTTCTCTCTCCTATACTGAGATTAAAGTCCTTACACGCTCAAAATAATTCTTTCAGTCAATGTTTCTCAAGTTTTTGGTATCTGTGGACTACCTAATGTATATTTGGCCCCCACAAAGACCAGCAATTTTAGGTAAACTTAGAGATTTACTGCAGTTTTTAAATAATAAAATAGAATATACTCTCTTAAAATTTAAAATAACAATTTATTTATTTTAGTGAGAGGAGTGATATTATTTGCTGCTTTTCCCTAAAGTAATGATATCCGTCTGGCTCAAGGATTGGTCAGCATTAGGTCAGGCTCCACACTGAGACTTTTTTCTTTCCTTACTCTTTATTTATGCCAAGAAAATGCACATCTAAATTGCAGATCAAAATTGGGTGACTGTTGTCCCATTTTCCCAGATTATATCTGTTGTCCACATATAGCTATTAACAGCATCCCTTTCAGTATCAATTGTCTAGACTGGACATAAATTACATATTGACCCCAGCCTTCGGCTATGGCAGCAGACACTAGGGAATCTCTTCAGTTAGTTTTGGCTATCTGGATCAAACACAGGTCTTATCAATATAGAGAGATTTCTGACTGAAAAATATTTTCTGCTCTCCCTCAGGGACTAAGTAAGTGAGCACATCATACATAAAAGCTGAAGATTTGAATGTTTTACCATAGGAGATAATGGGAAATGGATTCTTTTTTTTTTTTTTTTTTAGGAAGATTAACCCTGAGCTAACATCTGCTGCCAATCCTCGTCTTTTTGCTGAGGAAGATTGGCCCTGAGCTAACATCCATGCCTATCTTCCTCTATTTTATGTGGGATGCCTGCCACGGCATGGCTTGACAAACGGTGTGTAGGTCCACACCAGGGATCCAACCTGGTGAACCCCAGGCTGCCAGAGCGGAACGTGTGAACTTAACCACTGCACCAGCAGGCCGGCCCTGCAAATGGATTCTTAATCTGTTTTTTGGTTGTTTTCCGATCCAAAGAGTATATCTTCCTGCTCTATTGCAGCACTTGAGTGTAGTATTTAAATATGAAAACAGGGCTGGCCCTGTGGCCGAGTGGTTAAGTTCGTGCACTCCGCTTCAGCGGCCCAGTGTTTCGTTGGTTCAGATCCTGGGTGCTGACATGGTACTGCTCATCAAACCACGCTGAGGCAGCATCCCACATGCCACGTTTAGAGGGACCCACAACAAAGAATATACAGCTATGTACCCAGGGGGCTTTGGGGAGAAAAAGGAAAAAAATAAAATCTTTAAAAAAAAAAAATAAATAAATATGAAAACAAACTGAAGTGGAAGAGATTTCTTTTAGCCATCCAATATCTGTGTTCCCCTTTTCCCTTAGTAATGGAACCCTTGGGTTTTAGCCTGGCACATGGCCATTAGAATAAAGATTACGTTCCCTAGCCTTGCTTGCTGCTAGGTAGGGGCCTTTGATGAAGTTCTAGCGAATGGCATGTAAGCAGAAATGGTGTGCGGCTTTCTGAAAGAAGAATTAAGGGAGGAGGACAAATACTTCTTCACCCTTTCCTTCCTGTTTTGGGACAAATTTTAACACATCTGAATACGACCACTCAAATACTGTGACATTACTTGAACCCACAGAAGGAGCTGGCAAGGTTTTTCTTAAAAGCAGCAGATAATAAATATTTTAGCCTTTCAGGGCCACAAAGTCTCTGTCTCAGCTACTCAATTCTGTATGTATAGCCCCAAAGCAGTTATAGACAATAAGTATACGAATGGATGTGGCTGTGTTCCAATAAAACTTTATTTACAAAGTGGCCAGGCCCACAGCCAAAGTTGGCCAGTCTCCGGCCTAGATTGGTGTTCTCAAGCTTTTTGCACACTAGAATTAACTAGGGAAATTTTAAATACACCAGTGTCCAGGGCCCGCTCCCTTAGCCCCTGACTTAATCATTGTGGGGTGAAGCCCAGGTATTTGTTAAAAGGTCTCACTATAATTCTCATGAATGCCAGGATAGAGAAGTGCCCGCCATACACTGCCTTGCCATTACCAGTATTGGGCATTTCTTAAGAAGTAGCAGTTAAATGCCCTGGATGGTTTCTTTTCTATTTTTATGTGTTTTTAATACTCCTATCTGCCCTTGCTCAGAAAAGATTTATGACAGCATGTTTTATTTAGTTAGACTTTCAGTGGCCTAAAGGCTCTGGATGCTAACAAGATAATTTGGCAATAAACTCTAGATTGATGCAATTAAATCATGACCTGTAACAAACTAACTGTGCCTTAATTGTGAGGTAATTGAAATTCATGTTTAAAGAAATATAGAGTAGGAAACAAAGTGTATTTAATCACCTAGCCGAACTTTCAGAAAAATTGAAGTAACAGTTATTCTCTAAGTTCTACAAATGTGTTACAGGGGGAACAAAAAGACAAATTATTTTCAGTTTGGGGGCTATTTTCTTTTAAATGTGATTCTAATGCATCCTTTTTTATTACTGTTGATCTTAACTCTGAAAAGAGCTATGTAATCTAAAAATTACGTAGCGTCAAAATACGTTACACCACAAATAGAATTGTTTCTGGTGTAACTCCAGAAATACATTAGTGTATGTACTTATACCCTGTAAAGATTTAGGTCTAAAATAAAGATATAATATGACTCAGGTGTTAAATAAACCTAATGGAAAAGTAGAATGGCTGTAAGATAGTAACAACTCGTTGTGGCGCTCCATAAGTTAATTTTCCAGATAACAGAAGCTGACTCCTTGAAGCACCATCATTTTTAATACATTTCGAGAGAATTCTTTGAAGTGTCTTATATAATTTTCTGCCCTCTAGAACAGAACTGAGTATTCTTGATGACTCAGGACCATCATTCCGGGCTTGGGTTATCATACTGGGCGAGGACTCATTGACATCTTTCGAGGCCTTAGAAAAGTGGGTAGGAGTGAGGATTCTGGAGCAAGACCAGTAGCTTTGAAATTTAGCCTTCTCACTTACCCAGTCGTATGACCTGGAATAGTTACTTGCATTCTAGTGTCTTAGTGTCCTCATTCACAAAAGGAGAATAATGATACTACCACCTCATCAACTTGTCATGAGGACGAAATGCGTTCATACATGTAAATGGCTTGGAAGAGTGCCTGGCACATGAGAAGTGCCCAACAAATCTAAGTTAGTGTTATCATTATTCTCGAGGAGTTACTTGTTCACAAAATAATCCTGCACTCTTTCATTTGATTTTGTATTTGTTTTAGAAGCATTTATTTTCTTTCTCCTCCTTTAATTGAGGATGTTGAGGTCATATCTAGGACATCAAGAGGCCTTGGCCATTGGCCAACCATCTAGAGAATGATGGGGCAGGCAGGGAGAGAAATAACATCTACATCATCTGGCACTGGACCTGCCACCAGGGGGAGGAGATAAGCACATTCAGAGAGAAGACATTGCTGACAATAGAGGTTCAGACAGAGTCAAGAACATCGGGTCAGGTTTTGGTCACCCCCTCAATTCTTCAGCTGTGGCCTGTACAATAAGCAGCAGAGTTTTGCAATGAAGGATCATGGTATCCTAACAAGAGGAGAATTTGACTCTGGGGGCTTCGGTTAGGGACATTTAGTAGTTCTGCAGACTGGAAGTTGGCATTGGAAATGTCCTTCACAGGGTGAAAACAGCCCTACTGACTAAACGGGGATGCATGGGCTCTGGGTAACCCCTCAGAGGGCAGAACCCCAATGCAGGAGAGGTTGGGACATCAGGTATCAGAATAACTCCCTGAAAATAATGACCTGGACTGAAGCTCAGTTAGAAGAATTAGGAGAATTGGGGGGCTCAGGAATGAGAGGATTTCCACTTATTAAAACAGAGACAGAACTTCCGGGTCAGATCCACACCAAAAAGAACTTAATGCTGAACCTCAGAAAGTGGTTCTTTAAGTGTTTAAGTTTCTATTGACCTTGGGAACTGAAAATAAAGATAAGCCTGTAAAGAAAGAGCAGCTGGCCCCAGGGTTTTTCATTGTGGGGAATAGAGCATGGCAAGGCTGCAGAAGATGCTAGGGTTTGGAAACTATTTCCATTCAACAGCAGAGTTACTTCTTGTTGCTGTCTGTGAACTTTCATCTAGAAGCATCGCCCATCCTGGTCTCCACCAATCTACTTAGTCACTTAGAATTCATTATCAGGTAAAATACCGCAAACTGTATTTATTCCATTTGTGCATAACGTAAGAAAGAATGAATTTTCTGAGTCAAGCCTGGAATGGCCTCTTATGAATAAGTAAATCCGCTTTAACATCCAGACTTTGTACTACTATTTTGGCTCCTCTGAAATGTTTTCCATTTTCTTCAGCATTGTTATCACATGTTTGAGACAACCAGTTAAGTGTTGTCAAAATAAGAGATACATTGACATTATTTTAATTGATTCACCTCTTTCTAGTCAACAATCTCACAGAAACAATTCCGCCTCCCTCCCTTCCTCCTTCCAGTGGCAGCATTCTTTCTCTTTTAGAAGCAATCCAAAAGTTTGGCTTGCTGTCTCTGCTGAGTGTGCTCCCCTGCAGAGTTCTCCTGGAGTGTTATGGATCACCTCCCTCCGTTCCCAGCGCCGCCATGGAGCTACCTTTCTGTAATGCTAATGACTGCCTGAAATCTGTGTCATGGTGTACCCAGGAAGCTTATAAGGTCACAGTGGTAGATTAAATATGTCCAGAAATTCTTTACTGCTTCTCACATTGAGAGCCATAGTCTAATTCCTCTCCTCGTAAATCCACGCTGGTCTTAGAGACTTCCTTGAGGAATGGATGTGGCAGAAGGGACATCTGAAATTTTCTAAGGTGAGGATGTAAGAAGCTTTGCACTCACTCTTAAGGTTCTCAGCTGGGTTGTAAAAATTCTGACCTCCCCGAGGTCACCTTGCTGGAGAAATTACACGGGAAGACGATGCGGGGAGGCCCTGAGACTATGAGAGGAGGAAGACTGATACAGACAGCTGCTGCTGCAGCCCTCACTGCGCGGGTCTCTCTGCAGAGATCCTGCCCGACATGCAGATTTGTGAGCACAATAATATGGTGGTTATTTTATGGCTTAAGTTTTGGAGAGGCTTTTTACACAGAAGTAGATAACCAGAACCGCCACACCTCCCTGGCCCCAGAGATTCATGGAATAAGAAAGCCTCCTTTCCTTTTATTAAACCATCGCTTTGGTCTCTTAAAGACAACCACACCAGATATTTGGCCAAATGCAAATTTCTTACCAAAAGGTTAAGGCAATTGCGAAAGAGAACTATAACATGGGTGGCCAAGGTTATAATTGAATACTAAAAGGGAAGACACCTAAGGAAGTGCAAAGGAGGTCCCTTCCTGGGCATCTCCACATCTCATGGGGCTCACATGCCTCAGGTAACAGCCCCACCTCCAAGCATCTCTGCCTGCTGGTCATCTGCCTGAATTTCTATCTACTTCCACAGAGCATTCACCTCTCCCAGAATCCATCCCCCTCCTCCTTTAGAATAAACATCTCAAGTCTGACGCTTGAAAGGGAGCAGCAGCCCCAGGGTTTGGCAGGATGGTTGGTGAAGCAGGTGGATACCCAGGCCTCACAGAACAGGTGAAGTAGAAATGGCTCTGAGCCATTGGTAATGCTGAAGCAGGAGTCTCCTTGTTGGATTTTTTTTTCAAAATGTATATCAGCATATGCTGCCATTCAGCTGACCCTCATAATTAAAGGACATTTAAGGAAAACATATATCCAAGAAAAGTCATTAACGTGGGTGGAATAGGGCATTCTAAACCAAGAATCACAAATTGAGGCATTCAGACTTCAAGCAGATAATATAAATGAGTGAAGTGAACTTGATGTTATTAATGGGCAAAGATGAGAATTATGTCAAAGTAGAATGAGCTTGCATGCCTTTGCAAAGGGCACGACTATTGCTGTTTTGCAGGAATATAGGCAGTGTTTGTCATTTCTCTCTCTCTCTCTCTCCCTTCTCTCTTCCTTCTCTCTTCAGAGATCTAGATTTACATGTGAAATGCCCAGTTTTTAAAACACTGTTGAGCCCAAACAAAACACATGTCCAGCCACTGAATTTGGGGCACAGATTAAAATAATTTCGAGAAAGTAATTTTCTTAATTATCAGGACATGTCTCCCTTCACCTTTCTTTGGGCCCCATAATTGTATTGAGTAGCATTTGGAGCATGGCTATGCCTGGGGGTTCTACCTGAATAATTAATTACATTAGCCTGAAATACTGACTCTCATTTTTTTCTCAAACAGTGACTCCCAGATATGATTAATTCCTAAAGTTTAGCCATCTCCCTCTAATGTAGAGAGTGGAGTGTTTGCCAACTCTTTTCTCTACAAAAGTTTTAAAGGCTTAGAGGTGAGACCTTCACTACTGATATAGAAATTCCTTTCATCCTTTCTTAAGCAGTATTTTATTAACCAGGGTGTCACTGGTCCTTATACTAGGTATTTCTGCTATAAACGATGCCTGGTTAAGGCTCTTAAAATTGGGATTTTAAACAGAAAATAACTTGATGAGGAAATGATATTTGACTTGTTAAGAATTAAAATAAGCACAAAAATTATTTTTATTCTAGAATGTTAAAAATCCTGCATTGAATTTCTACCATCTCCTCCCCACCCCTCCCAACTCTCTTGGCAATAATTCCTTACACTGGGATGATGTGTTGTTCTAAGATCTGCCAATATTTGAGAAGATTCCCTATTCTAGTCTAGACAGGACTTTGAGTCTTTGGATGATAACAATATGGAAAAGGTAGGCCAACAATAACGCATAGCTATATTCCTTACCCGTT
Source organism: Equus caballus (assembly GCF_041296265.1). Taxonomy (NCBI): domain Eukaryota; kingdom Metazoa; phylum Chordata; class Mammalia; order Perissodactyla; family Equidae; genus Equus; species Equus caballus. The sequence continues at coordinate 5,143,152 of NC_091689.1, read as the reverse complement.
GCAATGTCACTGTATGTCCAGATGATACCACAATGCTTTCAGCCCCAGGCTCTTGCGTCATTTGCACTGATTCCCTAATCTAGCGCTGCTGAATGCTGCAAGAGTGGGCAAGGAGCCGGTTGACCTAGTCGGAGGCTGATGGCTTTGTGGTCTTGAAGCTTTGACGATTTGAGCGCCCTCCTTAAAAGAACACAAAATTACCAAAACGAACCTGTCCAAAAGGCTCTAAAAGTGGGCATTTCCCTCACCTGAGATTTTTTTTAAAAATCAGAACTAAGGTAAGAAGGACAGTCCCTCCATCTCTCTTAGGTGGTAAAACCGGGAAATATGAGCTGGGCAGCTGTTGGTGGCTGGGCCCCAGAAGTCCTGACCGGCTGCACTGGGACATAATGAAGTCCCCATGTAGAAACAGCTGTGAGAGACAGCAAGAAATGACCCAGTTTCAGTTGTTCCGAGGCCCATTCTAAAATCACATTAAAGATGTTTCAACGAAACAAATGAGACATTACTGATGCTAACTTGGACTATATAAATAGTACCGTCTTTGTCTGACATAAATGTATATGTTAAAGAACTGAAAGAATTCAGATAAAAAATAATGGAATACAAAGCAAAAGGAATAGGGGCTGGCCTGGTGGTGTACTGGTTAAGTTTATGTGCTCTGCTTTGGCGGCCCAGGGTTCGTGGGTTCAGATCCTGGGCACCGACCTAGCACCACTCATCAAGCCGTGCTGTTGAGGGCATCCCACATAAAATAGAGGAAGATTGGCACAGATGTTAGCTCAATGACAATCTTCCTCAAGCAAAAAGAGGAAGATTGGCAACAGGTGTTAGCTTAGGGCCAATCTTCCTCACACAAACACACACACAAAGAAATGAAGAATCATAAAAATTAATAGAAATTATTCTGGCATCAAAAAGAAAATTAAAACAACAGCAAAAAAATCAGATTATACCCAAAGCATTAACTTCCATTTTGAGGCCCTTACAAGTGAGGCGGCCCTCCAGCTTGAACATCATTGACCTCACAATAAATCTGCCTCTATTTAGAAGCTCCATCCAATCCCCTCCCCAAACTTCCGTGAGATCACTCAAGCTCAGAGTGGGTGCTGGTCCTTTGTCACTACTTTCCTCAACACAGGATATGTGAGTTTGGTAAAATGCAATTATAGCTTCCTTTTGTCTTGTTTGGGAGTAAAAAGGTTCACATTTCTTCTTCATCTATGAGATGTGCATATAAGGAGAATAAGCAGAGAGTCCCTCAAAAAGGCACTTTAAGAATGATAATGAAGAATGAAGAAATAAAGTGATGTACACCTGAAATTTATATAATGTTATAAACCAATGTTAGTGGAATAAAAATTAATTAAATTAACAAAAAAAGAATGAGAGTTGTGAAAAAGAACAAAGATTAAGATCGCATGGTGAAATTGAAAAAGAAAACTTCTGAGAGTTGCAAATGTTACTCATGTTCCCTTGGGGCAAATATTTGGTGTCTGTTTCAAACAGGGGATTCCTGTGGGAGAATAGCTGAATATTTATTAGTTTCATCTGTTCTCTTAAGAAGGAAAAATCGTGTTCTATGTCAGTGGCAAGGTTCTCTGACTTCAGTCGGAGATTTTCACAAGGATCTCAGTTGAGACGACTTCTTCTTGTCTTCCAGATTCACTTTCTACTTTTCTCGTGGCATCCTGATTCATTCTGCCACTCACATTGTCTGTCCTCTCCAGGAAAGCTTCTGTCCATGTTTGTATTCCTGTTGTGATGAGAGAGAATATGCCTTCTGCAACTATCTCACTGTCTAGATAGAACCATTTTTACCAGACCTTTGCTACCTTTAGTGCAGATCCTTATAAGTTTGCTTTACTTTTAGTTTCTCTTCCTTATTAAAAATTTTTATGCCACTTATTGCCTTAATGCTTTCACTTGTTTGACTCAAGGTGGTTTTTGTTTTACTTTTTCTCTAATCTGCCCCCGCACGCTGTTTCAGACTCTCCCTGTAGGCTTTCCCTCTCGTTACTGACATTTGCCCTCAGGCTGTACCTTTCATGTTTTCTTCTTCGGTTCTTTCTTGATATGGTGGGAAGAGAGATGTATATGCCTTTTAGGAAATGTATCACTTAGGCAGCAATAAACTGACTTGCTCAAAAAGACTGCTTTCTGCAGCCTCGCCCTGCCTTTTCAGGATATTTGTCATTCACTTTAAGGCATCCTTTTGGTCAGCGACGTTCTATTTTGAGAAGACAGAAATGCCATTTTGGAGGTTTTTTTGATGATGTAGTTATTTAAAAATGCAAATTAATTGAGACTAGCCGGAAACAAATAGCTGGCTAACGAGGAAGAGTTTCCAAGGAACTATGTAGCCCTCTCGTAAACTCATGAAGATTCCACTGCTAGAGCATAGATATGCATGGCTACCAATTTGCCCCTCTACACCCGGGATCATTCCTTCTGCTTAGGGGATGAAGATTCTCTTTCAATGTTATAGGAATAAACTGTTCATGATATGCTTTTCTTTTCCATTCTCCACCCAGGTAATTCACATGGTATCTTCTACACGGGATCCATATCAGACACTGGAGACAAGGTTATACGAAACGAAGAGTAAGTGCTCTATCTGGAAAGGATTTTTAAGGAATATGGTGGTGCTCTGTGTTGTTTCTCATTGGCAGTGGCAGGGTGGTGGCCGTGGTACAGAGAAGTAGTGTTTAGTGGTATGAGATCTCCAATCCATTAAAGAAAGCGTAATTGAGTTGTGTCACTGATAAATACTCAATTATACAAATGATTTATATGTTAAATAATCAGTGGTATGAGAAGTTGTAATTATTTTTTTCTATCTCACTTTGTCAAACTGATTTTTAAGAATTTACCAATAGTGAATTTGCTGTATTTTCTGAGGAGCAAATTGGTATGCCTGCGGTGACTGGTTTGAATTATAATTCATCTTATGCACACATCCAATTATTTCTCATAGAAAGGGTTCAGAAAAGTTCCCAACCCACCAAAGCAAAGCCTTGACTTCAGAAAATATGCTTACTTTGGTGTTTTTCATCTTTTTTCTTAACAAAATGAAAGAAAAAATATAGTTCAGCCATTCTGTAACAAAGTATCATGTTTCTTCAACCTAGAATGATATTAGAATAAAGGACTTTTTTAGAAGACTTTGTCCATAATTATTATAGTTTCTCCCAAATTTTGGGCTATTGTCTTAAACTTTAAGAAAAAATTAGTTAATGCCAGCTGGGATAACCGTCCTCCTGGAAAGACGTATTGAATTACCTTAGAAGTGAACTAGAGTCTAGACCAGGTTAGATTTCTGGGGTATAGTAAAGATTTAGTGTGAACCAGTCAGAGGTTATGTCAGGAAGCTGTGAGGAATGAATTGCAATTTATTGGTAACTGAGAAAATGGGATTCAGGTCACAGCAATATACTATGGATTGGTTGAGAGGCTGACACTCTATTTAGCTCTGAATGACTACAGCAAAGTGAGGCAGAAAAATAAGAAAAAGAAAAGAACATCAATAGGAGGTTTAGAGAGAGAGATAAACCCAAGAGAGGAGGGAGAAAAGAGGAACCTGGGATAAGCGATGGGGGAAATACCAGGTAAAACTAGAGTATTGTGATGGAGAAGCGATGGGGGAAATACCAGGTAAAACTAGAGTTTTGTGAATTGATACAGGTTTTCAGGGTCAAAGTGTACCTGTGTGAGTTGTTCTGAAATTTTTCTGATTGTTTACCTTCTTGTATCTAGTTATGACTGCTGGCCGGAAAAGGAGATTCGACTTGTCAAATTCACAATCTGTGAACCCCAGGCATAGATGAAAGGATTGTGGCATCCAACACTGGGCATTGAACACAGATGTGAGTGGGATAGAGGACTATAAGATCGCTTCCCAATTCAACATCCAGGAAGACTACACAATACTTCCACCGAGGGTTTTTTCCAGCACGTACTATGACCACGGTAAATTCTGCCCTCCCTCCAGGCAAACGATACTTTGGGAAATCAACCTACCCTAGCACAGTGGAGCTGAGGTGGACTCGATGTCCTGCAAACATAAGTGGTAGTATGAATATTCCATATTGCTGCAATATCCTGAATGGTGAAAAGAGGGAATTATACTGAATTGAAGAAACACTTAAAGGCAATTAGGCCTAAACCAGGATAAAACTGTGAAGTATGAAAGTCTAGACCATTTTTGCAGCAATTTTGTTTCATTTTCCCTCATGGTGACATCTCCTCTTGCCCATGCATGCTAGCTGTTCATGATCTCTACTTCCACGCAACGGAAACCTTGTATTTCTTTTAAGGTATAATTGGCTGACAGTCTTTTAAAGCCTTATCCATCCTAGACGTAGTTTCACTGCAATAAGAATCAGAGCAATAATCCAAAGAGTCATCAATATGTATGTGGCTACCTTTTCTCTTTGATGATGGCAGACTTAACAAAACCTGGAATTCTTTCCTACTGAGACCAGATGAGACCACAGAATCTTTCTAACATTGGGGTTCCAGGTAGCCACAGACAACTCAACAAAGCAACATAAAAACTTACTTATAATTCAGGATCTATGCCATAAAATTCTAGTGATTACATTTTAAGTATCAGTCAAGATATGTGAATGTGAAGGAAGTATGAGCGGACGGAAGGATGAAAGGATTGGGACTGAAGGATGACAGCTCACATAATTATAAATCTAGTCCTGCTGTTGCATATGACATTGAAGTAAAGTGTTAGAAAAATCAATAGTTAAAGACAGAACTCAGGGTAAGAGTGTCATAAACCCAAATAGCTGATAACCACAAAATGCAAAGAGGTCATCTTCAGGGTCATAGGTGCAGATTGTTGAGCAAAGATTGAAGCACTGTTTGAAATCTTTCATTAAAATTTTTGTTGTTGTAGTTGTAGTGAGATGGATGGCTATTATTTTCTGCACACTTGATGTACAATGTTGCTACTCTTCAGGAAATGAAGCAGAAATTACAGATTCAAATTACTCTATCCCATTCAAAGTAGCTGCCCTGAGAGGATATACATTTATTCCAGCCATATTGTCATTGCTTAAAACAGTTTTAGAACTCCTCTTGAAATTGCTTTCAGAGCCTGAAGCTAATTTCTTTAACTATCCTCAATAGTGGCAAATCTTCGTCCTTTGACAGGAGATTTGATTTTTTAGAGATTGCCAAAAGTCAAGACCAGTGAATAAAGTAGTTGGTTAAATTGGAGTATACTGTTTGGGGTTTCAAAAATAAGGTGAGCTAAAGCTATGAGCTGAGTTTTCTCATGTAGCTCATAAACCATTTTAGAAGGCAATTACAAAGGGGAATTTTTTAAAGTAAGTTTTTAGCTTTCTCCCTTGTAAAACGATACCACTAGCTGATCTCTAAATTCCTTTCCAGCTTTATAATTCTGTGATTCAGTAATTCATTTATTTAAACACTTTGAAAGATTTGGTGCTATTTCAAAGAAAAATAAAACAAATCGCAATGTGATCAAAAACTTTTTTCTCTCCAGAAAGATATGTTAAAAGAACATATGTTATTAATGATCACTGGGATTCATTGTCCTCTCCTGTAAAATGAGGGAGGGTCCTGGATAGATGACCCTCTGACTGTACAATAATATCCTATTGTATGTGATATCTATTGTTTTATAACAAGTTACTCCAAACTTTAGTGGCTTAAAACAACATTTGGTGTTTCACAGTTCCTGTGAGTCAGGAATCTGGGCCCTGCTTCTCTGTGTCCTCTGCTTCAGGATTCCTCACAGGCTACAATGAAGGTGTCATCTGGGTTTCAGCCATCCCAAGGATCAACTGGGGAAACATTTGCCTCCAGGCTCACTCACGTGATTATGGGCACTATGCAATTCTTCCTGAGCCTCAGTCCTTGCTGGCCACTAAGTGAAGGTGGCCCTCAGTTCCGTTCCACACGGGCTTCTTTATAAGGCATCTCACAACATGGCAACTTGCTTTATCAAAACGAGCAAGAAACGAGAGCCAGAGAAAGAGAACAGGCAAGATTGAAGTCATGATTTTTATAACCTAATCTCAGAAGTGATCCTAATCTCATCATTTTTGCTATATTCCGTTCTCTAGAAGTGAATAATTAGGTCCAGTCCATACTCAAGGGGAAGAGATTACCCCAGGGAGAGAATACCAGAAGGTGGAGATGACAGGGAGCCGTCTTACAGTATCCTCCCACTATATTCCCTCTGGCCCCCAATGATTCTCATACCTTTCACGTGAAGAACATATTCCCCATCTCTCAGGTCCCTGTAAGACACAACCCATTGCAGCGTCAAATCAAAGTCCAGGATCGCCTCGACTAGATCCTATTCAAGTGTGGATGAGCCTCTTTGAGTGTAAGTCCTTAAGTACAGCTCTAGGACTACAGATCCTTTATATCTATGGACTTGAGAAACCACAGGTTCTGGAACTGTGATTCTGCTATTGTTGTTAACTTCACAGCTACCCTACAGGTGTCTCTGTACCACAGGGTCTGCTGCATTTGGACCTACTGCACAGGCTTTACCTGTTCTGGGTCCCCCTCAAAGCTGGCAGAGCAATATTCCCAAGTGTGGGATAAAGTGCCTGAAGAGCCCCCAAAAGCCGCCAGGAATTGTGTTTCTCCTAGGGACGGAAAATGTGAGCCCACAATAAGTCATCCTTTTTGAAGGAGGTGTCCTAGGCTGCCTCAAACCACGGGGAACCTCTAAAACTTTAACTGATGTGGCAGGTCCTTGAAGCTTCAGAGAGTTTATCTCCTACTTTCTGGACCATGTGTCTTACCTAGGCTTCTAATGTCTTACCTTGCCACTTTTTGCTCATTTGGTCCAATTAATATGATGTTATCAATATAATGGACCAGAGTGATGTCATATAGATGTCTGAACTTTCCAGGTCCATCTAATTGATATTACGTCATCAATATAATGGACCAGAGTGATGTTATATAGGCGTCTGAACTGTCCAAGTCCATCCAGTTGATATGATGTCATCAGTATAATGGACCAGAGTGATGTTATATAGATGTCCGAACTGTCTAGGTCCCTCCAGACAATATCATGACAGAGGATGTGAAAATTAACCTAGTAATGGGACAAGATCATGATTGTTCATCCTACGTGAATACAAACTGTTTCTGATCCTCTTTCTGACAGAGATAAGGATGAAAAGAATAAATTAGCCTAATTAATGACTGCATGCCATGTTAATCTACTCTAACGAAGACACCTCTTCTGGAATAGCAACTGCAATTAGTGCTACTACTTGGTTGGGTTTGCAGTAGTCTGCTTTCATCTTACAGGATCAATTTGAGTTTTTTACTGGGCCAAATAGTGAACTGAATGGAGATATGACGAGACCATGGCCTCTGCATCTGTTAGGTTTACTGCTATTCCCCCTGGAATGCAATATTGGTTTTTTGTGTGACACCATATTTCACAGGTTATGGGGGGTGGGAGGGAAGTTTTAGAAATTTCCACTTTGCCTTCTGACTGAAATAGTTTTTATCCTGAAGTCTAATGAATCATTAACTATGAAGTATCTCCATTTCAATTACATACCCTGGGATGGAGGAAAGCATCAGTGAACCCAGTGAACCAACTACTGTGAGCTGGACCTATGTTAGAATTCCATTAATTATCTTGCCTCCATATGCCTTCACTTTAACAAAGAGCCACTGATGATGCTTTACGTCTCTAGTCATCAGTGTCAACTCAGACCTGACATTTAACATTCCTCAAAATATTTATGTATTCTACTTTCCCCAGAATTTGGTTGTATAAACAAGTAAATGGCTATCATTCATGTTGAGGAAAGACTTGCCATTGTGTTACAGGGCCTCTCCTTCAAATGATCAGTTGAGGGTTAGAAACTGATTCAGATACAGAAACAGGATGTGTTTGTAACTTTTTACTAAGTAGGTTGTCTTCGGTCTCCTGATCATCCATCCTTGATTTATATTAATTTTACAGTTTGAGCAATCCCCTTCTTGGCTGTTCATCTCCCTTGCCTCCAGGCATATTGTATACACATTGTGATAATTGCACTGTGGTGGACAGACTCCAGTGAATCACGTCCTTGTACAATCCCCTCCCTTTGAGTACAGGTGGAACCTGTGACTTGCTTCTGACCAATAAAATATGGCCAAGGTGATGGGATGTCACTCACATGATTCGGTTATGTTTTACGACAAAGGTAACAGGATGTTGCTCCCAGGATTATGTCTTTCCAGACTGAAAAAAGAGACTCTTTTGCTGGTCTGGAAGAAGTAAGTTGCCAATGATGTACATTGCCCATCAGGAGGGCCACATGGCAGGGAACTGAAAGTGATCTGCAAGAGCTGAGGGCTTCAGGCCTGCCGCTGCAAGGAGTTAGGAGCAAATAAAAAGCATAAAAGTGACACTAATTCATGCCTAAATATAGCTAGAAATAACTAGTGATTATATAGACATGGATGTAAATGTAGATAGATAGATAGAGATTTACTGAATTATAAGGGAAGGGATACCTTATTCTGGGGTGGACCATAAATCTTTCCTCACTAAAGGGTGTTGAAGCACACTTAGGCCCAAAATCCATCTGTAATAAATTTTGGTGAATTGTGTAAGCTAGAGCTTACAGTTTATCTATCTATCTATTTACTTATTGAAATATTATTTACAGGCCTAAATTTAAAATTCTGACAACACCAAGCTCTGGTAAGAACATGGAGCAACTGGGACTCAAGCTACTACCAATGGGAGTGAAAATTAATACAAACACTTTGGAAAAGCTTTCATCAGTATCTACTAAATTTGAACACAGTCATACTTTGTGACCCACAAACTCACTGCTAGGTGTGTATGTTACTGAAATGTATATATATGTGCACCAAAGTACATGGACGTGAATGTTTGTAGCAGTATTATTCTTAATTGCAAAAAAATGGAAATACTTAAATACCTATCAACAACATCATGAATAAATGAATTGTCTGTTCTAAAATAGATTATCAAATTGCAACAAAAAAAGAACAAACTACTGCTTCACTGATGATATGGATAAAACTCACAGACATAATAATGAGTGAAAGAAGCCAGACAAACAGCATATGCTGTACAATTTTGTTTATAGAAAGTTAAAAATTAAACTGGTTTTTGACAGACAGAATAGTGATTATCTTTAGGAGGGGTAATGACTGATGAGGACATTAAGAGGGTTCCGGAGACACTAGGAATGTTTATAACTTGATCTAGTTAGTTGTTACATTAGAATATTTACTTTGTTTAAAAAATTCATTGTTATATATTCATATTTTCACTGCATTTTGCAGTATTCTATACTTCAACGGAAAAAAACCTTATTCCTCTCATAAACAAATAGTTTAGAGAAGAAGAAATGAAAATGCCCCTCACACATACAAAAAGATTTTCAATTTTACTCATAATAACAGGCATGCGAATTAACGCCATACATTGTGATACCACTTCTTACGTATCAGACAGGCAAACACCTAAAAAGCTCAATATATTCCATTGGTTAGGCTGTGGGAAGCAGGCCCTCTCATATGTTGACAATGCACAATGGTATCACCTCTGTGAAGGAGAACTTGATGATGTCTAGAAAGATTACATAAGCATTTACCCTGTGACTCAGCAATCCCACTTCTAGAAAGCTATTTCAAATATACACTGACAACATCAAAAATGACTTTGTATGCTGAATAGCCTTTGTTTGCCCCTCCAGACTGATTCTCCCTCTGTCTCCAACCTGGCTGTGCCCTGACAGACTGAAAGGTGTGGACATACCAGTGGTGAGCAATTTTCTGTAAAGGGCCAGATAGTATGTAGTTTTAGGCTTTGAGAGTCATATAGCCTCTATTGCAACTACTAAACTCTGCAGTTATGGCATGAAAGTATGCACTGATAATACATAAACAAATGAACAAGGTTGCAATAAATCTCTATTTACAAAAACAGGCCATGGGCCAGATTTGGTCTGTAGGCCACCGTTTGCTGACCCCTGGACTACATTAACTAGACTCTTCTGGCTGCCAAGTAGATTTGGCATAGAAGAGGCACCAGCAAGAGACTGGAAGGCAGGAGGAAAGTAACTGCAGGATATTGGTTCTCACCTCCTGCCCTTCCAAGCCTGCATTGCCTTCCTAAGGCCCAGGTCCTATCAGGCAGCCCTCCCCTATAGCTATAGCTACCACTTCAACTGCAGTACTTGTCATAGTTTGGGCTGCTATAACAAAACACCATAGACCGGGTGGCTTAAACAACAGACATTTATTTCTCACAGTTCAGGAGGCTGGGAAGTCCAAGATCAAGGTGCCAGCAGATTTGGTTCCTGGTGAAAGCCCACTTCCTGGGTTATAGACAACCACCTTCTCATTGTGTGCTCACATGCCCTTTCCTCAATATGTGCTTGTGGAGAGAGAGGGAGGCCTGTGTCTCTTCCTCTCCTTATAAGAGCATTAATCCCATCATGAGGGCACCACCCTCATGACCACATCTAGATCTAATTACTTCCCAAAGGCCCCATCTCCAAATATCTTCACATGGAGGAGTAGAGCTTTAACATATGAATTTTGAGGGGGCAAATACATTCAGTCCATAACACTTAACCCAGAACCTTTCTGCTTACATAGATAAAGAATTTAGTAGGCTTCCTATTTCCCTTCTAGGAGCACCGTGATCAACTTGCCAATGCCATAGGTCTGTATGAAAACAGTTTTATTCTGATTGCTGCTTTGACTCCGCTTTCTGTCACGGCAACCATAACCATCTCACCTTTGGTGGTTGAGTGCTGTCCCTTGGCCCCTGACACCTTGAGATCCGATTGCTCCCATTGGTTTCCCAATTCCGTGACTGCAGTTCCCACTGGAAGGTCTAGCCTACATAGAAGAATAATCACATTACTCTTCAAGGATGCTGGGGCTTTCCTGACAAATTTATTTCTCACAGTAAGTGCTGAAAGACATGTCTTCTGGACCCGCTCAGTGTGGGTAAGTAGGTCTTAAATGACATATCCACTAACATTCCAATCTCCTCTAGTCTTTGAATTCCTTCTTCTGCATTAAACCAAGGCAGTCCACCATTCTAATTTGCTCACTGTAGGGCACCTTTTGGTCTATGTTTCAGCCAACTAACCAAACAAATTCCTAGAAAGACACATATTAGCAGAACTGATCCCAAAAGAAATAGAAAGCCTGAACAGCCTTATATCAATTAATGAAACCGAATTCATATTAAAAATCTTTTCCACAAAGAAAATTCCAGGTCCCAGTGACTTCACTAGTGAATTCCTTCTAGCATTTAAGGGAGAAATAATACTAATCTCACATAAGTTCTTTCAGAAAATAGAGGACGTAGGAATATTTCTCATTCTACATGATTTGACATATATACATCCATATACAACTCATTTTATATAGCCAGTATTGCACTGATACCAAAAAACAAAAACAAAATAAGCCACCCAGTTCAGCTTTAATTTTCAATCAAAGTGGAATTAAAGAATTTTGAATATATAATAATTAACTTCAAATTCAATTCATTTTGACAATTAGTGAACATTTAATATGTACAAGACAGTGTGCTAGATACTGGAATAATTCAGAGCCTCTAGAAATCTTCTCTCTTTCTGTCTTTCCCTGACTGTGCTCTTCCCGTCTTTATTAACAAAATTCTCCACACTAACCATGCAGATGAAAGCAACCGCTCACTTTAAAACATGGCTTTACTGTTTATCTGCTTTATGGACACTGTTTGATTTTGTAACTGCAAGATAAAATGGAGGAATTGTTATTCTGTTTGACTTTTGAAGGAAGCATTAAAGTGACTCATAAAATTTAAAAATTTAAGAACCTAGCTCAGTTTCTCAGTATGATTTTGTGACAGGGTTTTGGTCAACAAAGCCAGTAACCAAATTTTTAACAATCTGTCTTAGGGATATACTTAAACCTAAGCGTGTAAGATTTAATAACTATGTCATTTTGCTTTTGAATAAATTCACTCGTAAAATCAAACATAAAACTGAAGAATATAGAAAGTGCCCTTCCTCTCTTTTGTGAACATTTCTGAGAAGCTGATGCCATTTGCTCAGAATTATTTATTGTCTACAAAATCTGTCGAAACTCACTCAAATGCTTTTATGCGTGTTTCCAGGTTACAGTTACCATTCCTATAAATTAAAACCATAACAATTAATATAGTGGCTAGTAATTGGCTGAATGAATAATTTCAATAAATCATGTCAAATGTATAAACTCTAGAAAAAACAATAGTAATGTAGAATGAATAGAGAAATAGCACTTTTAGTGGGTTATTAAAACACATAATTTTTTTTCTATTTTAAAATTCTGTCTTAATTAATAAGGTGGCCCTTGAGCAATGATTTGAAGTTGAATGCAGGGTGTTGGGAGGTGGATAAAAACTGTCAGACTGTAAGCTGCTGAATGTCACCAAGAGGGGAAGTGGATTACGTAAGTCATACTCTTTCAGGTCACAATTTTCCTTTTAAGCCTCTAAATTCCCTATATCGGCTTCTCCTCTCCTCTCTGATGATAACAAAATCTGGGAGTTATGCACTTGTACGGGAGAAATAGTTCTTTTCACACCTCCAGAAAAGGCTGTTGTACATCTGGAACTTGCAAGCCTTATGGAGACGCCATGTTCTGGCTCCACGGCTTCCCCAGTACTCTATCTCCTTGGTCTGCCCTATCCAAGATTCCTATCGCTTCTGCTACCACATCTCCCAACACTGCCCTTCTTTGGTTTCTTAACTACAGACTAGGAAAGTGGTAGTCTTAGTGTGTCATTAGTGCTGCTCACCAAATATTTTCATTTTGTCTTCCCAGGTATTTTGTTGGGTTGAACTTTCTCATCCCCCTTGAAGTTATCTGTGGCCTTGGACTTGCTTTGGACAATAAAGTGTAAGCAAAACGGATGTGTCTTACTCTGGACATAGCTTTAAAAGCCAGTGTGCAATTCATCTGCTCACTTTGGGTGACTGGTAATGTTCCAGGGGGCAGCTTCTTGTTCAACATGGGTCCTAGAGTCAGGACAATGGGGAGCAGAGGCTGCAGTAAACTTGCAATGGACATATAATGTGAGCCAGAAATAAACTTCGTGGTTTTAAGTCATTGAGATTTTCAGGGTTTCTTTTTACTTCAGGATAACCTAGTCTATTCTGATTGATATGAGGACTGGTAGTTTTTGCCACATCTCTCACTTATATTCTCTAACCTACCCAGAAGAATGATGTCATGGCCTCTGTCCTTGAACCCTATGCTTTATATTTTACAAGAAGGTGGTTGTTACTTTTCTTTCTGCACATACATATTATAATTTTCTCTCTCTCCAGGTTTGTGGTCTAACATAATATTTGTTATGATTACTTGTCTTCCTTCAATCAGATTAATATAGATCCAATGGATTACTTCTCTATTTAAAGGAAAGGAAACAGAATTCTCAGGTTCCGCACACAATGAAGCAGCACCAACTCTTTCTAACGCCATCCCTTCAACTACTACTTTGAATCAGTTCTATCAGTAATATTTGGATGCCCGTATTCAGTCAACATTACATGCTACAACCTTGGTCGAACGTGGTATATTCAGTGTATTTTTCAGCCTGTAAGGGTGATGTGAGCTTGTCTGTGAGTTCACAGTTTTGATCTCACCTACAAATGCTAGGCATGTTGCACTTTGCAGATAAGCCTTTTGATAGGCCACAAATGCCACAGTAGCCACATTTGTCTTGGATCTTTTTTTTTTTATGACAGATGATAGCATGTTTTTGAAAGCTTTGGCATAGAAATTAAGTTATCTGTGACCTTTCCTGACTCTACTTATGGCAATTATGTCTCAACTTCCACAAAAAAATTTATATAAAGCCGAATTCCCAATGTCACCAAGATCCCCTAATGTGCCTTAAAGCAATAATATGTGACTTAATATTCTTGCTTTGTAAGCTTAAGTGTAAATGATATATCATTATCCAAAAGATCATCTTTTGAATCTGACAGATGTTATCTTTATAAAATGTTATATGGACTACAAAAGTTTTAATAAAAATAGTAAATTTTTCCATGTAGAAACTAATATGTAATTATTAGATTGATCCATTTGAAATTGTTGGCATTTGACGGGTTTTGACCTATAAAAATGGCAATTTCTTATTATTCAACCTAATAACTTTATATGTATTATATTGTTGTACTTTCCTTTATATGTGAAAATGTACAAGAAGAAATCGGTCCTTTTCTCCCTCAAACTCTGTTCCTATTTCTAAATTCCTTATCTTGATGAATGCACCATCAACTACCCAGTTGTCCAGGTGAACCTGGCAGTTACGATCAAGTCTTTCATCTTCCTTTTCTTTTGCATCCAATTGGTAATGAACTCTATTTTTCCTTAAAATACCCTAAAATTTCTATGCAGGCTCCATTGCTATTGCTGCTGCTTTGGCTCAATTTGTAATTTGTTATAGATGGGGTTTCCCAGGAAGCAGATTGAGATAAACCATATACGAGAGATTTATTAGAGAATGTTCTTGAGATAGCAAAACATCAAAGGGAAGAGAAGGAAGCAGGACTAAGCAGAGGGGAAATTTGAGCTGTGAGGCACTCTCTCAAAAAGCTTTAGCAGACCCCACAAGGAGTTCTAAAGCTGACATGGCCATTCAGAGTTGCCCTAAACTGGGAGAAGAGGATGAAGCTTTTATACTTCCGCACAACAACTCATTGAATGAGGCCTGGGAACAGGGTGTGGCCTTGGGAGAAGCCACTCTCTTAGCCCATGCAATTTCAAAGATGTCTGGCATCCAAGGGCTCTCTGCCGGCAAGACTCCCAGATGGGGGAATATATTTTTCAGTTCTGAAGGGAGGTTTGTCCACTAAAATGCACCCTTTGTAATGCTCAGATCCACATCTTCACATGACTTCTAGAAGACGTTCTCCTAGGATTCCACGGGCCTCCTTTCCTGAAGGAACTTATAAGAGGAAGCTTAGTAAAACAAAACATAACCTTCACCTCTGCAGTGGTCTCTAGGCCGCAACTGACACCGAATGCCTCTGCTCTCTACTGCACATTCAGGATTCCTCTCGCCTTCAGCTGCACTTCCTCTAGCCTCCATGTTTTCCCTAGTGGTGTGACCCAGACCCTCATTCTGAGAGGTCTGAGCCTGCAATAACTGTGCTTTTTTGAGGCATGGAAATTGGGAAGGCATTAGCAACTGATGCTCAAGTGGCTATCTTATCTAGGCGTCGAATATGTCCCTCCCTGCCCACTTGGTAAAAACAGCCCAACATTCTCCTGATTATTAGAGTCAGCTACTCCTGCCAAGATGGTAACTCCTCTTTTTTCCTGCTGGTCCGTTGGTGCAAGGAGCCTGAAGTGCCCAGGCAACAGCTGTAGGTTCTAGTCCAATGGGACTCTTGTACATCTTTACAGTAGAGTTCTCCCTTTGGGAACCAGAACCTCTAAATTCACAAGGCCCAGAGTTGTGGAAATAGAAAACCCTCACCAAGTAGGTCACTGGTAGTGATAGCAAGTAGGCCACTTCTCCTTCCAACTCATGGGTCCCAGACCAACATATTTCAACTACAGGAAATAGCACCCTATAAAGATCATTAATTTAAAGCAAGATTTCTCAACCTTGATACTATTTACAGTTTGGGCTGGATAATCCTTTGTTGTGAGGGCTGTCTTGTGTAATCTAAGATGTTTATCAGTATCCCTTGTCTCCATGCACTAGATACCAGTAACATCCCAGTTGTGACAACCAAAAACATCTCTAGACTTTTTCAAATGTGCCCCAGGGGGCAATATTGCCCCTGGTTGAGAAGCACTGATTAGAGTAAATACTGGAGGTATATACTAGAGGATGGCGTTCCATCAAGGCAAGGTATCGCCTCTGAGCGGGCACTGCAGCTGTGCGCTCAGCTTTCCGGGTGGCTCAGGATGTGACGTGCCCAGGGAATCCATTGGTTGTGCACTCCCTCCCACACTCCCTTTGTAATCAAATGGGTCCCTTAGTCTAACACAATATGTGTACGATGCCACGAGAATGGAGCAAACACTATGTAAGCCATCAGATAGTGGTGCTGGCTGAGGCTGTGTGGGTAAGGAAGGCAAACAATACCTGAAATATCTATTTCTTCCTGCCAAAAACCCACAGCTTCTTCTGGAAGGGTAACAGGGATCTAACGTAATCAACTTGCTATCAAATAGCTGACTGCTCTCCTTGAGGGATGGTGCCGTATTGAGGATATTAGTTTCAGCTGCTGGAAGATTCGACATTTGGTAGCAACAGTAGCTACCTGAGTCTTGGTAAGACAGAGTCCATGCCATTGGGTCCAGGTATAGCCTCCTACCTTGCCATCATGGCTACTCATTCATATGCTGATTGTGAGAAATGAATGTCCCATATGAATTTTGACAATGAATGAGTATAGATGAAGAAGAGACTGGCTGACATCAACTGAATGAGTCTTTGGTCTCCCTAATTGTTTAATGCCTCTTCCACGGTGAATGCTCTCTGAGTGCATTACATGTGATATAGTTCCACACTCTGTGCCCGCTTGCACAAGTCTACCCGTATATCTCTACCTAAGACCTTCCAGGTCCCTGTCTGGTTAGCCAAGTCTTTTGCTATTGTCTACTGTCCACATATAGCTACTGTATATGTTCTAGCTTCATGGTATGTCTCTTTTCACACAAAGTAACAACTAAGTGCATCATCCAAAGATCCACTCATTTGGAGAATTTGCCCTCATTGTTTTCTTTCAAGGCCACTCCTAAGTGGGACCCTAGTGTATCTACTATACACATCAGTTTGCACATGTATACCAACCCAACTCATCCATGAACCAAGATTGGATTTTTTCCTCTCCTCCATCAGCTGGTCATGAGGGAAATAACATGCAGTCCTAAGTGTCACCTGAGGGAGAGATGCTGATGACACTGTGATGGGTGATACATGAGTCTAGGCTCATGCAGATTGCATGTGCTCTCCAGTCTTGCTCATGCTTAATCTCAGATGCCTCACCTCCATCTTACCATAGGCAACCTGACTATATCACATACAGGGTCTCTCAGCTCATGATGGGCAATTCCAGCTACATGACCATTGGTGTCACGTGGCCAGGCATTTATGTCTCCACAAAGGTCTAGTAGCATGCTAGATATTATTTTTGAAAGGTGTGTAATTCTCCACTGCAGACATTATGGTTTTGCTCCAGCACCCTAGGGATCTATATTGTGATTCTTCCACTGGGACTTGACATAAATGCTGGAGAGCGTCTCTTCCCACCACCAATACCTCTAATAAAATAGGGAACCCAAGGTTGTATGGCCAAAGAACTAGGGCCACTATCATCACAGCCCGGACCTGCTGCCAAGCCATTCCTTCCCTAAACTGGTAGCCTTTCCTGGCACCTGGTGCATGAGTTGGAGCAGTATTCCTAAATGTAGAACCTTTTACTTCAAAAGAAAAAAAGGTCTACCAAGCATTGTGCTGTCTCTCTCTCTCTCTTTTTTTTTTTTGATGAGGAAGATTGGCCCTGAGCTAACATCTGTTACCCATCTTCCTCTTTTTGCTTGCGGAAGATTGTCACTGAGCTTACATGCTCCACACACTGCCACAGCATGGCTTGATGAGCAGTGCGTAGGTGCATGCCCCAGATCTGGGCCTGCAAACCCTGGGTTGCCAAAGCGAATACATGAATTTAACTACTACACCACCACGCCGGCCCCTGTCCTGTCTTCTTCCTGGTAGGAAGTTCAAAATGCAACAGTTTGTCCTTTGATGCCCCAGATGTCTGGACCTCTACCAAGGGTACTGATGTGTTGGGTCCTGGGATCTTTGTAGATTTATCTCCCGTATTTGGAGTGCGTGTTTCTTACAAAGACCTCCTGCTATCCATGACCGCTCTATGATGTTATCCACAGAGTGAAATAGTGTGAAGGTCAGTGGCGTGTCCAGCCAGTCCAGGGCTGTTCTGACCATAGTATAACAGAGGACAGAAGAGTTGCCAAAGTCCTGGGGCCAGACTGTAAATGCACACACTTGTCTGTTCTAAGTGAGGAAAAGTTTTCTGATCCTCTTTTAGACAGAGATGGAAAAACACATTTGCCAGCTCATTGGCTGTACACCACTTACCTGTGGCTATGTGAATATACTCTAGCAAATATCCCATCTTTGACACAGAAGCTGCAACTGGGGACACTATTTGGTTGAGTTTGTGGTAGACCACTGTGTTCCTCCAGAATCTGTGTAGTCTCTGCAGAGGCCAGACAGGTGAACTAAGTGGCGATATGACGGGAAGCGTCAGTCTTGCATCCTTTAGGGCTTAGAGGGTGCACTAGTGTCTGCCGTGTCTTTGGGATGCAGTTTTGGTTTCGATGTACCGCATTGCCTGGGGAGGGGAGCAGTTTCAGAGCATGTCGAATTCTCTCAGCCTTCTTCTTCTTCTTCTTTTTTTCTTTTGAGGAAGATTAGCCCTGAGCTAACATCTGCTGCCAATCCTCCTCTTTTTGCTGAGGAAGGCTGGCCTTGAGCTGACATCCATGCCCATCTTCCTCTACTTTATACATGGGATGCCTACCACAGCATGGCTTGCCAAGTGGTGCCATGTCCGCACCCGGGATCCGAACCGGCGAGCCCCAGGATGCCGAAGTGGAGCGTGCGCACTTAACCTCTGCGCCACCGGGCTGGCCCCTCTCAGCCTTCTTAATCCTTTCTTCCACAGTCTGCTGTGGCAATTCTAGTATTTAACACCTCATTAATCTTGGGTCCCCACTTTTTCCATGCCTGTAGGAAAAAACTCCATACCCTGTGGTCTTTTCCATGTATTAAATCCTGTATATCGGAGAGACTTTCCAAATCAACAAACAATGTTATGTTTCGCCCCGTTTAGTCCAGCACTCTCAGAATCCAGTCTCGTGTGTACTCCCCAGCTTTTGTCAGTATATTATGGCTAAGTCTTACAGCAATTGGTGGCTTGTATTAGTTTTTATTTGCTGCAAAGCAAATTACTACCAACTTAGTAGCTTAAAACAATACCGTTTTGTAACTCAGAGTTCCGTAGGTCAGAAGGCCAGCGCTGCATGGTGAGGTTCTTTGCTCAGGGTATCACAAGTCTGAACTCAAGGTGTCAGCCAGGCTGGGTTCTCATCTGGAGACTCTGGGGTAGCTCAAGACCTCCAAGCTCATTCTTACTGTTGGCCAAATTTAGTTCCTTGCAAGTGAGGGACTGAGGTCCCCATTTTCTTCCTGGTTGTTGGCCAGGAACCTCCCTCAGCAGTGGCGGCCTACTGCATTCCTAGACATGTGGAGTCCTCCTTTCAAGCCCACAATCCTTGTGTGTCTAATCTTTCTCCTTCAAACCTCTGACCTCCTCTTCTCCAACAAGATGGAGAAAATTTTCTTTTAAAAGGGTCTTTGGAATAGATCAGACCCACCCACATAATCTCTCTATCTTAATGTCAACTGACTTAGGACCTTAATTATATCTGAAAAATTCCTTCATAGCAATGCTTAGATTAGTGTTTGATTGAATAACTTGGAGAAGGCATATACCAAGGGCCAAGAATCTTGGGAGACATTTTAGATGCCTGTCTACCAAAGGAGCAAGGGGGCAGGGCCTTTTTCTCTTGTATCAATCAGTTATTGGATGTGGGCTGTCAGGGGAAGGGAGTGTGACCTTGAAGGAGACAACTCTGTTCAGCCAAAGCAAATCTGCAGGTGAGAAGACTGAGAGCTGAGAGTTGTCTGTCAGCAGCCGTTCCAGGAGCCGGGGCATAAATCCTTCCATCCGGAAGATAGATCTGGGGAGCACATTTTCATTTATTACATCATCTTTCTTGTCTAGCTTGCTGTTGCCACTTCCAGTTTTGTCCTTTTCCAGTCTAATGACAAATACTTCACACAAATGACAGAGTACTCTTTCAACAACATGATTCTAATCATGGCATTCCCCTTATTAACATAATTCTAGTTATCCAGAGCATTCACGTCTTTACCCTTATTACCATGTAATATAAATCCTCATGATCTGGTCCTTCTTTACCACTCATCATAAGACTACGTGTCTTTCTCTTTCTTGTTCTTTCTTCCTAGAAAGCCTGGTCCATCCCAACTCTGCCCTTTTACCTGAGTAACTTTCCTATCCTTCAGAATTGACCATGGCTATCACCTTCCGTGGACAGCCACCAGAGAGCCTTTACTTAATGACCTTCCAACGTCTGGACTAAGATCACATCCTCTGTACTTTCCAGAGCAACCCGTGCTTTCCTCTATCAAAGCACATGTCATTCTATTTAGTAATGTTTATATTTTCTATATCCATCAGACTGGCAGCTACTTGAAGGCAGAGAATTGTTTTTTATCTGTATCCCTGTCACGTCTCTAAACCTCTTTCATCCTTCCCTGTGCTCACTACTTATTAGGTGCTCATTAAATACAAAGGTAAACAGATTTTCCATGATCTTATTTCTGTTTCAACAAATAGCAGTAGAATACTCAAAAAGATAAATATCAAGATATTAATCCTGATTATTTCTGGGTGGTGGGGTTATGTGATTTTTATTTTTGACTTAAATTGTATTTTCAAATTTGTGAGTAATAATCAGAACACATTACTATAAAAACCAAGACCAATTGCAGAATCTACCCACCTTCCTGTCCAGAATTATTTTATTTTATTTTATTCTTTAAAATTTTTTTCATTTATTTGTTTATTTTCAGATGTACATCACAGAATTATTTTAGATAACACAAAATACGTCTTTAAAAGGGCATTTCCATCATGTGCTAGAAAACAAGGATGCCACTGGTGGAATAGAAAGTTGTCAGTGATAGAAAACAGATAGGATCATATTGACAGAGAAAGGATACTGGAAGAAAATATGCACAGAGGAAATGACTGGAGTGATAAGAGGAAGTCCCCAGATGTTCCAATTTCAAAGTGAACAAATACAAAGAGGCTGAGAAGGTATTGCAATATCATCAGAGGATTAATTAATTGTGTTTGGAATAGCAGTGAAGAGCATGGATATTGCTCTCCACACAATGCTCTGATAACTGCTTTCTATACCTAGTAACCGTCTGCCTAGAAGCTCTCCTGGCATGAGGAATAGGATTGGAGAGAGAAGCCATGTAGACTCGGAGTTCTCTACAGACCTCCATAAGGACAGCAGGACTAAGAAAAAGGCAAGGGAGAATTTGAGGCCTCCCCAGACCAAACTAAACCATAAGCTTTGTTTTCTAAAGTAGAAATGTTCATATAGAAGGCACACAGAATGGATGCTAGAGTTGGAGGAGAAGGCCAAAGCCCCGGGTAACTTATGATCTTCAAGAGGAATGAGGGATAAAATGCCATGATGGCAGACCATCCCCACGTGCCCTGTACTACTCCTCTCCTACAATCACTAGGGTTAAGTTGCTATAAACAGAAGCCACAGTCATCAAGAAAGAAATAAGAATTTTCAAATACTAACACAAAGAAAAAACAAAATCATCAAAACACTTAAGGAAAAACTATGAAATAGAGGCACCAAACTCAACAGGAAATCCACATGAAAGGAAACAGTTAATAGAGCAAACAAGAGTAAGTGACTATGCAAAGAACAAGTAGAGATCATAGAAATGAAAACTAAGATCCCTGAAATAAAACATTCAGTAGACAGGCAGGCTGGAAACAACGGAAGGTTGACTCAGTGAGGGGGTCAGCTGAGCTAAGCAGCTTCTCTGAGAATGGAGCTCAGGAGAAGAAAGAGGCAGAAGGTACAACAGGGAAGTGAAGACTGGAGAACACATTCAGACGTTCCCACAAACGTTCCAGAAAGAGAGAGAAGAGGAAATGGAGGGGAGGAAATTATATTTAAGAGAAGGAGAGAGGAGAGCCAGCCCTGATGGCCTAGTGATTAAAGTTCAGCGCTCTCACCACGTGGGCGGCCCAGGCATGTTTCCCAGTTGTGGAACCACACCACCTGTGTGTCAGTTGCCATGTTGTGGCAGTGGCTCACATAGAAGAACTGGAAGGGCTTACAGCTAGGATCTACAACCATGCACTGGGGCTTTGGGGAGGAAGAAAAAAATAGATCCTTAAAAATATTTTAAAAAAACAAAAAAGAAGAAGAAGGAGAGGGGAGAAGGAGGAAGAAGAGGAAAGGAAAGAGAAGAAAATTGAGGAGGGGATGTGGAAGAAGAGGTAATTTACCAGGCCTACCAGGTGCCTGAGATCTGACATAAAAAGACCCACATATAGACACATCCTACAAGTATTTCAGAAGCCGAAGAAGAAAGAAAATGTCTAAAGACTTGCAGAAAGAAAACAAACATGTATCTACGAAGGAATGAAAATCAAATTAGTGTCACACTTAGGGCCCCGTGATTTTACATACCCAGAGGGAGCAGCTCACACTGTGGTCCTAAGGGGCCAATCATATAAGACTGAGGCATAGATGCTGCTGCCCGCAGTTGTGCAATATAGAGCCCTGGCCAGACATGTTCCTGCTAACCACCAAAGCTAGAAAATGGTGGGAAAACCACCTCAAAGTTCTGAGAGAAAATTAGCTCAAGTCTAGAATTCTATATCCAGTCAATTTACTGGAGAGCAAAATAAAGACATTTTTTCAGACATACACAGCTCAAAAAGGTTACCGTCTATAACTCCTTTCCAGAAGAATTCCTAGAGATAAACTCCAGTAAGAGAAAAAAAATCCAATTAATAGGAGCATTCAAAGACATCTGAATTGTTGATGTACAATATTTAACAAAACCTAATTCGACCGTGGGAGAGGATGAGAAAGGCATGTAGGGTGTAACTGAAAGTGAATTATTGTTGTCTTGTTTAGCAGAGGCTGTAGAGTTAAGAACTACATTCAGCTTCAAGTAACAGAGAAAGCCAACTCATAGAGGGATATATTTTTCTCATAACAATTCTGGAGGAAAGAAGCTGCTTGATGACATGGACCATTCCCTCAGCCTTTTTCTCAGGCTTAGCATCTCATGGTTACAAGGATACCAGCTACGGTTTCTGATGGTACAGCCACAGTGATAGTAACAATGAGCGGAGTGGATGGCAAGTCATTTCTGTCCTTCTTATTAAGAAAGCCAGAAAAGATTCCCTGTATGTCTATTGGCCCCAAAACATGTCATATGACCAACCCCAGCTAGAAGGGAACCTGGAGAAAGAGTATTTAGCTTTTACCAGCCCTATACAGAAGAAGATAGGGAAGACGGGGTTTGGGAATGACAGCGCCTCATCCAACTAGTGTGTCTGCCACAGAGGCCAAAGATGCTGGTTCATTATAGATGTTGATAGCGAAAGGGATCCTGATAGGCTACCCCCAAATATGCCGCTTTGGTATAAGGATTATTTTGAGCAGAAGAGAATTAAGAATCGACAGCGTAGGACGAGTTCTCTGCCCTCCCCTTATCTGCTTAAAAGCAGGACATAAATTTCCCTTTGTGAAGGTGACATAAATTTCCCTCCTGTCCTGTACCAGGATGAGGAGAGTGACCCTTATCACCAGAGATGGAGAGCTGGCACCGAGATGAATCTGCATAAACAAACCTTACTAAAAGAACCCTTATCTTCCATTAGTTTCCTGATATGTTTCCTAGTCACTTCTCCACAATTTATCATCCCTTGGAGCCTAAACCCTCTTTCCTTTGTTAGGGAGGGTGTATAAGCTCTCGTGTCTAACTGATTCTTTGAGTTTCACTTCTTTTCAGTAAACTCCAGTGCATGTAAAAATATTAATAAATCTGTTCCTTTTCTGCTATTAATCTGACTTTTATCAGCTAAATTCACAGGGCCCCAGTGCTGAATCTAAGAGGGCAGAGGAAAAGTTTTTCCTCCCTGACAATAGAAAAGTATAAATTCAAACACTTGCGTTTACAATGAGTAACTATAAACGTAAACATATGGGGAAAAAATCTTATTACCAACAGGATGCCAAATACCTACCTTGTAACCTCCAAAAAGGGGACTAAATAGTTTGCCTTGCCATTTAGAGCTGAGTATGAGATTCCAAAAAGGCAAGAATGAGATGGTCTCTGAACTGTTTCCTCGTGTGGGTAGGGCGAGTTATCTACAGGACCTTTGTTTTGCTGACTCGCATACCTAGAGCTGAATTGTTCAGAATTTTGAGAACCAAGAGGATAAGGAAGGAAGAGGGGGAGAAATGAGAAGTGCAGCTCTCAGTACTTTCGCCATTCATCAAACAAATGTTTCTGGTGCTCTAAGCAAGTGAACTGCAAAGATGTGGGCAACATGACCTTATCTGTAAAAATATATAAGCACACGCCCTTGATGTATGTGTGTTTTTACTTTATAAATATACACATGAATTGTTATACTGGATGTTATGTAAGGAACCAGTGTCAAATGGGGTTTTATTATTGATGAAGCTTAATTTCCTCTTTATTTTTAAGATATAAAATAAATATAAACATCTGAATATTTTTGTATTCACCTCATTCTAGAGACCAGCACTCTTGACACCTGATTTGGAAACAGCATTAAATTCCATTTGGAAAAACAGGCCTGCCCGATAGAAAGCCCAGGCACAGCGCAGTGTGCCCAGTCTGCTCCGGGGAGATGTTCTCATCCCAGCCATACAAGGCATTAAGAGGGAAGGCTGCCTGAAAACAAGATTGTTTGGGGATTTCTTTGTACTGCGATTGTTCACCCTGGCGATTGTGAATGGAATTCAAATCATTTTAAGCAAGTCGAGCAGTTGCTGAATCACCTTTATGTACACTTGCAAATCTGCGGCCACAAACAGGAGGAGCGAAAGTTTGAAAACTCTGCTGAAATTTCTAATTATAAAAATGCAAAATTGAATTTAAAATCTTCACTCATAATGAATTATAAGTGAAAAAATTATTACTTGCTGTTCTTGTGACTTGTAATAATTCACAGGCAAAAGTTATTAAGATTTATTTACAGTGCTGATATTTTCCAAGAAAGGGCCCCTTTCTTTCTTTAACACATAAGATAAAGGCCCTCTTAGTTTTGCTTGTACGGTGTTATCATTTGAGTTTGCCATTTTGGTGGCATGAAACAAAGCTATAACCTTTACTTGAAGCATCTTTAAATGATGTCAAAATCCAGCAAAATTAATGGCCCAATTCTTTGCTATTGCTCCAATATATTTGCTTTTCTAAACCAAAATTATGAGTAAAAATATCATTTCTTTTTAAAATGATTTCATGTATAAAAATATGAAGTCTAGATTAAATCAATCTTTTTACTACTGCTCATTCTGCTATATTCCTTTTATAAAATTAATGTTTCATATTCAATTGTTTAATTTCAACTGGAATTGGAAGACCAAAGCAACTTAGGCTGCATAATAATAAAATTACCTTCACTGGTATAGTTTCATAGTTTTCAAAGCACTTCCCATTATTGAATTTTGTCTCAAAACAAATCTAGTTATTATTATTTCCCTTTTGACATATGAGGAAAGTGAGATACCAAAAGGTTAAGTGACTTGTTTTCAGTTACGCCATTTAATTAGTGATAGAGCTAAGGCTGGCACCGAGTGTTTCTGCGTCTCTTACAGAGTTCTTTCCCGCTCTGACTATTCCATGAACCCTTGTATTTTCATGGAACTGAGCCAGGAGTGTCCCTTCATCAGCTAAGCTCTAAGTTCTTCAAAGCAGTGTTCAAGGAGATTGTCAGTTCTTGGAACACCCTTCCAAATTCTGCAAGAGACTGCGGAAACTGTAATGAGGTTGGCAATCTAGTCTCTGGGGAAACGATGAAGGTTCAAGATTGTATCAGTCCAAGCGCGAGTGAGGTAAATGCAGCATCAGGTGAATGGGTCAAGGTTAAGGCCAAGACACAACCTCTTGAAGCAGCAGGCTAGAAATTGATGGTTAACCCAGTCTCCATGGACGTTTTTTTAGAAAGTGAGAGTGTTCCTGGAGGAAGATCAGAGGTCTGAGTAAGAAACAGTCTAATTCAGGGCCTTTTTCATCCTTCAGGAGTTGAAATAGGACTGTTCAGCAGGTTGCTATCAAGTGAAAGCTACATGTTACTAGAAAATACAAACATTTTCAAGACAATTAGTGCTAGGGACGGGAGGGTAGGATTTTAGGATTTGTAGAGGAGGAAGAACTATTCCTCTACCTTCTAGGTCCTTCTGGCTGGTCTAAAATTAAATTACATAAGACAGAATAACAGGAAAAAAAATCAAACAAAGTTTAATACATGTATACATGGGAGAAACCCAGGAAAACTGAGTAACTCACCAACATGACTGGAGCCACCACCTTAAATACCATCTTCAGCTAAACACAAAGGAGGATGTGGGGGTAGTGGCTTGAGACTTCAAAGGAAAGAGGGAAAAGCAACTGTTTGATAAACAAATGTTTGCTGGACCATCTCTAGACAATGTGATGAGACAGAGAGAGAGAGAAAGAGAGAGAGAGAGAGAGAAGACACATTCTGGGGTGGCAAATTCTGATTTCCCACAGATTAAAATTAAAATTTCAAAGCCTGGCATTCAGAATTATTCAAGGTTTCAAGGTCTCAAATATCTCTTATGACCCCAAACTGTTACCTGGGAATAGAGACATCCAGGAATATAGAGATTTGCTAGGGCTGGCATATCTATTCTGATCATACAATTATAAGGAGACAATACCTCCACTCATGTATCAGCACTAGAGAGACTGTGCCAACAAGATGCTCTGGGACCAAGTCAGAAAGATAACCTCAATTGCTGTGGGTAATTGTAGGAGCAGTTTTCAGTAAGAGTTTTCTGAAGAAGCTCAGATAGCTAAGGGACAGAGGCAAGGTGGGAAAGAAATTTCCCAAGATTGGTGAAGATAATTTAGGAGGAGGAAGAAAGGGAGAGATCCACCTGCTTTCAGGTTACAGGGAAACCAAAAAGGGAGCTTGCATGGGAAAGTTCCAGTTCAAATGCGGGGAACTCAAGTTACTGGATATGATTCAGTGCCCACCTCCAGTCCAATTCCCCACAGGGAGCTTTCCCAACGAGGGGAAACCCCCGTCCCCCACAGAAGGATGCACACCGAAAGCTTCAGGCTCTGGTTAGGCTCTACTCACCAAAGTACAGGTGGTACAGGCCACCTATTCATAGACAGGATAGGTGTGACCACCTGAGCACCAGCCCCCTGATATTCTGAGCAAAACAGAGGAGTGCCGGACTCTGCTGAGAGAAATAATCAGCCTTATTTCTAGTACGGAAAGGATAGGCATCTCGAAGCAGAGTGTATCTGTGTGGTAAACTGCACCCCGCTCCTCCAGGAATTGAGACCAGGAAACAAGGCAGGAAGGTATTCTAGCTAGTTAGGTGTTCATAGGTTTCCATGAAGGTGTTCACAGGTACTTCAGCTGGTTAGATTTACCTATCTTCTTAGAAGCAAGCACAGAGTCAAATGTCCAGGCTTTGGATAGCTGAAGATCCAGACTGGGCTTAGCACCTACCCTACCAAGCAAATTTATGTCCCCGGGCTCCCGTAATGAAACAATGAAAATGTACTGATTATCCATTTTTGCAAGAACCACAGAATTCTCCAGACTGCAAGGTGGGCTAGAGTGGGGTAGACACCCTATGAGAAGAGGTGAAAACATTTCCACACTCTTGCCCATCCTAGCATGAGTGGCTGAGCCCTTAGGCTTGAGAATCACATATAAATCTTGTGTTTTTCTTCCATTCATTCAAACTAAAGGGACAGAGTTTGTATAAATGATTTGTTGGGACAGAAATATTTTCTTAGGGGAATATATAGTACCTGGAAAAAATGCTCTTTTCTTTGTAGCTGGTAGAATTCCTTTGTAGGAAAACATTCAGATTTGTTGAAGAGATGCCAATAGCAGGGTCCAAGGAAGCGTCCTGTTGGCCCCCAGGAATATATGCCTTCTAGTTAAAAAATATCCTCATAAAATCATTATTTTCTATACAAATAGGTCAGTATCATACTTTCCATTTTGCTGATGAGGAACTGGGCTTCACAAGGAATAAGTAACTTGGCCAGATTCAAATGAAAAGTCATTTGAACTTGATTCTTTTTTTTTCTCCTTTAAGGCATTGCTGATTTTTTTTTTTTTTTAAGGACTTTACTTTTTAGAGCAGTTTCAGGTTTGATACTGGACTGGGTGGGACCAGGTTCCCAGGTCAGACCTGGTCCTTAGTATCCGTTCTTGACCTCCAGAGGGAAAGAACTCAAGAGTGGGTCAGGAGAGATTACATAAGTTTATCGAGAGACAAAAATTAGGCTGATTAGAGAGAAAGCAGGCTAATCTACTTCCAGAAGGTGGGCAGGCCAGGCTGATCCATGGAAACTGACCCACAAGCCCCAGGGGGTGCCCTGGGGTTGAAGTGGGGAGTCAAGTTGGCAGCCGGGGATCGGTCAGACTCTGGGCCAGGTTGCCATCTGGTACAAGACAGGGGCCCAGCTTGTGTTCAGGCCTCTGGTTGGCCACCTGGAGTGGTCAGGAGTTGGGCTCCTGATCAGACCGCTGCTTGGCTGTCCTCTGAGTCAGGCACATATCCTGTGTTGTTGAGGTGCATACCTCATATGTTTCCGGAATGGAGGAGAATGTGGCCCTTCTTGTCGGTTTGGGAGATGGCCCAGAGAAAGCTGCCACCTGTCCAGAGGAACTGTTTACCCCTGCCTGTCTCAGGTTCATAGCAAAATTGAGAGGAGGTACAGAGATTTCTCATATACTCCCTGTTCCCACACATACATAGCCTCCTCCACTATCAACTCTATCAACATCCCCCACCAGAGTGGTACATTTGTTACAATGGATGAACCTACATTGACACATCATAATCATCTCAAATCCATAGTTTATATTAGGGTTCACACTTGGTGCTGTACATTCTATGAGTTTGGACAAATATGTAATTATGTGTATGCATCATTATAATATCATGCAGAGTATTTTGTTAACAAAGAGACAACACACCCAAAATGGAGTCATTTGTGCTAAGCCCCACATCAGCGTCAGTGAACCAAGACTTGATAGCTAACCTAACTGCAGTTTCAGCCTCTCCCAGGAGTGGAATTTTAAACCAGTCAGTCTGGAGTATCCAGATCAAGTCTTGTGAGGTAATCTGCCTAAGACCCCTGCTGTTCCGGCCCTAAGGGAAGGTGACCTTGCCTGAAACAATCCGCTCTTTGCTTTTATAACTTCTTTATGCCTGCTTTTGCCTATAAAATGTCATTTTACACAACACCTCTACACCCAGCTCCCTTCTATTTGCTAAATGGGATGCTACCCACCCTATTCATTAACTTTTTTTTTCCTTCTTCTCCCCAAAGCCCCCCAGTATATAGTTGCATATTCTAGTTGTGGGTCTTTCTAGTTGTGGCATGTGGGATGCCACCTCAGCTTGGCTTGATGAGTGGTGCCATGTCCATGCCCAGGATCCCAACTGACAAAACCCTGGGCTGCCAAAGTGGAGCATGTGAACTTAACCACTCGGCCATGTGTCCAGCCCCTCATGACTTGTGTGAGGGTCTGGAATTGGCCACCCCAACATATGTCTCTTTGGCATGATTATTTGAGGCTGATTGTTTTTGATAAACTGGGACAGGGAAGGAGGCTCTGAGGGGTGGAACTTGCTTGCCCTTTGTTAGGAGACATTTACATTGTAAAGGAAATCTCTATCTGTAAAGGTGCCTATCTCTCTGTACCAGGAAGAAGAAAGGGGATGACCTTGTCTCTAGAAACTCTTAATCAATGGGGAAGGCAAGGACTTAAATCTGCATTTTATTGTGCTTGTCTGGTAACCTCCTGTAACTGACTTCCCTCCCCCTCCCAACGTTGGCATTTCTTTAAGGATTAAGCATCTTTCCTTAGGCTAGGAACTGATTGCTGCACCCACCTGTGACCACCCAACTCCAGACAATAGACTTGCCTCCTGCTACACCCTCCAAGATAGTAGACCCACTACCTGCTGTGTCCATCAAGCGCTGTACGACAGGGCAATCTTGTGACTATTGGGGGAGGGACATTTCAATCATATGTGAAATACCCTGTTTGGGGATATATAACCACTCTGTGCACCCCACTTCTTCGGTGCCCTTCCTTCCTTTGGGAAGAAAGGCGCTGGGCCATGGTTCCTCATAAAGCTTTGTTTCATTTTCTCTTGCTATTCTGTCTCGTGTGAATTTAATTCGTTCTCCGGCCAGAAGAACCCACTTTGGATAGAGGAAATGTCTTCCTCCCCTACACTTGTTTAATAAAGCCAATTAGATCTTCAAATTTACTCAGTTGAATTTTTGTTTTTTAACAATTTTCACTGCCCTAAAAATCCTCTGCCCTCTCCTATTCATATCTCCCTACTCTGCCTCCACAACCACTGATCTTTTTATTGTCTCCATAGTTTTGCCTCTTCCAGAATGTCATATAATTGAAATTATACAATATGTAACCTTTTCAAATTGGCTTCTTTACTTAGTAATAAGCATTTATGTTTCCTCCTTGTCTTTTCATGTCTTTGAACTTTGATTCTTGTCCATTAGTTTTTGGTTGCAAGGAACCAAAACCTACTCATACATTTTAAATAAGGGATCTCAGTGGTATGCTGGGAAATGTTTCACAACTAGCTTTCCAAGGGGGAAAAAACATCAGGATTTGCAGCACTGGCTAGATTTCCATGGTGTACATACTTTTCACCATGGCTGATCTCAAACTACCAATGTCACTGAGTACAGAGTTGGGACAAGATGCATGCAATGGGAAAGAGTGGGTAAGTGTGGGATCCAGC
Source organism: Equus caballus (assembly GCF_041296265.1). Lineage (NCBI taxonomy): Eukaryota > Metazoa > Chordata > Mammalia > Perissodactyla > Equidae > Equus > Equus caballus. The sequence continues at coordinate 5,112,387 of NC_091689.1, read as the reverse complement.
ACACCAATAAGAATTCTATAGTAAGAGTGCAATAGGTGTCTCAGGGACATCCAAGGACAAGAAACAGATGATAGCTAGGACTCCTTTTAAAGCATTTAGTGAGGAATCTTGTCCCTTTTTTTGCTTTGCTTTAGACAGATTCACTGATCTTCATCATGCCTCTGGCAAGTTTACCTTGCTAAAGTATGACTTTCAGAGTCAAAAATAAAAAAGGGAAACAGTGTGCAGAGTCATAAACAATGGTATCTTTCTCTTTATAGAGACTGAGTAGGCGCAAGTTTCTGCCTTTAATGGAGTACAGAGGTGGAAAATGTCAATGCTGTCCTGCATAATTCAGTGGTGTGCCATGGGAGACAACCATCTGGTGAACTATAGTTCAGACACATGCAGCATGAAGAACTAAAATTCACAGCAGAGTATTTCTCTTTTCTAAGTTCTAGAACTTCTATCACAGCCCGGTGACAATTCTTTTTAAATCTCCTGAGAATGGACCATTTCCCCATTAGAATGAGGCTATGAGGAAAAACCAGAAAGAGGATTGACTATTTTGGAAACTTCCATTGACAGCAATTCTGAGAATTCATATCTGTTAATCTAGCATACTTTGGAACAAATAGTAGATACTCCATAAATATATATCCAATTACTAATTTTTCAAATACTAGCACACACAAGTATAAAATTTATTTCATTTATGATAGGATTTTAACATGGTCAATTAAAATATTTTTAAATTTCACATATAACTTGAAACAAATGGTTGTGTCTTTCTAATACCTACCTTCCCACATCTTTTGAGGATAATAAATTCATCTAGCCAATGATGAAATATACACTATGAACCAGGTGAAAGGCTAGCTGCTGCAAAGACAAGGATTAATAGAACATAGCCCTTTAGGAGCTCACAGACTAACTTGAACTTTCAAATTACAACCAAAAATACAGGGTACATGCGTGTGGTGATGGATGGTAATTAGTCTTTGGATGGTCAATGTGATTTAACCTACACAGAAATTGAAATATAATGATGTACACTTGAAATTTATATAATGTTATAGACCAATGTTACCGCAATAAAAAAAATTGAAAAAATACTATTTTTTTCAAAAATAAATTCAAATAAATACAAAAGATTTTTTTTTTCAGGAAGATTAGCCCTGAGCTAACTGCTGCCAATCCTCCTCTTTTTGCTGAGTAAGACTGGTCCTGAGCTAACATCCATGCCCATCTTCCTCTACTTTATATGTGGGACGCCTACTACAGCATGGCTTGCCAAGTGGTGCCATGTCCACACCCAGGATCCAAACCGGCGAGCCCCAGGCCGCCAAAGCGGAACGTGTGCAATTAACCGCTGCACCGCCGGACCAGCCCCCAACACACATGTTTTAGTCATCTTAATTTTCTTTCTTTAGGAGCAAATATCGGGTGGCAATGCACTTTTTATTGGCTTCCCTCCCTTCCTTATGAGGACAATAGGAGTAATTCTTGTAAAATACTTAGCACAGGTGCCTGGCCTGTGATGCATCTGTATATCTTTTACTTGACAACATTATAAGCAGGTCACCATTGTCGGAAATCAGAGCTCAATCTGGTTGTAGACTTTCTGAGAGAATGTGTGAAATTCACAACATATTGTGACACTGAGTTGTGAGTCCCAAGCAAGTCTCTTCCCTTATTTGTTGAGGATGGGGTTGCTACTACTGGCACTAAGCCTCCAGAATCTCTGGGTGGCATGAGCAACTCCCTCCCTTCACTTCCCATTGCGTGGGGCCCATGTAAAGACTGACTTCTCCTGAGGCAGATGCCTCACAAAAGGATATTTTTCCTCCTCAAGATCTGCCTTCACCTCCCCTTATTGCTTCTAGACCAATGACTAGGGTCAAGTCTCATCATGGATCAAGTGGGGGATGACTGTCCCGATTATTTAAGGAAACAGATAATTTATCCAAAGGTCTTCAGAACCTGGCTAATATATGTCAGCAAGAACCAGGAGGGTATGCATGATGTGAATTTTGAGGGTGGTGGATGGGGACTGGGGATGAGGTGGGGACAGAACAAAAACTTACTAGGGAAGTATTTACAGATATGGGGCGCTCTCCTGTGACTTAGAATAAAGCACTTTGACATGGATGCTTGGAGTCAGTCCCCATATGCTGCTGGAATGACTCCTTGAAGTTTGGAGAAAAGGATCGTCTGCAGTGGAGATGCCAGCACTTCCTCAACAGAGTCAATGAGGAAGCAATCCTGATACTCAGAGATAGGTTTACTACTTAAGTCCAGAGAACGCACCAGCTGACTCTGCTACCTAGGAGGGCCTGGGTAGGCACTCTTCACTAAAACTATAAGGATGTGCTAGAGAAGGGATGCTGGCATCATCGAAAAACTAAGTGGTGATGTCATCTCTAGGCCAGGGTTGACAGTAGGGGAGACTGCTATGAAACCGAGCTCCCTAGTGATAATAGACATGATAACATTCTGGAATAGCAGAGGCCAGTGGCATCACTTAACTATCAGAGGTAAAGTTGACATAATTACATAACAGACACAGGCCATAATGGTAACCGAGGAAACTTGACCCACAAAAGATTTGTAGTGATGGTTAATTGACCGGGCTGTGCCTTGGAGCTAGATAAGTAGGCAGCCAATAACAGTTATTCATTGATTTGCATAAGCAAAAAAATCAAGAGCTGGAAAGCAAATGGTTGATGTCAGCCACTGTAATGGCAGATCATGATCATTCACCTTGTGTCCAGATCTGAGCCAGTTCTCAGACATAGGGCTCATCGATCAAGAAGGAGGAGGCCAGGTTCCCCTTATTTTATTACTTTTTAAGGAAGATTAGTCCTGAGCTAACATTTGCCACCAATCCTTCTCTTTTTGCTGAGGAAGACTGGCCCTGAGCTAACATCTGTGCCCATCTTCCTCTACTTTTTTTTTTTTATATGTGGGACGCCTACCACAGCACGGCTTGCCAAGTGGTGCCATGTCCGCATCCTGGATCCAAACCGGTGAACCCCGGGCCACCAAAGTGGAACATGTACACTTAACTGCTGTGCCACCGGGCCGGCCCCACAGATTCCCTTTAAAGAAAGGGCCTTGCAATGCCATAGCAAGTATATAAAATCAAAATTTCACCAGTCCTTCTCCAGAAGAACCTCAGACCTTTTATCACATTAATTGTCCACTGAAGAAAGGGTAATTCCAAGACTGTTCAAGGCTGCTGGAAATAGGGTCAAAGATAACACTGAGGGACACAAAGTGTCATCATGGTCTGTGTTAGACTGGGGATGCATGGAGGCTAGATGATAAATGGAGGTCCTGTGCCAAGTCTCTTTCACAATGAGTTCAATGAGTCTGAGGCTCCACAGGTGATTGATCATTTCCCCAATACAAATGCAAAGCTGGATATTCTTAGCAGCTAGCAGAAATCTCACATTGGTTCCTTGACTTGTTAAATAGGAGCTATGGTGGCAGGAAAGGCTAAGTAGAAGTTTCTGAAACTGCCCCTGTGACCTGGCCAAGATAGTAAATCACATGCAATCTGCATATCAGTTGGAAGAGCAGAGACTTGTGCCATCCTCAAAGTCTTACATGATGGACTCCATCATATTCTCATTTAACTCACTGGTACAGCCCCTACAAAACTCAGGTTGATCACAGCAAATAATAGTTGGACTACCATAAAATTGACCAAGTGGCAGCTTATTCACAGCTGCTGTGTCAGATGTGGTATCGCTACTAGAGCAAATCAACACAGCTGCTACTGACGGGGAAAACGAGTTTTCAAAAATATTTATTGGGAAAGAGGATCAAAAGCACTTTGTGTTCACCTGGATGGAGAGCAGTGCACATCCAGAGTCTTGCCCCAGATTTTTGTTAACTTTCCTGTTGCTGTTGCAGTAGGATCTAAGGGGACACTCTACAGAACGTCATTGTGGTCCACTGGGTGAATGACATCATATTAAACTAGTAAGCATGAGGTGGCAAATGCTCTGGATGTTCTGGTAAGGCACATGTGAACTGGAAATTAGACAAATGCTGGAAAAATTCATGGTACACCAGTGATATTTTCGTGGTCCACTGTTTTGAGGAATGCCAGGACATTTCTTCAGTGCTAAAGGACAAGTCATTACACCTCTTACCACAAAGAAAGAGGCACAACATGTTAGCTCTCTTTCAGTTGGGTTAACTATCTCAGGTTTCTTGCTTCTTGGTGGCAAAATTCAAAGACATGTTCCACTCAGTCTCTCAGAGGATCCCCAGTAGCACTGAGCCCCAGTTGTCCACAATGGTAACCTACTCATTAACACCAAATCTTTTATTGGCTTTTCTTCTTACCCTTCTTTCTGCACCACTCCCTACAATGCTTCCTAAGATCACTTACTAAATAAATTACATCCAAATTCTTGTTCAGGATCTGCTATTGGAGGGACCTAAACCGAGGTGGTCCATAAGGGTAGAAACTGGGAGAGCACTTACAAAGTTATTGCAATAATCCAGGCAGGAGATTCTGATGGTTCAGTCAGGGTGGAGGCGCTGGAGGTCATTGGATTGTGGTTGGGAGTGGTTGACTTCTGGATGTATCTTGAAGCTGGATATGTGAAGTTGGATGTACGACATGAGGTAAAGGAGTTAAGGATAGTTCCAAAGATTTTGCCTGGGTTAACTGGAATGATTGAGTTTCTTTCAAGTGAGTTGGAAAAGACTTCAGGAAGAGAAGATTTTCTGGGGAAGATACAGAGCTCCGTTTTGGTCACTTAACTTTGAGATATCTAGCAACTATTCAAGAAAGGCTTTCAAGGAGGCACCTGGACACATGACTCTAGAGTTCATAAGGAAGGGCCACAGAAGAGATACAATGGGAGTCGTTGGCATATAGATGATATTTCAAGCAATGAGATCACCAAGAGAGTAAACCTACAGAGAAAGAGAAGAGGACCGAGGCCTGAGAACTGGATTCCTCCGAGGTTAAAAGGCTAGAGGAGACAAGAAGGAACAAAGAAAGGAGATCAAAAAGAAGCCATCAGTGGGATAGGAAGAAAACCCAGGAACAGGGCAACAAGGTAAAAAAAAAAAAGATGGTTTATCAAAGAGGAGGGAGTATCAGCTGTACCAAATGCTGCCGATAAGTCAGGTCAAATAAGGACTGAGCATTTAGAAGTGGATTTAGCAATGGGAAGATCAGTTCAAGCCTGATGACACATTTTTGGTATCCAAATAGTTCATGAATCCAGAGTTTTAATGGATATCTGAGCATTCCTGGGGCTGAATACAAACCAGGCTTTCTCAAGAAAAGGGAGGAGCTCTGCATGAAAAGAAGGAAGGACTCTCAAAATGAACTTTGGCTACCTTCCAGTTTTACCTGGGGTTTGCCATGTCGTGTCAGCCATGTCAGTTTTGCCTAAGGACAACAAAACATTGGGAATAATATGAATGACAATTGAACAAACTCTTCTTGGTGCCCTGGGGGGAAAATACAATAACAAAAGAACTTCCTGGCAGTCAAGCCAGATTAATTTGCTGAATGCTTTTGTGATAGATTTTGCTGTAAAATAAATTGGATAGTAGAGTCTATTGAACAATAGTACCTAAAATTTCCAAGGGCAGTGTGTTTTGGCTTATTATAATCAATGGGATGCCCCTTGATGCCCTGGAAATGATGGCTAGGTCCAGGATGGTGCAGCCACCTAATAATGCAGGAAGTCATCTGGCAGTAAGCCTCAATTGTTCAATGAGAACCCAAGAGGGATAACGCCAAAAGGCCTTAGACAGAAAAAGCAACAGACTCCCAGAAAGTAGAGGCCAAAATAAGTCCACGTAATCATTACATCCATTCTCAATGTGGCCAAAAGTTGTTCGGTATCCAGTTTTAACTTTGGTACAAATAATGGATTTTCCCCCTTATGATAGCATTTGAATTTGGTCCAGGAATTACCTTTAGCTTACTTCATCAGTGCTCGATGTCATCTTCTCTCCTCATGGAAAATGTTGCCTACTTGGTTTGCATTTCTTCATCCACCACCCTTCTCTTGGCAATAGTCACACTTGGGATAAGAATAGTATCTACCTATAGCGTTGTTAAGAGGATCACATGACTTAATCTAGCTAAATCACTTAGAACAGTACTTGGGAAAAAGCTAGCGCTACATGGATGAGTGTTACTTCTTATTTTTACCTTTACATGGTAAATGTTCTACCTTTGCTCTCCCTTTATATGGATTTCTGTTACATGTGACCATGACAATTGTAAAATATAGACTTTATCAAATCATTGTAAGAATGAATACTTCTAATTCTAAAATCTATAAATGTGCAGGAAATGATGATCCTGAAACCTTCAGAAACCCTACAAAATATGGAGACAAAGGTTAAGTACAAGCCACTCATGTTCCAAAGGCCTGGATCAGATCTCAGAGTCTGAAGATCTCTGAGTCTAAGTTAAGCAATTGAAATATCTGAAATGAGTATTTATGACAATTGCACAATTCCAAAAAACTAAGACACATATCCCTCGGCCAACGCCACGCCCATCTCAGATCCAGCACGTCTTGTCTTTGGCCCACAGAGATCACTGCCTGTCCAAGCCTGGATTTTCTTTGTAAAGAAGCTTCGTTGGTAAGATGAGCACTGAGATCCTTGCAGACTGGGAGCTTCGTGATAGTGTAAGCACGGGCCCCCTGAGACCAGTTTGAACTGACCCCATCTTATCAACAGAGTGATTAAAAGTTGTTTTTCAGGGGCCAAAACTATGATCATGTAGCCAGAGCATGCGCAGAGGAGAAAATCTTGACCTGAAATGACCCTGGAAACAAAGATTCCCCCTCCTTGGAAGCAAAGAACCAGGTCACCACTGGAACATGGGAGTCGACTCTTAGCAGAGGCGAGGGGTCTGCTTTCCAGGAAGATCCAGTGTTAAAGCCCCTTCCACACGTCCCCATAAGTGTTTAAAACCTGAACAGAAATGCTTAAAGCCCTCAACCAAAAACCTGCCCCGCCAGCTTTCTGCGCACCAGCCTGTTCTCTCTAACCTCTGAAATTTCACCTCAAACCCCGAACTGGGGAGACAGATTTGAGACCTTTGCCTCCGTCTCCTTGCTGGTCAACCTTTCATAAAGGCTTTTCTTATCTCAAAACCTAGTGGTATAATAATTGCCTTTTTTTAGGCTCATCGGGCAGAGAACCCCCATTTTGTGCAGTAACAATTGGGCACAGCCATTCTTCTTGGAGCTCCTAACACCTCCCTGGGATGCATGAGGCGGTGGAGGACAGGTCAGCTGATTCCGGGACCCCTAGTCAGCAGCCCTCTGGGAACCTCTTTCAGTTTTTATCATGTCCAGCTGCTGATCTTAGAGTCTCGGAGCCCATACCCTTTCTTGGACTATCTTCTACAAAACCAAGTTTTCTTAACTCTGCAAGACAAACTCCAGGTGTCTCTTCAACTGAAAACCTAGGTAGGACTGAGAAGCATATTAGGGAGAGAAAAAATAGTTCTTGTATTTCTGATCCATCTGCAGCCGTGCAACCAAAACACAAATTGGTATCTCAGTGAATTATTCTGGCGCATAGTAATAAAATGGGTCATACCATCTCTTGCCTCTGACCTTCACACATGCTGCTTTCTCTTCCTGGAATGTGCTACTTTCCCTTCCTCCGCACCTGGCTAACTCCTACGCACTCTTCACATCTTAGTTTAAGCATCACTTAGCAAATTTAAACTATGCCTTGATTCATTATTTTTAAAAACCAACACAGATTAAAAATCTCAAGAACATAAATATACTTGCACACATGAAGTTCACTAGCATAGCTTAAAGTGAGGATGGGGGCCTCAGAAGACCTGTGAAAAAGACCAGGTTTCTCTTCAAGGGCCCCTACTTCGTCCCAGCAACCTCCTCCACAAAGGGACATGGACGGTTCCTTCGGGATCTGCGTGCTCCCGGACCCTTTACTTCACCCCTTGCCAAAGTCCGCCCACAGAAAAGAATCTAGATTAGCTCATTGCATCTTAGTGGAGATGTAAATTACCGTGTCTCCCAGGGCCTTTGCAGGCTGAACTGAGGCAGTCTGTGGATAAGAGGCTTGGTGCCCAGTAGAGGGCTGCTGGGCTGCGGGAGGACTTCAATTATTTCAGCGCAGCACTGAGTGACTGCTGGCCTGCCCTGACCGCTCCCTATCAGTAAAGTACCACTAAATACATTCTGATTTCCCCAAAGGTTATTTTGAAAACCAAATGAGATAATGTATTTGAAAGTGTCCATAATCTAAAAGTATTACACAAATGTCAGCGCTATTGTTAGTAAGTTTTATGAATTTAACATTCCTTGGCATTCAAGGAAAATCTGGAGGTTCCTTATTCATAACACCCAGGTCTCCCAGAAAAAGTTGCTGTGTTCTGTTCTGCATTCAGCAGGGGTTGTAATTCCACGTACATTTAGGGACAGGTTCTGAATATTTTCATAAAGCAGGAAAGCACCTTTCTTTAAGACTAAAATGGTATATGAGTCTTGCAGTAATTTTTTTAAAAATCTTTTTGAATTTTCTCTTTTGCCTCAGCAGGAATCTTCTGTGCCTTCCTTATTTTTGTCCCAGAAGAACATTTTCTTTTCCTATGTGACTTTAAATATTTTTTTCTGTCTGACTCAAAAACTAAACTTTGACATTTATTAAAATAATTCATTTCTTCATTTTTAATAAAAATTGATTAGATCCTCCATTACCTCCTATTTAATTAGGAAAAAAAGATTTTATTTATCATTTCTTATAAGTGAATTATACAGCTCTATAGAGACCTATCTTTTAAAAAACTACTTTTTTCTGCCAACCCAAATGCATATAGTAGAAACATTAGCATATATTTCATATTTTCTGCATAGCACTCAGTCACTATGCTTTTCCTTTGATCAAATATTATGAATTTGCATGATTAAAAATGGTACTGTCTCCCATATCAAAAGTTTGTTTAAAGATTGGTCTTTGTTTAAAGTGGTTTTCGTGAATCCATTTTTCTCTGAAGCCTGAAAATAGTTTCAGAAAGCAGGCAGTGAATTATGCTAGGAAAAAAGAAAGAAAAGAATCTGTTAGTTTATTTTCTGTGAAACTGATAGATACTAGGTAAGAGTATGGCTGCTCATGTGGCTAGGTCAGAGGCAATGCCCTCTCAACCAAAATCTAGTGAGCCATTGAGCTTTTCTCACACAGATATACTTAAGCAAAATCAACAAATAGAGAATCAAATAGACATTCATCCATCCAGCATCCATCCATCCATCCATCCTCAAACTCAACTACGTACATCATGGGACCATTTATGTACCGCACATCTCTGAGTGTCAGAAAAGTGAACTGCAATGTCATGAGTCAGCACGTTTAGACTCTGAGAGTGTTGGCCATTTTTTTGGTTTATTTTCGTGCATTTACTGATTCACCATTCATCCGACAAATATTTTCAGCCACCTGTATGCCAGAAACCAATTTAAGTGAACAAGTGCCTGATCCTGGCATTCAGATGAGTAAGAAAGAGAGGATTTTCTGCTTTCATGGAGATTATGATCAAGTGGGTAAAGCAGACAGTAAACAAATGTATAAAACAACATCATAAAGCAGGGTAATGAGGGCAATTGATTGGCATAGGATGGGAAGGCAACTCATTTAGATTAGAAAGCCAGGAAGGCCTCTCTGAGGTCATGAAATTTGTTGGAAGATCTGAGGGATAAGAGGAAGCCAAGCACACAAAGAACTAGGGAAGAATGTTCCTGGCCCAGGGAACAGAAATGTGATGGCCCTAACGAAGGAACAGACTTAGCCTTCTCAGTATTTCTGCAAGAAGCCAGTGTGGCTGCATTTTAGTGAGCAGAGGGGAGAACAGTAGGACATGAAATTAGAGACGGATGCAGGGGCTACACTATGAGGCTCACGAAGACCAAAGTAAGGGGTTTGAGTTTGATTCCAGTGGAAGAAGGAGCCGTAGGAGAGTTTTAAGCAGTGAAGTGACAGAGTTCTGTTTCCATTTACAGCATCACTCTGGCTGCTGTGTGGAGAATGAATTGTAAAAATGCAAGAATAGAAATAGGAAAACTAATAGTGAGGTTACTGCACTGGTCTAGGTGAGAGATGGTGGAGCACGAGGGTAAGAGCAGAGGAGATGGAGGTAAGTTAATGGATTTGTGGTGCATTTGAAGGTACGGTCAACAGTGATCAAAACCAATTAGGTTAGATATTGAGGAGGAGATGAGGGAAAGAGAAATTAAGGCTATCTCCTAAACACTTGAACTGACGCGCTGTGCTGATGGCCGTGCCATTTACTGATATAGCAAGGCTAAGGGAGGGAGACGTTTTTGATGGAAAACCAAGAATTCTACGAAGAGTATGAAAGCCACGCAGGAGAAGGTAACATATCAGCTAACCCATCTACCAGCTTGGAGAAAAAGATCTATGTTAGTTGAATTATAATTAAGGGGGAAAGAAACACGGTTCTTCTAGAGTTACCTTTTTTATGCATGGAAGTCTAACAAACAGACACAAATAATTTAATGGATGGTAGCTTGGGGAGGGCAGTGATTGTGCTTAGGCACAGAACACATGGATTCACAGTTCTTTTTACAGAACATTATGAATGTTATAAGATATTATATATATTTATTTTCATCATATAAGTTAGGAAATACTTTACCAGCAGAAATATATATTATAGAACTTGAAAAGTGCCTGATATATAGTAAGTGCTCAAGAAATATTTCTGAATGAATGCAAATATGCATAAAATATAAAATAATTGTGAGTACATGTGCTTATGAAAAAAGCCACTAAATAAGCATCATAAACTATTTATAGCTGTGTCTATTGACACTTGCTTATTAGAAAAATGGTAACAAAAAAAGCAAAGGTGAGCATGTAACAGTAGGGTTCCAGCAGGCATACAGTTTGAGAACCACTGGGATAGAGACTCTGTTCTAAACTGGAGCCCAAACTAGATCCAGTTATCAGCTTCTGCACAAATTATTTAATTTGGGACTCTCAAACACAAACATCTACAGCAGCTAGGCAGGAAATGGATGAACAAATGGGTCCAGAACTCTTGGGGGTGATGAGCATGGGATAAATGAGGACATAAGCTTGGTTCCAGGGGCAGCTCCTTCTCAGCTTAGTAGATAGTTTCTACCACGCTGAAATAGGAGTCCCATATTGCCAGATTTTTCAGTTTTTCAAGACTTTTAAATGTTGGCAATTCCATTTTTTCGAAAATGCTGTGTGGGCCAAACAAAACATATCAACAGGCCAAATTCAGCACTTGGACTCCTAATTTTGACCTTGGACTTAAACTGTCTGGGCCTCAGATGATATAGTTATGTGATAGTGCTCTGTAAATTTAACATCACTTTTTCAATGGTTCTTAACATTTGGGGTCACAAACCCCTTCAAGAATCTGATGAAATTATGGACCCTTTCCTCAGAAAAACCTCCTGTATAAGTAATATTTTGCATAAAATTCCAGGATGTTCATGGGCCCCCTGAAGGTTGTTCATGAACTATTAAGGATTCCACGGACCCAATTTAAGAATCCCTGACTTAAACAAATACAAAAATTAAAATATTATAATGACATCCCTTTCTTCTTTAATTGCCAGGAAGCTCAGATCCAGATCTGTGGCTCAAATACAGGAATTGTGAAAAACCTTATAAAGTCTACTTTTCTGTTCTGTTTTTCTCCTTGGTCTTGACCTTTGAAAATTCCATCTACTTTTTGAAATGATAGATTCTTTATGTATGTTTTAATGTTAGTTTATTTTATTGCCAGTATTCTTTTGCAACCTACCTAAAATTTCTTGAGAAACAAACAAGAAATAAACAAATACAAATAACAATAGTAAACTCAACCTGAGTCATACTAATTTATACGTATAATTCTGTACCAAATAAAAATGTAACTGTGAGTTAAAGAGAGTTCTTCTCTAATGTCCTTAGACTCTTTTCTCCTTGCTGGTAATTCCTCTGCCTTTCCTCCTAATTGTGCTAAGCCACCTTGCCCAGCTCCACAGCCTCCCCTTACCCAAGTCTGTTGTCCATGGTAGAGATCTGCGTCTTGAACCTGCCGTGGGCTGACTCCCTTAGCCCTCTGCTGATGTCTTTCTCTTTCTGCAGAACATCAAAAGCCCTTCCTAACTATATATCTCATTTTGACACTTAATCATACTCTGCTTTATAATGTTATTAAACGTTTCACATGACTGAGCCGTAGGGCTCCACACAGTTCATTGTTTTGCCCCTCTTTCTAAGCCCCACGGTGTTTAGCAAAGTGGTAAGCAAAGATAAAGCCTTAGTAGACATGGATTAAGTTCAATTGTACTGCTGCTGATTTCAAAGCCCCTATTTTTCTATTTTTTTCAAATATGGCAAATCATTCAAAGAACGCGTCATTTTTAAAATAAGCTTTCACCTGGTGGTGCAATGAAACCTGGATGCACAAGGAAACATGAAGATTTGGACAGAAGAAGGATATTCCTGTCTGGAAGCTGTAAGAACTAACACTGTAATTGATTTGACTGGAGTCTAGAGATAATTACGTGGCCATAGATCATTGAGGAATAGAAAATTCACTAGAGAATATGTTCTTCACTATAGAGTAATAAGCTTGGAGTTTATGCGTTTTGGTAATTTCTCAATCCACTTCGTATTTTTATTACAGCTGCATTATTGGAGTACAAGTTACCAGACTTTCGATGTAGCCTGTTAGTCAGTGGAAAACACAGCCTTCAAATAAATGCAAATGTGGCTTCTCCATGTCAACATTCCAGTGTCAAATTTCTCTAGGTAGCAGTTAAAAGCCTTGACATTTGCTGAGTGCCCCTGAGAAAGTCTGTTTTATTAAAAGTGCTCCTCTTTTAATTTGTAGGAGCTAGACTCATTCAATAAATGTCAATTGAGTGCCTGCTATATACTAGGCATGCTGGTATGGAGGGAAAGGAGGGCCCGCCTTTGAGACAGTGGAGATACAGAGATTAAATAAAAACAAATACCTACTCCCTGTCTTCTCCCCACTGCTTAGTGGGAAGACCCCACAGCAAGGACAGATACCCTGAGAGCATAAAGGAAGTGTACTGTGCCCACTAGTGGATCCTGGGGGCCTGGAAAGCCTTCCCGGAAGAAATGACAAAGCAGCTGAGTTTCAGAGATGAGTAACACTTAAGGAGTTTAAATTTTTTGACATCTATCACCACCATCTATTAACTGTCTCATTTCTTACTTGTTGAATTTATATTATGTAAACTGTCACCTAAGGACAAATATCGTCTTAACTGAAACTTTTCATATTCAAGCTACAAAAGTTCTAACTGGAGTGGGTATGTAGTTATTCTGAAGACTATGCTTAACTCATCCAATTGATGAATCAATTGTAAAGATTGCATTTATCAAATTCCATCCCAGAGCAAAGATATCTGGGAATACCTTTCATGATAAAGTGTAGGTGGGTATGAGTGCTGTAAGTTTTCTTAGTCTTCAAGAGACATCTTCTATTACTGGACATTCATTGAGAAAGTATTCTTAAATTAATTAAACAAGGAGGCCGTTAGACTGAGGTGGCTCATGCTGTGGCAGAATATATAACCAAAATCCAGGCCTGTAAATGTCTCAAGGTTAAAAAATCTACATGGTCAGGACAACCAACCACAAACAGCCAACTAAGCTGAAATATAGCCAATCTAATAATATCCTTTCTTTTCTTCAGCATCTTGTCTATGATCTGTATCAGTCTTTCCCTTGGCTCCTGTCAGTGGCGGAGCGCTCTTAACCACTTCCGGTTTGGCACTGCCCGTTTGGAACAGATTTTCGCTCAAATGAACTCTTAAAAATTTTCATATGCCTCAGTTTATCTTTTAGCAGTATGGAGTAATAGAAGGGCATTGCCTAGCTAAGCCTCACAAAGACTTTGAATAATGTTCCTCAATCTAGCAGCATTTAAAATAGCAGCTTTTTAAAAGAAAAAAGTTTCAGACTCTGATGTTGATTGAAATCTATATGAAGATAAAACTAAGCCTCAACTCCTCAGGCTAATGGCTCTTATAAATGAAAATAAATACAAAAATAAAAATTAAAATCAACAAATTTGCAAATTAAATATAAATTAAAGTATAAAACTAATGCAATTTAAATTGAAAACGTTAACCTAATTAGATACGTGCTACTATTTTGGTAAAACTAGATAGTAAGATTTGAAAGATGTAGACTCAGTTAGGTTTTATATTTGCGGATGCATTTTTTTAATCTCAATAATACTAATATAGAGAGTGGCAATTCACATTAGTATTAATAATTTTAAGAATTTGCTTGCTAGTTGAAGATATTCACACCTCGTACTTAATCAAAATTTTGTCAGGAGCAACCCTTGATTGTCAAATTATTGAAATTTACATTAAATAAGCACCTAAATCCGCTTATTGTGTGGAAAAGAAAAAATTAATGTGTATCTCCTACTCTATTTATTACTTACAGAGATGGAATATGCACATACATCTCCATATTAGTTTCCTATGGCTATGTGCAGATTACCACAAACTTGGTGACATAAAACAATACATGTTTATTCTCTCACAGTTCTTGGAGTCTGGAGTCTGAAATGAGTTTCGCTGGGCTGAAGCGAAGGTGTGGCAGGCCGAGCTCCTTCAGGAGGCTCGAGGAGAGAGTCTGTTTTCTGGCCTTTCCCAGCTTCTAGAGCTGCATTCCCCGGCTCATAGCCCCTTCCTCCATCTTTGAAGTCTGCACTGTGGCATCTTCAAGTCTCTCTTTACTCCATCATCACACCACCTTCTCCTCTTCTGTCTCTATAGTCAAGTCTCTGGCTGCCTCCCTCTTTTGTTTTTTTAAAAAAAAGTTGGCCCCTGACCTAACATCTGTTGCCAATCTTTCTCCTCCTCCTCCTCCTCCTCCTTCTTCTTCTCCCCAAAGCCCCCGGTACATAGTTGTATATTCTAGTTGCAGGTCCTTCTAGTTGTGCTATGTGGGACATGGCCTCAGCATGGCCTGATGAGCAGTGCTAGGTCCGCACCCAGGATCCCAAAAGGCGAAACCCTGGGCTGCTGAAGCAGAAGGTGTGAACTTAACCACTCAGCCCCAGGGTGGCCCCCATGCCTCCCTCTTAAAAGGGCACTTGTGATTGCTTTTAGGACCCACCCAGATAATCTCCCAATCTCAAAATCCTTGCTTAAATCACATTTGCACGTTCTCTTTTGTTATGTAATATAACTTTCACGAATTCCAAGAATTAGGACCTTCATGTCTTTGGGGGCTAGTATTTAGCCTACCACAATCTCCTTGCAAAGCAAGTGTGGTCATACTGACTGCTGTGGCAAAGGTTTTTTTGAGCCCAGCATGTTGCGTGATCACTCAATACTTCCAACACTTCTCTCAAATTCCCTTACTGAGAAACTGGTGTTGACTTTAGTTGGCCTTTACTCAGTATACAAAATGTAAATGCGATGTAGACACAAGCATGAAATTGCATATTGGCACTCAGCTATCCAGTGGCCGTTCCAGTGATCCGTGCATGAATCCGTTTATTTTTTCAGACTATCGTATTTTTCAGCTCACAATATCTCTCTGGTCTATTTATCTACCATCATGGCGATTTAGCTCCTCCCAGCCTGAGTTTTGACTTTCCTCATGGTAAGGATTCAGCAGCATCATATAGGTTATCTCCTGTGGACAGAGCTTTGGTGCCAGGCTGCCTAGCCGTAGGCTAACAACTTTGGCATAAGCATCAGCAGGTCCAGTTATGCACAAAGCACTTCTTACAGAAGCATCTCTCAAAAGGAGGCTGTGGGCCTGGTAGGCTATTTCTCAGAAGTGCATGTTTAATTGCATAATTTCTTTAGTAAAAGGAGAACAGCTTCCATGTTTCTATGAGACTATGGAATAATGATGGTCACTAGGATAGCTGCAATTGAGGAAGTATAATAAATTCAGAGGAGAATGCTCAAATTCATTAAATATTTTTCATTATCAACTGCAGCTATATACAAGGCTAAAAGGCCAGCTAAGTTCTTAAGGTAAAGAGGAAGGCTGGTTGAATTTGAGAAAACTGTCCATGAGTTGTTATATCTTTATGGATTTCTTGCATGAGGAAAGGGTCTTCTCTTGAAAGGAAAAAAAAATACTTTGAGTGTAGGAATAAATGCAGAAGCAAGTAAAAGTGAGAGAATAGTGTAGGAAAGACCAAACGGCAATTTGTCTGACTTAAGCAGACAAATTAAGTTGTAGCAAAGCAGATGAGGGGATGCAATAAAAACTTAAATTTATGAATATTGTGACTTCTCTGGTGAGTAGGAGACTACATTAAAATCTGAGCATGCAGACACACAATTTGGGGTTCCTCTACCATAATTTGATGTGTGCCATTTATATTGTCATGAATTGGAAAGCTTCAGAGAAACAGAGTCAAATGACAGATGATGTTTGAAGTTTCCATAGAGACTGTTTGGAAGAAAGACATGGCAATCATCATGGTCCAGCATTTGCATAATCTTTTTTTTTTTAATGCACTTCTCACAGTAATATATAATTTTTTAAAACTCCTTGGGAAATTTTAAATCATTTCGTAATTTTTATGTACTGCTAAGTTTCTGGGAATTTACTAAATTGTGATATGCATGAACTAAAATTACTGTGTAAGTGAGTTTATTGAGGAATTTAATTTAAAGCAAGACTCACAATCATTGAGAATCATTTTAAGACAATGTTGTTGTTTACGTTATTTCCCTGATCTATCCTTATATAATGGTACTTCTTGGTTAATCATTAGTTGGAAATTGAGAGGAATATGTGTATGAAACAGAGAGTTTTTCGTCCCTGCTGTGGACCAAGATCTAAAAAGATCTTATGGCCACTGTCCTTCTAATATTTCTAGAGCATGTTGGTGGCCAACAATAGGGGAAAAGTGGAATCAACAAGTCCATTGTCAAAAGTGGTCCCCATTGTTCAAAGCAATGAGGAAGTCCACAGAATATTTCTTTCTAAACAAAGAAATGGCACACAAAAAATGGATGTTTCAAAAAGGGCATGATAAGGACTAAATTACTAGAATAGAAAAACATTCAAAATGGCTGAAAGGAAGCGCATCTCTAGCTGTATCTTTTCATTTACTGACTACCTGTTGGCCAGCAACGGCTTGGTTTCTAATACAACCAAATGCAAAGCAATTTGGCAATGGAGATGTTTCTTCCAAAAGTAAGTCTTTTCTTTTTGCAAGGTCAAACAAATGCATTTTATGATGCAGTATAATGATTTTTCCTACATCAACTACAAAAATAGAATGTGGAGATTTAAAACTATAAGTGGGATTTTGCCAGATTGCCTATTTTAATTATTTTTTGAAAAGCATTAGATAGACTTGTTTGATTTACATTTTTTAATCATCTTAATTAATTGCATAAACATGATTCGCAAATTCAAATTAACCCAGAGAAACTTTCAAAATGAATCAATACACCCCTTTAATAGAAAATTTCCAGAAATACTAATTGGTAGAGTTAGCTTTATTTCCTGGCAACAAGTCTCATACCAATGTTATATTTTTCTGACTGCAAATATGCGTTTTATCATAAGATTATAATTGCATGTAGTTATTTTTTCCTATGTGTACAAACAACTTAACAAAGTCAATGTCAAATCTAACAAACTGACTAATAATTTTTACCAATTTAAACTACCATGGAGAAAAGCCATTAAAATAGAGAATTATGTGTTTGTTTGTTGACTGCTCAGCAGCCATACTAAGACAATGAGTAAGCAATTGTATTTTTGCTTTATTTTTTGTAGTTAAACTTTGAGATAAACAACTGACTTCCTAAAGACTAGACTAATAGTCCCAAAATATACTATTATGACTTAGGCATAGCATAACAAAGATTTCTGAGGATGAAATAAAAACATACTTCTCGATTATAGTTTCTTTGTAGAAAAATTTAGTCATTTATAGGATGTTTGAAAAAACAAGTCATTCTTGATTATTCAGAGATCAGAGAGATCTTTCTTCTGAGTTTTCATAATCAAATTCCTGGGTTTATATAAGATTGTATAGAAAAGCAAAACACAATATACTTACAAATCCATAACACAAAATGGGCCATGTATAAAATTAGTTGCCACCGAAGTAAGACAGAATGCTCCATGTCGAACACTAGCCTCTATACTCCTCATTGCTTAAAGCATTGATATCTGGACAATATGATGTAAAATACAATGCAATCAAAATCAAAGTGAAAATACAAGTATTACACAAGGTGCGAACTTTCTTGAAGTCACTGAAAGTGATAATGGAGAACTGCTGGAATCACAGGTGACTGAGAATTAAACCATTCAACTACTGGACAAGAGAAAAGCAACTAACGTGATGACAAGGTAGAAGCTTCAAATGAGGAGTATTTGAATATCAAAGGATTCAGAGAAGCCTTGGGAACATGTGGATTGAGGATGTCACAACTTCTGTCAAAAACGTTTCTTTGCCAAGTTATACCCCAGTGAATTTTTGGCTCATTCTTTGTTCATTCTGAAAATGAACATATAATTGTAATTATAACCTAAATATTGTTAAATATAATCTTTTTCCCCACAATTTTTATTTCATTTTTGAAGCTAAAGATTCATCAGTTCTTTCATCTTCCTCTTCTTCCTCCTCCTTCTCTTCTTCCTTCTCTTTTTTTTCATTCTCCTTCAGTATTTCTTATGAAATTTTGGCCCCGGGGTTAAGAGGATCCACCTTAAGTGGACTTTTGCTAGTGCCAAATAGTGTCAGATCACAAGGATCTTCTGGGCAAAAACAGGAAAAGGAATGAGCCAGAGCCATTTCCAAGTTCAATATTATGAAAAAGATGAAAGAGAAGGCATCTTTGGGACAGAGGTAATAACACTTCTTCTGGAATACTATCATCTTTTGGGGATGGAATAACCAAAGTCTGTGGCTTTTTCCCAGTTCTCAACACTTGACATCTCTCAGCACCAGAGGATAGTCTTTAAAAAGAATGTGAGCAATAATATTTTTCAGTTTCTTCCTCCCCTCACACAGAATACTCACTTAGAATCCCAAATTCTTCTTCAAAATAAGATTTTTCAAGCTGTTGACTCAAATAATCCATAATCAATCTATAAATCAAAACTGGGGTGAGTTTATTATGTGACCAATTTTGAGGACTATAGCCCGGGAGAGAACCTCATCAAGGAAGGAAGCACTCCAAAAACTTGGGGTGTAGCATGGTTTTCTATCATCTTGGAACAAGGAACATATTCAAATATGACAGGAAGATCTCTTTTACTCCAGTCACAAGATCTTTTGCTAGCACTGCAGGTCAATGGTTGCAAGAGGAGCACAGTAGGTCAGTAATTAAACTTTAGTTTCTGGGAAGAAATGTTCATCTTTAAAGAAATGCTGAAATGAGGGGAGGCAACATCTATATCTTTAAAGGCAGCATTCTTGTCTTTGGGACATTGTAAATATTTAAAGCAGATGTACAATGCATGCTCCACAGGCCATATTGGGCCTTTCTGGAAAAACAAGGTCAGGCTAAATTAGTTTCAAACCAAATGGTTTCTTCTTACCTCAATATATCTTATTGCTTTTCATTTGTTCGCAAAACTTAAATATTTCCTCTATGGCTTAATTTTTTTCTTTTAATCTCCAAGATCATCTTGCTTCCCCTGTCTCCTGAATGTAGGCAATTGCTAAGGTACTTGTCTTTCTTTTTATCAATACTCTGTTCTTGAATGTCCTGGGAATCAGAGATCATTTTTTTGAGTTGTTTTATTTATCGCTTGGTAAACAGGTACATTTTACAGATCTTTCTAAATACTTTTCTGACCAAAAAAAATTTTTCTACACAAAAATCAAGTTTTAACAAGTCAAACAGGTACAATATGCAAAATCTCCATTCTTGTTGTATTACTATTCTGCAATGTGGAAACAAATCTCTCACTTTCTTCCCTTTCATTCTGGATTTAAAACTGAATCTCTTCCTGTTCAACATGTTCTTTTTGTTAATTCTAAGTATCAGAGAACACCACCACCAGAATAAATTTTCAATCTCTTCCTGGCTTGAGTAATTGAACAAGAGGATATGACTGAATAGCTTTGCTCGTTATGATTCGGACAAGATCACTCACAAATGTGAGGAATGAGAAATATTGGTATCTACCCTGCCAATATATACTAAGAAAGTATAGATAATGAGTACCTGATCTTTTGGTCACCCCTAGTTCTAATATAGATACATAATAGAAGTGAGTGTTAGGCCAAAATTTTAGCTTGAATTTGAATCTTAAGAGGCTATATATTTGCAAATTATATTTGTCAGATACCTTACAATTGATCTTAATGGGTTATTTTAAAGAAAATCTCACCAGTGGTATAGCTCCAACATAAAATGTGAAATGATGAGGAGTGACATCAGCATCCTGGTGGAGTGAGTTGGTCCTTTTGTCTCTCCCCTCTAAGTTATAACTAAATGGACATTCATTAACCACAGAGGATTCCCTTAGCAGCAAAACAGGATGCCTGAGATCCACACAGCCCTACTTCTGAATGTGGGTGGCCTGGATCACCAGGATTTGGTGGAACTGGGTGAATAGCCCCTCATCCTCCCCTGTGGCAGAAGTCCAGGTCACAGACACCCACACAGCAGCTAGCATGACTGTAAGGGGAGGTAGAGGCAGTCAGGCCTGCACATGAATGCTCTCAGAGTGGTGTCCTGGCCCATGGGAGTGCCCACTATGGCATGGCAAGCCTACCCATAGGAATACTCCCCACCAAGTGGTGGCAGCTTAGCCCCCATGAGTGAGCCCTGACCTCCAAGTGCAGGAGCTCTGCTGAGTGACCCACGATGGCAGAGCCAGCACACTTGCAAAAGAGAGCACCCCCCATCCCACCTAGTGCAGCAGCTCAGCCGTTTCACTGTCAAGTGCATCAGTCCCATACACATGAGAGTGACCTGCTGGTGGAACACAGAGGCCCCTGCCTGTGTGTGCATGTGTGACCTACCAAGCAGCTGTGGCCAAGCTGCACAAATGCAGAGCAGCCCTCAGGGCAAAACTTCTAGCAGAGGGCGCGGGATCAGAAAACACAGCTCCTGCCCCCACCCCAGTGGTGGCAGAGGAAATCTACAACCTGATACTACCACAAATGTGCTGGCAAAGGATCTATTCATCAAACACCATGAAGAACTATACTAATACTCCAGAGCAGAGGAAAATGACAAGTCTCCAGAAACTAACCTTGAAGTCACAGAAATTTGTAATCTAAATGACAGAGAACTCAAAATAGTTGTCATAAAAAAAGTCAGTGAGTTATAAGAAAACTCAAAAAGATAGGTCAGTGAGCTCAGGAATAAAATTAATGAGCAGAAAGATTACTTCACCAAGGAGATTGAAACTCTAAAAAAAAAAAAAAAAAACCAAACAGAAATTCTAGAGATGACGAACACAATTAATGAGATAAAAAATGATCTAGGAACCACAAAGAACAGAGCTAACGTTATGGAGGACAGAATTAGTGATTTAGAGGAAAGGAATATAGAAATGCTTCAGGTGGTGGAGGAGAGAGAACTAAGATTTTTAAAAAATGAAGAAATTCTTTGAGAAATATCTCACTCAGTTAGGAAATGGATTATAGGTATTCCAGAGGGAGAAAGGAGCAGAGAGCTTGCTCAAAGAAATAATAGCTGAGAATTTACCAAACCTGGGGAGGAAACTGGACTTACACGTACATGAAGACAATAGAACTCCTAATTACACCAGTGAAAAAAGATCTTCTCCAAGGCATATAATATTAAAATGGCAAAAGTCAATGCCAAAGAAAAAATATTAAGGGCAGCAAGGCAGAAGAAAATTACTTACAAAGGAACCCCTATCAGCCTTTGAGTAGATTTCTCAGCAAAAGTGTTTCAGGATAGCAGGGAATGGAATGATATATTCAAAATAATGACAGACAAAAACTTTTAGCCAGGAATACTCTATCCAGTAAAAGTATCCTTCAGATACTACGGAGAAATAAAAGTTTTCCCAGATAAACAAAAGCGGAGGGAGTTCATTGCCACAAGACCTGCCTTACAAGAAAGGTTGAAAGTAGCTCTCCCATCTGAAATGAAAAAGCAAAGGTTTACAAAACCTTGAGCAAGGAGATAAACAGAGAGATAGAATTAGAAAATTGCAGCTCTATATCAGAATAGGTTAGTAAATAATATCACATTAAAGATAAAGGGAAGGAAAGCCTCAAAAATAACTATAAACCCTTCAATTTAGTCACAAACTCACAATACAGAAAAGAACAATTTGTGACAACAGTAACTCAAGGGGGAAGAGGAGACGGATGGAAACTGTTTAGACTAATGGAGATAAGAGGCTATCAGAAAATGGACCATCTCATCTATGAGAATTTTTATACAAACTTCATGGTAACCACTAAAGAGAGCAGAGACACAAATCACAAATAAAGAGAAAACCATCACAAAAAACCACCAAACTGAAGTGACAGTCAGAAAAGAAACAATCAAAAATACAACAACTGGAAAACAAGAGATACAATGGTAGTATTAAGCCCTCATATATGAACAATCACTCTAAATGTAAATGGATTGAATTTTCCAATCAAAAGATACAGAATGGCTGGATGGATTAAAAAATAAGACCCAACAATATGCTGCCTCCAGGAAATACATCTCAGCTCTAAAGAAAAACACGAGCCCAGAGTGAGGGGATGGAAGACGATACTCCAAGCAAATGGCAAGCAAAAGAAAGTGGGTGCTAAGATACTTATTTCAGACAAAGCAGATTTCAAGATAAAAAACACAGAAGAGACAGAGGGACAGTATATAATGATACAAGGGACATTCCACCAAGAGGACAAAACAATTATGAATATATATGCACCTAACACAGGAGCAACAAAGTATATAAAACAATTATTAACAGAACTAAAGGGAGAAACTGACAGCAACACAATAATAGTGGGGGACCTCAACATCCTACTTACATCAATGAATACATCATCCAGAGAGAAAGTCAACCAGGAAATAGTAGCCTTAAATGAAATTCTAGATCAGAAGGAATTAATAGATACACAGAGAACATTCCATCCAAAAAGAGCAGAATACATATTCTTCTCAAGTGTACATGGATCATTCTCTAGGATAGACCACATGTTGGGAAACAAGGCAAGCCTCAATAAATTTAAGGAGACTGCAATCATATCAAACATCTTTTCTGACTACAATGCTGTGAAACTAGAAACCAACTACAAGAAAAAGAATGAGGCCAGCCCAGTGGCACAGTTGTTAAGTGTGCATGTTCCTCTTCAGCAGCCCAGGGTTTGCTGGTTCGGATGCCGGGTGCAGACATGGCACAACTTGGCAGACCATGCTGTGGTAAGCATCCCACATATAAAGTAGAGGAAGATGGGTGTGGACGTTAGCTCAGGGCCAGCCTTCTTCAGCAAAAAGAGGAAGATTGGCAGCAGTGGGCTCAGGGATAATTTTCCTAAAGAAAGAAAAAGAAAAAGAAAAGAATGGGAGAGTCACAAACATGTGGAGACTAAAAAACATGCTACTGAGCAATGATATGATCAATGAAGAAATCAAAGGAGAAATCAAAAAATACCTAGAGCCAAATTAAAATGAAAATACAACATATCAATTCCTATGAGATGCAGCAAAAGCAGTACTAAGAGGGAAATTTATAGCAATACAGGCCCACCTCAACAAACAATAAAAATCTCAAATAAGTAATATTAAACTACATCTAACAGAACTAGAAAAAGACAAACAAAGCCCAAATCAGCAGAAGGAGGGAAATAAGAAAAATTAGAACAGAAATAAATGAAATAGAGATAAAAAAAGACAATAGAAAGTATCAATGGAACTAAGAGCTGGTTCTTTGAAAAGATAAACGACATTGACAAGCTCTTAGCCAGACTCACTAAGGATAAAAGAGAGAAGGTTCAAACAAATAAAATTAAAAATTAAAGAGGAGAGGGGCTGGCCTGGTGGTGCAGTGGTTAAGTGCGCAGGTTCCGCTTCAGCAGCATGGGGTTTGCCAGTTCAGATCCCGGATGAAGACATGGCACTGCTTGGCACACCATGCTGTGGTAGGCGTCCCACATACAAAAAGTAGAGGAAGATGGTCATGGATGTTAGCTCAGGGCCAGTCTTCCTCAGTGAAAAGAGGAGGATTGGCAGCAGTTAGCTCAGGGCTAATCCTCCACAAAAATAAAAAAAAAAAATTAAAGAGGAGAAATTGCAGTGGATACCACAGAAATACAAAAGATTATAAGAAAATACTATGAAAAATTATATGCCAGCAAATTGGATAATCTAGAAGAAATGAATAAATTCTTAGACTCATATAACTTGCCAAAACTGAATCAAGAAGAAATAGAGAATCTGAACTGACCAATCACAAGTAAAGAGATTGAAACAGCAATCAAAACCTCCCAAAAAATAAAAATTCAGGACCAGAAGACTTCTCTGGAGAATTCTACCAAACATTCAAAGAAGATTTAATACCTATCCTTCTCAAACTATTCCAAAAAATTGAAGAAGATGGAACACTTCCTAACTCATTCCAGAGGCCAACATCACCCTGATGCCAAAACCAGACAAGGACAACATAGGCCAATATCACTGATGAACATAGGTGCAAAAATCCTCAAGAAAATATTGGCAAACTGAATGCAGCAATACATTAAAAGGATCTTAAATCATGATCAAACAGGATTTATGCCAGGGATGCAGGGATGGTTCAACATCTGCAAATCAATCAAGGCTGTATACTACATTAAGAAAATGAGGAATAAAAACCACATGATTATCTCAATGGATGCAAAAAAAAATCATTTGACAAGATCCAACATCTGTTTATGACAAAAACTCTCAGTAAAATGGGTATAGAAGGAAGTACTTCAACATAATAAAGGCCATATATGACAAATCCACAGCCAACATCATGCTCAATGGGGAAAAACTGAAAGCCATCCCTCTGAGAACAGGAACAAGGTAACTGTGCCCACTCTCACCACTCCTATTCGACATAGTACTGGAGGTTTTGGCCAGAGCAATTAGGCAAGAAAAGGAAATAAAAGGGATCCCAACTGGAAAGGAAGAAGCAAAACTCTCACTGTTTGTGGATGACATGATTCTATTTATAGAAAATCCTAAAGAATCTATCAGAAAACTATTAGAAATAATCAACAACTACAACACAGGTCCAGGGTGCAAAATCAACTCACAAAATTGAGTTGCATTTTTACACACAAATAATGAACTAGCAGAAAGGGAAGTCAAAATACAATCTCATTTATAACTGTAACAAAAACAATAAAATATCTAGGAATAAATTTAGCCAAGGAGGTGAAAGACCTATACATTGAAAACTATAAGACATTATTGAAAGACGAAGAAGAAGAGTAAAGAAATGGAAAGATATTCCATGCTTGTGGATTGGAGGAGTAAACATAGTTAAAATGTCCATATTACCTAAAGCAAGGTACAGATTCAATGCAGTATCAATCAGAATCCCAATGACATTCTTCTTGAAAATAGAGCAAAGAATCTTAAAATTTATATGGAACAACAAAAGACCCCAAATAGCCAAAGTAGTCCTCAGAAAAAAGAACAAAGCTGGAGGCATCATAATCCCTGATTTCAAAATATATTTCAAAGCAATAGTAATCAAAACAGCATGGTAGTGGCACAGAAACAGATGCACATGTCAATGGAACAGAATTGAAAGCCTAGAAATAAAACCACACACCTATGGATAGCTAATCTTTAACAAAGGGACCAAGAACATGCAATGGAGAAAGGAACATCAAATGACGTTGGGGAAACCGGACAGCCACATGCAAAAGAATGAAAGTAGATTATCTTATACCGTACACAACAATGATTAACTCAAAATGGATTAAAGACTTGAAGGTAAGACCTGAAACCATAAAACTCCTAGAAGAAAACATAGGCAGTACATTCTTTGACATTAATCTTAGCAGCATCTTTTCAAATACCACAGCTACTCAGGCAAGGGAAACAAAAGAAAAAATAAACAAATGGTCTACATCAGACTAAAAAGCTTCTGCAAGGCAAAGGAGACCATGAACAAAATGAAAAGACAATCCACCAATTGGGAGAAAATATTTGCAAATCATACATGCAACAAGTGGTTAATTTCCAAAATATATAAAGAACTCATACAACTCAACAACAAAAAACAAGCCACCCAATCAAAAAGTTGGCAGAGAATATGAACATTTTTCCAAAGAAGATATACACAGGGCCAATAAGCACAGGAAAAGATGTTCAATGTCACTAATTATTAGGGAAATGCAAATTAAAACTACAATGAGATGTCACCTTACACCTGTCAGAATGGCTACAATTACCAAGAGAAAAAGTAACAAATGTTGGAGAGGATGTGGAGAAAAGAGAACCCTCATCCATTGCTGGTGGGAATGTAAACTTGTGCAGCCACTATGGAAAATGGTATGGAGATTTCTCAAAAAATTAAAAATAGAAATACCATACAACCCAGCTGTCCTACTACTGGGTATTTACCCAAAGAACATGAAATCCGTAATACAAAGAGACTTCTACACCCCTATGTTCACTGCAGCATTATTCGCAATAGCCAAGACATGGAAGCAACACAAGTATCCATTGACTGATGAATGGATAAAGAAGATGCGGTATATGTATACAATGGAACACTACTCAGCCATAAAAAAGGACAAAATTGTGCCATTTGCAACAACGTGGATGGACCTTGAGGGTATTATGTTAAGTGAAATAAGTCAGACAAAGACAAATACCCCATGATTTCACTCATATGTGGAAGATAAACAAACACGTGGGTAATGAGAACAGATTACTGGTCACCAGAGGGGACGTGGGTGGAGGGGTGAGTGAAAGGGGTAAAGGGGCACACAGGTATGGTGATTAAAAACTAGACTATTGGTGGTGAGCATGAGGCAGTCTATCCAGAAACTGATAGATAGTAATGCACATCTGAAATTGGTACAATGTTACAAACCAATATGACCTAAATTAAAAAAATAAAAAGAGGCCAGCCCAGTGGCATGATGGTTAAGTTCAAAAGCACTGCTTTGGTGGCCCAGGGTTTGTGGGTTCAGATCAAGCCATGCTGTGGTGGCATCCCACATACAAAATAGAGGAAGACTGGCACAGGTGTTAGTTCAGGCACCATCTTCCTCAAGCAAAATGAGGAAAATTGGCAATAGATGTTAGTTCAGGGCCAATCTTCCTCACCAAAAAATATGTAAGTAAATAAAAAGTAAAAATAAAAGACTAAGAAAATGAAAAAAGAAACGTGAAATGACTAGTCCTTTCAAAGACATGCTTTATATAGGATTTTATTATACCTCATTTACACAGTTATTAAGCAAAATGTGGTTCATCGATGTGATTATAAACTTTTATAAACTGTTTCATGATATTCTCCATTTCATTTATGAGTGAATATGAGAATATGAGTGATACATTGTGGAAAGGAGCTGTTATCCCCTCTAATGTCACGTTGGAAGGTAATTATAAAAAGGATTATTATTTTAAAAACAAATTCACAATTGTAAAGTTACTCTTCCTGTGCTTCATTTCAGTGAGTTAAAATGTTGATTTTCCCAAACGTGAATATTTTAACTTTTACTATATTATAAAACATATCAAACCTTGCGGCATAATGAGGACTATACTTTTATTCAAAATTTCAAAACTGGGCATTTTATAAGTAAACCATTTGTACTAAGCAGTACATCAAGAAGAAAAAAAATGTGAAGTTCCTCTAAACTACAGAGTCTGCAGTACAATCCACTCGGAAGGTGATTGTACTTCTCTTCTCTTCCAAAAAGCATGGTGCCATATCTCACCTTAAGCTTTTCCTTTAAGGAGCACACTGTTGGAATTCACACCGCTCTCTTAGCAAGGTTAGGTTTTGTTCCCTTGACAGGATATCACGGAGGTCTCGATTCACGTTTGCATAGAACTGAACAACCACAGTCTATTATCCGACCACTGAAACTGTTTTACAGGCTTTCTGTTACATTACAAATCGATTTTAAAATGCCTTTGCCTTGTAAAGGCAAAACTGCAAGGCTTATTCTTAAACACTGCATAAACCAAATTTAGTGATCTGTTTATTTTTCATGCTTGCATGCACCAAGTTGTTTGCACTTTGGAAGGTCCAATTGTCTGCAATAATTTACAGCAGAAAAAATACTTTCCTACATTTCTAGAATCTGTAACGCTTTAACCTTATGAATTTAAAAATAAATCAGTTTAATCTTATATCCTACTACAATAACATATTTATATGTGTGTACTATTATGTATGTATATGTATATTTGATCTTAGTTGTAATGTGGAATGCTTTGTTCTATGCTTACTTGGTTGCAAATTTAAGTAAAGCCCGACAGAGAAATGCATACACATTCTGATGTATTGACAAAGGCTGCAAACATATTTCAGTCTGTGGAAAAGAAGATGATCCATTTATCTATTTTATTGTCTTACGAAGTCTATATTGGTATCCTTCGTTTTCAAAAGTTAACGGCCACTTTATTTAGAAGATCAATTGATCAAATACGATTTAAAACTGGTATTACCACTATTTCAAAATTGGTATGCTTATCAACAAGTCGTACTTGAAATACCAGAAATACTCATTCCAAGTAATACTTAATTTTTGAATAATTATAAAACTCTTAGCAGAGCTGAGCTTGTCAAGATGGCTCGATTTGTGAACATGTTAGTGTTGTAATTTTATTTAAAGAGATACAATATATAAATGAAAATAAGACGGAACATAGGGCTATGGTTCTGTTTGACTTGATATTAAAGCTATTCTCTGAGTGAGCAGATTAAATAGTTATTTTAATTCAATATTTTAGAAAATTATCTTTATGTATGGATTTTTTTTACTGTGTTGTACTGATGTCATATAATAAAAAATTATCTTAGGTCTGAGGATATCTCTATTCAAATTACAGGGTTTTCTTTGTCCGTGGTTCAGGTACTAGGACACAATGATTCAGATTTTGTGATTCTTGCCCGATGCTTCAACAGTTTATCCTGGCACCCTATAATTCAAGAAAGGAAATTTAATTCCTACTTGGAAATGAA
Source organism: Equus caballus (assembly GCF_041296265.1). Taxonomy (NCBI): domain Eukaryota; kingdom Metazoa; phylum Chordata; class Mammalia; order Perissodactyla; family Equidae; genus Equus; species Equus caballus. The sequence continues at coordinate 5,083,227 of NC_091689.1, read as the reverse complement.
ACGTAGAGAAGAAATTTCAAAGCAAGTTGCATTATCTATTGATCATAATGGGAGTTGCACAAAACCTTGATAGGTTTTTTTAAAATGATATTTTCTTCTACAGAAGCAATTGTGCACTAACAATTGAAGTTAATAATTTTGTTTTAATTTAAAAAATGTGGAGTTGGTTGAGTACCTCTTATTTTGAGTTTAGACTAAGAGAAGTATTATCTCATTTGTATGATCGACAAATTTCTTTTACATAAGGTCTTCTGTTTGATCCTCACAGCCACACTATGAGAAGGCAATTATCATTTTCCCCATTCTAGAGTTAATAAAGGGCAGCACGGATTATAAACTCTATGAGGACAGGGTCACGTTGGTCTTATTCATCCCTGTATCTCCAGCACCTAAGATAGTGATTGGTATATCATAAGCTCTCATAAACCATTTGATGCCTGAGAATAACTGGAAGGATGTATTAAATGGCTTAACTAGAGTCAAAAAACTCATAAATGGGAGATCCAAGGTTTGAACATATATCTTACAGCTCCAGGAACACTGCCCTGGTTTGGGTTTTTTTTTGCCCATTCATTAGTAGTTAGTTATTCCATCCCTTCTCTTTTCCCCTTACTGCTCCCCTTCAAGAAAAAATAGATGCTCATGAAATTTTTAAAAAAATATGTATACATTTATGGGGCCGGTCTGGTGGCACAGTGGTTAAGTGTGCATGTTCTGCTTCAGCGGCCCAGGATTCACAGGTTCGGATCCCGGGTGCAGACATGGCACCGCTTGGCAAGCCATACTGTGGCAGGCGTCCCACGTATAAAATAGAGGAAGATGGGCACGGATGTTAGCTCAGGGCCAGTCTTCCTCAACAAAAAAAAAAAAAAAAAAAAAAGAGGAAGATTGGCAGCAGATGTTAGCTCAGGGCTAATCTTCCTCAAAAAGAAAAAGTATACATTTAAATTATATTTCTCCTTTGAGTTTTAACTGCTTTTAACCATTAAAAATAGCGGGAAAACAAAGGGTAGTTTTCTTTTTCCTGTTCTTTCTCTGTTTTGATAATTACTGCTATCCCAGCATCCACATTCACCTAAAGCAATAAACCAGAAAGATGTGAAAATCTTTGACATCAAGGTAGTGTGTGAAAATAGAACTCTTTTGAGAAGATAATATGATCAGAAAAAATTTCAGGCAAAATGGGATATAATATCCGATAAGGACTGTCATTTCTTGCTTGTGGAAGGATAAGCCTGCATTTCATGGGATATGGACCGTTTTGAGAGTGGGTCAATAGAAACCTGAAATACCTTCTAGCATCATAGTGTTTGCCCATCTTATTCTGGCAGCAAAATGTTTCCCCTCGGGGACAGGAAGTATGCGATATTTAAAAAAACAAAACAAAACAAAAAACCCAGAAGCCTTTCTTACCCAGCCCTACTGAGGTAAAACAAGAGATGAGATTTCCAACCAGACTCTCAGAAAACTGAGCTCTTATATCTTTGCTAACAATTTCATACTTTCCTAATCATTTCAAGGTCCCAGATTGCCAGGCACCCTCCCACCTTTTTTTTTTGGCCACGTAATGATGTACTCTGGCCCTTATCTGGAAACAAGAATGTGTGTAGCTATTTCACTTACACAAAACAGACCTACCTGTTCAAACATGAGGTATCTTAGCTCACATGGCATTTTCCAGGGAGCCACGCCCCATAAATCCACAGATGGCAGGTTTGTTTCCATAGCAACCCTATATCCAGCTAGAAGCATTCCATAGCCAAGGATTTGTTCTTATAGTTCCCAGCCACCCAACTCCTGGGACTTTTCGCTGGCTGTCTTTTCTTGTTGCAAGACCAATGTCATGACAATGTTGTTGGCTCCTTTCTCTGTCCCTTCTCCTTCTCCCCTCTCTTCCTTTCTCCCAGGCCCCAAATCTAACTTCTCTCTCCTTGTCCCATGGAAAGTAGTTTAAATATTGCCTATAGCTACCTTGGCTTTTGCTAATATCCCTCATAGCTAAGGCTCTTAGCAAGAATTTTGCTGGGGCCGGCTCCGTGGCGGAGTGGTTAAGTTTGCGCGCTCCGCTGCGGCAGCCCAGGGTTCGGATCCTGGGCACAGACATGGCACTACTCGTCAGGCCACGTTGAGGTGGCGTCCCACATCCCACAACTAGAAGGACCTGCAACTAAGATATACAACTGTGTACAGGGGGGTTTGGGGAGATAAAGCAGAAAAAAACAAAAAAGATTGGCAACAGTCGTTAGCCCAGGTGCCAATCTTAAAAAAAAAAAAAAAAAGAATTTTCCCAAACCACCCCACGAAATCTGGTCTGAACTATTAAGAAAATGCATTTTTTACATTCTGATTTGACATACTCATAGGGTTTATTTTTCTTCAGACAGTTAGGTTACATCATAATGTTCCAGTTACAACTTTATGTATGGTTGGGGGATGGTGTGGGAGGGGAATCTAAGCTGCACCCCCCAAGCAGAAGACTTTAGTTATAGTTAGAGAACTTGTGGGGCGCAGATGACTGAGGAATTTCCAGGAAGTTTACTTATGTTAAGTAACATAAGTAAGTATTAGCTTAACATAAGTAACTTATAACTTAACATAAGTAAGTATTTACTTTAGATGTTAAGTAAAGAGAAAATAGAGGAAGTTTAATTCAGAAATAATGCCCCCAGCATCAAAGGGCCAAGCCGATTTTGACTAAAGCATAATGTGTCACTTTGTCCTCATTCATTCATTCTAATACCTACTATGCCGTTGGTGCTGTTCTGGGTGCTGGGGATGTAGCAATAAATAGACAGAAATCACTGCTCTCTTGGAGCACTCATTCCATAAAGAGATACAGATAATAAATTAGATGAATAAGTTAAATGTGTAATATGTTAGCTAGTGATAACTGCTAGAAAAACATAAAGGTGGTAAAGTAGGTAGAAAATGATCCTTCAAACCAGACCCTGGTGGACTTGTGATGTGAATGTAAAAATCATGGCAAAACCAGCGTCAATTCCATACAGCAGTTCTAAGACACACTGAAGGCACAAGGCAAGACTCAGTTAGTTCAGAGTAGGCATGGAACTGGGGAAAGGGATTCTCCCTATTTGAGCAGATCAGTGTTGACATGGAGAACCTTCCAAAGGCAGCAGAGAGAGACAGTTTTGGATAGGAGGGGTTGTGGGGCCCAAAGGAGTGAGGATGTCAAGACCTTTGGGAGTGCTAGGCTCCTGAGCCAGGCAGCAGAAATGACTGCAGGGCTCAGAATCAGAGCCTGAGAAGAGGGGAAAGTTGGATGTCATATTGCAGCCAATACCACTGCATTTGTGAGTAAGTTTGAAACAGCCTGAGACTTCCACAGGGGGCAGGCGGGAGAGACACCAGAGCTGACACAATGGGGAGATGCACCGAGGCCGCGGTGAATGTCAAATGACTGGCTTACTGAGTGCAATTCAGACACATATGCTGGTTGATATTCCTGTTAAATTAATGAGTAAGACAAAAGTGAAACTTGCTCCTCAATGACGTGAGTGAATTGTTTGCTGAATCAGTTTTGAATACTGCAAAAAAAATCATCTATTTTTTGTGCAATACGAGAGCTGCAGACATGACATACTAATCTGTATTATTAGCATCTTCTTCATCTAAGTCTAGAATAAACAAACAGCAGAACAATATATCAAGCCCTAATTTGTAGCATTGACCAATATCCATGGTATAAATACTCTTACCGTTGCTGATTTCAAGCTACCAAGGTGATGTGATGAAACGTAGAGTTGGCAAGAAATGTGCAAGAGCACACCATTATGTACTAGAGCATTCTCACTATAGAGATTTTAAAAAATGTAAATAACATCAGGAGGATAGATAAGAAAAAGTCGTACAATATTTAGGAAGTGATGATATTAAGTATTCTTACCTTTGCTTTAAGAAACAATTTATTTAATTCTAAATTTACATAATATGATTTTTAATAAAGGCTATGTTTAAGAAACAGCTAGAAAAAAATCCCTGCAAATTTAATATTGGTTCCTGTGGGCCTGCACAAACAGCTCCCACACACCACTGGTGGACGACAAAACTATGCAAAGGTGGGTTGTTATTATTAATAATGCAACTTAATTTTTAATTCTCAGGCTCAAGTTACCCTGAAAAGGTAAGTTTTTTAAAAAAATATTTCAGTCTTTTAATTTTGCTCTATTTGCTTTTTGATAGGACTTGGGCTTTTCTTTGAATATCTAAGCAACATATTTCCAAATATCTCTTCGGGTGCATAAATGGGCAGATAATAATCTCAGTTATTATTTGTTGATTCCCTCTCAGAAGGTGACTTTTCACTGATTCCTCCCCAAATTCTAGGAGTTATTGCATTCAGCTATTATTGCATTCAGCTACCTGCTATCCATAATCATCACATCTAATACGTATTAGGTTGAGCCAGATAAAATTGCTGTTATCTGACCATTTTTGATCCACAAACCGTAATTTCATAGGCGTCAATCTAATATCTTTAGTCCAGTCAAACTGGTGCTATCTACCCTATACTTTGTGTCTCTGTGTGCAGGTGATTTTGCCCATTTGAAATAATCCATCTCCTTCCTTCTACTACTTTAAAGCTCTCTGTCTTTAGACAACCCCCACTCCCAGCTCTCCCAGAAAGATAACCATGACCACTCCAATCTTCATTAAGCAATTTTAAGCATTCTCTCCCCTGGGCTTTTATGATACTTATATTGCATCACACCATTGAACACTTAATTATAATCTGTCTCATACTATTTGTACTGTTTCTTATATTAGTCTTGTCTGTAACCAGACAGTAAATTCTCTGAGAGGAGAGACTATAGGTTAAACTTCTGTAAGCTTACAATGCATAATTGTACTGAAAATCAGGATGCACTCTGGTATTTCAACTGATTTGCCCCTAAACAATGTCCTTTGAAGTTGAACTTAATTAAAACAAGGTTATGTAGGTTCTTAAAACTTGAGCTTTGAAGTCAGGCAGACCTGGATCTATTTCCTCATTCAGCCACCTTACAAGCCTTGAGTCCGTGAGATAGTTATTAAAAAACCTGACATCTCTTTTCTTCTTCTGTCAAATGGACAGGTTATGGCTCTATACCATTGGTGATTCTTAGGGTTATATGATAAATGTGGATTCTATAGACTCTTTTCTGGAAATTTAAAACCAATGGAATATATTTTTCTCAGTGATTTCAGTCATTCAGGGGAAGGAAAGATTATCATTGTGTATGTCTGGCTTGAGAATGAAAAGTGTTGTCATAGTTATTTTTAAGATAATGTTTTCTGGTTTGACTCAACTTCCCAATCTCTCAACTTAATATCTAAAAATGGCACAGATATATATATTTTCGGGGGGAACACAGACATTTTTAAAAGTTGAAACATACTGGATTGTGGTCTAGTTGAGTATCCAGAAGGATATTGTGGTTCTTGTTACCTGGGAATAAATTCTTGATCATTTTGTTATCCTTGAACCTAGAGCTTTTTGCACAGTAATAAGTCCTAGCATTCATTAAGAACTTCTTACCGGGTAACGGCCCACCACCCAACACGCAGAGAAGCCAATACTATGGCACCTGCTTTTGAGAAAAGAAAAGACATTATTGCAAGGTCGACCAGCAAGGAGACAGGAGACATGGCTCTCAAATCCGTCTCCCTGGGCCAAGGTTTTGGGTAAAATTTAAGGGATTAGAGAGGGCAGGCTGGTATTCGGAAGTGCTGGCAGCATGTTTCCATTGGCAAGACTCCAAACAAGACCGTTTTTGTTAAGGTATGGAAAGAGGCTTCCTGGACAATAGACCTCCCTTCTGGAAAGGGTCTACCTGTCAAGTTCTGGTTGGTCCCAGTCATTGTGGTTCCTTGGCGGGGAATCTTTGGTTCCACGTGTTATTTCAGGTCAGAATTTTCTCTTCTACACATGCTCCAGCTACATGACTTGCAGTTTGGGCTCTCACTGCCCCTGCCAAACAACTTTAACATTCCGTTGTTGATATCATGGGGCCAGTTTTGGGGCTGGCCAGTGGCACAGCAGCTAGGTTTGTGTGCTCTGCTTCAGTGGCCCAGGTTTTCACTGGTTTGGACCAGGGCATGGACCTATGCACAGGTTATCAAGCCATGCTGTGGCAGGCATCCCACATATAGAAAATAGAGGAAGATGGGCATAGATGTAGGCTGAGGGCCAATCTTCCTAAAAATAAATTATATATATATATATATATATATATATATATATATATATATATATATGGTCACTTTAACCTGGTCCTGTAGCTACAGACTTACTATTTCCAAGGACATTGCTAAGTACATTAGTTTATTTTATCCATACAACAGCAATGAGGTATTTTCTATTATCCCTACTTCACAGATGAAAAAATATATATTATGTTTTGAGATAGTGAGAAAAGTAACTAAACAAAGGCATATGCAAAAATACTGAGGAGAGATTTAATAAACTATCTCTCACAGTGACTTTATAACAGTAACTAAATTTTAATTCAGCTTTCTATGCTCTAAAATGGATTGCTGAAGGGCTTTTAAGGTTATTACCAATATTAGGAAAATGAATACGAACATGGCATAATTTCCAAAACAGTGTATGTGGATGGAAAAAAAAGCTGAAATGCACTTTCTAATTGATCATTGCTTTCAGAAATAATATTATATAGTTATTTCCTCATTTTTTCCCATGTGTATTGAACACATACTGTGCATGAAGCATACTTACATGCAGTGGTTACCTCTTGTCCTTTGAAAGAAATTTAAATTATTGCATGAATTTTGACTAAACTGATTACAAAATTTTGAAACACAATGCAACCCAAACTAGGGCCAATGCTCATTTCTGAAATGAACATTTTATGTGCAAACAAACAGCTGCTGGAATTCAACAGAATTTAAAACAAGCTGTTTGTAAATTTTACTGACAGCTGTTTTTGGTGATTTTTGTCAACAGAATTTTCCTGCTTTGCATCACAGCATTCTTTGATTATAGTGTCCCCTCAAAGAATAACTTGCTTGCTCTAATCACGTTTACAGAGATTTATAACTTGTTACTTATTCAGTGGTAGAACGTCTCAACACAAAATGTCAGTGAGCCTGTTATAAATTGCTTCTGGCATTCCTACGCTATCTTTTATTTGGCTGGGAGTATTTCCACCTGAAAGTGATAAATTCCTGCTATAACCACTTTATGTGCTTCAGTAATTACACTGTACAGAAAAAGGGGGTTTCTACTGAGGTGTCTCCTTAAAAATAGCAAGCAATAAAAGGCAGTGGAATGGGCTGAACTCTGAAGTCTGTTGCACAAAAAACAGTGACCAATGAAACATCTGTGTCAGACTGAATTTGATAAATGACCAGGAAATATAGAAGATACCAAAACCTTTAAAATCACTGCTGTAGGGACATATTAATGTAACTATGTCCTTAGACTTGTTACTTTTGATCCTGTGACAGAAATTTGGCAGGTGCTCACAAGAATGGAGTTAACCTCCTTTCAAAAGCCATCTCAAAATATCTAGATGCTTCTAGAGACTTGGGTATTTTTCAATAAATGCCAAGGTCTACATGACATCGAGACTGTGTCTATAAGGGCAGGTTAAAGAGACTGCAGTATGTTAAAACATTTCAGTACGGTCCACTGTAGCCAATAACTTAATCAATATATCTATGCATAACTGTACTGATCAGGAGGGGATCCACATTCATCATTACGGCATCCTTGGGTGGTAGGTACTGATGAGCTTTTTGCTGAGGTTTTTTTGCTTTTAAGGGAAGAACAAAATGTTGTAAATGAAAGCTCTCCCAGTTGACTGATCAAAAACTACAGGGATTTTCAATACCAGATCCTAACATCAGGCCAAAGATGGTGTTAGGAATCCAGTGGATACGTTATTTGCGATGATACTAAAAGAGATTATGATCATTAGATAGAATTCAAGCTTTCTTTCAGAGTTATTGCATCATGTTTTCAAAGGAATTGTTACAGTACATATCTCTGTTCCAACAGTCATGGAAGGAGTGGCTCCTGCTTGCTCAGAACATGTACTCTTTCATAAGAGAGTTTTAAAGCAAGTATAACTGGCTGAGTGCAACTCAACAATGCTAAAACCAGTCCTAAAAATGGGAAAATGTATTCAGTGCTTATTGTGAGTTAAGCTTTAATATAGGATTAAAGCTCAGTATAGTCCATTGTGAAGGGATTTCCATTCGTTGTGTGACACTACTGGTTTAGAACAGTTTCATAATTTGTAATTCCTTCTCACAACCGCCCTAGGAGTGTGAGGTTGGTATATTTGAATTCTAAATTTACAAAAGATGAAATTAAGTTCCAAGATAGGTTAAACAACAGGCCCATGGATGCAATCCTAAGAAATGGCAGGTTTGGTTTATAACCTAGTTCTGCTTGACTCTAGAGCTCGATGCACTTAATCGTTGTGCCACATCAGATTCCAGAAAACATAGCACAAAGCTTATGGCTTTAACTTAGCTTAGCAGCATTTTCACATAGGAAGCCTAGCTCAGTCAAAAGTAGCGAGCAGCTACCACACTCCTAGATGCTGTGGAGATTGGTTCCACTTCATCAAATACCACATTCAATTGTTCTTCATCAATTGTTTTTAAACTGCATTTTTTGGGGAGGGAACTCTAGGTCTCATAGAGGTCCTTGCAAATAAAATTTATATCTGACAAAGAGAATGCACTAAAAAAGTCAAAGTAGTCCATCCCACCACATGACACCATAATTAAAAGCCACAGAAGAGTGAATGTACAGGCTGAACGTGTGAGATATCTTCACCTTCCACAGGAGCAAATTGTGGGTATTATCTATGTTCCATTCTGCTTGTTATATTTGTTTATCCAAGTGAATATGAGAAAGATTTACTACTTTGTAAAATACTTCACAACACAACAGAAGACAAAAATTAGCATTTAGACTGCTTTCAATAAACCATTATATTGAGCCTGTAGATCAGGAAAGAGATCCAGGTCACCTTTGGAGGATAGCAGCACACAGATGATAATCAAAACAATGAGGCCACGGAATGGAGAGAGAAGGAAGGGTAAATAGGCTATAGCAGGATAGTTTGTACGCCTGAGAATCTGCCTCCAGGACCGTAGTGTTCCCCTGGGGTAGGATGGATAATTCTGAAAGAGTTTAAGGTACTGAGGAATACTGCTTAACTGAAAGAGGAGAATAGACTAGAAGTGAAATGGAGCAACAAACCAAATCTTGATGTACTCAGGAGGTCCTTGCAAGGAAAACAAAAAGGAAATAAGACACAATTTGCCCTTTCTGAAGTGGGGAGAGGATGTTGTCAATGCTCTAAGCTAAGACGTTAACAAGACCTATGGATGAACTGGATTTCCCTGGGGAAGTTTTCCTTTGGGAGCAGAGTTCCAGGATTTTACACTTTGATGGCATACCTCATCCTGGATAGGTGGGCCATCTTTTTTTTTTTTCCTCCCCAAAGCCCCCCAATACATAGTTGTATATTCTTCGTTGTGGGTCCTTCTAGTTGTGGCATGTGGGATACTGCCTCAGCGTGGCTTGATGAGCAGTGCCATGTCTGCGCCCAGGATTCGAACCAATGAAACACTGGGCCGCCTGCAGCGGAGTGTGTGAACTTAACCACTTGGCCAAGGGGCCAGCCCCAGGTGGGCCATCTCTTACCTGCACATATAAATGGGCATGGGAGAAGGAATCGGCTCTTGAAATTCAGGATCCAGGGCTGAGAGGATGAGTTGATTCAAAAACACACATCCTGTCTCCACTGAAAGCAAATCATCAGGTGTAGCAGAGCAGGGCGGGGAGGGAGGAAATGGATGGAGAAGTTGCAAATGGAGAATAATCTTGCTTATTCCCTTGATGAGGTTACTGTGACCACCATCAAACAGCTGCCGAGAATTTCATGGGCCTTGGAGAGAGGTAATGGGGCAATGACAGAGGAAAGGAAAAGAGGAAAATAAGAGGAGAAAGTGTTACTGAACCAGCGTGCTTTTTGCCTGTCACCTGGGTTGTGGCAGAGAGAGGGTTTAATCACGAGGCAGCCATGTGAGGAAGCGAGAACATGAGTTTCAAATCCGCTTCCCTGAAAATAGGGGCTCAGGGATATTAATGGGTTGAGAGCAAGGTGGTCTGAAATGTGGAGATAGATGATTGGAAAGGTGGAGATGGAGGAGAGGTGAGGTAATTGATGATTTGCACAACGGTAGTCAGACTTCATGCCTCTTCACAGGACCCGTGTTCACAAAATGGTGTCATTAGCATGATCTGAGGGTGGAGTTTTTAGCCTGTTGATGTCAAATGGTCACTTATTGGGCATCTGTGTGGGCCCATTTGATGAACTGGTGGTCTCAACTGGCCTGAACTAGACAAAGGGGTCCTAATTCCTGAAAAACAGCTCACACACCCATTATCATGGTGACCCAGGCTCCAGGGAGATGCTACCTATAGGAACCCAGTGGGAGTCATATAGTGTATTGCCTAAACAGCACAGTTAACAATGGGCAGGTGAACAAGTAAAAACTATAATCAGTAATTGCAAAAAGAAAAAAACCTAGTCACTAGCTACCCAATCATCAATGGCTGTTTACCAGTTTCAAAAGAACTCATTGCGCCAGCATCGTAATTCATTTAATAGCATGGTACAAACAGGCCAGTAGCAAGGGTTTGGTCCTTAAAGCATTTTACCAAAATGTGAAATTTTCATTTATTCTAATCACAAAGTTATACCCTAATAAAAATGTTCAACGTTGTTCTATGGTAAGTGAAGCATTAATGGTACTGATTATAAATATAATCATCTTCATATTAACTACTATTTATTGAGTACTTCTGATGTGGGTGATTTAACATTTATCTCATTTAATAAACCCCTAATCTACAGGATAAATATTATCTCCACTTTGCAGATAAGGAAACAAATGTTCAGAGAACTTAAGACTCAACTAAAATCACACAATTATTTAGTGGAGGAATAAGGATTAAAAGTGGGACTCTCTGGCTCCTGAAATCCCCAATTTACACCATTGACAGCAGACACAATCTTTAACAAACAAAAAAAGTTTTTTGAAATTTTATTCCAATCTTATTGTGGGGGATCAGAATTTGCTACCCCAAAATGTGTTTCTTTGACTCGATTATTTTTAAGAACAAAAGACTCAGAAAGAACTTTGACCTTCCCCTCAACTGCCTAAAACAATTCAGGATAGAAGGCATGTCCCAAGAAGGAGCTGTCACCAGAGATAACTCTGGGTGTGGCAGACAGGAAGGCACCTAGCAAGGCCCATTCTAATCAAATTTCTCTCTATAATGGCCCAGCAAACATGTTTACCAAACATTTGCTTTTTCATCTCCATGTAAATTGCCTTCCACCCCTTTAAGTCCTAAACTACTACTTCCAACATCTTCCTTTGTTTTTACCTGAAGATGGTATTTAAAGTGGTGGCGTCAGCCATTTTCGTGAGTTAATCAGTTAATCTTGGTTTCTCCCCTTTATACATATTATTAAATCTGTTTGATTTTCTCCTGTTACTCCATCTCATGTCAATTTAATTCTTAGACCAGCTAGAAAAACCTAGAGAGTACAGGAATAGTTCTTCCTTCCTACAATATTTCAAAAATAAACCAGAGCGTTTTAAACATGCCTTTGAGCAGACATTTGTAACTAGCTAATATTACAGAGAAACTCTCCTTGTTTTTACTCAACTCTTACACTCCATAGCTGGGGAGAAGACAGGAGAAAAGAAAGCAACTTTCTTCAGAATAAAGGGATTGGTACCTTGAGCGTCATAAGCTCATGAGCAAAGCTTTTCCAAGCTCAACAGTCTGGAAACAGCACTGTTTATAAACAATACTCAACCAAAAGTTTCTGGGTTTTTGATTTTCCCTCGGTTAAGTTAGACAGAGAGTCCCTAGAATCCTTGCTCCGGGAAAGCAAGGACTCGTTTTTCTCTTTTTCTTGCCTTTATCCCTCCCGAAGGGCCCCACGGGGCTTTCCGCCAGGAGGAAGGGGCGTTCCCTGGACCTGCCCCCTTTCCCGCCAACCTTGAGCGCGCTGCCGCGCCCCGCCCACAGGCTGCGGCCCCGCCCACAGGCCCCGCCCCTAGGCCCCGCGGCCCCGCCCCTAGGCCCTTAGGCGTGCGGCCGCGGCCCCGCCCCTCCCGGGTCCGCGCGCTGAGCCGCCGCGCGTTTCCGCAGTCGCGCCCCGCCCCCCGCGCGCCCCGCCCTCCAGGCGTCCCGCCGGCCTAGACGCGGGAACTGCTGGGCCGGGTCGGGTAGCAGGCCTGCCGCGTCTCGGTCGTTGCCCGAGTCCGCTGGCCTCCCGCTCTCGGAGGAGCCTTTCCCGCGAAGGCGAGGCGATGCCAGGCAACCGGCCGCCGAGGGTCCGCTCCGGGAACGAGCCTCGACCCGCGCCCGCCACGGAGCCGGCGGGGCCCGGGGCCTGGGCCCACAGCCGCGCCGCGCTCGACCGGCTGGAGAGGCTGCTGCGCTGCTCGCGTTGGTAAAGAGCGACCCTCGAGGGGGCGGGCGCGGGGGGTCTTTTCAAACCTCCGGGTTCCTCCTTCCATGCCCGCCCCGCGGTCGGGCCGGCGAGCAGAGTTACGACCTGCCTGGGCATCTGGGGCTCGTTAGCCCCTCCTGGGCCCCCATTCACATCCTTTTTGGGCGGCTCTCTGGCCTTTTCTTGCACCAAACCCAGCTAAGACGGTAGTTCTCCAACTTTGGCGGGCTTAAGAATCGTCTCGAGCTGTGGTTCAAAATTTCGATCTCTGGGCCCGCCTCCAGTTTGAATCTGCAGGGCTGGGGTGGGGCTAAGGCATCTGCACTTTTTACTGGCTCCCGGGTCCTTGTGAAGGTAATTTCAGAAACTTACGCCTAGGGCTGCCAAGTTTGAAGAGGCCTGCGAAGTTTGAAGCAGCTGTCACTCTTTGCTGAGCTGGCCCCTTTGACTTTTCCCCGTAGCAGCTTTTTTTGGGGGAGAGGGGAGAGTTTTGGCGACCCTTGTTGGGGGTAGATTGAAGATGGCAGTGTGATGGACACCACCATTCTATTTATCATTCAATTTCTCATTTCCTTGTTTTGGGCAAAAGACTGTAATGATCTGGGGTTCCAGCTCTTAGAGATGCTATTTATTATCATTTTTTGCTGTTTATTTTTCTTCATGCTGTTACACCGTCAAGTCCTCTCGGTTCAGGGTTTTTATTCCATCTGAAGACATCGTTCTGACCAGTACTCCTTACTTGTCTTTTTCCTGTAGCTCTTCCAAGTATAGAAACCAGAAGGTTTGTAAAACCCAAGAAGGGCTTGTCTCATTTTTCGTTTCTTACAAAAGCATTTATTGAGCACCCGCCCTCTGCACAGCTCAGTATTTCTGCATCGGTATCACTCTGGCAGGTTTTCTTTCTGCTTGTAGCCGTCTCGACCATATTTCTTTTTTGGACTCTGTTTTGATGTTTGTTTTCCTTCTGATTTTCAGCTTGCAGAACTTAGTTATACATAGAGTATAAGCAACATAGCAGCTTTTTCTTTAAAAATGAAAACGACTGAACTGTCACCGTTTTGCACTTCTATTTTGTTTTACGAAAACCATAAAACCTGTGACAAAATGACGTCATTGCACTCCTTAGAAAAGTGGCACTTTTGCTAGAAGGAATACATGAAGATATTCTGAGTTGTGTGTGTTTTCCCATAGCACATGGGTCATCCATTTGAGATTAAGAAATTTAAATCTGACTCTGTTAGTTTCTAATACAAGTGATGCTAGTCCCACCTTAATAGTTCAACAAAAGTTAGATATTCCTACCTGACGTTTCTGTATGGAAGGCTCTAGGGCAGCAGCTGCGCTTCGCTTACCTTGTAGAGTCAGAATGCCTGAGTTCAGGTTCCAGCTGTGACACCATCGAGTGGCCCAAGGCATTAACTTCGCTGTGCCCACTTTCCCCATCTGAGTGATAATAGTGCTCAGCTCATCCTCCTGTGAGGATTCGTTAATAATAACAATAATAAATAACTGAGCACCTGCAAGGTGCTGGACACTGTTCTAGGCGTTGGGTATTAGTGAACAAAGCAGACAACCCCTACCCTAAGGAAGCTGGCATTCTGTGGGAGGAAAGAAACTAAATGAAATTATGCGTGTAAAGTGTTGAGTATTGTGGTGGTTTTAGAATAAGTGATAAATAATAGCTGTCTTATAAAAATTTTAAAAAGCATAAACTGCTTGCTGAATGCTTGGGGGAGACAAAATACGTGATCTATATGAATAATCTGTAGGTGGTCCTGGAATCTAATAAAGCCAGTTTCACTGTTTATCCCATCTCAAATATTTTTTCAGTTTCTAATGGAAGTGAGCAGATAATAAGAGCCAAAGGACTGAAAGGCGATATCAGTAACAAGGTCCAGACTTTTCGTATAACTCATCCAGTTGGCTGGAGGATGATACTGAATTCCAGTGGTTTTTTAAAAAAAGTAATATATGAACCACTGATGGATTAACTAAATCTCATCTGTTCTTTGAATGCATATTTTAACATAGGGCTCTGTAAACTTTTTCTGTAAAGGATCATATAGTAAATATTTTAGGCTTTGCTGGCCACAGACAGTCCCTCTTCTTCTTCTTTTTATTTTTTTTTTGGTGAGGAAGATTGTCCCTGAACTGACATCTGTGCTAGTCTTCTATTTTGTATGTGGGGCGCCACCACAGCATGGCTTGATGAGTGGTGTGTAGGTCCACACTTGGGATCTGAACCCATGAACCCCAGCTGCTGAAGTGGAGCTCACGAACTTAACCACTGTGCCACTAGGCTGGCCCTTATTTTTGTTTTTTTACGACCGTTAAAAACCATTCTTAGCTCAAGGGCTGTGCAAAAGCGGACCACTGGCTTGATTTGGAACATAGGCAGTAGTTTGCCAAATTTTGTTTTAACAGGTAAAATGTCTTAGTTTAAAAATTATTTTTGGGGGCTGGCCTGGTGATGCGGCGGTTAAGTTTGCATGTTCTGCTTTGGTGGCCCATGGTTTGCTGGTTTGGATGCCAGGTGTGGACCTGTGCACCACTCGTCAAGCCATGATGTGGCAGGCGTCCCACATATAAGGTAGAGGAAGATGGGCATGGATGTTAGCTCAGGGCCAGTCTTCCTCAGCAAAAAGAGGAGGATTGGTGGCAGATGTTAGCTCAGGGCTAATCTTCCTCAAAAAAAAAATTCTTTTTGGTGTAAAATTTTATGTCACATGGGGTTTGATATTTAGAAGTGATTTTGCGTTCCTCTTGGTGTTTCTGCACATTTGGCACTGTCTGTGTCAGTAAAGCATGGCCAGTGGCTCCTTACCTATGGGGAAAAAAGCATTCTTTCCACCTCTGCCTTTACTTAGTAGCGACCTGACATCATTGCTTGGAAAGAGCAACTCAGGATGGTCTGCTTCTTGCTTTTGCTACCAACCATTCAATGCAATGTCATATTCTTTGAAATTGTCAGTATGTCCTTTTACAGAGCTTCAGAGTTCTACCCCGTGGGCCAGTGATGACCCCGATTACCCTCACATTCAGCCAGCAGCTGTCATTGTCTAGTGTTCCCAGCTGTCGCCTGCCTTGTGTAGCACACTGGATCTGTCTTATAGCAAGAATCTTGCGGTTGAGGGTGGATTGGCCACATTACAGGGCATCCTTTCTTGACGTTTAACATAAGTATGGCTCCAAGGTGAAGCTGATGAAATTGTTCAAGAGGCCACATGTGACATTTGTGTTAGGTCCAAGCCTTGCAACCAGAGAGAAACTATTTAAAGATTTGGAAGAATGAGACAGGAAGACTATCGTTTGAGAGGTTGGCAGCGGGCATAGTAATGTGTTCCTAAAGGAAGCAGGAGATGATAATAGGGGCTGCTCTGTAAAAGCCCAGGTGCCATATGATACTATTTTGTGAACTACACTAATTAGGTACCTCTTGACTTATTTTTGGGGGGGGCAGGTTGGTATCTATGACAGTTGTATCTTGGAGTTCTAGTACCTTTTAAATCAACTTTTAGTAAAATGTCAAAAAGTAATCTTGTGATTTTTAGGATAGGTGATTTTGTTTTTTGAATTCTCTCTTGTCGTTTAAAAGGTGATGAGGATTAAAGTTATCTCTTATATTTTGAAGCAGCATAGTTTCGTGGTTAAGAGCATGGATTTTGAATCCGGACTTCAAATCCTGACTCAGTGATTTTGGACAAATTATCTCATCTTAGTATGCTTCCCTTCCTTCATCTGCAAAATGAGTTAGTAGTAGTTTCTACTTTGTAAGGTTGTTATGTGAATGAAATGACTTAATATGTATTAGGTACTTAGAACAGTGCCTGTTATGTTCTAAGTGCTGTATGAATGTTTGTGAAATAAAGGGGAGGTTTCCTGACCCCAGCATTCAGCTTTTGCCTTTCTTGAGGAATTTTGAGTGTTCAGAGGCATTTGGACAGGCCAGTGATCCGTAAACGGGACGAACACTCCCTCCGTTTGCTCTGGTGCAGGTTATTCATCAGGACCACAAGCCGTCACTGAGGGCATTCATTAGTGGTGAGACATTGTCTACCCTTAAGGAGCCTATGCTTAATTATAAGGGATAAAGTGTGTGTACAGTCCCGGGCACGGTTACGGTGAGAGCCCAGGGGATGCAGAGGAGTACTGGGGTGGAGCCAGCGGAGGAAAGCTTCATGGGCTTGTGAACTGGGCCTTGGATAGATTTTTATAGGTGGGCCGGGTGGGGGATTATTAGCAAATAACAACATGCTAAAAAGTATTGCAGAGTAAAAGGGGAGTGGGTCTGGTGGTCAGGGAGTTAAGACAGGGCCGGACTGTAGAGTGGTTAGTAGGCTAACAGCAGACTGTTCAATTGGTTCATATAGATTCTTAAGGAGAGCAGTTCATGTAACTTTTCTGAGACTTCAGCATCCTCATGTATAAAATGAGGAAAATGGATGAATTGATTTTTTTTTTTTTTTAAAGATTTTTTTTTCCTTTTTCTCCCCAAAGCCCCCCGGTACATAGTTGTGTATTCTTTGTTGTGGGTTCTTCTAGCTGTGGCATGCGGGACGCTGCCTCAGCGTGGTCTGATGAGCAGTGCCATGTCCGCGCCCAGGATTCGAACCAACGAAGCACTGGGCCGCCTGCAGCGGAGCGCGCGAACTTAACCACTCGGCCACAGGGCCAGCCCCTGGATGAATTGATTTTTAAGGCTCCCTCCAGTTCACAGATTCCATAATTATTAGTGTCCATTGGATGCAAAATGTTGTTTAAAACTTTTGACTGAAGTTTAATATTCATATGCCAGTCCTGCTGGTCCAGCGGTTAAGATGCAGGGCTCTCACTGCCCAGCCCGAGTTCGTTTCCCATCAGGGAACCACACCACCCGTCTGTCGGCTGTCATACTGTGGCAGCTGTGCGTTGCTGTGATGCTGAAAGCTATGCCACCGGGATTTCAAATACCAGCAGGGTCACCCATGGTGGACAGGTTTCAGTGGAGCTTCCAGACTAAGATAGACTAAGAAGAAGGACCTGGCCACCCACTGCCAAAATTATGGCCATGAAAACCCTGTGAAGATCAGCGGAGCATCGTCTGGTGGTAGAGTGCTGGAAGGTGAGAGGATGGCACAAGAAGACTGGGGAGGGTTCCGCTCTCCTCTGCGCAGGGTCGCTAGGAGTCAGAATCCACTTGATGGCACTTACAACAGCAACAACATACGTACAGGAAAGGGCACAGACATTTGCTGTTCAGCATGTATCATATATCCCTCCAAACTGTGAGCTTTATTTACTCATGTGGTATTTTGCTTCTTTGACTGATGTCTCTCTCCTTCAATTATACCACACGTTTCATAAAGACAGGTTCACATTTGTAGCCACAGTGCTGGACACATGGTGTCTTAATGTTTGTTAAATTAACATGTGAAAGAATTTAGGTTAAATTAGGATCACATTTAAGGGGACTTTGTCATTGGAAGTACCAGAAGAACGTGGTTAATTCACTGCAATCACCAAGAAGCCTCCAGAGGTCCCTGGGGTTAAATCCTATCGTAAACGGAGGTAAGGTCTCAGGGCAGGTATGAAAGGGACAGGTCTTTCTCCCTGGGCTTCAGAGCTGGAACTGACATGCACAGCTCCCTTACAGGCCTGCACACAGCTGGTGTTATATAGGGCTTTTGACTGCCAGAGAAACTTCCCCGACACTGAGCACTCTTCCCTCCTGTGCCCTGTAGCATAGGGGACGGGCTTGCAAGTGAAGTTATTGGGGATAGAAGACAGAATAGCCAACACAATTTGATTTGGGTATACATGATGGTCTCTGTGGCTTATCTGTTTCATATGGTAGATTCTATTATAATTAGTCATTGATAATTAGACTAATTAATTAGTCAGTAATAGAATTCTATTGCCCATTTGACTTTTGGGATATTTGACTCACTGATTTATTCAATATTTGTTGACACTAAACAAATAGACATGGTTTCTTATTTTTCCCATGTGGGTTACTTGGATCCGGTATATAAAATAACTATACAAAATAATGTGCTTCCATGTCCTTACCCATATCCCTTACTTGTTAACAATTGTGTTTATTCTCCTAAAGATAAACATGAGAAATTGTTTAATTGGCTTGGAGAGCCTGTGCATTTTGGTGTTAAATATGTTGCTCCACACTTAAAAATGCCTTGGGGATTTTCTCAAATGCACAAGCACCGTGGTAGCTCTCTTGCCTCATATTAAGTAGCTGTTGATATCTCATGGAAGCTCAGGGAGCCATTCAGTTAAGAAATAGATCTTCCTCGGTATTGTAATCCCAACCGAATTTGCTTTCCTTTTTTTCTTTGCAAAGAAAGTTTTATATCAATAGGACCTTCTTTTAAAAAAATTGTTTGTTCTCACCACTTAGTTCTTGCCCAAGTTATAATCCTCTGGCTGCACCCATCTCTCCAAAGCAGCTGTGTCTGAAGTGGGAGACATGTGAGTGCAGACGGGAAGGAGAAGAGGAGCTGAATGTTCACGGCACAGACATCCTGCCACCATGCGCATGTCTTCTCGTTTTCTCCTGGAGTTTTTCTTTCTAATATGTATGCATATCAAACAAAAAATAGGGAAAGGGTAGATAGAATTGTTAACGTGCATGCATTTCTTTGTGTAGTCTTCCATTCAGGTCTTCACTAAGGACTTACTGAAGTCCTGCTGTTCCTATGGCGACGTGCTAGGAAGGTGTGTTGGGGAGCTCAGAAAAAAATGAAAGTCAGGATCTCTTGTCTTTAGGGCTACAGTCTATTTTGAGACAAAAATAAATAGATAAATAAAAAGGAATCAGGCAGATCAAAGATAAAGTACTTCGTTTTCAACATTGATTTCCAGAGCCCCCAGCTGGTTGCCGTCTCTGTGGAACTTTAGAACATTTTGTCCCTCTCTGAAGTCATATAGTCACTTGGTTTATAAAACTACACAGCAAGATTATAAGCCCCTTAGAAAAGGGCGTAACACAGTAACTTTGTCTTGTCTCATGGCTGGGGCAGAGTACAGATTTTGCGTAAGTGATGGCATGGAAACTAAAATCCAAGAATTCTTGTGCTTTTTTGTTTTACCATCCTGGACAGTATGTGGATGCTGTGTTGGGCTTGAGTAGTTTCTGGGGAGGAGGAAGTGTATTCTAGGCTGGAGAAAAGAGTCTGATCAGTCCTCGGCTTGGAATGGGACTTGGGGTATTTGAGAAATGTGACAGACACTGGCCTGAGGAGCACACAGGGTTTTCATTGAGGTGCGGTGATCAAGAAGGGTGCCTGGCTTGGAACTTACCAGATGGTGAAGAACTTTTTAATAGTAAGTTTTTAAAAATTGAAAGTAATGCATGCATATGTCAAAGAATTAACACGCTATGTGGTCATTAAATATTTGTTAAATGAATGATGAGTAGGTCTGAATTGTTTTCTTCAAGAACCCACTATTTTCTTGTGTATCCTTTAGAAGTTTCTCTATAAAAGCATTATATACTTCAGTTGAGAAGCTAACATACATCAGGTAGATGTGTCATGATTTGTTTAACCATTTCCTTCTTGGTAAAATTTAGATGGTTTCCAGTCTTTTGCTGTAATAACCAGTGCTGGAGTGAATATGCTTTTCCATGTGCTTTTACATTTTTAAAGTTGCTTATTAAAATTAGACATGAACATAGTTGACAAAGTCAGTAGGACAAAACTGTAATGAAAACATTCTTTTGCCTCATCCTTATCAAACTTGAGTTCTATACTCCAGACATAGTCTCTTTCATCTTTTTTATTTCTTCAAGTATTTACTTCTACATTTCCAAATAGTACATTTTTATTGCTATTTCTTGATTTTTTTCATTTTAAACATTATTAACTTTCTACTCTGAAAGATGAATTTTTTATTGTTATCTGTAAACTTTCTACCATGGAACATGATGATACAGAATTAGAATTACGAAATAATTTTCAATCTTTTTTTTTTTTTTTGCTGAGGAATATTAGCTCTGAGCTAACATCTGTGCGAGTCTTCCTCTGTTTTATAGTGGGTCACCACCACAGCATGGCTGATGAGTGGTGTTGATCTGCACACAGGATCTGAACCAATGAACCCAGGCTTCCAAAGCAGAGTGCACCAAACTCCACCACTAGGCCATGGGGTGGGACTGTGAATCATTATTTTGAAGGCCAAGCATCCTTTATTACCCTTGAGATGTCTTATGCTATTTTGATTTCGTTAAAAGAAAATTTATATGTGACATTTTAATTTTATTATTTCTTAATCTCTCAGAGCTTTTGGTATGTTGTCTACGTATATTTGGTGTTTCGAAGTTTCAGTTTTGCAAGCATCTGAGTGCATCTCAAGGATAAATTCCTGGTGGTGGAGTAGCTGAGTGCATTTACAGTTTTGATAGATATTCCCTGGTTGTATTAAAAATTCTTTTATTCTAGTATGTCTTCTCAGCTACGCTCTAGACATTGTCAGGAAGTCTAGCTTTGACACAGATGAGTGCCACCTTCTGTGTGGTGCATCTACCCTTTGAGCACTTCCATGAAAATTCTTTTGAATTTGGCACTACCATCTCCCAGCTTTGGCTCTAAGACTCCCCTCCCCACTTCTTCCCCCGATATACACACTGCACATGCTTTTCCTTCACTCTTCCAATGTCTTTCCTTGTCTATTAATAGCAACAAAAAATGCATTCTAACTCACTAATTAGAGTAATTAGTGCAACTGATCAGTTATTCATAGATATTAGCTTTCTTGCTAATTACAGTACATTACCTTATTGCCAGGGTGAAGGGTACAGACTATAGATAAAGCATTCAGAGTCATCTTACGAAGGAAATTTAAGTTTAGAAACAGAAGAATTAAGTGTTGAGTCAAATATTGCCAGAGAAAGCAGAAGGCTGTGGACCGCATGCCGGGGGTGGGCCTACATTGAGAGACAGGAAAAGCAGCAGCTAAGGAAAGGCTGAAATAGCATAAGAAAATGCCAAAAGAAAATTAAAACTCCGTGAAAGGGGAGGTTTCAGGAGAGAAGGCGAGCTCCGTGTTATTTCACAGAGAGGTCGGGAGAATGAGGGCCACAAATGCTTTGCAGAGCCGTTTCAGCAGAGTGCTGGGAGTTGAAGCTGGCAGGTAAGGAGATGGATTTAGCGGGTGCAGAGCACTTATTTAAGACCTCACACGTGTCTACAAGAAGGGGAAGAGCTGGAGCAGAAAGTGGAGCGGGAGGCACGACCTAAGCAGCTGTTTTTAGGTGGAAGGAGAGATTATCTGCACGTGTTGAGGTGCAGGTAGAAGAAGAAAGGTGACCATAAGGACGAGAGTGGACTCCTGTAGGAGACGGGGAAGATACGCGGTCCAGGGACAATGGAGCAGCATGTCTTAAGGAGGAGGAACGACTGAAGGAGGGCTTTTCCTGGAGAGAGGGGTAGGTTATAGCTGAAGAGGTAGGATATGAATCTGCGTGGTGAAACGCTCACACTGTGGGCTCCCCTAAGGTTAATGGGATTTAGGAGCATGGAGAGTGTTTTGAATAACCATCTATTCATTTGTTTGTTTACTCACAGAGCATCTAATACATCCCTTTGGTAGAGGTACAAAGGTGAGAAGTTACCAGATAAATGTATAGAGACATGTTTGTTTATCTTTCTATTTATAATGGTTATTCATAGCCTGAGAGCAGGCATGGAAGGGGTGGACTTTGGGGTTTATCTAGCATTATAGATTGGCATCCCTGAGTATCTAAGAGATCGGCGGAAGGATGGGGGGGAAGATGGCCCTAAAGTGGTTAACTCTATGGCCTGGGCTAGATAGGGAGTCCAGGGAGCTAATGGACTGACTGGAGTTCTCTCGGGGTGGAGAGCAACCTGACGATGGGGGATTGGTCAGGGTGATGGAATAAAAGAGATAGCGGGAGGATATTTTGATAGAAGGAGGGGAGATAACACCACTTTTGAGATCTTAGAGGCAGAGTTTGTAGGGAAGTAGAATTCAACACACTTGATGGAGAGATAAGAGATTAGGTTTGTAAGTCAAATAACAAACAGAAATTATAGAAGCAGCATGAACATTGTAACAGATATCATCTTAATTGCCAGGATCACAAAAGCAGCTGGCACATCCAAGTCATCTTTTTATCACTATGTTCTACTTAGTGTGATAGAAAAATCAGATATTTTGAGTTTTTAAAAAGTAATGGGCTTTATAATGTCAGTGAGCACCATTTTTGGTATCTTGAGAATAGCATTGTGGGTGTACACTCTGTTTTCAGCACTCTTTCTGAAAGCTCAATTTCACTTTAATGTTCATATCTATTAAAATGTGCAGTGTGATACTTTTGATCTTTCAAGAAATGTGGAAAACTGTTTTTATTGCCATGTAGTTTGTGTACAGAGGTAATTTGATAATAATGGTGTAAATACCTAAAGGTCCTAGGGTTAGTGTAATAAACCAAGCACAAAAATGTTCATCCTTTAAAAGCTTTATTTCTCCTGTTTACTCTCGCTACCTTAAGCCCTCTGAACATAATGACTTGATATGTGTTTATTAGTAAGTACCATTTACCGTTACCTTTTGAGGATTATCGAATATCGCAGGTGTTTTGATGGGCAGTGTTGGGAATACTTGTGTTTCTGTGCCATGAATCTCATTCATCTGCAGACTGCCCACCTGATGATTCATTCCTGTTTGCAGTTGCTTAAAGAACAAGACAGTTAACTTCCTGTGAACTGAAAGAAGGGCTATACTTGTGACAAGGCATCTATGAAAAATAGGTGACTACTTAACAATGGCCAGAAACCAAAGTTTTCTTGTGGGACACCATAAATTCTTATGGTCAAGGTGACCAGATGTCCTGGTTTTCCTGGGGCAGTCCTGCTGTCCCAGCATCCTATCCAGTTATCACTCCCCTTCATTCTCAGAAATGTTCTCTTTTGGACAATACGTTATATGGTCATCCTGCTTGAGAGTCTCGTTTTGAGATTTATGGTCTACCGTTGGAATCATTAGGTGAAGATTTATCTTAGTAGTTGAAAGAAGCAACCTGTCAGAGGTTAGCCTGTAAGAGGTTTAGAAATGCTTGAACAAAGTTGCTGCTTTCTATGACTTCACAGTATATACATTATGAAAAGTGTTAGAATTTGTACTGAGTTTGATACTTGCTATTTGAATTCAGTGGGTGTGTGATGATACAATATTTAACCTGGATGAATACATCCTTAATATCTTCTGCTTTGAGGAAGAGAGCAATATGGTAGTGTTGGGCTTTGGATATATGAAATGTTGGGTATAAAATTTTTATCTAACAATGACCTAAGTCTTGATTATTTTCTTTTCTTCAAACAGCACTAGTATTCTGAGGGAGCCTGTGTGTTTAGGAGGATGTGAGCACATTTTCTGTAGGTAAGTAATTATGTATATAGTATAACTCTATTTTTTCCTAGGTCATAGTCATGTAATCATATTGATAATAATGTTACATTATGTTTGTGTAACTCTCATAAACTGCAAAGTAACTTACTGTACATTATCTCAGCTTGATCCTCATAGCTGTCTTAATTGACAAAAAGAAAATCAGAGCTCATAGAGGATGACGTGTCCAAAGTTACAAAGCTTAGTAAATAGCTTTTCTAAGCCTAGGGAAAAAACATTAATATGTACATATTATATAATTCAAATATGTCTTTTTTATCTTTCCAGTTAGTTTTGAATGTGAACTTTCCAAATTATGAAAGTCTAGTTCTTATAGTTATTGTATTAGTTTCTTAGTGCTGCTGTAATGAAGTACCAAAAACTGAGTGGCTTAGAGCAACAGAATTTTATTGTCTCAAAGTTCTGCAGGCCAGAAGTCCGAGAGCAGGGTGTCAGCAGGGCTGGTTCCCTCTGAGGGCTGTGAGGGAGAATCCGTCCATGCTTCTCTCCTGCCTTCTGGTGGAGCATCATTGCTTTCTGGCAGTTGGGCGTTCCTTGGCTTCTGGATACACTACTCTGATCTTAGCCTTCAGGTTCACATGGCATTCCCTCTCGTGTACATGTTTCTCTGTGTCCAAATTTCCTCTTTTTATAAGAATACCACTTATATTGGATCAGGGCTCATGATGATGATCTCATCTTAACTTGATCATCTGCAAAGACCCTATTTCCAAGTAAGGTCACGTTCACAGGTACTGGGGATTAAGACTTCAGTATCTTTTCAGGGGATGCAATTCAAGCCATAACAGTTATTTCATGTTATAATATGAAAGCCCTGGCTTATAGATTAGAATATTAGATTTTCATCTCATCCTGTTTCTTAATTCAGGAGAAATCAATTAAAGGACTGAATGTCTTAGTTTAATTGTCTGTGAGACAAGGTTAATATAGCCTCCTTCGAATCAGTCTTTTAATTATTTCAAGTTACGACCGACTGTCTGGCCTGAGCAAACTGCAAGATGAGGTTGAAGCATATATGAAAATAATTTACGGTGTGATTTCAGTGGGCTGGGGATGTGTGGGAGGCAGCTGTGCTTGGGGTCCCAATTGGGTTTGTAGAAACGTAGGTCTGCTATAGGGGGCATACCAGCAGAAGGATGGGGTAGGAAACAGTGCCTATTGCTTACCTGACGTCTCCCTTTGGGTGATGCAAAGCCATCTCAGACTTGATGTGCTCAGAGCAGATCTGTCCATCATCCTCGCCTTCAACCTGTGCCGGCCGCACTCATCTTCATAGCAATAAATGGTACTACCGACTGCACAGGTGCTCGAGGCAAAAACCACAGGTCTTATCTGATTGCTCTTTTTCTTCCTTATCTCACATCATTAAGTTCTGTCAGTTCCACCTCAAAGTGTGCCCTGAATCTTGAATTTCCCCTTTTTTCTGTATATTAACTGCTGTTTACCCTATGGTCCAGGCCACCATCATATTTGCTCTCCTCAGACTGTTGTAGTAAGTTCATAACTGGTTGTCTTCCCCGTTTTTGCATTCTTGTCAGAGATCTTTTAAGAATGAAGATCATCCATATCATTACCCTTCTTAAAATCCTTCTTCAGTGGCTTCCTGTTACAATTAGAATAAAATTGAAAATTTGCACTAAGGTCCACAAGACCCTGTACAGGCATAACTCGGAGATACTGCAGGTTTGGTTCCAGACCACTGCAATAAGGCGAAGAGTGAAATAAAGCAAGTCACACGAATTTCTTGGTTTCCCAGTGCATATTAAAGTTATGTTTACATTGTATTGTAGTCTGTTAAGTATGCAATAGCATTATGTCTAAAAAGAATGTACATACATTAATTAAAAATACTTTATTGTTAAAAAATGCTAATTGTCATCTGAGCCTTCAGCGAGCCATAATCTTTTTGCTGGTGGAGGGTCTTGCCTCCATGTTGATGGCTGCTGACTGATCAGGGTAGTGGTTGCTGAAGGTTGGGGTGGCTGTCGCAATTTCTTAAAATAAGACAACAATGAGGTTTGCTGCATCAGTTGACTATTCCTTCCGTGAACGACTTCTCTGTAGCACACAATGCTGCCGTTCAGTTACATCTTCAGGTTCCGCTTCTAACTTTGGTTCTCTTACTGTTTTCACATCTACCGTTACTTCCTCCAATGAAGTCTTGAACCCCTCTAAGTCATCCTTGAGGGTTCTAATGAACTTCTTCTAAACTACTAATGTTGATATTTTGACCTCTTTGCACGAATCATGAATGTTCTTAATGGCGTCTAGACTGGTGACTCCTTTCCAGAAAGTTTTTAATTTACTTTGCTCAGATCCATCAGAGTAATCACTGTCTATGGCAGCTATAGCCTTACAAAATATATTTCCTAAGTAATAGGACTTGAAAATCGAAATTCTCCTTGATGCATGGTTTGCAGAATGGATGTTGTGTTAGCAGGGATGAAAACAACATTAATCTCATCGTACGTCTCCATCAGAACTCTTGAGTGACCAGGTGCATTGTCATTAGCAGTAATATTTTGAAAAGAGTCTTTTTTTTCTAAGCAGTAGGTCTCAATAGTAGGCTTAAAATATTCATTTGGTAAACTGTGTTGTAAAGAGATGTACTGCATCCAGGCTTTGCTGTTCCATTTGTAGAGCACAGGCAGAGTAGATTTAGCATAATTCTTAAGGGCCCTAGAATTTTCAGAGTGATAAATGAGCATTGGCATCAACTTAAAGTGACCGGTTGCATTAGCCTCTAACAGGAGAGTCAGCCTGTCCTTTGTGGCTTTGAAGCCAGGCAATGAGTTCTCCTCTTTAGCGATGAAAGTCCTGTCTGTCATCTTCCTCCAATATAAGGCTGTTTTGTCTACTTTGAAAATCTGTTGTTTAGAGTAGCCACCTTCCTTAGTGATCTTAGCCAGATCTTCTGGATACCTTTCACAGCTTCCACATCAGCTCTTGCTGCTTCACTGCACGTTTATGTTATGGAGACGGCTTCATTCCTTAATTCTCATGAACCAACCTCTGCCAGCTTCAGACTTTTCTTCTGCAGCTTCCTCACCTTTCAGCCTTCACAGAATTGAAGAGAGTTAGGGCCTTGTTCTGGACTAGGCTTTGGTTTAAGGGAATGTTGTGGCTGGTTTGATCTTCTATCCAGACCACTAAAACTTTCTCCATATCAGCAGTGTGGCTGTTTCACTTTCTTATCCTTTGTGTCTTCACGGGAGTAGCACTTTCAACATCCTTCAAGAACTTTTCCTTTGCATTCACAACTTGGCTAACTGTTTGGTGTAAGAGGCCTCGCTTTCAACCTGTCTTGCCTTTTGACCTGCCTTCCTCACAAAGCTTAAGCGTTTCTAGCTTTTGATTTAAAGTGAGAGATGTATAACTCTTCCTTTCACTTGAACACTGAGACGCCATTGTAGGGTTGTTAGTTGGCCTGTTTTCAATATTGTGTTTCAGGGAATAAGGAGGCCCAAGGAGAGGAGAGAGATGGGGGAACTGTCAGTTGATGGAGCGGTCAGAACACACACAACATTGATTGATTAAGTTCGCTGTCTTATATAGGTGTGGTTTGTGGCACCCCAAAACAATTACAACATTACAGGACCTAGTTCCTGTCTGCTTCTCAGACCACACTGCCCTCTAGTTCACACCGTTCTAGCCACCTTCTCCTTTTAGCTCATTAAACGTGCCAAACTCACTCCTGCCCCAGGACTTCTGCACTTGCTATTTCTTCCATCTGGAATGTACTTCTGCCGAGTATTTCTGAAACTTAACTTTTCATCACTTACACTTCAGCTCAAATGTCACCTCCTCTAGAAGGCCTCCCACGATCCCTTTATGAAATGATGCCTGCTCCCTGTTCCTACTCCATAGCAGGCGCATTTGTTTTGTTTCAGCTGATGCACTTGCTGTATATAATAGATCAGTGACAGAGCTGCTCGGGCCTAACAAACTCCATGAAAGTATACGTAAAGCTGTGTGTGTGAGAGAGTGTAAGAGAGAGAGAGAGAGATCCATACCTTTAATTGGATAGAGGGGTCTGTGACTTACAATGGCCAAAGAGATATTACGAGAGGCATGAGGACATCTTAAAAGAGAAAACAGTCGTCTGTTTATGACACAAACACAGGAAAGAATGGATCCAGTGCAGTTTTGGTTCATTTTGAATGTATCACGCCAAAAACTAGGGCTGCTGTTTGTGTTCTTGGCAGATTTGGAGCTATGTAAAACGGCCAAGCAATGCTGTAAGTACCATAGCGTTTTTTAAAAACTGGTTTGGCTGTATTTATCCCAATCTAACTGAAGCGTGAGTGTGCGGGGGCGTTGGGGCGGCACAGACTTTTCTCTCATTGACAGTGTGGTGGTGCTTTCTGGTACGTCCATGCCAATCCCTGATAAAAGTTGTACATGGACTCTAAGATAGAAGTCGTTGATGACACCTGGCGGGGGACTCCAACTTTGCTCTCAGACCACTTTACACTCTTAAAAATCGAGGACCCCAAAGAGCTTTTGTTTGTGTGTGTGTGTTTACCATATAAAACTGAGACATTTAAAAAATACTAATTCATTTAAAAATAACAATAGTAAGCCCTTTACAAACTAACATAAATAATGCTTTTTTAGGAAAAATAAATATTTTATAAACCAAAGGAAAAATGTAAGAGTGGCACCGTTTTATAATTTTGCAAATCTCTTTATTGACTTGCCGAAGAGAAGACGGCTAGATTCTCATGTCTGCTTATGTATTCAGTCTGTTGGGGTGTTTTCGTTGAAGCGCGTGTGTGTGTGAAATCTGGTTTTACACATCCCTATAGTTGGAAAAGGAATATTTTAATAACCTTTTCAGATAATTATGGCTATTCTTTGATACTACACCACCACTTGTGAAGTGCCAGTTTCTTCAGATTTGTTGGTGTGAAATCTAAAACCGTATCAATGAACTTTTTTGCTCTGTTCTGTTAAATTCCATCGGTTTTTCCCGCACTGTGAATAGATCTTCTACCCAGCATGACTTGATGGCATCATACATCGGTCATTGGAAAATACTGACTTGCTGAGTTGTGCAGATCTATTGAGATATTTCCCCAGAGTTCTGCATTAATGTATATAAAATAATTGGAGAAGAGTCATGAACAAACATTATGGAATATATGAACTAGACTGATCCGAGAACTAGTGTGGTGCTGGGTCAGTGTCTTAATTAACTGGATCTCATTTTCTTCATCTGAAAATGAGGTTGCGGTCCTTGATGAGTGGATTTTGACTATATTTCACTAGTGTTCCTCAAATAATTAAGTATTGCACAACAGTTGACAATTTAAATTCCTGAGGAATCGGTTTACCTATTTTATTTGTTGGAGTTCCAAGTGAGCAAGCAAACTCACAGAAGTCCCTTTGTTTGCTAGAGAGTTGCTGTTTATTGAACCCAGTGATCGGGAAGGTCCCTCCCAGCCCTGGTGTGGTTTATAGATTCATTTTACAACCTTTATTGAGTTACTTTGTGGCAGGAATTACGCTAGGATCTAAGGTTGCAAAGATTAGCAATGCCACAGGCTTTTTCTGAAGGAAGCTCACGTTGTAAGAATCCTCTGTGCCTACAAATGAGTGAGTCACCTGAAAGGGATGTAGTGTTTGGGGGAGATGTGGCTTCCGCAGTGGTTACATTACCCAGTCCTGCTGGAGACCACTGGCAAGCCTACGGAAGGGTGGGTTTGTAGGTCTCGTTTCAGAATTCACAAATAGGCTTCAGGGGGGATTGTGAACCCCTTTTCTTACAGGAGCTTGTGTCTATCTTCATTAGATTAGCAAACACTTTGTAACCTCAAAGTTAGGAAAACCCTTCTAACTCCTGGACAGATAACCCAAGGTAATTTAATTGAGTCTACAGGTTATAAAATTGTCTGGAAGAATCAGAGAGCTTTTCTCAAAAACTGCGTTAAAGCCTTTAGACACTTGTCCAAAAACAAGACAAAAAATACCTTTCCCTGTCTCTCTGCAGTGATTTTGGGGGGCTCCATGCAGTGCAGTGTTAGGGTCTGGGCTGGGCAAGGTTGCGATCCATGGCTGCTGTGCATTGGGTACTAAATGTGTTTGTTTATCTCTCCCTCTGTACTCTCACCCTTTGGAAGCTATAGAGTTATTTGCAGGGAAAAATTAGGTAGAGTAATGTCTGGCCAAGTCTCTTCATAGCAAATTACGTAAGCAACTTTAGATTTAGATTTTGTGTGTGTTGTATATCACGCTCTTTCAAAAACATTATTTTAACAAATGTTTTATAATTGACTGTTGTTTGTTACAACAACCTCTTCATTGACTTCTGTTCAAACTCTTTATTTTTTGGAATTCCTTTTCTGCTGCATGTGTTGATAAATCTGTATATTTTTTAATCCTTTTTAAGTAATTGTGTAAGTGACTGCATTGGAACCGGATGTCCAGTGTGTTATACCCCAGCCTGGATACAAGATGTGAAGATAAACAGACAGTTGGACAGCATGATCCAGCTTTGCAGTAAGCTTCGACATTTGCTGCATGGCCATGAGCTTTCAGGTGAGAAAAATCACTGTCTCCCTCTGGTAAATAACTGATGAATTCATACTGGTCACATAAAGTATGTCAAATATGAATGACGTATTTCAGATTTTAAGATTCATAGTGTTTGTAATCATTTTGAGAAGTGGCAGACACCTTAGAGGTAATTAAGTCTGACTCCCTCGTTTTATAGATGAGGAACCAAGGTGCAGAGAGATTCAATGATCTTGCCTAAAGTCACACATGTGGTTAGTACCGGAAGCAGGAGAAATGGAGCCTGTTTCTTCCCATTGTCAGCCCAGAGACTTTCACCACCTGCACTGCCTGCTTTTTACAATTATGATAGTTTCTCTATAATATATGTGGAATAGTGATTTTGTCCTTAATAATAATGATTTTGTCCTTAAACTCACTTAAATATACTTTACAAGATAGAATACAACCTTTCGTGGATTGCTTTTCTAGACTGAATTAATTAACACATTTTGAAAGAGCAAAAATCTAATATTCATTTTCTTTTCTATTTAAATGGGGGTTAATGTCTTTCAAATTGCTCTTAGACTCTGTTATTAACTATACGTCTTCCCATTGTGCCTTCTGCTGAGAACTCACTAGCTGTGGAAAGAAAGTAAAGTGTTTTCAGTCTTCATAACTACATATTAGAGTTGGCTTTTTATTGACCAGATTACGCCATTTTAGCACGTGTTTATAGGAGAACCTTGCCTTGACTGCCAGGATGCCATGAATGATCGATAATGCTCACAGAGAATGGTTGGGTTTATGTTCATAAATCTTTTGATCTTAGATTTCTGGCTTGATGTATTATTGTCAGCTACTAAAGCTGCAGCTGATTTGACAAAATAAGGAAACAAGGCAGATACTTTGAGTCTTATTGACCAGGTCTTTATTTTTAAGAGGAATTTCAGTCATAGTCCATCTATGAAAAGTTTTCTTCATCTAGTTATCAGTTTGTTGTATGAGACTCCATTCTTTTATGATAAAAGGTGCTATCGTGATAAAGTTCTACTTATTTTCACATGTAAATATACATGTATGGTAAAAAGTACTTACCTTTTTAAAAAAGTCATGTTGTGTTATAAACCTCTTTAAGAGCACAATGAGGAAAATTTCATTGTTTAGTTCTCTGTATTCTTTTCCTTCTTTTTCAAAGGCAGTGCTGAGAGTGTTTATTTTCTAGTTTAAAAGATTGGGGTGTGATCTGGCTTCTCACCTCCTCCCCAGACACACACACAAACACACAGTATCCTTGATGGAAGCAGGAATTCTTAATCAGGAGTCGTGCATCTTCGGCAGTGTTGGGGTGGGAGAGGGGAGGATTAGTGAGCCTCTTGAGTTAAGGGTACAGTACGGAAAAGTTCATGTCTGTGTGAAAGTGGCTTTCGTTAGATTCTTAAAGATGTGTGGTCTGTTAGGCATGTGGGCTATGCGTTGAAATTTGGGGTGCTTCCTTGTGGCTGTCATGATTTGCTTTGATTCTTCCCCACTTGCTGTACAGTAATATATTAACTTGCCAGGCTGCCATAACAAAGGACCCCAAGCTGGGTGGCTTATGCAACAGAAATTTATTGTCTCACAGTTCTGGAGGCTCGTAGTAGTCCTAAATCAAAGTGAGGGTAAGGTTGGTTACTTGGAAGGCTGTGAGGAAAGGATGTGTTCCAGGCCTCTCTCCTTGGCTTGTGGATGGTGGTCTTCATTTGCACATGTGTTCTCCCCGTGTGCATCTTTGTGTCAAATTTCCCCTTATTTTAAAAGATTTTATTTTTCCTTTTTCTCCCAAAGCCCCCCGATACATAGTTGTGTATTTTTAGTTGTGGGTCCGTCTAGTTGTGGCATGTGGGATGCTGCTTCAGCATGGCCCGGTGAGCAGTGCCATGTCCACGCCCAAGACTCGAACCGGTGAAACCCTGGGTCGCCGAAGCAGAGCGCGCGAACCCAACGCTTGGCCACTGGGCCAGCCCCCCAAATTTCCCCTTTTAATAAGAACACCATTCATATTGTTTTAGAGTCCCACCTTACTCATCTTTACTAATTACATTTGCAATGACCCTATTTCCAAATAAAGGCACATTCTGAGGTACTGGAGATTAGGACTTCAATATATAAGTTTTGGGAGGGACACAATTTAACCCATAACAAGTAATGTGACTTTTTTTTAATTGGAGTATAGTTGCCATACAATATTGTATTAGTTTCAGGTGTACAGCATAGTGATTCTGCATTTATTTACCTTACAAAATGACCACTCTGATAAGACTAGTAACCATCTCTCATCATAATGTGACATTTTTAATGGTGATAAAAGGGGAAGCAGAGTAACCCTTGATGGATTGACTGTAGTGGATTATGGCATACTGGGGTGTGGGGTACCATGGAGTGCAAAGAAGAATTAGATGACTCCTCAGGAAATTTTACTGTGGTTAGTGATGTTGGATCATGAGAATGGTTTTCATATTTTGTGGACCATGGAATATGAAATGCCTTAATATTTCATCATTAAAAAAAGATATTTAGGAAAATTACTGAGTTTAGAACAAGTTTTTGTGTGGGACCTGAGGCCTTTGGAATACTCTTTTTTGTTTAAGAGTGAAGGTGGAGTCTGGGGAGAGAATTATAGTGCTTCATTTTCCAAAGGCCATTTGTGTTCGTTTTCTTTGTTAAAATGAGTAATCATTACATTAATCCTTACCATAGTTTAGCAGTGCTGGCTTTACCATTTTACTTATTTTAAGATGAATTGAAATTTCACCGTTTGGATACAGTATAGTCAGAATTTCAGGAGGTAGAAAGTCACCTTTAATCCCTCTATTCTGTAGATGAGGAAATTGAGGACCCAGGTTATGCAGGGCGGTCATATTGTTAGTTCTTGCTCACTGTTTTATCATTTAGCACAATGCTTTCATTAGAAGTATAGGTATTCGTTGTATTTGTTGCATTGAGTTGGAGAAAAATTGGCAGGGTTAAGACTAATTTATATCCCAGAGACCAAACTTAATTAAAACTATTTTAAAACAAATTCTTAGATTTTGGTTTCAACAATTCCTTTTATAATGGTAGCATCCTACTTTGCTATTTTTGTAGAAGATGATAATCTAGAGTATAAACATATTGAAATATAAATTTCTGTCCAGATCTGTAATTTCCATGATGCAAAGCTTTTTTTATTTATTATCAGTTGCTTCATCATCAGCTTTTCCTCCCAAGGCCCCCCAAAACAAACTAGTCTTGTGGTATTTGAGGGTTCTTTGGGGGTATTTCCCTTTGTTTCTTTATAGTTTAACTATTCAGTGTATTTTATTCAGTTCTTTTATGTTAGTTTATTATCTAGCAAGTACTTCTAAAACTAAAGTGGTATAAGGTGAACTAGGTGAATAGTAGGGGGAACTAATAGTTGGGGACAGATAATGACTGATCCTCTTTATAATGAGGAAATTGGAAAATGAACTCATGAAATAAGGGTATTCGCTTAAGTGATCTCTGAGGTCTAGCTCCAAAATCGTATCGTTCTGTTAAATGCTCAAGTGTTGAAGGTGATGAAGTGGAATGGTTGGACATCTCTCACATTTTCTCTATTTTTTTTTTAAAAAACTCTGTCGTTCACAATTTATCTTCCAAGTGAACCTTGTTACTTGCATTTACTATAGAATATATAATTACTGTAATTTAGGTGGGTAATTAGGAAGAACTTGTCAAATCATGGACATAGTATATGGTATCCTGGCAATAAAGAAGCCTGATTTATGGCAATACTTTCTAAAATGAGCTTCTAAATACTTGAACAGATTTTTCTCGGTTCAGTGTGCTTTAAAGAGAGGAGATTGTCTGTCATGATTTTTTCTGACAACCATTTGTAGATAATTTTACCTTATTCTTTGTAACATAATCTGCTTTCTTCTAATGGAGATAAATTTAAAAGTTTTTATTTTCTCCTGCCCCGCGTCATGTTAAATCAGACCTTGCAGGTGCTGGTCAGATTCTGTGAAGCGTGTGTTGGTGTTGGTGACATTGAAAAAATACTTTGATTATGCTTTCAGAGCGTCACAGTTTCCTCTTCTGGTTTCAGGAGAGATGCTGGTCTTTCTGCAGTGAATTACACAGTGTTTCATTTATGCTGTGACTTTTCTATAATAGATGAAGATGAGCGTTTGAGTAGCTGTGTTGGTGTTGTTTTTTTAAATAGAACTGAATACTTCTTAACTCACAAAATAATCATTCTTCAGTGAAGGCAGTAATGTTGCACAGATGGTAGCAAAGTGCTTCCCTTTGATTTTTAATAAGGGACTAGTTGTCAAAGAGATTTCTCAACTTCTGTTGTGAAAGCTATAATAGAGAATAATTTGAAAGGCACACAATGTGCATGATTATAATCCTTTGATGTAGATTAATGATGGCTAAATCACATTTTCTAATTGCCTCCCTTTTCTATAGTTTATTATTAAATTTCAAGGAAAAAACTTGGCTAAGTAGTTCCTTAGCAACATGTGCATCTCTGTTCCTCAATATTTTGTGGTATACTCAGAAATATTTAAATTCAGAGAATAGATTCTTTTAAATGTCATCATTAAGAAATTTACTATGTAGAGGAAGGATCAATATTTTTCTTCATGAAATGAATATGGTAATTTATCATGCTTAGAAGCGTTCACCCATAAAACTGTTGTAGCTGTTAATAGTATGATTTATGTTTCATTGGTGGTGGTGGTTTTGCTTTTTACAGTCTTAACTTCGATATGCTGCTTAAATTCCAGACTTTACAGTCCTGTTTGCTGCTGTGTCCTTGCTTAGTTAGGAAAAGATACATAATTAAAGTCTTCTTGAGTACATTTATTATTACTGGATGATGAGTGAAATTATTGTGTACATATAAAGTACATGAATATATGCTCTTTTCATTTACTTCTTTATAAGTTAGAAAATATGTACACCTGAGTGTGAAATTTGTTGTCTTTTCAGATTTAGATTTTTTAGTCACTTGAGTAATGTTCTTGCTACTTATAAGCCTTGATTTTCATTTAAGTGCCTAATCCTACATTTTTTAAGTTTTATAAGCATTGAGGACTTCAGGCTTTGACTTGTTTTTAAATGAAAATGTCATCATCTATGTTAAAAAAGTCAAATACAAGTTTTTACAGACTTCCACAGGATTAACCTTTAAGTCTTTGTAATCCTGAGTCTTTCTTGTAAAGTACGTTTCATTTTGACCTTTCCTCTAAACTTGAGATTGTATCAGAAATGGTTTGGTTTTGAAATCTACTTATCCCTGTAGAGAAAAGACCTTTGTTGATTCGAGACATAAAGTCTCTGTGTGAATGGAAACCCCATTCTGATTGCTTTGATTTCCAAGATCCTGTCCTAGCAACACCCTGTGGACCAGGCGATGTTCAGCTGGGACACAAAAAGGATGTCCGAGGGTCTCCCTTCTTCAGATCCACAGGCCTGCTTCCAACTGGGTTCACCGTCTGTCTTTCCAAGGTGATAATTCCATTTCCACCAGGAGGGAGGGGTGGGTGGTTACTGTGGAGTGAAGTTCGAATTCTTTTGCTAGGCAGGGATCATGTCTCTGAAATTTCTAGAGTTAAATACTAATTATTTGTATTTCAAAATCCATTATTTTTTGTTTTTTCCTACCTGTTCAAGGTGCTTTTGCTTGGCAGATGTATTTATAAAGGTAGTACTCTGGTACTCAAGAAACGAGGTGAAGGAAGAATAGGCAGAAGAAGAGATTCTGAACTTTAGAGAAGATTTGAGCTTTTAGTTTACTAATTTTGTTTAATAATTTTAAGCTGGTAAAATAAGAAAATGTTCTGTGTGAATAAAATATCTAAAAGGAATTAAAAAATATTTCATAGCTTCCTTTTCTCTTGCTGATGTTTTAAAACATGAGAATGTTGAAAAGAAGTTTATTCCCAGAAACAATAAGAGAAATGAAATTAAGATTATGTTATGTCTCTTAACTATTAAAACCTCTCAGGAATAAGCACTCTTGACAATTTTATATTACACCTTAGTCACATCAGACACACTTATTTCCCACATGGTGGATGTTTCCAGTCCTTAGGAGTAAGAAGCATAAGTGGCTGTTGGTTTTCTTCTTAAACTAACTTAGTTTTAGAACTCGGTTTGTTAAAATTTTTCTTTAGGTTCTGTAATATAAGAAAAGTTTTACACAGAGTTCTCTCTAGCTTAAGTGAGAAGTGACTTCTCTGGAGAAAAAAACATAATTCAGTTAGTTTCCTTTTTCTTCTCCTCTATTATTTTTTTTGGTAGAACAAATAAAACATATTCAAAATGTCCAGTTGGTCAGAGGAGAGTGGTAAGTCTGTGTTAATTTGGAGAGCGAGTATGGGCAGTGTGGAACAGTTTGTTAATTCTCTCAGGCGGGCTGGTTTTCCATCTCCCTGTCTTTCCTGGGTGCTTTTTTGTGCCACAGTGTGTGTGGAGAGAGGAGCACTGGGTGGGCAGGCGGGAGACACCCTCCGCCTCCTTTCTCTCTAATGTTAATTCTTCATCTTAAAATGAGAGAAATGCACAAGTGAGCCTCACGTTTTCATCTAGCCCTTAAAATGAATTCTAACCTCCCTGGAATAAATACCCGTCAGGATTTAAGAGAGGATATCAAATCATTTATTCATCGGTATTTGCTGAGCACTGTTTCTGTGCTCACCACTGTGGGCCGGCCGGGGTTGGTTTTACATCTGTATGGGCTGGGAGGAGGGAATTGTAAGGG
Source organism: Equus caballus (assembly GCF_041296265.1). Classification (NCBI taxonomy): domain Eukaryota; kingdom Metazoa; phylum Chordata; class Mammalia; order Perissodactyla; family Equidae; genus Equus; species Equus caballus. Next base: position 5,046,018 of record NC_091689.1, on the reverse strand, counting down.
AGTATTTTTTGAAGAAAAATGAATGAACCTAAAGGCAAAACCAAAATAAGACAAGGTGAAGGGGGTTGCTGGCAGAATCAGAAAGTGGGTAGCTGTACAGCTCATTCACTGTTTCCTGAGCATCTGTTAATGGGCAGGCCTGGTAGGTCTAAAAATACACCATGTATAGAGATTGTGATACACACAGAACAAAGAAAAACTCCACTACCCTACTGTTTTACTTCTGACGCCAGATGTGTGGATTTTCAGCACATGAACCATTCTGTGACACCTGTTGGGTGTCCTGCAGTTTAACTCAGTTCTGACACTGCCTACCTGGAGATAGCATCGGATCTCACAGGTTGAGAGCTCAGTCCCACAGGACCGCCCCCATCCCCTTCAGATGCCGGTCTCAAGTCCAGGTCGTGCTTCTGACTGACAGCTGTACATTGGAGGTTCCTCCGGCCTCCTGGGGTTTGATTAATTTGCTAGAGTGGCTCACAGAACTCAGGAAAGCATTTACTTACTAGATTACTGGTTCGTTATAAAAGGATATACCTCAGGAACAGCCGGGTGGAAGAGACGGACAGGGCGAGGGATGTGGGAGGGGGCGCGGAGCTCGCCTGCCCTCTCTGGGCGCACCACCCCCTCAGCTCCCTGCGTTCCCCCGGGAGCTCTCCCACCCTGCCCTGCTGGGTCTCTATGGAGGCTTCACTGCAGAGGCACGACTGGCGAAGTCATGGCCACTGGTGCCTGATTCAGCCTCAAGCATTTCTCCCCTCTTGGAGATCAGGGAGCGGGACTAAAAGTTCCAACCTTCTAATCATGGCTGGTTCCCCTGGTGGCACCCGGCCTCCATCCTGCAGGGCTTTTCCGAAAGTCACCTTCATTAACATAAACTCAGGTGTGATTGAAAGGAGCTTGTTATGAATAACAAAAGACACCCACTTCACCTTCATCACTCAGGAACTGGGCACACAACTAAATATAAGAAAAGATGCCCCTGTGGTTCTTACATGGGAAATGAGGAGGGTTTGAGGAGCTCTGTGCCAAGAACAGTGGATGAAGACCAAATCTAATTTCTTATAATAAGTCACAGTATCACATATAGTGTGTACTTAGTGAAAACAGCCCTGAGTTCGAAGGCCAGCTCTATCACCAGCCACATATATGACCTCACACAAGTTGTGTTTTCTATTTGTTTAATTTCCCTAAGAAATATCGGAGAACGTTCTCTTTGCAACTGATCAAGCAGTGCGAAACTGTGCAGACTGAAAGGTGAAAGTCCTGCTCTACCCTTTTCCCCACCTGAAAAGCACAAAATCCCTTTCTTTTTCAGAGGTAGTTTTCTTTGTTTAACCTAGTCTTTCTTTTATGACTTATGAAAGTATTTGGACATAAATGCAATAGAAATTTTAAAACATAAACGGGATTGTGCTACCCTTACAAGTGTCTTGAAGGTCTTTGCATGTTAGTTGATATGTACAATGGCTATATAAGATTTTATAGTGTAGGGCCAGCTCTTGTGACCTAGTAGTTAAGTTCAGCACAGCACACTCTGCTTTGGCGATTCCCAGGTGGGGACCTACACCACTCGTCTGTGACCATCCTGTGACTATCCTGTGATGGTAACTCACATACAAAAAGAGGAAGATTGGCAGTGGATGATAGCTCAGGGTGAATCTTCCTCAGCAAAAAAAAAAAGAAGAAAAAAAAAGATTTTGTAGTATAAATGCTCCATGGTTAACAGATCCCCAGTCTTTGAACACCGACTGAACTTTTCCCTAATTTACGTTATTACAAATATTGCTGTGATTAACATTCTTGTACATCCATGTTTGCAGGCACATGCATGACTATTTTGTAAGATAGATTACTAGAGGTGAAATTGCTTTATGAAAGGATATATACATTACAAATTTCTCGATTTGGTTTGCTAATGTTTTATTTAGCAGTTTTGTATCTTTAGCCGTTATGGGCCAAAGGCCCGTATGGATTCCTGCACACACAGTGGGTTGTGATAGAGGAAAGGAACTCTGAGCTTGGGGAATGGATCGTCTTTGTAGGAAGCAGAAACAGGCCTGCGTGTCTTCCTGGGGAGACACTGCCACATTCCTCAGAATTGCTTGCTGCAAGCATAGTCCTGAGAAATGGCCCCCGTCAAGAGCAGCCAGGCCCTTGCCTTCTTATGCTCCTGCAGGGATGGGGGTTCTCAGGACCCCTGGCAGACTCTCTCCCAGCATCAGGGTTTCCTTAGGTGTGCTCAGTGCTATAAGCCAGAACCTTGTGAATTGTCCTTGTCACCTTGTTCTTGTATTTATTTCATCACCAAATCCTGTAAATTTTCTCTCTTAAATATTTTTCAAATCTTCTTCTTTGTCTGCTGCCACCTCCCTAGTCTGTTATCTTCTACTTATACTCCTACTTTGGCCTCTTAACTGTTATTCTTGCATCCACTCTTGCCTTCTTCCAGTCTCTTTTCCCACACTACAGCCAAGAGTGATCTTTTAAAAACGCAGATGTAGGCATGACCACCTGACTTACATGGAACGTTTGACGATTTTCCCTTGCTCTTAGCATAGGTATCGAAGTTTTTAACATTGCAGCAAGAATTCGCGTGGTCTGGCTATTGCCTATTTTTATAGTCTCGTCTTTAGACCACTTTCTTCCTTGGTCTCTGCAAGGCAAGTATACTAACCGTCTTTTAGTTCCTTAAGTTATTATATGTCCTCCTGCTACTGGGCCTTTAAACATTTTATCATCTCTCCCCTACCTCTAGGTTTAGTTATTTAGGGTCTTTTAGATTTTATATTTGATGCTTTTTACTATTTCTTCTGCTAGAATGCTTATCAGAGCTCCTATGATCTTTCTCTTGGATGATAGCTACGTAATTGGTCACTGTGACCACTCTTGTCTTTCTAAAGTTCCTCCTCCCACATAGCAGCCAGAGCGATCATTCTAAAATGTAAATTGTTATATCCTTTCCCTGAATTGAGTCTGATCCAGGTTGCTTTACCTGGATTATAAGATCCCATTCATTCAGCCAGTAAATATTAATTGAGCATCTACTATGAGCTAGACACTGTGTAGGTACCAGAGATAGGGCGGGTTGAGGCACAAGCTTGCCTTCATAGGGCTTATATTCTGATGGGAAGAGACAGATAAGACACCAAAACATAAGTAAAGTAAGTGGGAGGTGAGGGTATGTAAGTTTAAATAGAGTGTCAGGTGTGGTCTCACAAAAATGTGACATTTGAGCAACGACCCGAAGTTGGGGAGATAGCGAGCCATGCCAATATTTGGAAAAGAGGCCTCTGGGCAAAGGATCAGCAAGTGCAAAGGCTCTGAGGCAGAAGCAGCTTAGTGTGTTTGGGGAACAACATGGAGGCTCAGTGGCTGGAATGGTGAGTAAGGAGGAGAGAACGGGTGATGAGATCAGGAAGGAAAGGGGAGAATCAAGATGTATTTGGCCTTGTAGACAACTACGAAGATTTTGACTTTTATTCAGAGTCAGAGTGGAACTCTCTGGAGGGTTTCATTGACATGATCTGACCAATTATAAAAGGACACCTGGCTGCTGTGTTCAGAATAGACTTAAGGGGGAGGAGACAAGCACATAATCAGGGAGATGACTTTGGAGGGTATCATAATGATCTAGTGAGAGATGAGATTGTCTTACACCATGGTGGCAGGAGTGGAGGTAGTAAAAAGTGGTCAGATTTGGGATATATTTTCCAGGTAGAACTGATAGAACTTGCATTTTGCATATGATTGCAGAGGCAAGTTTGACTCTAAGGTTTTTTGTTCTAGGCTACTGGATTATGGATATGCCATTTACCGAAATGGGGAAAAACTGTAGGAGGAGCAGGTCTGAGGGGCTGTTCAGTATGAGATAGCTCGTTAGGAGGAGACTTGCAGGTAGTGCTAGGGAGGCACTTGAATATTGGAGTCTGGAGTTCAGGGGAGAGGTCTGGGCTGCACTTACACATTTGGAGTTGTCAGTGTATATATAGATAACGATGTACATATATATAAGGTCACTGAGGAAGTGACTGCAGATGGAGAAGTCCCAAGCCCTCCCACTTCACAGGTTGGTGGAATAAGGATTATCAGCAGAGAAACCCGAGACTGAGCTCTTTATAGAATGCTCTGCTCACTTGTCTGACTTCATTTCCCTCCATTTTCTGCTCCTTCTCCAAGCTCCAGCCACGCTGGCTTTCTATCCGTTGAATATGTGCTAAACTTGTTCCCGTCTTAAGACCTTGGCACTTGCTCTTCCTTCTGCCTGGGAAACACTTTCCTGCCTCCTTATGTGGCTGCTTCCCTTTCGTCATTTACCTCTCAACTCCAAAGTGAGCTCCCCACAGAGGCCTTCCTTGATGACCTTAGCTAAAGCAGCAAGGTGTTTGTACAAGAAAATGTGACCTTGTCTACTTAGGGACAATAAACAATGACTCTTATTTTTTAACTCTCATGAATCTTTATGTTTTAATTCCTGATAATAAATTTGTATTTTTTAAAAAACTTCTTTTTAAAGTATAACGTACATATCAAAAGTGTATAGCTTAATGAATTTTCACAAACTGAACTCACCCAGAAGAATAAACAGTATTCTAGATGCCTCTCTTGTTGTCCTCTTCCAGTGACTGCCTCCTTTTCCCAGAGGGATAACCACCTTTCTGACTTTACACATTACATTAGTTTTAGCCATTTTTATCTACTCGTTTGTATCTGGCTTCTTTTGCTCAGGAGTATGTTTGAGTATGTAGTTATACTTCATTTGTTCTCATTAGTTTTGGTTTACATGACTCGAGGTTATATGAGATGGTACATTTGTCACTGTTATCTTTAATCCCCTTGGTTCATTTTCTCTGAAATAATTTTAGAGCAGGTAGTGTGAGTCCTCCAGCTTTGTTCTTCTTCAAGATTGTATTGGCTATTCTAGGTCTTTTGCTGTTCCATATTATGGTTTCTTTGTTTTTCCATGTAAATTTTAGAATTAGCTTGTCTGTAAGAAAACCCTCCTGGACTTTTCATTGGGATTATGTTATAGTCTGTAGATCTATTTGGGAGAATTGACATCTTAATAATATTGAGTCTTCTAATTCATGAACATGGTATGTCTTTCCATTTGTATAGGAGTTCTTTCCATAAATGTTCTGTAATTTTCAGCAAAAATAACTTTGTACATATTTTGTTAGATTTATATTTGAGAATTTTTTGTTATTTTTGGTACTAGGGTAAATGATACTGTTTTTTAAAATTTCAGCTTACGTTTGTTTGTTGTTAGTATATAGAAATGCAGTTGAAGTTGAACTTGGTATATTGACCTTGTATTCTACGACCTTGCTAAAGTCATTTGTTAGTTTATTAATGGTTTTTTTTTTAAAAACTTCCTTGGGATATTTTACATAGTCAAGTCAGTTGTGAATAGATATAGCTTTATATCTTCCTTTACAATCTGTGTGCCTTTTATATCTTTTTCTTACTTTGCTGTGCTGTCTATGACTTTTAGTATGATGTTGAGTAGGAGTGGTGAGAGTAGATATCTTTGCCTTGTTCTTGATAATAGTAGCAAGATAATAGGAACAAAACAGTAGTTCCAGTCTTTCACCATTAAGCTTGATAATAGCTATGAGTATTTTTGTAGATGCCCTTCATCAGGTTGAAGAAGTTCCCTTCTGTCCATAATTTGCTGAGTCTTTCTTAAAATTGTGAATGGATGTTGGAGTTTGTCAAATGATTTTTTTCTGTGTCTGTTGAGAAAATCACATGGTTTTCCTTTAGTTTGTTAGTAATATAGTAAATTATATTGATTGTTTTTCAAAATTCTTTTTTTAGATTAAGCATCAATTAACAAGTCTTAGTTTTTTTTTACTATTATTTATTAAATTCCGTATCTGTCTATTTATTTAGCATGTGTTTTCTTCATGGCTTTATCACCATCAGCATACTGTATGTTCTATTTATTTATTTGCATATTCTGCCTATCCCCAATGGAATATACATTTTATGTTTTATTCTCTGCTGTATCTCCAGTCCCTAGAACATTGTCTGGAATAAAGTAAGATTCAGTAAATATTTGTTGAACGAGTAAATATCTGCTCTCAAGGAGTTTATAGTCTAGGAGGGAAAAAGAGGTATACACATAAAAGGAGAACTATAAACAAAATTTTCTGGGAGCTCAAGATGGAAGAGATTAATCATGTAACAGATTTCTTTTGCTTTTTTTTTAAAATTAGATTCAAAAGAAGATACACCTGGGAAAGGTTTATTTAATGATGCAGAAAATAAGAAGAATTCAATAAAAATGTGGTTTAGTCCTCGAAGTAAGAAGGTCAGATATGTTGTCACTAAAGTTTCAGTGCAAACCCAACCTCAAATGATAAATGATGAAAATAGTCAGCAAGCCTCAATGTATGAATATGTTTCTCCAAGTCCTACAGGAGATGTTTCTGAGAGGGCTAAAAAGGCTTCTACAAGATCTAGAAAAAAGCAAAAAAAGAAAACTCTAGCTGAAATCAACCAAGAGTGGAATTTAGAGGTGGAAAAAGAAGATGGTGAACTTGATCCCAAACAGGAATGTAAGGAAAAGCTGGTCTCCTTCTGTAGCCAACCATCTATTATTGCTAGTCCTCAGACAAATGGTGAAGTAGACTTCCTGGCAAGTGGCTCTGTAACAGAATCTGAAAGTTTTGGAAGCTTAACTGAAGTCTCTTTACCATTGGCTGAACAAATAGAATCTCCAGAGATTAAGAGCAGAGATGAAGTAGTGACTCCTGAGAAGAATCTCTGTGAAAATTATCTTTCTTCTAAGAAATCCTTGCCATTAGGTCATAGTGGAAAACGTGGTCGTCGCAACAGACTTTCCAGTCCCATTTCTAAGAGATCTAGAAGCAGCATTCTGAGCACTGGTGGAAGTTTTGTCGAGCAAACAGTGCTCTCAGAAAACCTCCCATTGCCTGGCTGTTCTTCACCACCTTCAAGCAAACTTAAAGTTGATGACGCATTAGGGAGTAAAAACAGTAATATATCAGATGAGTCTCTTAGTCTTTCACCAGGAACACCCTCTGCACTGAATAGTCCAAGTTACAGACGAATGATGACCAGCCCCTCAGCAATGAAGCTGTCACCCAACAGCCTTATGGCTGCAAAAAGAAATCATAGAGGAGAGACTTTGCTCCATATTGCTTCTATTAAGGTAGGATGCTTATTCTGAAATACAGTTTTGGAGTGAGACCAACAGTAAAACAATTTGCTTGGGGTTTGTGAAAAATGACATAAGACTACTAGGATAATTAACCTGCCACAAATGTACTACTTCTGAACCAGAGAAGCAAAATTCATATGGACTGCATCCCCACCTCAGTTAGAGCAGTGGCCCCTGGGCCCAGGAGCGGGATCTTGCAGGAGAAAACCAGTATTTCAATATTTCAGCTTCTACTTTACCCAAGTGCTTTTGTTTTTGTCTATCCCATAATGGTTTGGTTCAGTTTTCACTATTTTGTTTACCCATTCTTCTCGTGCTTTTTGAATATTATAGACCATTGCCAAGCTACTGCTGCCAACATATCTTTATACCTAGCAAAGGAGCTAAGGGCAGTGTGAGAGGCCACAAGCTTCTGTGTATGTTTGCCAGGATTTGGAAGGTTGAAAGATGTGGTCTGAACATCTCTCCAATGATCTAGAAAGTTGGTTGTCAGAAATGGCTACTGCGGTTCAACACGAAGAAGCTTCCCCGTGCCCCACGGCCAGCTATTCGTTTTACTAGCCTGTTCATTGAAGTTAATTCTCTTTATTTATTGCCTCAAAACCTGGGGTGTGGCAGTGTTCGTTTCTTGGGACCAGGCCCGTTCGCCGAGTGTGAGGTGTACTTGCGCGGGCTGATCTCTGAAATTGAGGCAAGTACCACACATCAAGGGCAGCAGTTAGCGCCATAGCTTTACAGACTTTGATCTGTTATTTCGTGCAAGTGTTATGAAAATATAATATGAGAGAGCTTAGAACTAAATTAGGATAGTTTTTATGATGTTTCAGTAAATTCTTTGGGAAATCCTTGGGTCTTTTGCAAGGATAGAGAGCTTTGGGAGGTCTGGAAGGAACCCGTGGAGGCCCCCAAATGTAAGGCTGTTGAGCAACGTCAAACATCCTGGAAGAAGGTGGAGCAGACGTTGGGTCCAGGGATTCCTGTGTTGTTGTGTGGAGACAGGGAAATGCACAAAATGAGTTTCTCCCAACCGTTAGTGTTTTATTTTTTTTCCTTGCTTTGTCTTCCAATAAATGGTGAATGTAGATTATATCTGATGCCAGTCCCGGGGGAGCGTGCCACATGAGTATGCGGGGGGTTACATATCCCCTGAACAACTTGAGTTTTCAGAGTTGTCTCTGGTTATATTTTGGTTTGATTTTTGCAAAGCATGATTTTAAAAATCAGGCTATATTTTGTTTTATATGTATAATGCATGCATAATATACACTATTATAATCCTAACACTATAATGTTATTAATACTTTATAGACATAAATAGCTAGCATGATGATAATTATTTTTGTTTGTTTTTTCTGATTCATACATCAGAATGTCAGCTGCTTCAGTTTCTGCGTTTTGCTTTCTGGAAATTACCTTCACACCACCAGGCAGGCATCAACTTACACTGGTAGAGAATTTTTTTTTACTCGTAAGAATAGTTTGTCTTTCTTAGTGAGGATCCCTAGGACCTAAGTGTCTAGGCCGTGGTTTGGCAAACTGTTTTTTAGAGTAACTATTTTTAGCTTTGCAGGCTATATAGTCGTAACAGCCATTCACCTCTGCCATTGTAATGCAAACGCGGCCATAGACAATATGTAAACCAGTAAAGCTTTGCATACAAAATTAGTGTCTGGCCTAGAGGCCACAGTTTGCCTATCTTTGGCCTAGGCTGTGGAAAAAAGCCCAGCAGAATCTTAAGACAGGAAAAAATGGTGGCATGATGCTGTCTTGGTGAATTTTTCCCATTGATATGTTCAAGATTACTTCATGCAAGTTTTGTCAGATTGTCAGTTTTCTTAGAATTGTCCTGTCAGAATTGTGATTGCCCATTTTGATTCTCTCGAATTTATGAAATACTGTTGTTGTTAGTTGGCAGATGCTGATATAGTATATTTTAAAAAGTTAATTTATTTCTGTTGTTTTTGAAATCACTATTTAACAAGTCTTCTCTTTTAGAAATTTATTATGAGTTGAATGTATGTTTCCATCTCAGCTTGATTTTGAGTCAGAACAAATACTTGAAAAAAAACAAACAGTAGCTTTGTCAGTAGATTTACCTCTTTATAAATAGTAGTCATTTCATTTTCTTACCCTAATTTGTTCATTTACAGCCGAGAATGAATAATCTGTGTACTAGAAAACCGAATATTGCAATTATGCTGTCATATTTATGCTCTGTACCCACCTGCTTCAGAAAGGGTTTGAGGTGGCTCTAAAGTTAAAACTACCATACAGTGGACCAAGGACAGGGACAGAGGACAGAGTTACTGCGCTGAATAATGAGTGTAGAGCTGATGGCCTTTCAGGCAGCCAAAGCAGATAAGGGGAAGTGCCAGGTTTTTGCTGTCAGAGATAGATTTTGTTGGGACTGGCCCGGTGGCACAGCGGTTAAATGCACACGTTCTGCTTTGGCGGCCCGGGGTTCACCGGTTCGGAACCTGGGTGCGGACATGGCACCACTTGGCAGGCCATGCTGTAGCAGGCATTCCACGTATAAAGTATAGGAAGATGGGCACGGGTCTTAGCTCGGGGCCAGTCTTCCTCAGCAAAAAGAGGAGGATTGGCAGCAGTTAGCTCAGGGCTAATCTTCCTCAAAAAAAAGAAAAAGGTTTTGTTGTAGTTGTAGCTGTTGTTTCCCCTGCAGCATCTTGGTGTGCTTCCGATGCCCATTGTTCTCCCAGATTTTAAGTGTCTATGGTCTCACTGTGCATACTTGGTGTGTGCACGGTGGGCAGGGGCCCTGCAGTAGTTTCACTGCTCTCTTGGGCTAGTTAGCGTCCCTTGCTGCAGTTACAGCTTTCCAGACTGATCTCTGAACTTGGTAACATTATTAAAGGAACTCTTTATTGTCTTACCCAAACTTACTGCTGGGCATCTTCATTGGCCATCACCTTTCCGTGGCTGCCACTCTGGTAGAAGCCACTTGTCTGTCTTGCCCTGACCACTTGCAATCACAACCAGTTACCACAAGAGTAGTGACTTAAAACAAGGTGGACTTATTTTCTCACAGTTCTTTGGGTCAGAAGTCTGGAATTTAGTCACTAGGCTGAAATCAGTTTGTTAGCCGTGTCCCTTTCTGGAGGCTCTAGGAGAGACCCTGTTTCCCCCGTTATTTGGGTTGTTGACAGGAACTGCATAGTTCCTTGTGGTTGTAGGACTGAGATCCCGTTTTCTCCCTGGCTTTCAGCTGAGGGCCGTTCTCAGGTTCTGGAGACCACCGCAGTCCTTAGTTTGTGGCCCTCGTCCTGTCTTCACAGCCAGCAGTGGGAGTCCTTCGCACATGCCGTCTTTCTGATCTGGCGGGAAAGCTTCACTGTCTCTGTGGACTCCCAGGAGTAGACTGGGGCCACCCAGACTGTAGGATGTCTCCGTCCCTGATTTGCTTTACAAAGACCCTTTGCCATATAAGGTAACGTAGTCATAAATCCTGGGGATTGGGATGTGGTCATTTTTGGGGGGAGTCATTATTCTTCCGACCACAGCAGTGGCCTTGCTCTGCTTTTCTTTATACCTCCTGCGGTGAGTTCTCATGACAGCCAGAGTAGTCTGACCCAAGTCAGATCTTACCTTTCTCTGCTCTGGTATGGGTAACTTCCTGGCCCCCTGAATACAAAACCACAGTCCTTCTCATGGCCTCCGCAGCCCTGCCTTCTTCAGGCTTCTGCTCAAATGCCACCTCTTCAGAGAGACTTTTCTTTTTTTTTTTTTTTCTTCCTTTTTCTCCCCAAAGCCCCCCGGTACATAGTTGTATATTCTTCGTTGTGGGTCCTTCTAGTTGTGGCATGTGGGACGCTGCCTCAGCGTGGTTTGATGAGCAGTGCCATGTCCGTGCCCAGGATTAGAACCAACGAAACACTGGGCCGCCTGCAGTGGAGCGCGCGAACTTAACCACTCGGCCACGGGGCCAGCCCCCAGAGAGACTTTTCCTAACTTATCTAAAGTAGTAGTCCCTGCCATACCCTTAGGTGTTTTGTTTATCTTCCTATTATTCTTTCCTGACGTTGTTTTAGATCTCTTTGTTTCTTGTCTCTCTCTTTCGAATGAGAGCAAGAATTCTGTTTGTTCACTGTTGTATCTTCAGTATCTAAACATTGCCTGGCACATAGTAGGTTGATATTTTGTTGAATAAATGAGTGAATTTTCCACTCAGCCATGATCTGAGCCCCATTCTCCTATCACCCTGGACTTTAACTTTATGAATTATTCAGGTGCAATCATTAGTGCTAACAATACTGGGCATGTGTTCTTTCCTCTGCCTCTTATATCCTTTCCTCTGCATCTTTCTCTTTTCCCTCCTGGTCCTTTTGTACCTAACCTTCAAAATCCAGCTCATGTTGTACCTTCTTATAAGTCTTTTTCAGAATTCCCAGAGTTAGTTTCTTCTCTCTGCTCACATTATTTATTTGCATTTACATTCATTTAGGTTTCTATTTATTATATGACTCCTCAGTTAAACTTTGTGATTATCTGGAGTATATTCCTCATCTAAAATTTAATTTCAAAATATGAGTAATAACTCCACGTTTCAAAAATAAGAAAAATATTTACAGTGGAAAGCCTTGCTCCTGTTTCTGCCTCCAGCCACCCACCCTACTGCTGACAAGCCCTCCCTGCTCCCTATCTCTTACTTTCTTGTGTATCTTTTGTGAATTTCTCTATGCAAACATAAGCAAATCTTTCCATATTAGCACAGAGCTTTCTGTACATTTTGTAGTAGCGTAGCTTTCCATGAATTTGCATCTTGTAACTAGTCCCTTACTGATGGGTGCCTGTTTGTTTCTGTCCTTTGGCTTTGATAAACAGCGCTGCAGTGAGGCATCTTTGTTTCATGTGTGAGCAGGTATGTCTTTAGGATCAATCCTTAGAAGTGGGACTTCCAGGTTAATGTAAAGCATTTGTTATCTTGTTTATCTTGATCCCTCCATACTTGGTAATGGAAGGCTCTTACTAAATATCCAGACTGCCTAAATATCCAGGCTGCTTACTATATCATCAGCAGATACAGTTTATATTATCAATTCTCAAATTCTTTTTTCAGCTCAGGATCCTGGGCTTATAGGCCAGCCACCTAGTTTTTGGACAGTCAGCACCTTTTGAATGCAAACCCTCACAGGATTATTCTTGAATTCCTTATTTATACTTTTGTTTTATTATGCTATGGAACCTGAGGCAGAATATTTATTAATGTGATGCCTGGGATGTTGTGAACATTCTCTTTTAACCAGAACAAAAGTTGGCATCTCGAGGCTCTCTTTATTCCCCATGTTTCTATTAGAACATATATGTCACCGATGGTTAAAATGCTACTGAGAGGGGCCAGCCCTGTAGCCGAGTGGTTAAGTTCATGTGCTCCTCTTCGGTGGCCCAGGGGTTTCCCGGTTCGGATCTTGGGCACGAACCTAGCACCGCTCATCAAGCCGTGCTGAGGTGGCGTCCCACGTAGCAGAACCAGAAGCAAGGACCTATAACTAGAATATACAAGTATGTACTGGGGGGCTTTGGGGAGAGGAAGAAGGAAAAAAATAGAAGATTGGCAGCAGATGTTAGCTCAGGTGCTAATCTTTAAAAAAAAATGCTACTGAGAACATTATGTTATAAATGAGAGATTTTATGAGAAAGCATTATGCCTAAACTAAGATAAGCACTCATATGGTTTATTCTTCTGATTTAATAAAAAAAAAAATACCTTAGTATGTGACATTTCTCTAGACATAGAGAATTTTGATTTATTGTTCTATTATGTCACCATTTTATTATGTTACCTGCTTGAGAATTTGTAGGTGCTGGAATAAAATTCCCCAAAGTTCTCCAGCACAGATTCTTAAAATGGTAATGAATACTCATAATTCATGCCACGGCAATGAACGTATTATGAAATAGAAGCATGGCTTGAAGTTGTCATGTTGTGATGTATTTGTGATGCAGACATAATAGATAATATTTTGAAGGCAACTGACGAGGCATGACATGCTTATAACATAACAAAAGTGATGAGAATCTCCCGGGTAGAGAGAAAGTCCCTCCTGAGGAGCCTCCTTCAAGGTCTGACTTTGTAAGTCGTTAGACTTTAAGGCAGTCATGTTGTGTGGCGTGTAAAGTCGTGTTGTTCCATGTCCTTCATACCAGCTTCCTGGGAAAGGAGCAAAGGACTCAAGCAAACTGGCATTGGTGATATTTTCAAGATTTTAATTTCTAGAACACCTCTTGGAGTCAGTGTCCATGTTTCCCTGTGTCACCTGCCACCTTTGTAATAGCAATAGCTTTATAATACCAGTAACTTATCATCACGACTAGGCTGTTAGAATCCAGTGTGAAATTATTTTATTTAGTAAACACTGACTAAGAAGCTGGGGAAGTGTTTAATATATTCTAGATCTCCGTCTCAGATGACTCAACTTTTTTTAATGACATCTAGTTGCTGAAAGGAGTAGTTTTAGGTACCTGGTCAGTTAATTTACTTGGAAAAGCTCCATCATTTTGGGCAAGTCATCATTATTGTACTTAGTTGGAATGTCCTGCAGTATTTTTATAAAGATATTTATTAGTGATAGTATTTCAGAAGAGCTAACCTTTATAATAAAGAAAAAGAGTTTTGTTTGTGTGTGTGCTTTTGGAAAGTAAATTATATTGCTGTAATATGCACAAATGTGTGAAGAATCTTTCCTTTGAATGAAAGGTTAGCAATAAGAAACTTCAGTGTGTCACACATGCTTCCTCATTTTCAGCCTTTAAGACATTACTTCAAAGTACCAAATCCATTTAAAATTTCTTATAAGTCTTGGTAAATACTTTTCTTAGATGAATTTTTTTTCTTGCTGTGGTTTAAGAAAATCTCATATTCTTTTAAGTTGTGAGGAGCCTAAAAGTGAGTGCTTATTACTCAGAAAATGTTCTGTTAGGGAAAAAAGTAATTTAAGGAAATCAGAAGCAGAAGTTAATTTATTTCCTGGAAACTTCATATTGGTTCAAGCTTACCCAGTTACTGTGGACCCTATCTAATTATCATAATTTTATTTATGTGCACGACTCTAAATTTACATAAAGTAGAACGATAAAAATATGACAAACTTTTAAGTATTAGGGAGGAGAAAGCAGATTGGATATAAAAAGCCAGCAGTTTGCAAATCAGCTGACATTTGTGGGAAGCCTAGGGGTGGAATGTTAACGGAAGACGCCTTTGATAATGTGAAGAGGCGACATGAAAGAAAAGCGCCGCTGTCTAGCAAGCTTACAAGAGATTCTGCTTTCACTCTAAACTGTCTCTGTATTACTATGTGACTCTGCCCGTGTGAGGCTTCCATTCCACAGATATGTTTGTAATATTTTGTGGGCTTCATTAGGTTAATGTGTTTTTGTGATTATCATGTAGAATTCAAATGGGGAAATGTTTGAGAAGGTTTTTGTGGATACTTGCGTGCTGAGTGTTGGGAATACGTGGTTCTGGCAGTTCGTCTGCCCCAGTATGCATGACATTGTTTAAAAAGTTCACCTTGGTGTCTCGACAGACGCTCCTGACTTCGCTTGGAACTGACTTGAATATAGAGCAAAAGATGCTACATACGTGTTAACTTGTACTAGAGGTGTATGGACCCCTAAGGAACTATGAGAAAATATTTTAAATTGGAACTGAGGCAATTGATTTGAAATATATATAATGCTAATTTTTTTGTCCCTTTAAATATTTCAGGTCATTTTGTTAATTTAGGAACATAAAAATTTATGTTCCTTGGGGATTTGGCTTTTTTTAGAAAACTAGGTAAAGTACCATCTTAGATTGGCTGTTTTTGAGAGGTAGCCCAAACCATCAATTAAAGCAAATGTTGCTGGTTTCAGGGGACTTAGTGACTTCTGCATTATCAAGTAAATAGAGGACAAAGCTCATTTCAGAAGAGTATTGGGGCTGAGAGTGGGAGGGGAGAGATTTCCTCCTTAAAGAAGCACTTCTCAAAACCGGTTGGACACAACATTGTCAGTTGTAAATTAACTTTTGTTTGTTTAGCCTTATTCAGAGTAAGCTGTCAGTTATTTTTGGAGAAAATAAGCCTTGCTTCTGCCTAGAAGAATATCTTTGAGCAAATAAGGTGAATATGAACTAAATTAATGTATTCAAGGTAAGTAGAGTAATTCCAAGAAGACAGTTTTTTGGCAGTTTTAATGTTGGTTTCACTGAGCAGCCTTCTTGTCTTTAATTTTGTTTTAAACAATACTCAGAATCCATTTTCATGTATGCTTAAAAAGGATGTTTTCCACAAATGAAATGATGACTTTAAAATTTCCTTATGGGGCCTGGCCCGGTGGCGCAGTGGTTAAGGACACAAGTTCCGCTTCGGCGGCCCGGGGTTCGCTGGTTCAGATCCCGGATGCAGACATGCCATCACTTGTCAAACCATATAAAGTAGAGGAAGATGGGCACGGATGCTAGTTCAGGGCCAGTCTTCCTCAGCAAAAAGAGGAAGATTGGAGGCAGATGTTAGCGCAGGGCTAATCTTGCTCAAAAAAAAAAACTTCCTTATGTTTTGTGGTCTTTGGCTTGTGTCCTTTATTTGGTATTTTGAAATGAATTTTGATATGGGTTGCTGAGAGCAGAGATTTTGCATTCTGTATTCAAGGATGGCCCATATCACTTCCGTGACTGGGTACCTCAGAACAATTCATACATACATAGCTTACTATTTATTAACTCATAAGCAATAGGTATAAGAGAAAAGATTTGTTTTATTCTATCTAGAAGAAGACAGAATCTCAAAAAACAAACCCCAACAATCTCAATATCTTATTTTCCTGATGATTTTTAATTTCTTTTTATTTTTTCATTGTTCTCCTAGGGTGACATACCTTCTGTTGAATACCTCTTACAAAATGGGAGCGACCCAAATGTTAAAGACCATGCTGGATGGACACCATTGGTAGTTTTCCATTTGTTTGTTTTTATGCTCATTCTGTGTATGTTTTATATCATTATTATAGTTATTCAGTGGTCTATTTGTTATCCTCTGCCCTATACTCTCTCTTTTTTAAACTGAAGAACTTATATTTTCACCAAGAGAAAATGATTTTTTTTCATCTAGCGTTTCAATTGTGACAGGCAAGAAGTTGGCTACCTTTTGACTGACTACCTTTAGGTTTAGGAATCCAGTTACAGGATATTGCTGAATTTAGCTAATGTATGGAGGTGACTGCTGCAGCTGACATCAGCTCCATTCTACAGCATTGCATGTCGTTGGAACCAGATTTCTTGGAACAGAGAAGTCAGAGGCACTAGGTATAAGAATGTATCACAAAGAAGTGATTCTTATTGAGGATGTATCCTAACCTCACTCATATCCTATCTAATTGCAAATGTATAGAGGCAGTAGAAATCTTTGCTTACATTGAACATTTTTAAGTCTTTGCTTGTTCTTACAGTCATGCGCTGTGTTTAATGATGGTTCAGTCCACGACAGAGCGCATATGTGATGCTGGCCCCATAAGATTAGTACCGTAGAGCCTAGGTGTCTAGTGGGCTGTACCGTTTAGGTTTGTCTAAGTGTACTATGATGTTCTCACAACAACGAAATCGCCTGACACATTTCTCAGAATGTATCCCCATCGTTAAGCAATGCATGACTACTTAAAATGCAGTGTGAAGTATAGTCTGGAAAAAGAATGGCGCAAATACGTGGGAACAAGTGCTGTCTGGACTAGTTAGGACAATAAGCATGCGGTTTGCAGCCATAGAAGTGTCAGCAGATGAGGTGGATGCCCTTACCCTGTGAACTGCAGATTCAGCACAGAAATGGGGAGATTCTCATTAGGCCAGGTGCAAATACAGGTTTAAAGTTCTGTACAATGACTTCTTGCCAAATCTTTAAGCTCGGAGGGTTTAGTCTGGATCAGAGGCACTTTATTGTTTTGACTCCACAGGCTAACTAACCTTCTCAAAGGAAGGTTAACTTCTTTTTTTTTTAAGCCACTAAGGCAAATTGTAGTCAAAGTTGGTGAGTTAGATGATCCGATGCCTAATTTGGATTCCTTTCTCCTAGAAATAGACCTACAGACGTTTAGTGTGGTATTGCTTATGAATTGAATAGATGTACTTAAAAAGCACAGTATCCTAGAGTTTTATTAGAATACAGTGTAATGGCGTTGTTAACAGTTCATTAGACCTAAGGAGAGATTTGTATGTGAGGCATCTCTGAATATTCCTCTGTTACCAGTTATGTCATTCATTCAGTAAGCTCTTTTTGAGCACCTACTCCTTGTTGCTTGTGTTATCATTGACAACAGCCATACAGTAATCTGTAGCTTCAGCAGATAGAGAGGCTTGTCTTGTAAATGATCTCTAGGATATTCACTTTGTTGGACGGTTATATGTATGTGCGGGTGCACCACTGAGCATGTTGCTAAGTGCCTGATTTAGTGAATTCTGTTCAGCTTTGGAGAATTTCAGATTTTATGCATGATCTGGTTGTTAAATACTTTCTAAGTCTTTTTCTTCTTGTTGTTTTTAGTTTATTATTGTGGAACAATTTAGGAACCAATATTGGTTTAAAGCTGCATTTTCTTCTTAAAAAAAGAGCACTTGATCCAAGGCTCAAATGAATAGCATCTTTTTCCATGAATTGCATAGATCTTGATCCCCATGTATCTTATCACAAAGATTATTAGTAGTGGCTTTTACTCTCTCAACAACTTAGGTCTGTATGAGTATTTAGGGAAGAACCAATTTCCTGACTGAGGTTCACATTTGTTTTTCTAGAATGTGGGTTTATTATGACATCTGTTGCTCTTCCTCATCACTCTTCTCACTCCTTTTCTTTTTATTTATTTAATTAGCATGAAGCCTGCAATCATGGGCACCTAAGGGTAGTGGAATTGTTGCTCCAGCATAAGGCCTTGGTGAACACCACCGGGTATCAGAATGACTCACCACTTCACGACGCGGCCAAGAATGGGCATGTGGATATAGTCAAGTTATTACTTTCCTATGGAGCCTCCAGGAATGCAGTGTAAGTAGTTTAACTTAAAAACACATTTTTTAGTTGACTTGTTTTCCTGAGTCAAGGTCTGTGATGAAGCAAGACTTTAATAAAGTTGATGGCTCTTTTTCTTCTCTTTCCCAACTGAAATTAGATGTGACCATTATGTTCTGGATTTAAAATCAGCATTCATGCCTTTTTCCTTTATGATAATTATATATTTACACTTTTAGAAACAATTCTCAAATTAAGAAACAATTGTCAAATTAATTTTGGAAGCTTTGATTTTCTGCAAAAATTCACTTAGTTTTTATATTCTGTGGATTGATTTGGACTTACTAATAAGAAAAGAATTAGAAGCATAGAAATAACTATTATGTCTGCTTCCCAATACTTGAGAATTCTTTTAAATATTCTATTCCTTTTATGCTTTTTCTGTGTATTATAACAACAGTTAAAATATGTACGAATTCAGACGTTGGGCAAGTGCAGTTGAATGATTTCTTAGATTTTCACGTCGTTCAGATGAAGCTCTGGGTAAATTGTTTTGCTGTGTCAGGGCACAGAGATGCATTAGTAAATGCTGGCGGCTGCATTTTAAAATTACTATTGTTAAGAGTGTCACAAGCAAATGCCAAATGTGGCTTTTATATCTTTAATCTATAACTTGGTTCATGTCTCCCTATATATTATTGTATTCTTTAATGAGGTAGTTGAAATGAAAATGCAGGAATTGCCTCTCTGTGCCTCTGTTGCTTCTATAGGTATGGAAGGAGCACACGAAAGTCAGGCTTACTCTGGTTACAGAGGCAAATAAGAATTAGAGATTGCTTCTGGGTTGTAATTTTTTATAGGTAACCATATAACATAATTGAAAAGCTAATAATGCAGGAATGTGCCGTACCTTGGTGCTGTTAGTCTCGGTCAGTGTGTCTAATAGCCTTTATTTCCCATCTCATGTGATGAGATAGTTGGGGCAAGCTCAAGGGACGCATCTTCTTCTGATTTTGATTTCTCTGTTTTTTTTTTTTTTCCACATGTGCGTACACACACAGCATACATACACACATACGCATATTAGGTCCGTGTGTGTGTGTGTGTGTGTGTGTGTGTATTTATATATATGTGGACCTAACAGATATGACCCTCTTGTGAGTGTGGCAAGCCATTGGATAAGGCAAATGGTTGTTTGAATCAGGTGAGACTGAATAGTTTCCATCCTTGGGTTCTTAAATCAGTCATGACTACTTTAATGAATGTAGCACTGGTCAGGGAATTAGGGAAGCCAGCTTTTATTTGTGACTCCATTATTGACTTTATAGCCTCAGGCAGGTTAATTTCTGTGCCTTGGTGTCCTCACCTATAAAGCATGGGTGATGCCTGCTGCTTTTCTATTTCTTCAGAGCCTAGTGTGAGGATTAATGAGCCAAAACACAGGGCCCGCCTTGTGGTTGTACACCATAATTCTTCACCACACTGTGAAGCTTATTAATATACAAACTGTGGGCACGAGGCAGGGAGCGAGTCTGCCTTCACAGGTGCCTTCTCAGATGGATGTGTTGTTTTAAATCGGCTTACCTAGTGAAGTGGCAGGTTTAGGTACATCTATAGCCCAGCACTGTCCAATAGATCTTTCTGCAGTGATGGAAATGCTCTGTATCTGTGCTGAGCACTCAGTAGCCACTAACCATCTGTTGCTATTGAACACTTGAAATGTGGCTGTTGCAACTGAGGAACTGAACTTTAAAATGTATTTTATTTTAAATAATTTAAATAGCCACATGGGCCAAGTGGCTACTGTATTGGATAGCTGGTCAATGGAGTTAGGATCGTGGGGGAGGGTTCATTTGAAGAAAGAGGTTGGGAGTGATGTTGGATAGAGGATAGTAAGGCAGCTGTGGGGCAAATGCAGGGGGTGATTTAACCTCGGGTCTAACAGTGTGGGAGCTGTTCCTAAACTTGTTATTCCTCCTTCTCCGACTGTTGGTCGTATTAAAGATTTGCTGTTTTTTGTGTTCTGTTTTATTTTATAGCAGTAGTTGTTCATCTGAGAGGCTTCACCAGTTTTCTAACTGATCTCTTCTTTGAGGATTACTTTTCTTTAATCATTCTCCAAACTGCAGCCCAAGAGCTTTCAAAAAATACAACTCTGGCCCAATCACTTATTTGCTTAAAACTCTTCACGGGCACTTCTTAATGTGTTTAAAATAAGAATTGACTTCAAAACGTGGTTTATAAGACCGTGGATGGTCTGGTGCTGCCGACACCTGCAGCCTCGTCTTCCCACAGTTCCTCCTGTCCCCTTTCCTTCAAGCATTCTTTGCACTAGCCTTTCTAAATCTTTATTTCCTTAAATGTGCTAGGCTGTTTTGCCTGTTAGCCTTTAAATAGGCCTTCCCTTTGTCTGGAATAGTCATTTTGGTGGCCAGTTTCTCATTCTTTGGGTTTCACGTTAGGTGGCCTTTCCTTCCGGCTGGCTTTCCTGATTCTTTTGTCTGTCTTCGGTGCTTCCTCCCTGTCATCGAACTTAGGTGGCAGTATATTTGCTTCTTATCTTCTTGTTAGGTTGTATGCTCTGTGTACCAAGGATCATGTCTTCCCTCGCAGGTCCTGCCAAGTGCTTCACACGGTCTGCGCCCACATTTGTAGAATGAATTAGTGTTTACATGCATGGAAAGATGGTGTATTTTTTCCTCTCTTTTGATAAAGGGTCAGATGATATGAAAATAGGAATTGCCTCCCTCTGCTCCCAACTTCACTGTAAGTGTGAAGAGAATGTCTAAAACCAAGTTTCCATAAGCTGCTCCTTTTCTAGGGTGGCGGAACTGGTTCCTGGTAGATCTCAGAGTGAATGATGTCTGCTCCCTGGTAAGAATTCTTAGTCTCTTGCCCATCGGGCATCCATAGTATGGTACCGTTTATAGGATCATGGCTAACCAAAGTAATTTCTACAGCCTTGAAATATTTAAGTTCTATTTGTCTTTCTGCCAGTGTTCTCTATATTGGCTTTCTAAAGTTGAGTACTGACAGGTGAGAATAGATGAAATTCATTCCTGTGCCTCCTCCATTTGTTTAGGGGAGGATGGGGACTCAGTTGTTCTACTCTTCTTTTTTTGCTTGAAGCTGTTGTTCCATTTAAACCATTAATATCTCAGACTCTAGAATCTGAGTTGGCAAAAATGTTTTCTTTTTTTTCCTCTGCTTGTTACATTACTGTTACTCTTAATGGAATCCTTCTCTTAATAACCAGGACTAGACTCTTCTCATCTCTGAAAGAAGGGTAGGAATCAAAAATGGCAAAAGCTATTCTTCTGTCTCTCCTTCTTTAGGGCTTGGTACTTGAATAATTGAAGTTGTAGATAAGTGGGGTCCTTTCCTTTATTCTAAATTTCTAAATGACATCCCTTAGCTCTAGAACAGACATTTTGGCAAACTTATTACCTCAAGGTTGGAATCTTCTTTTTACTTACATGCTTTCCTTTTCTGAGTCTCCAACGAAATCCTGCTATGTTTCCTCATACTCTCTCCATTGCTTCCTTCACTTCATCTTCTCATTTGTTTCGTCTGCTACTTGTATTGTAGCAGGCGTGAACAGACAGGTACAGCACCGATTATGGTCAGTGTGATACGTGCCCTCATAGGTCAGTGCCCAAGATTCTCTGGAAGTCTAGAGTCGGGGCTGTAAATGTGACTAGAAGACGTCATGAAAGACTTTCTAGAGAAAGAAGCACTTCAGCTGAATTTTAAAGAAGAATAGAGGATGGATTTTGAGAAAGAGAAGATGATGGGTGCTAACATCCACCAAGTTCCACCAACATAAAACCAAGTTCCATTTAGTTCTAGGAGCTTCTGTTAGTGACACAAGACTGGAATGAGAAGGAGGAGGAGGAGGTAAGAGGCCAGAGAAGGTGGACAGGGCAGTGAAAGGCCTTGTGTGCTAAAGAGTTCACATTTTAACTTGAAAACTCCCTCCTCCATGCTGTACGGGAAGCTCAGTACAGAGCTGTGTCCAGTGATCCAGGGGAGGAGTGAGAGTCTGAATTAAAGTAGTGACGGTAGGGATGGGAGGTGGAGTGGAGAATTAGGTAATTTTATCAATTTATTTCTTCACGTGAAGTTTGATTTACTGTATTAAGTTTCAGCTTAGGGTTTTGATTGAAATTGGTAAGTGTATAGATTATAGTAGGTTTAATAAAGTTGATTTCTCACTCAGGACCATGGTATGTTTCTTTGTTTAAGCATTCTGTTATACATCTTAGTAAAGCGTTAAATCTGTTTCATATGTGTGCATATATACACATGCACCTATTTATTGAGATTATTCTAGGTATTTGGTTCTTTTGTTGCCCAGGTGAACTGGATGTTCTATTAATAAATATAACTTGTTCCTGATGTATAGGAAAGCTGTTTATTTTAGTACATTTCTCTTAGATCTAGTCAACATCTAATTCTGAGGATCTAATTATCGTTTATTAACTTTCACTTCTTACTGCGTTTGTCAAAGTTTCCAGAACAATAGTATAAAATAATGGTAATAGTTGGCATGCTTGTTTTATTCTCATTTTTGAAAAATATTAATTGTAGGTTTACAGTCAATATTAAAATTAATATTAAAAATAAAGATCTTCCTTTCAGTTAATTTACAACTTTTTAACAAGATTGTATTTCATTTTATTAAATGATTTTCAGCTTATACTGAGATGATCTTAGACTTTTTGCCTGTTGATGGTGTTAATAAATTTTTAAATATTAAACCATGTTGCGTTCCTGGGGTAAACTTAACTTAGTGTAGTATGTTGGTCTTTAAACAAATACCTCAGTTTGCTAGGGTTTTATTTAGGATTTTTGTATTTGTAGTTATAAGTTAAAATGATTAGTAGTTCTCTTTTTCGCTTTTGCCCTCAGGTTTTGATATTAGAGTTATACTCACAGCTTCTTAAGGCAGGCTGGGTGCTTCCACCTCCTCTGGTCTCTGAAACATGACTGGAGTCTCTTACAGAAATACCCCTCCCCCCCGACCCCGGCACAATGTTATCGACTTTGATAATTTGCATATTGTATAATATTTGGAGAGTTCTCCAGTTTTGTTGCTGGTAGTTATCTCTCTGAAATACTAATGTATTAATAGTAGACTGTAGATACTAAGGAGAAAATGGACTTTTTTGTTATTAAGTTTATTTTTAAATAGTCCCTGTGGACTATAAAAATAAAGTTTGCCTATTTTGCTCTTTCATCTGAGGCTGTGATCTTTAGGAGGGTGCCCATGAAGATCATCTTACTGATGCTTAGCAAAGGGCACACTAGTGAGACAGGGTCTGAGAAGAAGTGCTGTCCTTACTATATTTCTCGTATGTATCTCAGAGTGTCTCAAACTCATAAAGCTTCAGGTCTTCCTTTATATATTTTTTAGTTAAATGTTGTGATAGTCTTTGGGTACTGAATGCTAAAAAATACTATCTTTGTTTCCACATCCTTCAGGGCCCTGTAAGCCAAAGTAGGCCTGTAAGCCAGCACTGGACGTACCCGTTGCTTTTCATTGCACTATAGACATAAAGAAGTGATGGTTAATGGAGTTCATATTGAAAGCATGTTTGATAAAAGGCACACGTCCTCACACCAAATGTAGATTCTTCTTACTCAACATTTGGTATATTTTGATTGACTTAAACCTTTTCTGCTACTGTGAGAATTTTAGTTTGAATTAGTTCAATTGAGGGCAAAGCAAACTTGTAAAGAGGAGTAAAGATTTTTATAACTTAGCCCTGGGAGAGAAGAAAACCTGAGATGAAGGAAATGTAGCCTTAGAGTTGTTCTTGGATGTCTTTGGAAGAGAGGAAGGCTTGTATACGAGGGCTAAGGGATCCAGGTTAGAAAATTCTGTATTCTGGTATGTTCTGGTATTAAGTTGTCATGAATGGTGCTAAGACCATATGACCTTAAATATTGGAGAGAAGGCTCAAGAACTATCTTTTCAGTATATTTATAAAATGTAAGCGGGAACATTTTTATAGCTCAGGAGGTAGGGAGAGTCAACAACTCAGAAATATAATTAGGTGTTGAATGTCTATGGAAGACCAGGCGTAGGAAAAGAAAGAATGGAGTATTATTTACTGCAAAGCCAGGTGAATTTAAAAGCATCTTATTGAATACTGGTGGAGGGAAATCTTGAAACCTTATAAGACAAGGCATGATAACCAAACCCCACATCCATTCTAATTAGATATATTATTGATACTTTTTATCTGCCATCTTCATTACTTACTTTAAGAAATACAGGACTTTCACGGGTCACCAGTGAAGGCGCCGCAGCCCGTTTTTCTCCCACAGAGGCTATGATCTTCAACTATGGATTTTCCTACTGCAAGGAGTATGGGTCTTAAGTCTTTCTGATTATAGAGGGAATATGTGTACAGTAGAAGGCTATATATCTACTCCAGACTTTATCTTTTGTTTTGATTTAATTTTAATGTTCTAACACCTTGCTGTTTTTTTTGTCACATTTTATTTAAAATACTTTCTAATATGCTTTGAGCTTTTGCTGTGCAAACTGGCATTTTTAAAATGCATCTTGCATTTGAGTACAGTATTAATTCATTTAACTCTGAATTTACTTGTGCTTTGTATGAGAAACTTACCTCTCATGAACTAAAATAGGAGTCCCATTGCCCATGAGGGAAAATTAGAGCCTCAGGTAATGAGAAAAAGGTTCATATCTTCTATATATCCTTCTTTGTTGCCTGTTGCCTGAGAATACTTATATAGATAACTGTTCAAAACCTCATCAGCTGTCTTTCTTCACCACTGCCTTCTCTGCATCCCAGTGTGAACCTAAAGCGAAAACTCCTGCAGTCACGTCAGAACCATTTTGGGTGTATGCAGAATGTCATAATGTCATTTGTCCCTTTTCTTTTTTAACATATATGTAGAGTTTAGGATTTAGTACTTGGTCTGTCATTAACACAGTTTTCCATGCAAGGATCTAGAATTCTTAATTAGAAAATATTATATGGACCATTGGACCTATTAATTGTCCCATTGCCCTAGTTAATTTTTTAAAAATTAATCTCCTATAACAGAGATAATTTATGTGTTATAGCTTTTAAAAAAACAAGTTGCTCTTTTGAATTTCTGTGCTTTTTCCTCTTTCACAGCAGGCCAAATGACTTAAAAAATTAAAGTGTATGTGTTTGCAATTTCATGTTTATTCATAAGGGGTTACATTCACGGACTGCCTTAGTATCCTGTTGTGCATGATAGGGTTAGCATTCATAAAAATGCCGTCCCACATGTGTGTTTGGGATTGAACGATCTGTGTGTGCAAGTGCAAGTTTAAATTTGCCCGTCTTTCCTCCTGCCCTTTTACTAGTGGTGAAACTCACCTCGGGCATTGTTGTAGGTGGGTGGCTGCCATATCTTTCTTGAGGAGAAAAGGACATTAAAGGATTCTACTCAATTCTGAGCTCTGCCCTTGGGGTGAAGCTGAGACATTGAGCACCGCAACTTAATCCTTTAGTAAGTGCTTCCTTTTCATCAGTCTGAGCGATCCAAAAAGGATTTCAAAGTCATCTGGTTGATGCTCTCTCTTTACATTGAACCATACAGGAAAATGAAAATCTACTCCTATTTTAATGTTGCTGAGAAACTAGGCTTCTGTACTTTCCCTTAGTACACATCCAAATTATCCTTACAAAGCATGCATGAAAGGCATCATCAGATTGGCGAAAATGAAGAGAAGAGGTGAACGCTCCAGGTGTAATGTATGTTCCCTCATCTTCATTCTGTATCTGTCTTCCAAAAATGAAAATATAGTAATATTAATAGCAGGCACTTACTGAGTGTTTACTGTCTACTAGGCACTATTTTAAGTGCTTTTTGTTTTTTTCTTTGTTTGTTTCTTTCTAAAGACCCAGTACATGGTTGTATATTCTATTTGTAAGTCCTTCTAGTTCTTCTCTGTGAGCCACTGCCACAGCTTGGCAACTGACAGACAGGTGGTGTGGTTCCATGACCAGGAAACAAACCCTGGGCCGGAGCAGTGAGAGTGCCAAACTTTAACCACTCGGCCATCCGGCCTGGCTCTAAATGCTTTTGATGTCTTACTTTATTTGGTCCTTGCAACAATCCTGTGAAGTGGGTTGTGTTGTTATCCCTGTCTTATAGATGAGGAAAGAGAGGCACCAGAGGTTAAGTAACTCATCTAAAGTCACACAACTCCTGAGTGGTTAATGATCATGTAAAATGTTTCAGTAACCAGAAAAAACTGACATTTTTAGGATTTAGTTTAGATAAAAGCATATTATCTATATGTAATTATGTGGGATTCACTGAATTATAGGGGACTTTGTTCAGTAGGGCGTTGAGGGAACTGAACTGTCAGAAGTGGTGCCTGTGAAAGGTGTTAACATGCTGTTGTGCTCTCAGCATGTACACTCAGCGGTGAAGATGTCGATGGTTTCCAATATTCGGAGAATAGTTTTAATTATATTGGTGTCACATGGACCCATGTAGTTTAACTCGTAGACCCTGTGCCTTTCTGTCTTCACAGCTACGTACTGTTTTTGTCTCTAATGTCCGTTGCTTTAGGCCTGATCATTCATCAGTTTTCCATATTGTATTTGGCTCTGACACACGAGCATACAGTGATTAGACTCTTCAGCCTTGATAGAAGGCTTTCTTCCATTAATTCCATCCATTTCAACAATCGCGCTGCTTACCCCCACGGGTCCTTCACATTCATGCCCCACATTCTGGTTTCTCATCTCGATCTCAAGGCCGTCTTGTTTGCTGACGTGTGCTCTTTGCCTCCTTCGGGATCCCTCTTACGTCTCACCTCATACTTGGGCTTTAGTTTCCACTTTAGCACTTCTATACTCATCTCTTGAATGAGTATTTGTTCTCAGTAGGATTACAGGCAAGGACAGGGTTGTCTAAGTCTAGGTACTCCTCCACAATACCTATTTTAAGTGTTAAGGCTTTAGGTTAAAATATGTCAGGAAATAGAAAGCATACTATATTTAAGAACATTTAGAAAAAATCATTCTGTAAGTTCCCTTGGTAACCCATTTGAATAAATAGCAAATTAAATTATTGGTATGTATTCAGAATCCATGATGTTGCAGTAAATCTAAAAAAGTCTTCTTTCCTATGTAGTAATGGAGAATAACTGACTTTCACCGTCTTCAATTAATAATCTGTCACATTGATAGTCCCTTGTGCAAGTAACAACATGTGATTTTTCCTCTATGTATTACCTATTTTTAAAAAAAGAGAATAAATTTAATTATGTACATTTTAAACTGATTTTTCACACCAAGTCTGTAAGCAAAGTATTAATTCATTCAAATATATCATTATGGGGAAAAAAGTTTTATGACTTTTTTGTGCCTACATTATAGAGGAGAAATCTTACGTGTGTCCTGTCTTCTCTTCCTATGGTTTTTTGAAGCAAAACTAGTGTCTAATTCCAAATTTCAGTGGTCCACAACAAAGCCAAAATGCACCAGGATTTCATAGACTCCATCTCCCATGCTATAGGGCTGAGGTTTGGCCGATTATCTTTCAGTCTGTAGCATTTGTAATGTGCCGTTCTCCAGTAGCAATAAGGGGGCCTAAGGGTTTAGTGATTGTGTGTATAAGCAGAAGCTGTCCGTAATCCCTGTGGAGAAACCACATGTTTACAGACCACATGAGGTAGTAAGCCGTGTAGTAAAGACTCTAAATGTAAATTAGAATCTTTCTAATCATTTTATGAAGCTGTTCTTTAGATGGTAAAAGCATTTTACTTGTTAAGACCATTGTTTTATTGGTTATTTTTTGGTTCAAAGTCCTCACTAGCTGATGGTGATACTTTAGGAAGTACTTTCATGTGACAGTCTTTCATGTTGTCATAGTGGACTTTTATTTGTATTTGTGTAAAATAGCTATACTATAGTTACTGAGCATTACAGCGCATTTGATTGGGCTCTTAAATTTTATTTCTTTGAAGTGTAAAATCTGCATTTATCTTTGTGGAAAAGTCCTTATGTATGCAGTGATTTTTTGATGGCATATAGTGTGGCTTTTTTATTGTTTATTCATTTGTGTACTTGGTGGTGTAAGCTCTAGAATATTGGTTCTTAAACTCAGACTTCTAATTTTTGATTGTCATATTACAGCATATGTGTGCGAGGAGATTGTGTATTTGGCATGTGGGCATAATAATTTAGAGAATGAAACTGAGAAGCATCATGTGTAGTAAATGAGATCAGCTACCCTTTGAAGCAAGCTGATTGTCTGCTCTGAGTGTATGGGTCTTCCCAAATTCCAGCACAGTGACTCGTATCACTTTGTTGTAAATCAGAAAGCTGAAACACAATTGAGGTATTATACCTTGGCTAGAGAAAGACTCTTGCCAGAGGAAGGTTACACGTTATTGGACCTGGCTTAAAGGGGAATCTGAGAATATGAATTTATCAGTGTTTATCCAGCACCGTCCCAAGAAGAAAGAGTGGCTGAACCTGATAGTCATGAATAGCAGTCATTAAAGAAACATTTGCAGGACTGGAGATTCCGTTCTTTCCTTAATCCACTAGCCTGTTTTTCCTGCTAAGCCATCGAAACATCTTTCTCCAAGGTTGTCAATGGCCTTGTCTCTAAACCCAATAGATGCTGTATCCCTCATCTGTGCACCCTCCATGGAGCCTCAGACAGCTGGCAGCTTCCTCCTTCCTCTTCCCCTGCTGTTTCAGTTTCTTCCCAGATCTTTTTCTATGCATTCAACACAAATTGAAAAACTGGTATTGTACTATGTTTATCATTTTATATCCTGTTTAGCACATTGCATTTTCACATGAACTTTAATGGCCATTATATGGATATACCATAATGTTAAAAACCATAAAGGATTATAAAAGAAATGCTCATAGAAAACTTTTGGACACAGTATAATATATTAAAATTATTTTGAAACCATATGTAAGGAAGTGGAATGGTAGACAAAAGTCGTAATTATAACAAGTTACTTATAATTGAAAGACTAATGATGGGCAATATTGAATATTAGTGGAATAAACAAGGAAAATGTGACTTTTCTCAAGTCATTGGAACCTCTCTCTCTCTCTGTTTTCTCATCTATGAAATAGCAGTCGTACTGGATCTCTAAAGTCTTGTCCAGTGTACTGTTCTGTGGCTTTTGAATTAATACCTGCTGAGAGGTCTGCCTCAGCTTGTTCTCTGAACCATACCACTTTGTTCTGTGATGGCTGTGATCATTATAGATTATAGGGTGTCTACTTATTAAAATTATTTTTTTTTTTTTTGAGTAAAATTAGCCCTGAGCTAACATCCACCTCCACCCCTCCTCTTTTTGCTGTGGAAGATTGTCACTGGGCTAACATCTGTGCCAGTCTTCCTCTTTTTTGTGTGTGGGACGCTGCCACAGCATGGCTTGATGAGCGGTGTATAGGTCTGCACCCAGGATCTGAACTGGTGAATCCCAGGCCAGTGAAGCTGCAGACTTAACTGCTGCACCACTGGGCCGGTCCCTGAAATTAATTTTAAAAGTGCCCTGTTCACTACTTTGTTAAATTCTTTGTTGTGGGGCATGGTTTTCCTTCTAGTGGATCTAAATGCCTAGCCTATGAATTTATCTAATTTCTGTATTTGTTTATATAGACTGCAGAGCCTATAATAGCTACAGTAAATGGTTTTTATTTGCATTTGAAACCATCTCACCCATAGTGATTAATGATTATGAGGCTATGTTTCAAAATATGAATATGAATGCAGAAGAATGCAGAGTTGTGAAAAATTCGTATGTTAGTAGCAATATAGTCAATTAAAAATGCTCCCTGTAATGGTCTTGTTTCAAATTGAAATTTCACATCTTTTGTCCATTGAATTCAGCAGCTTATGTTACTTGATCCTTATGCCTTACGTGTATTCAGAGTCATTTATTTTAGTAAAAATTGTATATTATTGAGGAAGTTGAAGAAATTGTTCCATTAGTGCATCCATTTAGTTAAGAATCAAGTCGTACATTTTATTTGCTTAAACCTATCTGTACTTATTTTACCAGTAACATATTTGGTCTGCGGCCTGTGGATTATGCGGACAGTGAAAATATGAAATCGCTGTTGCTGCTCCCAGAGAAGAATGAATCATCATCAACTAGCCGTTGCTCAGTAGTAAGTATGGATTTAGCTTTGGGAAATTTATGTCTTTTATTGAAATTGGTTATGAAAGGAACATAATAGAAAAATTTCCAGTTAGCAAATTGCTTTCATTCACCAAACAATTATTGAGCACTTCCTGTGTATTAGCTACTGTGAATTCAAAGACATAATCAGAATAAATCTATCAACAAATATTTATTGACCCTCCTCCATATCTTAGGCAGCACTCATACCGCAATAAACATGACTGATAGAATTTTATTCTCAAGGAGCTTGCAATCTAGTGAGAGAAAGGAGAAAGACAGACTGTCAATACATAAACTAATATCAACAAAAACTTTCAGGACCTTCTAAATGAGTGCTTTGAAGAAGGTTCTGTAGAGTGTACTTGAGTGGGGGTTGTGGGCTCCAGAAAAGGCACTGCTGTAGTGAGGGGCCTTGAGGAGAGACCTTAAAGAACTGATGTTTGACTGGAAACCTGAATGATGAAGAGGAGGCATCCAGGTGAATAGCTGGAGGACAAGTGTTTCAAGCAGAGGGAACACCAGTGTATAGGCTCCTCAGTGGATGAGCTCAGAGTGTTGGAAGGTTAGAGAGAAAGTCATTATTGCTGGTGACTAGTGAGTGTCAAAGATTAATGGGAGACCACTGAAAGGATTTAAAGCATGGGAATGATAGGATTTGGTTTATGCTTTAGAAAGTTCCCTCTGCTCCTTTGTAATAAAGAGACTGCAGGGTTGGGGCAAGAATGAAAGGAAAGAGACCACTTGGGACTGTTCATTGGAGATTATGAGAAGTAATGAGGTTTAGTATATATTTTTGAGTTAATGACAACAGAACTTTCTGATGGATTATGTATGAAGTGTGGAGAAAGAGTAGAATTAGTATGACTTTAGCAGTAGAATAGATGGTGGTGCCATTTGTTGCCGTGGGGAAGGAAAGCAGTAGTTCTCTTTGCCAATGTTATGTCTATAAGGCATCGAATGGTGATGCTGAACAGGCGTTGGATAGGTGCTTCTGTAGCTGAGGAGAGAGATACACTCTAGAGATAAAGTGGAAAGAATGACTATTCCTTGGGAAGCTAGAGTTTAGTTGGTATATAGATGTAAGAGAATTTCTTATGTACTGTCATAAATTTATAATAGGAGCCATAAAAATGTACAGTAGAATCATAGAGAAGGAAGAAGCTGACTTCAGGAGGGATCTGAAGAGCCTCACAGAGAAGGTGGCAAAGGTGTCTAAACCTTGAAAGGTGAAAGTTTTAGCAAAGTATCGAATGGAATGCTGTTGGCTGTAAATAACAGAAAATTCTTACTCAAATGCTTAAAGACAGTGTACTATCTTATTTAAAGTAATCTCCATGTAGGCTAGCTCTCCATTTGGGTAGTTGAGCAGGTAAGTGGCTGCACCAGAGACCCAAAGTCTGGCTGTCTTTCTACTTTGCCCTCTTCAGCTTGGTGGCTCTGACCTCAGTAATCTCCCTACTAGTGGTTATAGGGTGATTGCCACAATTCTGGGTATGACAGTGTCCAGCATTACAAGAAGGACTAAAGCCTTCCCAGACGCCTTCCAGTGGACTTCCTCTTATGTCATATTGGTCAGAACTGATCACATAGCAGTTTTGACATACTTCATGATTGAAGATAGGGTTAGTCCTTGAAGAGTGGATATCTGAACAGAATTGGGCTTCTGTTAGTATGGAGGAAGTGAGGAATGGATTTTCGTTGGAAAGTTTAGGTGAGAGGAGCATAAGACATGTTAAAGAGGAATTAAGGGTAAAGAGGTAGGTTGGGATCAGGTTGTAAAGGGTCTTGAAATCCCTGGGGAGAAGTTGAGCCTTTATTTCCCTGGTTCATAGGGCACCCTCAGTGTTTTCAAATGGATTGGCACTGCGCAGAGGGTAGTTGGGAGTGGGATGAGACTGAAGACTTGTTAGGAGGCTGCTGCAGTAGAGTCCAGGTGTGAAATGGTGAGGACTGGACCCATAGGTGGTGGTAGTGATGTGGGGATGGAGAGAAGAAGAGGCGTTTAGAGAGAGAGGGTTGGTGGACTCACTGTATCTTAGCAACTGCTCAGATGGGGAAAAATAAGAGAAAGGGGTGAGCTGAGGTCTAGGACCATTCAGGGAACACTGTCTGTCTGGTAAGAGCAGTGGAGTAGTGATTGATGCGTTGTTTAAGATACGGAGGCCACTCACAGTATGGAGAGTTTGATGTGGGCATAGATGTTGTCACGGGTAGTTGCCTTTATGCTTTGAAACTGTACCTCCTGCTCTAGACTTCAGTCCTGTAAGTGTGCTCCATGCTATAGTTTTGGTAGTGAACCGGAAGGGAACCTAGAAATCAGCAGGTTAATTATCTCATTTTACAAATGAGAAAGCTGAGACCTAGTATGATTTGCCCAGGGTTAAGCATCGTAGAAAAAATTTTTTTTGGAGTGGATCAATTAGAACTCAGATTTCTTAAATCTTAGGTTGGTACCCATTTGGTCTAACCATATGTAACAACTATAAATTGCCATTTATTTTATTCACTTGGACTTGAACTCTTCTGGCAGAACATAGCATAACTAAGTTGTCATTTGCCAATGTTCCTTTTATGTAAAAGCTGGAGAGGATTATTTTAAATGCGTCAAAAATAAAGATCTCTTTATGGTATTCTTGTAGTGTGGGGATGGCAGTGCCCTTCAGAAAGAGGAAAGTGATTATCCTTCTCTCAATTCAGCTCTCCAAATACTATTGCTTTGTATTAAATGTAAGAAATCTATACTTTCTGCATGTCACATGGACATGGCTTGTCCCCCGTCTTAATGGGAGATGCTCGACTAAGGAAAAGATAATGAATGTTAACAACTACTAAGTTGGAAGGGTTGTTTCTTTATGTATAGTCCTGGAGATCTAAGCTCTGGCGCTTGCCTTTCCCCAGCCACAAGCAGACTCCCCTTCACTCATTCTTTTTCAGCCACATGGGCTGCCTTCCTGTTTCCTGAAGCCCCCCTCATCCTCTCCTTGCAAGTCCTTAGCACTAGCCGTTTTCTCTGCCAGGAGCAAATGTAGGGTGCCAGGCGAACACGTGGCATGCTTCCTCACTCCCTTCAGATGTGACTGCAGTGTGGTCTTATCAGAGCGATCTCTGTACAGCTGTATTACTCTGTACTCTGTACTCCCCTGCTTTATTCTACCGTACCACTTATCATCTGACCTAATTCTTTTTTGTTTTTATTGATTTTCTTTCCTCCCAACTAGAATATACACTATGTGAGGGCAGGGACTTGCCTCTCTTGTTTACTGCAGTGGCCTCAGCACTGAGAATAATGGCTGGCAGATAGTGGGTGCTCAGTCAGTGGATGTCGAATGCATGAATGAGCACCGGGGGCCCTTCCTGATGCGTGCTTGCCCCTGAGATGAGCACAAGTGCTTGGTAGCTGAGTCTGAAATCCTTCACTCAGTAATTTCCAGGCCATCCTGGGAACTGCTGCAGGAGAACGTGCAGAAGGGAAGGGGTGCTGTGTGGGCAGGATTTGAAGTCCTCTGCTGCCCATTGAGAATTTTGTTTCCAGTAAGATGAATGGTTGTTGGAAAGCACTGCCTTAAATCTGAGAAGCAGTCTCTGAGCAGAAAGACTTGAAAAGCAGCTTGCCATGCTCATTGTGTGATTTCTCGCCCTTCTTCCCTTTGAGCAGCCTGTTTATCTTTTGTATTCTGTCTATAGTTTTTTAAATATTAATTTTGATCAACTCAGAATAACTAATTTATCTAAGAAAAAGTTCCAGATCTAATTATTCCTTAAATGAGAGTTTGTTTAATGCCACTGTGCATAGTATCTAATCTCTGCAAATAAGGTGTTGACCCCTCAGGATGTTTTTTGAGCACCTTCGGAACCTCATGCTTCTGAGACCGCTGCTTATTCAAATCAAATGCCGCCTGCCCCCTGCGTCAGACACGTGGCCTTGGCAGCTGTTTGCTTTGTGTAGTTTTTTTAAATAGCATTCCTTAACTACAAGAAATTAGTGCCAGTTTCTATTTTTTATTCAAATTTAAAAACTATGATAGGAAAATTCTTGACCCACTTTGGTGTTTTCCTTGGATTGGTGGAAATAGTATCCTATGCTATATTTAGAACTGATATCTTTTCACTGTTTTGTACAGAGAGCTAATTTAGGTGAAGTGGAGTTACATAAATGGAAAAGTAATGTGTTCAATTTAGAGCTATTTTTGTGGCACTTATTTGTATAACTGACACGAATGTTTAAAATGCTGTTTTTTAGTATTATCATCATATAGTAATTGAATGATCCATAAAGTACACTGAACCATTTTCACGTTATGGAGTGTTTACAGTGTTTGGGTTGGACATGGTTACATCATCTTAGAGTTTAGTGCCTAGGAAAGATACATGGATAGAAATGTGTTGTAAATATGTGTGTGGCGTACATAGCATGGCCAGTGAAACCTTTGCACCTTGAACCTTAGAGGAATAAGTAATTCAGGAAGCTGAACTTTGAAGTGCTGAATCTTGCCATTTAGAAAAACTTTTTATAAACATATTTTTAAAAAATATATACATACTTGCTTATTAATGCATAGTAGAATCTCATTTAATATACTTTGAGTGAATGAATCTTAAGATCATGTGTTTAGAGATGTAGCCAGCAGTTTCCATGTAATATTGCAGGCATCAGACTGGATAAATTAAATTCTCTCTACTCTGATATTTGAAGTGAATATTTAAATACCAACCTTCTCCATTCTAGTTGCTGAACTATACTGGTGATTGCTCCTGCAGTGTTTCACTCATGTTCTTCGGAGCTTCTGAAAGCCCACATGTCTGTATGCATACACACTCACGCGTAGGAGGGCCCTGTGTCTTGTATTTGAAGATTAAAGTGTCTGGCTTTCGATCTTTTGTACAGTAGTGCTGATTCACCTTCCCATTCTTCTCTGCTGGGTCATTGTTTTTCTCCTGTCAGGTAGCTTTTGGCTAACTCTTCCTCCAATTCCATTTATTAAATTTCTGTTGACTGCTATTGAAAACACTATCTCAGTGTTTCTTTGAATCTTTCACTTCCAATCTCTAATACTATCCATGGGTACCTTCTCTTTATTTTTGGCTTTTTTGTCTCCTCTCAGTTCTAAGTCTTTCTATTAAAGTGAACATATATTAGTCTTTGTTAGAGCGCTTCTTTCCATTTCATGGGCTGCATTGACTTATTACTGTTGGTGGATCTGATTTAACTCTGATATTCCCTTGTCTGTTTTCATTTTCTTGATTTTGAGAGGTAACTTTCTATGTTAAAAATGTGTTTTCTATCTTTGAGATCAGTGCTGTTCGAGTATTCTTTCATTTTTCAGACAGTCTCAGTTTAAACCAAACAGACCAAGTTGAGTTTAACTGTATTGGAATAAGTGAGTGGAGGGGAGAAAGGAAATTGATAATTTTAAGTGAGTGGTTTGGGTTACTTAAAAAAAAAAAGGCTTACTGGTGACAGAGTGAAGCTGTAAAACCCTGGAAAGACTGAATTTAGAATCAAGAAACAAGATGCCCTGGGTATGGAGAGCCATCACAAGTAGCATTTTATGGGGGGAAGATAAAGAAATAGAAAAATAGTTATTCAAATGCATTGAGCTTTAAGCTTCAGAGTGACAATCCAGTGGAAATTATTGGGAATTGCTAGATAGAGTAAGCTAAGGAAAGAAATTCAAGCTTACATCAAGTGAAAGTCAGTTAAATAATGTTTTGTCTAGTCTTTCAATGTTTTTAACTGCGGCATCTCCGTTTTCATTAACAGATGAGCACAGGTCAGCACAGGGGTGGACCTCGTGTGCTTATAGGCAGTGGGCTTTCTTCAGAACAGCAGAAAATGCTCAGTGAACTTGCAGCAGTTCTTAAGGCTAAAAAATGTACTGAGTTTGACAGTACAGGTGAGGTTTTTTAAATTTATTTTCGATAGAAAAATTTTTTAAATAGATAATCCCTTTGATAATTTATATGTTGTAACCATTGGGATACGACTGTATATTGTAATAAATCTAAAAGGTTTTTACAGTTATAAACTACTTAGAGGTTTAATTTAGTTAGGAAATGTAAAGTTTAAAGCTTTGCGCATATTTTAAGACAGAACAATGTGTCAGAAGAGCAATTTTGTGAGTTTGCTAATGACAAATAAATTATAATGCAATGTAGTGCTTTAATTCCTTAGTTATAATTTGAAAATAAAAGAAAAATTTGTGTTTGCAACTATGGCTTTAAGATACGTAGTTTGTGATCTGATTTTTTATGTTGGTGGCCAGGTTGAGAATGATACTAAATAAAAGAAGTCTTATACCTAAGTATAAATATTGTTGCCTTAGAAGAAAATTTGTGTAAGTTTGTAAAATGTAGACTCACTGATTATGAAAAGCAGACTAGTTAAAAAACTATTTTGGTCTCTATCTCTATTTCTCTTACTTCTTTGTATTCTAGTAACTCACGTCATTGTTCCTGGTGATACGATTCAAAGTACCCTGAAATACATGCTTGGGATTCTCAATGGATGCTGGATCCTCAAATTTGAATGTAAGTGTTGGATTGAGAGAATTACAAAATGAATTAAGTAGAATAATTTCATTTTTCAGAGCGTACTACTGCCAATAACTTTTAAGGAAGTTACGCTAATTTTCTTACCTCTGGTTAGTCACTGCATTTTGAAAAAGCTTCTCATATTAATGGCATCATTTCGATGTTCTTAGTAGATGTCCACAGTATGTTCTGGTTTTAAAATCTTTTTTTCTTGGTGAAATCTGGCCGTTTGTGACAACATGGGTGGTCCTTGAGGGTATTATGCGAAGTGAAATAAGTCAGAGGGAGAAAGTCAAATACCATATGATCTCACTCATAAGTAGAAGATAAAAGCAGCGACAAACACACGTAGCTATGGAGATTGAGTTGGGGGTTACCATAGGGGAAGGAGGGGAGGGCAAAAGGGGTGATTAGGCTCACATGTGAGGGGTTGCACTATAGTTAGTTTTTGGGTGGTGAACATGATGTAATGTATACAGAATTCAAAATATATTACGATGTACATCTAAAAGCTATATATTGTTATAATCCAGTGTTACTGCAATTAAAAAAAATAAAATTTAAAAATAAATTTAAAAAATCTTTTTTCTATAATAAACTATTTTAATAGAGTAAATGGATTACATAGTAGACTTTTAAGCTTTAGCAATCCATATTACTATTAAATGATATGTTTAACTTAATACGACTATGAAACAAAAATAGTTTATTGCTTTCCCTTTATGATGTCTGAAAACTTACCTGTATAACACCCTTTTGCTTTCTTTGCTAATCTAGTATATTTTAGGAAGCTGTTAGGAAATTTAGACTGCCTCGTGTCACCTGATTTAGGGCAGTTACTCCAGCTGTCATCGAAGCCTCCCCTGGAAATGTGTCCCGTCACCCTCTCCCTGTTGGTTGTCACCCCCCACCACCTTCAGAGCTGCCTTCCGTCCTCCAAGGTCCCACTTATTTGCTTTTCTTAACCTTAGATTCACCTCGGACTTAAAATAAAATAAAGAAAGCTCATACAGGGTTATTTTCTACTTCTCAGTAACTAAAGTATCTACTTTTGATACGATGGTTAACATAGGACAGTGGAATGACCTTTTCTGTTAACTAGTTGCTTAGCAAAGAATAGTGGCTGCAGTGGGGTTCCCTGGGATGTCTTTGAGGATACAGTTGACTATCTTGATTACACAGTGCTACACATATGATTGAATTTTATAGATCTGAACACACACTCACACACGAATGCGTGTGTAACTGGTGACCTCTGAATAAGCCCTGTCGATTGTATCAGTGTCAAATTCTTGGTTTTGATATTGTGCTGTAGTTGTGTAAGATGTTAGCCCTGTACACTGGAGCAAGGATGCATGGGACTTCCCTGTACATTTCTGTGCAACCTCCTGTGAATCTATAATTATTTCCTATTAAAAAGTTAAAGAAAAAAGAATAGTATTTTTAATGAAACTTTGTTTTTAAGAAGCAAATGATGGATTAGGATTAGTTTTAAAAAATGTTATGGCTTTGTGCTTTGAAGGTTTTATGGTAGAAATGCTTGATTTATCAAGACCTTAATTGTATTATTAATTTGACCTGTAGTTTGAAATTAGTTTGGTTTGTAGAACAGCTTCCTTTTAGCAATTGATATTCATGTCTTTTTTAAATGCAGCTACCACTTTTCTTGTGACGTTGGTCTCCACGGTGTGGTCTGATCCAGCTAAGTGGCTATGACTGGTGATGCCATGCCATCTGTTGTCATCAGTGTCTGTTATTAGTCTCTGCCAGTCATGACCAGTTTAAGAGATATGTAAGCAATTGGACTGATTGGCCATTTATGTAGCAAAAAAAGTTTCTCTTTATGTCTCACTCTTTTTTGAACCTTCTTTTTCCTTTCAAATCTGTGGCAACTTTTATTGGGCCTCACTGTTTAAAAAATTGATTTAAAAATGGTTCCGTGATTGTAGATGCTTTTGTGCTGAACTTGTGCCAGAAACCTTGCCAGTGGTTCTAGGAAGGAGCCGATTTTCATAATAATAAGGTCTCAGTAATAAAGAAGCCGTGTGAAGTTTTGAATGTTAAGGCGTTTACCACTTAACGTTAAGTCTGGTTCTTGTGAATATGCTGAACTTGCATCTGGTTGCATGTCAGACTACATGATTTGTTTCCATAAAATCGCCGTCTTTGAGAAATGGAAGTTTTGTCACTTTAATGGCTTGGCCGTGTCATTTTTATAGAATCACTGATGGGCTTGAGCTGACTTAATAGTGTGCTATTGGTGATTCTCACAGCCGTGAATAAAGTACTCTCATATCAGTGGTTCTTCTAGGATAAAGGATGGATGGAATCTCTTATTGAAGTTTATATCCCCATATTTTCTAATACAAAGTCTAAAGAGAAATAGATTCAGGGTTTGAGACAATTTAAGTAGTTACTGAGTTTATAAAAAGAAGGCAGGAACCCTCAAATACCTTCTTTTCTAATATATATTTCTCACAGTTTCTATATTGTTCTTAGCGTCAGGCAGCTCAGTTTGATTTAAAAAAATGTTCAGAGCTATTCAAAACTAGTTGAAAACCATCTATATTAAAGAATGATGAAGTGGACCAAAGCTTTCAAAATTAATTGTAAAGATTGATGACTTTCTAAAAGTAGATCTTATATTTGAGGATATCCATTAGCTTGCTGGTAGACAAAACCTTTACTGGCTTAGCTATATAGAGACTTTAATATTGATTTCTTATGGTATTTTCTAGTAACCAAGTAAATTCAAGAGGAAATTTTATCTAAGCTTTCTCTGTAGATAATTGACTCATTTAACAAATTAAACAAATTTAAACAAATTAGAAAAAGAACTATACAAAACAATTTGGATCCATTGGATCTAAATTTGACTATTGGAAGTTTTCTGTTTAAACGTGTTTTGTCTTAATTAATTGATATATCTTATTTTCCTACATTATTTAGGTAGAGTATCTCACAATGTCACAGTTAATGAACTTAGCATGAACATTCTGAGAACAGGCTGTAATTATACTGTTGTACCAACCATTCGATCTCATCATATTTATTTAACAGATCTCTTACAGAATGGTGTTTGTCTTTATTTTACAGAAATGAGAGAAATAGACAGAAAAAGTTCCTTCTTCAAGATTAATTTTCTGGCTGAGATTCTGCTTTAGTCCTAGTTTTGGTGCTGATTCCCCCTGTACAGGGTGAATTTGGTAATTAAAGAGGTGATTAGAATGAAAGAGTAGGCAGCTCTGTGGTGTGATGGTAAGGACTCTGGACTCTGAATCCAGAATGAAAGATAGAAGATGTACAAGTAAGTCATTTGATTCATCTCTTAGAGAGAGTGTGAATGAGGTGGAACTGCATCCTGAAGATGTAAACTGGCCCTCAGAAAGATAAAATATCTTTTGTTGACCTGTTTTTTTTGTATTTTGTTTTCTTGGTGAGGAAGATTGGCCCTGAGCTAACATTTGTGCCAGTCTTCCTCTTTCTGCTTGAGGAGGATTGTCGCTGAGCTAACATCTGTTCCAGTCTTCCTCTATTTTATATGTGGAACACTGCCACAGCATGTCTTGATGAGTGGTGTGTAGGTTCATGCCTGAGATCTGAACCCATGAACCCTGGGCCACTGAAGTGGAGTGTGCGAACTTAACCACTGTGCCACTGGGCTGGCCCCTGCTGACCTGTTCTTTTAGTACACTGCTTTCAAAATTTTCGTTAGCCTGACGTTTTTCAAAAGATTTAATTCTGTGTCCTCATTTCTCATCTCGTGGTGAAAGGGAGAGCAGATGGCTGTCATCTGTTCTTTGATAACCTCTCCCTCTTCCCCTCTCTCGTCTAAGTTAAAGTCAAATTGCTGCCGTGAAAGTTTTGAAAGTCCTCCGTACCTGAGGGCGTTGCTGCAGGAACATGCCAGCATTTGAGAATGGACTTGGTTCGTGGGGTGAGAAAGGGCCAAACAGGGTGTTCTTTTGTTCTTGTTTTCGATGAGGAGGATGGAACCTGAAAGACAATTATTACATCATCGTTTCATACATAACTTCATAATCAGATTAACAAACACTTTTCTATTAAAATTTGTTTCTTCAAATGGATACTGAGAGTGTTGTGGAATTTTAAAAATAAACTGTAATTTTTATTCTATTTAAACTTTTGTAATTATCAAAAATATATTAAAGGATTTCTGTCAACTAAGATTGTTTAGGCAATTTCACGCTTACAGAAATCCTTTACCAAAGATTCTCTTTCTTTTTTTTTTTTGTGAGAAAGATTCACTCTGAGCTAACATCCACTGTGAGTGTTCCTTTTTTTTTTTGCTCAAGGAAGGTTAGCTCTGAGCTAACATCTGTGCCAGTCTTCTATTTTGTGTGTGGGTTGTCACCATTGCATGGCTTGACAAGTGGTGTAGTTCTGCACATGGGATCCAAACCTGAGAACCTAGGTCACCGAAGTGGAGTGCACCAGACTTAACCACTGCACCATGGGTCTGGCCCCTACCAAACTTTCTCTAAGAATAAAAAAAAATTAGCATCCTTCAGTCTGGTAGTCCCGCTTCTGAGAATTTACCCTGAGCAAGTAATATAGATGAAAGACGAAAACTATTGGCATTGTTATTTCTAATAGCAAGAAGTAGGAAGAATAACTTAAATATGAGAGAATTAAGAAAATTCTGGAATGCTTAAAGATATTCTCTGAAAAAATTCACATTTTATATAAGACTAAAGTATTATGAAAAAACAGGATTGTTTAAATTTTTTAAAAACGCGAAACAATTATATCTTTGCTTTCAACAATATATAAATGGGTGAATGCATACAGACAAAGAAACAACCAAAAGAAAATAGCAGTTGGGATCAGTTTTATGGTGATGGGTGATAACTGGGCTTACAGTGGTGATCACTGTGAATGTATACAAATAGCGATTACAGCGTACACCTGAAATATATGTAGTGTTGTATACTAGTTTTACCACAATTAAAAACAATAGTGGTAGATTATTGGTAGGTATGACCTCTTTGTTGAGAACAGTCTTAAAAGCGGTGTGTGTCCGTTAAATGAATTCAACTTCTCCCGGAAGAAATTCAGCTTCTCAAAAATGCTAAGAACAGAGTTAGAAAGTATATCTACTTTTTAGTGTTTTTCAAAGATTAATTTGATAGGTAAGGGCTTCAGTCTCAAACAGGAAAATTAGAATCTATGTGTGTACATTTCTTGATCTGATACACCAGATCTTTTATACCTGTTATTCAGACCTCACAGATATATTTTAATATAGTGATTGGCCTAATCAAAGTGGAAATTGTTACATAAATATTTCAGCTTTAAAAATATGACTAAAAAACACCACCAAGAATGAGTATTTAAATTGTTAGAAAACTTTTTGGACGTTAGACTTGAGTTTGGTCTTTAACCCATGTCTATAAAGAGAAGGATTATTTTGTTATTATTATTCATAATACAAGGTTTTAGAATTAATACCCAAATTTTGCCTAAGAAAATTTTATGATACAGTAACATACTTTGCGGTAGAATTTGATCTGCTTGCATTAAGTAAAATAAGTTCAGCTTACTATCCTATGAGGAAACATGTTTTGATAGATAAACATGCTTGTAATTAGAATATTGGCCTAAAAAGTATCCCAAATAACCAGATGTTAAATGGTATTTGTACGGAATTACAAAATCTAATGATCTGTGATGTCTCAAATCTAGATGTTTCTGACGGTGTGAGCAGAGCACTCAGCAGTTACTTTACATTTCCAGCCTTCATCTCTTTGTCCTTTCACTCTTTACTGTAGAATTTCATAATACTGGGCTTAGTATTTCTTTTACGTGCCACCCAGTTTTTCAAAAATGGCAACAAGAGTATGAGTGGTGGTTTTCCATTTTTGTCTTCGTAGGTTTCCTCTTGTGACTTCCTTTTTTCTAAAGGTTGGTGATATCGTAGCCTATTTAACTAAAAAGCTTAATATCAAAGCACTTAAAAAATAATTTATTTTGTTTTTATATCCTGGGTGTTCATTTTTAATAGATTCAGAAGGGGAATTTTTCAAAGTTTATTTTACTAATATGCTGTTATCTTGAGTGATATAAGTGCCTAGTTTGGATCTAATAACATATTTGTTAGGACTTTTAGTTTTGACATAGAGTTACATTTGATTCTGTATTTTATTTTTTTTAGGTCATTTGGTGTTGGCAGAGTGATATTTAATTCTGATTTTCAGTGCTATTTCAGCTACAAATAGCCAGTTGCTCCAGAAGAATAACAGTTTTTGAAAATATGGATTTATTTACTGCTCTAGCTTTTGAAGAGAGTGAGCAAATTCTGTGGCCTTCAATGGAGGGGTAATTTCCCCCTCTGGAAATTTCACAGATCTCCATTTTAAAGCTTTATTCTGTCTTCACTGGATTCTCTAATCATTTCTGTGTAGCTGTAGATTCAGGAACTCCTTTTCTTCTACTCCTTCCTGTTTGTATGATCCTTTCTAAAACTAGGAAAAGTGACTAAGCTTAATAGACATCCATGAACATCATCAGTGGTTCATGCTGCCAAAATGAAAATGTACATCCATTGATGTCTGTGCTTTTATGAGGTAGAAGGTGAGAGTGGTTACTAGAGATTTAGAATAAAGGGATTCCTTTCTGTATAGTACAAGCTTCTTTGTAAAAAATCGTTATAACCCAGAAGTCATAGCTGCATTAGCATACAGATATTCCAGGCTTTGCGTGGGTAGCCAGAGCTGCCTTAATGACTTGGAGTTGATGACTTTGAGTTAAGCAGTACTTTGGGAATTGCGCTGCTTACCTATGTACATAAAAAATAATAAGATCATGGCAAAAGGACAGCTTACCTGAGATGCTAGGCATGATCAGAATACATGTGGGCTAAAAGAATCTCTTAGTTTTAATGAAACAGGTAATTCAT
The DNA here is from genome assembly GCF_041296265.1 of Equus caballus. Taxonomy (NCBI): domain Eukaryota; kingdom Metazoa; phylum Chordata; class Mammalia; order Perissodactyla; family Equidae; genus Equus; species Equus caballus. The sequence goes on along the minus strand of NC_091689.1, from coordinate 5,002,204 downwards.
TCCTATATTTTTGCAAAATGATAGCTTCAGTCAAAATCTTAAAATATAATGGAACATGTGAGAAGTACAAAAGATGAAATAAAGCATACATTTTATAAGGATGGTGTCTTGACACATTTTGAAGTATGTGTCATTCTGGCAGATGCAGAAATCACCTATGTTTATATAAATAACAGCTTATTCATGTAAAGTCATTTCAGTTTGGAAATTATTCACTGAGAAAGCTAAGAAATGGTCTCGAATATACTTATTTCTTCAGAAGAGAGGATAAGACTCCATCTTTCTGTTAATATATTTTAGTGGCAGATGATGGAATAATATGGATTCTATTAAGTATGTATTACAAATATAAAATATATTTTGGTTAAATTTTAAGCAGTATCTTTAAATTGGTAGAAAATGGGCTATTTTAAAATCTTGATGTATATCCAGAGATTAAGGATTACAGGGTATATTATACATTAGATGAGTTTATGTTGAGGAATGGTGTGAAATTTCTGATATTTTGTTTAACATGGAAAATAGGTTTAAGAATTCTTGCTGCTGTTTGCTTAACTTTTATTGAGTAAATCAAACCTTAAAATATCGTCTCATTTAGGCTTGTTAATTAGGTAATGTTTTGGCTGGTAGATTCTTCCATTTCATTAGTGATATTTAAATTGCTGAAAGTTTATAAAGTATTTCATTCTTGTTTCTTTACTTGTTTAGTAAAGCAGTTCAGTTAGTTTATTCCAGAAGAGGTTCACTAGGAAGTTGATACGCATTTGTAATTGTTGTAAATGTCTACTAAGAGGTCCTCTTCAGTCTGAAACTGTCAGGGTGCAAATTAGAGAGTGGTAATTTTGGCATCAGTCAGATTGAATAAACTCATTGATCCACTGAAGACAAAGCCAGATATGTTCTTGTCCCCACACCTCCAAGGTAGCCGGCAGTTTTTGCCATTTGGTATAGCTTTTGGCTAATCTCTTGAAAGGCAGAATCCTCCTATTTAGTAGTCTATTAAGTGGTCATGTGATTTATTGTAAGGTATAATTTATTAAATCTGAGTAGTAGAGAATGGCTGCCATTTTCTTAGATGCTTTATTTTTTACAACTATAAGAATAAAGATTTAAAAACAACTGATGTAGGATGGAGGATGTCTGAGTTCTCATCTCAGTTGTGTCACTGAGAAAGCTGCTTAAATTTCTTAGGACTTAAGTTTCCTTGTCTATGCAATGAAGAGGATGATTAGACAAAGCATCAGTTTAAAACTGGCAGCGTAAAGGCCAAAGCAGATACAATTTATGTGGTTTAGTCCAGCATAACCATTTAATTTTTGTGTCTTTGGGTGTTATGTGCATTTTCCTATTTGTCACAGTCTCCACGACTTCCTACTACTTAACCCCAGGTTCCCCACGTGTTCGTGTGGTCTGCTTGGCCCTTGTAGGCATTCGAGTTACAACCCATGGACTAGATGTCACTCCCAGCTTTCAAAAAATTCTCAGTTTTCTATGCTATGAGAGCCACTCTAGTAGAACACTTTGTCACCATTCAAGCATGTTGTTATAGACCTGGACACTGTTCTTCAGTTTTTAGGGGGAAAAATAGCTATATTTTCATTCTGTTTTAGTTGGTGTTAGGTGACATAGGGAGTTGGCAAATTGTTACTGGAACAAGAGACTATCAGGAATGTGTTCTTTATTCAGCTCATTAATTGTAATTAGAGCACTGATTTTTTCTACCTATTTTACAGAAATTTACTGAACGACTGCTGTAGGGCTGGAATTTTTGTGACTTGAGGCGTACTTGCACTATAAAAGCACTGGCCTCGTCCCATGGAAGCGCCTTGTTGCCTTCTGGTGTCTACCATCTCGTTGCTCCCGATGCCCTGCTTATCTCTGAGTATCTGTTAAGGCTACATTCTCCTGACTAAGACCAGCACGTTGTCAGGATTAATGGATACCATTTTAATATGCTTTTTTTTTTGACATTTTAAATAATCAACCAAATAAACCCATAAAATGGCGAAGCAGCCAGCATAGGCACAGCTCATTGGTTTATTTCTGTGGTTAGACGTTAGCCAGTCACTTGTTACGGCAGGTATCGGAGGAGTGGTCAGTGTTCAGTCCAGTCCGTGGCCGTAAGTGCTGCCATATTCACTCATCTACAGATACTGTTAGGAACGCTCTGTAAATATCATTAGGAAATTTAGGAAGGGAACTACATGCTTAAGTGATTAAAGAGAAAGTAAAAATAATACTTTACGTCTGAAGTAATGAGTTTGAGGTAAGTCAGTGATTTAGCTAGTTTGCTACCCTTTTTTAGGTTGGTGTTTAATGTGGGAACAGTGTATGGCGCAATGTGAGCTCACTGGCAGTGTTTCTGGTATGATATTTTGACCTACTCAAAAATTTTATTTTGAGACTCATTTTCAGTATACAATAAAGCTCATATTTTCATATTAGAAATACTGTTTTTTATTCAGTGAGCAATTATTAAAAATTACAATATTTTAAAAATATAATTTACAAAAGCCCAACAATTTTTGTGGAACCATTATATTTATGATAAGTTAGTGAGAAGAACGGGGTTCAGAAATTCAGCATAGCAAACTTGGCTAAATATACTTCTCGTATTAAGAATACTGGGGGAAAGTGACACCAAGGCACAGGCAAGACTCACAAATTCAGAATCCCGTGCTGGGGATGATAGCTATTCCAAGGTAGAATGTGAGTAGGCATTCAGAGTCCCAAGTTAAGAAAAATTCTGGTCTCTTGACAAAGCACTGCTTTTGGAGAGATGGACTATTCAGTTGTTAAAATCTTGACTTTTACTTATCTGGCAGCATCTTGGAACATCTCAACTGAAGCAGCTCTAAAGCATTTGTAATATTCACATCATGCCTTTTCGACCCCAAGGTGTATCTTGTATACCAGAAAGGTATATTTTAGTGTAAAATGCACAGGCTTTAGAAAACTAAGCAGACTTGGGTTCAAATTCCCATTTTGCCACTTAATAGCTGAGTGTCTGTAAGCAACTTAATTTCTTTGCATTTCAGTTCCCTGAAATGGAAATAATATATATCCAGTCCTCATTGTTCCTGGATTCTGTATTTGCGAATTTGCCTACTCGCTAAAATGTTTCGTACTCCACAGATCAGTACTCACGGTGCCTTTGTAGACACGCACACAGCAGCGAAACACTTGAGTCGCCCAACGAGCATGTTCCCAGCTGAAGTCAGACACTGATGCTCGGCCTCCTGTCTCAGCTCTCACACTGTAAACAAGTGTCCTTTCGTCCATCTCTTAACGCCACGTTTTTTGCATTTTTGTGCATTCACTGTTTAAAATGGCCCCTCAGTATAGAACCGAAGTGCTGTCTAGTGTTCCTAAGCACAAGAAGGCTTGATGTGCCTTTCAGAGCAAACGCTTGTGTTACCTTTCCTTGGAACCAATCATTGTGTTGTTGGTCATTTAAAGGGAGACGGGTAGAAAGAAAATAGAATGGAATAAATTGGGCTTTAAAGAATTTTTTCTCTTTTTTCTAAAATTCTTTAACCAGACAGTATTGGTGTGATTTTAACATTGGTTTTCTGCTTTTTTAAAAGTATATTCCTTCCAGAGTGCTTTGGTTAAGCCTTGAGATTATGAGTATTTTATTTTAAATTATGGAAAATTAAGGTTTCTAGCACTGGCTAGTGTTTACACATTCAGATTATAATGATACGTTCTGCTCATAAGATGAATATTTGGTAATATAGCATTTATAAAATTAGGGTGGTTCTCCACTAATGAAAATTTGTGAGAAGAGAGTTTGTTTTTAGAGGATTTACAGGAGTAAGAAGAATAAACTTATACACAGTCAACATAATATACTTAATGGTTTTTGGTAAGTAAATTCTATTCACATTCTGTTCATTTGTGCCCAGAAAAGTAACAATAAAACAACATCTTAATGTTTCATATTTTCTGAATGATGTTCAATTTTTTTTAATATTTCCAGAATATTTTTTAATAGTTCCAGAAATAGGAACTAAAATTGGTTGTGCATTATTTCTCACATTACTCATATTTTTGAATCCCACTTCATTAAAACATCTGAATCACTAATACTTCCAGAATATTTGATTGCCAGTTTTTTTATATTTATACTGGTCTTACATTATTTTCAGAATCAACTTTGCATTTAGATAGTTTTATTCAAGAAAACAGTTATTCTTGCTTTTACCATATTTGAACTAAATATGAAATGTGAAAGAATAATTTTCTTTTTTAATATCTTTCTGACAATCAGATCTGTTCTCACATTTATTTCTTCAAAAGGTTAGCCATTGGATTACTTTGGAATAAGTAGAATATGCCTAATAAATAGGATTCAAACACTTTTTTTCTCAAAAGATACCATTTGTTTCAATTCTGTCTCCTCTCTTCCTCCCAGTTCTGCAGATTAACTCACGTAGACAGAGATGAAATATTATGATGTCAGTTTAGGGTTTTAGAGAGAACGTGGTACTTCACAAAGATGAGGTTCTCCTACCTTCTTTGCATGAAAAGCCAATTATTACAGCATCATCTTTTGAGAAAAGAAAAGGCTTTATTGTGAGATCGATTTGCAAGGAGACAGGAGACATAAGCTCTCAGATCTGTCTCCCTGATCCAGGATTTAGGGTGAAATTTAAGAGGGTGAGGAAGCAGGCTGGGACATGGAAGCACTGGCCAGGCCGGTTTTGATTGGAGTGTTTTATACGTTTCTAGTAAGGTTTTAAACTTTTCTGCTGAGGTGTGGAAGGGGCTTACACCGGATCTTCCTAGACAACGGACCCCTCGCCTCTGATGAGAGTCCGACTTTCAAGTTCCGGTCATATTCTGGTCCTTTAGTTCTGTGGGGGGCAGAATCTTTGGTTTCGGTGTCATTTCAGGTCAAGATTCCTTCTTCTGCATATGCTCTAGCTACGTGACTGCAAATTTTCTGAAAAACAACTCAGTCACTCTGTTGATAAGAGATGGGGTCAGTTCGAACTGGGTCCTAGTGGGCACATGGTTACAAAAGTTTAAAAATGGTAATGAAGTCTTGATCAGTCTGAAGTGGACCATTAGATAGAAACTTTTGGAGAGGCTTGAATTTCTTTGTCTTTTCCAGTGATGGTTCCTGCTCTCTTGATAATTTTTATAGTTCAAGAGGCCTTTTTTTTATCATACACAAATGAATTTAATTGTATATCAGATGAAATCCTGGGACTGTTCTGGTAGCTGTATCAGATTAACTGTTGGTTCTGGGTCCCCTTCAGTCAGAAGGGGTGAACTTTGCAGGCCCAGATTACAGGCCCAGCAGTGGTTCTTGTCTTGCTTTGGAGTCATTGCACTGTTGAATTAAGTAAGGATCAGCTACATGGAATTTTATCACTGCAGTTTTCAAGAGTTTTTCAAAATACTGTTCCAGCAGTATATTTCCAGCATACATGTCTAATTCTCAACTGAAAGTACATGTTTATGCACCATAAAATCTTTCTGGTGAAGTTTCAAGCCATTAGATAGCAAGCGATAAAGTACTTTATCAAAACTAGTTTAAAATAGTTAAGAATTTGGACTGTTGCTCTGAACTCTTGTAAGTGCTATGTAATTTTTTTTCAATTAGTGCAGATAGAATTCTTTAACATTTACATCTTTAGTGAATTTTATAAAGACTTTTTTCCTTTATATTAACAACACCAGACAGTGAGTAGAAGCCCTGAGTTACTGTCCTGACTTTGGCAGTAACCTCAGCTATTAAGCTCCAGCTCCATGGGAGAGTGTGTTAAGTGCTGGAGGATGCAAGCATGACTGATGTAGGGTTCCCACCCTCCTGGAGTTCCCTCAACGATCAAATTGAGGTTATTGAGCATAATAATCTTAAAGACAGATAGCAAATTGTGTAAAGGGTTTGTTTTTATATGAAAATAATTTATCATAGTATCCGCTTTCCAGAACATTTTTGCATTTTATCCACAGCAACCCTGTGAAATAGATGGTATTGTTATTTTCCTTGTTCTTTTTTTTTCCATAGGCAAGGCAGCTGAAACTCAAAGAGTTTAAATAATTTTCCGAAAGCAAATAATTGGGATAGCTAAGTCATTTGACCCCAAATCCCAAATCTAGGTTAGTTCTATACCATCAAAACAAGAGCATGATAGATATGCATAGATAAATATATATGTGCCGTGAATTCCCTCCCTTGATGGTGACAGGCAGTATCTCAACATGCGGCCTCCAGATTAAGCTGACTGTGTCCTACCATCTATGAGTGATCTTGGGCTTTCCTGAGGCCACGTCATTTCTAGAGCTTAGCCAGAAAGTTAGTGCTGGCTGTCAGCTAATGGCCCCACTTAGGGCTTAACCAACCAGGAGCTAGTGAGTAGAATGACTCTAGACAGTGCCAGGCCGGGCTCTCTGTTGCTCTTGCTTTTTAATCTGGAATTGTGAACACACTTATGCAAGCCAGAGGAAGAATGTTCTGTTTGCTGTAAAACTCAACCACGTCATCTCTAGACTGGCAACTTCAGTATGCACCTGTCAAATCCCAAACATGACCCAAGCTCTGCTTATTGTTTATTTTAACAAGTTCTGTAGAGCCCTCTTGTGTGGCCAGCTGAGCCAGGTGCTGAGGACCAACACACTTCCCTTAAGGTCAGATCCCTCATTTTCTGACGGGAGGTTGAACATATGGCCACCAAAACGAGCAGTGCAGATGGTCAGCGCTCAAGGTCAGATCGTCGTGGCTGAACTAAACCAGGGACTTTGTGTTCACCTTAATTTTGGTAATTGCTGTAAATAAAAATTTAGATTTTTATTCTTGTCTATGAAATAGTGTATTGACTTTGGTTTTTCAGGAAGGAAACTAAAATTAGTGTTCAATCTTATTCGTTGCTCAGTCCTCTAAAGGAAACATTTCTTAGATTTTCTTTGTATGGAAAACCAGTTTTATTACATTTTGTTTTGGCATAAGTAAGGTTTCTTTCTCTGTTTCAGAGCAATACTTAAAACAACCATGAAGAAGAAAAATCACTTAGGTTAATTGCTTAATTTCAGTGAGAAAGAAATAATGCTCACTTGCTATTTATTTTGCTTTTATCCTTGTTTTCTGCCAGGGGTGAAAGTATGTCTACAAAGAAAAGAATACGAACAGGAAGAAAAGTATGAAATTCCTGAAGGACCACAGAGAGGCAGGCTCAACAGAGAACAGCTGGTATTTTCCTTTTGATGCTACTTTCATTGTTCTTGTTATAACTTAATATTGTTATCACCATCAGGAAGAACTCCTACCCTTTCAACAAGTACAGGTGACTGATTAAAATTTTAATTGTGCTTATTTCAAGCACTTGATTCTGAGAGGGGGTCACGATGAGCAGTAAAATCCAGAAGGTAATAATTTCGTACTGTTAATGGATTTTTGGCATCTTGAACATTCCCATAAACCTTTCAGAATCTGCGGTAAGTCTCAGATACAGGAAGTAACTTGAAAGAAAACTTAGAGCTGCTGCTCGGATTTAGTCACCATATGTCTTTATTGCCACATACTGCAGGTTTAATGGATAACACTCCATTAGCCTGTTGATATATAGGTAGATGGGAAATGACGAAGAAGAATTTTCATAGAAGGGAACTGTGAAACTTTTTTTAAAATAAAGCACACAGAAGTGTGTTTCATAGCTAACTGGATCCCTAACCCTGGCTTCATAATGCATTGTGTCTCAAGGAATACATTTCTAGAACTCTGGAGGCCACGTTCCCACGTGGCTGCCCTGGAGACCTTAGGTTGGTAATATAAGGGACCTGAATAGGGATGGGCAAAACTGGATAAAAGTCCATGGAAAAGTTGTTGCTCTTATAATTTAATAAAGTTGAGCTTGGTCTCCCTGAAGCAGATGTCAGATACGCTAGGAATTCTTAGGGCTTTAAGTCATACCAAATGTGAATAAATATTCTGATAAAAGAAGCTTGATGTACAGTTTTCATTTGCTACATGCACACACACACACAACACACACACACAAAGCACACCTAAAATCTGAGGAGAGTGGAAAGGACCCAAGATGGTGACTCAGTTTTAGGGAAAAAATTGTAAATAGGAAGCCTTTATTTGCATAAGTATTTTTATTTATTTATTTGTTTGTTTGTGGTGAGGAAGATTGGCCCTCAGCTAACATCTGTTGCCAGTCTTCCTCTATTTTATATGTGGGATGCTGCCACCGCCTGGCTTGACCAGTGGTATGTAGGCCCATGCCGGGTGTGTAACCCACGAACCCCAGGCTACTGAAGTAGAGCGTGCAAACTTAACCAGCACCCCACCGGACCAGCCCCTGGATCAGTGTTTTTCTTGACCCAAGTAGTTCACTTGAAAGACAGCTTGTTCCAGCACCTCATTAAATAGCTTCTTAACTGCTTATGATTATTATTTTTATTTCCCTCATTCATATGCAGTGTTTTCAAATATTTTGGTCTGCTTCTAACAAGCTTTTTCTTGTTATTTCAGTTGCCAAAGCTGTTTGATGGATGCTACTTCTATTTTGGGGGAACCTTCAAACACCATCCAAAGGACAACCTTATTAAGCTTGTGACTGCAGCTGGGGGCCAGATCCTCAGCAGAAAGCCCAAGCCAGACAGTGACGTGACTCAGACCATCAATACAGTCGCGTACCATGCCAAACCCGATTCTGATCAGCGCCTCTGCACGCAGTATATCATCTATGAGGATTTGTCTAATCATCGCCCAGAGAAGGTTCGGCAGGGCAAAGTCTGGATGGCTCCTTCCAGCTGGTTTATAGATTGCGTGATGTCGTTTGAGTTGCTCCCTCTTGACAGCTGAATACTACACCGGACGAACATTTCACATTGAACTTACACAGTGTGAGAACCCAGCCATTGCACTGTGTTGATCATTCATATTTTTACAGATAGGTAGACTCATTCTTATTTTTCCCCCCTTAAATTAGAAAGGAATTTTATGCCAGATTAGGAAATCATTCTGTGTTAACCATTTAGATGCTGGGATTGCTTTCAAGGATTTTTCTTTTTAAAACTGACATATGTTTTGATTCATCATGTCTTTCTATTCAAATTATCAGCTATCAAAGATTAATGAGAGGGTATCAGAACTGTTGGTTAAATATACAAGTGGTATCATTACTGTCTCAGCCTTTTAATGTTCTTTGATGAAAAAAAATCCACCCTTGCCACCAGCAAAAACACTTCCCATCTTTTAGTAAACAAAAAATATTGTCAAATAATTATTCTGGCTTTATTGTAATGAAAATAGTGTACCTGGTCTAAATGTGCCACCACAGATGTTAAACTATTCTTTTATCTACAATTGTCTTCATCTCACATTGCGATTATTTAGTTTATTATAATTTACTTGAATGTCTGTTTCTCCGTTTTTATTCCTTATTTTTATCTTGTCTATTCATCAGGAAATCATGTTTTGAACCTTAATATTATTGTTCTTTGGTGGTGAAGACCAACATGGGGCTCATGGTACATATTTTTATTATATACACTTGCTTATTGTTAACTATCGGTTTATAACCTTATCTACAATATATGTATATATACTTAGAGCATGTTTGCTAACACATTTTAGTATCGACATTTTGTAGAAAGTCTCACTAGACCAGCAGATTGTCTGTCAAATGTTAATGAGCTGAATTAGGAAGCAGTCTTCTTCCGGTAGGCCTTGCTACGTACTGCAAAAATAATTATTTTGAAGGCCTTAATTTCTTCTTTCGTAAAGTTTTTTTTCATTTTAGATTGCTCTGGAGGCAGAAGTTGGGGATTGCTTGATTTAGAACAGGTTGTGTCCAGATGACACGAAAGGCCCTGACAATAAGTCTAGAGGGAGGAATGGCAAGGGATTCCTCATGCTACAGGACAGTCAAGGCTGAGGAGCAGGCGGGGCTGGGAGGTTACTCTGGTCTGAGTGTTCTCATTTGTGAATCAACGAGCTAGATTATAGGTTAGATCATTTTAAGACCTTTTTTTAGAGGCAGAATTCTTTAAGAGGTCTTCCTGGAAATTGAATGTACTCATAATGTTAAAACCATGGGAAGGGAGACACTGTGAGACCGGCCAGTTTGGTCCCTCGTGGGCCAAAAACAGTCTGATAACCACTGCATTAGAAGCCTGAGAGTCTGAAGTTAGTGAACATTTTAAGATCCATTTATTTGGAAATTTGAGATCTGTTGATTATTTCAAAATAAATTTTACTTTAATTCCTTCTTTGACATGTTACTTTTCATATCAAGAAATATATCATATGAACAGGATAATATACTGCTGACCTCGACCTTCAGGGGTGAACTGGCTCGACTCCCTCTCTCCAGCCAGTGGTGTGTGTGTCCCACGTGTCGTTCTAAGGGAGAGTGATGAACACCGTAGCCCCAGACAAGTCGGATGGGTTGATAATGTCTGGACTAAATAATTGAAGACTCTCCGGGATTTGGGTTGTCACTTTTGATTTATGACTGACTTTCAGTCACTTTTCTGTTGCCTCAGTGGTTGCGTCCCTAGGCGGGTTTGTGTCTGTGCCTCTCATCAGAATCTCTGTTGGTAAAAACATGTCTGGGGGCTGCTGCTTGCTGTCCTTCCTTCATTTTCTTCGTGTACGCCCTCTCCCTCTGTCCTATTTTCTCCCCCACAGTTAAGCAGTTTTATTTTGGGTTTCTTTAAATATTTGTTTTGACGGCAGTTGATTGATGTTAAACTCTTGAAACTTGTACTTTCTGTATAGGTAAACTTGTAATTATCTTCATTTTTCTGTCATAGATCTAAGCTTCCTTTCTGTTTACCATAAATCATTAAAGTTCTTTGTGCTTCCTCTATAGAAGTGACTTATTCTGCGCTGTTAAAGAATAAGACTTCACAAGACTTGTGAGGACATCTTTCAGCTGACAAAGGCTTATCTTTTTGAACACTAATGCTTTTTAATTAATTTTGGATAGAAATATTTCTAAAGTATATTAGATACTTTATTACCTTAAATAAATTTTTCTGAATGCAATGTAACCTTGTTGGTTTGGAATCATCATTCAGAGCGTTCCTCATCACACAGTGATTCCTTTGTGGTTCTGTTAGTCAGAGGGGCGGTAGCATATCCACAGTATTACACGTGGCTGTTTTCTAGATCGGGTTCCACCTGCGTTTTGTAGTTTTTTACCTGTTTCCCTTGACAGCTGCTACTTTGTAGCTACTTATTTCCATTAATACTTTCCCCTATCTAATTTTTTTCTTTTGACTTGCTGAGGAATGGAAACCATAGGAAGTATATTAGAATTATGACTGAAAGGATCGATAAACAATGTGTGAAGGTTTTAGTGATTTACCTAAGAGTTAGATACTTACATTTTTGTAGATCAGATTCTCTGTTTATTTCAGCTGCCCTGATTTCTTTTGTCTGCTTTGTGAACTTGGCAATTAAATGACCTCTGCATAGATGAAGACTGTTTGGGAGGTTTGATGTTTCCCGTGGGGATGAGAAGATGCGGCTGGGCGGGGGCCACATTACGCATTAGCTGTTGTTGCCTCCACCGGTTGGAGCAGAGTCAGTTGTGTTCTAATGGTTCGTGGACCTCATCATAGTCACAAATGTCTGCTATATTCTCTAACCAGAGCACGTTAAAATGGGAGGAAATAATGCTTCTTTGATTGAATTACTGTAAGCCAGTGTTTTGTTTGAAGATGGACTGAACTACAAATTGTGAACTTAATGTATGTCTTTGTAAGTCAACCCTTTTCAAAGATATGCACATCGAAGCACCTAGTAAATGAAAACTGAGCAGTTCTAATTTTTTTTTTCAGTTGACCAATAGGTATTATGTTTGGCTCCTTACCTGCCTGCTCTCTTATGAATTAGAGATTGTTGATTATTTGTGTAGCTTTCTAAGGCACAGAGTGCACCTTTTGATACCTGGAAGTTTCTCTCCGAATGGCCATGTGGGAGACGTGGGAAAGCAGCTTACAGGGTTACTGACTAACACCCAGCCCTGAGGAGGCGCCCTGTGCAGGCTCCTCCGAGGCCAAGTGAGCCTCCAGTCAGGCTTGCAGACTGGAGTAAGGACAAGCACGGGCACGGCCCTGCACAGGCTGGGAAGTCAGTTGGACCTGGGTGTGTTTCCCATCTTTTTACTAACGTGTGTCTACAGTTATAAAGTAGGGAAATACTGTCCCTCTCACCAGGATGTAAGGATGTGTGACAGCTCTGAGCACCTCAGAGACACACGCTCACCTTCCAGCACCTCTGTGAGCAGGATGCACCAGAGATGTGTCTAAGAAAGCAGCTCATTAGAAGGTAGCTTTTGGTAGCACAGCTCATCTCAGTCCTGAATAGTCCTGGCTGTTGTGCCCAGCCCCAGCTTGACTGCTGGCTGTCCTCTTGTCTTCACTCTACTGGTATTAACCTTAACAACAACCAGGACCCAGCTATCGGGCTAATTTCTCACCTCTGACTTCTCTCCCCATCTGTGAGTGAAGTGCCCCCATCTGGATAGCCTCTGCTGCCCATACAGCTAAGATTTTGCGTATCTTTCATCCTCTAAATGCATTTCCTTTGGATACCAGGACTCCGTGGCCTCCACACTTAAGAAACGCACCTTAGAAAGCACTGGCCAAACTTCTGTCAGCATTGTGTCACAAGCCCCCTTGCCACCTCAGGCCTTCTGCTGTATGACCTTGGGATAACCTTACCTTACACATCTCTAAAGAAAGGAGTTGATCTTTTCTACCTTTAGTTCATAATTTGTGAGACTCTTATATTTTCATTATTAATACTATAAATTTGTTGAAATCACTACCCCTTTGCCTGGGGCTAAAATAATATTACCAAAATATTCTGCCATTGATGAAATCTATAGGTCTCTTTCTGAATGTTACCACTGTGGCTACCTTCGAGTTTTCAGATAACTCTGCTTACAAAAGTATTCAAAAGTATTACATAATCACTGTAGCAAATTGTCAAAGGACGAAAACATGAGGAAGAAAATAGTCCCCAAATGCAGAGATCATAAACTGAAAAATAGTTTTTTTGGCCTTCACAGTGTTAAAAAAACGTACTGAGTGTTATTGAAAGGGCATGTATTCAGTTCACAGTCCCACCACGCATTACTGTCTTACTCCCTTCCATTTTATTCATTTACTTGGGCCTTGGAAATATTGAGTTAATCCATAACCCAGAATAACAACTATTAACATTCTTGTCTTTTTTTCTGTTCTAGCACACACACATAGGTTTTGTAACTAAGGAATGAAACTCTGAATGTAACTTTACTTCTCATATTTTCCCATATAATTAAATATTCTTGTAGATATTTTGCAACAGTTGTATAGCAGCCTATCAACAAGATGTATTGTAATTTATTTAACCAAATCCCTGCTATTGAGTATTTGGATTATTTCCATTATAGATAAAGCTGCATAAACATTTTCATAGTAGATTTTACTCCTAGGGGAAGCGGGAGATTTTCTTTAAAATGTCAAACTAAGTCACCATCTGTCATTACCATCTCTACAAAATGCAGTGCACACCTTATACATTTAAATTAAGACCTATAGTTATGCTTAAAATATAAAAATTAGAAAATGAGCTTTAATTGATTGCTATAATTTTCATGAGTTGATGAGACACCCACTGCAATGCAAAAAGTGTGTGTGTGTAATATATCTGATCCCCCAAGACTCACATCTCTAAAGTTAAGGGATGTGGAATTTTGGTGGGGGTGAGGGTGATATGAAACGCACAGCCCTGGGTATGCATGTGCCTTGAAGTCATCGCCATTCTCATTGTAATAATCATTTCCTTTTTCTATGACTGCTGAAGTTCTGACACCTCGTGGTAAATTTGGATTATTTTTCTGGGCTGTGGAAGTAATGATTGATAAATATGACATTTAATTTATTTTAAAAGGGAATTAATACATTCTGAAAAATAAACGAAATCTGAAGATGTTTTTTCTATTGACATTTCTTTGGCTGCAGATATGTGGCAGAAGCACAAAGAGCAGGCAATTGACTTTTTCTGGAAGTATCCTCTTATTTAAAGTGCTCTGCAAAGAGTCACTAGCAATTACACCTATGCATTTTATCCTTTTAAAAAATATGTATCTGGTTTTACATTTTAAAAGGAGGTTAACAAGAGTCTGATATTGATTCACTGATTTGTACATTGATTCATGGGCTATTTACTGGGAAAGTACTGGATATCACTCTCTTGTTTTCTGGGAACAAGTGAGGTGAGTGAGACATGGCCAAGGCCCTCACAGGGCTGAAGCCCTGGCAGGAGAGCCTAACGAGGAAGCGGATGGTTGCACAGGTATTGTTGTTGGCCGGGCCGGCCCATGTCACGTGTGCAGGAAGAATGCCCTTGTAGAGACCTGCACACTAGTGGGCATTTCTGTGTCAGGACAGACTTCCAGAAGTCTATCTTGCCACACATGACTCACTTGGCAGAAGAACCAACCAGTATTTGCTCTGGACGTAGGTATTTTTTGAAAAGGTATCTAGGACTCATTCTTAGGACCAGATAAGTTCATATCCCCATGATAGTCACTAAGCATTTTTTGATTCCCCTTGAGTGATACTTCTACTCTCTGGCAAAAGAGAAGGACATTCTATCAATATTTTATTGGAGAGTTTTTTTCTTTAATTAGGAAGCCAAGGCAGAAATAGGAAATCCAGCTTGCTGAAGGCACAAATGGGAAATGAATTTTTTGCTTTCAGTGTTACATTTTCTATGTTGGCAAATTTAATCTCAAGATAATTTAAACAGTAGTTAAAGCTTTCCAGATTTATTTCATCTACCTTTTTAGAAAATGCATCTTTTTAATATTCATGCTGGTTTTCTATGAATTCAGATGTAGTCATTAGAAAGGAGGTTTTTGTTAATGTAAGAAAGGTTTTTTTAAATGGATTGTTGGCATTTAAAAAATTTCCATTTCATAGAAAAACCTTTGTGTATGTAGCTTAAAAAGTCAAATAGTGCTAAAGGATTTGGACTAAAAAGCATGAGTCTCATTCACCCCTCTCTCGATGTCGACTCAAAACCCTCACTTTGTACTCTTTCAATAAGCAGTTGACTTTGGAATTCGCCTTCTATGGAAGTAAGCCTGTGTACTGCATTCTGTGGATTCATCCATCATAGACATCTGTTGATTTCCTACCGTGGTAGATGATCATTTTGTCACTCTGAGCGTCCTTCTTTCCTCTCCCCATCTTCCCAGGAGGGAATTTAAATCTCTTTTGAGGGTTTTCACACCGATGACTATGGAAATACCCCTGTTCTTCCAAGTGTTTTGCAATGATTGCATTTCCCTTTTTGTAAACCTTTTTTGTTTCCCTTGAATTTTTATTAGTTTAAAATGTCTAAGCTTTAGAACTTATGTCTACATCTTTCACTACTTTCTGATGTCTCTGGAAAAGGGCTCACAATATAATTTTCCTTTGAGACAAACCTGTTTGGGCAGTAGACCAGCTTCAGTCTTTGCTAGAAACAGCCCTCCCGCAGCCCCTGCATCCCACTCCAGTGTGGACCATTTGACCGTCACATCTGCTGCATAGCTTTCGTCCTGCGACTTCCCCTCCCTCCCAGGTCCGGGAAACCCCTTTGCTTCTCTTCTTTCTTGGAATCCGTTTTCTGCCTTACACCTATATTTTAATGGAGTATATCCTTCAGTAGCTTCAGGAGAAAGAGTACAACCTAAATATTTTATGGGAAAATGTTTTCTTTCTGCCATCACCCCTGACTTTGTTTTGGTAAATACTTCTCAAGTGGCAGTTGTTTCCCCTCAGAGTAGGGTTTTGAGGGGTGAGTCAGCTTCTTCCTTCTTGTCTGTGTCCCCTCTGCAAGCACATCGTTTTGACCCTCCTCCCATTTACGAAGTCATTTTCCCCTACCATGCATTGTGTTGAGGGTTACATCGGGTTACGTAATGTGGTTTTCAGGCAGAGAAAGGGGCACGCAATGGAAGAATGCCTTAAATATCTGTACTCATTCTTCTGAAAACCAGAAATTCTTACCTTTTATATATAGTTAATACAACATTTGAGGCTTTGAATTGTTTCTGCCATTTGGAAATAATTGGGCATACCCTGGTTTAAAAGGGTGTAATCTGGCCCTTTGAGAGTAACGTTTGACGAGCTAAGGCAGATTAGTTGTCTGGGGCTTGGAGCAACTTGCTCACAGGACTTAGTCAACCGTTTCTTTTCCAAATGATATTTTTGAGACTGGACTATCAAGTAGAAAGCCTATTAATCTCCTCTTACCGTGGTTGAGGAAAGAGGAAGAAAGAATAAATTAAAAATATGTATAAGCAATGGCTTTATGTCTTTTTATGTTACACTCTGATTTGTTAAGAATTGGCTAGGCCTCTTCACTGAAGGATAGGGTTGTGGTTTTGTGGCATTTCATCTGGAAGAAAATATAATCATTCAACTCTCAATATACCTGTAATTGGAGGAGTCAGGGGCAGTAAACCTCAGGGCCTGCTTTGCATAGTAAATAATCCAGAGAAATATGTCCAGGTGGTTACCTCTGGGGAATATCTTAAATATGTAATAATTTTTGGAGGAAAGGAATCCATGTAACCAGCAAGAGGAATTTAAAAGTTGAACATTTCCTCCATGGGATCGTCCCTACTAGAATCGTCAGTGTGTGCAGTGTGTCAGGAAATTGTGGATTAAAAATCTTGATCTGAGCCATTTCTTTCTCTTGTTTTGAACCATTTCCAAAATTTCGTTCCTTTATAAATCATTTCCGTTTGTAGGTGAAAGCCAGGATCACTAAAAATAGCACACGGCTTCAGTCGTTTCGTTTAAAATGTTAAGTAAGCTCAAAGGCTGCAGAACTGGAGCTCAGCTTTTCCCTCTTGACTCGTAGCTTTTCCTCTTTTCTCTATTGTATACTTGGGTGTTTTCTTCTTGCCACTTCTGTTGCCAGAAGTTTTTAATAAGTTCTTCCTTCATAGAAGGTCTCTGCCTCCATCCCTGTCCTACATCTGGAACAGAAGACTGATGGCATTGTCTGTGGCTTACCTTCTTTTTCTTCTCTGCTAGACTTCCATTCCCTCCATACCATTATTCTCCTGCCCCTCATTGACTGGTCAGTGGCATTCAGTCTCAAAAAATCTGAACTTCAACACTCTCCACTGAGTTTCTGGCTTTTTCATCCAAGAGGAAAAAATGTTCCACAGGATTCTTGGAATTGTCTACTTTTATAAAGCTATCAGAAATTCATCCACTTCAATGAATGGGACACTACTTTTTAAAAATTTGCCTTATAAATTATTACTTTTCTTTTTTCTTTTCTCCCCATTGTTTCCAATTTGTGTTTTATTTCAACATTTATTTAGTGTAGCTATCAAAACATTACCAAAATCTTCATTTCCAGTTACTGGTCAAAGTCAATGGTCTTTGTCTCTTATTAAAGAAACTGTGACCTAATTTTTCTAAGCTTCTTAAAGCCAGACTACATAGTAATCACAGCAGTGAATGCTTTGTTGTCATATGCCTACCATGATCAGACTGTTTTCATTGTTATATATGTATTAAATAATTCTCACAACAGCCTTTATTTCCTAAGTACTATTTTTGTCCCATTTTAAAGATGAGCAAACAGGCCCTGAGAGTTTAAGTAACTTGACCAAAGTCACACAGCTTGTTTTAGTCCTGCTGAGAGTTGAGCCCAGATATTCTGACTCAAGAGCCTGAACTATTAACCACTACCTCAGTCTTCCGTAGTATCTCTGAACCCAGACGTGGCTCCAGGAGAGTCTTTGGTGCAAAGAATCAGCCCCTGAGCTCACTGAAGCAACAATTCTAAAGAGAACTTTGAAAAGCAGTGTGAAAGAGGCAACATGCTATAGTGGTTAGTAATGGGCTAACTTTAAACTATAAAAGTTAACTTGAATGATTGTGGCAGGTAATTTTGTGCCTGACACTCAGTCTCCTCATCTGTAAAATGGGGACAGTAATGTCCTAAAGGGTCATGAAGATTACATGAGAACGTATGAAGTGCTTGGTATAAAGAAAATAATGACTACGTGGGACCTGTCTCAGTCAGGAGTAGATCCGTCCCATGGATCTGAAAGGCAGCAGCCCAAACCAGGTAGGAAATTATTTTTCTCTTATGTAACATGAAGTCTAGAACCAAGTGGTCCAAGGCTGGTACAGTGGGGCCCATTCTCTACCTTGCAGCATTGTTATAACGTGTTCACTGTAGCTCTGACCATCTCATCTGCATTTTAGATTGGAAGGAGGTGGCAGAAGAGCCCACCAGCTCTGTTAGCCACCCCCCCAGAGCTGATTCCTATGTCTCCTTAACCAGAAAGTCACATGATCTGCCCACCCGCAAAGTGTCAACTCTCAGCAACAAAAAATGGAACTGTTAGCGAGGAAGATGGAGCTAGCTAGTGTATGTGTGTTTATATATGGTGATTACACGTGTGTATTATCTGCCAGAGGCAACAGCAGAAAGAACAGACTATCATCAAACTAGGGAAGAAGTGGAGTGGCAGTAGCTATAGCCAGTAGCGAACCTAAACAGCAGCTGCAGCAGTAGTGGAAGCCAGAGGGACGAAGTTGGAGAGGGAATGAGAAGATGTTCCTGCTCCATGCATTAAAATAGTAAGACAGAAAAAATGAGCTTGACTGTTGCAAAAGAATGACATGCAAATATATATTTAAAAATGGTCACATTCAGGTCTTAAGAAGTTACCTTAATTGGTTAGACAGTATGATGACAAAGCCTCTGTATTGGGCTTGAACTCCACAGGGATTAATTAGCCGCCCCCTCATCCTCTGTCCTTGGCCAACCTTCCCATAAATGAGTGTAGTCCAGACACTAATGAATGTGGATCTTTCAACCTATCTCCATTCCGAGGGGAAAAGGAAACTCAAACCACGAAACATTCACTTAATAGATAATGGACTGATAGCATCGTCTTTGCTTTAAAAGACAAGAGATGGTCTCTGATGATGGACTGTACGTGGTTGGCTTGGAGCATTATGGCCATCATAAGGAGCCCATTTGTCATGGAGCCTACTGCACAATGGATTGTTTGCTGGAGTGAGCCTTTCGCATCGGAGGTCTCCTTACCAAGACGATCCAGTGGATGACTTGTGGTTGATTTCATTCTCCTTATTGATCTCTAATGGAGAATAAAGACTTTCAATGCCTGGGTTCCTTTGTTCAAACAATTATATAATCAAAGGTTAATTTAACGTTGGGTGCATGATCAGATTATACTTAGATAGCACTTTGGTGTCATTTCTTTTGACAAAGCTTGAGTTCATCTGAGGATACGCAGATACAGTTATGCCAAGAACATTTCTAAGGCTGAGATAAAACAAGGAAAGTGCACCTATAGAACAGGGTAATTTTAATGTTAGTGAGTATCACTGAAAAAGTTTAAACTGGCAATATTTAATCACTAAAATGATAAACAACAGGTAAATACAGATTTTAGCCATATAATTTATGGATTAAATAAAAGAATCTTCAAGAGTTCCAAAGCAATATGAATGAAACAGAAATATAATCCATGAAAAATGATATCCAGGTTCACTGCTAAATGGTGAATTTCTTATAATGCTGGGAAATGGCCTGGCTAAAAAGGGTAACTGATTTTTCCCCCATCTGCTTTAAAATATGAAGGTAATGTGATTTTAATATGCCCGCGTTTGAGAGAGGACACTGCCTGTATACATTTCTTTTGCCTCTGATCTGATAAAATTCATTTCTACCCTTTCAGAAGATAGGCCATTTCAGAGAAGATTCTTACTAATTATTAGGCAAAATGTACTAGTAACAAGAGAATGCAGAAGAGAGGCAAAATTTGTCCGATCTAGTGAAAAAGGAACATAAAAATATTTGGAGAAATATTTAAGTGCTGGCTGTCATTGGATTTTACCAAAAATCCAGAACTGAGCCTATAATGTTGCAGGTTTAAGAGTCATCATCGCCCTTGGAGGAAGATAAGCATATTTGCGTCCTGCACTTATGAGTCGAGCCAATTTCATTGTGGCATTGATGGAGTTTTCTGGCTTCAGCTGCTGGGTTTTTGCCATTCTAAAGATAAGAGCTGATGTAATCATGGAGAAGCTCCTGATATTTATGTAGATGTGCTCTCTGTGGCTTGAAGGATTCTGCTTTACCTAATTTCAAATCACTGCCAGGCACGATTGGGCCAGTACAATGTTGCTCAATTTCTTGGAGCTTTGCTACATATTTATACCACATAAAAGTCAAAAATTTATTAAATCACCATCTCCTGATAATAAGATCTGTGACTGCTATCTTATATCAGAGCACACTCTCACATCCCCGACTTTAGATATTGAACATTTCTGTCTCTATCAGAACAAAGTCAAGTATTTCTGAAACAGGGTTCAAATATAACCTTTTGCCAAATATTTGTTTTTATTTTATATATTGAGAACATAGCATGGAAACCATTATTATTTTTTTTAAATTTTAATAAAGAAAGGTTCTTTTGGCTTTATATCATTGCCAACAATTGTGACTCTGAAATTAGGATTTACTCAGCAACATTTTGGATTCATGAGGCAGAATAGCATGCATTTTGCTCTCCTGTAGCAATATTGGTTCTGCAGAGGAAGTGATGGTAAAAATGCTATTTTTTTCTGAGTACACTAAGCGGATGTGAAGCAGAAGACACACGGGAAGGAAGTATATGTTCTTCTGAGGTGCTATTTCCGCAACGGCTCTTTTAGGCAGCAACCACACTTTATGTCTCTGTCCTTTGCAATATTCTGCAGTTTCTAATACAACATAAAATCAATTTACAGTTTCCTTTTATATGTCAGCAGTTGTAGGTTCTGCTATCAGTTCTTCAAGTTAGAGTGTATTGTGTGATCTGAATCAGCATGGTACAGCAGCAAGCGCATTAGACCAGGAGTCCATTCTGGATTGATTTCCATTGGGCCATTTACTACCTGTTGACAGAAGAGCGTTTCAGACCTTCATTTTCTTGACCAATATCAAAAAATAATAATCTTTGACTATCCTATGGGTTGCTTGGCACATCAGTAATAAATGTGTGTGTAAATTGTTAGGTCCTCCATAGATACAAGGAATTATAATTTAGGAAGCTTTGGACACCATACTAGCCTTTCTAAATTCAGGGCTTATTCTATCAAGGGTAAGAAAAAATAGCTGATAGATGTACTTGAACAGCAGACAAAGTTATTGGCTGTCAGGAGAAATAAGAAGAGTTTTTGACATCAAATAGGTCTGATATTTTAGAGATGGTAGCAACTCCAGAAGCTCTCCAGTTCCAAGATTCAGATTGGCAATAATTATAATATTATTGTCAGAATATTAACAATCTACCTATCTAAATTTGAAATATTTTATAGATGCTGTGTAATCCAATATAAATAAAACCAATGATATCTTTAATAAATGCCTTACAATCTATTAAAATCATAGATGGAATACTTTGGTTGTACACCAAGATACAGCTAGTATGTAGTTCTGATAATAATTCAGATTATTTATTATCCTTCCTTCATATGATTTCAAGGTAGTGAGTTATTTCTTGAAAGAGGTTCTTTACATTGTTAAATAAAGGAGATATTCTTGGATAAAAACGTTTTATTCCTAAGCCTCATAATTTTTTTAACCTAACAGAATATAAAGAATATTTTCTTGAGCTATTCATAATTATATACTCTCAGTGGTATGGGAGAATCATAAATTGCAATCAAGATTAATCTTTACATTGAATTCTCAGTCACGCATAGATTCAGTATCACCTTCAAGAATTAGAAAGGGAGACTTTACTGGCATAGACTATTAAATCCACAGAGCAGTCACATGAGAGGGATCTAAAAAATGTCTGTCGTCTGAAGTTTTGTTCTTTACAGTGTAGTAAAGAGATGTAAAATCAAAATTTGGTTCTGAACTTATAAACTTGCAAAACTCTGCGTAACAGTACAGGAAATAAGTTCTGAAAAGTAGTCAAAAATCAAAGGTCAATTCAATATGACTAAGATTACCAAAAGTGATTTTCCTTCCTTTTCATGTGGGGGCGGGGTTGTTTTTTATTGAATAAAAGCATTCCATCTGTAAATGTCATTCTCCTTAAAATGCTCAGAATGATTTCCAAAGGAGTAAGTCTTGTATTGAGATTTTTACACTGCTTATCAGAAAGTCTTCATTCTTTACAACCCGTTTACTTTTGCCAGTATGAATGTATATCATTTGAAAAGCATCATTTCTTGAATAAATATTTACATGATGACCAGACCTACTAGTCAAGGCAGTACGGATTTAAAGAGAAGACATCGTTTTTGATTCATGAGGAGAAATGCGTTTTTCTTGATGATTTGAGAAGACTGAGAATCATTTTAAAAAGACAATGAATATTTTAAGTCTAAGTCAGATGAAAATGAATTGTACTTAATTACCGATCTCCCATGGGAGGGTGTGTGTGTTGGTTATATATTACTATATGACAAAACAAAGCGGATTAAAAAATATGTCATACTTCATGAACCCATGCCTTGAATGGACTCACCTGATGGTTCTGCTTTACATAGTATCAGCTGGGGCTGCAGACATTTGTAGATTTCACTGGATTGGGTCATTCAACGTGTGTCATTCACATGACTGATAGTTGGTGTTGGCTACCTAACTCCCTTGTGTCTTGGTTCTTCTCCACTTGGCCTCTCCACGTAGACTTGGCTTAGACCTCTAAGAATATGCCAGCTGGGTTCCAAAAGAGTAAGTATTTCAAGCAGGAGGGAAGACAGTGCAAATCTCTTGAGGCTTGGCCTCAGAAGTTGCATAGCATCACTTGTGCTGCATTCTCTCGATTGAAGCGTAGCATAGGGCCAGCGTACGTGCAAGGGAGGGGAAACAGAGTCCGCATCTCATGGGAAGGAGGGATTGAAGAATTGACAGCCACCTTCAATTCACAGCAGGGGGAAAAGTCTCCACGTTTGGTGAGAAATTGTCATGGCATCCTAAAAGCTGTTTCAGGTTCTGCCATTACTGAGATGATTGCTTGCTTTTTCTAAATATCTTTCCTCACTGCTTAATGATTCAAAACAATTCATTGTATACATAGAACATGACTTTTTGATCTAGTACACAGCTTTGGAAAAACATGTTTTTAAAATGGCTGCAGAATAATTACCGTCAGCACATAGAAGAAAACTGAAACTGCCTGTGCTCGTTGTTTAGTTAGACTTGGGCTGACAGCAGTTTTGATCATTGTTGCATATATTCTTCATGGCATAGATTTCTATTTCTAAAAGAGTTGTTGCCTCCTCTTAATCGTTCTCCTCTCTTTCCTTAGTATAGATTTATAATCTTTTAGCCTAACTAAAAGACTACGTTGCCGTTAGTTGTGGGATTAGGTGCCAATGATCGGTCACAAGAAGTGTTGGATGAGTCTTTCTGGTGTCCTTTCATTTTACTGTTGGAAGTGGATGGATTTATTTGCTGGCCAAGGATCACATGCAGATATCATGGAGTGGGAAGCTGGAAAGAGTCTGGTTCCCTAATGACACTGTGGAGAGCCCCTACCAGCCCAGGGCTGCCAAACTTGGCATTTCTTCTATGGGAGAGAGATGAACTTGGGTCTTGTATAAACTACTTCTATTTTGGATTTCTTTGTCGTTGTTACAAGGAGCCATGCCTAATTTGATTTGGTTCACCTGCTAAGCAAGTCCTTCATCTTGGACTTAAACATAATGAAAATATAGTCAATGTTGATAGATATCTTCTCTATCGGTGATGTGTTAAACATGATTCTTGGTTTTCTTGTTTGCTTTTTGGCCTGGCACTTATTTAATGGTTTCAATGAAAGAAACATTGTGCCTGCATACATGCTCATTTACATGCACGGACAATTAAGGAAACCTTAAAGCTGGCCTTGGGTGATATTCTGGTGTTTGTTTGTGAAGATGTAATTGGCCAAAGACTACACCAGAGAAAGTCGATTCTTTTATCTTTGTTTCTTTGGTTATCAGAGCACTACTGAGAGTTCCAAGCAGAAAACGAGTAAGTCCAATTAAAATTAAGTCGAAACTTAGATATTTTAACATTAGTGTGACTAATATAATCAATGGTTGATACAAAGAAACATACATTTTTATGAAAATAGAAATATTTACATATAAGACTGAAAATTTATTTTCTTCATTTGAATTGTGTTTTTATGCTCACGGTGTGGACTACTTTTTAAAATAACAGATTTATTGACATATAATTCACATACCATAAAATTTACCCTTTTAAAGTATATGATTCACTGGGTTTTAGCATATCCAGAGGTATGCAACCATTAGCACCACCATCTAATTTGAAAACATTTTCATCACCCTAGAAAGAAACTTCATACTCATCAGCAATCATTCCTCATTTAGCCCTACCGCCTGCCCCTGGCAAACACTAATCTACTTTCTGTTTCTATGGATTTGCCTACTCTGATCATTTCATATAAATAGAGTCATACAATATACGGCCTTTTGTGACTGGTTTCTTTCACTTGGCATAACGTTTTCAAGGTTCACCCGTACTGTAGCGTTGATCAGCACTTCATTCCTTTTTACTGCTGAATAACTTTCATTGTATGGAGATACCACATTTTGTTTACCCATTCATCAATAAATGGATATTTGGCTATTATGAATCATGTTGTTATAAACATTTGTGTGCAAGTTTTTGTGTGGACATGTGTTTTCATTTCTCTTTGGTATACATCCAGGAGTGGAATTGTTGGTCATGTGGTAGCTCTATTTTTAATCATTTTAGGAACTGCCAGACTGTTTCCCAAAGCGGTCGCACCATTTTACATTGCCAACAGCAGTATCTGAGGGCTCTGATTTCATCACATCCTCCACAACACTTGTTATTATCTGACTTTTTGATCCTAGACATTCTAGTGGGTATGAGGCGGCATCTCATTTTGATTTTAATTTGCAGTTCTGTGATGACAAATGATATCGAACATTTTTCACGTGCTTATTGGCTATTTCTATACTGTCCTTGGAGAAATGCCTATTTGTATCTTTTGCTCATTTTTTTAATTAGTTGTCTTTTTATTATTGAGTTGTAAGTTGTAAGACTCCACTTTGGCAGCCCGTTGTAAGAGTTGTAAGAGTTCTTTATGTGTTCTAGATACAAATCCCTTATCAAGTATATGATTTGCAAATATTTTCTCCCATTCTGTGAGTTTTTTCACTTTCTTGATGGTGTCTTTTGAAAGAAAACTTTTTTAACTTTGATGATGTCTGATTTATCTATTTTTTCTTCCGTCACTTGTGCTTTTAGTGTCATATCTAAGAAACCATTGTCTAATCCAAGGTTATGAAAATTTATTCCTGTTACCTTTTAAGACTTTTATTGTTTTTGCTCTTACATTTAGGTTGCTGATCCATTTTGAGTTAATTTTCATATTTGGTGTCAGGTGGGTATCCTGCTTCGTTCTTTTGCATGTGGATATCCAGTTGTCCCAATACCATTTGTTGGAAAGATTATTCTTTCTCCATTGAATTGTTGGCACACTTGTCAAAAATCAATCAATCACAAATGTAAAGGTTTACTCCTGGACTCTCCATTCTATTTCTTAAATCTATAAAACTAGTCTTATGCCAGTACCACACTGTCTCGATTACTGTAGGGTTGTAGTAAGTTTTGAAATTGGAAAGTGTGATCTCCAACTTTGTTCTTTTTCAAGATGGCTTTAGTTGTTCTATGTCCATGTCTCTTTCATTTTCATATGAATTTTAGGATCAGCTTGTCTACGCAAAAAACAGCAGCTGGCGTCTTGGTGGAGATTGCGTTGAGTCTGTAGATCAGTTTGGGGAGTGTTGCCATCTTAACAATGTTAAGTCTTCCAATTTGTGAACGTGGGATATGTCTTTCATTTCTTTAGTTCTTCTTTCACTTATTTCAATGATGTTTTGTGGTTTTCTTTAGTGTATAAGCCTTACACATCTTTTGCTATATTTATTTCTAAGTATTTTATTCCTTTCGATGCTACTGTAAATGGAATTGTTTTCTTGACCTCATTTTCTGACTTTTTTTTTGAGGAAGATTAGCCCTGAGCTAACATCTGCCACCAGTCCTCCTCTTTTTGCTGAGGAAGACTGGCCCTGAGCTAACATCCATGACCATCTTCCTCTACTTTATATGTGGGACGCCTACCACAGCATGGTTTGATAAGCGGTGAATAGGTCCACACCCAGGATCCGAACAGGCCAAGCCCCGGCTGCCAAAGTGGAGTGCGCAAACTTAACTGCTGAGCCACCAGGCCAGCCCTTCATTTTCTGACTTTTTATTGTTACTGTATAGAAATATGACTGACTTCTGTGTATCAATCTTGTATCCTGCAGCTTTCTCATATTATATCACAGCTGCCAACTAGTTCCTTGCTACTAACTGGTTCTTGGGGCATGAATTATTCCAGAGTAACTAATATGGCCCATAGATATCAATCATTTATTCTATCTTTCTGTCTTACATTCTGACAGTTGAGTTATTCTTATTTGTGTTGAGCTACAATTTGTAGCCCAATAGCTAATACTAGTTGGTGCTGGCATTTTCTTAAGGTCACAAGAATAAGTTGACTTACTTTCCATGTAGTGACTCATCATTAATAGATTGGCCCTCTTTCTTCTATCTTCTGCCACACGAATCTTTCTCTTTTCCTGATTAAACAACCTTAGTTGTTTTAGCAGATGTTAAATTTTTAGTTATGGTAAAATACACATAACAGAGAATTTACCATCTTAACCATTTTTAAGTGAACAGTTCAATAGTGTCAGGTACATTCACATTTTTGTGCAACCAATCTCCAGAATTCTTTTCATCTTGCAAAACTCAAACTCTATACCCATTAGATGACAACTCCCCATTCCTCCCTCCCCTGAGCTCCTGTCTCAATGAATTTGACCACTCTAAAGACCTCATATAAGTGGAATCATACAATCTTTGTCTTTTTGTGACTGGCTTATCTCACTTAGCATAATGTCCTCAAGCAATTCTTTTATGACAGGATTTCAAACCCATCTGTCACTCTTCTCTGAATTCTCTCCTGTTTGTCCATATCCCATTCAAGAAGGTAAGGTTCAAACAGCACATATTAATCCAGGCATAGTCTGAGGGACAGGGAAGAGAACTCACTCTGAATATTGCATTTCTAATAAAGAATATGTGAGAGTTTTTGATTGCCTCCTGCCACTGTTGACTCACGTTGAGCTTTGCTATCAACTCAGACTCCTGAGTCCTTTAAGCCACTTCTTCCCTGCTGCCCCTCCCCCACCATCGTGTATCACCAGGCACAAGAAACATTAGAAATTCCATATTAAGGTCATAATGAGATTTTTAAAAATCTGCATAGGATCTGCATGATGAATAAATTTTCTTATGCAGTTTTTTCTATAATAACATTTCATGTTTTCATTAAACTCTGATCCATAGGTAGAATGAATGCAATGACTTCGGGAGGTAGAAAATAATAAAAATTATTAATATTTACTGGCCCTGCTCTCCAAATGCATGTTCTATAAAGATTCAGAATTACTATGCTGAGCACATTTTTTTTTTTCACTGAAGGCACAAACATATGAAGTTGAATTTTTTCTTTGCAAACACATATTAGTTTGCATTTAGTAGGCTAGCTGTTCTCAAAAATGACAGCAAGCTACACTTATATGTCTGTGATGAAAAGGTTTGTGAACCAGGTATGGGTCATTTGTTACTAGCAAGAGTACCAAAATTTATAAATGAGTTACCTTTTGTTAAAAATTAAGGTAGACTCAAGGCTATCTCTATCACCTGTCTTCTGGTATGGGAGAAAAGAGTTGAGTTTCAATTCATTAGCTAGGTGGAAACTGTACACGACTCAATGCCTTGTCCTTGAAATGCAACTATTATTAATGTATTGATAATATCTGAGGACATAAATCATTTAAATCCTTGTAAGTTGCATCCTGAATTATTTTTTAAAAATTTTACCAAATAAGGAAATTTATAATAAGGAAGAAAGTAAGGATAAAGAAAGTATAAAAAAGAATGTGAATCTTAACTCTGTATTACATCCATGGGACTATTTAAAAATTCTTATGTCTCAGCTATTTCTTTGTTTATTTCAGCAAAATCTGTATGACCATGGTAATGTGAACATCATCCATTACATCTGTTAAAGCTGAAAAAAACATTTGAGAATCACTAAGGTAGACAATAGGATAATATATATCCAGGAATACACATATATTTTTTTACATGGTAAAAATATTTATACATGTATATGACCGTATTTTATGAGACACCAGCAGCATTGGTATTTAGGCAAGTAGCTACATTGTACTGGTCAAATTCCCTAAAAATGTAATTCACTGGCCCCTGGTAGGGTGGAATTTTTATAAAGTAGTCCTTAAAATAGATTGCATTTCAACCTGTGAAGTAGTATTAATTATTAATGGTATTAAATTTATCTTTGAATTTGGAAACTTGTTCAGCAGTTACAATTTGCTGAGTTTCCCCCTAAATACATATAGCTTCTCAAAGCTGTGTTGGACTTTTCAAACACTATCAGCACCTTCAGAAAAATACATATTAGTGAGACATAATACATCTGCTAATAAAAAATAATTTACGTATTCATTTACCAATAAACAAGGAGAGAGAATTAATCTGTACTTTTTTTACTGAGAATTACATATAAAAAATATAGTCAAGGTTCTCAAATTGTGTTTCCAACAGAGTATTTCTTATTAACTTTACTTGATTATAATTTTCATAGTTCAACTAGCTTTTTCTTTTCTGGTCATACTTCAATGAAGTCATATTTTATTGATAAAAGTTTTTTTCTAATTAAATTATTCTAGTTAAATTGCATAACAATCTCATCATCCTCTTAAGATGAGTGCAGCTTTTTCTGCTGCTTCTTGGCTTCATTCCTTTGCTTTGTTCATCCACTTGTACACTCTATTGTTTTACCCCCACTGTCTGATCATAAAGGAGGCACATGCCTCCTTTAGCCCCTACAATCTCACTTATTTCAGAGTTTGAGTTGATAGAATAAAGCTTGTTACTAAATGAGTGGAAATTAACCTGCCCATTCACTGAAAGTCCCCAGCATTCTTACTGTGTAGCAGGGTTTCAGTGTGACCATTTGCGGTTCTCTAGGCAGTTATTGAAATTTTTCTTTAAGAGATCATCCTCTTTTTGGTGAACACTCTCCAGATTGCTGGGCTGGCTGGACTGGTGAGCTCTTGGTGATGCCCTCAGGGCCTGAAGGTGGTGTAGCTTGCCCCTTTCCTGTGCTGCCATGCTTGGTGTCTTCCTGCTCTTCTCTGCATTATTATTGCCTGGAATCTCTGCAGTCAGTTTGAAGCCAGGCACCAGAGGGTTATTGTAGATATTCAATAAGAACATAATTACCCAGGGCCAGCCCTGTGGCTCAGTGGTTAAGTTGTGCACTCTGCTTCAGCAGCCCCGGGTTTCGCCAGTTCAGATCCTGGGCACAGACCTAGGAGGGCTTGTGAGGCCGTGCTGAGGCTGCACCCCACATAGCACAACCAGAAGGACCTACAACTATGTACTGGGGGCCTTCAGGAAGAAGAAGCAAGAAAGAAGAAAATTGGCAACAGCTGTTATCTCAGGTGCCAATCTTTAAGAAAAAAAGAACGTAATTACCTTTTAACCTTGTTCCCAGCACAGACAGAGGTGAAAAGAAGTTAATCTTGTTAATTTGCTGTTTTCTTATTTAACCTGAGAGGTGACTCAAGGGTCACAAGGATTTAGGAGCTTGTTTTGCAAAAGAAAAGGAACGCCTTTAAGGAAGTTACAATCACCAGATAACTAGCCCCCATTGACACCCATAAGTCTGATTGCCCAAGGGCTTATCTGGAGTGAAAGAAACACAGATTTCTCCTAAACTCCTCCTCTCACGCCCCTTAGCTCTATAAACCCCTCTGCTTTCTTCTTTTGTTAAGGTGGATTTGAGAGAACCTATCCTCACTCCTTCTCATTTTGGCCAATTGGAATAAACCTTTCTCCATCTCCAAGTACCAGTGTCTCAGTGATTGGCTTACTGTGCATGGGCACATGAACTTGAGATTCAGTTCAGTATCAGGTTCTGCTCTTAACTGCTCCCTGGGCACTTCACTGTGCTCATCTGTTCTCTTCTTTCTCACTTTTCATGTTGCTCTTCCAACTAATCTGGCTTTGGTGCTAAAAGGTCTGATTAAAAACAGTGCTATAAAAGTTTGCAGATTTCCTTCCTTATGGTTCTTGAACCAAGCACACATCACCTTTTGTAGTGTTCCCATGTTTAACTTTTAGCAGCTAATATCACCACTGACACTGGTTCATGCTATCTTTTGGCCATGCCACTTTCAGCATGTTGGTTCTTGTTTTCATGCTTGCCCCAGCACGGACATAAAATGGCTGCCACAGCTCCAGACACTGCACAGCAGTCTTCCACATCTGGAAGAGTGTCTGTGCCTTTATAAGAGCAAAGAAACTCCCTAAACTCCCTCATAAGTTATGCCAGCAGAACTGCCTTCCCATCTCAATGGTCAGAACTGTGTTGTTGGACCAATTCTGCAACCAGTCACTGGGGAGGGAAATGGAATTGCCATGATTGGTTTATACCAAACAAGATTTTTTCCCAGAATTGGGGAGGAGCCCAGCTTCCCCTAAACACACAGATACAGATTCCTGGGCAGAATCAAGGTTCTATTAGCAAGAACTCAGCCATGGGCTTGGCTATAAGGTAGGCCACAACCACGTCTACTACAGGAATGAAGATATTTGATTATACTCATAAGAACTGGGGCCAAATAACTGAGATCAGACTTTAGGAAATATGCTATCTAAAACCTTCTATCAGGCCAAACTATCCAAGTGTCCTTTTGATTCCTGTAGCAACCATTGAGGTAGCACTCATTGACACTTAGCACAGCTAACCTTTTGGAGTTAGTTATCCTCTCATGTCTACATTCTGTTTCCCCAGCTAGATGATAGTGGTAGTTAATATTTGTCATGTGGCAATCAGACAAAGGACAATTTAAGGATTAAGTCCATAACCATGTTCCTACTCTCAGTCATGCTTCCACATAGAGAGTGGAGACCAGCCCTGAACCTGGGATGAGCTCTGTCATTTCATCTTGCCTTCTTCTAATCCAGAGGCTGCAAACTGCCAGCTGTGTGTGTGTTAAGTGTAATATTTGATTCAATATTACAATGTTTTGGAAAAAGGTTTTGAATAGTTATTAATATTTAAAAATTGAGAGATATTATATAAAATCCTGGTTTCTTACTTCTTTTGAAAAATCTGATGCTATGATACCACTGGGTCTATATCCTTCGGGGCAGCAACTGGCTTGGTGCTGGCCTTTTTGGAATGGAGCCTACGCTCTCCTGTCCTCCATAGTTCTCCCCGGACTGTGTTCTCTTTGCGCTAAGAGCGTTTTACCTATGTAAGGTGCCTGGTTGGCCCCTGTAGCATTTACATTTGAGACTGCTATTCCAAATCCTTCTGTGCGTTACTGCCGTGTTAATTTTAAAAACTCTTCTACTTTACACTTTCAATTGTTTCTAGTTATCTTTGAATAAAGTTTTCAGCCTCCTTAGTAGCATTTTGTCCCACCAGATACATGGAGATTCCCCATCTCCATCACATAAACCCTTACCTTGTCATTCCTCAAACAGTGATCTCCCCACCTGCTTCCATGCCTTTCATCAGAAAACTTCTGTGGCCAAGAACACCTCTGTGATAGCTGAACAATGTTCCTCTTTCCCCAAAGATGTCCACGTTCATGTCTGATCCCCGGAACCTGTGAACATGTTATCTTACATGGCAAAAGGGGAATTTGCAGATGTTATTTGGTTAAGGATCTTGGGATAGGGAGACTATTCTGTATTATTGAGGTGGGCCCAATATAATCACGGGGTCCTTATAAGAGGGACACAGGAGATCAGACTGGGAGAAAGCAACATGAAGATGGGAGCAGAGATTGGAGTGAGGCAATGCAATGTGGCCTTTAGAAGCTGGAAGAGGCAAGGATTGGATTTTCCTCTGGATCCTCCAGAAGGAACCAGCCCTGCTGATGCTTGATTTTAGCTCTCTAAAACTTATGTTAGATTTCTGATCTCCAGAACTACACGAGAGTAAATTTGTGTTGTTTTAAGCCACTCAGTTTGTGGTAATTTGTTACAGCTGCAACAAGAAAATTACTATAACCTCCTTCTCTATCTTTGCTTATAAATGGTAACTTCTTGAAACGCTTCTAGTCATTAAAGCAATGCATGATCTCTCACGGATTTTTTGTGTCTAGGTGTTTTAGTTCCCCTAATAGATTGACAGCTCATTGAAAACAGGCCCTTAGTGATTCAATGTTATGTTTTTCCCAAGATTTAAGTGCTTGAACATAGTTCAT
The DNA here is from genome assembly GCF_041296265.1 of Equus caballus. Lineage (NCBI taxonomy): Eukaryota > Metazoa > Chordata > Mammalia > Perissodactyla > Equidae > Equus > Equus caballus. The sequence continues at coordinate 4,969,786 of NC_091689.1, read as the reverse complement.
AGTTAAGAAATATTTGTTGAGTAAAAGAGAAGACTAGGGATATTGGTGGCTAAAATGGTCACGAGAAGCCATTGTAGGGGAGCAAGTCTAATAGGACGCTTCAATAACAGTAGTTTATATGCCTCAACATCTTGGAAAGTTAGTGCATCTAGATGACTTGCATTGGCCTGATGAACCTGAAGGAGAGGAGGAGAGAGAAGGGAGGAGAGGAGAACGTGATTAACATGGGAAGACTGGATTTCCTCTGCTTCCCCTTCAGTTTGGGTGTGGTATGGATCATGAAAAGCCTACATTGGCTATTAGAGCACCAGGATTTTGCTCAGTGAGTTTAAAGTTCTACTGCTATTGAGGGCTCCTCCTAGATGACATAGATTATGGAATTCTAAAGGCATTTTTCCATGTAGAATCTTTGGTTTAGAAGGCTGCTCCACTCTAGAAATTATAGATTCCCTTAGCAAATGAGGTCAAGATAATTTTTCTTTGTCTTTCTGACACTCATTAGAGTAGGCTTTAGCTGTCTAAGTGGGCAATGTGTTATTTCAGTGCAACCTAGACATTGGCATCAGGCACAAAGTGTCCAGGGAAGGTTACGCATTAGCATAATGTCACCGAAGGTTTGTGTTCCTGTATTAACTTACAGAGATGGGCAATGATAGGATGCCAGGCAGCTGCACTGATGACAGAGCCTCTGAAAATAGAGACTGCATGTTCTTTCAAGATGACATCAGCCTTCAATTATAGGAAGGTGGGAGGACACCCAAAGGAAGGAGACAGGAGAATGTGGGAGAAGAGCTGCCGAGGAGTGGGGAGGGTAGAGGGTAGTGTTTGATCACTGAAGGAAAGAGAGAAGCAAATGTCTTCATTATGTTAGACTTTAGATAACAGAATGTGAAACTTGGCACAAAAGGATTAGGTTAATGTTGTTGCTGTTATATTTTTGTGTTCCATCTTGTTGATCACAACTCAAAATCTTCTCTTTTATTACGTGTAACCAGAGAGAAAAGTGCCCTAATTCTCTGGCCCTGTGTAGTTTCACAAGAGTAATTTCTACATTTGCTTCTTGCCCATCCTAATGAAGAACTCAGCAAGTGGTCCAGTTCTTCAAAAGAATCTGCTTGTGTGTGAACATCTTAAAGTGTGACATAGACATTACTTGATATTTTATAGAGGAGATGATTTGTGTGTGTGTGTGTGTGTGTTTGTGTGTGGTGGTGAGGGAGTGCTTATACTGCACAAATCATCAGCTCTATCTTAGCAAATACTGCTACATTCATATTCTCAAAACTGCTGAAACAAAGGGCTCTCCAATTAATAGGTCCCACCAATTTTAGAAGGCAGATAGTGATTACCTTTTGTTATTTATGCATCCTTTTGGGGTTGCAGCCAACACTGAAGTGGCTCATTGTCTTAGGTTGGGTCTTCAGCAGCAAACCCCGAGATGAGATCTTGAGTGAAAGTGATTTATTTAAGATGTTTCCAAGGAGAAACTGGAAAAGGAGTGAGGGAAGCAGAACATAGAGGAGGAAGAAGCCAAGCAAAGGTGTAACCTCAGGAGAAGTCCTAGACTTGACCAGATCCTGTGCAATATAAATTACAACTCCTAGTTTCTGACTTGAGCCAAGAAGACTGGGCTTCCGTGCTCTGATGCTGCCAGAGCCAACCTGAAGGGTAATAAACTGTCATGTACTGAAGGCTCTCTGCATGTGCAGGTGAAGGACTCAGTAGCCTGAGTGCAGTCTCTCAAAGAGGAGGTACCACTGTGGGCCCTGAGAGGCAAGTGCACTTTGAAGCTGGGGTGAAAGGGCATGAAGAAATAGGAAGAGGGATCCAAGAAGATACAGGCTGAACAGTAACAGTGACTGCTACTCTTATTAAAGTGTTCTTTCTAAATAGTGAGTGCCCTCTCCAAGAGGAATTCTTGATGACAACATCTCTCCCTCCTATTTTATTGTTATTGCTCCTCACCAAAAGATTTCCCTGTTTTTGACTATTATAATGGGAATTAACCAAAGCAAATTGCCAATGCATAGAAAGTGGGATGGGCTTTATGGGTCAAAAATTGCTGTCTACATAAGCTCTTCGTTCTCTAGATTCCATGTGAGTTCTTTGCCTAAACTGACTTCCTGGATTCTGGTCCTGCGCCCCCAAGTGATTAATTGTGGTATTTTTGGTGTTTTTCTGGATAATCTATAGCTTCTCTGGTTTTGGAGTGACATCTTGACAAAATGCTTTCTTTCCATAAATCTCTCTAGTTTTAACCCTGTTCTGAATTACTAAGATTCATTCCTCCCTTGTTAATGATAATGATGATGACAGTAATAAAAGTGACAGCTCTCATTTATTGAGTGCTTCTCTGGCAGTTTAGATATAAAGTCTCACTACACTCTCACATTGACCCTGAGAATGGGTATTATTATCTTCCTTTTGTGGATGAGGAAAACTGAGGCTAAGTAGGAAAAAAGAAAACCAATAACTTTCCCAAGGACCTTCTACTCTTTCCATGTGGTACCTTGGACTTAGCATGTCTAACAGCCTCACACCTTCTTACCTCACATCACCACTCATGCTCTCTCCTGGGCAGCTGGCTTTTGAATTTTATGTAACTGAGGTAAATTAAAGGCAAATACAGGTTTGTTTTCTTCAAGGTCAGCAGTAGGCAGTCTTGTTTAGTGAGGCCTACTGATGAATGACAATCCATTGTTTGACCCCTGTGGTATGCAGACTGTCAACTAACAGCACAAAAGATAGCTAGCTATTCTTTTTGCAGCCTAATGTTTTTTTGAATTGATGGCTTCTGTCCTCATTAGTGGCTCTTAGCAAATCAAAAAGGTGTTTTAAAAATCACTCCGAGAATCCAAAGAGCAAACACAAGCACATTTTGATGTATTCATAATGAGGCCAGCTACTTCAGTTAATAAACAGGCCACAGCACTGTGAACAGAAGTGCCGCCCAAACGGTCCAGACAGATGAGTCTAGTGATGTGGAAGGCTCCTGGGGATTGACGTTGCTGCTCTGCCATGACTCCTATGACACCATTGAGAGGTAGGAGCAGGGAAAAGATTGTCTGCACTGGGACCAGGCTGGGCTGCTTTTAGCTTCCTTTTAAAGTCTAGATTAAAGCAGCTTTAGGTTATTATCTTCTTTTCAAAATTTAGCCTGGGATTTGATTTATCTGTCTCTCAAAGTACCTTCATTTACCATCATCTCATGATGATCTGGTCATCAATTGTTGTGTAACAAACGGTGCCAAACTTAGTGGCATCTATGAGAAAAACTTTTATTATATCTCACAATTGTGTGTGTCAAGGGTTTGGGCAACGCTCACCTGAGTGACCCTTTCACACTGTGTGGCTTCAGTCAGGGTGACTCAGTTAACCTCTGGGCTCTTGAAATCACTCAATTGAAGTGAGGAATGAACATAACTGAAGTAAGAAGTGACTTGGAAGAGCAGCTTGAGGGACTTTCTGTGAAAGCATCAGCAAAGGGTACAAAAATGGGAAGAATGGAAGAAAAATTAAGAGAGATGAAGGCTAGAGGTAGAAATGTCAATGATTCATTAGTATTAATCCCAGAAAGAGAAAAAAGAGTTAATGGAAGGAGAAAATATCTAAATAAATAATGACGGAAACAAGTTCCACATACAAAAGTCAATCACACGTTCTTCTGCAAAGGATGATAAAAACTAAGTAGAAAATATAAGAAAATATGATATCTTTCGTGATAGCAGCAGAATCTATAAAATGTTCAGAAATCAAAGTAACAGAGTGAACAAGATCTTTAAGTAGAAAAAATTTTTAAAGTTGTTAAAGTTAGTAAAGTAGACAAATTCAGTCAAGAGATATAGTATATTCACAGATGAGATCATGGAACATAGTAAAGACCTAATTTCTCCTCTAAATTAATCTTAAATTCAATGCAATTCCAGTTAGAATTCCTGGAGAATTATTTCATGAATTTGAGAAACTGGGTTTCTAAAATTTATATGGAAAAATAAAAGTCCATGAGAAAACATAACTTTTTTAAAGAAAAACATTGGAGGATATGTCTTATCAACCCTTGGTATCTATTACAAAGAAAGAAAAACAAGATGGTACTGGTGCAGGAAAAGAGAATTGATTAATGGAACAGTACAAAGATCCCAGAAATAGATCCACATATACATGGGAATTTGGTATTTGACATTCATGGCATTACAAATCAGTGGGTATTGGATGGATTATTAATACATGATGTTGGAAAAACTGTCCCTCTATGGAGAGAAAAAATGAAATTAGATTACTACTTTACACCAATGGACCTTAGATGAGTTAAAGACTTCAACTGGTAAAGATAAAACTAGAAAGCTAAGTAAAATAAAACATGAGAATTTCTTTATGACCTTCAATTGTGGGAGGATTTTTAAAAAAATCAGATTCTTCAAAGCATAAACCATCAGGTAAAACTTCATGTGTTTGATTTTTACTACAAATTAACTTTTTCTGTTTAGCAAAGTTTACTGTAACCACATTAAAATATGATGATTCAGAGAAGATATTTACCATTTCTAAAATGTAAGAAAGGATTAATACCTAGAACTTAGAAGAAATGTCTGCAAATTAACAAGGAAAAGGAAGAAAACCCAATAGAAAATTAGGCAAGGACAACAACTAGGTAATTCAGGAAGGGGAAACCAGATGGCTAAAAAATATATGAAGAGATGTTCATTTATTTTAGTAATTAGAGAGTTGAAAATTAAGTTTATGAATACCTTAATTTTTGCCAAACATCAAAAGTGAGAAAGTCATGGTGAGAATGTGGAGGCCATGGTAGACAGAATCCTCATATTCAATCACTTAGGGAATACCCTGGTAGTGCTTAGTGATAATAAACATGGATGTACCCTTGGATCCCAGAAGCCATTCCAGTGTATGTATCTCAGAGAAACTGGCACAGACTCATAAAGAGATGTGTTTGAGGATGCTCACAGCAGCATTTTTATTGGGCAACATTTGGTCCTTGATAGATAATGGTCTCTAGGGCAATAAGACTTAACCTGTCAGATGACCACATGGTGCAATACTATACTGCTATCAGAATTAACCGACTAGATTAACAGATAACAATGTGGTTAGAACTCAAGAACACTGTAAATAAAAAACAGTCAATAAATAATGAGATTTAAATCTAGTATCATTTATGAAATTTTATACAACACAAATATTTTAAGGATGCATATTTATCTAAATACACATAAAAATGGGATATTTGAGGGCATATTTTAAACACAGTAAAGTAGGTGGTGAGAGACGGGGAAAGGGAATGGAATGGGGACAGAGAGACAAAGCAGAGCGATAATAGAATAAAACACAATAAAGTGAACAAATGCAATGATAGAGTGCCAGGAGCAGAACATCAACTTAATTCCCTGTACCTAAGATAAAGGAAATAAAGGCAGACTGCAAAAAAGAAAAAAGAAAGAAAAAGACAGGAGGAGCAGAAGGGCAAGTTAAGCTGCAGGAAGGGACCTTCTGGAGTGGGGGGTCTGAGTCAAAATCCAGGCATTGCAGTGACCAGCAGAGCAAATCATCAGTTTATAATTCCCTGAACTTCTATAGTCCTTTCATTCATTCACTCATTCACTTAATTCATAGGGAATGTCCGTTTAGAGTTGGTATTGATGATGATAATGGGGACGACAACAACTATACTTCATACAAATAGTATTAGAAATATTAACAAAACAGGAAATAAATCCAATACCTTTCTTACAAAAGCCTCCAAAAATATTGTACAATTCTGTTGACTGCTTTCCAACTTCTATTAAAAGCGAACTGGTTTTGAATGTTTTTTACATTCATTACAGTCATAGGCAGAAGAGTCTATTTTCTAAATGATGCTTAATCTAAATGTTGATTTAATCACAGACACTAAGGATTGAGTAGTTTCGTTTTCTCTGCCTGTAACACGCCATCAAACCAGAAACCAAAAACAGACTCGAGCATGAAGTCGCACAAGTCTATGTTCTCCTAATGAGTCTGCTGTTACCTTGCATCTGGCAACTTGGGCGTTGACTGCGTGCTCAGAACCTCTTCCCACGAAAGCCCATTGGCAGCTCTTTTGGGAAATGCGAGACAGGTTTCTTTCCAAATAGGAAAACAGACCCAGAGAGTCAGTCGGTAATATTTGAGATTTTCAAAAACTTAAAAACTGTGTGCCGTAATTCTGATGATTTTTATGGCAATTGTTTGGCTTCAAATTCTAGAGTCTATGGAAATCACACCGAGAAAGAGGATTGTAAGAATTCTAGTTATATTTACTTATTTCGTGGGATTATAACGAAGGGACTTCATATTGCTTCTGAAGCGTATTCCTTTTGGGGATAATCACATATAAAGAGGGAGGTTTGGGGACCAGATACGCAGAGAGCAGACACCCGGAAACAATGTACATCTTGCCTTCAGAGCGCTGTAAATATCTTCCTCTCCTGCGCTCTCGCCTCTGCCTGGGTGGGGTTCTGAGAAAGCATGGACGCCTACGGTTTTCTCACTGTGCCTGATAATGGAGAACTGGATTCCACAGGAAGACAAGTAATAGAATTATTCTGCCTAAAAAAAGTCCCTCATTTTATTTTTGGGTATCTGTCTTTTGAGTACAAAGTGACACTAAAAACACATCTTAAATTTTTCCCAAAAAAACTACATATCTGAAATGATGATCAAGTTATTAAAATAAAAAAACCTTAGCAGCAGATTTATTTCCCCAAAATTAAAGTACATATATATGTATATTATACACACCTATATATGTATATAGACATAGATGCATGTATGTGTGTATTTATACACATAAATGTATTTGTGCATATAAAATACTGTAAACAGTTAAATTCATATATGTGTTTATACATATATGTGCACATACATGGGCATGCAATGCACACACACACGTGCACACACTAGTGTGTATATGCACATACATATACACAGGTACATATGTGTGTGCATATATGTACATATGTGTACGTATGTATTATACACATATATATATAAAAATTCAAACTGTTACAAACTGGCCTAAGCCCATTTGTTCTGTGACAAGTTCTGTTTTGGAAGCTGTCTGCAGCATCCAGTGCTCAGAGGGAGGTGAGGGGCTATTGGTTCAGTTTGCTTGGACCAGACTCCGTTAGTACCTGTTATTCTGTGTCCCTGTGTCCCATTGAGTTTAATATTTTAGTACTCTTAAAAGTGTCCTGGTTTGGATGATAAATTATATCATTTATTATATACACTTTGGTCTCCTCCCTGACAACGTCTTACTGGGTAGTATATTATATTGGAAACAAATCTTAAACCCAATTGTGTCACATATAAAAACTTTTATTAGCAAGCAGGCACAAAAACAGTCATAACACCTGTTCTGAAAACTTGATGGAGGGCCATTAGACCCTTTGGCAGTGCTGAAAGGTTTTGTGTGGATTGAAGCTTAAATAATTCTGAGCATTCTCTTTAAGGAAGAAACAACACAAAATTCCAAACGTGAAACTAGAGATAAAAATGAGTATTTATTTAGAAGGAGAAAAGAAAAGACAATATATCATACCTTTTTATAGAGCTGACAGACATCACAAATAACACAAAATTCAGACAAATAGTATAATATCCTGCCTGAGTCTTTGGACATTTCTTCATATATTATATAAATTCACATGTATATGAATATATAAGTTATGAATTATTATTTCATTTTATCACCAGGTTTTAGCTTTTTAGATTTACCTCTTTGTTGAATTTTTTGTTGGCTATTGTAGAATTTATAATACATATTCTTTACTTATCAGAGTCTACCTTCCAATAATATTATACCACTTCACATATAAGAGCCTTAAACTCTGTCCTTCCATTTCTCCCTCCTGTCCTTTTGGCTATCATTGTCATGATATTTCTTCATATGTTATAAACCCCACAATATATTGTTATAATTATTTTTAATAACTTAAAAAATTAGAAAATGCAAGTTGTGTATTGTCCAAGATTAGGCTTGTCCAGCTCTTTTCTTTCCTCTGTAGATTTGAGTTTCCATGGATATCCTTTTGTTTCAATTTGAGAAACTTCCTTCAACATTTCCTGTGAACAGGTCTGCTACTGACAAGTCTCTCTCTTTTTTTGTTGTCTGATAAAAGACTATTTTGTCTTCATTTTTAAAGTATAATTTCACTGGATATAGAATTTGAGGTTGAGAGTTTTTTCCAGATCACTTTGAAGACGTCATTCTGTTGTCTTTTGGCTTGAATTATCTCTGATGAGAAGTCAGTGTAATTCCTCTTTGGTTTTCCTTAAACTAATGTACCTTTTTTCTCTGATTGCTGTTAAGACTGTCTTTTTATCCATGGTTTTTAGCAATTTAATTATGATGTGCCTGTTTGGGGTTCCTCATGCCTATTGGATCTCTGTAGGTCTATAGTTTTCAACAAATTTGAAAAATGTTGCCCATTATTTCTTCAATTTCTCTTCCTTCACCCCCTGCTCATTCTTGAATTTTTTAATGTTTTAATTTCATGTGTAGTAGAACTCTTGATATTTTCCCACCAGCAACTGTTTGCTAATTTTTCAGCTTTTTTTATTCTTTCTGTGATTCAATTTGGATGGTTTCTTTTGCCATATCTTCAAGTCCGTGTAGTGTCTCATCTGATATTAAGCATATACAGTCAATTTATCATTTTAGATACTGTACTTTTCATTTCTAGAAGCACCTATTAGTTCTTTGCTATAGGTTTCATTTCTTTCTTATTTTGTTTATGTTTTTCTTTATATCCTAGAACTTATTTATAATAGCTGTTTTAAAGTTTTTGTGTGCTAATTCCATTATCTCTGACATGCTGTAACTTTTTCTTCTGGTTACCTTTTTTTCTCAGTTATGGATTACATTTTTCTGCTTCTTTGCATGTCTAGTAATTTTTGATTAGACGCCAGGCATTGTAACATGACATTGAGAATTGAGATTTTCCTGTCCTTTTCAGAAAGAATGTTGAATTTTGTTTTTCAGGCAGTTGAGATAGTGTGCCACTTTTGAGGCTTGTTCTTAAGATATTTTAGGGCAAGTCTTGAGTATCCCTTACTGCAGGTCTAGATCAGACGCTTACTAAGGCATGACCCTTCTGGGGTCTCTCTCGAATGTGCCAGTGCTTCAATTAAGTCTCCAGGTTGGTTCGTTGGAACTTACCCTCTGTGATCACTGAGAATTATTCAGCTTCCAGTTGCCCTGTAGTTTTTCAGACTGATGAGGTTGCCCATGCAGATCTCTCAAGCTCTTCCTCTGTTAGCACCTTTCTTTCCAGTATTCTGCCCTGCAAATCTCGGCTGCCTCTACAAACTTTGATCTTTGTCTCTTTCAGTCAACAAGAGCACTGTGGCTTGTTTGGGGTCCCCATTTCTGTGCTACTGTCTGGAAAGTGACTCTGGGCAGAAATCAAGAGCAACAAGTAGGATTCACCTTATTTGTTTACCTTCTCTTGGGGTTTTCTGTCCTGGGCTCCCTGTTTTTCAGTGTCTGCAAACACTTATTGTGCATTATGTTTAATTTTCTAATTGTGTTGTGGGGACATTCAGATACTATTTAATCCATCTTGGCTGGAGACACACATCAAACTCACTAATCTTATCAACAAAAAATCTTTAAAAATATATTAGATCGCTACAAGAATGCAAATCTTTATATTGTTCGCTGATATAGTCCAACTGCTAAAAAGGCCTGTTATCATGTAGTTTCTCAATAAATATATATATATATTTTAGGTTTTTTTTTTTTGAAGATTAACCCTGAGCTAACGGCTGCCAATCCTCCTCTTTTTTGCTGAGGAAGACTGGCCCTGAGCTAACATCCATGCCCATCTTCCTCTACTTTATATGTGGGATGCCTACCACAGTATGGCATGCCAGGTGGTGCCATGTCCGCACTCGGGATCCGAACCGGCAAACCTTGGGCTGCCAAAGTGGAATGTGCGCACTTAACCGCTGCACCACTGGGCTGGCCCCTCAATGAATATTTTCAAATACATGAATAAATCAATAAAATCTATTTTGTAAACTAACATGACCTTTGGTTTTGATTGGAAAGCAAGACTGATGCTGAGATTATTTAGTCTCTTTGTAGAATGTAGGCTTTTGACTATCGCTTTTAAATGCTTACTATTATTAATAATTATTTAAGTGTGTTTGCCTGATTAAGGCACTTCAAATATTAACTGCCCCCCCCAAGGGTACAGGAATAAGTGAAAAATATGGAATGTGTGTATATATACCACACTATCTATGTTGAAGTCTCTTAAAGATAAGTACAGACAACATAATACAGAACAAAAAGGTAAAAATTCTCCTTCCTGCCCTTCATTTTTATTCTCTCAATCCTCTTCTCCATAATTATTATTATTTTTTATTATCGGCCTGTGCATATACCAGTTATATATACATGTCTAATCCCCGTTTTGTCCCACAAATGATTATGTATTGCATATATTAAACTGTACTTTTCTATTTTCATGTAACTATACCTGTTAAGGAGAATTCCATAAATTTTGTTTTAACAGCTGCCTAGTATTTCATTGAATAGATACATCATAATTTACTGAAAATATTTTCTGTTGATGGTTATTTAGTTTTCCCCAGTTATTTGCAGTTACAAACAGTGCTATAATCAAAAGCTTTGCATATATATGATTGTGCTTTCATGTGCCACCAATGCCATCATACAATTGCACAAAGTAGCAATAAAAATGTACTGGAAACCAGGTAATGAACAAGTAAACCTTCAATACAATAGTCCCTTATTGCTGCATAATAATTGCATCTTCCAAAATCATTACAATAAGGAACTTCAGGCACACAAATTACCCCAAACATTGACACTGCTCTGTAATATACTCCTGCCTCTTTGCAACAGGCTCTGTGTAATAATATGGGGTATTACCATAGAGAAAGTCCTTTTCACTAAGAAAGGAAATTATATCCTTGCACTTCTTTGGTCTCTGGATTAGAAAGAAGAAAACTCAAAACTTTAAGCCTTTTGTGTGTGTGTGCAAAAAAAAGAAGGACCTCTTGTAAATGAAGAGGCAGAATCTTATTTGCATTTTCCTCATTTTTTGTCTACTGTGTAATTCATTAAATTAGCTGTTAGCATTCACAAGGGAATTGCATTTCTCTTGCTTTGTTTTCTCATTAAGTTGTCTTGGGATGCTACTTCTGACAAAGGAAACTTTTCTTTGCAATTCTGAAACACAGGATCTCCTTGCGTTGACAGAATTACGGCAACACATTCTCCCTGAGAAGATGAGGCACAAATACTTTTAACATGCTAAAAAAATCCAACTCTCCCAAAGAATAATTGTGGGTCATGAAGTCCTTCAAATACTTTTCTTATTCCCCAATTAACATCTTTGTGTGTTGAAGAAATTCTCAGTGGAAGCCTAAAGACATTATTAAAACAAAGCAGAAGCTTGGATTTTGTAATGTAAAGATTCTAGATAGACGCATGAGAGCCAGGACGTGGAAAAATTCTTAACCACTCACAATGAAAGGTCATTTTGTATGACATTGGAAATGTAATTTTCATAAGGATTTGATCCTTAATTGGTTTTTCCTTATCAACACCTGGAGGGTTCCCCAGACCTTGCGTACCTCATAGGGTTTCTTTTATACTAACTACTCAAAAAGTTCAGAGCAGGTGATCTTAAGATCTTGTTAAGAAGGAGAAGAGCCAGAGGACCAGTTCTCTGGGAGAGTCTGCTGGATTTTGCGTTCAGTCCACAGTGCACATCTTAGCAATGGGAAGGGATACAGGATGGCTGCAAGATGAGGGAGGAGAGATTGAGACCTAGATTTTCTGGAGAGACAGTAGAGCCACTGTACTGTACTGTAACTGTGGGAAAAATACGGTGACAATCCAGGAACTGCCTCTGTTGACACTCCTCTTGTACCTTCACTGCCCTAGGGTATGTGGTAGACTGTGATTTGACCAGCACTGTGATGTCCAAATAATTGGGACTTGCTGAACACAACCTCTCCCCTGATATCCAGCTCCACAGTAATGACAACTATAAAGAGAACACTGACAGCAAGTCTTTGTTATTATTTAACATTTATAGAATGTCAGGAGTGTGCTTGGTGCTGTGAAAAATGAGGAATCCAATGCTGAGATAGCTTGATGTGTTTATGTGTCAAGTAAACAGCAGCAACTGGACCATTTAGGTTATCCTCATGAAAGGGACGTGAGAAATGTGCTGAATTCAGTAGTTTGTTTTTCTTTCCCTCCTCGCTTTTTCAGCATTCTTCTTGGATGTTTCATGTACTGTAGCTCAGTGGTTCTCAAACCGCTATTTTATTGGTCACACAGATCAACCCTGGTACAAGTGGTAGAAGATTATACAAGGATGTCAATACAAGGAGGCGGGATCATTGGGGACCATCTTAGAGTCTGACTACCGCATATTTGCTGGACCAGGCACAGCAAGGGTGAGGTTTATCACCTACTCCCATTAAGCATCCTACCCAGTTGTCTAACTGTACCAGTGCTGATCAATGAAAGGGGGCAGATAAAAGTCAGTACTCTCACAATGGGGCATTTCTTGAAGATGACTCTCTAGGGTCCGCAAAATCCGTACGCTCTGATGGGCACGCACAAGGGCCCAGTTTGAACAGCAAACTTTTCCCCAATGGTAGAGGGACAGTGTTTAATGTTCATTATCTCTATTCTGCTTTGGCTTGTTTAAAATATAAATAAACACCTTAGGACTTGTATCACACCCTCACCCACATCTTGGCTTCTGAATCTTCCTTATAATTCTACTATATTATTTTCAACTCTAATCCACCATCTGAAGTAATAACTGATCACGCCTTGCCAGGAATTATGCTTGAAAAGGAAACATTGATTATCCAAGAGATCATGATGACATCCGGAAGCTGGAGTGTAGTCCCTCTAATGAGCATGAAATTTTTGAATAAGAAAAGATTGTTTTCCTTTGACTCAGAGCATAGGGACTATTTTGTTGTTTTTGTTCTATCATTCACTTTTTTAACTTTAAAAAAAAGTTTTATTGAGGCGTAGTAGGCAAATGATGAACATGTTTAAATGTACAAATTGATTCGTTTGTTTTTTTTTTAAGAGAAAGTTTGTTTTATTTTTTTTTGCTGGGAAAGATTCGCCCTGAGCTAACATCTGTTGCCGATCTCCCTTTTTTCCCACTCTCCGAAGCCCCAGTACATAGTTGTATATTCTAGTTGTAAATCCTTCTAATTCTTCTATATGAGCTGCTGCCACAGCACAGCTTCTGACAGACGAGTAGTGCAGTTCTACGCCCGGGAACCAAAGCTAGGCTGCCAAAGTGGAACACACCAAACTTTAACCACTAGGCCATCAGGGCTGGTTCAAAACGGATGAGTTTTGACATATGTTTACACCCATGAAATGATCCTGAAAATCAAGATGGTGAATGTATTTATCACCGTTGAAAGTTTTCTGGTGGAAAAAGTGTGGGATACCCTGCATCCCTAAGCAACCACTGATTTCCTTTCTGTCACTATAGATTAGTTTGTATTTTCCACAGCAGAGTTTCTCAACCTCAGCGCTATTGACATTTTGGACCAGCCAATTCTTTGTTGTAGAAGACTATCACGTGCATTGCAGGAGGTTTATAAGAAACCAAGTCTCGACTCACCAGATGCATGTGGCGCCCCAACCCCAGCTGCAACAACCAAAAATGTCACCAGACATAGCCAAATGTCCCCTTGGGGGCAAAATTGGCCCTGGTTGAGAACCACTGTTCTCAGAGTTTTATATAAATGGAATCACACGGTGTCTACTCTTTCTTGTCTGGCTTCATCCCCTCAGCATAATTATTTTGAGATTCATTCCATAGGGATCCTTTTCCTCAGGCTACCTCATCAGAAAAATCTCTGAGAGTGAATGTTTTGTTGTCAAAATAGGTAGTGTATAGAGAACTGAACAATATAGGAGTCCAAAGTCTTGGGTTCTGATTCTAGCATTTCCACTTACTAGTGATTCTATACTAATGATATGAAAATATTCATCTTGCTCACTTTGCAAGATTACCGTGAGGATAAAGTCTGAGCTATATAACACTAAAGTATTAGTGTTTGCATTCATTTCACAGAGTCAATGCAAATATAAGTATTTGTTTATCAAATAATCTAAAACGTGTCATCTAATTTAAATTTTTTTGTAGAGTGCTTGCATTTATAATGTGTTCTATGTATTGTGACACAAAAATTAGTTTGTTTCCAAAGAGCCTACAAGAATTTGTGGTTAAATGAAACAATGCAAATATAGAAATATGAATGATGTACAGAGGTGGCAGAGAGAGGAAAGAGTGATGGATTCCTTCAGGGAAGCATCTGTACAAAGATTTCCTGGAGTTGGTAAAATCTGGGCTGAATTTTGAAGGATGAATGGGATCTTACTGGTGGACACTGGAGAAGGGAATTCCATAAAACAGGTAAACATGCATGCAAGGAGGCATAAAATGGAATGGTGTATTTGGGGAACTGTAAGTAGCTTAGCATTGCTGAAGTACGAAGCGAGATGGCATTTAAGTGGTAGGATGTGAACAACAAGCACGAGTCAACCAAGAAGGAAATATTTATCTCACAAATGAGTTTGGACTTTATTTTACAAATGACAAGAAGCTAGTTAAGTGTTTTAAGCAAGAAATACAAACCGGTTAGAGTTTTGGAAAGATCACTTTGGTGCCAGTGCAGAGAATTGATTTAAATGCCTGTTATCGCTACTGAAGTCTAGGGATTTTTATTTCATCAATATTTTATTGTTTCATTGTCATAAATTAACATTGATTTGTGCAATTATGTTTCATTACTAAATGGGAAAAAATGACTTCTTAAAAGAGAGAGGTAATTCCCTAACCTAATTTCAATTTAAAGAGCCAGATAAATATATAGAAACTTTTTTCTTTTTTAATGGAGCTTCAGTTCAGTAATGACAGTTGGAAATACTCTCTGCCAACATTGAAACATTAAAGGTCCCCTGTGGCTGCAGGGTGAGTGGGAGCGCGAGACACCATGAGCAAAACAGCTCCAACCGTAGTGAGCAATGGGAAGCCGCCTCCTCTGGGGAGACTCTCAGCCTAGTCTGTACCGAAGAAAGAAACCAGATTCACAAAGAACAACACTCTGTGTCATAGTTTCAAAAAGATAAAATTCTCAACTAATAGAGATCCTTAATATTTTATCCTCTTGGGCAAACAGTGAGACTCCTTTATAAATCTGCGATGTCCTCTTGTCCTGAACCATCACTGTGACCCTGGATGGATCTTGAATGTCTTCTTGTACAGTCCTGTGACCTCTTCCATGTTATGTCATTGGTGCCCTTTTCTGATAGCCTTTGAGTAGTTTGCTAACTTGTAAGTACACATTCCACCCTTTCCTTTTCTGGTGAATGTCATGCGATCTCATTTTGCTTCACTGAATGTCATGTCGCATTCTCTCCCCTGCTGACACAAAGCAAATCTTGGAGAGTCTTAGACTGAGCTCACGTACCAACCAAAGCCTGTCATGTGGATGTGTTAGGGAACTGGATACAGTGGCCCCTTCTTTCTCTGCCCCTTACTTCTGGCAGGGCAGTTCTTGTAAATAGCAAAGTCCTGTTTTTATATTCTGAGCCTGAACTGATTTTCCTACAACTGTACTGATTTAGCATATCATGTGTGGGGCTCTTCATTCTCCTGGAATAAAAAACTGGATATTGGAAAACTTAAGCAAGACCAGAGGAGGAAAATTAGGATGAGAGAAAAAATCTGGGGATGAGGAAATGAAATTCAGCCAGGTCTGAATCCTAGGCTAGCTGAGGGATGTTCCTGGAAACTTGACTTTTCCAAAGTCAGTCTTACAGTAAACACTTTGGGTCTTGTTGCAGTATTTCTTTGCACCTGTTGAGTACGTAAACACAGAGTCTAGAAGTGGCAGGTGGGAGAGAAGGCCATGAGGATATAAAAATTACCTCATGAAAACGCACAGGTGAGCTTATGCCTGGCAGAACCCTCACTCTGGGAAGAGGGGTAGGTGGTATTTGCATCTATTACTCCTATGGGGAACTTTGGAGACCTGGAAAACTCTTTTTAATAATTATGTCTCTGTGAATTTCCGAGTATGTGCTGTTAAAGGACTTCGCAATCCTCTAAACACAATTGTGGCTACTTTCCATTAGTCATGTCACCACTTTGTTGAAACGCACATGCACAGTCATATGAAATCAATAGAAAGAAATGCTACTCTAGGAAAACAGAAAAGATACAGGATTGCGAAGAAGGAAACATGATAAATGTCTTCAAATATTTGATGGCCCATCATGAGCTAGAAGGAGTAGATTGTTCTATGTGTTTTTCAGTAGTAGAACTAGGACCAGAAAGCAGATTCTGGGTCAAGATAAGGAAGACTTCTGTGTAATAGAGAATTTAAGCTGGTCACAAGCAGCTTTTTACCATTGGATGCTCAAATAGAGGCCTAATAATGTTATGTTAGGTCACAAGAGAGGCTTTCAAAATTGAGTCAAACTAGATGTCTTATATGTCTCTTGGAAATGTGGTATTCTAGAATTCAAACAATGTGATAATCTCAATGTCAAGATTGTGAACTATGATCTCCATATAGTTTTGTTTTTATCATTGGACATAATCAAGTCACTACTAATCTTTGTTTGCATGAGATCCTCGAGTCTCCTCTGTGACTGTTGTCATTTTTTGTGTCCAGCAGATATTTCAATTTCGTCTTTCATTGGTTTATTTGTTCATTCAATGGTTTATCCAACAAATATTGTTGACTTCCTCATATGTACTAAATACTGTGCTAGGGACCCAAAGATGAAAAAGACACTGTACCCGTCTTGTCTTCATGAGGATGTGAGCCTATGCTCAACTGCTACCAAATTTGGAGCTTTACCTTTAAATGTATGTAATGCTTTGGGGATTTTTTATTGGTTGTTTAGTGTTCTTCATTCAACCTGATGGTTCTAAGCAAGAATGAACTGAAACAAATGTCCCAAGAGTTAAGTGAGAAGGCATTTGAAAGACATCATTCAGTGCCATATTTAAATACTTTCTTCTTGACCATGAGTGAGTGGTTGAACTTGTCTATGGTCAGTGCTTAAGGGCATGAGTCCAGGTTCAAGCAGCAAGGTTCAAATCCTGCTTCCTCTGCCCATTAACTATGACACTGAGTACCTAAATTTCCTGCATCTTGATCTTTTCCTCTGGAAAAGGAAATTATTATAGAACATAATTATGAGAGTTCTTATGCATAATAGAAATAATATTTGTGACTTGTTTACCACTGGCTTCACATATAGTAATTACTGAACAAAAATAAGCAGTTACTGTGGTACCTTAGATGAGGTATTCATCTGTGGTAATTTCTATTTTAGTACTTATTGCTTTAGATTTTAGTAACTGTAGTTATCTGTTTAGGTGTCTTTCTCTCTCACTCAACTGTGAGATTTCTAAAAGCCATGACCTTACCTTAGTCTTTACTATATCTTATCGTTATGTTGCTTTCCAACGTTGTTCATGTCAAGGTAAATAATGAAAATCTTAATCTTAGGTGACCCACAGAGAAATGAAAAAGGCTGACCAACCCTTGGGCTCTAATGACTCCAAACTGCGCATCTTCTCTAAGAGCTAAGAGCATCAGTCTCTTGCAATACCTGGTACTGCAGCACATGGATCGGAAAGCTCTGGCCTTGTCAGGTACCAGTCACAGCGGTAAGCAGAGAATAGCTCAGTAACTGTTCTGTTGATTTTTTTTTTTTTATTGAAAAGACTTCCACTCTCCAGCCCCATTGTTGGGCTTAGAATTTAAACATCTTTTTCTGTTTTCTGCTTTCTGAGTGTAAATTCTATATCTTGAATTCTTGAGCTTCTTTCCCAAAATTTCCTTCACGAGAAATGTGATGCTTGTCCAGGTGCCTGGAAGTTTCCAGTGTGGTTTAGGTCCTCACTTTGCTTCTTAATTACCAGTTACTTGCATGTGCACACTAATTTTTAGTGGGCCATCAGGAGCAAGACATAAGGATATATAATATCTAGGTACAAATTTCTACCTACTGTAGCTTAAAACTTTATGGTAATTACCAGACAGAGATGTTTATTTCTCTACTTCTCTGTAGTTCACGAAGAGGAGCATTCTTAAACGCTTTAAGCTTCTTGCCTCAACAATTAGTTCTTGTTATGGAGGTGGAATGAGCTAATTGGTTGGTAAGTGAAAGGCATTGATTTACAACTTTCTATTGGGTGGAGGCGATATATTACAAGTTATTAGGCAGGGAAGATCCTGTCTCTTGTTGCTATCCTTTTCCCCCTGAACAGTGCTAGGCAATGATCCTCAGGAAGTGTGCATACTTTTAGACTCCAACTTTTTCTTGGGTAGACCGTTCCAAGGAGTAAACCAGAGTGCAGGGTACCAGAGTGTTCTAACATATCCATTTGGCTCCTACACCAAGCCATTCCCTCCAGTATGGCTTTATCAGAAATCAAGTTGACATTATGGCTTCCACCTCTCTGATTCCTGGCTCTGAATTCAGGGAGAAGAGAGGATTGTCTTTATTAGGCCTTCTAAAATGCCAACAATAGTCAATTTCTATTTATTAATATTCAATCTAGATTTTTAAAAAATCTTTAAAATAGAAGTGATACATATAGATGGTAAAACATTCCAACCATACATATGAATAAAGTGGAACATAAAATCCTCTTTCCTTCCCCTTGTCCTTTCTGACAAAGTTACCCACTTTTTAAATTAAAATTTTTGTGAATCTTCAAAGAAAAAAGCTCATATGCTTACATAGGTTTTTATGTGCTTTAGAAAATGTACACAAAAATTTTGAGTTAAGGAATGATTTCTTAGATATTACGCCAAAAGTACAAGTTGTAAAAGAGAAGATTGATAAATTGTACTTCAAACTTTGAAGCTTTGGTGTTTCAAAGGACATCATCAAGATAGTGAAAAGATAACACAGAAAGGAAGAAAACATTTGCAAATCATATATATGATTAGGGACTTGTATTCAAAGTCTCTGAATAACTCTTATAAACCAATAATAAAAGACAACCCAATTAAAAAATGGACAAAGGATCTGAATCAACGTCTTTCCAAAGAAGATATGTGAATGGTTAATAAGCGCATGAAAGATGCTCAACATCTTTAGTCATTAGGAAAACGCAAATTAAAACCAAAATGAGATGCCACTTCACACCCAGTAGGATGGGTATAATAAAAAAGATGGACAATAACAAACGTTGGTGAGGATGTGGTGAAAATGCAATCCTCATATGATGCTGGTGGGAATGCAAAATGCAGCCACTTTGGAAAATAGCCTGCTAGTTCTTCAAAATGTTAAATATAGAGTTGCCATATGACTCAGCACTTCCATTCCTAGATACATACTCAAGAGAAATAAAACGTATTTCTACACAAAAACTTGTACACAAAGGCTCATAGAAGCATTATTCATAATAGCCAAAAGGCAGAACAACTCAAATGTCTGTCAACAGACAACTGGATAAATAAAATGTGATATGTCCATACAATAGAATATTATTGGTCTTAAAGAGGAATGCAGCACTGATAGGTGGTACAACATGGATGAGCCTTGCAAACATTATGCGAAGTGAAAGAAGCCAGTCACAAAAGACCACATATGTATGATTCTGTTAATATCTGCTGTGCAGAATAGGCAATTTATAGAAATAGAAAGTAGTTTAGTGGTTACCTGTGTCTGGGGAGAGGGAGAATGGTGAGCGGTTGCTCATGGGCACAGAGTTTCTTTTTGAGATAATGAAAATATTCTATCGTAAGATTATGGTGATGGATGCACAACTCTGTATATATATTTAGCACCATGGAATTGTACAGCTTAAATAGGTAAACTTATGGTATGCAAAATACATCTCAGTAAAGTTGTTCAAAATAAACAAAAATGTCTACAGATATAGTTATGCTATACACACTGAACCTTACCTTTTCCTGTAACACATCTTAGGATTTTTCTTTTTCCATATAAGAACGTATAAAGCTGCCTATGTTTTTAAATGATTATGTAATGTTCCAAATTATGGGACACTTGATTATTTCCTGTAATTTGAATTCACATCACAATTTACTGAAGTTAAAAAGAGCTTCAGGGCTGGCCCAGTGGCGTAGCAGTTAAGTTCACATGCACTGCTTCTGTGGCCCTGGGTTTGCAGGTTCAGATCCTGGGCACAGACCTACAGCCTGCTCATCAAGCCATGCAGTGGTGGCATCCCACATACAAAACAGAGGAAGATTCACAGAGATGTTAGCTATTAGCTCAGAGGCAATCTTCCTCAAGCAAAACGAGGAAGATTAGTAAGATACGTTAGCTCAGGGCCAATCTTTTTCACCAAAAAAAAAAAAAAAAGATCCTCATTCTTGGCCTGTCCATATCCTACAAATTGACCACAACTAGGGCATGAGAAGCATTTAGAAGTGATACAGGGGCTGGCCCAGTGACGCAGCGGTTAAGTTCGTACGTTCCACTTCTCAGCGGTCCGGGGTTCGCTGGTTTGAATCCCAGGTGCGGACATGGCACTGCTTGGCACACCATGTTGTGGTAGTCGTCCCACATATAAAGTAGAGGAAGATGGGCATAGATGTCCGCTCAGGGCCAGGCTTCCTCAGCAAAAAAGAGGAGGACTGGCAGTAGTTAGCTCAGGGCTAATCTTCCTCCAAAAAAAAAAAAAAAAAGCAGTGATATAGCAGAATATTAGGGAAAAGAGATGGGTAGGTTTTGTTTCTGTTGATGAGGCCAGGAGTATTGGTGAGGAGGCAGGTCAGCTGCAGGCCACTCATTGCTTCCTGAGCCTTCCCTCCTCTGACCTCATAGTTCTCCGGATATTAAAACTGGACCAGCAGGCCTGCCCCCAGTTTGATGAATTTCTTCAGGGTAAACTCAATGCACCTGTGTGGCTGATGATTTTGCTTTTCGATTAGATTTGCTTTGCATTTCTTCGTGGAAGTCTCTAGGTCTTTAATATTTTATATCTTATTTTAATATTTTTGCCTCCTTTCCTGTCTCAGGTCTGCAAGTTTATTTTTATTCATAATTGAATCCTTGAAGGTGGTAACTACTCCTTCTTTTCTGAATATTTAGAAATATATTTTGCTGTTAGTTTCTGGTAAGTCCTTTTATCAGGTTAATGATATTTCTTCTATTCCTTTTTGAATAATTTTTCTTAAAAATCACGGATGGATGTGGAGCTTTACCTGATTTGCAGGGACATCCATCCTAATGGTTGAATATGTATTTATTTTTTTCTCCTTTAATTTGTTCATGTGGTGAATTGCATTAATGCATTTCCTAATCTATTTTCAATCATTTACTTGGCATTCATTTCACACATATTTATTTAGTGCCTTCTATGTGGCAGATGCTGTTCTAAGCACCAGTGACACAGTAATAAGCAAAACAGACATTATTCTTTAAAAACATCGCTAAATGCAATCTGCTAACATTTAAATTCTTTTTGCATTTAGATTTTAGAATCTAACTCAAGAAATATTCAAATGTACACACACAGTTATATGGTAAAGAGTGATCATTACAACGTTGTTTGTAGTGTGGACAGGTTCATCTGTAGGAGAATGTTGAAATATGTTTTACTTTCTCCTCAGCAGAGAATAATATATAGCAGTTCTAAAGAATCATGCAGCTCAGTTCACACAAATATGGAGAGATTTTTAAGAAGTCAAGTTGCGGGATTTATGTATATGTAGTATCACATCATTTTTGTAAAAATGAAAGAACACCTTCTCTATGTGTTCCTACTTTATACAGGCATAAAAGACATCTGGAAGAATATGAAACAACAAGTGATTAACAGTGAATTCCTTTGGGATATAGGATGAGCGGTGGGGAGCATGAGAACAGATTTTCGTTTTTCAATGTATAACTTTGCTATTTGACTTTTTTTTATAACAGGCAGGCATTATTGTTATATACAAAAGGAGAAAAATTAATGGTAGAGCTTAAGGACTGGAAGGAGGGTGTAGAAGAACACTTTGAACATGACGCCACGGGTTATTACTCAATCGCCAGCAATTGAACCGTCATAGTTAGTTTCAAGCAGAATGGTTTTTACTACGTATCAGATGGCGTACAATATTATGGGAAAAGCCAAAGAAACAGGTGGAAGGTGGAATTTTCAGGAGCAATTCCCAGCCCCAGGGACATACTGCCTCCTTTGTGATCAGGGCAGCTGCCACCGCTGCTACAAGAGCTCCAGGCTCAGGAAGCTGGGGAGCGGGACTGCAGACCCATGCAGCTTCTGCTGTGGTCTGCCTGCATCTGTCCACGCAGCCTGGCTAACTCGCCGTTCAACACACTTTCAAATTCCAGCCTCACATGAAGGCCTTTGATTGGCAGAACCTAAGTCTCATCTGGAACCTAGCTGCAAAAGAATCTAAGAACGTAATGTTCAGCTTTCCAAACACGCAGTATAGGAAGATGTACTAGAAAGAGGCTTTGGATATTAAGAAGGCAAGACGCACCGTATCTGCCACAGTGAGCAAATAGCACGTTGCTTTTCAAATACAATAAATGGCTGTTTTCCCACAAAGGCTGGGAAGATCATTGATTCACTGGCAATTTTTTTTTGCATTATATAAGATATGTATATTTATTGTAGAAAAATGAGAAAATAAGCAAGCACAGATAAGAAAGAGTAAACAAAAATCATTTGAAATTCCACCAATGTTAATATTGATGTATGACCTTTCAAACACCTGCACAATCTTCCTACACACACTTTAAAAAAATAGAATCATATCACACATCGGCAGAATCTGTTTTAAAGGTGTAGCAAAGCTTGAGGCAATGTTTAAAAAGTAAAGTTAATTAAAAATCAGAAAACAGGTATTGACTTAATAACTTAATTTAAAACTCATTGAAGTAACAGACACTGAGTTTAAAAAAGTGAAATTCACTTTTAAAGCACTTTCCTCACGTTAAAAAATAGGCCGTCTTTTTTTCATTTTTAATGAACTCTAGTTTTTGACTCAATAAAGTTTTGTTTTTAATTAACTTAAAAAAATTTTCTTTTGGAAAACCATCTCCCTCAATGCCTTTACTACCCTGGTACTGGGGAAATTCTGTACACTGTGAAATTTTAAAACAGTGAAAAGAACTCTGTAAATCAGTGGTTAACCATCTACGTGACCCACACAAGCCACGAAACCTCTCAGCCCCTTGCTTCAATGTTTGTACAGGTCCAGAGCCGTGAAACTAAACGTTCTGGGAAGCGTTTTCCATCCTTAGGTAAAAGTTGCAGTCTGTAGAATCCTGCCTTTGATTTTCAGGCCTGCTTTTCAGGGCCAGGTGACCTTGAGCTCGTAATGAACCGCTGGATGCCCGTGTTTATGAATCTGATCGCTGAGATTAAACGTAGTTCCTATCTACTTCCTGGAGTTTGACGAGGCTGCCAGCTCCCTCGCAGAGAACGTCCTATGTGCATATTATAACTAATTAAAGTAAAGACAGCTATCTCTTGGACAGCTCCAAGAGATAGCTAAGCAGAATTCTTGAATTTTAGTGTGGGTTTTAATCTTGAGACAACTCTGGGAGATGTAAAAGCAACAATGACAAAATTTCAAGATAGCGAAAGAGCATGGGAATGTATTTCAGATAATGGATTACAGGACCACTCCAAATGATCAGTTCGTCTGGCAGTATAGATTACTCTATCTGTAAATCTACCAGTCTAGTGACTCACAGAGCAAATATCTACGTATATCTGGAAAGGTTCATACAAATTAGGTGTGCTTATTTCTGTGGATGGAATTACAAATGATTTTCTGAATTTTCCAAGTTGTTAATTAAATTATTTACCTTTGGTGAGCAGATGATATTTTTGTATCTAGAAAAAATACAGTCAAATGGGTTTTTTATTTATGTTTGAATGAAAACTGTGCTCTGTTGCATGTATTCTGAGTCTGGGGCAGGTGGGTGGGGTAACAAGGAAGAACAAGAAGGTGCCTGTTAAATTATTCTCTTAGTAGAGAGAGACGAGAGAAAGAGACAGAGACAGAGACAGAGAAGACAGAGAGCAGAAATTTCCAAGATCCTTTCAGTCATTCATGACTCTAACTTCTCATCTGTCAAATGACCTTGACCTTTGCTCTTAGTTTTAGATTTAGGAATCAATGTCTTCTCTCAAACTCATTGGTCCCCGTCAAGGGTTATTTTCCACCCTCTCACTGGGTGAAGAACTTCACTCTCTTCCTCATCTTCATCATTGAGCAGTCATTTAACCCCATCCTAGCGTGCGGTGATGGGTGCTGGAACGGCCGAAGGAGGAGGTGACAGAGTCCTGGATGAGGCTTTCTGCAGATGTCACTCTGTCAATAGACACTTGTTTCTCACTGTCTTCAGTCCCACTCCTCAATCCATTTTACAATCTCCTTTCCATCGTTTTCTGAAGCACAGCTCTGAAATTTGCGCTCCCTTGTTCAGTCATCACAAGTGCATCCTAGTCTAGGGAAAAAGAAAGGAATAAAAAAAATCCTCCAGATGCTTGAGGGGGATTTTCAAGGCCTTCCTTGTCTGTGTCCCGACCCACCATGCCAACGTTGCTCTTTCTTCCCTCTGCAGTCTCGCTCCTGCTTGCTGCCTCTGCTCGTGCCACTTCCTCAGACTGCCCTTCTTCACCTCCACACATCCGTGTCCTTGACATTTAGGACTCAGCTGAACTCTAGAAAGCCATCCCAAATTCCTTTCCTTGAAAGCCTCTACACCTTCCTCCTGTAATAGCTCCTGTAACACCCCATCCTTTTTTCTCTTGGGCACTTACTGCCTTCCACCATATATTGTGGTTTTTTTGTGCTCTCTGGGAGCCCAGCCATAAATACATTCTGTCTGTGATCTGACTTGGTATTTTCCATTGTAGGCTTGTAATAAATATTTGCTATTAAAGAATAGGATCCCACATTGTTTCTGGGTTGGATCCCACCAGGGTAGCTATACAGTGGATGCCTATAGAGCTTTTGAAAAAAAAATTAACTTCCCCAGGCCACAGAAGCATCATTCAGTGCACGAGTGCTACAATTTATTAAATGACTCTCTACCAGACTCAGTTATTTTCTTTAAGATGAGTTGCCCATAGTTAACACTACACTTTCTTTTGGGGGATTGTGAGCTCTTTCTTGGTACTAGCCCCTAAATCCACATGGTTGTCTCTGAAGCTAGAAAATGGTCAAGTAGTTTATCATGGCTTTTGAAATTGCAGGTAATGGAATAAATTTTAAACTTTTTATCACATTTTGCCCACTGTTTCTGCTCTGCCTCTTGCGTCTCTGATTTATGGGTTTATAATTTTCCTTCTTGTACAGGTTGGCTCTAGGCTATTTTTTACAGTGATTCCATTGGGGCAGCTGCTGACCTCTACTGATGACAATCTGTGAGTGCTTGAGGAAGTGGGTGAGAGTTTGGTGAGAAAGAGACAAGGAAGACTTTTTCTGTGGGGAAGGGAGTGTTTCATCAAGGACACTGGAAGACCAGATTGCCCCTCCCCGGAGTGATGTAAGCCATCTACCCCCATCCTGTGTGGATACCCTGAGTCAATGAAGGAAATTCCAAGTCAGTGGATGACCACGAAATGACCGGTATTAAATGTCTCCACTTACCAGCATGAACTTTCAAAATAAAAGATAAATTCATATAGAGAACATAAACTCACATTTGTTGAAAAACTAAGTTTGTGGTCTGAGATTTGGACCCATTATATATATATATCATATATGTCACTCTTAGAAGATTTATTTGTTTACCTTGAGTCTGGTAAATTCTGGCTTCCTTAATCAAGTTGATTTTCTAAACTGAAGAGCTGTGAGTAAGTCCCTGGGTAAAGGTGACTTCATCAGAGATGTGCTGTTCTTGAAACCTTTTCTTGGTAGCCTGGTAGCCTTCCCTTGGTTAGCCTTTGACCCTGTCAACATGACTCTCTAGATTACTGCAGGAAATACTAATGAGGAAAGGAGAGAAGTGGAATTGATGTGGGCATGGTGACATTTATAGAGGTGGTTTGTTCTGGTTACACATGTGGTAAAATTCTAACAGTAGCTTGTAAATATTTTTATAATTACAAATTTCTATGATTACAGTTAAAAATAATGTTTAAAGTTTTTGTTGAACAAGTACATGCAACATCTACCAAATTGTTTCTACAAAATTAGCACTGGATACTCTTAGGAAAAGAACACTCATTCTTTTTCCTCTGGTAGTCAAACAATTCATGTGAATGTAGGAAAATTAGAAAAAAGAGAAAAACATGTGAAAGAAAATAATGCAGCAATATGTTAAAACGATACTCCTTTTATCGTTGAGTTTCAGCAGAAACTCAAAAGGCTAAGAATGATACAATAGGTATCCTGTACCCCATATCTAAAAGTGAGATGTGGACCACCTATGCAGGATGCACTAAGAGATGGAGGAACTGGTCTACAGCATTAACCCAGGGTGATCTCCCATGTGCAGAGCGTAGAAGAATTGACTCTCTTTTTCCTCTCCTTAGCCAACCAAGATAAGAGATTTCAGAAGATCTACTTGAAACACTTGGTATTTGTCTCCTGGAGTTTGGTGAGCTCAGAACTGGGGCCTGATACCTTTCAGGAGAAATCTTAAACTTAGGACTAACCAGAGGTGCTGGGACTGAGCTGCATTTCCTTTGAAGGTGGGACAAAGCTGTTTCTTTCCTAGGGAGCAGATCTCATTGAAAGGAGCAGCCTGGGATTATACTAAAATAGACCCTTCCGAGAATATCATATGAAGGGACAGTATGACCCCAACCTGGCTGTGCAGTGCTGGAAGCCCAGGGGTTGAGGGGTGTCAGAAGTGTGATAGAGGAGCAGAACTGAGGGTGTGAGAGGGAACTATAATCAGAGGTGCCCAGAAATAAATCTCTGAGGAATTGCAAAAGATTTCTATGAAAGGAACAGTCAGCTCTGGGCTGCCATTTCCAGAAGGCACTAATGCTAGATTATAGTGAATTATTCAAGAAAAACCTTTCCTGCATACTTACCTCCCCTCACTTTCACCCTCATGAACCCTCCAGAGGCCACACATTTTAGTTAGCAAGTTGTGGAGGATGCAAAGAGAGCTGTCATCTGTTTTTCACTGTGAGTCTTTGGGCTAAGGTGGACCCAAGCATTATTGCTCATTTTGGGAAAGGAGATACTTACATTGAATAAGAATTTGGAACTTTAATGTTACACCTGTCTGGGGTCGTGTGATTCTTAAATTGGATTGGAGTTCTTATTATCCAGAGAAAGAGACTACTCCTTTATTATTTGAGTCACAAGAAACAACTTGGGGAGCCTCATGAAATTTCATCCCAGGCACAGGGCACAGCAAATTCATGGAGTAGATTTCTAGGAGCAGTACTAAGAAAACATGGTTGGTTTCTGCTTGCTGTAATAGTGAAAATTGCCTGAGATGACAACCATAACAGATAACTAGTGCATGTTTTTTGGTTTATTTCTTTCCAGTCTTTTTTCCCCCAGGCATTCATATTGTGAAAACAAAATTGGGATCATATGTTGATTACAGTGTATGTTTCCCATCTATTTTCCCTAATCCTTTACTACAGTCTTAAAAAAAAGTCAGACAACAATAGCAAAATCCTTTAAAAAATAAATTGGGGGAAACTTGGAAGAGGTAAAGCCATTTAATGCTATTAATTTTCTGTAAAGGTGAAGGCAACTGCATAATTGCAGAATGACTACATTAAGGGCTATCGCAATGCTTCGCGAGTCACTTTTGCTTGCTGCATTTTGTTGACAGAAGAGAGGCACTACAGCATATGAGAGTTTTACACTCCATTTCAGTCCTGTGTAGAACCTGGAGTATGTGAGTCCCTGGTCTGTCCCCTTCACCACGAGCCATCGGTCTCTGTTGTATCAGAAACACCTGGTAATTGCAGCGAGACAGTAATCTTGGCACTATTTCATTAATTATGTCTCTTTCCCAGCTGGTGTTTTTATTTCCGGAATGTTTTGTCTTTCTTGTGCAGACTTCATGCCTCTTGGGCAGGGACCACATTTTCTATTTCGTCTTGTCTTGTGCTATTGCCTAATAAACACTGAAATATGATTTAAAAAATGAATTTGATTCACTTAGTTAGGATTCATTTACAAAGATTGACAATGCCACAGGTATTTTTCAGCCTTTTGTCTTGCAAAGATGTATGCTTTGAAGTTAAGCATCTCCTCCTGTCAGGGGCACCTGGGCAAAGAATTTATGACTTTTTTGTAAATGAGAGTGCAGATATTAAAGATATTCATAATTAGAAGAGCCCACCTCTTTCAACTAAGGTGTGATTGAGAAATATTGTCAAAGTTTCTTTTTGTTTCTATCACAGTTACAAATTGACAGCCTATGATAAGCTTGTTTTATTTGATTTGCACATTTAAAAAAGTTGAATTGATAATATATACAAATCAAGATTGTATTGTATACAAATATATACAATCTCGTAAAAATTTAAGAAAAAATAAAACAAGAAAGAGCTAGCAACAATCAACTGAGTGGCTATTTTGCTTTTGGATAGGGCATGCATGCTGCATAATGCCACAGTCTCCACCACTCCCCAATATATTACCAACTTTGAGGCAATATGTTATTTGTCATTTAACATGGCTTGCATTTTTTTTCTATACTCATCCTATTTCAATCATTAATGTATCTTACCTTGCCCCTGTAAACATTTTTTATTGAGTTCGTAATAGTTTACATCAATGTGAGATTTCTGTTGTACATTATTTCTCGAGTGTCACCACATAAGTGCTCCCCTCCACCCCCATGCACCCCCCAACCCCTTTCCCTGGTAACCACTGAACTATTTTCTTTGTCTCAGTACTTGTTCATATTCCACATATGAGTGAAATAATCCCTGTAAACATTTTAATTTCCCAAGACCTGCTCTTACCCACGTGATCCTCCGGATCTGTCTGTGCAGCAATTATGAGGTACGAATGCAGGTGTCAATCAATCATTGGCATCACTAAATGCTGCTGCTTGAGAACACTTAAAACAGCAAGATCACAAAAGAGTTTATTTTCAAAGAAACATCCAAAAAGGACTTGAAAACAATAAGTATCTTTAAAGTTCCTTACCAATAAAATAAAGACAGACCCCATCTTGAAGCAATAACACCGTTGGCAAGCTCTGAAAGCAAGTGGCTTACCATGTAATTGAACATGCTCCTGTAATTCAACTAAGGTGTGTACCTCCAGCTTCTAGTTAGAGGACATGCAGAAAGAGGCACCTGCCCGTTTGTCTACATGTCCCTCCGGTTGATAAATTGATGCTCAGCTCTACTTAAGTCATTGCTTATTTAAGTGGTTGGAATTCTGTGTTTCTTTTCAAATCCCAGCTGTCAGGGGGACCATTTGTCTTTATAAGGACTTACAAAAGGTGATCACTCACTCCCAGGTCCCTGAAAACTACGTTTTAGATCAGCTGCTTATTCTTCCAGTTTAACTTTTCATTAGGAAGTGTAGATATGACTCCAGAATTTTGTTAAACTAGTTTAGATTTTAAAAGTGAAGGTCCTGTTTCATTCTTTGCTAGCTTCTTCCACTTCTAGCACCTTCTATCTCAGGAAATTACATCCATCCCTCCAGTTGTTCAAGTCAGATATCAGGGAGTCATCTTGGACAGTTTTCTCACCTGGACCAACCTCATCCAATCAAGTCCTGCTGATTCTACTTCTTAAATACTCTTGACTCATCTGCTTTTCTCCTCAACTGTTGCCACTCTCCTGGTTCAAACCACCAACCTTTCTAGAAAAACCTCCCAACTTGTTTCCATGCAATGTCTCTTGCCCTTCTCTAGGCCAGTCTGCACAGGACGACAGTGGCTTCCCATTACCTTCAGGACAAAGTCCACAGTAATTAACATCTCTCCAAGACCCTCCACTTTCACGTCTCCTTTTCATCTTAAACCTCCTTCCTTAACCAGTCCTTCTTATACTTGTGGGTACTCTCATAGCATCCCATAATTTCCCTTTTGAAACAACTATCACGTTTTAATTTATTTGTTTAATATCTTGTTCTCCACTAGGCTATAAGCTTCATGATTCTATTTGTCATATTCACAGTTGTAACTTCAGTGCTTAACACAGGATCTGGTGCTGCTTAGCACTCAAATACATTAAAGAAACTGAACAAGAAGCTGTGAGGCCCTGTCCACGTAAGAAATATGT
Source organism: Equus caballus (assembly GCF_041296265.1). Lineage (NCBI taxonomy): Eukaryota > Metazoa > Chordata > Mammalia > Perissodactyla > Equidae > Equus > Equus caballus. Next base: position 4,939,517 of record NC_091689.1, on the reverse strand, counting down.
ATGCGAGGTGAAAATCCGGAGCAAATTGGTTCTTTAGTACTAGAAAATTGTGCAGTTTTATTACCCAAGTCAAGCAGAAAAATCACAAAATGCAGAAAAATGAAGATGATAATAATCACTCCCAATCCTCCCTTTGAAATAAATAAGAACTGTAAATATTTTGTGTAAATCGTGTGTTTATGCATATAGAGATGTAGATAGCAGTTGGTAATCTCAGTTTTTCATGTAATATATGATGAAACCATTCCTATACTGTTAAATATTCTTTCAAACATTATTTTAATGCCCATGGTATGTATGTTTCATGATTGATGCCCACATTCTTGCCTATTATGAAGTTTTTAGATTGCTTGCATTTTTTCTTTCACTTTTATTTATACCTTAAATATCTGTTTATTAAATGTCATGTCATGGCTAGGCCCTTAGCTTTCGGAATGGCTGGCAAGGATGATATATTACTGAAAAGTCTTAATATTGAGAAGTCCTACAACAGAATCCTTAAGAGGTTTAAATTTGAGACTCGATTTCCCAGACTTGGACTATAGCTGTGTCACCAACCAGTTGTGTGACTTTCAACATGTTACTCAACTTCTGGGTTCTTTAGTTTCCTCGTCTGTAAAATGTAACATAATGCCAAATCAGGCTTTCTGTATGTCTCACTTAGGCTATTTCAATAGACATTTTTTTCTACGTTCCTTCAATGCTCCTTCCAATCCAGTTCACAGTCTGTTTTCTACGGGCTCTTGCAGCACAGCACAGACATTTTCACTCTCTTGTCCAGACATCACCAGCACTTTCCTACGTGGGAAATATCTGCAAAGTATTCAAGCCTCTCCGTGTCTGAGCTCTCACTCTGCCTCTTCGGTCTTACTCTATGTTCCCTTCCTGCTCTGTACCTTGACTCTTGTTGGTACTTTGGAATTGGATGCTCTTCCTCACCTCCGCTCCTCCTTAGGCTCATAATTAAGGACTCAGCCCAAACTTCTAGGAAGGTATTTTTAACTCCCTTTTCTTGAAGGGCCCTCTTCCTTCCTCTGCATGCTGGTAACACTTTATTTTTACTTCTCTTTGGTTACTTACATTTTTTCAGTTGCATTTTGTTATTTGGGGGAAGCTCAGCTTGTAATGACATGCATACCATCTGTCTCTGATCTGGCTTGGTATTTGCTACAGGACCATGCCTTTGTAGGCATGCAATAAATATGTGCTAAATTAATGAATGGATTCCCAAGTGTTTGGGGACTACATCCCTCTATACTTTAGAAGAGAAATTAACTTTTCCAGTCCATAGTGTTTAGCTCACGTGGGTGTGATGACAGTTAATGCAATATTACATGCAAAGCGCTTTCATCTAATTTAGTTGTGCTTTATGTGGTGCCATCTTTTCCTACACCCTCTCTTTTTTCTCAAATACTCTACCCAAATGGATTAAAAAACAGTATTTTTCAGCAAGGATTGCTAGTGGTTTCTTTCCTTTCTCTACCTCCAAGTAAGCACTCTTTTGGTAAATAGGTGCAGTGGCTATTTCCATGGCTCTCCTCATTGCTCTTTCACCATCACATTTGCTGCCTGGTTGCATTCTGGAATATGCTATCTGTCAACGCATAGCAAAAGACGAGAGTGAGGACAGGGTCATGAGCATGGTGCTCCATTTTCCTTGAAGAACAGTAATCTCACGCGCTTGAAGGATGGTTGCCCACGCTTTGGGTTGGCACCAACTATATAACTCTAGGGTCAGGGAACAGACAGCAAAGGAAATTGACATGTCTTCTTACCTTAATTCATGCTGCCTGTGCTTCATGAGGCAAAGCTGGATCAATTTTCCTCAGACCAACGCCATCATCAGCATCTCAGTCCATCTGCCTCAGAGTTAGGGCAGAGACCACCCAGATTCTAGCATGAACTATCCAGTAGTGTTGATTGTGAGTGTTCCTTGTAAACACTGAGACTCAGTGGGAAGGAGGAAGGGTGTACTTCAGGCGTTGCTAGGCAGATGTGTTTGTCAACAGGAAATCATGGAAGACAGTTAAAAAAATATTTAAAAATTTTTTTTAGTTGAACGTTTGTGTATGTAGCTGGGGTAGCCTATTATGCCACAATAGTAGCTTGTGGCTCTGTTTAAATGCCAAAATCAGGGCAACAGTCTGTGCAACTCTCTGTACAGATGGCATCTCACTTGCTCCATGGCATTTGGATAAATATCCAAATAATTTCCACATGGTGTAGCGTTGATCAGGATGACAATGAGCCTCGTCAGTTGCATCTGATAGGGGGAGTCCCCCTTCTGTTTGGCATCAGATATCAAAAGCCAGAAGGAGATGGGGGGAAAGAGAGAAAGGTTTGGGCCCTGCTGTCAGAAGGTTTGGTCAAGTTGAACAAGCGTTCAGCAGCTCCACTGTTGGAAGTCAAAGGATGGATGCAGAAACCAGGATTTTTCTGAGAACTTGAAGACAGAACTCCAGGTAGCTATGCCTCTTTTTTATTAGGACCCCATTTTTCTACACAGAGAGAATTAAGAGAGAACACACATCCATTTTAGACTCCAGGAGTCTGGATTTATTTTCTCTTAATCAACACAAGCCCTAAAACTTGCATCTTGCTGCACTTTGGAGTACCATAAAACATACATAAATTTCCCATGGCATGAATATTTCTCAAATATGAGCATATGGACTAACTCATGATACTGAGTTAAAAAAATTTTAAATCAAGCAATCAAGAGAAACAAGGAAGTTGACATTATTGTTTTATAATGGGGGTTTGAAACTAGTAATTTAATTATTAACTGGTTCACGATTGCAGAGCAATCGGAAAGCATAAAATGCTATGAAAAGTCTATAGCAGAAACACAATGAGGTCAGACAGTGCCTTTTGAGTACATCATAAAGTAAAGCAAACGCATGAATGCGGCTTGGAATTTTCCATTTAATAAAGGTAGGACTTCGGAAACTCTTAAAATAGTGCCTGTTCAGTATAGAGCTTTGTCTCCTGCAGCCCCTTGCCTCCCTATCCAGCCGTGATTTCACTGAAGCTGGTGAACAGCGGTAGGTGGCAGCCAGCACAGCCCAGCAGCGCCAGTCCTCCTGAGGCATGAGAGGCATCTACGCGGTGCCACGTCACAGGACCCGGGGGGTTTTCCTGCCACACACGCCCAGAGCAAAGGCACCAGCTACTCCTGATGCTGGAGCTTGTTCCTTTGGCCTCAGGATGTGATTTGCAAATCCTGTTTGGCCACAACTTAGGATTCTTTGCCGGTACTCTGGTGTGCATCTGGTTTCCCTGGATGTGGTCAGCATTCACCCAAATTTGGTGTTGTGCCATCTGCCCCATTGTCTCTGCGGCACTAGCGAAAATAGAGATTCCGAATCTCCCTCTCAGACCCACGGAATCAGCACCTCTGGCAGTGAGGCCCGGGAATCAGCATTAGCAGTTCCTTTGGAAAGGTTTAAAAAACCCAGGAAAGTAAAATAATGTATGAAACACACATGTACCCTCCACCAGAACTAACAGACATAATTTTATCATTTTTTAAAAAAATTTATATGCAAAGAGATACCAAATTGCAGGTACAATTTAAGCTTCTTTTATGTCTCTCTCGAAACTCATCCCCCCGCCCCTTCTTAGCTGTAAATCACAGCCAGGAATGTGGTATTTCTTGAGTCCACGTTTTATAGTGCATGTTATGTTTTCCATGTGGGAATTCCCTCTGAGCATTTTTGGGGAAATTTATGTATTTTTTCAAATCCCAAATTTTGAGAAAAATCAGTTTGGAAAAAGGGAAAATATTTATGGTTCTATCTGCTGTTAAGGGTGAGTTGATCTTGCAAATAAAAAAATATCTATAAGTTCATATGCATAGTATATTTTAGACAAATCTTAGGAGTGGTGTTCCAAGAAATAACAATTTGGGGAAGCAAAATAAATCCTCAGATTGGCAATTTCAGCACGGTTCTGTGTAGGGCACTAACCTTGCTAGGAGATTCAGATGTACATTATTTGAGTTGTACTGCCAGTAATGTTCGTTGACATTTTCCAGTGTTTGAATATTTGTTATAAATTACAGTTCGTTGTAAGCAGATAAAATATTTTCCTTGGAAACAAAGGAAATTGGTTCACATTTAGCAACATGTACCCTAACATGCAATTTGAAGATGTTCTTATACACACTTTTAAGATTTGACTAGTGTCAATACAACATAAAAGCAATTTTCTACATGTGAAATATCTTTCATTTAAAAAAATGACTTTTACTGGCATTTTTTCTGTTAATGTTACCTTTTAAATGTTTTATATTTAATATCTTTATCAGGTAGAGATAGTTTTATATGTCATTGAAATGTATTTGTGTCACACTAAAGGGAATAATGATAATAACACATATGGTAGTAACAAGCTATGTGTCTATTGTTATATTTTACAAGAGACCTCAAAAACTTTGAGTATAAGTCTATCACATAAAAATGACTCTCTTTATTTTTGTGGCTGCTTATCATTATTTTAAAAACTTGTAAAAGCATTTTATGAAAAACAGAATAAATCATGATTTGGGGAATTCCTGAGAATTTCAGTTTCTCATTCCCAAATCCTGATGCTTAATATCTGCCCAGAATATAGAAAGACTAGGAGACACTAGCGTGCTTCTGCTCCTTGCTTATCTCATTCACTCTTGTTTTCAGGTAAATTGTAGCAAGAGCAAGCACTTTAAAGAGCTCACTATGTATCAGGCTGTTCTAAGTGCTTTATATGTCTCAACTCATTTAATTACCACAACAAACCTATGAGTCAGTTTACCATTATTATCATCATTTTTTGATGAAGAAACCAAGGGACAAAAAGATTAAGTAACTTGCCCGTGGTCACTCTGCTATACAAATTGATACATACAGCTCTAGGTTATTTATTTTAACTGCTGCATAGTATTTCATCATATGAATAACTGTGAGTTTTCTCCCTTTTCGTAGTATATTGGTTATACTTCTTTTTTTTTTAAACATTTTTTAGTGGTTGCCTTAGAGCTTACAATATACATTTACAGCTAATCCAAGCCCACTTTCAAATAACACTATACCAATTCATGGGTAGTGTGAGTACCTTATAATGACAAAATAAACCTAATTCCTCCCTCCCGTTCCTTGCATCATTGCTGTCATTCATTTCACATATATCTATATATATTTATATAAGCATACATAGCACATGCATATATATATATATATAAGGTATGTATGATATATATGTAAAGCATACATAATTGAATACATTATTAGAATTATTTTGAACAAACTACCTGTCAGATCAACTAAGAATAAGAAAAAGAAAAATTTTTATTTATTTATTTTTAATTCACTTATTCCTTCTTCAGTGCTCTTCCTTATTTTATGTGGATCTGAGTTTCTGACCTATATTACTTTCCTTCTGTCTAAAGAACTTCTTTTAACATTTATTGCAAAATTGGTCTACTAGCGACAATTCACTTAATTTTTGTTTGTGTGAGAAAGTCTTTATTTCTCTTTCACTTCTGAAGGATGATATCACAGGTTACAGAATTCTAGCTTGATGGGGTTTTTTCTCTTAATGCTTCTACACTTCATTCTGATCTCTTTATGCTTGTATAATTTCTGAGAAGTATGTAATTCTTATCTTTGTTCCTCTATAGGTAAGGTATTTTTTTCTTCCGGCTCCTTTCAAGAATTTATTTTATTTTTTGTTGCAGTAACAATAGTTTATAACATTATATAAATTTTGGATGGACATCATTATATTTTGATTTCTATGTAGATTACATCATGTCCACCGCCCAAAGGCTAATTATAATCCATCACCACACACATGTGCCTAACCACCCCTTTCGTCCTCCTCCCTACCTCTTCTCCTATGGTAATCACCAATCCAATCTTTGTCTCCAGGTGATTGTAGTTTTTATCTTCTACTTATGAGTGAGATGATATGGTATTAAACTTTCTTTGTCTGACATTTCACTCAGCATAATATTGTCAAGGTCCGTCCATCTTGTCACAAATGGTCAGATTTCATTGTTTTTTTTATGGCAAAGTAGTATTCCATTGTGTATATACACCATATCTTCTTTGTCCATTCATCCCTTGATGGGCTCTTAGGTTGCTTTGAAGTCTTGGCTATTGTGTATAACGCTACAATGAACATAGGGGTGCATGTATCTTTATGCACTTGTGTTTTCAATTGCTTTGGATAAATATCCACCAGTGGAATAGCTGGATCATATGGTAGTTCTATTCTTAATTTTTTGAGGATACTCCATGCTGTTTTCCATAGTGGCTATACCAGTTTGCACTCTCACCATCAGTGTATGAGAGTTCCCTCCTCCACACATCTTCTCCAACACTTGTTGTTTCCTGTCTTGTTAATTACAGCCATTTTGTCAGGTGTGAGGTGAGATCTCATTTTACTTTTGGTTTGCATTTCCCTAATACTTGGTGATTTTGAAACTCTTTTCACATGCCTGTTGGCCATCTGTATATACCTTCTTCGGAGAAATCTCTATTCAGATCTTTTGCCCATTATTTTCATTGGGTTATGTGGGGTTTTTTTGTTGTTGTTGTTGAGATGTACAACTTTATATATTTTGAATATTAAAACCGTATGAGATGTATGGTTTGCAAATATCTTCTCCAAGTTTTTAGGTTGTATTTTTGTTTTGTTGATGGTTTCCTTTGCTGTGCAGAAGCTTTTTAGTTTGATGCAGGCCCATTTGTTTATTTTTTCTATTGTTTCCCTTGCCTGTTCAGGCACAGTACTTGAAAATATGCTGCTCAGACTGATGTCAAAGAGCATACTGCCTATGTTTTCTTCTCGAAGTCTCATGGTTTCAGATCTCACATTCAAGTATTTAATCCATTTTGAGTTGATTTTTGTGCACGGTGTAAGGGAATGGTCTACTTTCATTCTTTTGCATGTGGCTGTCCAGTTTTCCTAACACCATTTATCGAAGAGACTTTCCTTTCTCCATTGTATGCTCTTGGCTCCCTTGTGGAAAATTACCTGTCCATAAATGTGTGGGTTTATTTCTGGCTCTTGATTCTGTTCCATTGATCTGTGTGTGTGTTTTTGTGCCAGTCCCATGCTGTTTTGGTGACTGTAGCTTTATGGTATATTTTGAAATCAGGGAGTGTGATACCTCCAGTTTTGCTCTTTTTTCTCAGGAATCCTTTGGTTATTCAGGGTCATTTGTTGTTCCACATAAATTTTAGGATTCTTTGTTCTATTTCTGTGAGAAATATCATTGGAACTTTGATAGGGATTGCATTGAATCTATAGATTGGTTTTGGAAGTATGGACATTTTAGCTATGTTAATTCTTCCAATGCAAGAGAATGGAATATCTTTCCATTTCTTTGTGTCTTCTTCAATTTCTTTCAACATTATTTTTATAATCTTCACTGTACATCTTTCACTTCATTGGTTACGTTTATTCCCAGGTATTTTATTGTTTTTGTTGCAATTGTAAATGGGATTGTATTCTGTTTTTTTTTTTTTTTGGAGGAAGATTAGCCCTGAGCTAACATCTACTGGCAATCCTCCTCTTTTTGCTGGGGAAGACTGGCCCTGAGCTAACATCTGTGCCCATCTTCCTCTACTTTATATGTGGGACGCTTACCACAGCATGGCTTGCCAAGTGGTGCCATGTCCACACCCGGGATCCAAACCGGCGAATCCCGTGCTGCTGAAGCGGAACATGTGAACTTAACTGCTGTGCCAACGGGCCGGCCCCTAGCTTTCAGTTTTTGTCCGTTGAGAATGATATTAGCTGTGGCTTTGTCATGTACAGCCTTTATTATGTTGAGGTACTTTTTTTTTACCCATTTTATTCAGAGTTTTTATCATAAATGGATGCTGTATCTTGTCAAATGCTTTCACTGTATCTTTTGAGGTGATCACGTGATTTTTATTCTTCATTCTGTTAATGGGATGTATCACATTGATTGATTTGCAGATGTTTAACCATCCCTGCATTCCTGGAATAAATCCTGCTTGATCATGATGTATGATCTTTTTAATGTATTGTTGTATTCGATTTGCTAGTATTTTCTTGAGGACTTTTGCATCAATGTCCATCAGTGATATTGGCTAACAATTTTCTTTTCTTGTGTTGTCCTTGTCTGGTTTTGGTATCAGGGTAATGTAGGCCTCATAGAATGAGGTAGGAAGCTTCCCTTCCTCTTCAATTTTTCGGAAGATTTTGAGAAGGATAGGTAGTAAGTCTTCTTTGAATGTTTGGTAGAATTCACCAGGGAAGCCATCTGGTCCTGGACTTTTATTTTTTGGGAGGCTGTTGATTACTGTTTTGATCTCCTTACTGGTGATTGGTCTATTCAAATTCTCTATTTCTTCTTGATTCAGTTTTGGAAGGTTGTATAATTCTAAGACTTTATCCATTTTTTCTAGATTATCCAATTTGTTGGCATATAGCTTTTTGTAGATTCTCTTATAATCTTTTGTATTTCTGAGGTGTCTGTTGTAATTTACCATCTTTTATTTCTGAATTTATTTATTTGAGTCTTCTCTATTTTTTTCTTGGTGAGTCTTGCTAAGGTTTGTCAATTTTGTTTATCTTTTTGAAGAACCATGTCTTAGTTTCATTGATTTTTTTCTATTATGTTTTTAGTCTGTATTTCATTTATTTCTGCTCTGACTTTTATTATTTCCTTGGTTCTGCTGGTTTGGGGTTTTGTTTGTTCTTCTTTTTCCAGTTCCTTTAGGTGGACTTAATTAAATTGTTTATTTGAGATTTCTCTTGTTTGTTGAGGTAGACCTGTATTGCTATAAACTTCCCTCTTAGAACTACCTTTGCTGTATCCCATAAATTTTGGCATGTAATATTTTCATTTTCATTTGTCTCCAGGTATTTTTTAATTTCTCACTTGATTTCTCCATTGACCTAATCATTGTTCAGTAGCATTTTGCTTAATCTCCACATATTTGTGGCTTTCCCAATTTTCTTCCTGTGTTGATTTCCAGTTTCATACAGTTGTGATCAGAAAAGATCCTTGGTATTTTTTCAATATTCTTAAATTTATTGAGACTTGTTCTTTTGGTCTAATGTGTGATCAATCCAGGAGAATGTTGCATGTGCATTTGAAAAGTTTGTGATTCTGAGGTTTTTGGAAGGAATGTTCTGCATATATCTACTAAGTCTATCTGGTCTATTGTGTCATTTAAGGCCAATGATTCCTTATTGATCTTCTGTTTGTATGATCTATCCACTGGTGTAAGTGGAGTGTTAAAGTCCCCTACTATTATTGTCTTACTGTCTTTTTCTCCTTTTATGTCTGTTAACAATTGCTTTACATATTTAGGTGCCCCTATGTCGGATGCATAGATATTTAAAAATGTTATATCTTCTTGTTGGGTTGTTCCCTTTATCATTCTGTAGTGCCATTCTTTTTTCTTGTTATAGTTTTTGTTTTAAGGTCTATTTTGTCTGACATATGTATTGCTACCCCAGCTTTCTTTTCATTGCCATTTGCATGGAGTATCTTTCTCTGTCCCTTCACTTTCAGTATGTGAGTGTCTTTAGGTCTGAAATGTGTCTTTTGTGTGCAGCATATATATGAGTTTTGTTTTTTTATCCAATTGCCCATCCTATGCCTTTTTATTGGAGCATTTAATCCATTTATGTTTAAAGTAGCTATTGGTAAGTATGTACTTCTTATCACTTTGTTACTTTTTTCTGGATGTTTTAGTAATTCTTCTATCTTTCTTTCTTCTCTTGCTCTCTTCCCTTGTGGTTTGATGACTTTATTTAGTATTATGTTTGGGGTCCTTTGTCTCAATTATTTCTGTATTTATAATAGGTTTCTAGTTTGTGATTACCATGAGGTTTATATATAATAACCTACGTATATAGCAATTTATATTAAGTAGATGGTCTCTTTGGCTTGCCCTCTTACTAAACACTCTACTCTTTTACTCCCCTCCTCCTATGTTTTATGTTTCTGATGTCATATCTAACCTCTTTTTTTGTGCATGTGTATCTATCACCCTCTTATCATGGAAATAGATAATTTTAATATCTTTGCCTTTTGACCTTCATATCAGCTTCATAGGTGGTTAATCCACTATTTTTACTATATATTTGCCTTTAGCAGTGATTTTACTGCTTTTTATTGTTTGGTAATTTTCTTATTCCTATCTGTGGTCTTTTCTTTTCTGCTCCAATAAGCCCCTTTAGTATTTCTTGTAAGGCTGATTTATTAGTGATAAACTCCTTTAATTTTTGCTTATTTGGGAAATTGTCTCTCTCCTTCCATTCTGAATGATAATCTTGCTGGGTAGAGTATTCTTGGCAGTAGGTTTTTTCCTTTCAATGCTTTAAATATATCTTGCATTCCCTTCTAGCCTGTAAGATTTCTGCTGAGAAGTCAGCTAATAGCCTTATGGGGTTTCCTTTGTATGTCACTTCTTGCCTTTCTCTTGTGGCTTTTAGGATTCTCTCCTTTTCTTTAATTCTTGACATTTCAACTATAATGTGTCTTGGTGTGGGCCTCTTGGGGGATTTATCTTGTTTGGCACTCTCTGTGCTTCCTGTACCTGGATGCCTGTTTCCTTCTTAAGGTTGGGAATGTTTTCAGCTATTATTTCTTCAAATAGATTCTCTGCCCCTTTATATCTCTCTTCCCCTTCTGGGACACCTATAATATGGATATTAGTGCACTTGATGTTGTCCCAGAGGTGCCTTAGACTCTCCCCATTCTTTTTAATTCTTTTTTTTCTTTTATCTATTCAGCTTCGGTGATTTCCTCTAGTCTTTCATCCAGCTTGATGATCTGTTCTTCTGTATCATCTACTCTGCTATTGAATCCGTCTGTTGAATTTTTCATTTCCAGTATTGTATTCTTCATTTCTGATCAGCTCTTTTTTATATTTTCCAGTTCTTTGTTGAAGTTCTCACTGAGTTAATCCATTCTTCTTCCAAGATCAGCAACCATCCTTATCATTCTTAGATTGTACTCTTTGTCTGGTAGATTGTTTATCTCTGTTTCTTTTAGTTCTTTTTCTGAGATTTTGTCCTGTGCCCTTACTTGGAACTTATTCCTTTGTCTCCTCATTTTGCCTCTTTCTCTGTGCTTATATCTATGTATTAGGTAGGTCAGATACGTCTCCTGATCTTGGAGAGGTGGCGTTATGTAAGAGATGCGTCGTGAGGTCCAGCAGTGTGCTTCCCTATTATCACCAGTCCCAAATGTTCCAGGAGTGTCCCTTTTGTGGGCTACTGTGTCCTTCTGTTGTGGCAGGTTCTCTTGCTGCATGTGCCTGGGGAGGCCAGGCTCTCCCCCTGACCAACTGTTTGTAATTCTCAGCTGCCTGTGGCTGCTATGGACCCTCCAGTCACTTTATCAGGCATGGGGAACCCTAGGACAGTTGGCTGTAAGGTGTAATAGCACATTCTTGTTGCAGTTTTTCTGTTAAGTGAGTAGGCTCCCAGCATAGCTGTTTGCTAGGTTCAGGGGCTTTCAATTGCTGTAGGCCTCCTACAGTTTGCAAGGCTGTTGTCAGCTCTTTCAGGATTGTAGCTGAGTGGGGCCAGCCACAGGTATGGGAGCACCCAGTTGTTTCCTGCATTGGAAGGTGGGGCTGATCCCCTATGTGACTATTTGAGAAGCACATGTCTGCCATAGCTGATAAGCCTCACTGCCCACAGGACCACATATCCTGTCAACACAGGCCTGCCCTATGCATGTGCTCTGACCCACTGAGGCAGACCCAGTTGCCCCACTGCAGAGACCTCACATGCTCTACCCACTCCTCATGCACACCCTGTCCTGCAGAGGTGGACCCACTCACCCAGCTGTAGAGGTTCCAGGCACCCATACCAAAGGGCTTGCTGTTGGGTGTGGCCAGTCCCTAGGACAGGCTGTCTGCCCTGGCTGAGCTGGATTCAATCAGTGCTCTAGTGGGTGGGAGAGACCCCTGGGCTAAGAGGCCAGGGCAAGAACTCCACTGGTGTTTGCTAGTGTCTTTGTCAGCACACCTGGGGTAGGTCACAATAATGGCTGCTTCCAGTGTCTCAGCCTCTGGGGAGGTCTCACCTCTCACCAAGATGCACCCAAAGCCTATCAGCTAAGTCCGTTTTCACCAAAAGATTGTGTACTTTTCTTTCTGGTGATTTTAGGTTGCTTTCTGAAATGAGTGAATTTGTGCATGGACCCTTTAAGAGCTGGCTTTTTAGCCCTTATGTCATATAGCTTTTCTGGGGATAGTCCCTGTTGTAGTTAATAGCCAGCAAAGCCAGATATTATGACACTTGTCTCGGTTGTGCTGAGTACAAAAATTGCTTGTTGTCATAATGCTCCCCTGTTCTAATCTCCCGTTCCTCAAGAGAAGGCTTCGTACCTTAAGATTCCTCCTGGTTGTGAAGTGCTGTGGCTCAAAGGTGGCTTTTTTATCTCCAGAGAGGAATCCCTGCCTCTTCCACCCCAGTCAGAACTGTCCCTTTTTGTGGGGGTTCTTTTTATCCAGTTTTCAGTTCTCTCTCACAGGTAATTGTTCCAAGAGTAGTTGTAAATTTGTTGTGTCTGGGGGAGAAGGTGAGTTCAGAGTCCACCTATGCTGCTATCTTGACACCGTCTCCCCATTGTGTTCAAGTTTTACTTTAAGTTTGATTTTCTATAGTTTGAAGATGACATGCCTAGGTGTACTTTTTGGCTCTGAGCTTCCTGGATCTGTGATGTAGCATCTGACATTAATTTGGGGAAATTTTCAGTCTCTATTGTTTCAAATATTTCTTCTATTTCTCTCTCTCTTTCTTTGCCTCCTGGCATTCACTTTACATGTATGGTACATCTTTTCTAGTGTCCCACAGCCCTTGAATATTCTGTCCTGTTTTATTCAGTCTTTGTTCTCTTTGGTTTTCAGTTTTCAAGGATTCTGTTGATATATTCTCTAGCTCAGATTCTTTCCTCAGCTGTGTCCAGTCTATTAACAAGCCCATCAAAGGCATTCTTCATTTCTGTTACAGTGCTGACTTTATCTCTAGCATTTCTTTTTGGTTCTTTCCTAGGATTTCCATCTCTGTGCTTACATTGCCCTTCTGTTCTTGCCTGCTGTCTACTTTATCCCTTAGAGCCCTTAGCATATTAATCATAGTTGTTTTAAATTCCTTGCCTGATAATCCCAACATCCCTTCCATGTCTGGTTTCGATGCTGCTCTGTCTCTTCAAATTGTGTTTTTTGCATCTTCGTATGCCTAGCAATTTTTTCCTGATAGCCAGACATGATGTACTGGGTAAAAGGAACTGCTGTCAATAGGTCCTTAGTGACGTGGTCATGAGGGGTGGGGGAAGGGGAAGCATTCTATGGTCCTATGATTAGGTCTCAATCTCTCAGTAAATCTATGCCTCAGGACCGTGAATTTCACAAGTGTTTCTATTTCTGTCTCCCTACTTAGGAGGGACCAGAGCCAGCTGGCATTGGGTATTTCCCTTCCCCAAGTTTGGTTAAGCCCTGGTTAACTAGTTTCCCCAGAGGGCAGGCTTTATTAAGAAGAAGAGAGTGTTCTGGTGGGTTTCAAACTGGTTCCTTTTTCCCTTCCCCTCCTGGAAGCCTTAGGGGATTTTTCTCCAATATTTATTGGATATTTACAGTGGGAATCTGCTCAATCTCTTAGAGATAAATCACACAACATTGTGGGAGGCCCCCTATAGCTGGGTTTCCTTATGACTTATCTGCACTGAGCTGCCAGCAATTTGTCAATTACAGTTCACAGTTTCCTTCTCAGAGCTGGTTCCCCTGTTGGTTTCCCTTCCTTGAGACTCTGCTCCAGTAAGCTACAACTCTCTGTATTCACCTGCTTGTCTTTCCAATCTCGGGGGCTACAGTTTTCTTTGTGTCCTCCCCTCTCTTATGGATCCAAGAAGAATTGTTTAGCTTTTTACTTGTTGTTTGGATGGACTAATGACTTTCAAATTGCTTAAATGGGCAACTGGAAACCCACCATTCCTGTTTTTCTGTTGATGGATATGTGTTTCCAATTTTCCGCTTTAAAAAGTAGTGGTACAATGAGCAGCCTCATATAGGTCTCCTATAAGACACTTAGGTACATATAACTAGAAGTAGTATCTCTGGCTTATGAGATACTATATTGTCATCTCTACTAGATTTTATCAAACTGTTTCAAAGGTTAAACTAAATTACCCTCCCACAAGCAGCACTGGAGTGTTCTTATATCCAAGTTTTCTCAAGAATACCTGATATCATTAGATTTTTATCCTTGCTAGTCTCATAGATATGAAATGATATATTATTATCATTTTAATATGTTATCACATTATCCTCATTTGAAAAATGAAGACATTAGGCATAACAAGTTTAATAATTTAAAGTCATAGACCTAGTAGAGATTCCTGGAGCATAGAAAGGTTGAGTCATAAAAGTCCAGGACCAGACGGCTTCCCTGGTGAATTCTGGCAAACATTCAAAGAAGACTTAATACCTATCCTTCTCAAACTTTTCCAAAAAGTTGAAGAGAAGAGGAGGCTTCCTAACTCATTCTACGAAGCCAACATTATCCTGATATGAAAACCAGACAAGGACAACATAAAAAAAGAAAATTACAGGCTAATATCACTGATGAATATCGGTGCAAAAATCCTCAACAAAATACTAGAAATCGAATACAATAATACATTAAAGAGATCATACATCATGATCAAGTGAGTTTCATTCCAGGAATGCAGGGATGGTTCAACATCCACAAATCTATCAACGTGATACACCACATCAACAAAATGAATAATAAAAATCACATGATCATCTCAATAGATGCAGACAAAGCATTTGACAAGATACAGCATCCATTTATGATGAAAACTCTAGGTAAAATGATTACAGAAGGAAAATACCTCAATATAATAAAGGTATAATATAAATGACAATGCCACAGCAAATATCATTCTCAATGGAGAAAAACTGAAAGCTATCCATCTAAGAATAGAAACCAGACAAAGATGCCCACTTTCACCTCTCTTATTTAACATAGTATTGGAAGTCCTAGCCAGAGCAAGAAAAAGAAATCAAAGTGATCCAAATTGGAAAAGAAGTGAAACTGTCACTCTTTGCAGATGACATGATTTTATATATAGAAAACCCTAAAGAATCCACTAAGAAACCTTTAGAAATAATAGATGAACACAGACAAGTCGCAGGAAACAAAATCAAAATACAAAAATCAGTTGTGTTTTTATACACTAAAAACAAAGTAGCAGAAAGAAAAATTAAGAACACAATCCCATTTACAATTGTAACAAAAAGAATAAGATACCTAGGAATAAACTTAACCAAAGAGGTGAAAGATCTGTACACCGAAAACTATAAAACATTGTTGAAAGAAATTTGAAGAAGATACAAAGAAATGGAAAGATATTCTTTGCTCTTGGATTGGAAGAATTAACATCGTTAAGATATCCGTATTTCCTAAAGCTATCTGTAGAGTCAATGCAATCCCTATCAAAGTTCCAACAACATTTTTCAGAGAAATAGAACAAAGAATCCTAAGGTTTATATGGAAGAACAAAAGACTCCGAATAGCCAAAGGAATTATGAGAAAAAAAGAACAAAGCTGGAGGTATCACACTCCCTGATTTCAAAATATACTACAAAGCCATGGTAACCAAAAAAGTGTGGTACTGGCACAAAAACGGACACACAGGTCAATCGAACAGAATGGAGAGCCCAAAAATAAACCCACACATTTATGGACAGCTAATTTTCAACAAGGGAACCAAGAGCATATGATGGAGAAAGGGGAGTCTCTTCAAAAAATGGTGTTGGGAAAACTGGACAGCCACATGCAAAAGAATGAAAGTAGACCATTATCTTACACCATGCACAAGCATCAACTGAAAATGGATTAAAGACTTGAATCTAACACCCAAAACCATGAAACTTCTAGAAGAAAACATAGGCAGTACACTCTTTGACATTGGTCTTAGCAACATATTTTCAAGTCCCATGTCTGACCGGGCAAGGGAAACAAAAGAAAAAATGAACAAATGGGACCACATCAAACTAAAAAGCTTCTGCACAGCAAAGGAAACCATCAACAAAAAGAAAAGACAACCAAACAATTGGGAGAAGATATTTGCAAACCATATATTGGATAAGGGTTAATATCATACATCTCAACAACAAGAAAACCAACAACCCAATTAAAAAATAAGCAAAAGATCCAAACAGAGATTTCTCCAAAGAAGATATACAGAAGGGCAACAGGCATATGAAAAGATGCTCAACATCATTAGCTATCAGGGAAATGCAAATCAAAATTACAATGACTTATCACCTCACTCCAGTCAGAATGGCTATAAATAACAAGACAGGAAACAACAAGTGTTGGAGAGGATGTGGAGAGATGGGAATCCTTGCACACTGCTGGTGGGAGTGCAAACTGGTGCAGCCACTATGGAAAGCAGTATGGAGATTCCTCAGAAAATGAAGAATAGATCTACCGTATGATCCAGCTATCCAACTGCTGGGTATTTATCCAAAGAACTTGAAAACACAAATGGATAAAGATACATGCACCCCTATGTTCATTGCAGCATTATTCACAATAGCCAAGACTTGGAAGCAACCTAGGTGCCCACCAAGGGATGAAGGGATAAAGAAGACGTGGTATATATACACAATGGAATACTACTCAGCCATAAGAAATGATGAAATCCGGCCATTTGTGACAACATGGATGGACCTTGAGGGTATTATGCGAAGTGAAATAAGTCAGAGGGAGAAAGTCAAATACCGTATGATCCCACTCATAAGTAGAAGATAAAAACTGTGACAAACAAACACATAGCAACAGAAACTGGATTGGTGGTTACCACAGGGAAAGGGAGGGGGCAAAAGGGGTGATTAGGCTCACATGGGTCGTGATGGACTATAAGTAGTTTTTGGGTGGTGAACATGATGCAATCTACACAGAATTCAAAATATATTATGATGTACATCTGAAAGCTATATAATGTTATAATCCAATGTTACTGCAATAAAATAAATAGATAAAAATAATAATAAAAAAGGTGAAAAAAAAGAAAAGTTAAGTCACTGAAATAGAATCTTTCACTTTTGATAATTCCCTTCAAGCTTGACTTTCTAATTGTATTCAGCAAGTTGTGAAAAGAAAGTTGGGCAAAATAATCTCACTTTTAGAAGCTTTCAATCCAAAGTGGTCTCTTGATAATATGCAAGTGATATTGTTTTTTAAAAAAAGTGCTGGGCTGGGTAAAAAATTTAGGTAGTACATCTGATTTCACCACCAGGTAATTGCAGAATCCATAAACACTTAATCTATCTGCTATTTAGTTTTCTCACCCGTAAAATGAAGGAGTAGGACCAAAGAATTTTATTTCTTATTTCTAAAATGAAATTTTAGATCCCCTCCCCCCCAATTTATAAGACTGATAAAAGCGAAACAACCTTTTTTGAAAAGGTGGGAGAGGCCTGTTCAGCCTTGCCCTCATTCTCCATGTCCCTCATGCCACCTCTGTGCAAGTTTCCCAGGGCTCCAGGAAATAGTTTAAAATGCACTGAACAAAATGGTCTCTGAGATCTATTCCCTGTACTAATAGTCAGCAAAATTGCATATGGATGTTCTCAAAAACGGCCCAGTGCTGTCACATACAAATGTTCCCTCTATTTGGGACTGCTTTGATCCATGATCTTGTCATGCCATGAGTCAATTTGCATTCTTTAAGCACATGATGTTATTTAAAAAGATTGATAATGCTGGTATTTGCCCTATTGTCAGTGTTATATTTACACTGGTAAAAGCCTTGGGGCAAATGTTCTGGATTAACTGACCCAAGAGAGAAGCATTTTCACACACAAGAAGTCATGCACTGTATTTAAACATCAGTTACCATTTCTTCACCCGAACGGTTAGAGCTATCACGACTAACCCCAAAATGTAGTAGATGGAATTCCAGAAGCATCTTTAGTATCATATACGATGGTTGGTTTCTGGTCTTTTTGTGCAAGCTGCTTTAAATGGCTTCTCCTCCAATTCTTTATTAAGAAGGAAAATCAAAATGGATTCAAGGAGGCCAATTACAATATATTTTGTTCTCTTTTGCCAATTTTCTTTCAGCTTATACTATCTTTTCTTG
Source organism: Equus caballus (assembly GCF_041296265.1). Lineage (NCBI taxonomy): Eukaryota > Metazoa > Chordata > Mammalia > Perissodactyla > Equidae > Equus > Equus caballus. Next base: position 4,921,381 of record NC_091689.1, on the reverse strand, counting down.
TGAGAATAAGTCAGTTTACATTTTGCATAGAGAGACAGATTTTTGCATTTTTAATATTCAATTCTCAGCAAAATGCTCCTCGGTGCAGTAGAAAGCTTCTAATAATTAGTCCCTTGGATTTGATAAACATTTGTGCGATTAAACCCAGTGATCAACACGCAAGCACACACATTTATTAACTGGTATCTGAAGCATTATGGAACAGGAAAAAGTATCTGTGGAAATGATAGAAAAAAATTAACCAGGGATTTAAGACTAAGCAACATGATGAATAATTTACTGTCTTTGGGTGATTTTATTTATTTATTTATTTTTAAATTCATGAAAGCATGAAAAATTAAGCTGCCAAACTATTTCCCTCTGCTAAGGGAAAGACAACAACCAAAGCCAATAATACCATATCTCTTTAAGAGAATTGGACCTTAGCTAGACGTGCTTGATTTTCTAAACCAAAGCTTGGAATTTTATTCAGTGATGATGGTGAACTCTCAGACTAGGCACCTGAATACAGACTAGTGCTGTGTGAATCCTCCTGTGTTAATTGGAAAGCAAGAGACAGTAAAATAATGAGAAAGAGTAAAATTTTCTCTTCCCAGAAATTTAGATATTCTCTAATTGGCTATTTTCAGTGTCAAAGGTGAGCCTGACACTGGAAAAATAAACAAACAAGAAAAAAGGAAAGAAATGGAGAAAATACATTGAAAAGGGTAGAGATTTAAAGAAGAAAATAAAACTGTCGCTTCATACAAGGACAAAAAGTAGAACACTATTTAGGTTTGAAAACCATGTTTTAGAGATGAATTTGGAATTCTAAGTATAAGAGAATCTCTTGAATAAATTTTCATCCTCTTCTTGTCTTGAATAATTGAAAAGCTGAATCATTTTATTTCTGCTCTAGGACCTTCCTAAGGTTTATTAAAGATTGTTTTATAATAGAGAAAATTTAACAGCATAAACATTAAACAATTGGGGAATAATTAAAATATTTTATAGCTCAACCATATGCTAGAATTTACCCATTAAAATTACATCCAAAGAGCTACTAAGAATTGTTTTTTAAAATCATATTTAATGATATGGGAAATGGATTTATAATGTTACGTGAGAAAGAAGCAGACTGCAGAGTGGCGTAGGCAGCGTGTTCTCAGTTTTATAAGAAAATGTATATTTACATATTGTGTGTATAGAAAAAGGACAGGCAAGGGGCTGGCCCCGTGGCGGAGTGGTTAAGTTCGCGCGCTCCGCTGCAGGCGGCCCAGTGTTTCGTTGGTTCGAATCCTGGGTGCGGACATGGCACTGCTCATCAAACCATGCTGAGGCAGCGCCCCACATGCCACAACTAGAAGGACCCACAACGAAGAATATACAACTATGTACCGGGGGGCTTTGGGGAGAAAAAGGAAAAAAATAAAATCTTTAAGAAAAAGGACAGGCCAGAAATAAACCACAATTGGCTTTTCAAGCAGTAAATACAAACATTATAAAAATAGACAAGCAGTTTCTTTCGGCCATTACTTTGGTTTTTAATGATAAAATCCCTTACACAAATATTTCTTTTCTTTTCCTTTTTTTTCTTAATTATTCTTTTTAGTTGTTCTAATTATTATTCTAGAGCTGTAAATGATATACCTAAACCTCTGGTTATTGAGCCATTCATTTTAAGCAGTATCTACTTATGTAAAACTAGGAAATTAGCATTCCTACACTCTGCCACTCCTTTTCACTCCTTCTGGTCAGCTATTTCATTGATTTAATGTTGGAGATGTGTATTAGGATATATACGTACACATACATATATACATGTATGTGTGTGTCATTGTGCATGCATAGATATGTATAAATATATTTATTTTCTTTCTTTAGGTAGATAAAAAAACATATATATATATATTTGAGAGAGATTCATTCTAGTATCTTGGATCCACCTGTCCATAGGTTAATTATAAAAATTAAAACAATAAACATTACATAATATGTTATGATTATGTAAATCTTATTTGTTGCAGAACTAAACCAAGAAGTTCATTATTAGATCCAGAGAGAAGGAAATATAATCCTATGTCACTAAACCTGTGCTATTTGAAGGAGAATCTTCTCAGTGTTAAAATCAAATGGATTTTTCTTTCTTTTACTCAATAGTTGGTGTCATATTTGGAGCATGCCTTTCTTACAGGGCTTTTGGTTTTTCTGCCCAGAATTTTTTAGTGCATTCTTTTCTTTTTTATGGAGGCTTTGGGGGTATCATCTCATTGCACTCTTGGGGTGCTTTCACTATTTCTTCATTCTCCTTTCTTTTTCTCAGATTTCTCTCTTCATTTTGCTGGAATATAACTTGAGTACTGTTTTCAGTCTTGGGGGATAAGTTTTCTGAGTTCCCACGTGTCTAAAAATGTAATTATTTTGTCCACACATTTACTTGATAGTTAGGCTAGTCATAAAAATTCTAAGTTGTAGTCATTTTTCCTCAGACATCTGAAGGCATTAATTATTGTCTTTTAGAGTTCGGTGTTGTGAATGTTAACACTGATGTTAATCTGATTCTTCTTCTTTTTACCATCAGATTTCCCCTTTCCACACCCCAGACTTTCAGAGCTTTCTTTTTCATCTTATGCTTTAGAAATTTCACCCCAAAATGGCTAAGTGTAAGCCTTTTCTCATTCACTCTTTTTGACATAAGGCAACTTTTCAATCGGAAAATGCACGTAATTTTTAGGGAATTGTTTTTGCTTGCTCATCTCTGTGCTTTAATTCTCTCTCTGCTATCCTCGTGGAATGTCTCGTAGACAGATGCTGTGCCTTCTGGATCCAGCTTCTGTATGCTTTAATTGTTCTGCTTCATCATTTCATCTTTTAGCGTTAAGTTCCGAGTGATTTATTTTTGTGTTGTCTTTCAGATGTCTAACTTATCCTTCAGCCATATCCATTCTAAGATTCAGCCGTTGTAGTGAATTTTATAGTTTGGTAATTTTATATATAATTTCCAGGAATCCATCCTTGTTCTCAGATCCCTTTTTTAAAGAATAGCAACCTACGCTTTTTTTATGGATGTAATATTCTCTCTATTATCTTTAGGGATAATTACAGATTAATTAGAATTGAACTAAAATTAGAATGGAAACAAGTTATTTCCAAGTATTTGTATCAGTTCTGATCTCCCCCTCCCCATTATTCTGTTTGTTCATCTTGGTCATTCTCTCTCCTGCATTTTTTCTCATCAAATGTCTGACAAGAAGACTAGGTTTTATATATATATATAATTATTATTATTTTTTTTTTTTTGAGGAAGATTAGCCCTGAGCTAACATCTGCTGCCAATCCTCCTCTTTCTGCTGAGGAAGACTGGCCCTGAGCTAACATCCATGCCCATCTTCCTCTACTTTATATGTGGGATGCCTACCACAGCATGGCTTGACAAGCGGTGCCATGTCTGCACACGGGATCCGAACCAGCGAACCCAGGGCCACCCAAGTGGAATGTGTGAACTTAACTGCTGCACCACCGGGCTGGCCCAGAAGACTAGGTTAATTTGTGTAGATGGCTAGTATAGGTTCCCTTCACTGTTGAATAAATCTTTTGTTTAAACGGCCCTTCCCTTGAATGGAAAGGTATGTTAGATTAAAAATGGCTACAAATTCTTTGACACTCCCTCCTTCAAGAGGTGAGGGTCCATGTCTCTGCCCCTTGATTCTGGATAAGCTCTGTTACTACTTCACTAATAGAATACAGTGGAAGTGAGGATGTGCCAGTTTCTTAGTCTAGGCCTTAAAGATCAGCAACTTCTACTTCCTGTCTCTTGAAAACCCAGCTCTTGGAATCCAGTCACCATGCTGAGAGGAAGCGCAAGCAGCTCTGTGGCAAGGCCTGTATGGAGAGAGTCTAAGGCCCCTGACTGACAGCCTTGGGCAGGCTCTCAGCCAGAGGCAGCACTAACTGGCCAGCTACGCGAGTGAGTTGTCTAGGAGTGAATCTCCTGTCCTGATTGAACTGCCCCACTGATGCCATGTGGAGCATAGACAAGCTGTTCCCATCAAGCCCTGCCCAAATGGCTAATCCATAAGGGAAACAAATGTTTATTGCTATTTTAAGTCACTAACTTTTGGGCTGGTTTGTTGTACAGCAGTAGATAAGTGGAACAGAGGCTGAATACGGGATCAAGTGGGCAAGTTCCATTGATGGAAGAGTTTCCTTTGGAAGTATGTGGACAGGGAGCAGCCAGGCAAAATGAAGCTCAGGAAACACTATGCTGAGTGAATCAAGCCAGACACAAAGAGTACATACTATATAATTCCACTCATATAAATTTGCAGACCAGACAAAACTTATTTATAGTGATAGAAATCAGATCAATCGTTGCCTGGATAGGGAGTGGAGCAACTGACTGGGAAAAGTCATGAAGGATCTTTTGGGGTAATGAATCTTCTATATCTGATTAGGATGGTGCTTACACAGGTATATACACTTGTCAAAAGTTGTCACACTGAGGGGCTGGCCCAGTGGCATAGTGGCTAAGTTTGTGCACTCTGCTTTGGTGGCCTGGAGTTTGCTGGTTCACGAGCCAGGTGCAGACTTACACGTCACCCATCAAACCATGCTGCGGCAGTGTCCCACCTAAAACAGAGGAAGATTGGCACAGATGTTAGCTCAGCGACAATCTTCCTCAAGCCAAAAGAGGAAGACTGGCAACAGATATTAGCTCAGGGCCAACCTTTCTCACCACAAAAAATGTTGTCATACTGTTCCATTAAAACAGATAAATTTTATTGGATGTAAATCGTACCTTTATTAGATTGATTTAAAAAATATAATTGCTTTTCTCCTATCACCATATCAATGGCTCAAAGCCACTTAAGCATCATAAATATATCCATATTTCTTTTTCTGGGATTCCAGGTTCTCCATGATCTGGCAAATGCATTCTGCATGACAACTCCTGATTCATCCCATGCTCAAGCTTACCACCATTCCCAAACATGTGTTCCTTCCTAGCATATATGACTTAGTTCTCCCTATTCTCTCCTCGTGAAAGATTTTTCTGCCATCATTTCTTTTTATTTTTGCAAGGAAGATCAGCTCTGAGCTAACATTTGTGCCAATCTTCCTCTATTTTGTATGTGGGTTGCCACCACAGCATGGCTTGACAAGTGGTATAGGTCCACACCCATGTTCCGAACCCATGAACCTAGGCCACCAAAGCGGAGTGCCCTGGACTTAACCACTATGCCATGGGGCCGGCCCCCACCTGCCATCATTTCTTAACTTTCAAACTCCTATTTGTTTTTTAAGGCTAAACTCTGATGAAAAAAGATCCTTCTGGATTCCACAGTCTGAACTGTCTTTCCCTTTTTGAGCTACTACGACAAGGTGTTTGTACCAGTTCCGTAGAATGTATGTTAGGATGCCTTAGGTTATAATTAGGTGTGAATATGTTTTTCTCCCTCACTTGACCCAAGCTCCTGGAGGACAAGGACTTTTTCTGGTTCAACTTGTAACTCCAAAAGTTCTTTGTCTCTAATAAATGCTCAATGTTTGTTTATTAAATTGAATTATCTCAATTCTAAAATATCTGGCTTTAGGATAGGTCTGACTGCTAATTGTGAGTCTCTGGGTCTGATGGACTTTCCCCACTTTGGACTTCCTATGGCTCCTGACGTTGGCCACACACGTTAACACTGCGAATGCTGGCTCCCTCTGCCTTGTTCCATGAATTTTCCTTTCTTCATCCACCTCTCCATTCTAGAAATCTGTGGAATCTCTCATCTACAGGCTGCCTCCTTTCTCATTCTCCATGCTGTTATGATATCATGTTTAAAAACATTTCTTTGCTGATATTTCAGTAATATAAGAGAGGAGGTAAACATGACTGTTCAATCCATTACTTTTAACAGAAAGTTCCAGTGTAATAATCTAGGAATCCCAATTCTTTACAATTAAACATGTTCTTTTACTGTGTTACCTTTGCAAACCACTTCTCTCTTTGGGGCTTCACTTCCTTATCTATAAAATGATTGAGGCGGACAGCGTGAACTTCAATACATTTCAGGTTTAACATTCTAGTGCATTGGGGTTCTAAGCAAATAAAGACTTATTTTTCCAATACTGAGAATTATTTATTTGTGCACACCTACTTTAAGATGCAATTACTGGGGAAAGAAAAGAATGATGTAGATTTAAGTGAGCTTACGTATGTTTTAGCAATAATCCCCATTAGCAGTTTTTAAATGAGGTAGAAAGACATTCTGTCTTTTTACACAGAAAAACCTTGTTTCCATTTTGCACAGAGAACTGGTCTTCTTTCACAAAACCAAACGGAGGCTAAGAAACTAACTCAGTCTCTCATAATCCCAAAATGACCCAATATGTGCTGTAACAGCTCTGATATGTATGAGTAGCTTTTTAGAATGATTTACAGTGTAAAAAATGGAGTAATCTTAGTTGTTGCTCACTGAAATGCTTTATAAATAAACACAAGTAGTAACATAAACATCTACCATCCTGAACAATGCATCCCATGTTATTATCAGTAATTACGACATTTACTCACATATTTTCTCCAAATTTCCAAAGACATAGATCGCAAAAACAGAAGCGAGAGGCACAAAGCTGTGCTCACAAGAGTGGAATGTGGATCATGGCAGAGTCGAATGAGGTTTCTCTTCTGGTGCATTGTGTTTTTCTGGAAACTTTATATGTGCACTTAAAAGATATTAGTTATTTTTCAGTTAATATTTAGTTAAAGCTATGCTCCATAATTCAGGAATCTAGGACTGTTACTATTAGAAATGATATATTTCAGCATAACGTGAGGACAGAGGATATAGAGGAAAAAGAAGCCTTCACAGAGGGAGGGTGGAGGAAGGGAAATCCCTGAGTAACTATGGAAGGAAGGATGCATTACACCTGAAGGATGAGTTGAGGCTCTTTCTGAACTGTAAGTGAAAGGAAGAATCTGCCAGAAGATGCTGATGTTCTGGTGGCTGGACCTCAAAGTCAGGAAACAGAACCAGAACCGGGGGGACCTGTCAGTGCTGTGAGAACCCGCCTGGGGAGAAGAGTTGCTTGCTAAGCAAGTACATCTAATTCGCTATTAATATTCATGCTTTGCTTATACAGAAACAAGATCGCATTTCTGTACCTGAGCATCCCCTCGGGGTGTGTTTTACCTTGACCTTCACTTTCCATAGAGACTCCTGTTATCAATTTAATATGTAAACTATCCCGTAGTTCAGGCCCCCCCTGGAACAGGTTGAAAGGGAACGTTATTCAGTTCCCCTTTTGGAAAAGAGAACCTTAGAAGACAATGTTTGTTTTTCATTTTTTTTTTCCTTCAAAATGACAAAACAAGGAACATAAATACCAACAAGAGCAAAAGGAATCCATCAAGCACGCTCGTGTATATAATTTACTGAATGTACAGTAGTGACGTGAGACACATGCATTCTGAAAAGTCACTCTTGAGGCTGGAGTTGCGATGAGAATAAAAATGCCATAGCCGGCATCTGCAGCTCATGACGGATGCTGTTTTGAGCCTGGCGAAGTAAAACCAACAACTGCTATCCTCCATCATTTCAACCAGAATCCCTTATTTTTCTCAGATGCTACCCGAGGATAACAGGACACATACAGCAAATTAGCAATGTATTCCCTAAATAAATCAAGTCCTTCCTTTTCCTCTTTTCATGGAGTCTAATGAGATCCGCGCAGCAATGCTTACCTCCTTTGTTCTTCAAAACCTATAAATGGGAATTTTCAAATGTAATATTCAATTTTCAGCTTTCAAAACCCACTTTCAAATGTTTCTTTCAAATGTCTGCAGTAAGGTTCACTGTGTGGGTGATTATGACACGTTTCCCAGGACACATGGGTCTTGTTTGTGAATGTCCTCGTGAGATTCATGCTTTCAGAAGCAGATGTATTTTCTGGTGATTGTTGGAGAAATCAAGGCAACCATGATTTTCCATGATGGTGCTTGTGTTACTGCTGCTTGTCAAAGGTCCCCAAAGCATGCAGTCACCTCAGCTATCCCTACATAAAACAAGAGAATTCAGGGCCTATTTACACACAGGCAAAGTGAAAGGAGCAGAGTGGCAAGGATAACTCAACAGCAAAGGGCAAGCTGAGAGCTCTCTCAATGCTTAGAGATCAATTACCTTTTCCCATAAAATGAAGTGGTCATATTTCTAAGCATCTCCTCAACAGCTTCATTGCATTCTTTATTTCCACCTTGGCTGCACATGTCCTATTGTGTTTCATGGGAGATGACGGCATAATTTCCAAAACAGCCTTACAAGACAAGATGTAGGTGACTCAAGGTTTTATAGGAAATCTGCCTTCAAGAGGGATGAAATGATTATGTGGGCCTGTTTCCCTTCCCAATTTATCACTGGCTAGAGAGCTTACTGTATTAATTTTATGCATGAGTGCCTTATTTGTTTCTATGAGATACAGCACTAGGCTACTGGAGCAAAATACCATTAGGTCCTGAAAAGGATTGGGTCACTAACACTTTGTCATCAAGGATCATTAGACACAGAATTTGTGCAATCTTTCATGTGTTTATTAAGTGATAAATATTCAATAAAGCATATTGGTGAATACGTGCAAAGGAGTGACATTTGAAATCTGGTAGTGAATGACATCCTACTTAAAAGCAAGGTACAAGTGCAGGGGTGTTTGTCACCAGTCCGCTCCAGGGCACCTGTGCTTGTTGGTCTTTCTCTTCTAGTTTTGACTCTGGCGTTGGTGGAAAAGATAATCTTGGCCTGATTTCACTTGTTGGGATATTTTCTATGAGTCTAGGCGTAACATCCTACCTATTGCTTTAAGGAAAAGGAAGGCGCAGGGTGCGGTGTGAGGGGCAGGTGCAGGTGCTTACGGATGTCTCTGCCTATCTGTACAGTAATTTTAGAGATAGACATCGCCTTCATATTACATATAAGGTATACTATTATCCCTTTGTGTCACGGTTCATAGCGGACTCAGATTGCTTGGGTTTGGTTCGCAGCCCTGCTGCTTGCAGCTTTAAGACCTTGGGCAGGTTCATCAGTCTCGCTGGTTCTCAGTTACCTAATCATCACACATCTCTACATTATCTCCATTTTATTGATAGGGAACCTTGGGTACAGAGAATTTAATAATTTTCCTGAGTTCATACATTTAATAAATTGTAAAGCTGAAGTTTGAACACAGGCTGTCAGTTTCTAAGTCCATCCTTTTTGCATCCCATGCTATTGCCTTCAATTCATGTAAGTACTTAGAACAATATCTGGGACTTAGTAAATGCTTAACATATATGAGAAAGTTCACTATTATTGTTATTAAAATTTTTGTAGAGCACTGTTATATGCCAGTCACTCTGCTAGATATTGAGAGTACAAAAGTGAATGAAAGCCACACTATCCCCGTGGAGATGATGGTTGATTGGCAGAGACTGATATTTTAAAAAGAGACACGTGTCTAATTATAAACTATAATAAAGGCTGTAAAGTGAAGCTACATGGAACTCCAATAGTTTACAACAAGGAAATCTGCCCTAAACCGAGAGGGGAAAGACTGCCCCCAGAGAAATGATGTTTGCACTGAGATTGAAGAATGAGCAGATGTGAACTAGATAAAGTGAATGGGTGAGGGGAAGAAGTGGGGGTTGAAAGGTTGGTGTTCGAATCAGAAAGAAAAACAAGAGGAGAAGAGCCTGTTTGGGGAAACTGAAGATGGTGGACGTGTTTGTGGTATCATGGCTCCAGGAGATGGAGGCCCAAAATGGGATGGGAGAGGTTGGCGGGGAACAGATATATTGGAGGGCTATGTGGGCAATGTTAGGGAGTTTGGATTTTCCCTAAGTGTAATGAGAAGTCATTGAAGTGTTCCAAACGGAGGAGTAACGAGTGTGATTTTATAGAAAGACCATTTGGCATTAAGATGTTCACACATCCCAACCCCCACCCTCCAGATTCCCCAGAAAGTGTGATCACTCAGAACGGGGTGCTGCAGGGGGCTTCAATCTTCCCCGTCTCTTTCTAATCAGAAGTCTTAAAAAACAACATCAACTTCTAATGTTGCAATTTTTGCTCCAGGGTCCACAAATATCCTAGGTACAAATTCTTTCCTATCTTCCAGTGAACTCTAAGCACGTGAGTTAAAACCTGCTTAATATAAGTGTTAGATATTATCACATATTTCAACACTGTCTAGTATTGCTGCTGGTCTTAGATGGTTTTCTTCCTCTTGCAAAATATAATTTGTAGGTGTTATTTACAGTTTTGTGTTTGATCCATTTCCCTAATTTCTACACTCATTATGCTTTGCTATCCGAATCTTTTCCATTGATTCAACTATAATCTTCATTCTTTTTTTTTTTTGTTCAGCAAAGTTAGCCCTTAGCTAACATCTGCCACCAATCCTCCTCTTTTTGCTCAGGAAGACTGGTCCTGAGCTAACATCCATGCCCATCTTCCTCTACGTTATATGTGGACGCCTGCCACAGCATGGCTTGACAAGCAGTGCATAGGTCCGCATCTGGGATCCGGGCCAGTGAACCCTGGGCCACCGAAGCAGAACGTGATAACTTAACACTGTGCCACTGGGCTGGACTCATAATCTTCATTCTTTTATCTAGCAAGTATTTCTTTTTTTGTTTTTTGAGGGAGATTGTCCCTGAGCTAATATCTGTTGCCAATCTTCCTCTTTTTGCTTGAGGAAGATTGTTGCTGAGCTAACATCTGTGCTGATCTCCCTCTATTTTATGTGGGGTGCTGCCACAGCGTGACCTGATGAGTGGTGCCAAGTCTGCACCCAGGATTGGAAACTGTGAACCCCGGGCTGCTGAAGCAGAGCACGCAAACCCAACCACTACACCACCAGGCCAGCCCCAAGCGAATATTTCTTAAATAACTATCTTAGTTATTTAGTACATACCAGATTACATGCTAGTAGATATCAGATTACATTCTAAGTGTTTAATGGTGAAGAAAACAGACAGGTCCTCTCTTCATGGCTCTTAGGTTTGGGTCTGGAGGTGACTTCCATATGTCCAGACCTGCTCATCCAGTGGTCTGCTGGGCCTGCCTAAGGATCAACACTTGGAAATTCCACAGCATATTCCCAGTGAGCTTACTACAATGATGCCCGGTTTCAATCTCAGAGCTCTCTTGGATGTCTCCTTCTCCATGCCCTGCTGTCTCATTCACCCTACTCAAAAATTCCTCCACTTGAGACATTTGGCAGAAGCTTCCTCTGCCTCGTTCCTCACATTCATTCCCTCCTGTCTATTTCCAGAGCTACCATACTAGTTAAGATTTGTTCCTTGGTACTTGGGTTGTTGCTTCAATATCCTGGCTGATCTTGTGGATCTGTATTCATTCTCTTCTCTAGTCTTTGCTGCATCTTTCATGGCAGATACATTTTCTGGAAGTATAGTTCTGATATGTCACTCTCCTCATCAGAACTTTCCATGGCACTCACATTCCCCCTGAAGGAAGTCCTAACTCTTCAGATTGACACTCTAGACCCAAACACTCAGTACAATTTTCTCCCCTTCGGGCTTCCTACATTTCAGTTAGACTGTGTTACTGCTCTTTTCCAAACACACCTCATACTTGCTAACTTTTTGTGTCTTTTGCTAATGAGGTTCTCTCCATCTGGAATATTTTCCTGAAATATGTCATCTGTCAGATTCCATCTTTCAAGATCCATCCAAAATGCCACTTACTTCATTAAGCCGTTCTTGAGTTCCCCAACAAGATATGCTCTCTCACTTTTTTTAGCTGGTCGGCAGACAAATACTGATAAAAGACAGCTTGTAAACAGGTGTTCATTTAGGCAGCTATTTATTAAACAAATTAAAAGAAAATGCTGTACCAGGTATACTTTTTTATTTCTTATGTATGTGCTTATCACATTCTATCTTATAATCCTGTTCACTTTAGGCTCATCCATTCATTCTTTTTACACATATTTGTCAGGCACCTGCTATGTCCCAGGTACTCTGCATGTGAGTGGACAAAAACAGAAAGCTCCTGAGTCCATAAAGCAGGTGCCTGTAAGGAGAAATGGTCTCAGTGCTTGCCTGGCAGGAATTTTAACAACAGGAACCTGGACAAGTATTGCCTAAGTGGCAGAATTACTGTTCTTATATGTTAAATAAAGTGTGTCTGGGTGCTGAGGTGGTTGGGGTAGACGAGACACCAAGCCCACAGTCCCAGCTCCTCCCGAGTGGTGGTTAGTTCATTCTGTGCCTCAGCTGTACCCCTAGGAGGTGACAAGTGATGCTGTACTATTCCTTTGTATCAGGGTTTTTATCTTTGTTCTCTTTACACTCTATGTTCTGCATATTTGCTGATTTAAGATAAACCAAAATAAAAACCCATTTTTACTCCTTTCAAATGATAATTCTCACCCAGGATATGTCTGGTTAGGGTCATCAGCACTCTCTTTTGAAGGTCAAGCCTCACAAAGGTAGGGAGCAGGCTTGGCACTCAACACCACAGGATACATCTTGGTCTTATGCCATTATCTACAAAAGTACACCAGACCCCACTGGGACTGCCAGTTTCAGAGGCTGAAGCATCGCAGTTTTTAGAGCAATAGAAGAAGGAAGTCTGGTCTTGTGACCTCAGTTGACTACACATATTTCTCCATATGTAGATAACTCCAAAAACTGCCCGTCTCTTTCAGGGGAACAAAGGTTTTCTTCATTTAGTTTCCATCAGGAGGGATTTTTCCTAAACACTCCTAGCTCTCGCTGTACCATCTTCTCGTCCTCCCCGCAGAACTAGAATGAGTTACATAGTGGTGGGCTGATTGCGGGAGTTAATTTATCAAAATGCTGTGCGAGGCAAATTTAGCATGAAGTGAATAAAGCATTACGCTCCTCATTTGCAAAGACCACTTCCAAGGCCCTGATTAGAGGCACTTCATTTCAAAGAGTGTTTAAGGTTAGCAGCTGCAATAAAATACTTAAAATGCCCTACAATCCTATAGCTCATATATGAATGAAACTTGAGGTTTTCCCAAATTCAGCAACAACTCCAAAGACACCTCTTCTAAACTCTCAAAAAAAAAATCACTATCTTAGAAGAAAGAATGAATTATCATTCTTATCTCTGTAGAAAATATTACAAAATTTTTATCTTATGAAAAGGGAATCAAAGAGTATTCAGTGAAAAAAAAATGTAGAAACAGTGTTAGGACTCCCAGAAAATAAATTAATAAAAGTATTACCTTGTAGTTTGTGATACTTGTCAGTATTAAATTTTTAAAAATTTCTAATGATTTCTATGATTCTAAATGAATATTTACTTTGTACCTAATTTTGTATTTTTTTCCTTAAAAAAAGTCTTGAAATTGTATTGACTTCAAGCTCCTCAAAGCCTGGATCCACCTCTGGCTTTCCACACTCTCCCCTGCAGACCAGTGGGAAGTGACAACCTTATGTAAGTGTGTCTGCTCTGCAGATCCAAACTTTCTCCAGACAGGCTGTTCCAAGCTTTTGGATCAGTGGTTCTCAGACCTTAGCATTCATCGGAATCATCTGGACTGTCTGTTCTGCTACCCACTTTCCCCAAAGTTTCTGCTTCAGTAGGTCTGGGTTGGGACATGACTTGCATTTTTAACAAGATCCCAGGGGATGCTGAGGTTGCTGCTCCAGTTACCCCACTTTGAGAACCACTACTCTAAATGAATGGTTCTCAATTTTGGCTGCATAAAGGAATCACCTGGGGAGTTTTTGAAACTATTGATGCGTGGGGCAAATCCTTAGTGCATCTTCTGATTTCACTGGCCTGGGCATGAGGTGTTTTATACACTCTCCAGGTGACTCTAATATGCAGCCAAGGTTGAGAACCAGTGGTCTAGACTGTGGGGCAGGATGCTTACCCAACTTAGGTCGCACATCTAAACTATACCCTTCCAAATAGCATTTTCAGTAATAAGGGTGACATTTTACACATTATTTATTGTGCCCATGGAATTCCAATGAGGATAACATATGAAATCAATTAATTAAGAAGCCTTTGTTACATCAAACAATTGTACATACCATTACGCGACCTATAGCTTTCCATACTTTGAAAATATAATGTCAATATGCATTTGGAAAACCAAAATGTATATTTTGAAGTGAACTCTTTGGGGAGGTCATGATAGAATTCAAGAAATGGAAGACATCCTACAAGAACTCAGCAAATTCACAATCTTTATCTCAGACTAGAAGTTGGATTTGTAGACTTTGGATTGGTGTGCATATTGCCTACATCATTTACCATGCTCGGGAAATCTGAAATAGCTTGAAGTTTCTTAATAGCATTTTTTTGTGTGTTATAATTTTATCTTCTTAACTAATTTCATGTCATTTTCCTATTTGATCTGGATTAGTAGCTCTAAGAAAATGTATTAAGTACTTTATTTAATGCTCAATTTATAATTTTTTCTCCCCAGAAACTAAGTCCCTTATGATGGCTTCTCTATAACATAGCTGTTAGCCTCACTCACCAAAAATCAAAAGGATTGTGGCATCTCTAGATTGCTCTTCCCCAGGGCCCTAAAGCGGCTGGCCATCGATCCTCTAGTGAGCAGCGGCTTGAGAAGAAAAGTAATTTCTTCCTTTGAGCATCTGGGTGCCTCATGGAGATGGGAAGTCTTTAACTACATATTACATCTCTATACTTATTATTATTCCATTTGGAAAAACATGTCACATAGGGCCAAAGAGATCCAGTTATGCTGTGGATTCTGCTTAAATGAATACCTGATGAAGCGATAAACCATTTTAAAATGAATTTGCTGCTCCCATCAATTCTTTGCGACTGTGTTGCAAGCCTGAAAAATGTATCAAATAATGAAACTTGATAATCTGACCCTGCTAAATGCTGCAAGCAATGTCCCAGGCTGCACATATGGTGAGCCCTTTATTTATTTAATTTCTGATTTTAAAAGAAACCCAAAACCCTCTGTAGAGGAATGTGTTTTCCATCTTCCAGTTAATGCATTCAAATATCTGGCTACACATGAAACTTAAACAAATTGTATTGGGTTATTTGGACAAACATAGAATTAATTTACATTAAGTACAGTATGACACGATCATTAATTATGATAGAGTAGAGTATTAAAATGGGAGCAAAAACTGCCTGATTCTTGTAACTGACTGTACCACTGGAAAGATATTCCAAGGGGGCAAAGTTTCCAACAGGGATGTTGTCCTAATTGGCACTTGAAAGCCCACCTAGGGAGGTTATCCTCTCTTTCATAGCCTTTTGAACTCCATGTGACTAGTCCTTGGGGTGAGAGAACACATTTTGATACAAAAGTCATTATCAGGGCTGGAAATTCACACCTCCCAGAAGCACAGCTTTTATCCAAGTGCCTCATTTTACCCTGGTGAGAGATTAGCATGCCTCACAGGGGCATTGACACTAATTGTTACAACAAATTAATTAATGACATGTACAGAAGGAGTTCTTCTTTTGCTTGGAGAGGGCTAGAAAGGCAGCGTATATCATTTTTCTAAATAATTTAATTATAATGGAATGATTATGCTAGCACCTTGTTTCTGCAGGTCTTCAAAAATTGAAAGCTTAGGTGTGATTTTATAGGTAGCTGGGGATGAGTTAAACAACCTTTCAGTGTCATTCTTCATTTGCTGTTTTCTCACACCTGCGGAGCAGCTTTTGAATGATAGCGATGACTTATCATAATTACTTGTCCATATGAAAATGCAGTGTTGACCCTTCAGCAGTAGAAAATGGATTTTTAATTTATTTTTTCCAGTTATGATGATGAGTTTTTACTGAGCTTGCCAAGCTTTCTCACTCTACTCTCTTTGTGACTAATAGTATTTTTTTTTGAGATTGCATAAAGCTTCAATAATTGATATCTGTTGCTTTTGCCTGCTCCCCATTTTCCTTTGGGGAACCAGCACTCACCCATTTCAATCCATATGGTTGGGGTGGGGTTTTATCCCTCTTCTAGGCTCTGGGGGTGGGTTCATGGACTATGTCTGGTAGATGAGAGCCTGGCATCTCTTTAGAAACAGTGATTGGTTCACTGATAGGCATGCGATCATGAAACCTGGGATTCTTGCTGGAAATTTTGGAAAAGAGAAGTTTTTCTTCTGGTGTTGCTAAACTGGTAGAATGTGATTTGCAAGCTCCTGTTGGATCTTTCTGCCAATATTTGAATCTGAAGAAAGTAGATCTAAGAGATGGAGAGGTACAGATGCCTGAAATTCAAGCACCTGGATCTGGTTGTGCCTGAAGTAGACCCTGGACTTTTGAACTATGAGTGTCAAAAATCCCTTTTTGTTGGGTTGGGTTGAATTGAGTTTCTGTTATACATAAATTCTCTGGTCATCATTCCTAGGATATTAACAAAGAGAAAAGTGCACATAGAGTCCCCCAAAATTCTATCTGTGTACTGAAGGGTCCACTGCACTGTGTTCCTAGCTGATTTCTCTGCATTATAATCCACATCAATTCTAAGGCTCAGAGCATCTGAGGAAGGAGGAAGCTAAGAATTTCTCACTTTAAGGAGGAAAATCTTGGAAATTTGGAATGCTTTCATGAAACATTGGGAATATTATTACCGCCTTCTCTGTCTAAATGTGAAAGCCCTTGGCTGTATTTATATGCAAAATTTGACCAAAAACAAGAGAGAGACATAGAGACAATTCTTTTTTGTAAAGTTTATAAATAGCTTATTCTGAAGAATGCCCAATCTTTTACAGAGGAGAAAGCTGGAATGGTTGATAAATGGGGGTGAAATATTTGTAAGTAATGATTATTCAGTTTAAACTTATTTGTAATTGTTTTGGTATGAAAAGATATTTAATTCGGTGGAAAAGAAATGGTCACCGGAGAAGTGTGTTGTGAACCCCAGGCTATGATATCTTCGGATCATTTCATCTGAAGTTGCTGCTCTCTTTCACTGGTTTGTGTAGACTGTTCTATTCTGTGAAGATGTTTTGCACAATGTTAATCACCTGGTCATGGAGCTATGAAATAACACGAGAGGGGTCATTTGAACTGGGATAAAGGTAGCCTCCCATTGCCTCTTTCCTGCTTTTAGTTTATAAATTCTGGGACTCAGAACAGAAGGGAAGTCTTTCTGAACAGCCAGTGCCCCGTTACTTATTGGCCTCAGTTGTTCCATGGATCAGCAGGGAGCAGCGGAGTGGCGACTACTTGTAGAGATGAGCAAGGCTAATTAGCTCTGATGGGAATCAAGCATAGGATCTTGGCACTGCTGGCATTATCCTCCATCCCCCGAGCACGCTGAATGTAGAGTGTCAAATGAGAAGCTGGCCACAGGGCTCACCAACACAGGTGTCCTAGTGCACCTGAGAGGGGAGGAGCTGAAATCAAAGACTTCGTACTGCCGCTCCTCAGCCCTGTCTCCTAACATTTGACCAGTGAATTAGTATCGATAAATTAAAGTCACTTGTAGTTGGGGATGAACTTAACCTTCTTAAAAACATTTTTTTCTTTGTATATATTTTAAGTATTGACTATGTGCAGTAGGTGTTATGGGTTGAATTTGCCCTCCCAAAATTTGTATGTAGAAGTCCTAACAGCCAGTACTTCAGAATGTGACCGTAGTTGGAGATAGGGTCTTCACAGAGATAACCAAGTTAAAATGAGGTAATTAGGGTGGACCCTAATCCAGTATGACAGCCGTGCTTACAAGAAGGGAAAATTTGGACACAGACACTCATAGAGGGAAGATGAAGTGAAGAAATACAGGGGTATCATCTGTAAGTCAAGAACAGAGGTCTAGACAAGATCGTTCCCTCACAGCCCTCAGAAGGAAGCAATCTTGCTGCCACCTTGATTTTGAACCTTTGTCCCCATAACTGGGACAATAAATTTCTGTTGTTCAAGCCATGTAGTTTGTGGCAAATTGTTATGGCAGTCCCAGCTAACTAACACAGTTAGCAGGACGTCTCATCCTCTTCAAGGTAGTTATTACATTTGCATGTAAAATTCAGGAGACTAGTCCACGGACGCACAAGTACCTAGTAGAAGAGGCTGGATTATAAGCCAGGTGTTTGATTTTAAGTTTAATGGCTTTTCCTCTTCCAAAAAACTTCAGGAAGCTAAGGGAAATATATTACTTCTCTAAAAAAGGGAAACATAAAAATTTTAGAAAGGCTCAAACAAAAAATAATGTTTATAAACACCCATGTAGGGGCCATCCAAATTTAGCAAATGCTAACATATTATATTTCCTTCAAATTTTTTGTTAAATAAATTACAGATATTTCTCTTCTGTTTATAAATCATTCCTTTTCCTTTTCCCCAAAGGCACACACAACCATTAATTTGGTTTATATTCAGTCCGTATTTTAATATTTTCACGATACATGTTCTCTAGTAAAAGTAATTGTGCGCAGGGTCATGCTGCAGTGGAAATCATGAAGCATGCCCTTTGTGTACATGTGCAAGAGATTTGTTTAGGTTAATATACCTAGAAACCAAATTGGTGGTTACAGGTAGGCACTTCTCCACTTTTACTAAATATTACCAAGTTGATCTTCAATGGGTCATACCAAGTCATACTTCCATTTACAGCATATGAGAATTAATTGTTTCCCCATATCCTTGGTATTGTCAGACTTTAAGTTTTTGGCAATCTGATATAATTTTTAAATATATCGTATGTGTAAACACACACACATGCATGCTATATGTACAGATGGCATATAGTACCGTTTCCATGTTTTAAAATTGTTTGCTAAAGGCATTACACTTTATGTATTCTAGCAACTTTCTCTTTTCACTCAGTGTATTTGTGAGATTTATGTAAGTTGATATGTAGTGTTCTGGTTCATTCATTTTTGCTGCTATATGATAATTCCCTTGTGTAAACATATCACAGTTTATTTATGCATTTTCCTCTTGATGGATATTGAGGATGTTTCTGATTTTCTGGCCAGGCCATCAATACTGTTGTGAACATACTCATACTTGTCCCCTTGGACCTAAATGTGAGAGTTTCTCTGTATGCCCAGGAATGGAATTGCTGGGCCATAGGATAAATATGCCTTCAATTTTTACAGATACTACCGAATTGTTCTCTCAAGTAGTTCAACTATTTTGCAATCCTTCCAGCAAAGTATGAGAATTCCCATTATTTTACAACCTTGTTGACAATACTTGGCATTGTTCCATTTAAAACTTTTGTCAATCTGATAGGTGTAAAATAATATCTTATTCTGAGTTAAAGTCAGTGTATGCTGGTCAACTGGCAAATAGACCAAAATAAAAAAAAAATCTCTGATATGTAGTATTTGTCCATTTGCATAATGTAAATGTTTCCACCATGGTCAATCTCAAGTTACCAACATGACATCACTGAACGTGACAATGTGAAGATGGAAGAGATGGGTGCCATCAGCTCGAGCATGATGGCTCAAGCTGTTTTCCTTTGGTACACCACTAGTTAAATTTATGTTTCTCTGATTACTTGGTAGATCGAGCATCTTTCCATAGGAATTTTTTTACTATTTGTGTTTCTTATTCTATGAAATTCCTGCTCATGCTTGTGACCATTTTTCTCTTGGGGTGTTAGTCTATTATTGATTTGTAAAAGTTCATTATATACTCTGGATACTAATCATCTGTTAGTAGTGTGTAACAAATGTCTTCTGCCAGCTTGTCTTACCTTTTCACTCATTTTAATGGTGTTTTTTGTTACACAGAAGTTTTTAATTTCAATGTAGGCGAGTTTATAATTCTTAGTTTATTGCTTGTCCTGTGTGTTTAAAAGTATTTCCTACCCCAAGTTTATAAATGTTTTCATAAGTTTTATTTTAAACTTTTAAAGTTTTTGCCTCTCTTTTAATGTATTTAATCCTCTTAGAATTGATTTTGTTTACGGCATGAAGGGATCTTATGTCAGTTGCCCCAGTAACATTTGTTTAATTTGCCATTCATTTCTCATAAGGCAAACATGTAGGCTGCTTATAGGCTCTCCAGCTTGTTTCATTGGTCTATTCACTTAGTTAAGCATAAATATCACACTATATCAAGCTATAGTGATAAAAATACCTCCCCATGCTCCATCATGTTCTTTCACAAAGTTATTTTGGTGCTCTTGGCAGTATGGCATAGCAGTTCAGGGCACACTGGAGACAAACTGGAGAAGAACCTTTGTTCTTCTGTTATTATCTGTCTGACTTTGGATAAGATTTTAATCTCTCTGAACCTTGGTTTTCTCATATGTAAAATGGAGATGAAATAGTACCTCACTTATAGATATGGTTATTATGGGTATTAAAGAGACGCGTGTGAAGTTGTTAGAAAAGTACCTGATTCACAGAAAATGCTATTAATTGTTTACTATTATTCCATAAGTAAATTTAGAGTCAGCTTATCAGGTTTCCTAAAATAGTCTACCAGGATTTTCACTGGAATTTCACTGAATTTATACGGTTTTTGGGGGAACAATTGACATCTTATGATAGTGAGTTTTCCTTCTCATGCAAATAGCCTATTTCTTTATATATTGGTCATATTTTTTAAAGTTTTGAAATTTCCTTTGTAATACTCATGCAGATCTTTCGTTATATGTCATATAAGGTACCTTTCATTCTTTGCCATTATTAGGAATTGTGCCTTAAAATTTCAGACATTTTCTTTATGTTTCAGATCAGGTTAAATTTCCTTAAATTTTCAGGTGATTTTGATAATAAATTTATTGAATTTGTGGATAACTTGGGGGAAAATTTTTCTTTATAATATTCCCTTTATGAACACGGTATATCTCTTCATTTATTTTGAATTATTTAAAGTCCTCGATTAATGTCATTCAAGACATGTTAGTTATGCTTAGAGTTTTTGTTGCCATTGTGAATGAGATCTTTATTTCTGTTACATTTTCTACTTGAGTATGATGTAGATAGGAGTGCTGTTGACTTTTGCACATTGATCCTGTTGCTGAGCTCTATTATTGGTTTTTGTAGTTTGTCTGATATTTTCTTGGATTTTTCTATGTTACTATCATATCATCTGCAAATAATGACAATTGTGTCTCTTTGTACAACTCATATATTGTTTCTTTTTATCATTTTTTTTGACTAGGAAATCTAATGAAATTGTGTCTCTTTGTACAACTCATATATTGTTTCTTTTTATCATTTTTTTTGACTAGGAAATCTAATGAAATGTTGAGCGTTGGGAGCGGTAGAAGATAACTGTGGCCATTTTTTTTTGGTAGTACACCAAAACTAACAGTGGTAAGGTGAAATCTAAGATCATATCAATAACCTATTTGTACTCTGTTACATTAATATCCATTGAATTATCTTGCATTTGAATAGGTCTTTTACCAATGCTTGACTTTTATCACTATGCATCATCAGCTAAAAAATATGTGTTCACTGAGTTCTGTAGAAATTTCAAATCACAAATTCCATTATACAGCATTGAAAATGAAATCACATTCATTTAATATAATCACCTAGCTCATCAGAACGTTATGTTGGGATGCTGTCATGCTCATGAATACAAGTTTTCCAAAATTCTAATTTTTACTTGAAAGCTCAAATTTTATCAGTTGGCAATAGATATTGTTAGTTGCCAGTTTTTCTTGAAGTGACAGACTTCCTACATTATTTTTGGAGAAAATATATGCCAAAAACCAACCATTGATAGCTATACTTTATCAGCCATACTTTCGAGGAAAAATAGTGTTCCATGGAAAAAGTGGTAAATCATTGCACATTCAAACAATTAAACAATTGACTTTATATATCTTTCCAATCCCTTTATTTAAACTTTCAATATTATTTTAGGTGTTTCTCTCATAAGTGGCATAATGCTGGAATAAAAAACATCCTATTTGATGGTCTTTTATTAGGTAATTTTAATCCACTTATATTTGTTGCTATTACTGGTTTATTTGAACTTAATTCATCTCTTTTATTTTATATTACCATGTTATTTTCTCTTATTCTTTCCTTTCCTCAGCTTATTTTCTGGTCTTTATTGTTATAAGTGTATTGGTATTTTTTTTCTCAACTTTTTTCCTACTAATTTGAATGTTTGGTATTTGTTTCCTGTTTTTATTATACGTATTTTGTAAAGCAGTTTAATGTCATCATTATCACCATTATTATTATTACACTTTGCCTTGTATTTTATATTTTATTTCTCTGTTTCTCTGTACTTCATTCTGGGTGAATACTTTCATACTTGCCTTCAAATTAGTTATTTCTCACCTTGTATCTAGTGAATCATTTATAACACATATTGAAATTTTTATTTTAGCTAATTTTTAATTTAAAGGAATTCCAATTGGCTTTTTTTTCTTTCTACCTATTCTTGATTCATATCTGACTTCTTTGGTTTCATAATTTTTGTTTCTCTTTTACAAAAATTATTCCTTATTTCTTTGAGGATATAAAACACACCTACTTTAAAGTCATTTTTGACATTTCCTAATCGGATTTTCTTCCGTTAGCTTTGTTATTTACCATATACTTGAAATTTTAGTTGGCAAGTTCATCTTGAGTGATAATTCCTATTCATGTTCTCTGTGCTTATTCCTTTCTCTCTGTGATTTTGTAGAGGCCTTGACACAGACTCCGGTTTCTCCTGTCTAGAGCCAGGTTTCATACTGATGCCTCCATGCTCTTGTCCCCTGGTGATACTGAAGAAAGTGCAGATCCAATCGTGAGCTTTCGGGCAGCCTGGCTGGGGGTCCACTTGATTGGCTGCCTCTGCTTCCTCTAGCCCCCCTCTCCCACCCAAGAATATTGTATCGTATAAACTAATGTCCTGGGAAATTTTTTGGCTTCTTTTTAATGCTTCTGATGCCTTATGTCAGGTTCCTGGTTTAATGAGATTGGTCTCATTCTGGTATTTTCCCCACATCCTACAGGAATCAAAATCTCAACTGCTCTTTCCAGTTTGTAATTTTCCATTTTTTTTTAACAAAAAGTATAAGAATGTGCTGGGCTAAATGTTTGTTCCCCTCTTTCCACCCCCACCTCAAATTCATATGTTGAAGCTCTAACCCACAATGTGATGATATTTGGAGATGGGGCCTTTTTGAGGTAATTAGGTCCAGATGAAGTCATGAGGGTAGGGCCCTCATGATGGGATTAGTGCTCTTATAAGAGGAGGAAGAGATTGAGGGCTCTCCGTCTCCAAGAGCATGTGCTGAGGAAAGGCCGTGTGAGCATGCAGCAAGAAGATGGCCATATGCAAGCCAGGAAGAGGGCTCTTGCCAGGAAGTGAATCTGCCAGCACCTTGCCCTTACATTTCCCGGGCTCCAGAACAGTGACAAATAATTCCTGTTGTTAAGCTAACCAGTCTATGGTATTTTGTCATAGCAACTTGAGCTGTCTAGACATGTACGATGAACAATTCTGGAATCTGGTTGATCTGGTGGCTGTATCCCTACTTACATGTTTCTGTTCTAGTTCCAGCTTTTGTGCATACTTATATATTTTTAAAGTGTCTACGTTTTTAATATTTTTTAAAGTGTCTAATTTGTCAGTACTATGTGTGTGAGTGTGTCATAGAGAATGTTGAAGCATTAATTCTAGGCACCATCTTGACTGGAAACCTTTAGCCTATTTCTTTAGGAAGTTCTGTTAAATGGTAATACAACAGAGGTAGAAGTACTGGATTAATTAGTAGAGTGTTTAGAATAGGGACAATTATGCGTATTGAATTCTCTGCAGCACTTGCCACAATGTCTTGCACATAATAGGTACTCATTATCCATTAAACCCCTGACATTTGCAAACATAACATTTGCGGTTTGAATTATTCCAAGTGACCTCCAGATGGCCCTGGAATTTTGCTGCTCCCAGCATGTCCATCTCAATGTGACTTTGTGGTTCTCTCTTCTTTATCAAGTGATCTTTACTGCATACCATCATCAAGAGCTCACAATTGGATTTTTTCATGTGTGTAAAATAGAGGTGAAATAAGAGATGTGATATAATAAAAATCTAAAGAGTGGTAAACTTATGGCTCAGATATGGAAAGGAAACAGATGATTCTCAATAGAATGTGGTTCTGGAGAAAACCAAGATCCTTTGCAAGATGCTCTGAAAGTGAATTCAAGGATATGTAGAGGACTGTGGAAGTATTCCTTTTCTTTCTTTCTATTTTTGTTTGCTTGCTTGCTTGCTTGCTTCCTTCCTTCCTCTCTCTCTTTCTTTGATGTTGGTTTCTAACATCATATAAACTTCAGATGCACATTATTCTATTTTGATTTCTATGTAGGTTACATCACGATCACCACACACATGTGCGCAGTCACCTCTTTTGCCCTCCTCTCTCTCTCCTTCTACTCTGGTAACCATCAATCTAATCTCCACATCTCTGTGTTTGCTTGTTGGTGTTGTTTTGATCTCCTATTTATGAGTGAGATTATGCAGTATTTGACTTTCTCCTCCTGACTTATTTCTCTTAGCATAATACTCTCAAGTTCCAACCATGTTGTCACAAATGGCCGGATTTCAGCATTTCTTATGGCTGAGTAGTATTCCATTGTGTATGTCTACCACATCTTCTTTATCCATTCGTCCCTTGATGGGCACCTAGGTTGCTTCCAAGTCTTGGCTATTGTGAATAATGCTGCAATGAACATAGGGGTGAATGTATCTTTATGCATTCATGTTTTCAAGTTCTTTGGATAAATACCCAGCTGTGGAAGAGCTAGATCATATAGTAGTTATATTCTTAATTTTTTAAGGAATCTTCATACTGTTTTCCATAAAGGCAGGACCAGTTCGCATTCCCACCAGCAGTATATGAGAGTATCCTTTTCTCCACATCTTCTCCAACACTTGTTATTTCTTATCTTGTTAATTATAGCCATTGTCATGGGTGAGAAGTGAAATCTCCTTGTAGCTTTGATTTGCATTTCCCTAATAATTAGTGATGTTGAACATTTTTCCATGTGCCTGTTGGCCATCTGTATATCTTCTTTGGAGAAGTGTCTTCAGAACTTTTGCCCATTTTTTAATTGGGTTGTTTGGTTTTTTTTTTGGTGAGATATATGAGTTCTTTCTATATTTTGGATATTAACCCCTTATCAGATACATGGTTTGCAAATATCTTCTCCCAATCGTTTGCTTGTCTTTTCATTTTGTTTATGGTTTCCTTTGCTGTGCAGAAGCATTTTAGTTTGATGTAGTCCTATTTGTTTATTTTTATATTGTTTTCCTTGCCTGGTCAGACACGGTATTTGAAATTATGCTGCTAAGACTGATGTTGAAGAGCATACTATCTATGTTTTCTTCTAGAAGTTTTATGGTTTAAGGCCTTATATTCAAGTCTTTAAGCCATTTTGAGTTAATTTTTCTGTATGGTGTACGATAATAGTCTACTTTCATTCTTTTGCTTGTGGCTGTCCAGGTTTCCCAACACCATTTATAAAGAGACTTTCCTTTCTGCATTGTGTGTTCTTGGTTCCCTTGTCGACAATTAGCTGTCCCTAGATGTGTGAGTTTATTTCTGGTCCCTTGATTCTGTTCCATTGATCGGTGTCTTTGTGCCAATACCATGCTGTTTTGATTACTTATAGCTTTGTAGTATATTTGGAATCTAGAAGTGTGATTCCTCCAGCTTTGTCCTTTATTCTCAGGATTCTGTTGTCTACTCAGGGTCTTTTGAGGTTCCATATAAATTTTAGGATTCTTTGTTCTATTTCTGTGAAAAATGTTGGAACTTTGAAAGGGGTTGCATTGAATCTGTAGATTGCTTTAGGAAGTATGGACATTTTAACTATGTTCATTCTTCCAATCCAAGAGTACAGAATATCTTTCTATTTCTTTGTATCTTCTTCAATTTCTTTCAACAATGTTTTATAGTTTTCCGTGTATAGGTCTTTCACCTCTTTGGTTAAAATTATTCCTAGGTATCTTATTCTTTTTGTTGAAATTATAAACGGGATTGTATTCTTAATTTCTCTTTCTGCTACTTCATTGTTAGTGTATAGAAATGCAAGTGATTTTTGTATGTTGATTTTATCTCCTGCAATGTTACTGTATTCACTTATTATTTCTAAAAGCTTTTTGGTGGATTCTTTAGCATTTTCTATATACGAAATTATGTCATCTTCAAATAGTGAAGTTTCACTTCTTCTTTTCCAATTTGGATTCCTTTTATTTCTTTTTCTTGCTTGATTGCTCTTGCATGGACTTCCAATACTATGTTAAATAAGAGTAGAAAAGTGGGCATCTTTGTCTAGTTCCAGTTCTTAGAAGGATAGCTTTCAGTTTTTCTCCACTGAGAATGATATTAGCTCTGAGTTTGTCATAATGGCCTTTATTATGTTGAGGTACTTTCCTTCTATACCCATTTTATTCAGAGTTTTTGTCATAAATGGATGCAGTATCTTGTCAAATGCTTTCTCTGCATCTATTGAGATGATAATGTAGTTTTTGTTCTTTATTTTGTTGATGTGATATATCAAATTGATTGATTTGCAGATGTTGAAACTTCCCTGCATCTCTGGAATAGAGCCTATCAGATCATGGTGTGTAATATTTTTAATGTATTGTTGCATTCAATTTGCTAGTATTTTGTTGAGGATTTTTGCATTGATGTTCATCAGTGATATTGGCCTACAATTTTCCCTTTTTTGTGTGTGTTGTCCTTGTCTGGTTTTGGTATCAGGGTAATGTTGGCCTCATAGAATGAGTTAGGAAGCTTCCTCTCCTCTTCAATTTTTAGGAAGATTTTGAGAAGGATAGGTATTAAGTCTTTGAATGTTTGGTAGAATTCACCAGGGACGCCATCTTGTCCTTTTATTTTTTGGGAAGGCTTTTATTATTGTTTTGATCTCCTTACTGGTGATTGGTCTATTCAAATTCTCTATTTCTTCTTGATTTAGTTTTGGAAGGTTGTATGATTCTAAGAATTTATCCATTTCTTCTAGATTATCCAATTTATTGGCATATAGCTTTTTGTAGTATAATCTTTTGCATTTCTGAGGTGTCTGTTGTAATTTTTCCTCTTTCACTTCTGATTTTATTAATTTGACCCTTCTTTTTTTTTCTTGGTGAGTCTACCTAAATGTTTGCTAATTTTCCTTATCTTTTCAAAGAAGCAGCTCTTAGTTTCATTGAATTTTTCTATTTTTTTTGTTCTCTCGTTTATTTCTGCTCTGAGTTTTATTATTTCCTTCCTTCTACTAATTTTGGATTTTGTTTGTTCTTCTTTTTCCAGTTCTTTTTAGTATATTGTTAGATTATTTATTTGAGACTTTTCTTGTTTCTTGAGGTAGGCCTATACTGCTGTAAACTTCCCTCTTAGAATCGCTTTTGCTGTATCCCATAAGTTTTGGCATGTCATATTTTCATTTTCATTTGTCTCCAAGTGTTTTTTTTATTTCTTCATTGACCCACTCGTTGTCCAGTAGTGTTGTGTTTAATCTCCACATATCTGTGGCTTTTCTGATTTTCTTCCTGTAGTGGATTTCTAATTTTATACCATTGTGTTCAGAAAAGAAGCTTGGTATTATTTTAATCTTCTTAAATTTATTGAGACTTGTTTTGTGGTCTAATATGAGATTTATCCTGGAGAATGTCCCATTTGCATCCTAAAAGAATGTGTATTCTGAAGTTTTTCGATGGAATGTTCTCTGTATATCTACTAAGTCCATCTGGTGTAATGTGTCATTTAAGGCAAATGTTTCCTTATTGATCTTCTATTTGGATGATCTATCCATTGTTGTAAGTGGAATGTTAAAGTCCCCTCCTATTATTGTTTTACTGTCTATTTCTCCTTTTATATCTGTTAATAATTGCTGTACATATTTAGATGCTCCTATGTTGGGTGCATAGATACTTGCAAGTGTTATATCTTCTTGTTGGATTGTTCTCTTTATCATTATGTAGTGCCCTTCTTTGTCTCTTGATACAGTTTTTATTTTAAAGTCTATTTTGTCTGATATAAGTATTGCTATTCCAGCTTTCTTTTCATGGCCATTTGCATGGAGCATCTTTTTCCATCCCTTCACTTTCAGTTTGTTAGTGTCTTTAGGTCTGAAGTGTGTCTCTTGTATGCAGCACATATATGGGTCTTGTTTTATTATCCCGTCTGCCATCCTATGCCTTTTGATTTAAGCATAAATGGAGCATTTAATCCATTGACATTTAAGGTAGCTCTTGATAAGTAGGTACTTATTGCCACTTTATTGCTTTTTTTTCTGTGCGTTTTACTAGTTCTTCTCTGTTTCTTTCTTCTTCTCTTCCTCTCTTCCCTTGTGGTTTGATGGCTTTCTTTAGTATTGTATTTGGGTTCCTTTCTCTTAATTTTTTGTATATTTATTATAGGTTTCTGTTTTGTGATTACCGTGATGTTCATATACAATAACCTATGAATATACAATCTATATTAAGTTGATGGTCTTTCAAGTTTGACATCTTGCTAAAAGCTCTACTCTTTTACTCCCTTCCTCCCACATTTTACGCTTTTGATATCTTATCTAACCTTTTTTTTGTGCATGTTTATCCACTGCCCTCTTATCATGGAGATAGCTAATTTTATTACGCTTGTCTTTTGACCTTTATAGTAGCTTCATAGGTGGTTGATCTGCTACCTTACTGTGTTTTTTGCCTTTACCAGTGACTTTATTGGGTTTTTTTGGGTAATTTTCTTATTCCTATTTGTGGTCTTCTCTTTTCCACTTAATAAGTCCCTTTAACATTTCTTGTAAGGCTGGTTTTTTGGTCATAAACTCCTTTTGTTTCTGCTTGTCTGGAAAACTCTTTATCTCTCCTTCCATTCCAAATGATAACCTTGCCAGGTAGAGTATTCTTGGCTGTAGGTGTGTTCCTTTCATTGCTTTAAGTATATCATGCCACTCTTTTCCAGCCTGTAAGGTTTCTGCTGAGAAGTCAGCTGATAGTCTTATGGGGCTTCCTTTGTATGTAACTTGTTGACCTTCTTTTGCAGCTTTTAGGATTCTCTCTTTATAGTTAATTCGTGACATTTTAATTATAATACATCTTGGTATGGGCTTCTTTGGGTTTATCTTGTTTGGTGCTCTCTGTGCTTCCTGTACCTGGATGTCTGTTTCCTTCCTAAGGTTAGGAAAGTTTTCAGGTATTATTCCTTTGAAGAGATTTTTTTGCCCCTTTGTCTCTCTTTTATTTCCTGGGACACCTATAATGTGGGTGTTAGTGCACTTGATGTTGTCCCAGAGGTCCCTTAGACTCTCCTTGTTCTTTTTAATTCTTTTTTCTTTTATCTGTTATGCTTGGGTGATTTCCTGTAGTCTTTAACGTAACTCGCTGATCCATTCTTCTGTATCATCTACACTGCTTTGAGTCCCTCTAGTGAATTTTTCATTTCCAGTATTGTATTCTTCATTTCTGATTGGTTCTTTTTTTATCTTTTCCAATTCTTTGTTGAAGTTCTCACTGAGTTCATCCATTCTTCTCTCAAGATCAGTGAGCTTCCTTATGACTATTAGTTTGTACTCTTTATCAGGTAGATTGTTTATTTCTGTTTTGTTTAGTTCTTTTTCTGAGGATTTGTCATGTTCCCTTATTTGGAATATATTCCTTTGTCTCTTCATTTTGCCTCTATCTCTGTGCTTATATCTGAGTATTAGGTAGATCAGCTACCTCTCCCAATCTTGGAGAGATGGCCTCATGTAAGAGATGCCTTATGGGGCCCAGCAGTGTGCCTCCGTCTTGTCACCAGTTCCAAATCTTCCAGCAGTGTCCCCTGTGTGGGCTACATGTGTCCTTCTCTTGTGGCAGGGTTGTTCTTGCTGCAGGTGCATGGGGAGACTAGGTTGTCCCCTTGGCTGGCTGGTTGTAATGCTCAGCTACGTGTAGCTGCTATGGTCCCTGCAGTCACTTTGTCAGTTGTGGAGAACCATAGAACAGTTGATTGCAAAGTCTAATAGCACATTCCTGCCACAGTTTTTCTGTTGAGTAGGCCTCCAGCATGGTTTGTTGCTAGGCTCAGGGGCTGACAGTTGCTATAGACCTCTACCTTGCAAGGTTATTGTCAGCTCTCTCAGGAGCAGAGCTAGACGGGACTGGCCCCAGGCTGGGCAGCACACAATTGTTTCAGGCATTGGAAGATGGGGCAGATCCCCTACATGACTGTTTAAGAAGCACAGTACTGCTGTAGCTGGCAAGCCTTACTGCCCACAGGGCCACACACCCCTTCAATGCAGTCCTGCCCTGTGTGCACACCCTGACCCACTGAAGTGGACCCACTTGCCCAGTTTCAGGAGTTCCCCTCCTACACTCCACTAATGCAGCCCCACCTCTTGTGCATACCCTGCTCCTTGTGCATGCCCTATCCTACTGATGCAGAACCACTGCAGAGGTCCCACTCACCCAGCCTGTGCAGGCCCACAAGTTGCCTGAGGGATTGCTATTGTCTGAGGCCAGTCCCTAGGACAGGCTGACTGCCCTGGATGAGCTGGATTAAATCAGTGTGTTAGTGTTTTGGGCAGACCCCTGTGTTAACAGGCCAGGGGAAGAACTCCAATGATGTCTGCCAGCATCTGTGCCAGCGTGCCCATACTAGGTCATGATAATGGCTACTCTCAGTGCCTCAGTCCCTGAGGAGGTGGTTCCGGCCTGGGAGGTCTTGCCTCTTGCCGAGATGCACCTTGAGACTATCAAGTGAGTATCTTTTCACCAAAGGACTGTGCACCTTTCTTTCTGATGATTTTAGGTTGCTTTCTGAAATGAGTGAATTTGCGTGTGGTCCCTTTAAGAGCAGGTTTTTTCTTTCCCTTATGTCCCATAGCTTTTCTGGGGATGTTCCCCATTGTAGTAAATAGCCATCAAAGCCAGATATTATGGCACTTCTCTCCGTTGTGCCGAGTTCAAACACTTCTTATTGTGGCAAAGCTCTCCCACTCTGATCCCTGGCTCCTCCAGGAAGGCTTTGTACATTAACATTGCTCCTGGCTGTGAAGCGCTGTGGCTCAAAGGTGGCTTTTTTCTCTCCAGAAAGGAATTTCTGCCTCTTCCACTTCAGTCATCACTGTCCCTTTTTGGAGGGGTTCTTTTTATCCAGTTTTCAGTTCTCTCTCAGGGGTAATTGTCCCAAGGATAGTTATAAATTTGTTGTGTCTCTGGGAGGAGGTAAGTTCAGAGTCTGCCTATGTTACCATCTTCCCAGCAATCCTGGAAGTATTCCTAATGAATGTCAAATGTCCACTGTAAATATTTGTTGATTGAAATAATTCAAATTAGTCTTGGAAGTTGCCTATGTGATGTAATTTGAGAAACAATAAGACTCCACTGCCCTAAATCTCTCTCCTATTATTGTAGTGTCTGATATTTTGTCTTGAGAGGTTGATTACTTCATGCTAAGTATTGACCTCTCTCTGAAGACATCTCTTTATATCATTTATATCATTATATCATCTCTTTATAACATTTATATCTATCTGTTATTGCGAAGGGTGCAAAGACATTGTCACCAACACTTTAGAACGGTTTTCAAATTCACAGAACTAACACTTCTTCAACATCTCTTATAGGTACTGTGATGACACAGAGATGGAACAGGTGCTTGTCATTTGGGAACTCACAGTCCAGTGGAAAAATGAATGGAATGAAATATTAAAACATATTGTAATAAGCGATATTAAAATGTATGAACAAAGCTATCCTCTGGTAGCTTAGAAGAGGGAACAATAAATGATTCCATGAGAAACAAAGAAAGTCTTCAGAGAGGAGGCCACATCTGTGTCTTGTGAAGGACGAAGGGGAATTTGCTTACTAGAAAGAGGTGTAAATGACTGCTCAGGATTCTGAGGACCCTAAATTCAGATCTGGAAGGTGAAAAGATAGGGAGAGAAATGGAGGTCTGGGAAAAGGGGTAGGAATGTTAAAGAAAAAGTTTCCTTCTCAATTGTGCTGTTGTCTGCTCCAGCCAGTTAAGGAACATAAGAAAAATCCATTATTCCATGACACTAGGCACTATTCTTAACCTGAGTAAGACCTCAGTGATTTTATTATTTATTTATTTGTTGTCACCACATACTTGGGGTAGAGTGAAGATAAGCTTGCCTGGATGTCTGAAGGCTTATCTTCCAGAACAGTTCCACCATTTATTAATCATGCAATTCTGTGTAAACCAGTTAACCCTTGGATCTTCAGTTTCCCCAATAAGATAATGCAATAATAATAGCTGCTCTGTCATTACAGTCAGTTCTTAGGATATAAAATTAAATAGCAAATTTGAAAATACATTGAAAATTGCAAAGTACTACGCAAACGTAAAATTAAGTTTGAAGTATCATTCAGCAAGTTATTGGGTCAGACTAATTCAGGGATCACCGGAGATGATGTGTCAGTAAAGGGTGGGTTTAAGGCACACAAGCTGATAGAGCTCTATAGGAAATTTTTTGCCCTGAAGGTATTTTCTGGATTGTGTTTGAGCTGCTGCCAGGATGAGTGCTCAAATACTATACACTTGGTTATCCCAACCTAAGTCTTATTTCTAATCTGCCATTTTTCAGATGAGGATATGAGTATAGCTGGGGATATGCAAACTCATCCTTAATAATATAGAAAAAAATTTGAGAGAATGCCACTTGGCCAGAGGGGCAGGGCACCACCTTTGTATACGGACGACCACTACTTTAGTCATGAGGAAAAGTGATTTGAGTGGTTCTTTCTTAGCGCATACATGCTAATTCAGCAGACACTGGGACCCACATCTCCCATTACACTGTTGTCTTTTATACTTTGAGGAAAACAGCATTCTGACTTTTGTTTTTTGTACTGGATACAAAATTAGCTAAAGACTAATAAGCTAAAGTGGTAACCTTGAATTTTGTGAAAGTTAAGGAAAATTTAATGCCAAGAGTTTTACATCTGCAACTGAAATTAGTCCCAGTGCACCCCTTCTTCTCTCAGATTCTGGGCATGCCAATAAAATACCAGAAGGCATGCAATACAATGAAAATTGGTTCTTTGGGTATCGTAGCATCTTGACTTAGAAGGGCTTTAACCTTGGCCTCGTACTTCCTGCGGGGCTTGTTGCCGATGCTTTGTTTAAGTGCTAGAACTATCAAATAGCACTCAGAATTCTTCATCTGAGTAAAATTAAAAATGAAACCTTCAAAGTCTTGTCGACTCTAGATATGTTCTATATTTATTAAATGGAAACAAATGGACTGAGAAATGAGCATTTCAGCATGTATAGGTAAGAATTATTTGTGTGAGAATAAATTACTCACATGCCCTTTATCCAGCCATACATGTATTTATCTACATAGGTGGGTAACACCAAAACATTCTGTTGAATCTCTCTGAGGTAACTGAAAATCACTTTCTATTCAGGCCACTTACATTTTGCTCAACATTAATCCATCATTAGCTCTTGGCTTTGCTTCTCTAAAATATAAGTGGATAAGATTTAATGAAAATTTTGACCATTGGAAACACTGAGTAAGGGCCTCAGCATGAATAGAATACAGAAAAATGGGAGGCTATACAGATTCATGATCTGATTGTTGTCTCATGTATCTTCATTGACTGATTTCTCTATGTTATAATTGACATTTTCTCATCTTATAGTCTTGTGCAATCTTACCTGCTTCATGATTTTAACTGTCTTCTATATTCTTAGGACTCCTCAACTTATATCCCAGTCTTGAGGTTGGCCTCGAACTTCAAACTCATATCCAATGGACTGCTTGGGAAAGCTACTTCGAAATCTCACTGCCATCTGCAACTCAACATGTCTAAAGTTTAACTTGTCACATTCTCACAAATCCAACCTGTTCTTTCTCTTGTATTTCAGGGCTCCCTCAGGCTATACTGCTTTCTCCTCTCAACTTCCATATTCAATTTTCAAGTCCTCCTTATTTTATTGCCTAAATTTAGCTCATGTGGATCCACTTCTTTTTATCCCTATAAATAATGCTCTGTGTAGATGCTCACTATCTCTTGTTTTGAGTGCTGTGCCATCTAATCCTGCTTCCAGTTTAGTGTCACTTTCCCCAGAGACATTTTGATCCTGTAGCCCGAACCAGAATTCTCTCTCCGACATGCCGATTTGACTATGTAGCTCTTCTCTTTAGAATCTCTCAGTGGTTTCCTAACACCTACAGACTGAAGTTTAACTTCTTAACTGGGCTCACAAGGTCCTTCCTGACTTGATCTATGCCTGCCTTATGAGCTTCATCTCTCAATCCGAGTGCACCATGGCTTTGCTCATAACACTCACACTTGCACTGTTGCTTCACACTGCATGTCTTTATTCACGGTGTTCCCCAGCTGCAACAGCCTGGCATCTCTCTGCATTCAGTCAGCCCTTGTTCATCTTTCAACACCCAACTGCAGCATCATTTTCTCCAGAAAGACTTCTCTGAAATCCAGTTTGAAGTAATTAATCCTCTTTTATGCTGTATCACATCCTATGCACACCTCTATATATTGAAATTTTGACAGTTTTGTTTGTGTCTACTTCACTAGGCTATAAAGGTTTGAGAAAAAGACTATTTTGTATTCAGCTTAGTGCCCTCAATATGAAGCTGAATGCCTTCCATTTGGTAAATGATTAAAAATGCTCGTTAAGCTGTCTTTGGGTTAAATTAATACATTTAATAGTTTTACACAAGATTTCCTTTCTTTTGGCTGAGAGTTTTGAATAATTGAGTAGATTATTGGGAAAAAAAAACCTTGTGGGAATTCTTAATTTAGATACTCTGTGTCACTTATAGGTTGAAAACAGGTTTCAAGAGTAAGCTCTGTATTAAAAAAGAAGTCCTAAAGGATATACACCAAAACTTCAGTTTAGCTTTGTAAGATATTAACTAAAAGTTTCTGGAAATTGGTTTCACTGTCAGAATTATAGGATTGTTGCTATCACATGTAATAACATGTACTATAAATTTATTTTAATTATCAGAAATGTGAATAGCTTTATGTGTAAATTATTATTAATATTTCTCATCAGGTTAAATTGTTTGCAGCTTCTGAAACCCTTTCCAGTTTGGAAATTCTAGGAATCCTTTGCTCCCAAAGAAACCTCAGAATAAAAAATGTTTTGACTTTGTCATAGCTGCCAGGTCAGACCGTCGCTTAGTCATGTTGGCCATCTACAACTGCAAAGATTGGACCCATTATTTGACCATCTGGATCACTTTTGAAGAAAGCACAAATGCTTTGGATTGACATGCTCTCTTGGTCATTTCACTAAATTTCCTTATAGTCTAAGAATCTTGAAATTAAAAAGAGGTCAAAGAGTCTCATTTCTCTGAAGAGACAGTAGGTTAGCCTAAAAACATAAACACACACAACACCTTAAGTGTCTTCTCTCTCTGCCAAATACTTCATCCTAAATAGACCCACTAGATGTGAGAAGTGGGATGCACATTACAGGTCTTTTTACAGATGTCATTGTGAGAGTCTACTCGATCCTTTTGTCTGAGATGGAGTAAGACACTTCTTTCTAATCAAATGGGTTTGCTCTACTGACCTTCCATCCATTTGGTTGGTTTTGGCACCAAAATGCTGAGCAGCTGGTTCCCTAACTTAAGGGACCTATATTGTACATATTCCTGGAAGTAAGGAAACATTTTGTGTTTAGAATGAAGAGGATTTATATGACACACAAGAATTTTGTGTTTGTTTAGAGAGACTTACATATCCCCCTCTGAAAGAAAAACACCAAGGAGAAGGAAACAGGTCAAAGGTTCAGGGGTAAAATTGATTTTGTATCTTAAGGATGCCTGCAATATTCATTTAATCTTGCTCCTTTATTAATTCACTCATTCAAGAAATATTAGTTTAACATCTGCTATATGCCAGACACACTCCTAAATGTCTCATCAACTTATAGTCTGGTGGAGGGGACAGCTAAAGAATAATTTATTTATGTAGTCATGAATTTTCCATAAAGAGAAGTCCAGAGACTATGAAGGAACATTGTGAGGGACCTGACCCAATTGGAGTGTGAGGCTAACGTTCCCCAAAAAGTGGCATTTAGGCCGAGGACTGAGGGATGGAAAAGAGAGAGCCAGGGGAAGGAGTGGGGGGCGGGGTAGGTCAAGGTGTTCTGGGCGCGGACTACAGAGCACACACAATTCCTGCTAGGACGAGCTGTCCTTGTCATGCTGCTCTTTGACACTCCCTCTAGTCTCTGACAATCCCACCCTGGATGTCACCATGCTTTTTCCTTCTCTATTTCCGATCTGACCTTTCTGAGCTCATCTGTCAGGGGATCTTACTTCCTTTTCTAGGCCAGTGTAAGACATTACTGAAGAGTGAAGGGAGAAAGTGATAAATGACAAATTCAACTAGAAGTGATGAAATTCTACAGTGGAGGGCAAACCCTCTTCTTAAAAATAGAAACTTAGCTTCAATGCTGGTGCTCTTTAACATTTCCCTCTGCTTAGAAGCAGCTGTCAATGTAGGAGTCCAGTAAATTCCCAAGTTAATATATATTATTAAAATCCCAGAAGGGGAAAAAAAATTTAAGTTTATAGAGGATTCCCCTCATTTCTTCACAATCTCTGATCATTGGGTGAGATTTTAGATTTTTATATTAATAATTACATTTCACCTAGGAAATAAAGAATGTAGCTCTGTCAATGAAATCAAACTTCCTTCTTCATAGAGAATACAAAGACATGTCACAACAATGGATGAATTCCACAAACGAAATGTTAAGTGAAAGGTGCTAGGTTCGCTAGACACACAATGTATGATTTTATTTACTACATAGAGTTGCAAAACAGGCAAAGGTGAGTGGTGCTGTTTGGAAGTTCACCCACTCTTGCTGGGGGTTATTCTTAGTGGTGGTGGGGGTATTGTGTGGAAGGGGGCACATGGGGACTTCTGAGGTGCAAGTGATACACCCTGTACATCCCATGTTATAAGAGGGCTTTTATGTATACATAGTGTAGGTCAATAAAAAATTTTAAAGAAAAGATATCCACTTGCAATGAATCCTTTATATAAAGGAATAAAGCCTTTTTCTTCCTTTATAGGCCATTGTAGATATTGTGATTCTGGCAATATCTACAGAGCCATCAAGAAGCGGGCCTTTACAATGATCCAGCTCAATAGACATAAATCAGGTCTCAAAGAAAATGACTTTGGACTAGATTGTTTTAGTTCAGCTTCAGATCTGATGATACTAAATATGCAATGGCTCAAACTAACCAAAGAATTTTTAAAACTGTATGTCACGTGCCAGAGTAGAGGCTTCGAGAATGTGTTTCTAGGTTGTATTTCAAAGCATGCATGATGCATTTCCAATATGTCCTTTTACTTCTCCGAAGACAGCTAAAGAAAACTGCATGGTGCTGTATATACCCAGCCTGCATACAGTGAATTTATATATGCTGAAATATACATTTTATGGTAAACAAAGAATATTTTTCTGAGTTGACATCATTTCAATAGGCATGTGAGTTTGATGACTAGCCTTCCATTTTCTGTGAGAGCAAATCAATGGGATGGAATATGTGATTACAGATGTATGTTCTGGTTTTACTTGCACAAGTGCAAAGAAGGGAAATGTATCATTGCACGCTACATTGATGTTGTGACATGTCATAATTCTGTGCACCTCCCCTATTTTTTAAGTTACTTTATGCTTTTCAGATGTATCCTTTCACAACTTGCTGCTGTGACCCTGGCCTCCCTCCCTGCTCATTTGAGGATGGCTGAAAGTTTAAAAAGAAAGAAAACCAAGTCATAATGTTCTAACAAAGCTACTACAGGCTGCTGTCTCTGGGGTCTTGGTAGCCGGTGCCCTGGCTGCTGATGAAATGCACAATGCTGGAAAAAAGGGAGTGGGGAATGGAACACGGCTTGTCTCTTCTCTCATTCACGAGTGCTGCTGGGCCTCCCAGACTATTTATATCTGAACTGTGCCTCGTAGAGTGTTCAATAACTCATGAGCTGGAAGGTACAAGCAGGTATCTGAAGCAAACTGAGGCTACTAAAGTGAGCATGCCTGAGAGCTGAATACTTGTCAGCTGAGAAACAGGCAATTCGTGGTGAGAACCTCCTGAACATTGCTGGGTTCTTGGGAGAACTCAAAGTACCGCCCAGCCCAGCCAACAGGATAGGTGTGTGCCTTATGGTAACAAGTGCAGAGGCTTGGAGAACATTCTTCTCCAACTGCATGCAAGTGTCTATCTGGATACCCAGGGAAGTCTTTCTCTGTTCACCTTATAGGAGTGGTGCCCTGCGGGGCCACATCAGATAGTAAACAGAGCATGTAAATGGAAGATAAGTCCTCTTGAGTGGAAATGATTCTCTGGTTGTAAAAAAAATAAAAAACCCAAAAAAGCCCCAACCATATGTTTATGTTTATATATATATTTGTTCTTGGTGAGGAAGATTGTCCCTGAGCTAACATCTGTGCCAATCTTCCTCTGTTTTGAATGCAGGACACTCTCACAGCATAGCTTGATGAGCGTTGTGTAGGTCCGCACCTGGGATCCAAACCTGTGAACCCCGGGCCACTGAAGCAGAGCAGGGGAACTTAATCACTACACCACTGGCCTGCCTCATTTATGTTAGTATTTTGCACATTTACTAAGAAATATTTTTTATACATATATGTCATTGTCACTGCAAAGACTTTAGGTTCCATGGCAGCTTAATTTTTCATTCCCTTCTGCAACTCTCTTTCGCTCATGTTCAGCCTCCTATTGAAATCGATGGACGACTTGAGCCACAAATGATTAGGGATGGGAAATTTAATCTGTGAACAAGCAGAGCTAATGAAATGCTTCACAGCAAGGCAAAGGTGGGATAAGAATTACTGTAGGCTAAACAAACCTGCAATCGTCAGGTGCCAAAGAAGGAGAAGAGCATACTAGCTCCATGGAGACGCAGCAAGTGTGTGATCTTAATGGCACAGCCATCAGTCCATAATATCCAGAGCTTTTTACGTTTCTAACCTCAAATCTTATCTATAAGATATTGCCTAGCTCCTTTTTATTATCTGTCTGTAAAATCGTAACAGGAAACTTCTTGACAATTGGTTTCAAAACTAGTGAGTTTACAGAGCATGTGGCCATCCTCACCTTGTCATTTCCCAAAATTTGGAAGGGTATCCTTGCTCAGAAATATGTCTCTTGTTTGCTTCTGGATGTTTAACAGGGGCCACAGATTTCCATTCCACAGTTAAACCTGGCACCAAGTACAAAGAGTCAACAGATAAGGCCAACAATGCAAATACCACTGAAGGATGACATTACCCAAATTTCTACTGAGATGAAAGCACTCCAAATTGGGTAGAGGAGAGGGAATTCCACTAGTCAGTGAATTGACTCTAGAAAACCAGGGCTGAGTGGCACCAAGACAAGTAAGTGATTCCTTCATAACATGGAGGTGATCCATCTTTGCTTTTCTCATTTGCTCTAAGCCCTTGGTTTTGTGCCAGGCACATACCTGCTGATTTAGACGGATTTCATTATTAGCAAAATGGGGCAGTTACATGGTCTAAGTTATATCAGTATAAACTTCACTTTATAAACAGCAAGAGGGCATTGGCTACTTCCCTCACTCTTTATCTAGCCTATTCCTCTTTTAATACTCATGAATTCCGTCTCCCAGGAAGCCTTCCCACAGGCCCAGGATGATACGCTGGCCTTTTGCAAATATTCCCAGTGTCCCTGTTCATACCTAAAGCACAGCTCTTCCCTCTTTGTTGTTGTGAACTTGTTTTGCTGTTTGCCCCATCAGACTACAATCTCCTTGAAAACAGGAAAAAAATAATGCTTCATTTAGTTTTAACCACAGTGCCTAGTTCCCGAGCTGGAATGTTGTTTATTCAATAATTAAATAAACTCTTAATTAATACGACAGATGAAAGGAATACACTGGATTTCAGTGATTGGGTTTTATTAATATAATGTGCTTTAAAAAGTCAAATCTATTTTTCTGAATTGAAAAGTGTTTTTCTGAGTTCCTGATCTATAACATGTGCCTGATGAACTTGCAGTGGAGGAATCTTATCACAGAGTCTGGATGAACTTTTTTGTGATAACTGAAAATTCCCTAGAGAGTGGTGACTTCTGAAATGGCTACTAGGTCATGAGAAAAGTAGGTGGTTGAGGGCACCCTTTGCCTAGTAGCTAAAGAGCCTGTGTGCATGGACACCTTTCCCTTGAGATGGTAGCTACTAGAAGCCAGTGACAGACCTTTCACCAAGATTAAAGAGATGCTATTAATTGCTATCGATCATGGGTCAACAAATTAAATTGCATCTGCAACTGCATCTCTGAAAGGTCTAAATGAGAAATGCAGTTAATGGGTTTGGCTGACCCAATGTTGTGATTAATTAAAGATGGAATGAAACCAAAAAACAAACAAAGGAAAAGAAAAGTGTAATGGGAGAAGGATGGGCATCCTTGGAAGTCTCAAATTGAAAGGCACTCCCAGGACTGAATTTGCCATTTAATCCTATATGTCTGGGGGAAAAAAAACAGAGAAGGACAGAAAAAAAACAGTGGATGGCTAAATACAATCATGCATCGCTTAACAACATTAAATCGTTAGACAATTTCATTACTGTGTAAATATCATAGACTGCACTGACACAGACCTGGACGCTACAGCCTACTTCATACCTAGGCTATTTGGTACTAATCTTATGAGACCACTGTTGTGTATGTGGTCTGTTGTTGACCAAAATGTTAGTATGCAGCACGTTATTATAATCCCTTTTTTCCAGAACCCTGATGAACAACAATACGAAAATGAAACAGACATTTTATATTCTGAAGGGACATGATCAAATAGAGGTGTTGGGAATAGGCAGTTTCTATAACAATATGCAAATAAATTTTGTCTCACTGTGTGTGAGATTAGTGTTTGCCACAAATTAGTGAAGAATTCTGTTATTCTTGCCATTTCGATCTTTGACCTCCATTTCAAGAATACTATGAAAAAATGTATGACCAGTGGAGAACTTTGGTTATTTAAATGGCAATTATTCAAACAAAGATGAAAACAGAATTGGCAAATAGAAACAGAGTGGGCTGCTCTGGAGATAAGCATATCTGAGATTGATCCTAAATACCTGATGTTACCAGCATCTTTGACATAAAGTCTAAAATGAGATTATGTGCTGCCCCCAAGGAAAGCATGGGTTCCACGTTTTTGGTGGTTCTTATTAGCATCACTATCCTTCTAACCACCTGACCTAGAAATGTGGGCTATTTGAATTCTTGAATCCCCATTTGATCTTCCATGAAGTCCTGTTGTGCAAACTGGTCTGTTCGAATCTCACTGCTGCAGGATCAGATCCTCATTATTCTTCCCAGGACTCTTGTAATTGCCTCTCGTTAGTGTCCCAACCTCTCTATCCCCAGACCTCAGTCTACCCTTCACTCTATCA
Source organism: Equus caballus (assembly GCF_041296265.1). Classification (NCBI taxonomy): domain Eukaryota; kingdom Metazoa; phylum Chordata; class Mammalia; order Perissodactyla; family Equidae; genus Equus; species Equus caballus. The sequence continues at coordinate 4,880,065 of NC_091689.1, read as the reverse complement.
GAATTGTTATTCCAAGACACAAATATGTCCATATCACACTCTTTTTTGACATTAATTAACACATAGTATCAATAAAAACCAAGTCCAATTTTCTCAGTATTATCTTCCAGGCACTAACAATTGGATTTCCTTCCTGGACACATCCCTCACTGTGTCCCCCCATCTCCAACCTCACACTCACATTACACCTGACTGCTTGTCATATTCCAAATATGCTATTCATTTTTTTCTATACCACAATATCATCCGCTAAGTACTTGCACAACTTGTACTCAAGCAACAAGGTCTAAATCCAGAGTTACCTTATCCATGAAATCTTTCTTATAACACCACTACTCCTAACGATAGCTAACGTATAATCGGCTCTTCTTATGTTCCAGACTCTATTCTAAGCTATTTTACGGGTAATATTCTGTTTAATGTTTAAAACCCCTCGATATAAAAGCTGGTTTTGCCTCCTTCTAATTGTATGAGCCTGAAAAAAATCATAAAACCTCCCTGAATCTCAGTGTTCCAGTCAGAAAAATGGGAATGCCAGTTCATAATAATGGTGGTTATGAGGGTGGTTGAATTAGTGAACATAAATCATTGTCTCATGTAAAGTAGCCAATACAAAAGGGGCTCAGGAAATGGTAGCTGAACTTTATATCCAACTTCTTCCCCAACCCCAACCTCCTTACATAACTGTTTATCTGGAAGGTTTCAAAACTCAAACTTACTTCTAAAAGCATAGCTTTTAAAAAGTGCCCCTACTCAAAGCCATATAATAATGCAAGAACTGGGATGAATTGAATCACAATTTGAGCTTCAAAGAACCACGAGTTCAAGATTTTCAAAAGTTAAAGCCATTATGCGACCTCTTCATTCATTTCTCTCACCACCCCATCCTTTCAAAAGAAAAAAAAAGTCTAGGGAAGTAAGAGGTGGTAATACGTGAAACAAGACTAGCCATGAGTAATTGTTGAAGCTGAGTGATTTTAAATTGAGTTCACTGTACTATTCTTAAAAAAAAAGGAACTATAGGGTCTATACCTGCATATGGAATTTGGTTTCCACCAGGAGATGCCCAAGCAATTCATGGGGAGAAGCCACTCCACACCATGAAACAAGTTATACATAACTTATTATGTGTATATATATATAAACTGTTCAAAACTAAACTAGCAATTAAGGAAAGTTGTGGAACCGCTTTTTTTTTTTCAAAGATTTTACAAAATATATAGATGACTTACGTAAAAATCTAGACCTGGAAACACCCTCAGGTGATTTTCTGGAAGGTTGCTTTTTCTAAAAAGTAGATGCTGTCATTCTCTGGAATTTTATAAATCAAAATTATAAATTAGTTTCTATTAACTCTAACCTCCCTTTTTTCCCCACTACTGTAACACTTTAGTAATCAAAAAATCAAAAACATTTCTAACTTTCTATCTTCTACCATCACTCTCTGTCTCCTTACAGATCAACCTAGCAATAGTTTTGATTTCTTTTTCCAAAAGCTGATGCCATAATAATTGACTTTTTTATGTGCATTGGGCAAGAGAACCCCAATTTTGTGTGGTAACAAAATCATGAATGTATCTTTCTTTAAAAGAGAATATTCCCAACATAAACCCTCAAATAACAACAAATCCAGGACTGTCACAGTTCACAGCTTTCTCTCCCGTGCTTTGAAGTGCCCTCCCATGAAACTTGATTCAGAAGTGAATTGTAAACAATTCCTTGCAAGGGACATAGGGAGCAGAGAATTGGACTCTTGGGAAGTTGAAAAGCAAGAAAGTCTAATCTTGTTTTAAGAAAGCGGTGGTGGAGTGGAGGTGTGCATGCGTATGTGCGGAGACTCCATGCTGATGTTATCTTAGTGGTTGGCTTTTTTTCCTTCTTCTTCCAACAATGCAGAAGATGATGGCAATTTATAAAATATTGTTCAGTTTTACTCTCTATAGGCAGTGCGTTTGTCTCAAGGAGAAGAAAAACAACAGTTTGCTCTCACTCCACAAGGAAAGCGTATGCGCAACTAAAAGACAGCATCCTCTGGGTGCTGATTGTCAGCAATGGTTCTTGCTCTGGGGCTCAGTTGCCCCTCAGAGGTCAGTTGGTAGAAAGCCTCTTGCCCGCTGCCTTCCCTCCTCGGCGTCTAGGAAGGAGTTTAACATGGAGCTTTAAAAGAATGATTTTCCCAACACAAACCCTCCCATGACAACAAACCCAGGACTCTGTTAGAGTTCACAGCTCTCACTTGGCAGTGTTCAAATCCCTCCCGGCCTTCAGAGGCATTGCAACCAAATGCAGCGCAAGGGGCGGTTTGGAGCATGCAACCTCCACCCCCTCATATTTTAGAAAATCTAAGAAATTTGCCTATGGAGTGGATAGGAGATGATTTTAAGGAATTAATTACTAATTTTGTTAGCTTTTGGTAATATAACTTATAACATGATTTTGTAAAAAACTATCCTTTCTTTTTGGTTAGAATATTACAGCAAGATGTAGGGCTGAAATGACGTCATGCTTGATATTTGCTTTACAATAGTCAAGGGAAAAAAAAGAATAGATGAAGCATTATGCAAAATCTTGATAACTGTTGACTCTGGGCAATGGGTAAATGGAGGTTCTTTACGCTGTTTTCTCGATTTTTGTGTACATTTGAAAACTTTTCTAATAGAAAATTCCTGCTTTGTCATTTACTAACCTATGGCCTTGGGCAAATCACTCAATCTCTTTGTGTTCTGATATTGTGAACAGCAAAGCAGAGATAAGAGTCCCTCCCTTGTAGGTGTGCTGTGTGGGTTGAAGAGGATGTTATGAGTTCAGTGCATAGCACGGGGCCTGCCACAGAGCAAGCACTCAATAATTATTGATTATCATTAGTATTGCACATGGATATGGAGCCAGGAAAATATTTTTCCTATTGCTTACACTCTCATTGCCGGTGTATTTGAGCTTCTTCCCTGATCCCCAAGTCAGCCTTGCCTCATATTATGAAAAATGAAAATGTACACAGGCAAATGGTGAAGCTAATGCTTGATTCTAATTGAATATAGCTCTAATGACACATGTACTTTCAGATGCTAGAAATCACTGAGAATTAGTCGTTAGATAGTGAGGAGAGGAGGAGAAAAAAATTGGGAAGGAAAATATACCACAAACAATGTTCGCTGGTTAACACACTTTATATTTAACAAAATAATTTTTTAATAATATATTCTTTTCCACATCAAATATTGTTGCTAGAATCCCCTTTTTACAGTTTAGTATTTAGGTTTTTTTTTTCTCACTAGTTTTCAGGCACACCATTTTTCAAAGATTTTAGAAACTGAATCGTTTTTAACAGGCATCAGCTGACAAACAGGATGTTGATCCCTTATTTAAACAGAGCTGTAGTTAAAGCCGAGAACCAAAGGCGAAAGAGGAATAGAACAGAGGTGACAGTGTGGCTGCAGTCTTCAAAGAACGAAAAAACAACAACAGATGAGACCAGAACTCTGTCGTTCAGAGTTTGGGAAGAATTTCTCAATGACCTGGGTGGAAGGAAGTTGTAAAATATTTATTCGTTTATGAGAAATTCTGTCACAGTATAGGGTTCATCTCTCCCTAAAGGGGGAAAAATGTCAGTGCTACAAAGTCTCAAAGGAAACAGCTTGTAGTGAAACTCTGAGAGAAAAAAATCCAACAACAACAATAAAAAAGAAAAAATCCCTTTCTCTGGCTGGTAACAGAAGCCACGGAGCAGCCTTCATTCCGCAAACTCTCTGAAGAGAGTTTCTTGATGGATATTATACTCCGTTCTAGTAAATTCTTGCTGTGACTATCACTGTGCCAAGACTTCGATGCAAAATTTCTGCACCCCGGCTTCCCAGTTGCACTCTCTTTCTGTTTTCTAGAAAGGGCATAGTGACGCCTTAATAATAGATAGGGCACTATGCTACATGGCTCTGTTAATGATATTTTCTGGGTTTCAAACCTTCTTCCTGTCATTTATTATTATTATTTCTTTCTGAGAGTGTGGATTTTTGAAGCTGGCAACAGGCAACCTCAGGGCAGAGAAAGCTCTATAATATATCTCTGTCTAGACAAAGCTGAAGTGTGGAATGCCTTTACTTTGGAGTGCAGGAATAAATCATGCAGAACTGTTCATGAATGATTCATGACTGTCTATAGGATGCATCCGTGGTGGCAACGGAAGGCACCAACCTTGCTGCAAATTGGTGTTCTAAGGGAAGACGGCTTGTTGTTCTTCCACAGATGGCGCCGGCATGGCTGTTGGTATCATAACACAAGCACAGTGTGCGTGAGAAGTGTCAGGTCCGACTCGTCAACACATTAATTTTGGAAGTGACAACTCTTTCTTGATGACACAAGGTGCTTCCAGGAAGGAGAGGCTGAGAATTTTAAAATGAAAACCCAGTTGATGAGACTAACGCGATAAGTGTCCTAAGGGTGGACCTGTGGCATAGAAGCACCCCTCTTTTGCAGGAGACCAAGCCCTCTCTCTCGGGGCTGCTGACTGTACATGTCCCAAAGGGCTCAGAGGCTCATCAAAGCCACAGGCACAGCCAGAGCTGGCCTAGTATGTCCCCCTGGCAGAAGCCACTCTTTATTGATTATTCTAGGCCATTGGTTCTCAAGCAGGTGAAATTCTTCCGCCTCCCCCACCCCTTGGGGACATTTGGCAATGTCTGGAGACATTCAGTTGTTATGACTAGGATGTTGCCATTGGCACTTAGTGGATAGAGGCCAAAGATGCTGCTAAACATCCTAAAAACGCACAGGACAGTCCCCAACAACAATTAATTGGCCCAAAAAGTCAATAGTGCTATGGTTGAGAAAGCTTGCTCTAGAATGCGGCACTCCACAGGAGCCATGGCGAAGCCCAGGTTGGGTTGGGAGCAGAAAAGGAAAGAACATCGATAACGAAGACAACCTTAAAGTTTCCTCAAGGACCCCATCAGATCTGCGCCAGGGTTTTCAAGACAGGAGAGTGGAATAGCGACTGACTATGCCATGTGGTTTCAGAGTTACTAAATTTGCACTTGAATCGAGGTGGCATCAGATACCCTGTGTATTTTATTTTTTCTGTTACTATACGAGCAGCATTACCAGGGCAGCCTTGAGACTCTTCAAAGGTTCACTTTAATTGTTCAGTATCTAATATATACATTTTAAAAAATGTTCAACAAATGGAATTGTATTGTGCAAGACTCACTCTACCCTAATCTTTAATTTAAATCAGCACTTGAGGTGGAAAGAGTGTCCTGAATCTGTATTTTAGACATAGGGCTGAGTGGTCATTACTGTAACATGGCAAATGCAGTCCTGAACCCTAAAATCTGCCTGTGTCTACTGCTGGCTTTCAGCCAAATCTGAACTCAAAAGCCAGAAGTGTTCAGAAGGATTCAGATTCACAGTGGGGCTACTCACCCTGGTTCTGGTATTCATAGTGCCAAGTGATGGAGTGGGTTTAGAGTGTGATTTGTTACAAGCCGAACTTAAATTCAGCGTCATGAGAAGCTCTGGTGATTAATGCTACCATTTCGAATACCTGTCTCCCTTTGGATTCTTTAGTCAAGCTTATGGTGTTGTTCACTTATTAGTTTTTGATTGGCAGTTTCAAGGTTTTGCATATGAAATGTGTGGTTTGTAAGAATCAAATTGTGAGCCCCCACGTAATACACTAAGCACCAGTTCCCACACTGCCCGCAGCGGGTCCATCTATGTGCGCCTCTCTTTTCTGACCCTACCAGGCAGGGTTCACTCAAGGGGAGTGAGCAGTTAGATGCTTTCGTGTCTTCCTGGTTGGGAAGCATCCTCACCCCTGATGTTCCTTTACCAAAGCTTGTTTGACGCAACTCAAACCCTTACAGTGCAGTCAAATCTGGCCCCTTAGACTCTCAAGATGAAAAAAAATTGCTACAAGAGAAAAATGCCATGTATGACGTATAGAAGAGTAGAGATGGAGTAAATCGGTAGACAGTGAGCTGGCAGGTCAGAGGTGTCACCAGAGAAGGAACCTGTACAAGGCTATTTCTTTTTGTTCCAGAAATCCAGTCGTCAAGTCACCATCAAGCATGGATAATTACAAAAGCGGTTTTGATAGCTATATACTATATATATTTTATATAGCAAGAGAGAAAGAGAGAAATTTCCTCTTAGTAAAATATTCACTTTTGTCAACCCTAAAAGGTTTTGCTGGTGACCCTGTTGTAGCTGGCAGGAGTTTGTTTGTTCTGTTTTGTTTTAAACATGTGCAGTATAGAAGCCATGGCATCGTCTCTTCGGAACGCGACATCGTTTGAGAGTTTGTTCTACACAATCTGCTTGCCTTGGCATTCGCGTTTTGAACACTGAGCGGGCTTCCACCAGTCCCCGTTGTGACAATGACAGATGTTACATTCATCCACTTTCACTTCAATGCCAGCCGGAATTATGGTAGTTCCTGCAAAGCAGTTCGGACCTGGAACACACACATACATTGATCAGTTGATTAAATCTGAGAGGCTCTCTTTCTCCCGTCCCTCCCCACTTGTGATAAAAATCCAACCCCCAAAGCCATGAATGAACAGGTCACACCACTCTTACCAGCTTATTATCAAGGAATTTTCTAGCCATCTCCATAAAGGCAAACTTTCAACCCTACTATCTTTTTGCACACAGGTCATATTTTCCATGTGTATCTCGCTTTTTGTTTTTTGTTTTAAAAGATCCAGTGCTCAAAAAATGTTGTTGTCCATTACCGAGTACATGCAATTTTCTGAAGTTCTACGGATTACACTCTATTTGCTTTATATTTGGGGGTGCAAAGCCTGCCGAAGTGTCCCCTGAAACTCGAGTAGGGGTCTAACGTGGTCTGTATCGGGTGACGTACCCTCTGGCCTGTCCCCTCGCTTCCTGTGGTGAGTATGAGACAATGAACTTGCTCACTCCAGTTTCAGCACCACCCCAAGCCAGTTCCTGGAATCCCCAGCTTGCTTCTTGATAACAATGAATAATTCATGACCAGATGATTTATTCATATCCCAAACAAGCTTTGTTAGAGGTTCATTTGATTTTTATAAATGGAGTTCCTTTAATCTGCTGGCTATCTCTTTCTTTTTTTTTTTTTTAAGAATGACCCAAATGGCTGGCTTTTGAAAGTGAGCAGGAATTTTATTTTACTTTTTCAGATTCAGGAAAGCTTTACTGAAAAATGTCGTTGCTTGCTCATTATAGATGTATGCTCTTAAAATTCACCAATCTTGGTTTTTTACTTCATTTTTCTCTCCTTTCCCTTTATTTATTTTCTCTCTCTTTTTTTCTTTTAACCCTCCCAAAGTAGAAATGCCTGTATTCAGTGTTGGTGATATTATTTCTCAAATTCAAATGGAACAAAAATTGCTTCCCAAGGTGTAATGGATTATAGTGGGTGCTGCAAATTGTTGTTCCTTTGAAATGATTTGGTATAAGTCTCTGAAGTATATGTTTAGATAAAGAGAAGGAACGCTGAGCTGTATCTACTAGTGATTTATTAACCCACCATTACTGGCCACTTGCCATAACCGCTACAAAGCAACATGGCAGCATAGATCAATATCAGTGCCCTACTTTCACTTTCGCACCACTTGATGAGAATTTACCAGACTATTTTTACCACCAAATAAATGAAATCAGGAGCAATTTGTAGTTCCACTTTATAATTGGAATCTTTCATAATGATGGTAACTATTAAATTACAATGTCTATTTATCATGTGAAACTATTTAAGACACTATGGCTTTCATCCCCCGTTGTTTCAGAGCTGCCAGACCTCTGTGCACACGTACTGATGGCCTTTCTGAACCTATGCCTTTCCATGGACAAACACTGGGGGTGTATGCCTGGGCGTGAAGAACCAGCCAGAGCAGGAGGGGTGTAATGGGTCAAGGCTGACAAGTAAACAGCTGGCCACCTGTCTGTTACACCCAGGAGGGCATTTCTTATGATGCTGTGGTTACAAGTCCCTGATGATCCTAATGGCTGATTATTTACGGATCACTATGTGAGTTCCATAAGTCTTCGGATTTAGTCATTGTGTGATGGATTGAACTGTCTTTGGGACTACATCTCCCTGGGAAAATTCCACACCACATCATGAATTTGTTGTGACCAGAACTGAGGGAGTCTTCAGAGAACTTGGCAAAGACCCTTTTCAGAATGTAGCTGGTTCTCACTTGCCTGTTATTGACAGACCCCTCTCAGCCCAGCCAGTTGTGGGCACCAGAGCCAAACTAGCTTCAGAAATTGACCTAGATGCCCACTACTACCTGTTTTCCTGGAGCCCCCTCCCCCGCCAGAAGGCAGTGGTTTCTCTCTCTCCATCTCCCTGCTTCTAACCAACTCTTTTCACTCCAATTGTATACTTTTAACTTTTCCAAGTGGGGAAAGAAGAAAAAATTTTTTTTCTAAACAGTGGTTCCAAAACAAAGATGTCTCTGAAACAGGCAGACTATTATCCAGTAAGAGTATTTCCAGTTTGTTGAGAGGATTTGGAAACTTTCCAGAAGACTCTTCACTCTGTGTGTGTGTATGTGTAGAGGTGTGCTGCTTGCTCACAAGGGCAGGTTCATCTCAATGACACAATACGAGAAAAGGGCAGGGAGGGATCTTGATAAAAAGAGGTTGCTGACAAGTCACCGTGCATGTCTTGAAGATTTTACTAGGCCTCCGGGTTTCATATCTGCCCCTTTCTGCGTATGCTTGTACCATACTATGACCAGCATGTATTTGATCAGCCTCCATACATGTTTTTTAAGAGTCATTTAGAATTTCCTGCACTGTCAGCTCAGGAAATGTTAATTTACCCTGATTGACAGAATGCGAAGAAAGGTCCTTTGCACTCTGCCAGGACTGACCAGTCAAAGGCCCTGCCCGTAAATAACACAGCGACCTCTTGACAATCTCCTCGGCAGCCAGAGGTATTTACGGAATCAAAACTCCTGTTTGATGTCATTACCAGTGATTTTATTCGCACTCTTCTGAGAACTTCAGGTGTAACTAAAGCAAGCCTCAAGTTTGCTGTTAATGGTCTTACCTGCTTAAAAGCAATTTAGATAATTGTCGAGCAGAATGGTTGGCACTATTTAGAAACTCTTCTGGTTCTGGCCCTTCCTCCTTAACCGTGGGGACAGTAAATGCTAATTTGCTTTGAGCTTGTGAGTGTCCCACATGAGTTCCTCACATAGGAAATCTATCCTTCTGGCTATTCTATTTTTTAAATTTGAGGGCTGCTTTGCTTTGTCTTGGTTTGTGTGAAAGAGTTAGTTGCTTAAAGAGTGAACTCAATGGCAAAAGCAACATATTTTAATGCAGAAGACTTGGAGAGACTCCAGAGGGTAGCAGTGAAAATGATTAAACTGAAGGCTGGCAAATAGGACCTCTGAGAAAAGGTTAAAGGGATTGGAATTATTTAATCTAGAAAGAGAAGACAGAGGAATAACTCAATAACTCTCAGGGAATAAAGTCTTATTATGTGAAGAATGGTGACCAACTGTTCGTTCTTTCCTCTGACACTTAGAATAGGAGGAAATGGAGATACGTTGATTCTCTAGGAATTGGAAACACACACATGCACATGAGTTGCTCAGACAGCTGAGAATTGAGTGTGGCAGTTGCCAACAGTGTGGTGAGATCTTCTCTCTTGGAAATCTACAAGAACATAGGAGGTCTCATCTGTCAATTAGATTAAAGTTGTCACCTTCTTGAAAACGGGAATGAAATATCTGTCATTTCTTATGGTCCATGCCTAGTACTGCGTCTGGGAAATATTAAAAACTCAGTGTATGTTTGTTTAACTGAATGAAACAGTATGAACTAGATCATTATATATTGGAAGCAAAATTATTTTGTGAACTCACAGATCAGGCCTTGCATATATGTCAGACCTACCCCTAGTAACATAGGTATAGACATATTTGTTAATTAATGGTAACACACAGCGATAATTTGTTGAGCACTTACTTCACAGTGGGAATTTGTCCCATTTAGTCTTTCCAATAAAGCATGTAAGGTATGCATTCTCACTCAGGATACTGAGCCTCAGAGATAGAAAATAACTTGCCAGAGATCATATAACCAGGAAATGGCATCAATGGGATATGAACACAAATCTCACTGACCTATGGATGCTTTTAATTGTCCAGGAAAAGAGGCAGCTGTCTAGGAGTGCATTGCTGGGTTCCTTTGCCAGGGCCCTGAGCTTTTGATCCGAATTTAGAAGTCCAGTTGGTTTTAATGTTGAGGAGGCATGCTGAGGTAAGAAATTGGATGGCTAAAAGGAAATGAGACTGTTTGTTTTATAGATCTTTATCAGATTTACTAGTTTTATGTTGTGTATCCATATAGTCTCCAGAAAACATAATTTATTTGAAAACTGAGAGAAATTTCCTGTGGAGAAGATGCTTGGGCAGTGAGCCTCTGGCTTTTCTTTGGATAACAATGAAGTTCTCACTGGTGCTGGAAGTAGACTGACTAAGAAGCAGAATGAAAGTGGACTATGACTCAGAAGACCTGGTTCAAGTTGCAGTTCTACAATTGATTATGTGACCTTAGGCGAACACTCTGTAACCCAAATACAAATGGGGACCTGTATGGTCCAGTCTCAGAAAGGAGTATTATTTTTGAAATTGAAATAAAGTTGGAAATACAATTCAAATATTTACTTGGACTTGGAGCAAAGAGGGAAGAAGAAAAAGCAGGCTAGGAATTCTCATACATGAAAAAATTTTCCCATAAAACATAAATTAATTTCCTTATTCATACTTCTCTGAGCACTTATTTTGCAAACCTACAAATAAAAACAAATTTTCAAACATTTTTCTCCACAATAGAAATCATTCAAAAGAAATCTTATAAAGAAGACCAATGTATGAAATATATAAAAGCAGAACTTCTCTGATGAGGCGACTGTGGGAAGCCTGGAACTCTGTCTTTTCAGCAATTCTTTTTCCCATCTTCCCACTTCACCCTTGCAGAGTTAGCCGATGAGGCATCTGCATAGAATATCTAGTGATCAGAGAAAAAGCATTTGGAATGATCTCCTCCAGCTTCAGTAATCTAAGAAATCAGGAGAAAATAGAAGAGATTCTGTCCTATTTGTGGTTGTAAGAACGGAGCAGCTTTCCCCAGCCACTAACGTTTTCTTTCTTGGCAAGCTGTGAAATTTCTCCCATAAAAGGGTGCATAGAAATTATGTGGAAAAGGAAGTCTATAGCTACCCTGATCACACCTCCTGCAAATCCATGCTCGCTTACGATGTTAAATGTCACATCGGTTGCATAAGAACAAATACATAACTTGAAATATGTGCTCTGAAAGAGAGGATCACAGAGCTGTGGAAGGTTGCAACAGAGAACATGACCAAAGCCATGGGTCTATGGAAATATTTGCTGTGTGTGTGTAAGGAGAGGGAGAATATGACCCATTGAGTAAGTTGAAAAAGCCAATGGGGTCATAGAGGTGAGCATAGTAAGAAATGGCTGGGAAAAAAGTTCTAGTGGCTATGGGAAGACAGTGACGTGCTGGAGCCAGTGGCTCATGTTGGCTTGTGAGAGCCAGTTGATAAACATTCAATTATCACCTCATTGACATTATTTTGGTAGCTTGAAGTTGGCCATGGCAGAACTATCTATATCAACAAAATCAGCAAATGTGACAAATCAGAATTTTAACCACTCCTCCCCGACCTGAGAGCCACTTGTTAAACATTTATATCACTAGGTTAGAGCTCAAGATTCTGGCCTTGTTGGCCATGGTAAAGATTTTGCTCTTTATTCCAAAAGCGAAGGGGAGCCATTGAAGTATTTTAAGTAGGTCTGTGTGTGTGTGTGTAATCATGAAGTAAAGATATTGATTCTGTAAACTGCACTGGGGTCACTATATGATTGGTCCACAGAGCATCCATGGTTGGATTAGACATGACTTGTCTTGATGGATGCAGGACCTTTGAGATTGCAGGCAAAGACTAGAACCCTCATAGGCTTTCACACTGTGTGGTGGGAAAAGCACATTCCTTTCTTCTTTGCTTTGAGACGTTAAAAGTATCTGCTAAGACGCTCTGGTAATATTAAATTAGTGTCAGCAATTAACACATTGGCTTGAATTAATTGATCAGATTATCCCTTATAGAAAGTAAGGTCCTTAGGGAAAAAAAGTCCCAGGAAAAGTGCATTTTGATCTGGGGAAAGAGAAGGAAAAGAGCTGGAATGGGTAACTAATTTCTAGGAGGACAGCTTAGTTGGAGTCCTTTCAGGGACCAGGATCATGTGCAAGCTGATGGAGATACTGGGCTGTTTGGGAAAGAGGCGGGTTCTATGAACAAAACCAATCCTGGATAAAAGGCACTAATTAAAGGAAGTTGTATCTAGAGCAAATTCAGAATAGCCAAGAGAACTAAGCTTGGGCGGGGGCAAGGGAGGTTGGGGGAGGGCAGGGTGGTGGTGGTAATACCATCAGGAGCAAGAGCCAAAAATCATACCACAAATCGGACCCAGTGAAGACACAACTTGGGTGCAGATATAGCAGTTTGCACCATCAATATCTCCAACCCAGGACCCTGGAGGCGGTGGCTAGAACCATCAGCACAGCTGACTCTCTTACCAGTGTCACCAGAATGGAGATGGTGTGGTCCTATGCTTCTTGAAAGTACTAGCTCAGAGTCTGCAGCAGGTAAGCCTGGGGACAGAGCTTGGTCAAGTGTCTGCAGCCTAGCTGCAAGGGAGGCTGGGAAATGAATACCTGGGCTTTGTGGCTTTTCTAGGGAGAGACAGGCTTTCCTTATACACAGAGGATTCCCCAATCATAGGAAGGAGGCAACTGCTTATTTCTGACGCTAAGATGGATGGGGAGAGGAGTCAATGAGGGCAAACTTCATCTGCTTCATATTTTTATCTGAGGCTGACTGCCAGTATACTTGTCTAACAATCAGGTAACAAAATAAATATTCAGAACAAGACTATTCTAAACGTGAATGATGCAGCTGTTAATAAGACAGAGTTTCTGCCTTCAGGGAGTTGGCATTCTAGTGGGGTGAATCAGACAAAAAGCACAAAAACAAATAAACAGGGCCATTTCAAGTCATTCTGTGCTATGAAGAAAATAAACAATGGAGTTGAAGGGCCTGCCCCATGGCCGAGTGGTTAAGTCCGTGCGCTCTGCTTTAGGTGGCCCAGGGTTTCACTGGTTCGGATCCTGGGCTCAGACATGGCACCGCTCGTCAGGCCATGCTGAGGCGGTGTCCCACATAGCACAACTAGAAGGACCCACAACTAAAATATACAACTATGTACTGGGGGGATTTGGGGAGAAAAAGCAGAGAAAAAAAAAGAAGATTGGCAACAGTTGTTAGCTCAGGCGCCAATGTTTAAAAAAAAACAAAGAAAATGGAGTTGAGGACCTGAAACCCAGCGTGGGAAAATTCTTTATGGACCATGTTCGTATATGTTTTTTTATTTCGTGTTCCGCATGATGCTGTGAGGTAGTTATCGTGAGTACCATCGTTCAAGAGAGAAAGTAAAGCTCAGAGTCCGGGACTTGATAAAGGGCAGAGAATTAAACAACAGGAGAGCTGAAATTCCAACCCCTGTGTCTGACCTCTGTTTGACTGCCTTCCTTGAGGCAAGTCTTTATGCGTGCTATTGTTCGCTCCAAATGTCAGTCATAATCGGACGTTCTCCTGTTCCTGACTCGGCGGCTTTCTCTTGTAGAAAGCTCAGACGAAATTCACATCCAGTTGACGACAGTGAACTCAGCTAACACTTTTTGAATTCTGTTTAAGAATTTTCCTGCATGACTTTATTGCCTCCTCACATGAGCTACTATTTTCTTTGTTTTGTACGTGAGACAATGAAACATAGAAATGTCAAGGGACTTTCCCAAAGTCACACAGCTAGGAAGCGACTGAGCCGGGATACAGGGCTACTTTTCCGTGCTCCATCCAAGATGTCAATCTTTCTGTGAGTAGGAGCTGTTTTTCACTTTCCTCCAAGTTTTTATAGCACCAGGGATGGTGGGAGATTTACATTCCTCTTTCTTAAGTGTGTGTGTGTGTGTGTGTGTGCGTGTGTGTGCATACAGAGGTGAATAGGCAAATGGGTTGATAGAAACGGGATGGTCTGGCTGGAAAATCCCCACATGGGCCAGAGAAGCGGGCCCCTCCAGCAGCTTTACCAACCTCTTCTCCATAACTGCAAAGCAGGAATTGCTCCCAAGAAGCCGACATGGCCCAGAAGGCAGTGCGGCTCTAGCGATCAATTCAGAAGGCAGCCAGGCTGCCACCAAGATCCCCCAGCAGGACCTACCCTGTAGTTTTTTTGCTTGTCGACCCAGATGCTCTTTACAGCCAAGCCTCTTCCTTTCCAGAGACGAGGAAAGCCGGGCTGGTTTTGACCACTTTATAGACACTTCTGGATTATAAATTGGTATGATGTCCCTGAAAATCCTCCTTTTGACAACAACTTCATGTTGCTTAATAGTCCCCTTTTGAGTCTTGCAATTTCTGGCCTTGATTTGAAAATTTATTACTGATGCTTGGTCTCCTTTAGAAATTGGTTGTAAATGATCTTCCTGCTGCATAAATGAGGCCGAATCCTATTGTGTAAGGCCGTAAACTTCCTGTATTTATTTGGCAGAGCACCTAAATCAATGTTTCAGCAAATAGTAGGCTTGTAGGCCTCAGCCTGTGGTAGAATTGGACTGTCTTACGTTCTGCCTCTTACCTGATTTTAATGCTCACTTCGTGAAGTCTGACAGATGTTAGTGTGCTGTGGAGAAGCAGACAGGCTTTCTGATCAGGTAGACCTATCTCCAGCTATCAAACTCTTGGAGAAAATGTTTCTAGAAAAACAACTAGAGCTGATTTCAGTTAAAATTGAACTAAGTGACAGAAACCTCCCCAGTAACCTGTTCCAGTGACCTTGTACGGCCTGGACAGAGAGCAGTGACAAGATTCCAACTGCTGAAGGAGCTTCCTGAATGGAGAACGGAGAGCCTCTGTCCCCTCTCTTAGTTGGTCATCCCTACGTTTCTTTCCAACCATTTGGCTTAACCTCAGAACAAAGAGCTTCCTCAGATTAAGATGGAAACATGCAGGAAGCATTGTTTTCTCTGAGGCTGGCCTAAAGGTGCCTGTTAGTCATTTTATTTGAAAATTCAATATTGCTGAACTCCCACACAAATTTCAGCGTGAGAGCTCCAGAGAGTTTTCTGGCCCTTAAGTATGTGAGATTTATAGCCTGGTGCTCCAATTAAGTAAAATGCAATGGCTGGAGCGGAGAGAGGAAGGACGCGGTCAAGCTCACAATAGAGGTAAAGGTTGGCTGCTCTTTTTCTAATTTCAGACAAATCAGCAGGCTGTGAGAATCTGGCAGAGTCCATGTTCTGCATTAGCTGGCCATATATGTCCAGTCTCACCTTCAGAAGGAGCTTGTGGTCACAAGACGGCTTGGTTTGCCATTGTATAAAACACTTTATCGGCTTAGTTTTTGCTCTGAATGATGAAATAATATCAGCCAAATTTTCCAAGCTGAAACAAGATTACCCCCTCTTGCTAGAACTGTTAACGATTTCAAGTCACTGTCCTGTTTCTTCTCAGCAATCCTAAAGGGAGATCAAGCTGGTATCACTGTACCCATTTCACAGCTGAGTGCACTGAGGTTCAGAGGGAGAGGGGGCGAGGTGGTTTATCACTGACTTATTTACCAGGTGAGGTGATGCCCTTCTAGGTGAGGACATTAGGACTCTGGAGTCATACTGTCCACATTTCAGTACTGCTCCTGCCATTTACTGGAGGTATGATCTCAATGTTCTCACCCATAAAGTGGGAATAAAAATAAACTGAGTACCTACCTAATGGAGGTCTTGAAGGAGCAAATGAATGAACATAGGTAAAGTCCTTAGAACAGTGCCCGTTGCATACTAGCACTCAATAGATTAGTAGTTGCTGTTTATCTTTCTGATTACCATTATTAACTGAGTTACAATCTGTTCTACTTTGGGTAGGTTATAGATTCCGGGTCCTTTGATTTCTAGTCTAAGTTTTCTTTTTTTTAATTTTAAAACATCAGTGAAGAAATGAACCTTGTAAATGTCAGTATTTTTTGCAAAGTGAGCCGGTGTACAAGAGTAAAATCATTTCTACATGGATCTTCCCCAGGCTTGTTCACTAGTGACCACAAAGCTGGACAGATGAAGAGAATTCCTGAATGGAGAGATCATCTCTGGAGAGAGTGAAGGGAAGACATATCGGTCGGAAGCAGTTGTTGAGTGAGGACGGATTCATTAGGAATTTGGTTTAAAATGGTTTGCTTGGACTGCTAATGATAACTGCTCTCATTTGTTGGAAAGAAAGGGCCCAGCTATTGTGGGAGAAAATCAAAGTCAAAGGCTCACAAGAGATCGCAAGCCAAATAAGAGCAAAGTAGGCAATGCTATACATCTATCTGTCTAAATATCTATCTATTATCTATCTGTAGTTATTTTTTTTTTTTTTGAGGAAAATTAGCTCTGAGCTAACTACTGCCAGTCCTCCTCTTTTTGCTGAGGAAGCCTGGCCCTGAGCCAACATCCGTGCCCATCTTCCTCTACTTTATATGCAGGATGCCTACCACAGCATGGTGTGCCAAGCAGTGCCATGTCTGCACCCGGGATCCGAACCACCGAACCCTGGGCCACCGAGAAGCGGATCCTGCGAACATAACCACTGCGCCACTGGGCCGGCCCCCTAGCTAGAGTTTTTTGCAGCATTTTTCTTAGTGCTTAAAAAAACAGGAAAAAGTGTGAATGCCCATCAATAACAGAAATACTGAATAAATTATGGTGCCCCATGCCATGGACTCTTCTGTAGCCGTTAAAAAGAATGAATGACAACCTTGAGCTGACTTTTGGGGATTTTTGTGAGTTATTATTGAATAAAAAAAGGAATTATGCAGAGAAATGTGTATAACATCCTATTTTAATAAAACAAATGTATACAAACTTCTGTGTAAATGTTTGCCTAGGATTATATGAGGATGGAGGAAAGATAAAGAACCACAAATACTATGTTGTGAATGTGGATTATGTTTCTGGAGGAAGGAATTGCTGATGGGGAGAAGAGTAGTACAAGTAGCAGGAGAAAAACAAGCACATCATGACTTATCTATATTTGGTTCTAGGTATAAAAATGAGGAGAGAAAATTCTTATATTGGCATGCATTTTAAAATCAGTGTGTACATTGAACAATGTAATGATTGCTTTTTTCCTAAAAATCTGTTAAATTGATAATGCATCTGACAATCAGGCCCATCTTAGAATTGTAGTGAAAGTCACAGTAAGGGGCAGACTGAACAGAGCCTTCAATACTCCAGTTTCCTTGGGTCTAAAGTTTCAGGGCCATGCTGTCCATTAGAGCAAACACTAGCCATGTGTCCCTATGTAGGGCTTGAAATGTGGCTAGTCCAAAATGAGATGTGCTGTAAGTGTAAACAATACAGATCAGGTTTCAGTCTTAGTATGTCTTTGAATATAAGAAAAAAATGTAATATCACTCATTGATATTTTTTGTATGGATTACATGTTGGATGAAAATATTTTGAATATTTGAGGGAAGTAAAATATATTATTAAAGTTAATTTCATTTCTTTTTAGTTTATTTGAGGAAGATTAGCCCTGAGCTAACATTTGCCACCAATCCTCTTTTTGCTGAGGAAGACTGGCCCTGAGATAACATCTGTACCCATCTTCCTCTATTTTATATGTGGGACACCAGCCACAGCATGGCTTGATAAGTGATGGGTAGGTCTGTGCCTGGGATCCAAACCAGTGAATCCCAGGCCAACGAAGCAGGGTACACAAACTTAACCACTGTGCCACTGGGCGGGCCCCTCTTTTTAATTTTTTAATGTGCTAATTGAGAAAACTTAATTTTAGGAAATTTATTTAAATTTAAAATTAAATTTAGAAAATTTAAAATTATATGTGTGGCTTGCATGATATTTCTATTGCACAGTGTCAGCCTAAAGGAATTACAAAAGGACAAAGAGGTGTTAGTCATAGCCAAGAGAAAACTAATTTTTCCAAGAGAAAACTAATTTTTCCATAATTTGGTAGGAAGGAATGTTAGGTGTTGTGGGAAAGGGCATATCTTTAGGACAGGGGTTCTTAAAGTGTGGGCCCTTGGTCAACATCGTCATCATTGGGAACATCTCTGAAATGCAAATTCACCGGCCCCATCAGACACCTACTGAGACCCTGGATATAGAGCCCAGTAATCTGTGTTTTAAAAAACATTCCAGGTGATACTGATGCAGAATGATAGCATAGTTAGTCTGAGTTTTGGAAGATGCCTCAAAATGCACTGAGGTTACCCAAAAGGCAATGAATTCAGCATGTTACAAGAACATAGGCTTTTAGCAATGGGTCATTCCTGAGGAGAAATTCTGAGCAAGAAAATGGTGGTTAAATGGTTCAATTACCTTCAAATTTCAGCATCGGCCTCTGAACTGTCATTATTGTGTCTCTTTGATAAGTGTGATTTTTACCCTCTTGACAGCTTGAGAATCAGAGTCATGTGTGAAACTTGGTATTTGGAACCATTTTGAATGCTTTAATGACCTCACTTTCCAAAAAGTGAGTTGGTTATCACTGCAAAGAAAATGGTATACATTTATCTTCGGGATAGAAACAGGTTAGAAAAGATTGTATTACTCAGTTTCATTTAACTTTTATATAAAAAATAAAATTTCTTGGAGCAACAAACTTTCTACTTCTGGCAGCTAACTTAGTATCATCTTTGAAAACTGTTTACTCCACTGATGAAAAATTGCAAACCTATTTTAATCTCCTAAAATAGCATAGTTGAGTGAACACACTAGAGTGGAAGTCACGTCCTCACTGGAGGCGAGGGACATGGGTCATGGAGTATGCTTGTCAACAAAGTAGGCATCAGCACACACACACACACACACACACTACACACACAACACATTTCATAATGGAGCTGAAACAGAAAACTTTCCATTTTTATTCTCTATGTTCAAAGACACAACCTGCCTCACAACTGAAAAAAAGATGATGAGCAGCTTGGTTCATTATTGGATCATATGACCAAAGCTGGCTCGCTGACCTTTCTGTGATTTTCATAGCAATGTATTATTAGACATGCCATGGGGAAATTAGGTAACAAAGTGATATTTTCTTTAATGTCCATCTAACAATGCCTGTAGATAGCTAATAACTATGACACAGACATGATGATGAGATTAGTCAAAATAAACAGTCCACAGACCGTATAATGAGTCCAGTCTAGAAATCTTTCTAGTCTAGAAGTATAATGTGGACCAGACAAACATGTTTCTTTTCTATATGGATATGGCAAAAGTAGATATCGAATATAAATAACAATGGGATAAAATGTAAGAAAAATAAAAGAGTACACATACTAAGGAGATTTAATCTAGTCTAGAAGTCAGATAAGGGTGCCTTGAGGAAGTGATGTGTGATAATGGGAGGGAGGGGGCAAAGGAACTCAGGTGAACAGCTCCTAAGTCCAATAAAAGTTTGGCACATAGGGGAGTATTTGAAATACTGCAGAGTAGAGAGCCAGCGGAAGGCGGATCAAAGATAAAAGTAGAGACATAGGGAGGAGCTAGTTCTTAGGGTTTTTAAAAACTATATTTGGGATTTTTGATTACATCTAAAGGGCAATTGAAACCATCACATCACCAGATTTAATTTTTAAATAGATGAAGCTTGCTTAAATGTAGATAATGAGTTGGAACAGAGGCGAGGGCCATGTTGCAGAAAGTAGATCAATTTAATCAATTCTTGCATTCGTCCATGAAAAGCTAATTGTGGGCTGGGCTAGGGTGGTGGCCATGGGAATGGAGAGAAGTGAATGAATGGAGCAATATTTAGAAGATAGAGTCAACATGATTTGGGGGTAAACTGAACTTGTGGAATAAAGAAGAAGATGCCCCTCAAGTTCCTGATTTAAGCAAAGACATGGGACGCTGATGGAGGAGCTGAATAGGGGGACAGAATTGACTGAGCTGGGCAGAGAGAGTTGGGATCCCCAGCAAATGAATGGGAATTGAAACCAAGGCTGCAGATGAGGTCTCCTTGGAGCATTTGGGGTAGTGCAAAAAGAAAGAGGGTGTAGGACAGCAGACAGAAGAGTTGGTGCCCGCTAAAGTGACTAAAAAGGAGTCTCCAAGGAGGAGGGAGAGAAGATGACAGTATATGGTGTCAGAGAAGAAAAGGGAAGGAAACGTTTCTGGTAGGAGGTGCGACAGCAGTGTCACATACAGCTGAGATGGCAGCTGAGATAGGGACTGAACCAAGTTTATTGGAAACTCACAAGAGCAATTTCTGTGGAGTGGTGAAGGCAAAGCCAGGTGGAAGGAGGTTGAGGAATGGATGGGCAGTGGGCGATGCAGACATAACGAAAACCCAGTCAGTAGTTGTATGGGGCCAGGATTGAGGGGGGCTCTTTAAGATGACAGAGAGATAAATATGTTGAAATGCTGATGGGGAGGAATCAGGGGTGAGAGAAAGGTTGAATATAAAAAGGTAGGTAGGAGAGAATAATTGATAGAACAGAGTCCCTGAGCAAGCAAAAATGCATGGAAGTCTGTGTTCTTAGATGGGAGATGGGGAGCCTCATCTATTGTGATAGGCAACAGGAAGCTGAAGGAGCTTCTGTCTGATAATTTCTCTTTTCTCAGGAAAGTAAGAGGGGCACTGGTATTCTGAGAGCGAAGGGAGACGATAGGGAAAAGAGAGAGTTGAGGCAGTCACTCGAGAGGATGAAAAGATAGCTGACTGGGGAAGGCTAATGAAATCGTTGAGCAGGGTGAAGATCCAGATGAGGGTGGTGAGTACAACTGTAGTGGTCCCGACTTGATCGCTGGAATGAGCTTTCCTGCTGGAGCTCGGCAACATTGTGGAAGAACGCTCCAGGTAGATAGTCATCATTTAGTAGCCGTGTGACCTCAGGTAAGTCATTTAGCCTCTCTGTGTCTGTTTCTACATCTGTGAACTGGGAACAATAAACGTCCCCACCTGGTAGTCTTGTTGCGATTATTAGATGAGTTAATACGCATAAGCGCTGAGAATAGTTAGCATATGGTGTGCTGGCTATTCTCCAGCTCCGGGGTTTTGGCAGGCTAGGGATGATAGGAACAAAGGAGTGGGAGATATTAGCAAGAGAGTGGTTGAAATTGTAGACTAAGGAGTTAAACTGAAGAACAGGAGAAGTGAAGCCATTGGTTTTAGAAATCACTAGATTATTTTGTATTTATCGGAAGTCCTCCTGGTATGGATTCCTGGCTTGCGATTATAGTGTGCCAGTTTTGCTGACTGAATTAGAGTGTTGATGGAAAATGGATAGCGTTATCCAAGCTCTGTCATTCCACTTCCCGTGTGATACTTTGGCTGTGGTACTCAATACATCATTTACATTAAAAAGATATTGTTGTGTTTTTATTTTTTGAGAACTTTGGCCTAAGGCAGATCCTGTGTATGACACTTCATGTTCTGAATTCCTGTGGAATGGGAAAGTTTTTAAAAAGAGAAAAAAATTATAAGAAACGATATTAAGGGAATCCCCTCAATTTAAAGCAATTTTGTTCAAAGGCTGTAAATTTGCCAACTATTTGTATTCTTTTCCTTGAGGTCCGCAATGCAATTTAAGCCAGAAAAACAATCAAAATTTGGCCCAAGCTTGAATTGCTGCAGAATAAACAACCTCCACAACTGAACTTTAAAAGGAGCTCTCTGAATTACCGATGTGCTGAGGTGCTCAGAGATGCTATTTTGTCTCCGAGAATACATTTTATGCTGTCTTTCAGATCATGCATTGGGACCCTGGATTTTTATCATAAATGTAAATGGACTTTGGACACCAACATTTATTTCCAGGTAGGAAAATGTTTGAGGTTTTATATGGCAAAAATATTACTGAAGAGCCCACTGAGCTCTCTGAAAATCGAAAAATAGTTTCATGCACTAATGAGCAAATAAAGTACAATTATAGACTAGGGCCTAGCCCCCTGGGAGTCTGGGAGTCTTGATTTTATTCTTGCCTGTGCAAATGATCTTTCCTTGAATTTAGAGGAAACATTTAGAAGTGCGGAGGTTGGAGAGAAGAAAGATCAGCATCGTCCATCTTAGGTGGAAATACTGCCACTATTATCTCAGAGATTTCCCTGAATCAGTTGCCTTCCCCAGAATTGCCAGTGGACAGACGTCACTTACGAAGGATAGTTTATTCAATTATTCAAAAGCATCTCCTGAAGCCTTCCTGTGGACCAGAGACTGTGCAAATTGCTGGCGATACAGTGATAACAAGACATATTCCTAGCTCTCAATGGGCTTGTACTCTAGCAGAACTGAAGCAAGAAGAAAGTTAGAAATAGGATTTTATAGAATGTAGGAGGGAACCTAATCAAAACTGAGGAAGAGGAAGCCTTCCTGGAAGATGTGGATGTGAAGACTAAGTGGATCTTGTGGGCTGAACAGGAACTATTTTGGTGAAGAATCAGGGCAGCAGTGGTGAGTGGGGAAGTCAGTGGCACGAACAAAGAAGGAGTTACGGCCCACTGGAAAAACATAAGGAATTCTACATAGCTGGAGCTTAGGGTCCCGGGAGGAGTCTAGGGAGCTGAAGCTGGAAGAGAAGGAAGGGCAGTGGTCAGGTTCTGGAGACCTTGTAAGCTGTACGGAGTAGAAAGACTTTGCTGTTAAAACACGGGGTACGCTGAAGGATTTCTAAGTGGCAGAATAGTATAACCACATTTATGCTTCAGCCAGACCACTCCTGCTGCTGTGTGGGGTGGAGTTGGAAGATGCCTAGGCTGCAGGGAGCAAGAACAATAATTGCTTCAGGAAAGAAATGGGAAAGCCCACCTTGAACCAGTGGCAGTAGGAGTGGAGAAGAGGGGACAAGCTGGGGTGATATTAAAGGGAGTAGAATGTGGATGTGAGGGGTATGGAAGAGGAAGGAAATAAAATGTCCATATACCAGATAGCAGGTGGTATATTTCACTGAGAGAAGAAATATAGGAGAGGCAAATTTAGGTTGATGGTCCAGGTTTCAGTTCTAGACATTGAGTTTTTAAATATCTTTGACATACAAGTGGAAGTTTAGAGTAAGTGGCGAGATGTAAGGGTTGAGATCTCAAGGGAGCTATCTGAACTGGAAGCATCATTTGAAAAGTCTTCAAGATATACAGGGTGATTGTATCCATGAGAGTGGCTTCTTGGGAAGAGAGAATAAATAATGGAAGGTTTACCATCGAGGGAACCACAAGGAGCAAACATTGATGTCATCAGAAGAGGAATGGCGTCCTGAGAAGGGGGCTGTGATTGAATGATTACAGAGATGGGAAGAACATGACCTACAAGAAGTCAATGGAGAAGCTTTCAATAAGGAGTCAAATTCTGCTGGGATGTTAAATAAAACAAGGGTTGAACATATCCATTGAATTTAATATCCAGCAGGCCCAGGATGGTCTTGGCAAAAGCGATTTTCATGTTGTTGTGAGGATGAAGCTGGACTTCAGTAGGTTTGAAAGTGATGTGTGGAAAAAAATACATGAACTGCACATTCAAGAAACCTTATTTTGAAGAGAAGATGAGATGTAGGGGCAAAATAATAAGAGGAGAAATTATTGGGTTGGGATTTATTCATTCAATCAACTTCTGAGGCATTTTCTTTTTTTAAAGATCGGGGAGATGTGCCTATCTACGTGCTGAAAGGAAAGAGCCCCTAGTGAGCAAAGACTGCAGGCTTGGAGAAGAGGAAGCTCTGGGTGTTCCAGAAAGGAGTGCGTTCTAGGACTTGCTAACCAAGTGCCGTGATTTCAGGGCTGGCAGCAGGAGCATCACCAGGGAGCTTGAGAGGAATGAGGAGTCATCTCAGGTCCCACTCCAGACTGATTAAACTAGCATCTGCCTTTTAACAAGAAAGAAAATTCTGCTGAGATATGAAGGAAATGAAGATGAGACGTGAAGATAAGGACAGATAACTTTGTTGATGTTGGTAAGGAGTTAAAATGATGCTATATCATTTTGCTGTGAAGGAATGAAGTGATCTACCGAGAGTGAGAGGGGAGTAAGTGCATGTGGTAAAAACGAGCCACCTCTCGAGGTTTGAATGGGCTGCCTGAAAGCTTGGCTGAGAGAGGAACCCTGGAGTTTATTGTGGTATGCAACTGCGTGTTCGTGGCTCTCTCCAACAGCCCAGGGCTAGTATTGCAGGAGGCAGACACTTTGGTTGATGTAGGTTTGGGGTTTTGCTAGGTAAGTGGGAATCAGCATGAAAGAGGGCAAATTAAGGAACCATGGGGTCTAGAATGGAAAGGGAAATCAATAAAAGTCACTGGGAACTGATTGATTGGAGAGAAATGGGGGTCTATCATAGTCATTGATAGAAATGAGAAATATTATGCTGCCAGCAACAGTGGCTGCTCATCCAAAAAAGAGCTATTTCTCTCACTGACAGTCTTTTTGCCTGTACATTTTACAGATAACCCACCTAAAACACGCACTGCTCTCTCCCTTCCGCAGTCACCTATCCAACCAGAGTCTCAGGCTGCTCCAGGCACTGATACTGCCCACTAAGATAGCTCCCACATTACAAAGTCTGCCCAGCTTCGTGGTTCTTTAAATGGGAATAAGAAGACCTGTGAAATCTGACTGAGGGCTTTGAAAGATCACAGTATGCTATTTCCCATGCTGAATGCCCTTTATTTTCTTTACAACCATTGGCAAAATTTATACCTAAAGAATGTTATGAATACTACACTAATTCTCCCCTCAAAATGTTCTTTCTTTAACTTTCAAACCTCAAAGCATTTCGTTCCCCTCTTTTGACAATATTTAACTGTATATATATATATATATATATATATATATGCTTTTTTAAAAAACACAGTTCGACAGTTTCATCCCTTCTAAGTGAGTATAAAATCTTGAATAGCAGAAGCTGTCTTGCTAATTTTTGTTGCAGCATTGGGCAAAGAGAAGGTTTTATAGCTGAATCACAGGGTTCAGGAATTGGGTGGGAAGCCTAGAAAGGTAATGCTAGAGAGAGAGCTGGTGGAAAATTATGAAAGGCTTTTTGTACCAAAATTAAATATTTGGATTTTAACCTCTAAAATGAGAGCCACTGAAAAGTCTGAAGTAAGGAAATGGCGTGGTATTAACATTTTTGAAAGCTCGTTCTGTCTTGGGTCTGGAGGACTGAAGAGTGTGCAAGATGAGAGGCAAGGATATGAGTCAGAAGATTATTGTGATTGTCCAGTTGAGAGACAAGAATCTGAAGTAAGGCATAACTGAGTACAGATGGGGAAATTCTCATTTAATACACTGTAGGATTTAATTACATTGGATGTAGGGGATGAGGCAGGGAAAGAAGCCTGTAGCTTGTCCCTGGTTTCTGGATCAGGTAACACAGGTAATGCCATTCACTGAGATGGACAGAAGAACGAACAGGTTCAGGGAAAGGAAGAGATGGGGATGCTCTGTGGAGAGTGGGCGTGATGAGTTCAATTTTAGGCATTTTAAAATATTTTACTTGTGGCAATAGATGCTCGTTGAATACATTAGAAAAAAATTGAACGTGAGACTGTTTTGAACTTTAAAGAAGAGCCAAGCTTGAAATGGAAACATGTTATTAAAAATATTTACATTTATTTCCCCCAAGTGAAATTTATTAACCACTCCTACTGCCAAGTCCATGATGGGGAAGGAAAACATCTGGTTGAAATTCCACTGACCTTTAGATACACCCAAGTTTTCGTATGATGCTCATTTTCATTCCAAATGGCACAGCACAGCCCTAGGGATTGTACTTTCTGGAGCATTTGAGCAATAAAGAGAATTTGCGCAGCAGTTGCATTTCACATGCAGGAATTCAAGCCAATTTGGTTCTAAACACTGAGTTGGGCACTTTTTAAACATTTGCATATCTGAGTTTGTGTCTTCTTTGCGCCAGAAAGTCTGCAGAGTGATTGTGAAAGATGTTAGGAAGTCAAGTCTTTGATGGGGCTCAGTGTTTTTCTCTGAGCCTTCCCCGAGGCATCTAGATAGGACAATAAAAGGAGCATCAAGGATATTTTGTTTAGGAATCAAGAAAGAAGATCAAAGAATTGTACTGTTTAATTCTACCTAGATCTCAGTCTTTTATAACAAACATATGTGGTTAGGCCAACTTCTTAATATAGTCTGTTTGCAGTAACATAACTTAATGTTGTCCTAATTGCTTCTTTTCATCCACGATTCTCTGATGCGTTAGAGGGGAAAATAACATCTTAAATAGGTGGAGCTGCTGTTTTTTGTGTCTTCTTTCATATACCCACTTGTGGTAGGCTGAATGATGGCCTCCCTACACTGTTCACCTGGACCCCATGAGTATGTCACCCTACATGGTCAAAGGGAGTTTGCAGATGTGACTAAGTTAAGGATTTTCAGATGGAAAGATTATCATGGATTATCAAGGTGGGCCCAATGTCATCGCAAGAGTCCTTATAAGAAGGAGGCAGGAGGGTAAGAGTCAGTAGTAGGAGATATGATGAAGGAAACAAGAATTCGGGGTGGTGAGAGAGAGGGGTGATGAACCAAGTAATGCCAGTGGCCTCTAGAGGCTTGGAAATGCAAGAAAAGATTCTCCCCTGAAGCATCCACAAGGAATGCAGCAGCCCAGCCTACAGATTTCTGATCACTAGGACTGTACGAGAATAAATTTGTGCTGTTTTAAGCCAGTAAACTTGAGATAATTTGTTACAGAAGCAATAGGAAACTAAAACACCACCCCTTGAGTCAATTTTTAGATGAAGCTAAAGCAGGAAGGGTAAATTTAGACATTAAGTAGAATTTCCCAATGGATTTCAAAAAGTTTCAAACTGTGTATTGATTACTAATGCTGTTATTAGTGCTCTTAAAAAGAATTTCTGGAGGGCTAAATGTTTGGCCCAGCCTAAACACAGAAGATCAAAATAGTTGTTATCATGGCAGGCAATTGACGATTGTCTGTGTTAACAACTTGGTTGGATTTGACTGAAGCATTTGTGGTCTGCCCTTAGCTGCTTTAAGTATACTTAAAAAAAGAAAAATCGGAGGCTGGCCTAGTGGCGCAGTGGTTAAGAGCGCACGTTCCACTTCAGCGGCCTGGGGTTCGCTGGTTCAGATCCTGGGTGTTGACATGGCACTGCTTGGCACGCCATGCTGTGGTAGGCATCTCACATATAAAGTAGAGGAAGATGGGCATAGATGTGAGCTCAGGGCCAGTCTTCCTCAGCAAAAAGAGGAGGATTGGTGATGGATGTTAGCTCAGGGCTAATCTTCCTAAAAAAAAAAAAAATCAAGGCTCCTTCAGTGCTCTCAGAATGGCACCCTGATCTACTGGATTTGGTGGAATTCCCTGCTCAGATTTGAATTTGTTTGGCAGTGTTTTAGAGTATTTATAACTTGCAGGGAAAACATGGAAATTTATTTATGAATTGTAAGTCCTGGCTTACACTCTTCGTTTTTAGAAATCAAAAGTACATCATCTCTGCCAACATGCAGTGTTTCAAAAACATGCCCACGTGGATCCTAGAGAATATTGGCATAAAAGTTTTTAAAAAATTGTATAAACGTTTTAGACTTGTAATTTGCATGCCTTGCGTGGTCAAGCAGCGATGGAACGCCCAAAACACAAGGAGGGACGATGAGTCACGTGGCTCAGCAGAACTAACAAGAGTTCCGAGCAGTACCAGTAACTAATTGCTCTGTTAGCGTACTACTGGCTATGAGCCCCAGAAAGGAAAACATCCATGAGTCATATGACTCTTTTAGATTTAACGACAACCCTAGAATTACATTGGCATTGCCTCCAAACTTGAAAGACAAGGAAGCAGAATTGACCTTAACTGGTATAACTCAATGTGAAACCTAAATCAGTGAACCAAGCTAGAAGAAGAAATAAAAACTCTCATGCATACAGAAGAGGAAAATCTTCATGTATTTATGAATTCACTCGGCAAACTCTGCTCAGGGCTTACTGTATACTGTGCACTGAGCTTTTCTTTGGACAAAATGATTTGCTTCCAACTATTCGTAGGAGGGAATGGTCACACTAAACTGAGAACAAATAAGGTCTTGGAAAGACTGTTTGTTTTCCACTGAAACCCGGGTACTTAGAGAATGTACTTTTACTTGTTTGCTTCCCGTGGAATCTGTGTGCTTTCAGGTATCTGTGACATTGAATGCGCCTAGAACACTTTAATGATTGAGTTCTGCTACTAGAGGAGAAAGATAGAAGTTTGCTGAGTTTTTCTACACTGGTCTTCAGCGAGTGCTGCTCAATTGATCTCCTACTCAACATGTTTCATGTTGAGGCCAGTATTCATCATTTAAAAAATTAATTTTAGCATTTATTTTTAAAGAGCACCATGAACACAGATGTTAACAATCACAGACCACTTGGTGAAAGCGTTTGATTATCTCCTGTGCTTTCGGCCCTAGTAAATATTGCCTTCCCCAGATTGTGTATGGCAAACTCTCTCCAGCCCACACTCCAGGCCGTACGCAACTACACCTATCCGATTTGTTCTACTGCAACTTCTAATCATTCTTGCTCTAGTTGTAGGAGTGATTCAAGGATTTTAGGAGGGTGTAACTCAAAATTTGAAGATGTAACCCCAAGAGTTCAATTTGTTTTCTTAGAATTTACTCCAGCCCCCGGTTCATTGCTGAGTATTTAGTGAGATTTATGGGGAACTTCAGATCCTGATTAACAAAATGCCATCCATGTGAGCTGATCCTTAGGGTCTTGCGCCCTTTGCTGCACTGTGCTCTGTATCTCTATTATGGAATCTGGTGTAGAAGGGCATTCATGTACATATCATTTCCATGCTGGGCTTTGAACACCACAAAGGGACTGAGAACAGTGTGTGGTAGGAGTTCAGTAGACGACCGTAGCATTTATTCAACAGTACTCCTTAAAGTAGGCTTGTGTCCAGTATTAAAATGTGGTACCATCCTCCTTGGGATTTCCTCTGTGATGCTCAGTTTTGGCATAGAATCACTTGAACATGCGAACTCCACCCACGAGAACCCTTCTCAGTCAGCCACTTAGATGGTTTGTAACACTCAATGTTCTCGGTGTTTGCCAAAAATGGTGTTTATAAAACTGGAACTTCAGGGATGGAAGAATGACATTCATTCAAATATGCAAACATCATAATATAAATCATACGACGAGATTTCTGAACAATGCGTTCATTTTCCCATTGTTGTTAAAAATCTGATATTTGCAATAATTACTTGGCCTGCCTGTGAACATTACACTTTGTTTTTATGAAACCAGCAATCGCTGGCGATGAGGACAACTGACTCATAGAAGTGCAATATTGCTCCTGTTTTGGCCATTTCTAGAATAAAACAGAGCTTTTGCATGTTCCCCACCAAAGCATTATCGGGAAAGGAAGGAAACCATTAGAGTTCAGGAGAATCTAGGAGAAGATAAAAGAAGCAACAAACAAGATCTAGGGAGCATTTGGCTGAAAGAAAATTAACACAATGAACATATGGTAATCAAACCGCAGTTCTGTACGTCTCGGCA
Source organism: Equus caballus (assembly GCF_041296265.1). NCBI lineage: Eukaryota > Metazoa > Chordata > Mammalia > Perissodactyla > Equidae > Equus > Equus caballus. The sequence continues at coordinate 4,850,477 of NC_091689.1, read as the reverse complement.
GCTTTGTGCCAAATGCCACAGCAATTCCTTCTCAGAGCGTAGTAAGTGGGCTTAACCAGGAGGAAATGAAAGATTCAACACGAGGAAGCAGAAATCATTTAGGCTTAGCTCACTAGACTGTTTCAGGGCAGTTAATTTGCTAGATCTATGCTTGGGTTTTTTCCCCTCTTATTTATACAAACTGCCTCCCCCACTCAACCCCGAGCTTGCTAATATTCATGCTCTGGCATGAGATTGCAAACCAAAGCCAGAGGTTGGTGAGCAGGGCTGGAGATGGAGGTGATTGGAGGGTGGATCTAGAAATGCCTTTCAGGAAGGGAATCAAATATTTTTGTGATCATCCCTCAGGTGCTTTTGTTAGATCCAGCATAAAAAATTTGAATCAGTTGATGTTGAATGACTAAACGATTTCATGGATTTGTTTTTCCTTTAGGATGTGGGCATAAGGAAAACCAGGCATTTCTTCAAGTCATGTAGTGAGTGGGGAATCATGGTTGTCTTTGTGGTCAGAGTCTTAGAACACAGTCGCCACGGGTGTTTATGGAATTTCTTGGTTTTCCCGATAGTCCTACCAGGAAAGTTTTTTTAAACCGTATTTTCAATTTGGTTGAAATCAATAAAAACTTTATGAAATGGCCATAGAGATAAATTTTTTTTTTCAGGAGAGACATCAATGTTTTGTCTTAGATTTCTGCCAGCTCTGAAATGTCAGAAACATCATATTTTTAAAAATATTTTGTTTCATGCAAGATGCTATTGGTTTATTTAGATTTAGTATTACCGTCACAGACACTTTTTGTGTCTTGAGCAAAATGATGTCTTGCTGAAAACACACCCTTTACAATAATCGTGTGCTACTGTGATACTTGGTAAAAAAAATACTCTATGTCATTAAACCAAAAGGCAACAGCCATGGATCATTCTATATTCTACAACAGCTTGGATAGGACTGCTAGTCAGTGTGTTGGCAGAGGGGTTATTGATTACTCATCTTGAAGCAGTAACGGCTTTCAAAGTGAGAGTGTTCACAGACATAGCATATGCCAATGGATGGAGAGTACCCGGTAGATTTTTTTTTTCTATTTATCCGGCCTCTATAAAATACCTTTGCTACAGATAATTCAACTTTCCAGACCAGCTTTGAATAATTATAAAATAGAAGATAAAAACAAAGCAGTGAATAGCCAAAGTTCTATATGCGTCATGTGCTCTTCATAACACTCACCTTGTAATTGCTAGAAAATGCATTTAGTGATAAATTCCTGGAGACTGGGCATTTTAGACCTACTACCCAAATTAAACATAAAAGACTTTTCAGTTTAAGTAGCATGGAGTATGTGAAAAACCAGGATAATTGGGAAGCAGCATATCCTGGGTTCACATCTCATTTTTGCTACTTACTAGCTACATACCATTAGCCAAGTTACTTAAATCTTCTATGCTGTATTTTTCTCATCCGCAAATGAGATAATAATAGTATTCAGCTCATAGGGTTGCTATAGGGCATAGAATAGTGCCTGACCCATAGCACAATATAAGAGATTAATCCATTAAACTTTTGTAACTTTCTCAGCAAATTGGAAAGACATAGTGGTTTTCCCTATTATAGATGAGAAAATTGGAACTCAGAGAGGTTAAGAGACTTGCCCAAGGTCGATTCCAATGCCATGCACCGTTCCTCTTTATTCAGTCACCTGTTTGATTCCCCAATCTTGGCTCGAGACTCTTCCCCCCACCATAAGGATGGAGGGTAGATTTGGGAGAATCAAGTGCAGCCATCTTAGGCTGGAAGGTGCTGGGAAAGACAGCCAAGTGAATGGGGAGCTTCCTGGAAGACCAGCAGGCCTAAGGAACTTCCGAGTCACAGAAGGGCTGAAGAGAGGGGTTGCGTTGACCAGCTTGGGTCAGTAACTCCAACAGGCTGCGTGCCAGCAGCCAGCTCCTACCTTCTTGAAGGCCTTAGAAGCCAGACCTTCTCACAGCACGGGGTTCTAGCTAAAAAGCGGATCAGCACTTCTGAGGATACACCTCTGTTAAAACAGGGCTGCCTACTCTATGCCTCTCCAGACACGTGCCCAGATTACTCTGAATTCCGGGCTTTGGCAGTCCATGCTCGGAGTCCCTCTCTTGTCCCCCTTGACAAGCACAAAGCAAAGGACTTGCAGTCAGAAGCTGGGGACTCTGGTTTCAGTTTTGTCTTTTCAGCTGTATGATCTTCCTGAATCTTAATCCCTCATTTTTAGACAGGGACAGTGACAGCCCACCTGTATTTTTATCCTCATAAGGTTGCAAGATTACCAAGTAAAATAATAAATGAGAAAATATTCCTGTAACTTGCAGAGTACCATAGTCTTCTTATCATTTCCACACAATATTGGCAAATAATCACACTTCTGGATGCACCATAAAGACTCTGAGTTTTCCGCTTACCCAGTAACACAGTGAAAGTGAAGCCATTTGGCAGACCTGAATGAAAGCCGGGACTTGTTATCGTCCTGTAGGAACTACTTAGCCCTTTAGAATCAGCCAAACCAGTTTGGCTTTGAGAGGGCATGCAGTTTACTCTTTGGAATTCCCTAGTTTACTCAATTAAGCTGAGAGACCTTGCCAACCACCTTCATTTTCCTCTCTGTCTTTCATTTCTCCTGATTCCTTTAGTCAGCATATCCAGCCAGAGCATGACTAATCTATAAGTTTTCTGGGAGCAAATACGACATGGCTTGTGTTTCTGGAAAGTGCTCTGGATAGGATAAATAATTTTCATTGACTATTATCTTCAATAACTATCTTCAAAAACCCTGTTTATAAAATGTAAAGGGAAGGACCTGATGATAGCGATTACGTTAGCTCAATTAACTTTTTTAAAGTTGTGAAATAGAATTAGCTTTTCTCTATCATTTCTATTAAGTTGAACCACATCCATGTGAAATTACTGTTATTATAGGTAAGTTTTACGTAGTTAAACAAAATATATTTAAAGATAAACAGGGTGTAGTGGTTAAGTTTGGCCTGCTTTGCTTCAGTGGCCTGGGGTTAGCAGGTTTGGATTCTGGGTGCAGACCTATGCCCCTCATCAGCCATGCTGTGGCAGCATCCCACATGCAAAACAGAGGAGGACTGGTACAGAAGTTAGCTCAGTGACAATCTTCCTCAAGCAAAAAGAGGAGGTTTGGCAACAGAGGTCGTTACCTTAGGGCCAATCTTCCTCACCAAAAAAAAAAAAAAAAAAAAAATTATGGAGGAAGAGGGGAGTGTATTTAAATGGGAAGGTCTTTCTGTATTCTGACTCAGAAATCAACTTTTCCTGTTAACCTGGAAGAGCTACTGTCACTAGATTGCTGAGCTACTGACTATCTGCCAAAGACATGGATGCAAAGAGTCCAGTACCACATTCCTTTAGGTGCAAGTCATTCTACGAGCATGACTTAGATTTTTCAGTGAGAACCATCAGAAACTTGCCAATAAAAGGCATTCATGTGATACGATGACATCCTAACACAGGGTGGGTGTGCAATTAATGTTTGCTGAATAAATGAACCTCAAGTTGGCACAACGTTTCTAAATTGTGCACACATTTCAGTAACGGGAAGGTTTATATAAATATGTCTTGGATGAAAGTGTACGAAAATTGTACAGCCATTAACCATAATCGCCCCTGGGATAAACCCATCCCTGGAGTGGGAGAGGCGGATAGAGTGTGAAGGTTGAGAGATTGGAAAAGGCAGAGGAGAGACACACTAGGGGGATAATAAGATGCAGGGAGCTTGTTTTGACCTGTGCTTGCAGCAATTTTCGCTCGCCTGGGGCACCCCTGTCACTAGCTAGCGTGGTGGACACTCACTAAAACAGGGACTCCATCGGCCTTGGCAGCTCTAACACCAGCAGCTGCATCTTGCGTTAACTGCACATTTCTGAACGATGTCAGGGTCAATCTGAGCCAGGCAGCAGCAGGAGAAGTTTTCAGTCACTTCAACTTTGCTCCCACCTCTGTGTTAGGACCATCAAAGTCCTGTCAGCAGCAGTGATTGCTCACTGATGCGGCAAGCGTGGAAGATGGAAAGGCAATTGGCAATGCTGGTCCCCAGACAGGCGTGACAGCTGCCGGATCAGGCACCTGAGAGGGTCGGCAGTCCTGGTAGGTTTGGGAGGTGTTTATGTGATTTTCTAACCTGCCTGGAAGCTGGGTGGGTTGTGTATAAATGATCAGATGTAAATCGTCCCCAGTGGTCACAGCTTGTTTTCCCAAAATTTTACTGCACTGCGCACAAGGACAAGCTGAAGGGACTCTGTTAATAATTATTGGCAAGAGCCACCTGAAATGTGGGGAAGCCGTTAATGTCAGGCAGACTGCCATCGGTATTACATTCACCCAAGGAGCCAACGCTGTCCCGTAATGAATGACCTCTTCCACCTGAGCAAAATAAAACAACGATGCAGCTCTTCAGCAGCTGAACTTCCCTTCTGGTGGCTGTTTATTATTATTCTGAATTAGCTTTAGCACTTTTACCTCAGGAGGAAAAAGAAAAAAGAATAAACAGTGCTTACACTTCCCCAGAATTCTAATGCTATTCTCAAATTCGCCTAGAATATGTCATACTCAATGACCCATTACAATCTTCACATTATGAATGTAAATGCATTATTTACTTACCACCAAAAAAATAAATAATAAATAACGGCACCATGATTGTATATTTGCTTGGTGTCAGGCATAGAGCTGAGCCTAGTACTTGCTAATTGTCCCAGTTCTCGAGATGGAGAAACCAAGGTTTGGTGGGGTTGAGTGACTTGCCCAAGGCCCTGGCTAATAGGTGGTGGAGCAAGGATGCAAAATGAAGACTGTCCTACCCCAAACCTCAAGTTCTCCATCACCTTGCATGTTACCATTTTGACCCACGCTCTACCCAGAAAATTCTTCGCAAGCTCATCTTCCATCATAAATTGCGAGTTCACGCGATCATTTCTTTGACAAATGTTGTCTGAGTTTCTCTTTCATACCAGGGAGCATGCAAATCAATGAATCAAGACTACGCGGATCAATGAGGCAGCTATAATGGGGATGGGATAAGGAGCCCTCAGAGGAGCAGAAGGACATGTGCTTGCGAGGGTCAGCCTCATGGGGAAACAGCTAAATGTCACTCAGGGAAATGAACAAGGAGAAGACAAACAAGGGACAGTTTGCTTTTTGTTTTCCTATAGGGTGGTACCAAGACTGGAAACAAAATGAGGGTATTAAAAGGAGTGAGGAATAAACTATTTAAAAAGCCCAATGACTTGGAAGGGGGATGGAAGAACAGAGGACATATCGTTCTCCAACCCAGGCCAGGTAGCCATCTTAGACAGGATCCCACCACTTGGAGCCAACGTATTTCTGGAGTTGGTGTAAACAAGACATCCTGAATTTTACTAGCCGTGGTACCAGTCTTTTGTGATTTTATCCCTTCCACATATTATCATCTAACTGGTATATTTCAAGAAAAAAATAAGGTGCCACCTGTGATGGGAGAGGAAAAGCTAAATTTAAACGTGCTAAGGGGTAAAGGAAAGTCAAGTACATGGAGGGGCGCTTTATTGGCTTCTGTCTATGTGTGGTCTACAGCAAGGCTTTAGTCCCACTCTGGTCACTGTTTGGTGAAGGAGAGGACATTTCGACACTGCTGAGGGCACATGTTAACATCGTCATAAAATTCATCTCAGGTCTCTCTCATCTTGCTTTTCAATGTAATGTTTACGGATGCTAGGCATTTTAGAAGAAAAGCTGTCTGCTATTTACCACACATTTTTCAGGGAACAAATTAATTTGCCTAGGATTCCTCTAATTTGGATGAAGTCTGTGTTCTTCTCATGTAAATCTTGGTAAGAATTTAACATTCATTAGCACTGAAAAACAAACTCTGGAAATAAATGTCTCGTATGCAGGTACCGATGTTGGCTATATATGAGTTAAAGACACCAACTCTCCAATATATGCCTGCCATATGCAGGGAGAAACCATCTCTTTCGGGAAAACAGTGTTCGTCTTTAGAGAGCATTGTGCTGTGGTTCCCACTTGGGGCCTTGGAGCCACACTGTATGGGTCTGGATCTTGGTCCAGAATTTGCTTCCTGTAGGACTTGCCAAAATTAGCCCACTTCTCTGAGCTTCAGTGTCCTCAGTTGTAAAATGGGGTGTTCTGCTCATACATTATTGTGAAGATTCAAGAGATAAAGCACATAAAGATTCTGGTAAATGCTCAGCACAGGATAAATATTATTTTTGATGGTATAATCCATTATCTTCATTCAGACTTTTTTTTCCAGCCAAGTGTTCCAATACAAAGGGCTTATGTTGTATCCTTAGGAGATATAGTTTCTATTACAATAAACCTTAAACATTAACCTCATTTAATTAATTAATTAATTAATTAATTTTATTAATAGTAGAGATTAGCCACTATTTTCCATGGGCCTCTTACCATATAGACACAAACACTTCCAAGGGTGATATTCAATTCCAAGTGGGCTTTCTTGGGAAGGATGAATTAGAAGTGATAGTTTCTAACTCTTATACCTCATTCCTTTAGCTAATTTATGTGATATTTTTAAGTTTTCTGTGAATTTTACCAATACAAAACACATACAAACAAGCCCCATGTGGCACCAAAGAAAATATGCCCAAGATAAAATCTTAATTTTTACTTAAAAATCATTTTAGAGGTGAAATTTAAACTGTTTCAATTAAATTGTATAATACATTGTATTTTCCATTATCAATGATGCTTAAAAGTTATAACTTATTTTAAAGGAAGATAAAACAGCCTGTTTCTGGAGAGTTAATAACCTTGTTAAAATATTACCTGTAAAAAGTTTATGCAATCTAATTACAACTTGCCTATCAAAAAGAAGACGTGTACAGCAAGAGAATACAGAATGCAAAACAAAACCCTCAGCTCAGATTAGCTGCTAAACAAGGTCATGATAACTTTCACGAACCAAGTTTGTGGATAACTATGGAAATTGTTGGTTCTCAGTTTAATGTTTCAGAATAATAAGTAGTGAAACTAATGGAAGTAAAAGGTCTCTTTTATTCTCATTGAGCTTTTTTCCTAATTAGCACAAGGTACACACAAAGATTTTGCTGGCAGCCACAACTGCACTAAGAGTGAACTCATCACAGTCCTTACTTTGCATTTGCATTTTGATGGTGGCAAATTTGGGGAAAAGGAAGAAAATTTTGTTAAGGCCTATCAAAATAATTTTATAAGCTTTTCCGCGATTGAATTGAACACATTTAGGGAATAAATAGTTTCCTTTGGTGCCAACCGGGTTATGCTTTGTTGCTCATCTGAGTGGATTTACATCTCCTTTGTAATGTTATCAAATGTTTGTCATCATTCTTAGGTAAGCACAGTAGTCCCCAAACAAATCAGAGGCAGTGTGGCATCCAAGAAGAGCACCATCACGCTGCCTTTTAAAAAAATTAATTGATTGCATAGTTGCTTAATTTTATGAGGAGGCGTTTCAGCAAGCATCACTAGATATGAAGCCAGATATCCATTCATGCAAGGAAGATCTATAGATGCAATTTAAGAGTGCTCAGTCTAGAAATTAGGAGGGCTTTTCCCCAATGGAAATTTTAATGTGAGTTGTACAAATAGGCTAGACAGCTAATTCCTCTCTTTACTGAGAACTGAGGATTTTCACAGAAGCGACCCTGCATTCGCCCACTCAACCACTTCTAGCTCTTAAGTAGCTTAAAATTGACAAGGCAGAGTATCAAAATTAAGATTCCAGGAAGTAAAATATGTTATAAATGTACTTGGGTGAAGGTAGAGAAAACATTCTGTTAAGACATCTTCCTTTAATTTAAAGTATACTATTATGCCAAATTATATATACTACTAAATAATGTATACTAATTAGTATATATACCAAATTATACTAAATTTATACTGACAATGAACTCCAAGGATCTGTTTACATTTTTATTTGACTTTGTATTGCAATAGTCACACAATAAAAGTATCAGTTGTAGTTAGAATATTTTTATTTAAAGTATGTCCTCACCCACAGTCCTTGGAGTCACAAAGATACTTGCTCAACACACTTTTTGCTGAATTGATTGAATCAGACATTTGTAACGTGATAGTGTTTGTTTAACCTGCAAGAAATAGGCTGAGCATCTTACTGTCTCTCTACTCATACAAGAAGGCAGCTGTACTCACATACAGAGTACAGGAGGCTGTCTATGGGTACATCTAATCAAAGTGATAATTTTCTAGAGTGATAATTCCCAAGTCCATGAGTGAATTAATAATCCATGAGGAGCCATTCAGCACTTGTCAATGGATAGTGCTCAGTCCCTCTCTCAGTCTCTTATTTTGTCTGTCACAGTCGTGCAGACATTGGGATATATGCTTGTCCCATGGTTTGCCACATCTTCTCACAGTCCTGTTTCAAGCAAAATCATCCATCTCCTACAGTACTCTCTTGCAAAACAGCCTCAAAGAGGAGACTGGAGAAGGAGAACAGCGCTTTCGAGGATGAGCATGCATGATGACCTACGTATTTGCTCAGTGTCCAGTTCAAGATCACCAAAACCAGTCCACTCCCAATCCATTTGGAAGCGTTCTGCTTGTCCTTGGTTGCTTGGTTTGGTTTTATGTGTTGGGTTAATAGGCTCGATAAGAAATTCTTTTGGGAGGAAGTACAAGCAAATAAAAAAGGCATGGATATGTTTACTTATTCCATTAATTTTTATTGAGTTTTGACTATAATAATAAGTATTATGCTGGATGCTAGGGATTCAAAGACATTAAGACTCAACACTTGACTTCCAAGACCTTCCAGACTATTGGAGAAGGGGCCAACAGGCAAATGAGTTATGATAGTTCAGGGTTTATCTGAGAGGGCCAGCTGCCCAGATTATGGGAGGGAGTGATGGTGAGGACTTGTTAGGTGTTTTTGGAAGAATGATCTCTGAGCTAACTAAAAAGATGAAGAGAGGTTAGCCTAGTGTGTGTGTGTGTGTGTGTGTGTGTGCATGTGTGCACGTGCATGTAGGATATGAGTTTGTTGGGAAGGGAGAGCAAGAGGCATTATCACACACAGAGGAGAAGAAAGAGAAAAAAAGAAATGTGTATTTGGGAACTTCAAGCATTACAGATTTATTTGGGATTAGTGGTGGTTACTGTTGGGAAGAGTGCTAAGGTATGAGCTTGCAGAATAAGCAGGAGCCAGAACACCAAGCTTTTAGTAAGTCATACCATAAATCTGGACTTTACGCTGAAGGAATTTGGGGGAATTTTAAGCATGGAGTGAAAAGATCAGATATATATTTTTAGAAAAGTCTCTCTAGAGGCAAGGATCATAAGAACAATAATTTTTGTTCTAGAAGGAGAAGTAAAGGAAGCTATATATTTTTTTCTACCCAGGAAATAGATGATAAATCTTCATTTCTATTTCTTTTCTATCTTTACCCACAAATGTTAAGCTTTTTAGCTTCCACTAGATGTTGCCCAAGTATGGAATTTCTCATAGAGGATTAAGTAGGTACCGGCCAGGAGGAGGCAGTCTCTTAGCTGGCTGAGAATTACACAAACTCTACAGAAAGTAGCCCACGCCACGAAGTTCACTCCTACTCATGGTGATCATGGGGAATACAGAAGAGCTGCTGGGGTGATAACTGAGTTCAAGTCCATCTAGACTTTTTTCTCACCCTGAAGCTGACCTCAAATTGAAACTGCACTACAATTTATATACAGATTAATCGAGTGTTGCTATATACCTGGAAAGACCTGTGGCAGGTACTCAATAAATGTGTATTTCATGAAAGAAAAAAAACACTCATTCAGTAATCCAACAAATATTTACTGGGCATTTAGTATGTATCACAAAATATGCTAGCCACTGGGACTACAAGGTCAACAAAAATAGGCCCTCATGGGACTTATAGTGTAGTGTAATAATGGATGGGTGAGAGTAAAGTTAGGAGAAACACATCTCCTTGTACCGATAAGAGGTATTGAAGAATATTTAAATGGGTGTGCCAGGAGGGCAGTCCAGGGCAAAGCTTAGCCTTGGGTAGAAAGCCTGAGAGACTGAGACAATGTACGCCCATTCTCTTTTAGAAAAGAGTATATATTACCCACTTTGTAAGGTCAGAGCCCTGTGTCTTCTCTTCTTCCTTGGATGTTCCCAGGTATAGGGTATTGCGTGTGCATATATTTTCATTTCTGTAACTTGTGTTTGAATTTCTATCATGATTTCGTTAACTTCTGTTGTAAAACTCCATTTATGTGATTGAGCTCAACACTGTGTAGCTGTATCCAGCCTGAATTAGAACTTCAGCCCAATACCTAGTGTTTAAATTTGAGATGATGCACAATTTTAAGAATCATTTCTGCTTATATTTCTAAAACAAAAACTCCTGGTTTATAAGCAATCATAGTGCCACTTGGATTATAGTCTTTAAAGCGGATACTAAGTATGTTTGAATAAACCTGGTATTTCCCATCAGGAAGCCAAGTTTGGCTTACATTTCAACAGGCTAACATGGATACAACGGATTCTCATCTGGGAGGTGTGGCACCATGCAGTATGAGAATCTTGGACCAGGGGAGTCCAGAAGGACATGAGAAATTTCACCAAAAAGTATCTTCAGTATACTTACTACTTTTATAAATCAAATGACAGAACGTAAAGCTCAAGGAAGAATTTGGCTGGTGGTACGCAAAATTTAGTTTGAGAAAACATTGTAAAGAACATAGTTTAAAAATATATGTACATATATATATCACTACCCCAAATCAAGGATGTTGCTTTGTGTTTGATTTAAAGCAGACTTAATTACTTTGCCCAAAGAGTATGTTTCCAGCTTGGGGGAAACAAACGTCCTAAAATCATTTTTGAAATACCGCCTATATTGCTTTGATGGAACTTTCCTTTTCTTCACGATTCCATTCTGTGTTTCATTTTATGCAGTATTTTCATTAGTTGCGAAAGAAACTAAACTGATCAAGCAGAGCAGGGATATAACTTCTTGCCAAAGGCCTGCTTGAAAACAACTAGGGGTTATTTGCAATTTCTTCCTGTTTCCACAAATATGACACTAGTTACAAGAACACTGCTTGAAAGAGAGAAACATTTGAATCAGTCCTATTGCTTGATTTTTACTAATGGGCCTTGACTCAGAATTCAAAGTTTAAGAGCTTGAGCTGTACTGGAGGTAATCTCACAGATCCTTCCTGCTTAAGATGAGAAAAGTCAGACTGGAGGGTAGCACTCGATAAACTTTTCTAATTTATTTGAGTCAGTTTTTCTTTCGGATGATTTCCCTAGGGATCTCTGTGATCTTGTAGGATTTCTTCCTTGCACAATGCCAGGGGGCACTGGTCACATTGTGATCTGAGTAAAGGGTGCCCCTTAGAGTCGTGCAGCAACTTTAAGTTGTACATTATCTCTGTCCCTCATCATTGCTTTCTCATTCGTGATGATGTATTTCTTCCTGTTCAAATGGAAGGTTCTGGCAAACAGTCCCTAAGACTCCATCCATATTACAACTTCAGTTTTTAAATGTTTTTGTCAAAGAACATGGAGATACTAGACGGTGACTTGGAAACACAAGGAGTACAATAATTTTTTTCAAATCCTAGATTTTAGTTGCAGCATGCGCAATTAAAATGCAGAGCGTTCAGGAGAGTGATGACCTGAGCAATACGCATTGCGGCACCATTGGCGTTATGGTGCGACACGGCGTTTCCATACAGTGAGCAGTGTGTTGGCTGTTTTACCATCTTGGCAGCAGCACTATGAGCACCTCAGACACTTACCACACATTCAGAGATACATGTGTGAATCAGAGGGTCCAATTTGGCCCTACGTATGTCCCCTCTGTGAAACTTTTCTGGGGCATGGCCCTTGATTCCAGCCACCAATATCTGCCACTGAAGGGACTCAAGCAGCACTAGGGTTCTGAAGCTACGACCAAGAAAGAAAAAGAGAATTGAAAGCATTCCATCCATTTTTATTGGCAATGAGTCAAGGAAATCGGTTTAGAAATATTTGTCTGAAGAGGGACTCAAGAAGTCATGGTTACTTGGAAGGTTTATGGCTAAACTCTGCCCGCCGTTATCCATCAATAACTCCAACAATTTAAATTATAGAAGCCACATTCGAAGAATTCAGGGAAAAATTATAGGCATTGCCTAAAACCTCCTGTTCTCCACTTGGTTGGCTAAAATCAGAAAAATGTCAGTGACTATTCCTAGGCAAATGCCTTAAATTAGAGAATTCCATAGATTTTACTCTTATGCTGAATTTGCATTTATATGAATAGAAATAGCAAGTGTATTTTTGAAGGATGGATCCTGTCTGTTATTGTTTTTTTCAATTATACTTATTAAATCCTTCGGCTTTTTTTCCCCCCTCCTTAGCCCTGCAAGGGAAATCACCGCTTCAGATTGTTTTAAGGATGAACGTTGAGGCAGAGGGAATCCAAAATGGAAGTTACAGAGAGCAAGTCGGTGGCAGAACCTGAGAGTAGAGAGCTGGGAAGACCAGCTCTAAGTCCTGCTGTTCAATGCCAGCAGCCTTATGTAGAGAGCAGAGCATTACAGAGGCAGGCTTTTCAAGTATTCTGACGTTATTTTTAGATATTGCTGGTGTACCTTATAAAGCTAAAGTGCTTTAATACATACATATACATGTGTATACGTATGTAGGTATTTATGTATATATATGTGTGTGTAAATATATATAATTCCCGCTTAACAATCCCATGAGGTAGATTGCATATTACTGTGTTTCTGGGTTACAAAAGAAACTGGAGCATGGCGAGTTTAAGTGGTTTGTCAGGTAATTGTGAACACAGCTGTGAATCAGATACAGTGATGTAGGCAGAACTTCATTCTGTTCATTTGTAGAGGTTGTGGGCTTTCCTGGGTTTCATTCTATAAAACGAGCTGCGTCTTGGAAGTTGGTATCTGTAACTGAAAGTATTTGGATTGAGGGAAAGGAGTCACGAAAATGAATGCAGAAGTCAGCCCACCAGGGGCCCACCCCTCAAGCACAAGGTCACTGGCCCTGGCATCTGTATCCCCAGCCCAGCCTCCTGGGTTAATGGAGTTGCCTCTGGCTTTTCCTATCCGGTCTTAGGTGGCAAAGACTCAGGTGGGAGAAAGTTGTAAGTTTGTGCACTGACACTTGCAATGAACTCTGCCCATTACTTCCCACCTCATCTCCTATTCTCAGTTAGTTAAAATCACCAAATAGATAAAGTTGCCATTGTCAGTGTTTTATGCTCATAAATTTGTGACTTAAAAACAAAACACACAACATCAACACACAAAAAATTCTTGATAGTTTTGTAAAAGCCTACACAATCACCACGGAGCTAAAAATGGGGAAATATCTCTCCCCTTGTCTTCTAATTTTGGTACCAACAGAGAGTGGAAATGGATTTAAAAGATATTTCAAACAAATTGTAAAAATTTTGTTAAACTGTTGAAAGGAAAGGTGGGAATTTGCTTGATCATTCATACTCAAGGGAGCATTATGTGGTATCTGTTTCTTAGTGTGGCTCCAATGAAGTGAGTTATTATTTTTTTCGTGGTACATTTATCGAAAAAAGCACATTCTTACCTCAGAAATATCAATGTGAGCAAAGCAAGAAATCATGTTTTATTACCAGTTTTTCTATCTAGAATCTGAAGTAATAATGATGATGATTCTTCTAATGTTATTACTACCCATCCTATGACTTCTAGTTATTTATTACTTCTCTGCCAGGTACTGTGTAGGCATTTCACTCTGATCGGAAGTGGATTATGTCAAGTCATATAGCAGAGTTTTGTCAGTCCCTGCTGTTTCCTGTCTCCATCATGACCCTTGCATTTTGTGATCTCGAGGTTTATAACCATGCTTTCTGAAAGCTCCCAGAGAAGTGGGCCTCTTTTTCTTCCTTCAGTCTTACTGCGCCTACAGAGAAATAGCAAATGTTATGAGATGGCTCTGTGGATTGCAGAGATATAATTAGTGTGTGAGTGGAAACATTATAACACAGCAATTAGAAATGTTACTATGGTTTTCATTTCCACTCATCTTTTAAACTCTCACAGCTAGGGTGACTTTGGGAACCTGAACCCCTGGCATTTAAGCCTGTTCTGTTTCACTAAGGAAGTAACACATGGGTAGCTTCCACTGACAGTCATGGTTTTGCGCTGGCTCCCCCCGGACGATCAGTTACATGAGAAATTGCTTCTGTTGTAGTGTCCTGTGGGACACTTGGAGCTTGGACTCTGCCTTACTGTGAAGCAAACCACTTCTGCAAAGAGTCCATTAAGAAATGGCTTTGCCTGACATCTGTCTACTGAAGAGTTCACCCTCCTTAAAAAATAAAACACTTTGCTCGCAGGAAAGTTGATTGCCTGGGGAATAGACCTAACATTCCAATACAGAGAAAATGCAAAATTGCTTCTTTGATTTTCACATTTTTCCACTGTGCCAGAATGAGTTGCCTATTCCTCTATACATTTGGAAGAAAGAGTGTCATACTAAGGAAAAAATCACTTGATCTAAAAGGTATTTGTCACTTCCAAGTAATAATTATTTGGCAGTGTTTCTTCACGTCCTCAGCAGAAAAATTTCTCCTGTCTAACACCTTCTACACACACTTGGAACGTGTTTACACGTGGAAAATCCAACAGAGACGTGCTGGTTGGGTAGGGAGTACTAGCTTCTCCGCTTGTTCTCCTGCATTGTTTGCATTTTTCATGTTCTCTGTGATCCCAACACAAGTCAAGGCTTGTAGAGGTGTCAATAGGAAGGTCCCTGGGGTGCAAACATTTTCCTTTTCAATCTTATTGAATCTATGGAAAAGTAGCAAGATCAATGCCAAAATAGTAAGGTTCACTTAAGGATGACAATGGAAATACCCTAGATTTGGGAAACATTAAAATTAATGTGTAGGTAGCAATATTAACCTACTGCTGTTGTAGGTTAATTCCTGTGTTTTTCATTTCCACTTATTCATCCTAACACGATTAGCAGTGTCACTTACTAACACACACACACACACACTGAGATAATATGGCCATGTAAGCAATGGTCTAGAGATACTGGGGTCTCCCTTTTATATGGTTGCCATGTTAATGACGTTTTAGTAAGAGCTTTACTCATAGGTGTGCCTACACTTTATGTATACATACACCATCAACTTGCTATAGGATGGAAAGAGATATAACCAGGTACTTGTGACACTGATTCATCCCGAGAACTTACGTGAGTTATGTATAATTTACTGAAATTGGTTTTGATTCCTAATCTTTCTTAATCTTCCTCTCTATCCTTTCACTGCCTGAAAGCTCCATCTTCCGATTCCCAATTCCCTCAATGGCTCCTCTCCTCCGCCTCCTCTCTCTACTCCCACAGGTGGTTGTGAGCCTGAGTCAGGAGTGGGTGGCCAGGTCTGCCTATCTCTCCAGCTTCACCAGTGCTAAGAATGTGTTTATAATAAGCACCAGCTGCTATGGCGTTGGAGCAGAGGCAAACATTGCCTAATGCGTGTTGTAAACAAATGTCTGAATGGTGATAGTTGGTATCAGAAAATGAGGACTCTGCCATCACTCAGCGGCGAACTCAACAGGTAATCTCAACACCTCTGCTTTTGGCACTAACTTGCCCTCCTCATGGAATAATTACTGGTTGTCTTTATTACCCACATACCACAAGGACATGGAAATGGTGGTGCTGTCACAACTTCTACATTTTAACTAAGGAAAGGTGAGCTGTGAAGGAGAGAAGGTTTGGCTTGAGCCCCACTTGGCACAAATTCATGTTAAAAGTACTTTGCAAAGGAAACAGAGACCTAAGTACAGAGTAATTTCATTTTTTCCCCTCATGGTAAGTTATTCTCTGAACTACTGTAATTCTTATGACTTTGACATGGTTATTGCTATTTCGGCAGCTGCTGCTGTAAGATCTGAAGAACCACCACTTTTAAACTTAAAATGCTGTTGAATCTATTGAAATTGCTTGCCTTTATGATGGAGGCTTCTGGAATGGCCAGTCCCTCACCAGATAGAAGATAAGGGATGAAACTGTCAAATATCTGAGCTTAAGCATGTTAACAGATGCGCATGCATGATTTGATAATTCCATCAATATGAGATATAAATTAGAGAAACCACAAGGACTATTTGACCTCCTCAAACATTATAGCGATACCCCTGTATAGAATCAATGCAATAATGAAAATGACTCAGCACTTTCCCTATGAACCCAATTTGTAGAAAAGCTTTATAATTTAGATATTAAACTGCAATGGAACAAAACCTGGACCTGGCAATGACTTTGATACAAGCGCTTTTTGCCTCCCAAACTTTTCCAAATTGTCTCCATGGTTTTCACTACCTAAAGATACAGAACAAATATGCCTTCCTGTGTACTTGTAAGAAGAAATGGCTTATAAAAAATATATTAAACAAGAAAACAGATTTTGATCATTTAGTTTCTGTTGACTTCTTCAAGTTAAAAAAAATTCAGAAAACTCGCAAAACCAGGGACTATTAATAGTAAAGGCAAACAGTAGCAGAGAAATGCTGACACTGTCACCCTGGCTAAAAGTGCCTGGCTCTGGAGTCAGAGCACCCAGCTCCCTGATTTGTAGTTTAGACCAAGTTAATAAATCTCTGAGATTCAGCTTCTGCATTTTTAATATGGAGAAGATGATGGAATCTGCCTCGAAATATAAGACATTCACTTCCTCTCTGAGAATCTGAAAGGCTGCCCTTGGGTGGAGGCCACCTGATATGATGACAAGAGCCTTGGGTCTGGAGTCTGGCTTCTGATCCCGGTTTTGTTGTGACCAAGCTTGTGATCTTAGGCAAGTTACTTACTCTCTATTAACTAATTTCTTCATGTGAACAATGTTGATTGTGTATTTTGTTTATGTATCCCTGATATATTGGGTCCATCCATAAGAAATTGCTATGCTTTTAGCTTTGTTGTGATATAATTGATATACAACTTTGTGTAAGTTTAATGTGTACAATGTGTTGATTTGGTACACTTATATATTGTGAAAGCTTTGTTGCAATATAATTGATATACAACTTTGTGTAAGTTTAATGTATACAATGTGTTGATTTGGTATACTTATATATTGTGAAATGATTACCACCATCATGTTAGCTAACACCTTCATAACCTCATGTAATTACCTTTTTTGTTTTTTGTGGTGAAAACATTTAAGACCTACTCCCTTAGCAAGTTTCAAATATATAATACAGAATTGTTTACTATAGTCACCATGCTGTACATTAGATCCACAGAACTTATTCATCTTGTAACTAGAAGTTTGTGCCCTTTGATCAACATCTTTCCTTTTCTCCCACCTCCTCCAACTCTCTCCCAGCCCCTAGAAACCACCATTCTACTTTCTGTTTCTACAGAGTTTGGAGTTTGGCTTTTTTACATTCCATGTAATGATATGTATGTAAGTGAGAACGTTCGGTATTTATCTTTCTCTGTATGACTTATTTCAGTCAGCATAATGCCCTCAGGTTCCATCCATGTCATCACAAATAGGAGGATTTCCTTCTTTCTTGTGACTGAATAATATCCCATATTATTATGGACTATATAATGCCACATCTTTTTATCCATTCATCCACTGACGTATACTTAGGTCGTTTCCATATCTTGGCTATTGTGAGTAATACTGTAATGAACATGGGAGTGCAGATATCTCTTTCATATCCTGTTTTCATTTCCTTTGGATTTATACCCGGAAGTGGGATTGCTAAATCATATGGTAGTGCCATATTGAATTTTTTGGGAAACTCCATAATGTTTTCCATAGTGGCTCCACCAATTTACACTTCCATCAACACTGCACAAGGGTTCCCTTTTCTCCACATTCTCATCAACAATTATCTCTTGTCTTTTCGATAATAACCATTCTAACAGATGTGAGGTGATAGCTCATTGTGGTTTGGATTTAGAAATTGCTATTTTTATAGGTTAAAATAACCACATATGGGCAATTTCATATAGTTCAAGCTAAGCAGGATTTTTTATCTCTATAAATTTAGGGAGAAGACTATTATAGTGATCTTAAACTTAGTTGCAAAAAAGTAGTTAAAGAGACTATAAATGATCGGAGGATGGTGGGCAGCTGGGAATGAGAGAGGGACCAGTATTCTCCAGACCCTTTCTTTCTTTTTTTCCCCTCTCTCTGTGTGCTAAACTCCTAGCTGGTTTTATACACTTTGTTGTTGCTTTGACATCATGAACGTAGGTTTTGATAGACTTCTTTATTCTGTAGTAATGCAGTTACCTGCAACAAGGTGTTCATGTCTGGGCTCCACCTGCTAAAAGGGCTATAGAGAAAGTGATATAAATTAAGTGGATTGCTCCCTGGTGAGAATTTGAAACAATGGGATATTAAGAATAGTTGGAAGAACTAAAAATATTATCCCAGAGAAGAGAAAGGAAATTACAATTGTCTTCAGAAATCTAAAAGGCTGTTGTGTATAAGAGAGATTAGTTTATTCCGCTGGGATTTAAGATATTGAAATAGGACAAATGGATAGAAGTTACTGTGAGGCCTGTCTCATCTCATCTTTTGAGGATTTCTAAAAGTCAGAAATCTCCAAAGAAGAAGGGGCTACCTCAAGGAGCTGGGAATTCCTTATTAACAGAGAATAACTACTTGGTAGGAATATCATGAAAGTTATTCAAATATTAGATGACTGGCTGCTTCTAAGGCTTTTGTGTTTTATTTCAATGCTGAAGTTGTATGGATTTCATGATTTCTTGATCCTTTCATGAGTTACAGGATCAACCAACAGAGCAAACAGGCCCATTTGAAAACTGTAAAATACCTTGCTAGCGAACTATGAGCCTCAGTTTCCTCTATGAGTTACTGTTATTCCTATACCCAAGAGATTGCTTTAAGGGGCCAGCCCGGTGGCACAGAGGTTAAGTCCTCACGTTCCGCTTCGGCTGCCTCGGGTTCACTGGTTTGGATCCCGAGTGTCGACCTACACACTGCTTGGCACGCTATGCTGTGGCAGGCGTCCCACATATAAAGGGGAGGAAGATGGGCATGGACATTAACTCAGGGCCAATCTTCCTCAGCAAAAAGAGGAGGATTGGTGATAGATGTTAGCTCAGGGCTAATCTTCCTCAAAAAAATAAAAAAAAATTAATGTTAAGAATTATATACCTTGTCATTTATCATGAATGATAAAAATGAGTTAATGTTTATCACAGTGGCTGGGACTTATAGGTCAATAACAGTAACTAAATAATGGCGATTTCCCCCTAAAGTAGAACAGATATGGAAGACTTCATTTGTGTGTGGACATAACCAAAACCATTTTGGTGCTAATATTAATTTATTAGTTAATGTCAAATAAATATTGGTACTTTAAGGAAATTAAAACTAGTGGTGTGGCAGACTCAAGCAGGGAGAGGATAGGGAGGAGAGCTACCCTAGATAGAGAGTGGTCAGGGAATACCTGCTGAAAGAGCTGTCATTTACTATCTCTTACCAGCTCAGATGGTAAGATGGAGTCAGGCCAGGTATGATCTCAGGGATGTGATCAGAAGCAACGGCAAGTGCAAAGTCTCTGAGGCTGGAAGGAACTTGGTCAAGGAACAGATTAAAGGTCAAGGTGGGGAAGAAAGGTGTGAGATGAGAGGTCAGAGGCAACAGCAGGCCACATCACATGGGGCTTTGTAGACTGAGTTAAGGATTCCATACTAAGAACAATAACAAGTCACTGAAGAGTTGTAAGCAGAGGAGCAAGCTGGCTATCATGTGATGAGTGAGATAGTGGGGTAAGATAGCAGTGGGAAAAGGGAGACCAGTAGGAGGAAGCAGAGAGTTCTCCCCATCTCTTCTAGTTGGGTTTATGGTGATGAGTCAGGTCAAGGTAGAATTAAACCCGGTTTGAGTCATCTATCAGTCTTGGGCTTTTTGTCCTTGTATCAATAACGATGACTTTTTTTTTTTTACGGTAGGCTGTGGTTTTGCCATTAAATACCTCAGGCCCTAATTGTGTCATCTATTTTATTTTACCCTAAAGAAAGTGCATAATGCCAAAGAAGTATTGTTTGAAAATGGGAAGATGTTGGCAGGGAGAACTGACCCATTTTCATTTCACGTTTTAACCAAGTTTCTAAAATGTTGATGCCGCTCTGTCTATCTGTATAAAACAAAATAGAAACGTGTCTGACTCTCTGGATAAGAAATCACTGTTTTGTCAAATATCTGACCTTTTTTTCCCCAAATGTTTCAATTTACATTCACATATTCTGAGACAGAGTAGCCACTGCTTTTGAAAATATTAATATTTAACACCTCTCTGTGGCTATATAAAATATTCTGAGGTAATCAAGTGATACTTAAGCAACAAAATATATTGATATAATTACAGAAAATGAAAAATTATACCTAGCTGATTTTTATTGGGGGAAGCGCTTCACATGGATTAACCCATTAAATTCTCACAATAACGCGGCATGTGGCAGGTACTGATTTTATCCACAGTTGACATGTGAGAATATCGAGGCAAAGAAAGATTTAGAAACTTGCTCTAAACACACCCATGTTGCATTTCAGGGCCAAAAGTTTAAGTAAAAAGTGCAAAGTTCCATCAAAACAAGTGGATACTTGTTTGTTTTTAATGCCTGTTGACTATTAATCTTAATGTCATTGACTGACTTGTCTCTCACAGCAGGTGATCTTCAGCCAGATTCAGTTGATGGATCCAGGAGTGTGATAGGGACATGAGGGATGAATTATTTCTCAAAGAGTTTCTTAGAACAGCAGTTAGAAAAGGCAACTCAAGGGGGGTTGATGGAAGGGGGCTCCATGTTCAGAGCGCTTAGGGACCTACTGCATATACACCATCTTTTGAGGGGGGCACAGTGCACATTAATATTCTAAAGAGTTTTGAAAAATCATTTTTACGCCCATCATTTCCTACATTCATTCACTAGGAAAACATTTTTCTCCCAAGTAATACCAAGTTTTGTAGAACACATTTTATGAAATGCAATCGTTTGAATACTCTGCTAGGAGTTGCTTAACTTGGGGTCCATGAACTCCCTAAGACTTTATACAAAAATTTGCATACATATACTTATTGCACATATGTATTTCCCACCTTCTCCGGGTCTCCCTGCCTCCCAGGCCTCAGGTTCATTGCCTTCTTCTGACTCTCAAAAGAATCTCTGACCCCCAGATGGTTAAGAATCCCAGACAGGGACTTTCCCTGTGGAAAAACAGACCAGACCCGGTAGGGTGAAATCCTTTTTTGCAAGTGTAAGAAGAATTTATGAGGAACTAATAAGCTTATTATTTATTTAAAGTTAGAAAAACAAAAGAAAGAATGCCCCCACCTCACTCCTGCCTGCAGGCTTCTCTCAACACAAACCACTCAGTAAGTGTGTAGACCTGTCTTATACTTGGCATTTCTAAAAAGCACAAAGTCAGCCGGAGTGCCCTTAACTCTGCAGCTGTCAACGAAGAAATGAAAATGAAATCTTTTTGTTTCCTCTAACCTTTGTTTGAGCCGAGATGATAACTGTCTACAATATATTTTGTTTGATGGTCAAATGGTCTGATTCTTTTAAATAAGCCGTAAAAAGTGGAGTCTTGCACTTGAAGAGACCGGTGCGTTTGAGAAAACAGCAGGACCCGGGCAGCAAGGCAGCACCAGTGCTGCCCTCACGAAGGGCTTGCCAGTGCCTGTTGCTCGCCATCGCGTCCTTAGTACCTAACACAGTGCCTGGCACAGGGCAGTGCCTCAGAAACATTTGTGGAATGAAGACAAAGTAGGTTAGAATCATTATCAGGCTAATTTTCATTTTATTACCAAAATTGTTCAGGGAGTCTTTCTGGCTTAATCCTTTCATTTTTATATATGAGAAAAACTGGGCTCCTACTCAGACTGAGGGGACAAATTCTCAGAATTTGTCTGAGATCTGAGAATTTTAGAGAAGGTAGAAACTCTTGGAAAAGGAATTACTAGGTCTCGTATCTTTAGAAAACTGGGATATTGCTCTTTCTAGCGTTAACGGGACAGTGTGTGCTGGAACGTCAACATTCGACCACTGAGTATCACTTGGATGGCTAGAACCAGAAAACGGAAAGGTTGACAAGACACAAATCAAAGAGCGGACAATTATAACATGAGTTTTACTGCTGTTAGATGAAAAAGTATATTTTATGATCCTTTTTTTAAATAGCTTTATGTGACAGGATATGGTATAGTTCAACGTACTTGAAATTTCCTATTTTTGTTCTTCTGTAAAGAGTAAACAATGATTTCTTCAAAATAAGCTATGGCTATCTGAGACATGAATTTCTTCATTTTTCTGTCCAAATTAACCTTAAATCATTCCATCTACCATGCTTCCCTTCATAGTCATAGCTAGCCCCTGTAAAAGCAGACAATTTGGCAAAACTAGAATCTTTTTAAGAATTAAGCAATAATTTTATATTAATTTCTCTCTGGACTCTCAAATAATTTTTTTTTTTTTTTGCATCTTAGAAAAGAATCTCAGTTTCTCAATTAAAAAAAGTACACATTAGGATTTCTAAAATATTTTTCTTTTCTTTTTTTTTTTTTTTGAGGAAGATTAGCCCTGAGCTAACATCTGCCACCAATCCTCCTCTTTTTTGCTGAGGAAGATGGACCCTGAACTAACATCCATGCCTGTCTTCCTCTACTTTATATGTGGGACGCCTGCCACAGCATGGCTTGACAAACAGTGTCTGGGTCTGCACCTGGGATCTGAACTGGCAAACGCCAGGCTGCAGAAGTGGAATGTGAGAACTTAACTGCTGCACCACCAGGCCAGCCCCCAAAATCCTTTTCTTGTCTAATGAGGTGTCCTCACATTTAAAATTCAAGGAACAACTGACAAATTAGAAGCTTGTGAAATTATTGTAAAAGTATTGTACATCTTAGGGGAATGGAGAAAAGCAAGACTTTTATGGCTCTGGGACAACAAGAAATCAGTAACTCAGTGGCACTGAACTCAAAAGTGTGAATATCCCAAAGGGTTCTGTGCATTGATTCATGTTGTCACAGAGGTCAAACACTTCGCAGATGACTGGAGTTAAAATGAAATGGGGCGATTGCATGCAGCCAGGGGAATGGGGCCTGGACATTGACATTTTAGCCTTAGAAAGAGACAGAAGCCACTACTTAATCGTAAAATCATTATAAAAGGTTATTTTTCGGGGCTGGACCCGTGGTGTAGTGGTTAAGTTTGTGTGCTCCTCTTCAGTGGCCCGGGTTTCACGGGTTCAGATCCCAGGTGTGGACCTATATACCACTCATCTGGCCATGCTGTGGTGGTGTCCCACATAAAAAAGTAGAGAAGATTAGCACGGATGTTAGCTCAGGGCCAATCTTCCTCACCACCCGCAATTACCCCAAAGAAGTTATTTCTCTTCTGACAAAAGTCAACAGAAGAAATTCACCTAAAAGTTTACTAACAGGGGCTCACCTGGTGGGGTAGTGGTTACGTTCATGCTCTCTGCTTCAGCAGCCTGGGGTTGGCCAGTTTGGATCTCAGGTGCAGACCTACACACCACTTATCAAGCCATACTGTGGCAGGTGTCCTACATATAAAGTAGAGGAAGATGGGCATAGCTGTTAGCTCAGGTTAATCTTCCTCAAAAAGAAAAAAGAAGTTTACTAACAAAGTCTGATTTGTTAATGCTTATTTCTGTATTGATATAATGTCTGATGATGTGTCTGAATATATTAATATACAAATAATCAACATGTTTTTTGAATATTAAAAAAGTTAGCTCTGGGACTTCTCACTCACATATAAATATTCTTTCTTTCTTTCTTATTGTTCTGTGTATTGTGCTTTCAATATAAATATTTAACATATCGAGATTTAATACAACCCAAGGCAAAAATAACAGTTTGAAAAATAGCTTCTTATTTTATAAAACAGCTATTGTATTCATCTATGTGCAAAGCTGTATTTTCATAGCTCATAATGATCATTAAGTAGTATGTTTTTAAAAATTTACACAAATGTATCTTTTAAATACAAGTTACAATCACTCCTTTGCAGGTATGCTGGGTTGTTTTTTTTTTTTTTTGGTAGATAATATATTTCAAACATTGTGAGCATGTTTAAAGACTACCATAAGAATTGTCTAGCTGGTATCTGGACTTCGATAATAACAGAAGCAAACAAGTCATTTATAAGCACAAGAACACATCCTATTTAAATCATTGCTTCCTGTCTGGTGCCTTCTTGAAAATTATTAAAATCAAAAGTAATATAGAGAAGGTACAATCATCCTATTAATGCAGGAAGGGCAACAGCTGGAATTCTGACTTTGTCTTCCTGATGTAGCCACTTTGCTCACAGAGGCCATATTTCTCATGGTCAGGGTGATATGCTACAAGCTAGGGCCCCATCACTGCCTACTGGTATAAGCAACCACCCACCTGGTACGGTTTTGGGGGTGCCGGGGAGTGATGCTTCAAGTAATAATGCTAATGATCCCTTGCATTTGGCAACCCATGGTCACTGTGGGACATCCAAAGTATCTCATTTTCACATCTCCTTGAGCTGGAGAATGAGCATCTTTTCTGAGAACACTAGCCCAATTTTATTGACAACAGTTTTAGCAAGAGACTCTTTTATTTGGGAATGGCTGTAAAAACTTTTATTGCTTTTTATGATTTTAGGAAGAACAAATGCTCATTGACAAAGAAAGTAAAAATATGGGAAAGTAGGAAGATGACAAGGGAAAAAAGCAGGAACCTCGGAACTAGCAAAGCTAGACTTTCAATCCTGGGCTCTATTTAGTTTTCTTGGCTTGGTCATCTTCTTCTGTCAATGGAGGAATAAAACTGTGTAGAGTTTTGAGGATTAAATGAGACACTGCATGTAAATTACCTAGCATGTTTTCTGAAACATGATGGTAGCTTTCGAATCCGTTTGCCGTTGTTAGTGCTGTCAAATCAGTTCTGACTCCTAGTGACCCTGTGGATAGCAGAGCGGAACCCTTCCCGGTCTTTTGGTGCCATCCTCTCACCTTCCCGTACTATATCAAACAATGCTCTGTAGCTATTTGTAGAGTTTTCATGGCCAATTTTTCCAGAAGTAGGTGGCTAGGTCCTTTTTTTTGGTCTCTCTCAGTCTGGAAGCTCTGTTGAAATGCGTCCACCACGGGAGGCACTTCTAGTATTTGAAATATCAGTGGCATAGCTTTTAGTATCACAGCAACATGCTGCTGCCAGCACATGACAACCACCAGACAGGTGGTGTGGTTCCCTGACTAGAAACGAACCTGGGCTGAGGCAGTGAGAGCCCCGAATCTTAACCACCAGACCACCAAGGCTGTTTTGAATACATAGCACAAATGTTATTATTAATATTGCTATGTGAAAATAGCAATAATCTATTGTTCTACCACCAAATGCTAAACATTTTAACATTTTAATGTATTTCTTTCCATTCGTTTTTTTTCTAAGCATACTTCTACATTTTTGAGATCATATTGCATATACAGTTTGTATACTTTGTTTTTTAACATAATATAGCATCAAAAAGAGGTACTGTTTTTCACCTTTCAAATTGGCAGTAGTGATTAAAGATAACATTCGTTGCTGGTCAGACTGAGAGGTACGGGCACCATCGTACATCATTGGTAAGAGTATTAGCCAGTACAACCTTTCTGGAAAGCAATTTAGGAAATATATTTCAAGAGCATTAAAAATCATTTACCTTTTGACCTGGTAATTTTACTTCTGTATAGCCAGTCTCAGAAAATAAGTGAATATATGAACAAAGACTTATGGTCAAGGAATTTCATTGAAGAGTCATTTAGAACAACGAAAGGATAAAAATCATTGCTGTCTACCATAAGGAAACTGCTAAATATATTATACTACATTCAAAAGATGGAATGTTATATCGATTTTAAAATAAAATTTACAAAGAATTACTAATAATATGGAAAAGCATCCTTGATATTATATTACATGGAATGAGCATAATGCAAAATTCCAGTATTCCAATTTTGTTTTAAAAAAAGCAAGCATGCATCGAGAATGGCCTAGAAAAATATACACCTAAATGTTAGTAATGATTATCTCCAGCTAGTGGCATTATATATAATATTTATTTAAGTATTTATTTGTTTGTATTTCTCAAATTGTCTCTTTTGAGCTTGGGCTTATGTAAACACAAAAGGTGAATATGTGTGTGTGTATATATATATATGTATACACACACAAACACACATGTATAACATATACATGCATTCATATATATACATTGATATGCATCCATGTATATATACACATACCTATTCACCTTTTATGTTTACATAAGCTCATACTCAAGGTTGAAGATTCAAGAAATACAAATACACACGTACATGCATACATATATATACACACATATATGTGCATACACACACACACACATAACAGAAGCAAATGTTACATCCTGAGAATTTTCCCATGCCATTAAATAGTCTTACAATTTCAGAACTATGTAGTTTTAATAGCTTTAGAGTATTTCCTTTTGTGGATATTCCATAATGTACTTAACACTTTTGGGTATTTAAAATATGTAAATAATTGCAGAGTACGTCTTTGACCATAAATATCCTTGTCTGCATTTCTAGACCATTTCCTTTGTGGTGCAAAGGCTTCATTGGATCATGTAAGCAAACCTGGGGGTAGTGCATTTGGGCAGATGCATACACACAACTGGACAGTCACCTTCAGGAACAGGAGGGAGAAAATGAGAGGCCATCTCTTCAGAGGGTGGAAAGAAAGAATGTGGCATCTCTGGGGAGGAAGGGAAACGCTTTGCTCGTTGGAGACCAGGATATTCTAAGGATGACCTACTTCTTGGAGGAGAATTGACCAGCATGCTGCTGTGGCCACTTCATGGTTTTGCTTTGTTCTTTCTTTTATCTTGAAAATTTTTTGCAGAGTTCTGTGCCTGGCTAAGCTCTTATCTTTCTAGAGCTACTTGTGGCACAATGGTTTCCAGTGTGGGCTGGGAATGGTGCTTTCATGGCACCTTGTGCCTATTTCCATCTTTGCAATTTCTCTATTATATCAAACTGATCTAATACTTAAGGGCTCTGCATACCCTACTCTCTCGCATGCTTCTCTTCTTCATCTTCTCTTTGCTCCCTGATCACACTGATTAGGAATAAGTCAGCATTATTTTCGTGTTAAGCCTTTGCAAAATAACAGAAACGTTCACAAGCAGTCTGCGAATCTGATTTTTGCTACAATGCTCATTGCAGTCAACTCTTTTTCCTATAAGCTTTGAATGAATGTGCTGCTAGTGAGGAACATTGACTTTCAGTAAGATCCAATATCCTCTTTGCTGGGCATATGGCATATAAAGCAGGTTACTCCCCTAAGTAACTTGAGGGCTTTGCAGAAGCAAGTTATCCAATGTGAAGGTTAATATTTGTATTGTGATTTACAAATTAAAAGTGATTTTGTCTACATTATCTCACTTAATTTGCTGATCGCTAACATTCCTTTGAGGGTAAAGTCATTCATTCCACAGTTTCAGATAAAACTTTCAGATATAGTCCTACTGAGAAAAGTAATCCCAGTAATGGTACTGCTATCAGATTGTTTCCTACGGGGAGGTATTTGCAAGTGGAAAAATCCTGGTCTTGAAGGACAGGAAAGGGGGAGAATGCCATAAAGGAGAATGAACACACCGATCAGAGATAAGTTTTTCATGATTCACAATGTTCCTTGTGTTGCTTATGGTTGGAGAAAGAAAACCCAGCTTGGTATCTATCATGTTCTCTTAAAATTGAAAGCCCAAAGATGAGCCAACTTCCTTCAACGTTTTCAAAGGCCCGCATCATCATCATCATCATCAACATTTAATGTGTTTACTATGAGTCAAATGCTGTTCCAAAAGGCATATATGAATTATCTAAATTAATCCTCCAAGAAACTTAAGTTATTATGAAATATATATTACCAGATGAGGAAACTGAGGGAACTTGCCCAAAGTCAAAGAAAGTGGTGAAATAGGAATTCAAATCCAGCCAATCTGATTCCAGTCTTCCTATCAATTGATACACGGCACGATTTCTCTTAGTTTTCATCTTTATATACTTCATCATGAGCCCAAATTATCTAGATTTCTTCTGAATCTCTTAAGTGGTACTGTATAAGTATATCTTTCATGGCATCTTTTAAATAATAGTCTGTCTTGTTTCATAGTTGTTGTGTACAAGTATTATATTCTCCTTACTTTCTTTGCTCCAGCATCACTAACAGTTGTCGGTCTTTGGTACTTGTTTACCTGCTACCTGCCCCCTGGAGCCTTTCTATAAACGGCTTCTTCCCCTTGGGATCTGCTTTTACTTCTCCTTCATCTAAATCAGAGTTTCTCAGAATTGGTTGCACATTGCAGTCTCCTGGGGAGACTTACATAATACTGTTGCATGGATCTCACCCTCGGGGCTTCTGATTTACCTGGTGTGACCAGGACATCATGATTTCCAAAAGCTCCCCAAGTGATTCAAATGTGCAGCCAAGACTTAAAAACACTGGCCTGAACATTTCCTACTCTTTCTTTATGTCTCACCTGCAGTATCTCCACCCCCCTCACTAGGGTTCATTATCCCTATTCAAACTGTCCTAACCCAATGGAGCTCTCCTTTATAGCCCTCTGACCACTGGAATTGGTAGTGCCCATAGTGAAGAGGGAAGCCTTGAGAGTCTGGGGTACTGAAAACCAAGTGAAGAAAGTATAATAAGGAGGAAGGGTTGATTAACTGTGTCATATGCTACGTCAAGTAAGGTGAGAGCAAAGAGCGATCAATGGAGTTAGTAATATGGAGGTCACTAGTAACTTTGACAAGACCAATGGAGGTCATTGGAATGATGGGAAATAAAACCCTGTGTAGAGAACAAAAATTGATGATGTGGGAGAGAGAGGAAGAGAATTGCCAGAGCAAAATTCTTGGGTAGGCTAAAGGGGATGGAGTTTAGTGCACTTCATCTCATTTAATACTTGCAATAATCTTAAGAGGTAGATATTATTTTTATTTTCATTTTACATATGAAGAAAGCGAGGCTTAGGTTGCTTACTTGTCCAGGGTCACAGACCTCACAGTTGTCAGAGCTGGGATCAACCATAAGTCGACATGCCTGCAAAGCTCTAACCAACTATATTCCTTTCCCTCTCGTTGGTAAGAAATATCCTTTTGGTTGCAGGTCAGTAAGCTCTATATACATTTCTTCCTCAGCTTCTTTACTTAATTTTAAGAACCTCTTTCTCCTGCAGCAAAATTTTGCTTAATGATAAGCTATGCATGATCTACATAAACTAAAGATACCAGTGCATTCTTTAGACTAAAAGAAATAAATCTTTGGAACCTAAAGCTCTGACAAAACTATTGAGCATACTAGCTTTTTGTAAGTCAGTGACAAAACTTTCTGTTCTTGTGTTCCTGACTTCAAGTGTCCTGATAGAGCCCTAACTCCCAGAAACAGGTAATTCTCAAGATCCCTTATAGTCTTGAACGAGTCTCATAGCAGTTTTTTGCAAGCCGTGCTGTAAATGACTGAGAGTTGATAATTGGAGACCATGAGGGAGGGGATGAGTGCTGGGGGGTGAGAGCAGTATTACACCTAATCCTTGGTGACCTAACTCCTGGGGTGGTGCAATAAGAGGAGTGACATGCTGATAAATACTTAACAACCAGCTCTAGGGAAAAGAAGGACTCTGCTTTGTAGTATTTGCCCTCTTTTCTGGTGTAAATACTCCCACCATGGCTAATTTCAAGCTATCAATGTGAAGTCAGTAAATGTGAGTCACGAAGAGATGAGAACAATTGTCTTTCAAGAGTCTGTGCAAACTGGCCCCAGTGCACCATCAGATAGGAAATTAAAAGTTTTTCCCTATGTCTCTCAGCAGACATGCTCACCCATTCCTTGAGATTCCACGCTCTTCCCAAAGCAGCATAAAGAGGTAGAAAGAACACTGTATTCAAATTCCAGAGAATAGTGCTCTGGTTTTGATTCAGTCAATGATTAGCCATGTGGCTTTTGCCAACTCACTTATTTTCTTTGCACCCCTGATTGGGAAATGCAGCAGCTGGCCCTTTAAGGCTCTCGAGAGTTTGAAGATGCTGTGAAGCACTGGCACACGGGATGCTAAAAGTCAGCCATCTCCTCCATGGGGTAGAGAAAACTCCGTGTAAAACTCTATGCTATATTGTGCTTTTGGGTTTCAGATGAAAACGTTGTCTTTCCTCAGTAGCTTGCCCATGCTGTTCGCTATCGTTGTGGCCTTTGAGATTTCTCAAAGAAACCAGCAGGGATGTTTGAGATTATTCACGTATAATATTCCCAACGAGGCTGTCTAAATAATGAAAAGGAGTATGCAATCACACCAGATAACTTCTCACTCTGAGGATAGATAGAACTGCAGTCTTAACCTTTAATTTTATGGCTTTCCCATCTTTTGCTAACCCTTTAACATTATGTTAACAAAAGATGGACTGGGAGGGGCACGGAGGGACATAATGCTCTTTATGATCTATTTTAACATTTTTATCTCTCTTTAAAAAAGTAAATTTGCCATAAGAATTAAAACTGTATTTTATCCTTTTAAACGCAGCCCTAGATGATGTATGTAACTGCACTGGCCGCAAGTCAAGTCTACACAAAACCCAAATTGAATCTTCCTCCTGACTACAGCTGTGCATCATATTTTATTCAATTTTTTATGCAGGTCATAAACGAGGTAGAAATTGTGATTATGCCAATTTTGGAATAACACATCTCCACCAAAAAAGCAACTGCCCGACTTCAGATGTGTATATATTTACAAGATCCAGCCCTTGTTTTCTCATCACTAGATCGCATGCTGTTGACCTAATAAAAGATTTCTAGGTGAAGTGTTATAGGCACTTAATATCCTATTGCAGTGGAATATAGGATTGCAAAAAAGTCTCATGATTTCCTCTCACAACACTGTTTGGCAAAATGTAGCCCCTTAGCTACTGAATATTCTAAATTGGGGGGGATTTAGTTGTAAAAATAATACTATTCCATTATACATGTAAAATTATCTATCAATCGATAGATCTATATATCTATGTATCTATCTATCTATCTATCTATCTAGACAAAGACCAGAATGAATGGAAAAGGAGGTTTAAAAATATGGAAATTTGCCCTGATATTCAAATATCATATTTCACTGTGCTACATTAAATGATGTCAAGATAGAAGAAGAAAAATATTAGAGAAAGATCAACAATTGATGCTTTTCTATTTCTCTTGTCTACGCTTGACAAAATACAGATGCTTTCTGTCTATATTTGTTATTAACACAGAGATTATCTTTAAACAATTTAAATTGGGAGGCTTGAGAGGGAGAAATTAAAATGTTAAGTAAATGATTACAGAAAAAATAAACCTTTGATATGAACCTCAACAACCATTTATCCAAATTAACATGGCATTACACTTAGCGCTGTAAAGATGAAGCCATTAGCATGAGTGTGTGTATATGGGCTGAACCATCAATCAGTTCTTACTGATAAATAAAACCCAGAGCCAAAGATATTTGCTCCATCAACACCCTGCTGTCATCCTGCGGACTACTTCCGGCAGAATGGCATCCCTTCAAGTTGCTGACTGAACTGAGCATGTCATGTGACTGGCAGAGAGCACTGTGGCTGCCAGTGATCCTATTAGGGGGCAGATTGCATACATCTGAGAATTTTTCTTGAGAGCGTTCTGGAAAGTTCTAACCAGAGACTGGATGACCACTTGCTGGGGGTGCTGAAGACAATATTATTGCATTGGATAGAGGGTTCTGCTCTATAACTTGTAATTTTTTTCCTCAACTTGGTCATTTATTCTATGAAGAAGAGATACATGGTTCTAAAGGACCATCAGTAGCAACCTTTGTTTGGCACTGAGTAGCTCTCCCAAACTATATGTTAAATATATGAATAAATAAATGAAAAACAGATCTGGCCAGATATCATGTTGAATTCTATTCCACTCATGTCATACCTCTGAGGAGCATCAACAGTGACAATCTCTGCCACATTATGAGTGTTCATATGTAATTCTTGTACTTCAGTTGAAATATCAGGTGATGAGAATCTTTCTCCTTCTGGAATTCCCTCCCTAATGGAAAAGTGAATCATACTTTGTATATCTTCAGAAACATTACTCAGGACTGTTATTTCAGCATCTTAGGCATCATTTAATAATTAATTCACAAACACATTAGCCTGGCTTGCATAATGTTGGATGTTCCTGATTGGGAAGGCTGATTGATTGAATTTCAAGACGAAGGAAATAAATCTTGAAGGTCAGGTTAAAGGTCTAGCATATGAATGATTGGGGAGACATTGCTGGTTCTCCTTGACCTTAAAGGAATCACTTGTCTGACCAAAAAGACATTCATTTCTAAAATGTCACCATCTATACTAGGACATGTCTAAGGTTTCCCTTGTTTGTAGCTATGCAATAATCTTTTATTTAACTGAACTGAATGACCAAGATGCAAGCTTCCTTTTTCAATAGAATGTTGCTGCCTTTGTCCACTCGTGATAGTTGGATTATCACTACAGTGGATTCTATAAGCATTCAACCAATGAAAAGCACCAGAGTTTCAGTGGATTTTGTAAGGACTCAGCCTTGAAAACCACTGATGTTTCAGGAGGAAGTTTCTAGCACATATTTCACCTAGATACTGTAGTTTATGTGATCATTTTACTTCTAACTATAATTCATCATGCCAACCTTGATACATAAAGTCATAAATGATTCCAGTTACATTCACATTATACATTCTTCTTGTGGTCTATCACTGTTGTATGGGGAAACTACTCCTTTTGACAGCCCTTATATTTGAAATTCTTGGGTGTTGAACTTACTGCATCTCCTCTTGAATTTTATATTTCAACCTGATAGCACTGGCCTTGGGTTTGTAGCACAAACTCTATTATTCATCACCAGGTACCTGTCACATTGACAAAAGAATTTTTAAGAAGGTGATAGTGATTGATTTTGAAATGCAGATGATTCTTATCACATCACAACAGTCGAGGTACCATGAAGGTAGAATAAACAGGGTGAATGAAAGACCTGTTTGCCTATTTTTGCTTGAGCAGGTAGCAAAACAGTTGCTTCCAAGATAACTTGTAAAAATTTTAAAAATCATTTTAATGCCTATAGTATGCATTATCTGAAGACATAATCAAATGAGATCAAGACTATAATCAAAATGAGACTGAGTGAAATGGATGGTCCATTTGTGAGAGAGTAATAGTTGTAAATAACGTGTCTCAAAAAGAGAAGCAAAAATGGCAATGATAAGGATTAAGTCCATCACTCCTTGGGAACAAGACCAAAAATATCGCATTTGGTTTTTTTATTTCATCCAATTCAACATTATTATTACACTTTTAGTTTAAATAATGCAGGATTTCATGAGATTATGTACCTCTTATGGAAAAATGTACTGTAATATCTTTTCCAGTTGTGTGTGTTAGTCTTTTTGGGTTGCCATGACAAAATACCATAGACTGAGTGACTTAAACAATAGAAATTTATTTCTTACAGTTCTAGAGCAAGGAAGTCTGAGAGCAAGTGCCAGCCAATTTGGTTTCTGGTGAGGGTTTCCTTCCTGGCTTCTAGCAGTGTCTTCACATGGCAGAGGGAGAGATCTCTCTTCTTCTTCTTCTTAGAAAGCTATAGTCCTATCAGATCAGGTCCCCAGCCTTATGACTTCATTTAACCTTAATTACTTCCTAATGGCCCTGTCTACAAATACAGTCACATTGGGGGCTGAGGACTTAACATCTGAATTTTGGGGAACAGAATACAGCCCTGAGAAGTGTGGGTATAAGTTTTCATTTCCTGATCACTTCAACAAATATTTACATATATTTTCAAGGTGTTATATTGATGAGTAAAAGATAAGTAAGACAAGATTCTTACCCTCAAGGATCTTGCAGTAAAGCTTGTTGGCTTCTTGCTCTTAAGGGAATTATAATGCAAAAAAAGAGTAAGAGACATAAAAGAAACATCAAAATAGGCAATGAAGTTAACAAAAAGGAAAGATCAATTCATTTGGGGAAGAGGAGACATGAAAGGGTTCATGTGGAAGTGGCATTTAAGATGGGTGCTGGAGGATGGACAGACTTTTCAACAAGCAGAAACAAAAGTGAGGATATTTCAGTGGCAGACAGAAATTCAAAGAAAAAAACAATAAAAATATAGAACAACCAGAAAACAAAAGTTAAAATGGCAGTATTAAGCCCTCATATATCAATAATCACTTTAAATGTAAATATATTGAATTCACCAATCAAAAGACACAGAGTGGTGATGGGTTATAAAACAAGACCCAATAATATGCTGCCTCCAGGAAACACATCTCAACTCTAAAGACATAGGCTCAAAGTGAAGGGATGGAAGATACACTCTAAGCAAGCAAATGGCAAGCAAAAGAAAGTGAATGTAGCCATACTTATACCAGGCAAAACAGACTTCAAGAAAAAAGTTAACAAGAGACAAATGTGGGCATTATGTAATGATAAAAGGGACATTCCACTAAGAAAGCATAACACTTATTAATATATATGCATCTAACACAAGAACACCAAAATATGTAAAGTAACTACTAACAGACCTAAAGGGAAAAATTTACAGCAACACAATAATAGTAGGTGACCTTAACACTCCACTTATGTCAATGGATAGATCATCCAGACAGAAAGTCAATACGGAAACAGTGGATTTAAATGAAACACTAGACCAGATGGACTTAATAGATAAATATAGGACATTACATCCCCAAACAGCAGAATACACATTCTTTTCAACTGCACATGGAACATCATAAAACATAGACCATATGTTGGGAAATAAAGCAAGCCTTAATAAATTTAAGAAGATTGAAATCATATCAAGCATCTTTCCTGACCACAATAGTATAAAACTAGAAATCAAATACATGAAAAAAACTGGAAAAGTCACAAATAGGTAGAGACTAAAAAACATGCTACTAAACAACAATAGGATCAATGAAGAAATCAAAAGAGAAATTTAAAAAATACCTAGAGACAAGTAAAAATGAAAACACAGCATAACAAAACGTACGGGATGCAGCAAAAGCAGTACTAAGAGGGAAGTTCAAAGCAATACAGGCCTACCTCAAGAAAGAGGAAAAATATCAAATAAATAATCTCACACTGTACATGAAAGAAATAGAAAAAGAAGAACAAAGAATGTCCAAAGTCAATAGAAGGAAGGAAAATAGAAATCAGAGCAGAAATAAACAAAATAGAAACCAAAAGGCAATAGAAAGAATCAATGAAACTAACAGCTAGTTATTTGAGAAGATAAACAAAATTGACAAACCCTTAGCCAGACTCACTGGAAAAAGAGAAAACTCAAATAAATAAAATCAGAAACAAAAGAGGAGAAATTACAATGGACACCACAGAAATACAAAGGATTATAAAAGAATACTATGAAAAGCTATTTGCTAACAAATTCGATAACCTAGAAGAAATGGATAAATTCTTACACTCATACAACCTCCCAAAACTGAATCAAGAAGGAATAGAGAATCTGAATAGAATAATCACCAGTAAGGAGATTGAAACAGTAATCAAAACCTCTCAAATAACTAAAGCCTAGGACGAGACAGCTTCTCTGGAAAATTCTACCAAGCGTTCAAAGGAGAATTAATACCTATCGTTCTCAAACTATTCCAAAAAATTGAAGAGGAAGGGAAGGCTTCTAACTCATTCTATGAGGCCAGCATTACCCTGATACCAAAACAAGGCAAGGACAACACAAAGAAGGGAAATTACAGGCCGATATTGCTGATGAACATAGATGCCAAAATCCTCAACAAAATAATAGCAAATTGAACACAACAATATATTAAAAGGGTCATACACCATGACCAAGTGGCATTTATTCTAGAGATGCAGGGATGGTTCTACATCTGCAAATCAATCAATGTGACCCACCACATTAACAAAATGAAGAATAAAAATCACATGGTCATTTCAATAAATGCAGAGATAGCATTTGACAAGATCCAACATCCATTTATGATAAAAACTCTCAATAAACGGGTATAGAAGGAAGATATCTCAATGTAATAAAGGCCATATATGACAAACCCACAGCCAGCATCATACTCAACAGTGAAAAACTGAAAGCTAATCTTTTGAGAACAGCAATAAGACAAGGATGCCCATTCTCACCACGCTTATTCATCATAGTACTAGAAGTTATAGACAGAGCAATTAGGCAAGTAAAAGAAATAAAAGGGATCCAAATTGGAAAGGAAGAAGTAAAATTGTCAGTATTTGAAGATGACATGATTCTATATATAGAAAACGCCGAAGAATCCACCAGAAAACTATTAGAAATAATCAACAAATACAATAAAGTTTCAGGGTACAAAATCAACATACAAAAATCAGTTGCATTTCCATACACTAATGACAAACTAGCAGAAAGAGAAGTCAAGAATATAATCCCACTTACAATCACAACAAAAGGAATAAGATACCCAGGAATAAATTTAACCAAGGAGGTGAAAGACCTATAAAATGAAAACTGTAAGACATTTGTGAAAGAAATTAAAGACAGACAGCAATGGAAAGATATTCCATGCTCATGGATATTGGAAGAATAAGCATAGTTAAAATGTCCATATTACCTAAAGCAATCTACAGATTCAGTGCAAGTCCAATCAGAACCCCAATGACATTGTTCACAGAAATAGAACAAAGAATCCTAAAATTTATAAGGAACAACAAAAGACCCCAAATAGCCAAAGCAATCCTGAGAAAAAAGAACACAACTGGAGGCATC
Source organism: Equus caballus (assembly GCF_041296265.1). Lineage (NCBI taxonomy): Eukaryota > Metazoa > Chordata > Mammalia > Perissodactyla > Equidae > Equus > Equus caballus. The sequence goes on along the minus strand of NC_091689.1, from coordinate 4,813,570 downwards.
ACAATCCTTGACTTCAAAATACCCTACAAATTATAGTAATCAAGACAGCATGGTATTGGTACAAGAACAGACACACAGATCAATGGAACAGAATGGAAGGCGCAGAAATAAACCTGCGCATCTATGGACACATAATCTTTGACAAAGGAGCCAAGAACATACAATGGAGAAAGGAAAGTCTCTTCAATAAATGGTGTTGGGAAAACTGGACAGTCACAGGCAAAAGACTAAAAGTAAACCATTCTTACACCATACACAAAAATTAACTCGTAATGGATTAAACACTTGAATGTAAGACCTGAAACGGTAAAATTTCTAGAAGAACATATAGGTAGTATGCTCTTTGACAGCAGTCTTAGCAGAATCTTTTTGAATACTATGTCTACTCAGGCAAGGGAAACAAAAGAAAAAATAAACAAATGGGACTACATCAGACCAAAAAGCTTCTGAACAACAGAGGAAACCATCAACAAAATCAGAAGACAGCCCACCAACTGGGAGAAAATATTTGTAACTCATATATCTGACAAGGGGTTAATTTCCAAAATATATAAAGAACTCATACAACTCAACAACAACAAAATGAACAACCCAATAAAAAAATGGGTAGAGGATCTGAACAGACATTTTTCAAAAGAATATATACAGATGGTCAACAGGCACATGAAAAGATGTTCAATGTCACTAATTATTAGGGAAATGCAAATCAAAACTACAATGAGATATCACTTCATGCCTGTAAGAATCGCTATAATTAACAAGACACAATAACAAGTGTTGTGGAGGATGTGGAGAAAAACGAACCCTCATACACTGCTGGTGGGAATGCAAACTGGTATAGCCACTATGGAAAACAGTATGGAGATTTCTCAAAAAATTAAAAATAGAAATACCATATGATCTAGCTGTTCTACTTCTGGGTATTTATCCAAAGAACATGAAATCAATAACTCAATAAGAACAAAGTTATGCATCCCTGTGTTCATCGCAGCATTATTCACAATAGTGAAGACATGGAAGCAACCCAAGTGCCCACAAACCGATAAATGGATAAACAAGATGTGGCATATATATATATACTCAGCCATAAAAAAAAGATAAAATCATGCCGTTTGCGACAACATGGATGGACCTTAAGGGTATTATGCTAAGTGAAATAAGTCATCCAGAGAAAGACAAATACCATATGATTTCACACATGTGGAAGATGAGCAAACAAAGACATAGATAAAGAGAGCAGATTATTTGTTACCAGAAGGGAGAGGGGTGGAGGGAGGGCAAAAGAGGTCAACAGGCACGTAAGTATGGTGACCGATAAAAACTAGACTATTGGTGGTGAACACAATGCAGTTCATACAGAAACTGATGTATAATGCACACCTGAAATTTACACAGTTATAAGCCAATATGACCTCAATAAAATAATTTTTTAAAAAGTGAGAATATTTTAGGCACAGAGGACAAAATTATATTATGTTCTATGGCTACTATAACAAATGACTATAAGTTAGCGGCTTAAAACAACTCGTGTATTAAATCACAGTTCTGTCAGTTAGAAGTCTGTCACCCTTGGCTAAAATCAAGCTGTCATCAGGGCTGCATTCTCTCTGGATGCCCTAGAAGAGAACCCATTTCTCTGCCTTTGCTACCTTCTAGAGGCCACCTGAATTCCTTGGCTCGTGGCCCATTCCTCCATCTTTAAAGCCAACAAGATGGCATTTCTCTGACCATAGCTAGGAAGGGTTCCCTGCTTTTAAGGTCTGATGTGATTAGATTGTCTCCATCTGAATAATCCAGGATATTCTCCCCATCTCAAGGTCCATGAACTTAAATATATTTGTAAACTACCTTTTGCCATGTAAGGTAACATATTCCTAGGTTCTGGGGATTAGGATGTGGATGTCTTTGGAGGAGCCATTATTCGCCTACTATATGGGCCAAGTGGCAGAGCTATTTCTAGGATTCATTCACTTATTCAGTAATTATCTATTAAGGAAGGAATACATGCCATGCAATACACTCTGTGGGTGCTTTGTTAAATGGCTGAGGATACAATTCCAGCTGACTAGAGGAGCCATCGGAATGTGTCTATGAGGGTCAGTGAAATTCCCAAGTAAGATTAACCTCTCTCTCAGTGTTTTACATTACATTAAGCAGTCCTTCCCAGAACTGTGAGAGGGGATAGTAGGAGCAAGTTAATTTACTACATAAAGTCTCCTTTTAAATAGAGGAGAAATAAATCTCAGAACCACAAAGTACCTTGTCTACTTTACCTAGAAAGATAAATTGAAGGATGGGATGTGGAAGAGAAACTGTAAATTATATAGTTTTCTCAGGAGACTTTCTAGAACTAACAGAAAGCAGCTCCAAAACGAGGCATTAAATAACATGTGAATGAATATTTAATGCACAATACTTCATCCATCGGGGGAATAAATTGTAATTTGTAAACATTTCAGCAGAGCCACAGAGAGCCCAGAAGTACAAACATAATTGATGATCACAATCTCTGATAGTCAATTCAGCTTACATCTGGATCCCATTAATGAGTTATTAGGATTCAAAAGTTTCCAGAATGAGGATCAAATGGCTTTATGATTCCAAAGAAAGAGAGACAAAATAAAATTATAATGAACTTAGGATATAATAGAGATTTAATCAAATAGTAAGGCCTATCAAAATTAAGCCAGGTGCCTTCTGCACCAAAATTGTATATATTTTATAATCCTTTAGTTACAAATGGGATTTTATTTTAATAGTTCATAGTTATATAAGGCATAAAGTACATTTTGCTGATAACGTTATTTTAAAAAAGAGAACAGCTAGCTTCCATTTTCATATGATCATGTGTGTTTGCTTCCTTTCCTTCGAGAGACTATCCTTAAATTGATCATAAAGGAATTGGTTTAAAAATATCTAAATCAACAATTATGAAGAGAATAGGTGGAGAGCCATTGTCAGCAGGAAATTAGACAACTATCTGGAAGAAGGAGAATAAATGAGCTTTCACGCAGAGGAGAGAAAGCTTTTGCTGATCTTATGCAGGAGGGGTACAGCCAAGCGGGCGCTATGCCCTCCGGGACCCCAAAGCAATTCAGCTCTCAGGGACACCAGGTGGAGCAGAGGAGACAGTGAGGAAGAGAGTCACAGCAAGGTTGTCTGCAACTCAATTGTATCCCCCCCCATTGCCCCACATCCCCACCAAATTGCGACACCTGGGACTCAAGACATTTACCTCCCAGGCAAATTTAACATCAACAGTAAATTCCGCTTCAAGAACAAGCAATTTTTTTAAAAACTAGTAAAATTTTTCTTCAAAGAAATTGAAAAAATCCCCAGTCTTGAGGGTCTATGGGCTGTGGCTTAGGAACTAGAGGTTATGAAAGGTAGTAAGGTATTAATGCATGAGCAAAAAGTCTAAATTTATTTAAGTAGGAATCTTCCAACAAAATGGATGCCTTGTCACCAGGTACTCAGTTGCTTCACGTTTCACGTGAATGGGCAAAGATCTGACGCATTTTAGAAAATTCACAGTCTTGGTTTAGATGCAAGTAGTTTATTTGGGAGGTGATCTCTGGAAACTCTGGTGGGAAAGTGAGGACGTGATGCTAGGAAGGGAAGGAGGTTAGTAAGAAGCCAAGCACAACTGGGACCGACTCTCACTGAACAACTCCGGCACAATGTGAAACTCGCCACAGAGTGATTCAGACAGGAGGCAGGGATCCCGTGGGCTAGAAAATGAAAGAGAAAGACAAGGAAGTGAGGGAGGGTGGGAGGATGGGAGGAAAGAAAGGAAGTAAAGAGAGGAAAGAAAGAAAAACCATTGAGAAAATAGTACTCTGCGGAGCAGGTTAGAACTTCCAAAATAAAATGCAGATTAAATTCTCAAGTAGATTTGAGAAAAAAAATCATTAGTAAAAGAAGAACAGTGTACTATATAAAAAGAAAAATCAGAAAACTTGAGAGATCTCTTGGAAGTTAAAAATGATTATAATTTTTTTAAAAATCCATGGAAGTATTAGAAAAAGTCAAGGAATTTTACAAGAAAAAGGACAAATGAGAGGAAAAAGAAATGGAACACTAGGTTAAAACAAACATACACTGGTCATATGGGAAGGGAGACGTGATTACAGTAAACTGCTCGGTTGTTAGGGAAAAAGAATTATGTTGTCAGTTATAACGTTACTCTATTTCTAGTTCCATCATCTGGAATCATCCTATGAGCAAAGCTTGACAGACAGACTGTAAATGTTCGTGGCTTTGACCCTGTGAAAGTACAGATGGCAGTTAGGGGAAGTCAAGGGAAAGACGGAGTGAGAGGAAGGAGGAGAGACATTCGTATCTTCATTTTAGCAAATGAGGAATCCAGAGATCATCTCTATAGTTTGGGAAGAAGAAATAGGGGCTGGCCCCGTGGCCGAGTGGTTAAGTTTGCGTGCTCCGCTGCAGGCGGCCCAGTGTTTCGTTGGCTGGAATCCTGGGCGCGGACATAGCACTGCTCATCAAACCACGCCACGTGCCACAACTAGAGGGACCCACAACGAAGAATATACAACTATGTACCAGGGGGCTTTGGGGATAAAAAGGAAAAAAATAAAATAAAAAAAAATTCTTTAGAAATAAAAGCAACTGTATCATTTAAAAGTTCAAAAGGGTAGTGATTATTTCAGCCCTTATATTGATTGGCTTTTTACACAATGTGAATGTAATATCTTAAGATTTTGCTTAAATGACATTAAAGAAAATGCAGCAAATAGCTGCAAATTTTCTGAAACCCATTCGTCAGAGGAGAAGCGGGCTACACGCCATCTACGACACTTGAGCCCCCGTCAGGCTTGTGACTATGTCTCCGAGGCTCTTCAGTAGGAATATGTGTTGTTTATCAAACTCAGCAGGCACAGATGATGTTGTAGTTAACTTTAAGAGCAGATATTTTTGGCAGCATCACATGAGTGATAGGAGAGAGTGATTATTTTGGAGTGCCAACATGGAACGTTGGCACAAACTCTGGGTTGGTCCACGCTTAGAAATCAGGGTAAAAAGTCAAAGATCTGGTTCCATCACAGACTTGCCAAGAGACCTTGGGAAACTCCATTCATTTTCCTCTGACAAATTTTTCTGTATCTCTAATCAGAAAAGCATTCTTCCTGTTTACAAATACGAGGGTCAAATATAGCAATATTTGAAAATGATTATTAAAGATTATTAATCTGTATTCCTGATCATTCTATACATGCCATTGTTCTATTTGATTCACTAATTAGTGGATTTCCACATTGTTTATCACAGAATAAAGGACTCCAAATAAAGTTCAATTTGAAATTAAATTCTATCTGATTATGTTAGGTAGATCTTGAATATTGAGTCCTTAAGGTCTTCAGATACACAGGTTAAATATTTGAAATGTTTTCAATTACATTTAATTGTGGCAGAAGTCTAATTTTAAAAATATGCTCCACTTTAGTGTTTATTGCTTCCAAGAAACATATTGATCCTGACCTTGTTTTATAAAATCAATTTTGTATTTTGCAGCAATAAAATAGCACATTTTCCTTGTAGAGCATTTTACAAAAAATAGAGGAGAAAATTTCCAGTAATTTCAACCACTCAGACATAATGTCCGTGAATATTTTAATGTATTTCTATTCTCTTCTCTATGCACCGATTTTTTAAAAAAAAAATTGGATAATAATAGTTTTCCGTTTTCCACAAAACATTGCACCATAAGTCTTTCTCTAAGTCATTATGTATTCTTCAGAAATATTTTTATTGACATAATATTCAATCTAATAGATGATCAATATATATTTTAAACTTTACTGTTGTTGGCATTTAGATTATTTCCTTTTTTTTTTCTGGAGGAAGATTAGCCCTGAGCTAACATCTGCTGCAAATCCTCCTCTTTTTGCTGAGGAAGATTGTCACTGAGCTAACATCTGTGGCAATCTTCCATTTTGTATGTGGGACGCCTGCCACTGCAGGTCTTGATAAGCAGTGTGTAGGTCTGTGCCTGCATCCAAATTGGCGAACCCCAGGCCTCTGAAGCAGAGCTCTTGAACCAACTGCTATGCCACTGGGCTAGGCCCCAATTATTTCCATTTTTTTTAATGTTACAAATTTAGTATGATATTTGTTAGGATAAATAACTACTATACAATTCTTTCACTTCATCTTTGAAAATTTCTTTAGAAAAAATTCTTAGAAGTAAAATTACTGAGTCAAAGCATGTACTGATTTCTAACGCTTTTGAGACATATAGCTAAATTGCTGTCCAGAAAGATGCATCATTTGTAGTCCCAACACCAATGGATCAGAATATCCACTTCACCTTAGCCTCTTCAAACACGAGGTATTATGATTTTAAGAAATTCTTAATAATGATATTGAAGTTAAGGGGTATCTCATTTTGATTGTATTTCTTTGATGACTAGTGAAATTGATCTATGTTATGTTTATTACCCATCATTATTGTTTGTATGTGATTCGGTCTGTTCCTGCCTTTTCCCTCCTGTGTTGATATTTTTATATTATCTTATAGCTTTGTATCGGCTTTTCGTATGCTAAACACTATATCCTTAAGCTGTCATGCTTGTTATATTTGATTTTATTTTTTGCCTACATAAAAATCATTCTATATCATTTGAAATGAAAAGATAAAGTTTGTATCTGTCTATAAAAAATAGCCTTGTGAAAGACTAAAGTTAGCAAGATAAGGTGATATTTTCCAAATTCTTTATTAAATTATCCTTCACGAGACCTTGTATTGTTGTTAGAATTAATCATATGCATGATATTTCCATATACATTATTAAGCAATAGAATCAGATTGCTAGGCATGAAAATAAGTTCATCTTCTTCCCAACCCTCCTTGCCATCCCCTGCCCCTAGCCCCATGATCTCTGAGAGGTTTGGAGATTTAAAAAATCTCTAAAATCTAATGTCCTAGCTTGGAGCTTTGATCATTTTAAACAATCTTACTAGAATATGGGTCTACAGAAACATTCTTTAGCCCTTTCTGTGACTTCCTCCTCCCACCTTTCTTATGCCATGGCTTTTTGGGCTCTTTTCTTTTAGTGATAGGGAAGGACGTTGAATTGAATACAGTGACAGAACATGATCTACAAAAACGTATAATTTTATAAGACGGTTAAAATTTTCTCATTGACATTTACTATCGTAACTCACAATGCCAATTAATTTCTTAATTCATTAGCAACGTAGCAGAAGAAAGGACTTTGAAAACACTGTGCTTTGTGTAGATGTCTTTTAATTATGGCTAATTAAATACTGTGGAAGGACCTGATTATACCTTTGAGTATTTCTTAGTCTGAAAGAAAAAAAAAGAAGAAGTCTTGTAGTCATGAATACATTGAACAAAAGCCGAATTCAACGACTCTATAAAAAACAAAAACTGCAGAAAAAGTAACAAATTATAGAGTAGCGCTGGGGGAATATTCTCCAAATATGTGTGCAGGTTCTCCATGGAGGCTTATGCACTCCTGTTTGTTTTGGTTATTAGGCAGAATCTCAAGCAAACCCAAGTAGAAATCACACTGCTTCTGGAAATGAAGAGCAGTGCCAGCGGGTAAACAGTTTCCGGGCAAACTGATGCGATACTCCCCGAAGTTAGGAACAGATTTTTCCAGATGGCCACTGTGCATATGGCTGGGGGTGCTGTGGTAGCCAAAATAGGAAACGAGGACACGATTCTTTCCAATTAAATCAACACTGTCCTTGAGAAAAGAAATTTCACAGAACGTGTCCATGGGGATGGGGGGTGGACAAGAATTAGCATTCAAGTCCATCAAGACATCTTCTAACTAATTATGATATCTTTCTAAATATTCAAACCAGTCAAATTTATTTTGGGATTTTAACCCAGAGAGGCAATGAGCTAAATGATGTACTAGAAATTCACAGCTCAAAACTGGACTTGTCTCTCCTCTTTTGTTCGGAAACATTGGACGAGTTACTGAATCTCCCTCTGATTGTTTCCTCCTGTGTAAAATAGGAATCGCATTCCCAGGCTGCCCAACAGGCTTGTTGTGAAGATAAAATAATGAATGTTATGAAGTACTTGGCAATCATGAGACAGTGGATTGTATTTCCCAGGACTTGGAGGGAATAAGCAATATCTCCAGTTGACACTGTGGAACACATCGTGGTCTTTCCTAGGGAAGATGTTACTATTTATTATGGGGTAAGATTTCCAGCTTTGTGCAGGTCCTGCCCCCTGACAAATCCTTTGGTGGTTATCCAATTCATCTTAATTAAGAAATAATTCACTGGCCTGTGTATAATCAGCTTGGCTGGGAGCTGACTTTTGCTGAGTAATCTGGTTGAACTTAATAAATTTCGGCTTCCCAAAATATCAGACACATAGGCAGCAGTTACGTACCCTATCACAAGTGAGTGATCAGACAGAGGCCCTAAATACTTGTATGTGGAGAACAGCTTATCCCTGTAGGGCCTGATTCTTCCAATGAGTGTGTGGGTCTCAGGTGGCTAGCTTCAACATCGGTCACTCCAACCTAGCTATCTCTTGCGTTCTCTTTGCCTTGCATAGCTTGATTTCACTCTTCTCTTGGGGAAACAAAGAAACTATTCAAAATTAACAAAAAGAACATTTCCATCTTCTCATTTTGAAACCTGCAGTTTTTGTTTTTTGTTTAGTATTTCAAACATCTAACAACTGATCCCATTTGTGAACAGACCCAGCTACAGTTTGTGAAATGTGTTGGAATCGCAACTGTTTTCAAGGCTAATCTGATAGATCTTGTTTGCCAGGGTACAATTTAAGTGGTTTTCTTGAGTCAACAAATCAAGCTCCTCCCCTGCAGAATAATCTACCCACAGGTGGGAGGATCTCAAGAGTGCTGGGTATCCTACTGGTCATGGAGCCGGTGGTTTAATGCTTGCTATGCGGGGTGGGAACAAATCAGGATGGAAAAGCTACAGCAAAAAGCCAGATACTCTTACCTTCTTTGTTCCATTCCTCAACTCTGCTCCTTGGAGACAAAAACTTTCATCATTTCTGGTTTTACCTCTTTAGTTTTCCTCTAATTCAGTGTGTAGTAGAAATATCTAACTTGTTCATTAGGAATGCAGATTCCTGAGATGTATTCCAGCCTTGCTTAACAGAATTGCTGCTATTCTGGCTGAGAATGCATGTAAGAGCATCCCAGGAAATTCCAATGCCTTCTAAAGGTTGATAACGATTAGTCTAATAAATCTTGGGCCACATTTCGTAGGCTCTGGGCACTTTTGCCTTTGTGAGTCTCTTCCTCCATAAAAAAATATTAAAAATTATATTTTCCTACTGTGTTGGTATATAGATGAATGTACTAATTTGTGTATTAAAATTTTTTCTTCAACCCAAGTTCCTTGTTTTTCTTCTGATTAGGAAAAAAAAATTAAAACATTTTCACAGGCCCCTAAAATTGTCGTGGGCTGTAGGCACTGTGCCTCCTGTTTCTCCTACAGCCCAGGACGAATCCAGGACTAGCCAACCTAGAAAACTGGCAATCTAGTATTCTGAAAGTTTAGATCCTAAATGTGTCATATGTTTGGCATACTATGAAGAGAGCCAGGCCAAAACTTGCGGAGGTTCAAAGGGTATAACTCCACATGAGGATAATTTGCAGGTTGTCCTTGTGCCTGGAGCTGGATGCCTAGATATGAAGGCAGGCAGTCAACTAACAACTGATTTCTCGATACCAGCAAATGCAAAAGTGGGGTAGGGGGCCGGCCCAGTGGCACAGTGGTTAAGTGCGCACGTTAAGCTTGGTTGGCCCAGGGCTCGCCGGTTCGGATCCCGGGTGTGGACATGGCACCACTTGGCACGCCATGCTGTGGTAGGCGTCCCACATACAAAGTAGAGGAAGATGGGCATGGATGTTAGCTCAGGGCCAGTCTCCCTCAGCAAAAAGAGGAGGATTGGCAGCAGTTACCTCAGGGTTAATATTCCTCAAAAAAAAAAAAAGTGGGGAAGATTCTGATTCTCAGCTTTGCTCACATATTACCATCCTATTTAGGTAACACACACAAACAAATGCATATGACAACTATATACAAACACAAGTTTATGAAATAGGGTCATGTGCTACACAACGACGTTTTGGTCAACAACAGACTGCATACATGACAGCGGTCCCATAAGATTAGTACCATATACCCTAGGAGTGTAGTAGACTATAATATCTAGGTTTGTGTAAATGCACTCCATGATGTTCGCACAATGGTGAAATTGCCTGGCCACACATTTCTCAGAATGTGTCCCTTTCATTAACTCATGCATGACTGTATTAGGCTATGGGAAAACCAACTATTAGGGCCCAGTGGCTAGAGTCTGGCAAAGGTTCTTACTGGAAACAGGAGGATAAGAGCAAAGAGGAAGAGAAGATGGAAAAGCATGTAGATAAGAAGAAAGCTTATAACATGAAGCAGGAATAACACTCACGGGAACTTCTAAGAAAAAGCAAATAAGAAAGATTGGTCTGGCTGTACAAAAACAGAGGACGGACTGCAACTGATAGAAGACAGTAAAAAGGGCAATTTTAGTCTTTTTATATGTGCATATGTTAGAGATTTCTCATATAAGATCTACTCTTCCGTCAGATCATCAGCACTTCCGCTTAGCTCTGCCTGATGGAAGCTTCCCATGAATATGCATGTGGCACACATCCTCCTGTCTCTGGGGTTTCTGCTCAAATGTTTACAGCTCAGAAAGGCCTTTCCTAATCATCCTCTATGCAATAGAACCCCGCTGCTCCCTATGACCTTACTCTATTTACTCCCTACTCTTGATATTTTTTACTTTATTATTATTCATGATTGTCTTCTCAGAGCTTAGAATAGCATCTTACACTTAGTAGTTGCTTAATGAATATTTGTTAAACAATTGAATAAACAAATGAATACAGGCAAAACTGATGCACATTTGATTCTGAAAATTTTCTGAGAAAATTACCAACAAATCATCGCTTGGATAAAAAATTTTGAGACATTTCAGGTTGAGAGCTTCAGATATACTGTTAAACTTCAGAATAGCCCTGTGCCTGTTAAAATAACATGTCTGCTACAATTGTTCAGTGTAACTGGTAGTGTTTAAGCTAGAAGGCAATTTTTCCAACTTTGATGATTTCTTCCCTTCAAATTTATCTGAAGGAAATAGAATGGTGAGATATAAGCCTCAAAAGGCACATGAAGGTAGTCATAAATTGCCTTTGTGTTGACGTGGCCATGTAGTCCCTAATTTATCTTGAGATGTTATACCCTATGGCTCCTTAGTAATAAAGTGAACACAAAGCAATAGTTTACGTTCGTGAAAAGTATATCCACCACTGGATTTTGTTATATGCACACACAAAACAAAATTCAGTGGCAGATATATATGTGTGTAATGTACATATGTGAATATGTTCACATAATATGAGGGATACATGTGTGTATATATGTACACATAATATATGATTGATATATATATATATATATGCGTGTGTATATATATGTAAAACTTCCTTGTTTATCAATATCAGAAACATTGAAAGATTTACCCAGTAATTTTTACGTATTATAGTATTCATATAGCTCATCTCCAAAATTCAATAAAATCTGCCTGTGTTTCAAGATAGCTAGGCCGAAATGTTAAGAAAAAGAAATATCAAGAATTCAAGTAGTTCTAGGGATAAACCTTGAGGGAATCCTGGCTTTCCTCCTTGGGTAGAAAGTTCTGGAAATGAGGGTCTTTGAATAATAGGCCTCTGATCCTCCACAATATGTTGTGGAACCATGCACTTCATTTCTTAACTGTCTGGGTGGCACTTAGTGGCAGAGATGCCAGGGGTCCATCAGAGTTTTGCTCTATGTCTGTGTGCACAGTGGTTGCTGGGAAGCAGCCGCCCAGAGCCTGTACTTCCCAAGCACCGATGTAGTGTCCCAAGTCCTTGCCAGAGAGATGTGGGCAGAAGTGACGGAAGCCACTTCCAGGCCAGGCCCATAAGCATCTTCTAGGTGATCCTCCCCTCTCTTTTCTCCAGTTGACTGGCTAGATTTTTATGTGCAAGGGGACCTTGGGAAACACATCTTGAAGAAGGCGGAGCCTCTGTGAGGGCTCAGTCACATAAAGATCATCTAGAAGAGAGCATCTCTCCCCACACATCTTTTGAATTCAGCTTTTAATCTGTTATAGCACCTAGTGCTACCTCAACTAGTACGCATAAGCTCTAACTTTCACAGAGGTTACGAAGCTACTATCATTAGCGAAAGCTGGCTGAGGAAAGAACGGTAGTTCTCAAGCTTCAGAATCTTTGGGGTAGACTTAGTTATGAACACAAATTGCCAGGCCTCACTCCCAGATTCTGACTCATTCGATCTGGGCTGGGGCCCAGAAATAGGCATTCTAATCACCATTCCAGGTGATTTTGATGCACATTTGGAGAAATGCTGATAAAGAGAGTGGATTTGCAGAAATGGCAGCTTGGAGTCTGGGGTTGGAAACGGACGGCAAATTATATCCTGAGCCAAAGTGTGAGCTGGATGAATTAGAAATCAGTGAGTACACGGAAAAATTGTCACAGTTCCATACTGCAGCAATGAGTATGAATCCTCGGCCACCCGTGACCCTGCCGTATTTCACAGGGGATAAGCGCTCAAAGATGGGGATAAAGGCAAAAGTGGGGTGAAGCCAAGAAGGAAGCAGTTGACAATTAGAAAGGCAGGAGAGGATAGTTTCAGTGTGAACATTTGTGAACAGAAGCCCCTTTAAACTGGCATAACACAGTTGAAATAGATCGCTGAAGGGAGGAGGAGCTTTTGAGGCCAACACCACTATCAACGCCCATTTGCCTATCACAGAAGAACAATATGAGAAAAGACAAGAGCTTAAAATGAAGTTTTTTTTTCCTTTCCAATACACTATCGAATAAAAACGTTACAGGCCTAAATCCAAAGATTACTTTTGCGTTGGATCTTTTCCAATGCTCTAAATTTAGCCAGCTGGGATTCTGTAAGTACCAGCCTATTCAACCTTTTGAAATGTAGAATTTGCCTTTTAATGGGAAATCTGCATTTCACCTTAATATGGAACAGACCGTCTTTTCCCCTCAAAGAAATATGATCTCTTGGTGCTGCATAATTAGCATGATTAAAAGAAAGATCGTAGCAAGAAGTGAAAAGACCAAAATATACAAACCCACACATGCAATACTAAGGCCATGAAATTTGTGGTTAACTACAGGCCATATCATGAATACTATTAGATATTATCACTACCAAGTTTTTATGGAGAACCAAGTATCTGGTGAGAAGACAATGTGAAAGAAGTGTGCTTTTAGAATACATGTTGATAAAATTATAACTTTTGTTTAAATTAAAGTATCACTCAATTATTGAAGATTTAATCAGTCATCAACAGCTTTAAGCAATAGTATACAATTGCATAGGATTTCTGTTCAATCATGCTTCCTTCGGGAAACCAGATGCTCTAGTTAAAACCATCTTTGCTCTGTGCTAGTGAAATCAAACCCCTAAGGGGATGAAGCACCGTGGTGAACATGTTCTTAGAAATAGCAGGTTAATTAAGGGGTCCATCAATGCTCTGAAAGCTGGTGCTTTTGTAGATTGACAGGTCTGGAGACCTAAGCCTAACTGATATTTGTAAAATAATACAGTACAGCACCCGGGAGTCATGGTCTGTGAGAAGGTGCCTGATGTCTTGAATGAGTTTAAAACCAAGTCGTGGAGAGGAAGATGTGTCATAAGCTTCCAGCTATTCTATTGCATCGTTCTTTTCAAATATGCAGGATATTCAGTTCATGAAATAACTGAACTGACTTGTCTGTTTTGAAATATTATTTCCTGTAATTCACATATTTTAAAGCTGGTCATGAGGATTTTAGAAAGAGGCCATGCTGCTTTCCAAGCTTATATCCCTTCCATGTAAAATGACATAGTTTGAATGTGAATGTTTTAGATGCTCGTGTTCCTTTGGGAAAAATGGTGGAAGTGTATTGGTTCTCATTTTACAGATGAGGAAGCTGAAACAAAAAGAGACAAAGCAATCTGTTCAAAGATGGCACCACTAGGCTAGCGGGACAGTGAGGTTGTCTGGCAGTGGTTCCTAAATAGCGGTTAGTTGGCTGAGCAAAACTGATGTTTGAAAGCACCCCCACACTCACTATCTTAGCAAGTAACAGAAAAATGAAATCATTTGAATTAAGAAATTTTGTTGAGAAGCTGTTCTAGCTTTTCAGGTGAAGGAAAGATGAGAAAGTATATCCTTGCCATCAGGTAGCTCGCAGTTCTCTGTGGGAAATAAAGCAAATACTTATTGAACAGGCACTCGGTGCCCTGCTGGCTCAGCAATGGAAAATGGCAAATGGTGTGTGGAGAGGCAGCAGTGAGGTGTCAACAAACGATGGCGAGCAGGGATGGGCTCTGCAGCCTTTGTAATTTAATTTCTGCAACTCTTGGTGACTTGACAGTGGGAGGAGAGAGTTGACAAAGACTCCCGCCTTGACCAAACTTTAGTCAGGCTCCTATGAACTCTGTTCCCAACTAGGCCTCAACCTTTGGACTTTCATGCCCATCTTTGCATAGCCCAATTTTACCAAGAATCTTGCTAAGTCAGGTTCTCAAAAATCCCCTACCCTGGATGTCTCATCAGGCTTCTGATTCCCCAGTACCCCCTAGACTGCTTCTAGCAAGAATCCTGTCAAGCCTGTTTAGCAAGAAACCTCCCTTTACCTCTGATGTTTCCTCTTAGCAATTTTCCATTCACTGGCCCCCCCACCCTGCTCCTTGGCTGGAATTCCTCACTTGTCCTTGTTGTATTTGAAACTGAGGCCAGTTCTAGACTGAGGTTTCAATTTTATTTATTTTTTATTCTGGTCTCTGGAATAAAATCTGTTTTTACTGCTGTAACTACTATCAGGCTCTGGTCTTTCTTTATCAAAGTATTAGCAGAGTGTTTTCCAATCCAGAGAACTAAGTGTGAAAAAAGTAAAACACAACAAAAATCATTAGTCATCAACACCAAGGTACGAAATACTTAGTTGTTTGCGAAAATTCTAGATAAACCACACCACTTTGAAAGCACTGGCGTAAGACTATGATGTGCTAGAAGATAGTCCAGAAACAATCAAAGGCCTTTGAAATCCAGGAGTTACTCTGGGTGGAAACTTTAATGGGCAAATGAGAGCAGCAGTGCGCTTGTCACTTTTCCAGAAAGTTTTTCTCCTTGAAGTATGCCCTTGAAAAGAAAACCAAGAAGAAAACACCCAAGACACCAAATTAGAAACTTTAAAAAAAGTACCTAGTGCTATAAAAAAACATAGCCGTGTAACATTTCAAGGATGAATTTTAAGTACATTCAAGTCTTGAGGCAAGCAACACCTGCCTCGTTTTGACAAACTTTAATTTCTGATTTGACTTTAAGAAACTCTGAGAGGAAGGGGTAAACAAAGCTGATCTGAAGAGACACGGAAACTCAAAGATGAGCTGAGAGATTTCCTCCAAAATGGAGAAGACTGTCACAAATGTGAGAGGTTAAAGAAGGCAGGCTCTGAGGAAGATGAAGGTCAAAGTCATTCCTGATGCTCAATTGAGAAACTCTTCAGCAACATGCAGAGTGGGATTTCATTGCTGGTTTGCTTCCAAAAAACCTTTGGCAGTGTGGTTGGCAAAATTTATCTTTCTTAAGTCATTCTAATAGCCTTGTGCTCACTCTGCATGGGAAAGTAGTTTGCTAAAAGAAATTTCAAATCAGAATAATTGAGAAGTACTTTATTTCATCTCCGTGAGAATAAATTATAATATTTTATTACACCTAGGACTGGATAAATAATTGAAGGCATTGTAGCAAGAAACAAAACCTTAGATAAGCAATTTACGGTATTCCCTGTTCATATGGGAATGAGGTTACGCTAAATAAGATTACTATAGTCTCATCCTGTACCGATGAGGATACCGTAGATGCGTTTAGCATAAAATATAATAACTATAGCAAAGCAGAGTGGATCTCTCCACTGATTTCCTTTTGAATTTTAGAAAACTAGAAATAGGATTATAGAATTTGGCTGTATATTTGTTCTTTGGCTTATTAGGAGCTGGTTCATCGTGGAGACAGAATGAAAGAAGCAAGTGACATGTGGTGAATAGGGTAAGAAATAGCCTCAGCCCAGAAACATTTTTAGAGTGTTAGGTGTACATTGCTTGTCCGTTTTCTACCCAGCATCTCCTTGGTCAACAACCTCTTCATCATCTCTATAACAATCCTATTCTGTCCATGAGGTCCAGGTGACCCCTCACCCCCTGCCTCCAGTCCCTTAGATGGACAGGTGACCAAGGCCTGATCTTAGAAAACTCTCTTTTCTGGTTTCAGAGGTGGACACGTGACTCAAGATCAATCAAAGAGAATCTTCCTTGGAAATTTTGGCAGAGCTATTAGAAAGACATTCCTTTTTTCACTGTAATTGTAAGGTTGGCAGGATACAAAACTGATAGTGGCCATCTTTGTCACAAAAATTGGTGGGGGTGGGAAGCATGCCTAAGAATGAAGGGAATAGAGAGAAGTGTCAAAGTACTGAAAGACAGAGAAAGGAACCTTAAGATATTTCTGGGCCTCTGGGTCTAGCCGTGCATAAAACTATACCTATTCTTAGGTTTTTCAGATACATGAACTAATAGTTTTCCTTCGCATCTTGTTAACATGGGGTTAGGTTTTGTCATTTGCACAAAGATGGCTGCCTAATCAAATAGTATATGGGTTAACAGGGGTAATTCTTACTGAACTAATCACGCTTATTTAAACCTGGCTTCTCAGAAGCCATAAAGCTCTTCGACGAGATCTTCTCCTGGGGTGGCAAGGTATTGCCATGTTCTGCCTGGTTGTCTCAGAGAGGCTAGTCTAGTCCAACCTGAGCTAGCGTAATTTCACGGTTTAACAGATACACATATGCAGGTTTACTTCACATTAGGACTATAAATTATGATAGATTTTAACATATTTCTCAATTATTTGTCTCCCTTCCCCTGTAAAATAATTTTTTCCCTGCCCCATCATCACAGGTGTGGCTGAGTGATTTGCTTTGACCAATGAAATGAAATGTGAATGGAAGATAATGAGCCCCATGTGTGAGCAGAACCTGTAAGAGCCATCACATTGTTCTGCCATTGTTTTTTTCTATCCTCAGCCAAGAGAAGTACAGGTCTCAGATAGGGAGGGCTCCTTCAGCATAGACTCCAGAGTAAAGCAGTTGAGAAGCAGGGTCATAGCCAACTCACATCCAACATGCAATGTAAAGAAGGAATAATAGTTTGTGTAAGCTCTTGAGATTAGGGGTTGGTTTGTTATAACAGCAAAGCCTAATAAATACTGACTGATACATTAGGCATAGCAAAACCCAAAGTTAAGAAAAAAACGATTATTTAAAGTTAGTTATTCATAGTATTAATGAGTGTCTTCTTTAAATTACAAGTTCCTCTGGTGCATTATAATATTCAATTTACCAAAAAATAATCTATACAAGATAAATGAACATATTCATTGCAAGTTCCTTCCCAGTCCTGAATGCACTATAAGTCCATTTGCTTCCCTGGTTGTCTTTTCTGGGCTCTGGCTGTTCCATGTGTCTCACAGATACAGGACTCTATGGGACTGAATCGGTTTGGTAGATCTCTTTGCTGCATTGTTGGTCTAAGCTGACAGCTCCTCAGCTGCTCTGCCAACAGACGTCACAAGAGAAGACGCTTGTCACAGCAGCACCTCCTTTGTAATAGCCTTTTGTGGTCATGGTTGATGGACTGTGGAGTTCTTTGAACATCTATTCCCCATTGTCACACATAACACTCTGAGTGCTGTGCACCCCTGAAACCAGCCCCTACCTCTGGGGAGAGTTGTCACATGCCCTCTTGCTTCCAAGAGAATTTACGCTACTTGGTGGGTCACCCCATGTCATATTGTGCTTCCTAGAACTACACACAAAAAATCACTCTTTGACTTCTTCTTCTTTGATTTATTCATCATGTCAATTTAATTTTCTAAGATCAGCTGTCATCATGCTTACTTTTATCCCTCTGATATTATATTCTTGAAGCCCTAACGTATTTTGAATTATGCTACCTTCCCTTTCATACCTTTGGCAAAAAAAAAAAAAATACATACACACACACATACATATATATATGTCAAATAAAAATACAACTCCTTATCAGTTGCCAAATTCCTACAAATTTAAGCTATTTCATAATTGGGAGGGAACCAGAAAGTAAGGTTGGAATGCAGGAGGAAAAGGGGGAAAAGGAAGCTTAGTATGTGCATATTACTGGGCTAGGAACTGTAGTAGCTAAAAAGTAGCTATTGTTCTCCCGATTTTATACATGTGGGAGTAAAACTCAGAAGGCGAAGTAACGTGACCAAGGTGCCATAAGTAATGGAGCTGGGATTCAGCTGCTGTTTCTTAGAAAGGTGAAAAAGGTTTCAGGGCATGAAGGGAAAGCCATATTTTGGGGAAAGTTATTTAAGCTTCCTAGTTAATGACAGAGTTGAGAAAAATGTACTCTAAAATATAACACTCTATGAATCTAAAATGGTTGCCCCAAAGCCCGTATTCTTTATTCTGTTGGAGAAAAGCAGAGATGTTTCTTCAATTCACTGTCCTCCTGCTAACAACCCTTTGCCTCCGGGATTCACTCACTCCTGTTCCCTGGTGGAAAAGGTGTCTTTTCTCCAGTCCAAGTTTGACCGGTTACTTCTGCTGTCTATCCTAAATGTCCTCATCCGGTCAGGACAAAGCACCAAACATTATCCTTTTCTTCTGCACATTTAACTTGTCCCTTCTATTGTGTCTTTCCTTCCACACATGACACATTCAAGGCCCTCCCATTCAACATGACCTCCTCTCTCCCCAGTCCACAGCCGTATCATCTGCCAAGCTTTCATAGGCTGGCTTTTACAAAAATGGAGGTAAAATTCAGCTAACATAAAATTCACCATTTTAACTATTAAGCAGTCGCTCTCTATTCCTCCTTCCCCCAGCACGTGGCAACTGCTGGTCCCCTTTCTGTTTCTATGGATTTATCTATTCTGGAAATTTCATAGAAATGGAGTTATACAATATGTGGCCTTTTGTGTTTTGACTTCTCTCACTTAGCATAACGTTTCCAAGATTCATCCTGGCAGCTATAGAGTAGCTTTTTAAAGCTTGCACTCTACTAATGTTGGATTCCAACTGCTGACCCTCGTTCCCTGTGTCCACGTTTGCCTTGCCCTCTAGGTAGCATTCAAGTACTTGGCCTCTTCTTCTTCCTGAGCCTCTCTCCTTCCTGGGCTTCACATGCACCAAAGTTTCTTCCTTTGTAAATTTCTTTGCAGGCTCATCTCCTTCTACCTGGCACTTACACAGTGATATTTTCTAGGGTTCCAGCTGGGATCTATTTCCCATTATATTATCTTTTCAATCATTTGCGTCTTTACAAGGATTCAGCTGTCACGTTTATTCTAATCAGTCTCAGTAGTAGTTACTTATTTGGTTGCCTGCCCAGTCCTGTTCCCCCCTTTACCCCTTCCCTACATCTCTCAGGCTTAATCCTCCTCTCCCACCCATCCGTAAGGTTTGATGAGACTCCTAGCAGCCAAGGTCCTATGACATGATTCAGCCAATTAAATGGTCATGGGATAGGCGCACAACCTACAGAGGACCAATCTTTCCTAGAAATTTGTAATTGGAACCAAAAAAGAGATTTAGATTGTCTTTTTTTCACATGCCTACCTAAAGTACATGAGTCTGGTAGCTCTCAGAGGTCATGTTGTTACCACATGTCCTGAGAAACCAAGGAGGAGAGATGACATATGGAGAGAGAACTCTTACCAGTTCAGGTCTGTTCCTGGAGCTCGGCTAAATCCCTGCCCTTGGGATCCGACTGAACCATTCCCAAATATACTGTCAGCTCAAAATTTGCTCTGAATGTCCATTTGACTCTGAAGACTCCACTCAACTATTTGTGGCAGAGACTGGCTGGATAATAACTGTCTTCTTCTCAGGCACACAGCTAAACTACTCCCAGCCTTCTTTCAACATCTGAGTTCCCTTGCATCCAGTGACTAGTTCTTGCCAAAAGAATGTGACTGAAGGTGCATGTTACTTCTGGGTTTAGCTGCTTAAGAGTAAATATGCTTTCTTTACTTTCTCTCTTCCTCCATCTAGTGCTGGACGCTGCCAAGGTGACCTTGAAGCCACACATTGAAAATGCAAGTCCCTAAATGATTGCATGAGCAGATCACCCTCTACCCCAAAACCAATTGAACAAGACATAAACTTTATGGTGTTAAGCCTCTGAGATTCAAGAGGTTTGCCTATAACAGTTATAACAACATTACTTACTCTGACTAATGTGTTGTCTTACAGCCACCTCAAATTCAACATGCTCCAAACCACATTTATAATCTGCCCTTTCTCTCCAGTGCCCTATTGTCGTGAATGGTTCTGTGTTATGAAAAACCCAGGCTTCCCTCCTATGTTTCTCCTTTACTCTCATACTACTCCCACACTCACAGCACTTCTAACACCAGATATTTAAGAGTTTTCCCCCACCAGACAATTCTTTGTGACACCAGCTGAGTGTCCTACAAATTAACTCTATTCTGACATTATCCAACTGGAGACAGTGTCAGATTCCACAGGTTAAGGGCTCACAAGACTGCTTCCACCCCACTTCAGATGCCAATTGCAAGTCCAGGTTATCACTTGTGCTTCCAACTGATCAGCTACAAATCTGAGGTTCCCATGATCCTCTCCTTGGGTTCAATTAATTTGCTAGTGGCTCACAGAACTCAGGGAAGGCGCCAGCCCAGTGACGCAGCAGTTAACTTGGCACGCTCTGCTTCTGCAGCCTGGGGTCCACCGTTTCGGATCCTAGGTGTGGACCTACCCACCGCTTATCAAGCCATGCTGTGGCAGGCATCCCACATAAAAAATAGAGGAAGATGGGCATGGATGTTAGCTCAGGGCCAATCTTTCTCAGCAAAAATAGAGGATGATTGGTGGTGGATGTTAGCTCAGGGCTAATCTTCTTCTTCTTCTTCTTCAAAAAAGAAGAAGGAGTGCGTCACTCCTCCATGGAGTGAGATGCATTCACTAACCTGGAAGCTCTCTGAACACCACGCTCTTGGGATTTTGTGGCGGCTTCCTCGCGCAGGCGTGATCAATTACTAACTCCATTTCTAGCCCCTCTTCCCTCGCTAGGGAAGTGGGAGGAGGCTGAAAATTCCAAAAGTTTTCTAATCATGATGTGGTCTTTCTGGTGAGCAGCCCCCATCCGGGAGCCATCCAGGAGTTGACCCAGGGACACCTCATTAGAACAAAGGATGCTCCTCAGGCTCCTGTCACTTAGGTATTTGCAAGGGTTTTAGGAGCTCTGTGTCAGGAACCGGGGGCAGAGACTAATGTATATATTTTCTATTATCTCACAGTTTCTGAAGTTCATTAGGCCAGAAATCTGAGCATCGTACTTGACTGCTTATCTTCTGTAATTTCCTCTTATAGCTGGTCAGCAAATGCTATTCGTTTGACATACTTAAAATCTTTCCATTCCGTCTCTTTCCTGCCATCACCACTGTCAATGCCTTAGTTCTAGTCTTTGGCATTTCTTGCTGCGTTACCAACAGTAGCTTCACAACTGGTATCTAGGTAATATGACTTCAAATCACTCTTTTCTCTTTTGCTATAGGAAGCTTTTAAAACAAAAATTTATGTTTTATTTCTCCTCTTAAAACCTTTTAATGACTCCTTAGCATCTTCTGGATAAACTCTATGAAATTCCCTTTGCCTGCCACTATCATAGCCCCCTTCTATACTAATCAGTTGGAATTATTTCTTTGAGTACTAGTTGATATGATTACGGCAAAAGGTGATTAGAGGAGAAATAGGGGACTGAGTCAACAGCAGCCCTCTGATTAGTGTTAGCAGCTAATGAAGTAGCCTAGTGTTCCAACGCTGCCCAAAAGGGTTTCTCTATATTGGCTTGTGACCTATCAACCCAATCCGATTCTCCCTCCTACGGGGTTTACGTGTGAGGCATATGAGAAACATAAATAGTGAGAGCATCACAGAAAGTACACTTAAAGTGAAGCGTATTAAATGAAGGCATCTGTGAGCAAAAGCTGGAGGCAATAGAAGCTGTAGTAACCAGGATCCACGATGAGCGGAGGAGAGGATGAACTGGTCGGGGAGAAGACGTAGATTTTGGCACAAGAGAATCCAAGGCCAAGCAGAGTAAAATCCAAGGAGTGGTGAGTCTCTGGAGTAAGAGGAACAGACACGCCTTTCAGAGGAGATGAGTTCTGCTGAAGTAGCCACAATATCAATAAGCCAGGAGCTGTTGCTGTAGGCTGATCATCATTCCACTTCTCCAGGGAGACCTGACAGTTTAGATGATGAGAGGTTTTCTGCGTTTCTTTACTCCTCCACCTAATAAGAAAGCCACATTGCTTGAATTACACTGAATTTTGCAGCATGGTTGCTTGTAATCAGAAGGCACGATCTACAAGGCATCACGACTTGCCCCCGCTTGTTTCTCCAGCTTCCTTTCTTAGAACTTCCACTCACATCAGATGCTTTAATCATGCTGGCTGCACAGCGCCCCCGAATGCTCTGTGCTCAGGAACTTGCGTTTTCAAGTGTGGCTCCTTGTTTCATGGAAGGCCCCTCCATCATTGGATGATTTCTACTCATTCTTCAAAACATCACTCTGTTGCAAACCTCTCTTGATGCCTTGCCTGACACCTTACTCTCTCCAGCATGTTGGGATTGTACGTCTCTCCTCGGTGTACACGCGGCACATTGGGCCTGCCTCTGTTTTATTGCTAATTTACCGCGCTGTATGATAATCATCTGTTCCTTTGTGTATCTTCTCTTATAGGCTTGCAAGCCTCCTAAGGACAGCAGCCATTTTGCTCACCACTGTATGCCCAGTAACTGGACAGGGCCTGGTATACAGTAGGTGCTGACTAAGTGATAGATTGAATACTTTCATTTCTTCAAGCCAATGCTTGCTGATTGGTAGTGAAAGTAAAATTAAATTAATAAGTGTATCAGTTTGCTAGAGTGCCCATAACAAAGCGCCACAGGCTGAATCGCTTAAACCACAGACATTTACTTTCTCACAATTCTGGAGTCTGGAGGTCTGAGATCAAGGGGTCAGCAGGGTTCGTTCCTTCTGAGGCCCCTCTCCTTGGCTTGTAGAAGGTTGTCTTCTTCCTGTGTCCTTATGGGGTCATCCCTCTGTATGTGTGTCCCAATCTCCTCTTATAAGGACACTAGTCATAATGGACTAGGGTCTAGCCTAATAACCTCATTTTAAATTAATTACCACTTTAATGACCTTATCTCCAAATACAGCCATATTCTGAGGTATGGGGAGTTAGGACTTCAACATACGGTGACATAATTCCGCCCCTAACACTAAATTACCAGATTTTGTAAGTTGTTTCCTTGTAACCTCTGACTATTGCTTTAAGTTAAAGTGCAAAGCAGATGAAAAGGAAAACAAGTGCAGCTTAAAGCGGACCCAGTGATTACATAGAGAAGTTGCAGCTAACAATGAAGGAAAAAATAAATGAAAAACAAAGGCGCAGACTGGACATCCACGTGCAAAAAAATGAATTTAGACACAGATCTTACACACTTCACAAAAATTAACTCAAAAATGGATCATTGACCTAAATTTAAAAGCAAAACTATAAAACTCCTAGAAGGTAACATAGGAAAAAATGTAGATAACCTTGGGTGTGGTGATGCCTTTTCAGATAAAATACCAAAGACATGATAATGAAAGAAATAATCAGTAAGCTAAGCTTCATTAAAATTAAAAAATTCTGCACTGTGAAAGACAATATCAAGAGAACTACAAGACAAGCCAGAGACAGGGAGAAAATATTTGCAAAACATACATCAGGTAAAGGACTGTTATCCAAAATATGCAAAGAACTCTTTAAACTCAACCACAAGAAAGCAGACAACCCAATTAGAAAATGGGCCAAAGACTTTGACAGCCAAGAAGATATACAGATGGCAAACAAGCATATGAAAAGATGCTGCACCTCATATGTCATCAGGGAAATGCAAATTAAGACAATGAGACACTGCTACACACCTATAGAATGGCCGAAATCTGGAACACTGACAACACCCCATGGTGGTGAGGATGTGGAGCAATGGGAACTCTCATTCATGGCTGGTGGGAATGCAAAACAGTACAGGCACTTCAGGAGTCAGTTTGGCAGTTTCTTATAAAACTAAACACACATTTACCATATGATCCAGCAGTCTCACTCCTTGGTATTTACCTAGATAAATACCAGTTGAAAATTTGTGTCCATACAAAAACCTGCACATATATGTTTACAGCAGCTTTATTCATAATTGCCAAAACTTAGAAGAGATCAAGATGTCCCTCAGTAGGTGAGTGGATAAACTGTGGTACATCCAGTCAATGGAATATTATTTAGCGCTAAAAAGAAGCGAGCTATCAAGCCATGCAAAGACATAGAGAAACCTTAAATGCATATTACTAAGTGGAAGAAATCAATCTGAGAAGGCTACATACTGTATGATTCCCAACATAAGACATTCTGGAATAGGCCTGGAGACAATAAAAGATCAGTGGTTGCCAGGGATGGGGAGAAGGGAAGGTATGAAGAGGTGGATCACAGAGAATTTTGGGGGCAGTGAAAATACTCTGTATGATATTATAGTGATGGATATATGTTATTATGTATTTGTCCAAATCCATAGAATGTACAATGCCAAGAGTGGATCCTAAGGTAAACTGTGGACTTTGAGTGATTATGATGTGTCCATGTAGCTTCATCCTTGGCAAAAACTGTACCAGTCTGGTGAGTGATATTGATAATGGGGAGGGTATGCATGTATGGGGATAGGGTATAAGGGAAATCTCTGTACCTTCCTCTCAATTTTGTTATAAATCTAAACCTGCTCTAAAAAAATAAGTATAAAAAACAAAGGCCCAGCTGGTGAAGTCCATGGGCAGCAAATATCAAGATCTCTTCCAGGCCTCCAGGTGTGGGGGCAGTAGGGTCCTCGGCCCTACCTCCCTGGTCAATTGCTAATTTCTATTCATTGATGCAGAATATGTGATGCAGAGATAGGTAATTAACAGAGCAGTAAGTCCGCTGTTCTGAGCCACTCTGGGAAGCTGCCAGATGCACAAGACAGTCTGCTTGGGGTGTAGGAAGAATTAAGGGAAGGTGGCAACCTGCCTCAGATCAGTTTTCAACCTCCAGTCTCCTAAGATTTCTTGTAAGAACATGCTATTACAAATAGCGATAACTCGTGTGCAGTGGTGCTAAGCGAGAAACGGGGGATTCAAGGACTGCGGCTCTCACTCCTGCTTTCCCTTTGATTCACTGCATGCACCTCGCTAAGCCACTTGACCTTTCTACACCTCAGGGTCTTCTCTGTAGAAGACAATGGTATCTGCGACCTTCCTCAGCAGGTTGTTGTGATAAATAAGCAATTAAAAGTGTTCTGAGTATACAACTATAGCTTAATACAGCAATGGCTACTTTCTGTGTGTACACACACACACACACACACACAGGGTCTATACACATGTATTACATGACATGGGAAGGAGAAAGACTTCTTCGAATTATTCTCAGATGAAATGATCAAATAAATTCATCAGTTGGGGGTCAGGGTCTATGTCAATTGTACCTTTAATAATTTATTTCTATGAACAAACTCTTTCAGGTTTTATTACATCTTTTAATAGCCATTCATGCAATTAAAATTCCCTTGGTATTTATTTGTTCATAATTCAAGTAGTCATTCATTTGAGAGTGGTAACTCTTCTGGGCAGTGAGAGAGAAAGATGGAGGCGACATGGTGGTTGTTTTCAAGGAGAAGAAACATGAGAACAGTACCCATCCTAAACTCTGAGAGTAGGGAGATATACATGAGGGAGCTCTGGCACAGAGGAGGAAAAAAGCACATTTCCTGAGAACGAGGCAAATGTGTGAATTTCAGCCTCCCATCACATTTTCCAGTAGGATTCTCCTTTTTCCCCGCTGTGACAGGCACTGAGCTAAGTGAGTTTCAGGCATTATTTTTCATCTCTTATGGCCACATAATGAAGAAAACATATTTATTAGCCTCATTTTTCAGATGAGGAAAAATAGACTCAGAGAAGTTAAACAACTTGCCTAATGTCACACAGCTAATGAATGGCAGGGCTAGATGTCAAATCCAGGCTCGTCTCTGCTACTGCATACTATTTCTTCTCCAAGATGTATTTAAGACACAGAGTTCGAAAGGTAGGAAATGTTCTTCATCTCTCAGCTTTTAACACTCCATTAATAATTTTCACAATAGTATATTTTTATATTTATAAAAATACAGATGATCCAGGGAAAGGTATTTCTTAAAAGTTCATTGTGTACAAGGTTTGACACCAACAGTACCTCAATGCCAAGAATTGGTGAGAACACTTAGCTTGCAAAGACCAAATTCAATTATGAAAAAAAGTAACACAAGTGTTATGATGTTGCTTCACCTTTTACCATGTCTTAGAGAAGCTTTTCCAAGGACTTTAAAATAAGCAAGTTAGAAATAAATCATATTTTTTGAGCTGTAAAACCTCCATTGATTTCTATCTGATGTTATATCTTGAGATGGCACTCACGTGAAGGCATCATTGACACCTGTGCTGTCATTGACTAAGCTGCCTAGCTGGGGACCATTTACCATTGTTCTATTGCGTGAGCAGCACTTCTTGCTTGACTGGCCAGCTGGCTGGTAAATGTACACCATTGTTCATAAGCAGAAACTGGGACAGCTGAAACCAGGCACATGAGAGAATCACAAATGCCTGGAGTTTAAAGGGCTCTCAGAGAACATCTAGTCCAAAGCTCTTCATTTAAGGCAAGCCACTGAGGCCTGGAGTGATAAAGTAAGTTCTCAGAGTCACACAATTAGCTACTGCCAGATCTCGGGGAAGAATTCAGACCACTGAATCCCTCACTAGCATTCCTATACCGGCGTGAATAATGTCTCCCCCCAAATTTATTCCCACTCGGAACCTCAGAATGAGATCTTACTTGGAAATAAGGTCTTTGCAATGTAATATGTGAAAATGAAGTCACAGTGGATTAGGGTGAGCCCTAATCCAATGATGGTGTCCTCATAAGAAGTAAAAATAGGCACACAGGAGCTGGCCGGGTGGCACAGAGGTTAAGTTTGCATGTTCTTGGCAGCCCGGTGTTTGCCGGTTTGGATCCCAGGTGTGGACATGGCGCCGCTTGGCAAAAGCCATGCTGTGGTAGGCGTCCCATGTATAAAATAGAGGAAGATGGGCATGGATGTTAGCTCAGGGCCAGTCTTCCTCAGCAAAAAGAGGAGGATTGGCAGCAGTTAGCTCAGGGCTAATCTTCCTCAGGAAAAAAAAAAATAGGCACACAGACATAGGGAAGAAGGCTATGGAGGTAGAGATTGAAATGATTAATCGAAAAGCCTACGAGCACTAAGAATTGCTGGTAACTACCAGAAGCTCAAAGAGGCAAGGAAGAATTCTTCCCCATCGTCCCTGGAGGGAAGATGCCCTGCCAAAACTAGACTTCAGACTTCTAGTCTCCAGAAACGTGAGAGAATAATCTTCTGTTATTTTATGCACCCAGTTTGTGGTACTTTGTTATGACGGCACTAGGAAACTAATACAATCTCTTCTGCTTAACCATGGCTCGTCTTGGGCATCCTTCTTACTGGATTAAGAGCCTGAAGTGTACTGCCACTGCCAGTAGGGTGAGAGTCCTACCCGCAAATATGAAGGACAGCATTTTAATGTGTAAACTGAACGGCTCTTTCACTCATACCTGACAAACACACTTACTGCTGCTTTTGTTCCAATTAGCTGTAAGTCACCTTAAATCTCGTCACAGGAAGCAGTGATCTATTTAAATTGAATGCAAATTATAGCTGCTTGCTTTTATACCAAACAAGAATAAAATGTGGATAAATTTCTTGCTATGTGTTGTGGGTCTTGAATCTAGAACTGATAAGACAGCATAGATTATGGGAGGTCAGGGTAAGAGAAATATTGACATTCTGGGCACTAAATCCCAAAAGAATTGACTGGCACGTTACAATTTTCAAAATCCTTTCCTTTTTTCCCAGATAGATTGTTCTTATTTTTGACAGGCTCATTGAAGGTGAAAGTCTAGCAGGAAAAAAAATAGTTGAGCTATTATTTCAGATTACCATGTTATGGTTTATCAGAGTCTAAATTCCTCTCCAGCTCTCCATCTATTTGCCTTCCTGAATATTGTCACAATAGCTGGCTACTCTTACTGGGCACTCAGTCTGAAGCCACACAGGAGGAAGGTAGGGTTGAAAGCTTAGGCTCTGTGACTAGAAATGCCATTTTAGACTGAAGCACTTAGGTTTTGTTTACATGACACATAAACAACCCATCAGTTAGAACTTCCCATTTCAAGCCCCTCATTGTTATAATGGGGCTGCTAGGAGAGAAAGAGTGTATTGATTTCAAGTCCACTGCTCCCGTACTGTCGCTCGTGATCAAAGGAGAGAGAGGAACGGGTAGATGCTTTGCTGTCAGGAGAGGGCTGATAGACTGGACACGAGTGCTTTTAGCGCAAATGGTCTTTTGACACTTCTACTCACACCTGGAACGGATAGACGCTGAGAATCCACGACAATAGATCTTAGGGAGAAATAGGGCAAAAAAAAAAAAAAAAGAAAGAAAAGAAAAGAAATCAAACTGGCCATTAGGCTGGCCATTGACTAAAATCAATATTGAATGAATATTTTTCTTTTATCATATTTTTCTACTAGTTTGGAACAACATGCAGACATAGCTATTGCTTTTTTGAGTAAGAGAGTAGGAGAGAGAGAAAGCCAGTGCTGGGGTCAGTGCAAGGGGTGGGGGGGGGGGGTGGCGTTCACATCCTCAATAAGAGTTGGGATGAAGGAGGAAGTGAGTAGCATGTTTTAGGAGGAAGCTGATCTGCTTTACATGTCCTCTGGGATGCTTTATTGGAACTTTTGAAAATCTTTTCACGTGCAGTGTTGGTAAGCATTGAGGAGGATGAGGGCCTAAGGCCAACCCACAATTTTCTTAAGGTTATGAGTATATGGACTGCTCTTTTGGTCTTTGGTCCTCCTTGGCTATTCACATTAGTTATTCTGCCATGTTTACTATGTCCGTGTAGCGTTCCTTATATTTTCGCCAACGTTTCAATTATCAGTATCTCAGAGCCTGGTATTATTTGCTTCTTTGGAATATGTGCTATAAACGAAGAAATTGGTTTGCTTTTGGCCATATTCCCTCCCATCCCCACATATTGCCTTATCTTTCTTGTATTAAACATTTCTTCACCTTGTTAACCAAGGACATTTTTCTAAGTTATACTAGGCACTAGAATCTGAGAAGAGGTATCTCGAACAAACATGGTAATGAGGCTTTATGGTAATTTTATTCTCAAGCATTCAGTAAGTATTTGTGATGCCTTTTGAAGAAAGTGAACTTGATAGCACCAGTGCTATTGTATTCCAAAATTAGAATTCAAGTCAATGTTTTCAATATTTGTAATAGAATTTGTTTAACGTCAGGACTATAAAGTTTGTATGAAATTTAAAAGCCAGCATCTCAAGGTATGTCATATATCAAACTACGATTTGTGATTATTTTCAAATATACCATTGTATCAGTTATCTGTTGCTGCCTAACAAACCACCCTAAAGCTTAGTGGCTTAAAAGAGCAATGATTTATTATTTTTCACGTTCTGTGTGTTGACTGGGCAATGGGCTTCTCCTGAGCTTACTCACAAGGCTTCAGTCAATTGTCAGCTCACATGTTACTGGAAGATCTAAAACCAGCCTCATCCACAAGTCTGAGATCCTTGTCTTTTTCTACATGTGTTCTCTCATAATTCACTAGCATAGCTGGCTTCCCCACATGATGGTGAGAGATTGCAAGAGGATGGAAACAGAAGCTGCAAGGTCTCTTGAGGTTTAGCCTCAGAAATGCCACATCATTTCTGCTACCTTCTATTGTTCAAAGCAATTCATAAGGTCAACTCAGATTCAAGGGGGAGAGAAATAGACTCCACACCTATTTAGTGGGAGGATGAAGGAGTCACATTGAAAAGGGGTGTGCCCAGAGGGAGGACATTAGGGTTATTATTGTGCATGCCTATCATCGTTGTCTAAGCTGGTTCCTTTTTTGGGAGTTTGCATCTGTCTCTGTCCCTATAGTCTTCTTCCCACTTAGCTGAGTACTCCTATTTGGTTTTAGGCTATAAGAGTAAATAAATCGCTTTATCCTCCCTTGGCAGAGACTGCTAGTTGTCCTTCAAAATCCATTCTTCCCTTCATCAGAAATAAATTCCCTGGTTTTTTTTTTTTGCTGGGTGAGCACATGGACCTCTGGGTCTTGACCCCCCAAAATGCTACATATACTCTGGACTGATTTCTTCTAGATTTCATTAATGTGAAAGAGAAATACATTTGTAAATTGTCTGAGCACTATTCTTTGGGCACTATTTGCAGATGAACCTGAATTAATATATCTCCCTTTGTTTTATAATTAGAGAGCCATTCAGAATGTACTGAACCCATCATCAAGTTGTCTATACCTCTTTTGATATCAAATGGGAATGTAATTATCTTCTTCCTTGCATTGAGTTAACCATAACTTTAAAACACCACCAAAAATCGTGAGTTTGAGGTTTTTCTAGTTTTGTTAATTCAAGTTATCTTTCTCTTTTATTAACATAGAAAATCAGGAACTAGTCATTATTTTTAAAAATATTAAAACATAGAAACTAATAAAATTGAATTTGGTCTAATGTTCCTACTATTTGCTCTGCTTCCAGATTATAAAAAAAATTAGGAACAATCAATTCTTTGAGAAAGTAAACCCTTTAATAGATTTTATATTTTTGATTACTTCTTTTTTGTGGATGTAAAAAGAGATGAAAATTCAAAGTTTTACAATCCCAAAAACCCTACAATAAGGCACAAATAGGTAGATAAAGAAAATAAATCAAGGAGAATATTATGTAGTCATTAAAATGATAAACACAACGACTATAAGAAGGAGGGAAATTTTGATGGATAATGTAAAGTGCAAATAGTATATCATATTGTTGGTGTACCATGAATATAACTATAAATGTATTAGAATGGGAATTTTGCTCCATGAGTTTTGAATGGTGTGATATCATGAAAGCCAGATGAGTTTGAGATGACTTCATCCATGTGTGGAATTTATAAGGGAAGTAAGCTGTTCTACGATTTTGGGCTCCTCTGCAAGATCAAGGATATTAGAGGGTGTCTGAAAGTGGATCAGAGTGGGGAGTGACTTTTGTCAAAATAGCTGTTCTGCCTGAGTCCTAACACCCTACTTGGAAGAGGAATATGTGGTATGACTAGTTCCTGACCCCAAGGCTAACGAGGGGGCCTAATTGAGAGGTTTGAAATAAAAGTTTCCTGTATTTGTGAGATATAGAAGACTGATGCCTGAAAGCTCCAGTGGCTTAGGGATTAGGGAAATAATGAGGGCAAGTGCTGCTGCTTGGGGATGTTTGTCAAAGCAAGAGGGGCTTGAGTATTTCTCACTGCACTGCTATGGGCTACATGAGAAAATGAACCCATGTGGGGTTGTCTTGGGTTCTGCCTAGCAGTGTCTGGAGGGTGAGGAGTCCTCAGTGGAAAGTGAAGTTTGGGAGTGGGTGGAGGAGGCAAGCATGAAGAAAAGCACATGGGAGTAGGACAACACCTTTTTACCTGTTCTTGGCTTCCAGGCTGAAGCTGGAAAAGTGGAGATTTGACATTAAATCAGGTTTAGCGTTTTGATTAGTATCTTAGACTAGACATTCTAATTAACGAGTTGAGGCTATGTCTGTGATTTTAAATGCCCAATGCCCTGGCTGAGTTTTCATTTAAGAGCTGGGAAAAGTAACTTACACCAAAGAAATTTAAAGAGAAGGTAAGAGTCAAAAATAAAGTTCCAAAAATAAATAAATAAATAAATAAAGTTCCTTTGTTCCTAATCTATGTTACCCTTGATCAATAAACTAAGTACATGCAAAACATCAGCTGAAAACAAACGACATTCTAAAACAGCTGTTTCCAAAACCTCTCAACAAAGATAAGGCTAGGACCAGATGGCTTCAGTAGAGAATTCTACCAAACGAATAAAGAAGAATTAACACCAATCCTTCTCAAACTCTTCCAAAAAATTGAAGAGGAGGGAACACTTCCAAACTCATTTTATGAGGCCAATGCTACCCTAATACCAAAGCCAGATGAAGATACCACAAGGAAAGAAAACTACAGACCAATGTTCTTGATGAATATAGATGCAAAAATCCTCACGAAATACTAGTAAGTTGAATCCAATAGCACATTAACAGGATCACACACCATGGCTAAGTGACATTTATCCCTGGGATACAAGGATGGTTCAACATATGAAAATCAATTAATGTGATATACCACTTTAACAGGATAAAGGATAAAAATCACATGATCATCTCAATAGATGCAGAAAAAGGTTTGACAAAATTTACCATTATGATAAAAATTCTCAGCAAACTAGGAAGAGAAAGAAATTACCTCAACATAATAGTGATCTTATACAGGTGCTGGCCTAGTGGCATAGTGGTTAAGTTCAGCTACTCTGCTTCGGTGGCCTGGGGTTCCCCGGTTCAGATCCCGGGTGTGGACTTACACATTGCTCATCAAATTATGCTGTGGCAGCGCCCCACATTCAAAATAGAGGAAGATTGGCAACAGATGTTAGCTCAGCGACAATGTTGCTCATGAAAAAAAAATAAAAATTAACAAATAAAATAAAGACCATATATAGAGAGCCCATAGCTAACATCCACAGTAAAAGGTAAAAGCTTTTCCTCCAAGGACAGGAAAAAGACAAGGATGCCCACTCTCACCAGTTCTATTCAACATGGTACTGGAAGTCCTCCCCAGAGCAATTAGGAAAGAAAAAGATATAAAAGACATCCAAATCAGAAAAGAAGTAGAATTGTCACAGCTTGCAGATGAAATGAGCGTATATATAGAAAACTCTAAAGATCTTTCCCCTCTGAACATTGTTAGAACTAATAAAAGAATTCAATATAGCTGCAGGGTACAAAATCAACATAAAACTCATTTGCATTTCTATACACTAACCTTGAACTATCTGAAAAGGAAATTAGGAAAATAATCCCATTTTGAATACTATCAAAAAGAATACAAGACTTAGAATAAACAAATATGGAGATGAAAGACTTGTATATTGAAAACTATAAAACACTGAGGAAAGAAACTAAACAAGACAAAACAAATGCAAAGATGTCTCTCATATTCATGGATTCAAAGACTTAATATTGTTAAAATGTCCACACTACTCAAAGTGATCTAGAGATTCAATGCAACCCTTATCAAAATTCAAGGGGCATTTTTTACAGAAATAGAAAAAAAACCCTCTAAAATTCGTATAGAACTACAAAAGATCATGAGTTGCCAAATCAA